>NC_132786.1:40669500-42055000 GCF_048418805.1 Vulpes vulpes
GTTCCAAATGGTACAGCTCAGTGAAATTGGATATAGTGAACCCACCTGCGGGGCCACACCTAGGAAAAAACATCAAATTTTGCCGGCATTCCAGAAGCCTCTCTAAGGCCACCAGCTAGTCACTCCCTACCCTACTCCACTCCAGGAAACAACCATTATTCTGACTTTTATTACCATAGGTTATTTTGGCCTCTTTTCCAAATTTACTCAAATAGAATGAGACACCATATACTCCTTCGTACCAGGTTCAACATTCTGTTTGTGGAGGCTACCGAAGCAGTAGTAATGTGTTCAATTTTATTGCTGACTTTTACTCTGTGGTATGAAAATGCAACAATTTATTTTCTGGTCTGTCTTGACTGGACTTTTGTGTTGCTTCTAATATTTGATTATTAAGAATAGTGCTGCAGAGGATCCCTGGGTGGCGCAGCAGTTTAGCGCCTGCCTTTGGCCCAGGGCGCGATCCTGGAGACCCTGGATCGAGTTCCTTGTTGGGCTCCCAGTGCATGGAGCCTGCTTCTCCCTCTGCCTATGTCCCTGCCTCTCTCTCTCTCTCTCTCTCTGTGTGACTATCATAAATAAATAATTTTAAAAAAAAGTATAGTGCTGCAATAAAAATTGTTGTGCATGTGCTTCAGAAAACACATGTACATATTTCTGGTCAAGTGTTTATTAGCTCTTTGGATGTCTCCTTTGGGAGGTATCTTTTTTTGTAATCTTTTGTGCATTTCTTCTTGGGTTGTTTGTGCTTATTGCTTTCTTGGAGTTCCTTATACATTCTTTTACAGATACACATTTTATGTTTCTATCTTTTATATCTTTGTCAGATACACATCTGTCCATTTGTAGCTTGACTTTTCCTTAATGCTGTCTTTTAGATCTCAATTTTAATGTAGTCTCATTTGTCAATTTTTCTCTTTATGGTTTTGGTGTACCATTTAAAAAAAAATATTTGCCTACCCCAAGATCACGAAGATATCCTCCTATGTTACCTTCTGAAACTTTTATTGCTCTCTTGCATTTAGATCTCTGGTGCCCTTGGAATTGATGTTTGCATATATATGAGAAAAGAGGTAAAGTTAATTTTTTTCTGCATGGTGTCTGATTTTTCTATATGGATATCCATATGCCATTTGTTCAAAAGACTATCTTACAGTGTAGAGTAACTGGTCATAAATCAAACAATTATGTATGTATGTGTCTCTTTGTGAACTCCATTCTCTTCCATTGGTTTATTTGTCTCTCCATGTACCAAGGCCATGATGATTAAAATAAGACTTGATATAAGGTTGTCTAAGTCCTCTAACTTTGTTCATCCTCAAGATTGTCTTGGTTATTCTTGGCTCTTTGTATTTTCATAAAAATTTATAATCAGCTATTTCTCAACTTAAGAGAAGGATCAAAGGGGGGGATGTTGTATAACAATCTGTTGGTGTATATTCAGTGTGAAAAAAGTTCCTTCTGATTTTGATGATACATTAGGTTTGTGAACTGTATCATTAGAATGACTTGGGATACAAATATAGAAAACTTCAAACCATCTGGTTTAAATGTTAAAGATCTTTGTTGTCTCCCTTAACAAAAATCTGTTCAAGGGAATATGGCACCATTCATGGTATAATCAGTATTTCTGGATCCATTTCTGTATGATTCTGTCTTCCATGTGTTTTGGTTTTATATTCAGGCTAAGAGAGAACTGCAGTTTCAGGTAACATGTCCATAAACAATAATATCCAAAGGAAGAAGCGCTGTTTTCTTTTTGTGTCTTACTCAGGACAAAAGGTCCCCCCAGTTTTTCCTCTTTCCTCATTGGCCAGAATTATATGCCATGTCTTTGTATAAATCAATCACCAGTTTACAGAACAGAGCCACCATGATAGACTTGGATTGTACCTAAGACCAAGCTCATTCTCTACTTGGTTCATGATTTTGCATAACTGTGTCTACCTGGACAAAAACCAAGTAGTAAAAATAGCTGTAGGGTAAACATATAACTATTTCTGCTACAGACAGACTATCCCTTGGTCACTCAACATCTAAACACATTCCTCTATCTACATTTCCAAAGATAATCATTCCTGTGTGAATTATGATTATTGCTTTCTTAAAGGAAAACAACCCAATGTCTCTGTCAGTTAATATGCCCAACTCCAATTCTAGTGTCTCTGGATGTTGTGAGGTATTATCAGGTTCACATATAGCTTCTCATGTTCCAGCATCCTCAAACAGTGCCTAACATTGCCCCATGGATGAAAAATGGCACAGACCTTAGCATCTATACTTTAGGGTTGTGGAGATTACCAAAGAAGTTGAACTATTTCTGGTTAATGTTAGCAAATACTGGGGTTTCTCCAGAGAATGATTCCATTAATAATGTTTCTAAGAATAGGTTTGATTTGTTTCTTATCCATTTCATGAGCTAATGACTACAGCCAAAGCATGTGTCTGTGTAATCTTTGAGTCTGAGAATCCATGCTCCATACCATGATTCTCTGGGCCTTGTCTCTTTTCTTGGTCTTGAATATCAATGGCAACTACCTTGAATTTGTGCAAAGTAATAACCTTGTGTGAGCAAGGCACTAGCCATGATCCAGCACTTCCCTATACTGTATTCTCTTTTCTTGGCCAAAAAATTGGTTAATGAGAAGTGTGTGGGAAATGTGTGGCAGATTAGGCTTGCTTTTACTCCAATTTATCTCCTCCAAGTTTCCAGCCTTCCTCTGTGCTCTCAGATGGTCATCTTCAGGCTAAGCTCATATTTCTACTATAGGACTTTGAGAATGGTCTATAAAAGTAGACCATCCTCAAAAAGCATCCTAAATCATTCCTGCCATTTCTTTTATTTGTTCTTTTATTTTTAAAAGATTTTTATTGATTTATTCATGTGAGAGAGAGAGAGAGAGAGAGAGGCAGAGACACAGGCAGAGGGAGAAGCAGGCTCCATGCAGGGAGCCCGATGTAGGACTAGATCCTGGGACTCCAGGATCACACCCTGAACCAAAGGCAGGCTCCAAATCACTGAGCCACCCAGGGATTCCCTGCCATTTCTTTTAATACTATACTCTGTTCTACCTGTGACCAAAAGTAGAATAGGTGATAGCTTCATATCATAGCATATCATAGCATATTTAAATGCTTTATAGCTGCAGAGTCATCTAACCTCAAATTCTGGTACCCTAATTTCTTTATTCAATCAATTTCACATGTTTGGGCTTGTTTCTTACAGAATCCCATTCCTTGTGTTATTTTATGATTTAGCCACAGTCCATAGTTGCCAATAAGGAAAACCAGCTCCATACTGTTTACACAGAAAAGGAATACGGTGAAAGGATTATGAGTAGGCATAGAATCTCTCTGAGTGCCAGAAAACTAAGCTTAGAGGTCACTTAGCCAGAAACAAGGGCCAATATCCTGCTGCGGATCAGACCTGGTGCTGATAGCACCCTTGTCACTGCCAAGCATAGATGTTGCAGGAGAGACCGTTAACACCAGTGGAACTGGACACCAGATGTTCCGCTAGCAATGCGGCTAATATTGGCCCAGAAAACTTGGCTGACAATGTCCTGAGGCCACATCGCATTGTGGTCTTTACTCTTAGAGTTCCAAAAATGGTGCAGGCCTTAAAAGTCCCTCCGATTTGGGCTTTCTCCTTATCATATCTATCCAATCTCTTTCCTATGCTACTTTGGCCAGGGGAGGAGAGGTTAAAACGAAGGTGATGACTTCTAAATTTCCTTTTCCTCTCTTCTCCTCTCCTCTCCTCTCCTCTCCTCTCCTCTCCTCTCCTCTCCTCTCCTCTCCTCTCCTCTTCTCTCCTCTCCTCTCCTTTCCGTCCCCTCCCAGAGTCCACCTGGTTCAGAAGAAGTGGCTTTCCTTTCATGGTCCTCTCTGATTTCCACATTTGCATATTTTTCCCTCGAGAGGACTTGAGGTCCTCACAACTCAGCTGTCACATGGTAAGGGCATCCCCTCTATACCATGAAGACACTTCTATGGTCCCAGTTGTCCAGGAGTGACACTTGATGTGAAAACCATGGAGTGACTCAGAAACCATCATTTCAAATAACAGAAAAATACACTGGCTTAACATCCTCAGAATATTACTCCCCAATATACTGCATGGATTTGCTGAATCCACAGAACATTCTTTGGGAAGTGGCTGAGGGGCTTTTAGGTTCTTGTATTTGATAGCATAGGGAGAGCTGATTCAGCTAGCATCCACCAGCATGGCTGGGGATTGTAAGAATGTTGAATTATGAGACACCTGGGTGGCTCAGCAGTTGAGCATCTGCCTTCAGCCTGGGGCACAATCCCGGAGTTCCAGGATCGAGTCCCATATCGGGCTCCCTGCATGGAGCCTGCTTCTCCCTCTGCTTGTGTCTCTGCTTCTCTCTCTGTGTGTCTCTCATGAATAAATAAATAAAATCTTTTTTTTAAAGAATGTTGAATTATATAAATTCCAACTGATCATTAATCTAACAGTAACTGTGATAAGTGGAAAAAAAGAATAATATAAATCCAGCATACAGAAATTGCACATACAATTCTAACACATTTTTCTGGTTTGAATGTTGGAGAGCAGGGTTAGGGACCTTGGCAGAGACATTCTGTTTTAGGTGTGGGAGGATTCTAAGTTTAAAATTCCTAGGTGGGAGAGGATGGACACGGAGAAGAGCTGAGGAAGATGTTTCTGGTAAACCCCTCAAACAATGCCTAACATCGCCCAAGGGATGGAGAATGGTAAGACTCAGGTAGCAGCTGGGGAGCTACTGGGCCTAGCAGGTATTTGTTTGGGTTCTTTCAGATGGCTTGGGGGAACTTGTCTGATACTTTCCCGTGATCCATGGAGTGGGAGGGGACCCTGAGCACAGCGAAGAGGACTATGTGGGAGGGAACCTACCTGAGAGCCAAAGGGTCAGCACACCAGTAAGTAACCAAGTGAACTTCCCTCTGACCCGACACCAATGGCAAGCTGCTGGACAGAGGAGCCGGGTGTCCCTTCAGATGCCCTCCTGCCCTTTCCTTCCTGAGGCAGACCAAGCCTCAGCTGGAGCCCTCTTGCCTCTGGGAAACCTCAGAGCACTTGCCCAATTCGTGGGTGACTTCCATTTGCATTTCTTTTATTCTCCTCCCTTTGTCTTACACTTTTTTGTATATTGCTCAATAGTTGAGCTCAAACCTGCACCTGTTGCCCACAGATTGCCCTACATAGGACGTGCTGCCACCATCTCCCACCACCTGGGCTGGGGGTGGGGTGGGGTGGGGGCAATAGACAAGAGGCAGACTCTTGGTGACGAAGATGAGCACTTCTCCACCTCACTGTCTCTTTTCTCCTACCTTCCTTTTACCTTCTGATTCACTTATGCCAGGAGAGGCTCCTAGTGGGCAACCTGCCCTGGTAGTGCCATCAGGGATGAGGGACCAGAGGGCATGGAGAGAAAAGAGTGAAGCCCTGGAGAACACCAGGGAGATCGGAGAGCTGAGATGAGAGACAATGACCCTCAAGCACTTCACAGCATCACAGGTCACCTTATCTTTGTCAATTTAACAGGGAAGTTATGAGAAGTCTGATGTGGTGGGAACATGTCTCTAATAAATTAGAGCTCAGATGGGGCCATCATGTGGCTAGTGACAGCCGTGTCAAACAAAAGATCATATAAACAATATTTAAAAATCAATAAATAATCTGGAAATTATTAGAATTATTTAAGGAATTCTACTGCGGTTCAATCACTTGGCAAGTGATGTTAAAAAACACATGAATTTTCATTTTTTCTTTCTGAGAGTATATAAAGTTATGTTTCTAAATTTTGAAGTTTACATATCAATTTCTATGACTTTACTGGTTATGAAATATTTTTAATGTTTATATATTAATATAATATTTTAATATCCTTAGTCAAAAGACTACATTACCAATGAAAATATTTCATTTTTGCATGCAAGAGTATTTCAAACTTCCTTCCCAACGTGTGGAGACACTCAGATGAAACACTCTTGATATCCAGGCTCTTAAAGCAAGTACCTCTTTATCATCATAGCCATAAAAAATGAGTAATTTCTTACGTTCCTTTTCCTTTCCTCCTTTCCCCTTCCGTCCTGGTGAAAAGGAGATTATCGCGGATTTTGGGTTTTGTTGATGTAGAAATATGTAATGAGTTCCTTTCAGAAAGATTTCAGTGATCTGGCTGTGCTGGACCTCAGGATTATTCATCTGTAAAAGGTACCAAAGAACAGAATCAGGTCGCAGTGGTTATTTTGGGATTATCAGAAGGCTCCCCTTGCAAGCCTCAGTACAAGGCTTTTTGAGCTCCGGATATTCCCTTCTTCATTCCCCAGAAGGACGAGGGTTCTGTAAATTCTCTGACCCTCCACCTCTGGAATGTCTTTCTAACTACCTATTCGCACATTTGAGCCGCAAATCTCATTACCGTTAGTGACACATTTTGAAGTATCCTGTGTCTCCCTGAATTTGACATTAATGTTGACATACATTCCCTTATATCATTATAGCTGGGCACCATCGCACCCTTAGACATATTTTCCTGACTCTCTCCAACGCACGAACAATTTCAGCGATTACGAAAGTTTCATTATTACTCAATTTAGGCTTATACATAAGATATTTTATGATTCCAGTTAATAAAAGATATCAATGCAGAACAGGAATAGGCAAAGCATTTTATTACATGATATCTATCAAATTTTGAGAGTCAATACTTCCCTATTTTACCAGCTGCCACAGAAAACCTGAAAAACAATTTAGAAGAGGCCTCCAAGAGACAGAAAACACTCATGGAGCCTTGAGAGGATCGAGCAGATCTGCTATGCTGACCTCATGACTTTGATCAACAGGATAAGCAGTGTCATGCTTTGCTCTCATACTCACGACTCTGCTCTGGACTTGCTGAGAGAGAGCAAAAGAAAAGATAGTGAGAGGTGGGGAAGACAAGTCCCGGACCTGTCTGAAAGTCACATGCTTGTGGACCCCCATTTCCTATGCATCTCCCCCTGCATCATAGAAAGATAAGAGTCAGGTTATGGAGAATCTGGTAAATGGGAAGGTAGGTTTCCAGCTCACACACAATCTTTGTACATAGCAAGTCAGATGAGGTCAATTTCATTAATCTCAGTTGAATTTTTTATAATTTATTGAATTGCTTCAAAGCAGAATGCTCTGTATCTAAGGGTCTTACTTTAGGTAATATATTTTCAACTGATTGTATGACCTCTGGGAAAGTCATGTAACCACTCTGAGGCTCAGGACTAAGAACTACTTGGGACAGTCGTTTAATACTTGATGATACAGTAGATATGATCCCTGGCACACTGTGACCATCAGTGCCGGTTGAGGCTGACTCAGTTTTCCTGATTACTGACAAGGGTGGTATATGCAGGAAAACAAAAACTGATCAAGGGTCTTTGGCAGACTGAGTCTCATAGCCACAAAGGGTATTAAATACAAGAAAAAAAAATCTGGCGCCTCTTCAAGTAGCTGATGACACAAGCCAACATAATGGAAAACAATTACCAAGTGAAATCACAAATTGTGCAAAAAATGCCCCGACATAAGTGATCTTAGGGGAAATGCTCAAAGAATACACAAATCTACTGATAACATTTGTTAGGCCAGAATCAGATGTGCTGTGTGTATTTCCCGATGGAAGGATCATGTGAGCTGGATCATAGGAATGTGATTCAATAGCGATCTTAAAAACTTGCCATTACACTGCCCTAGTACTTACTGTTATTTCCAGTAGACTCCAGCCTACCCTAAGTGTGAGCTCCATATATCATTTTTCCCAGGACCTGATAGTTTCTGGATTAATCATACTCCAGTTTTGAGCTGAGAGAACAAACAATGTAAAGAGTTAAAAGCAACTGTAAGTCTTTTTGGATCAGCGAATTTGATATGAATGTTACCAGACCCCCTTGATTAAAATTGTTTTTTATTCCAGTGAAGTTCGTATCACATATTCTGAGCATTTTAAAGTATATAATTCAATAGTTTTTAATATATTCATAATGTTGTACAACCATCACCACTATCTTATTCTGGAATATTTCCCTCACCCCCAAAGAAACTTCTCTTTTAAAGTAAGTATACTTCCTAGGGCCTGTGAGTGGCTTAGTCAGTTAAGTGTTTGCCTTCAGCTCAGGTCATGATCCCAGGGTCTTGGGATCAAGCCTTCCATCAGGCTCCATGTTCAATGGGGAGTCTGCTTCTCCCTCTCCCTGCCCCTCTTCCCCATTCATGCTCTCTCAAATAAATAAAGTCTTTAAAAAATAAATAAATAAAGCAAACACACTTCTGCAGGGGCAACATGTAAAGTCCAGCCCTAACATTTCTATATTACCAGATTTTTTTTAAATTCCAAAGACAATAAAAAAAATCAATGTATTAGAGAAAAGGGATCACTTGAAATGGGAGAGCAAAATATTGAAGCAAGTATCAGTAATTCATTATTTCAGGTAGTTGCAGTTAGCCTGCCGACAGATAGCCTCCAGTGATCTCTGCCTCTTGATAGCCACACCCTGTGTGATCTCCTCCTGCATTATATCAGGATTGGTCTGTGCAACCAATAGAATACTGCAAAAAGGATGCTACGTCATTTCCAAGGCTGGGTAATAACAGATATTGTGGCTTTGCCTTACTTTCTCTGATTACTCCTTCTGGGGAAGCCAACTGTTATCTCAGAAGGACAGTCAAGCAGCCTATAGAATGACTCATTTATCAAGGAATTGAGGCCTCTGGCAAACGACAATATGAGGCAGTGGTCTTGGAGGCAGATCACCCAGCCTCAGTCAAGCCTTCAGATGACTAAAACTTGAGCTGACTCCCTGATTAGAGCCTTCAGAGCAACCCTAAGCCAGAGCTACCCAGCTAAGCTGTTTTTGGATTCCTGAGCCTCAGAAATGATGTGTAATAGTAAAGATTTACAGTTTTACACTGCTGAGTTTTGTGGTAATTTATTAACAGATTAATACAGAGCTACTATAGTAGTGTTAGGGTAATAGTTCAGCAAAGTTTCCAACGAAAGGAGGAAGTACCTGTGCCACAAAGAGTGAAACACCAGAAACTCATAGATATATAATCAATGCTTAAACCCTTCAACTGGCATAGGCTTAAGCAAGTCAGACTGCTACTTCCTTTACATATTCTTTTCCCTGCCACCAAGATGCCCTGTAGCAATCTCTTTTCCCATACAAGATGATCCTTGTTGAAATTAAACCTATCTCCTACAGAAATCAATAGAGAGGCTTACATGGTATGATTTTTCTCTGGGCCCCATTTATGCCTAGAGATGGAGGACTTTGATCCCCTGAATCTCCTTAGGGGTGGAGCTAAAAGAAGGTTGAAATGAGGATTTTCCAGAGGGGTCTTCCAATTTCTCTGTTTGTTTTCATTGAAATTTTTTTTTTTGAAAGAGGTTAAGACAAACAAAATAATTTCAAGTAAGTGCAATAAAATGGCAAATAAGCAATTTAAATAAGCGGGGGGGGGGGGGCAAGAAAGAGTTTGAAAATGTTAAATCAGTTATTGGTATCTTTATCATTCCTTAAGTTTCTAGAAAAAGACTGGTTTCTCCTTCCCTGCTTAAAAGTTTACTCAGACTCTATTCTTTGAGTTGCTTAAACTACTTTACAGTGTTTTCTCTTGGCACCAAAATGTGTTTATATAATTCAAACCTCCAGTCTGTTCTGATCTTGTTGAAACTTGTTATGCTTTGCTAACTCATAGTAAAGTAAATGCATTTTTAGAGTTTAGGCCAGAGACTTAAGCCACATTTGACTACATGTTTTCCTGACAGTATCAATTTCTGTCACTTTGTCAACAAGTTACTCGAGGTGGGGTTAATTTTCTTTTTGCAGGAATGTGACCAAAAATGTGTTTAATGATCTTAGGTCCTGGTTTTCTTGGATTTGCAGTAGCTCTTAGCTGGCAACTCTGAGAATAAGCCAGATGCTGTCCAGTAACTAACCTCAGCAGTCGGGAACCAAAGGAGCTCATCTCCTGTTTCATCAAATAAAAACATAACACAGACGCTTTTTGTTAATTGGGCATGAAGGGCAGACATTGGATCTGTGGGCCCACTGGTTTTTAGAACAGGCCAAAGAAGGGGCACCTGGGTGGCTCAGTGTTTGAGTGCCACCTTTGGCCCAGGGCATGATCCCGGGGTCCTGGGATCGAGTCCTGCATCAGGCTCCCTGGAGGGAACCTGCTTCTCCCTCTGTCTATGTCTCTGCCTCTCTCTGTGTCTCTCATGAATAAATAAATAAATAAAGAAGTGTCTAAAAAAAGAATTAAAAAAATAAAAATAATAAAATAGGCCAAAAAAAGTAATCAAGGGCTCTCAGAATCTGGGGTTTAGAAAAAGTGATGATATCATCAAACCTGACCTCTTCTGTACCCTCTTCTTCTGTTCTATTGGTCTTTTGAAATGTCCTTTACTGGTGAGCCTACTTAGTAATTTTTTAAAAACTTTGTTGCTTACATTTTGAACTATGTCAATGATAAAGAAAAGTCCCAGAAACAATTTAACAGATATCTGTGTAGGCAACATCAATATTGAATAAATGTTAAGATTTAGACTCCATTTTTTAAGAGAGAGAACATATCCTAGACAAAATCAGCCTCCGGTCCTGTGGTGGACATGCCCTAGGGTTATGCCACACTCTTATATGTCCTCTTCCCCTTGAGTCACAGAACCTCTGGCTTGTTCCTAAGTAATAGAATATGGCAAGATGATGTGATGTCATTCTCTTGATTAAGTTACATTACACGGCAAAGGGTAAGAGATTTTATAGATGTAATTAAAGTCCTTAATCAGCTGAGTTTTAGTTTGCTGAAAAGGAGATTATCCTGTTTGGGCCTAGTCTAATTAGGGAACACCTTCAAAGAGTGTCTGGAAGTCAGAGATTTACAACAACAGAGAACCTCTTTCCTCATTGCCAGCTTTGAAAAAACTGGCCACCATGATTCTATAGCTGCAAGAAAATGAACCTGGCCTACATTTTGACAGAAGTTGGATTATTTTCTAGTCCAGTTCCCAAGTGTGAGCACTGTCTGGTTGATTCCTCGATTTCAAGCTTGGACTCAGATCAAATAACCCAGCAAAACCTTGTCTGGACTTCTAACACAAGGAAACTGAGAGATGATAAATGGGTGTTAGTTTAAGCTATTAAATTTGTGGTGTTGTTAGTCGAGACACAAAGCTAGTAAAAGTCCTAATCTCATCCTTTATCTCCTTCCCCAGAGGAGATGATATTCAACTTTGCTAGAATGAAGGGAAATAGAAATTAAAACAATGAGTTGCCATTTCTCATTCTTCAAATTGACCAAAATTAAAACACCCGACAATTCCAAATGTTGGGAGTCATAGGAAGTTTTATATGCTGGAAATAGAAATGGAAATGAAAATTGGTACAACCATTTCAGACAGGTTTTATAATGCCTATGGGGCCTAGCAATCCACTTTTAATGTGAATACTTAAGTACTTTGTTTTGTACTTAAAAAAATACTTTTTATACTTAAAAAAAAACTTTTACTGCATATACTTGACAGAGGTTTGCTACATAGTACCCATAAACAGTATTTGCTTTCTTTGTTTTAAATTTTTCATAAATGTACACTTTTGTAACTTGATTTTTAAATTCAGTATTAGGTTGTCAGATTGATCCATTTTTGATATATGGATTATACTTTGTAATTTTTAAAGATTTATTTATTTATTTATTTGGGAGGGGAAGGGCAGAGGGAGAGAGAGAGAGAGAATTCTAAGCAGTGAAGAGCCCAACTCAAGGCTTAATCTCATAATCCTGAGATCACGACCTGAGCTGAAACCAAGAATTGAATGTTCAATGACTGAGTCACCCAGGTGTACCTGGATTATTCTTTTTAACACAGTAAAAAAATATTCCATTATATTACAATACCACAGTTTCTCCATTCCCTAAACTGTACTGAGGTGAACAAATCTGTATTGATTTTGAGGACAGCTTCTCTAGGGAATATATGTAGAAGTGAAGTTGTTAGGTCCCAAAGGCATTATAAAATGCTTGAGATGTCGGTGCCATTTTCACTCTCATTTCCAGTATACAAAACTTCCTATTACCTTAACATGTGGGGTGGTCAAAGATTTTAATTTTTGTCAATTTGACGGGTGTGAAATGGCATCTCGTGGTTGTAATTTGTATTTCCCATTATTTCTAGTAAGACTGAAATAGTCAAAACATCAGCTCATGTGATTTTGGTCATTCTGGTTTCTTCCATGCTAAATATCTTTTGTCCTCTTCATGTCTTCCGCCCATTTTCTTGCCGGTAGTTATTATTTTCCTTGTTGACTTGTAGGACGTGTTTATATATTCTGGGTCTCAATGTTTTACCAATTAAATGCATTACATATGGCTTATTCTAATCAGTTCCCTTTCAAAAAACATATTTGTAGTGAACTTTGGTTTTCCTTGCTGCAAAGTGTGGGTTACACCATGTAACTCACAGATAAATGAGATAATGAACACATGAAAGTTCCTGCTCCAGTGCCAGGTATAGTTTAGGTGTGCAGTGGTTAGCCTCCTCCACCTCCTATCTATCTATCATCTATCTGTCTATCTATCTATCTATCTATCTATCTATCTGTCTATCATCTATCTATCTAGATTTTATTTATTTATTCATGAGAGACACAGAAAGAGGTAGAGACATAGGCAGAGGGAGAAGCAGGCTCCCCAAGGGGAACCCAATGTGGGACTCTATCCTGAGACCCTAGGATCATGACCTGAGCCAAAGGCAGACACTCAACCATGGAGCCATCCAGGCACCTCCCTATATCTCTTTTTAAAGAACTTCTGGGTTTGGTGATAGGGCAGTGGCTAAGAGAAGTGGTTTGGGGTTGTACGCATGTCTTATTACATCCCACTATTAGGACTTGCTGGCCTGTGATGTTGGAGTCCACCACTCTCTAAACCTTTTTGCTCATTTGTAAAATAGAGATCAAAATGCTTGCTTTATAGAGCAACTGCAAGACTCAAGCTCTAGTTGCACAGTCCTTACAGCACACTGAGCCCTCAAAGCAATGGTAGCTGTTCTTATTATTATCATCCTCATTAAGGAAGATGAGAGTTGCCTAGAAATAACAAACATGGCTTAAAATATGACAGTCTCCCTATAAAAGATGTACTAACTGCTATCGGAATATAGCAGTGAGGGAAGATTACATTCAGCCAGGTGTTGATGGAGATTCAGGGAAGGCTTCATAGAAGAAATGTCATTTAAATATAGTTTGTAAGAAGGGAGGGTGGGATATAAAGAAGTAGTTACAACTTGAGGAGAAAGATATTTTTGGCAGTAAAACAAAAGAAAATGTGGGGATATTAAATAAAACCAACAAAGCTCCTAGTACTCTAGCTGTACAGAAGTACGGGATAATGGGAGAGGGTGTTGTGAACAACCTGGAAAGGGATGGTAAGAACAGATCATGGAGGCTCCTGGATGGTTTAAAACTTTGAAGTCAGATATGATAAAAGAGGATTTAGTCTTTGAAGATATCAAAGTACCTTTGCACTAACTAGTATCCCATGCACTGAAAAGGACCCTCTCTGTGTAACTATAAAGTGCTTTTGCCTATGGAATAATCACATTTCTCAAACAGGGGTCAGTGACTAACTTGCCCAGGGGTGGGAGTAGGGAATATGGGGGCTGTGCATATGACCCATATACAGGAACCCAATAAGTATGTCAGGGCAAATGAACACTATGGGATCCAGTCTGAAGCTGCCTAATTACTCCCATCCCATACTAGGAATCAATGGTCTCCCTTAGATCAGTTGTAGTGAACCTTGGTTAGTTCCTTAATATGGCTCAGAAAAGGCAAAGTATGTAGCCTTCTCATGGGCGTTCCTTGTGGGTTCAGATAGTAGTTTTCACCACATTTAAAAATATTTGGATGAAACACATTTCCTTCAGAAAGTTTTGTTTTGGATAGATTGTGCACCACTTATTGTCCACCTAAATTGTGGAATTTTGGTTGTACCCAAACACATTGGGTTTATAATTATTTTTATTTTCTCCTAGATTTTGTTCTTCCAATTTACTATCACATAATCATTAACTGGAAAAGATGCTTTGGTCTTACTTATATGAGGAATCTAAAAGCACCAAACTCAAAGAAACAGAGAGTAGAGTGGTTGTTGTTAGGCACAATGGGAGATGGTGAGAAAGAGAGAGTGAGAGAGAGGAGAGAGAGAGAGAGAGGTATTAGACAAAAGGTGCAAAGTTTCAATTATACAAGATGAATAAATCTTAGAGATCACTCTATAGCATACAGCCTATACTTGACAACATTCTATTGCATATTTAAAATTTTCCAAAGAGGGTAGATGCTATGTTAGATGTTTTTATCACAAAAAGCAATAATAATACTTTATTATTATTTATATAATGATGAATACATTCGTGGCACAGATTATGATGATTTTACAGTGTATACCTATCTCCAAACACATCAAGTTGTATACAGTAAATATGTACAGCTTTTTGCATGTCAATCACACCTTAACAAGGTGGTTAAAAAGTGCTTTGGTCTTCTATTATTGTTTTCTTAACAACTGAACATTCCAACACTTATATGTGTACTCATAAGAGAACTTTCAAGAGGTAGCTAGATACAGCTGCAAAACTTTTACCATCCAAATTATGAGTCTGAGATTAGAATTGTTCCTACTTTTAAAGAAAGTTCTAGGCTCCAGCATGGCAAATGCTTTTTCTCAAACAAAAAATGGTGAGTAATTCTGTGAGCAAAACCAGGAATGAATCATACCACAAGAAATTTCCATCCTAACTGCAGACACTCATTGTAAAAAAAAAAAAAAAAAAAAAAAAAAATCCAGAGCCATTTCTAAAGGAAAAATGGAGAGGATTTACCATGAAGTTACCCTGTTGCTCTCCATCTGGATCTAAACTGATTCAGCTGGAGTTGACTTCCTAGTGGTCTCCAACGGAACTGAAATCATCTTTGTGGGGCCAGCAATTTGTTCTCATTTTCTACCTCATTTTGCAGCATCTGGTAAGAAGTATGTAAGTAGCAGGTGTATTCACCATTGCCCGCCCCCCCCCCCTTTTTTTGGAGAACCATTTCTTAAGTATTTCAATCTTTCTTCTCGTCCTAATGTAATTGGTAGAAAGCATGAGAAGCTTTATGAAATGAGGTTATTATAATGAAAGTTTATTTATGTTGGACCTTATAAACACAATGATTCATTAATCAAAACACCCATTTTTGTTTAAGCTGGAAGTATGAGACCTAGGAATTAATAGTTATCTAAATTTTCACTTCCAAAGGCTTTGTAGGGGTGCCTGTGTGGCTCAGTCAGTTAAATGGCCAACTCCTGATTTCAGCTAAAGTTATGATCTCAGAGTCGTGGGATCGAGCCCCACATTGGGCTCTGCACCCAGTGCAGAGCCTGCTGGAAATTCTCTCTCTCCCTCTCCCTCTGCCCCTCCCCCTGTTCTCTCTTCTTCTTTAAATAAATAAATAAAATCTTTTAAAAAATAAATGCATAAAATTAAAAAATGATCTTTATTTTACAAAAAGGGAAGTGGGTCTCTGAGAAGTTTCTTGTTTTTTAAGAGTACAGATGTGCTGGTGGTTCGAATAAGTCAAGTTTTGTGACTCTTCATCTTCTGTATTTGTTGTCTGTCAAACCACAACTCACACATGGCACTTAACAAGCTTATTTTTTTCAGCAAGGGAGTTTTATCTTTGTTAATAAATTGAGGCATTTTTTTATATTTCTATTAATTTGCTGTAATTTTGCCCAAGTAGCTGCTCCAGATGGCATGTTAGAGACCAGAACACAGGGTATTAAATGTTTTTAGGATATAATCCCATCTCTAATAATACTTTCTTCTAGATAACATGGCCAACCATTTTCTTCCTAATGCCATCTAATTAACCAAGGAGGGAACTGCCAGTAGGAAAATCCCTATTTTTGCCTTCAGAATTAGGGCTTTTTTATATAGACGTCTGCACCTGCAAAGCTTGGGCAAAAACACAGCTCACACTGGTGAGCAATTTGGTCTTGTTGGTAAATAAAACACACACACTTCTAATTGGTTTCTTTTAAAATTAAACACAAATTATGTCCCAAGTGCCTTTAAAGGCACTATTTTGGCAAGGTAGCTTTGTAAGCTGAATCACTTGTATTTTACGATACAGTTCCAGGTGGTACAAAATAAACATTTAGACCTGGATACTTTCCTCTCATGTTTTGCTTTTTTTTTTTTTTTTTTTTTTTTTTTTTTGTGCTTTCTTCCTTTGGTTCAAGTCCTAAGAATTCAGTTGAGCACAGAAATTTGTTTAAAAAGTAAATCTCTACTCAGATACGGTATATAGGCCTGTCCCTGATGCTCTTCCCTGAAAGTTATGAAAACAGAATAGCTGATGTTGGCCTACATGGGCAGAGTTGCAGAAAGTCTTCCTAGGTTACCTTATGAAAACTTCTCTAATACTTTCTCTCATTTCCATGAAACTCAACATCATGCTCTTAAAGAAATGGAAAAGCAGCATACTAAGTATGATCAACAAAGAAGGAACTGGAACCCATTGCTCTCCCACAGTATCCCATCTTTGGCCATGGGCAACACTGTTGGCAGAGGGAGCTTGTGACAGATGGGATGCTAATAACCACTCTTGGAAGATGACTTGGCTGTGTTCGGACCCTGTTTTCAGTTTCTTGGCTGCTTATTTTGGTGGAAGACATTAGGATTGAGTTGGGGCTAAGAGCATCACGTGAATAAGCAGGCAATGCATTATAGTGGTTTGAGTCTGTGGCCAGGAATAAAACCTTTTATAGCCTTTCCCTTTACCCCACTCTGTGGAGAGATGAAACAGAACAAATCTCTAATGTAGTTTAAACTTGGTCCAACCTAAAAAAAAATAAAACGATCCTTTTTGGAAAAAAATTCTCAATTGGATAAAAATGTTCTGTCTCTCAGATTACTCCTTCTTTGCCTTCTCTGTAAGATGGAGTAGTTGGTGTAGAAGGTGGTATGGAGTGGCCACATAACCTGTTGGGTTTGTGGGCGAAATGGGGTCCTCTGGTCTTCGGTTGAATGTGGAGTATTACCTGGCAACATCTGTTGGCCTCTAAAATGATGTTGCTTGATCAACTCCTTCCAAACCTGCTGTTTTGGGCTGATGAGCTCATGGGTCTTTTGGACAATGCTTCTGGACAGAGCCAGTCAATTAGTTTCTCCTCTCTCACTGCCTGCTGGCTCCTGAATCTCTCTTTTATCTTCCATGTGGTCATTTGGCCAGACCGTCCACCCTTAGCCTCTTCTGTGGGTCACTTTGCCTTATCCTAGCAGCCCCATGGCAGGTCCATTGGCCTTAACAGTGTCCTTGTCTTATGGGGATGAGAATAGCCTGGGAAGCTATGCTTCAAGGCATTTCTCTATCTGACCACATTGCACTCCCAAGTTTATTTAGATAGACCGTTCCCTGTTTGGTATATGGCTGTTTATGCTGTGTCCTCCTTCTTGAGACCCAGACAAGATAAGATAAGAGTCCATGTACCCAACTTATATAACAAATTTCAGAGGGAAGAATCAGGGCACATCCATCTGACTATCTCACTCTTCTCTTTCTCTGTGTCCTCTACATAAAAGGCAGGTTTCTCTGCTCCTCTTCTGCTCTTATTTGTCCCTTACATAAAACTCTAAGCTAAAGAAAAAGATAAATGAATTTAGGTAATCCTTTCTTATGGCAAAGCCTCGCCTGAAAGGCCGTTGTTTTGCTTCATTTAAGCTGTATTTCTAATGTTTTTTTAAAGCTCTAAATGTTTTGCTTCATTTAAACTAAACCACAGTTTAAATGACAGCAACTGAACATTATCTGTCATTTTGTTGTTGTTAGTTTTGTTTTGTGTTCCTTTTATAGAAATCTTAATCTCCCTCCCTCAGGCAGATGGGTTCCTTGAGTGTCCTAGGACCAAGGCCATGTATTAGGAAACTAAGAAGTAAAAAAAGCACACACATAATTATCAAATTATTTCCCCCATTACATTTATGCTCTCCCAAACCTTCACAGAAAGTTAGCAAAATATGTATAACTTTAGATGCTATTCTCTAGATGAAAAAACTAAGTTTACCTAAATATATTTCAAACTATACCTGACTGGCTCCAAAGCCCACGCTCTTCCTGGGAACTACATTGCCTCTGTTGAAGAGCTGGAAGTTTAGATGTAGATCAAGAGCTAAGAAAGTTCAGAGAGTAGCCAAGCAAATGGCATCATCTGCACTATGACTCAAAGTTGGGGACAGAACAGAGACCTATGTGGCTCCCATCACCACTGTGCCAGGTGGTCTGAGGTGCTGAGAGTTCAAGTAAATACTTGCCACTTAGTAGAAGAATAGAGGCAGTACATCTGATTGCTTGTTTACTGATAGAAACAGAATCAACAGATGATTTCATTAGAGTGGAACAGCTTTTGAGACACATTCTCTGAATTCTTAATGTCATCTGGGAAACTCGGAAATAGTTCCATAATCTTGTGGAGGAGGGAAGAGCAGATCCTGCCATTCTGACTTTCATATTCCACACAGTCTACCAAGTCTCTGCTACTTGAGCAAATGTCATATGATTTGAGTTCAGAGAATTTAAAGCTTAATGGGTTATTACCTTGATAGCTACATAATTCATTTTAAGCCTGCTTCACTTAAGCTTATAAACACATTGCCATGGTGTGGAGATTCCTTTGTGTAAATTTTATTTTCCCTCTATGTTCATTGATTTTATAAAGAATGGTCACAAACGGACAAGATGGCTGGAAGAAGAATGTGCACCCAACCCTTGGGCAGCATGAGAAGGGCATCCCTGTGTGGCTGTGTCCCCAAGGGATTGGGGTGGGGGATGAGGAAGGTATATTAAAACCTGAGTAGGGTGGGAAGGAAATCCTTAGGGAAGGGTGGCATGGCATAGGGTGTGGGAGTCCATCCAGGCTAAGTGGGGAGGGTATTTGTGCAGCAAGGCGGCAGCCTGGGGAATCAGAGCGCTAAGAGCATCAGGATGAGGTCCAGGAAGGAAGCAGAGGTGCAGCCAAACCTTGAGGTGTTGGAGCTGAGGTGTGGTGAGGAAAACTTCCAGATGGGGAATGAGTGGTGGCAGCAGAGAATGTTCCTATATGGGGAATTGATCAAATAGGTAAATATATTAAGGGTAATGGCAGATAGATTTCTCACTGCCAGAGACGGAGAGAAAACAAAATGGACCTCAGTAGTGTTGAATTGGAATTGGTGGTATCAGTGTGAACATACAGGTTGTCAGAAAATAGAGAGGAAGATAAAGACAATAAATAGATTTAAGTATACACATGGGCGTATATACATTGACTTTGTCTACTGAGTAAAGTGATGCCCTAGTAACAGCAAATGAAACTCCTAGCACTCAGATCTGTTTTTCTTAACATGATTCTACAAAAAGGAACCAACTTCCTTGAAGAACTCGCTGATTCCAGGGCTAGGGCAGGGAAAGTACAAGTTGAGACAGAAAACTCTTTTTTTGTGTGTGTCAGAAGCTAAGAAAGTATACTCAAAGAATGATGGGGATATGTCAAAGGAACACAGGCCCAGCTTGCAGGGGCTGCACTAGCTGAGTCTGGCACAATTTGTACTTTAAAATAAATGATATTACTAGTAAAGCATAACCTATCGAATAAAATAGAAAACTATGAGTCTAGACTGATATAATAAATGAATAAATTGCAAGTGATGAGACATGGGATATTTACCCTGCAAGTACCTGTGCACAATATACTTATTAATTCTAAAGAAAAAAAAAAAAGAGAGAGAAACTTCACATCAGAGAAGTCTGGAAGTCAATACCTTAGTCAAGTGATCAAAGAGATATCACCAACAATGGGACACACTGAAATGATGTGCCAGCACTCTTGGGCAATGAGGACACAGCATCACATCTGTGATGTTCCTGCCAAAGAGGCATGACCTGAATTAATCATGAAGGAGCAAGAGATTGAGGGACATTCCACAAGATAATTGGTGTACTATCTTCAAAAGTCCCAAGGAAGATGAAGAAAGTCTGAGGAACAGCTCCAGAGCCAAGGAGCCCAAAGAGATAGACAACTAAGCCCAACGGGTGGTTCTGAACTGGATCCACTTGTTGTAAAGGACATTAGGAGGAGCACAATAGTGAGAGGGGGCCTCATAATCAGATGGTAATTATGTATCAGTGTTAATGTTTTGGTTTTGGTGGTTGTGTTCTGGTTCTATAGGAGAATACCCTTGTTTGCAGGAATGTACACTGAAATATTTTGCAATTATGGGCTATCAGGTTGGCAACTTACCCTCAATGATTCAGAAAAAAAGGTCTCTTTTTCTGCACTGACATTTCTCTTAAAAA
The DNA here is from genome assembly GCF_048418805.1 of Vulpes vulpes. Lineage (NCBI taxonomy): Eukaryota > Metazoa > Chordata > Mammalia > Carnivora > Canidae > Vulpes > Vulpes vulpes. The sequence continues at coordinate 40,689,919 of NC_132786.1, forward strand.
TATTTAAGTAGGGGCACCTGGCTGGCTCAGTCGGTAGAGCATCTGCCCCTTTGTCCTAGGGTGGTGAGTTCAAGCCCCAGCTCAAGTGAGGAGCCTACTTTAAAAAAATAGTTAAAAATAAAGAAATAAAATATATTTCAGAAAAATATTTAAGTAATATAATAATAACAATTATATTATGTAATATATTATTCTATAATACATATTATCTTATATAATTATAATAATATGCACACAAATTAAAATGGAAGATATTTAATGTAGACTTTCAACACAGACTCAAGCATATTTAGCTCTATGGTGATCACAGATGATTAGACAAAGCTGTCTAACTGTGCTAGTCTAATTTGAAGCAGAAAAATGTAGCTAGTATGAAGTTTTAGGTCTAGCTTTTCAGAATTATTATTAGTATCATTATCATTGTCACTTTTTTAAAAAAAGATTTATTTATGTATTTGAGAGAGAGAGAGACAATGCAAATGAGAGGAGAGGCAGAGAGAGAGAGAATCTTCAAGCAGACTCCTTGCTGAGCCTGCAGCCCACCTAGGGCTCAATGCTAGGACCCTGAGATAAAGACCTCAGCTGAAATCAAGAGTCAGATGTTTAACTGACTAAGCCATCCATGTGCCCCATCATTGTTACTTTTAAATTTAAAGTTATTCCAAATGTTTTTTTTTAATTTTTTATTTATTTATGATAGTCACAGAGAGAGAGAGAGAGGCAGAGACACAGGCAGAGAGAGAAGCAGGCTCCATGCACCGGGAGCCCGACGTGGGATTCGATCCCGGGTCTCCAGGATCGCGCCCTGGGCCAAAGGCAGGTGCCAAACTGCTGCGCCACCCAGGGATCCCCTATTCCAAATGTTTGGAAAAGTTGTGAGACCAGTGAGAAGAACTTCCACAAGGCTTTAAGCTTTACCTAGATTCAACATGTGGTAACATTTTATGGTATTTGATTTTTCATCTCTATTTTTTTTCTAAACTATAAGTTGTCAACATCATGTCCCTTCCCACTTAAATGTTTGTGCCTCCATCTCCTAAGAACAATGATGCTCTTTTACTTAACCACAGTACAATGATCAAATTCAGGAAATGTAGCGCTAATATATAGAGTCCGTATTTTCATTTTGTCAATTAGCCCAATAATTTCCTTTATTGCCTAGCACAGGATCTAATCCAAGTTCAAACAACACATCTAGCTGTCATGTCCCTTTCATCTGGAACAATTCCTCCGATTTTCTTTGCCTTTCATAATACTGAAAGCTGTTTCGTAAAATACTTCTCGGTGGTGGTATAATGTTTTTGTCTGGATTATTTTTCTTCTTCCCTCTCCCCTTTTCTGTGCCAATTTTCCCATGTGTTACAGAAATCTCTTTTTTTTTTCTGCCCTCTTGAGTTCCACCAAATCCCAGAAACTGACACTTGTTTTGATGGGTGGATTGTTCACAATGGACGTTTCTTCTGATTTCTTTTTCCTACTTTGCTGGAAGAACCAAGGATCAATACCTGTAGAATTTCAATAATTCAGACGTACAGAAGGGCAACAAACGGATTAGTTGGGAAGAACCAAATTCACAGTTGGAATGAACTATTTACTACCATTGACTAAACAATGCAGAATAATTTTATTCAGCAAAATACAAATCATGGACTTGCAAACCATCATAACCCCTGAGAGTCAGCATTAATTACCAACTGCATCCTTCTGACACACCAATGAAGCTCTTCGCATGGGGGATGAAGGTATGGTTTCTGTTCTCTCTGGGTCTTCCTTTGCTGTGCTGGCTTGATGCTGAGCCCTCACACTGGTTCCTTGCCTAAAAATAGCACACTGCTGGATTATAGGGAGACTTATGAACACATGAAATGAGAAATTAGAGAACTAATTGTAAGAGAAAGACAAAACAACCTGAGAACGAGGGGTTATTAAGTATGCTTCATTTCAGGGAAGGTGGGGCAGGATGGGACACAAAGCGTGGGTAGAAGGATTATGCTAAATATAAAAACAGAGCTACATGAAACACACAAGGGAAAATAATGTGCTAATTATATAACAAAACATTCACCTCATATAGCAGCATTATAACCTCTGGGTTCCCACAGTTACAGTATTTTCCAACCCTGCCAGTACTGGAAGCATTTAGCTTATGAACTGTGAACACAGTAATGTACAATGCAATAATATTGAGAATATGTATCCAGCTGGAAGACTGTTGCCTTAATCATATGCATATTTCTGCTGGATTTTTTCTTGACAAATGATGTTACGTAAAAGCCAATATTTGTGTACATATCTTTGTAGAACAAACTACCTCCTCCCCCAATAAAAAGTTGTTTATAAATGTTGAAACAAGCATTTAATTAGTTAACATTACTTATGAATTTTTAAAAAGTACTCTCCTAAGAATAATGGTATTTTGTTTTAATCTGTTTCAGATGTAAAATAGGAGACTTAATGGATACTAGCTGGTCTGGCTTCACTTTAACTTCCAAGTCCATGCTGCCACCTGGTGTTCTCTGAGGGCCTCCATCTTTTAGGCAAATGAGTTTGGTATTTCCTGCTGCCTGTTGGACATTACAAGGGGAAGTGCGTCCTCCTGCAACCTCTTTGTGTCTGACTATAGACGACAGATCCTCTCATCCCCGACTTTCCTGCTCTTGCTACTATCTCTAACATTTGGCACAATGCCTGACGTATACAGTGCCTGATGTAGCACCACCTGTTTGATGAGTGAATGAATGCTTGTCACCCAAACTAGAAAATGTGAACCCATTTTAATTCTCTCTTCACTCCCCCATGGCCAAAACTCTTTAGCCCTTGCCACCCCTCACTTCAGATCTTTATAGCTTCATGTATGGACTAGTTAGTTCTCACTTACATGCGCCACTGATGACATGCCCTATGCTGTGTCTTTATTCTTAAGACATTCATTCTATAACAGGAAGTCTGTATCTCCCACTCCTCTTTACCCATTTGACCCATCCCTCACCCTGCTCCCTTCTGTCAACCATTATTTTGATCTCTGCATTTATGAGTCTGTTTCTGCTTTTGTTTTGATTTTTTGACTTTACGTGTAAGTGAAATTATACAGTATTTGTCTTTCTCTGACTTATTTCACCTTCTCTCCAGGTTGTGGTAAATGGCAAGATCTCATCCTTTTTTATAGTTGAGCAATAGTTATCTATATCTATATCTATATCTATGTCATCTATATCTATCCATTCATCTTTATCCATTCATCTATTGATGGACACTTATATCGCTTCCCCATTATGGCTATTGTAGATAATGCTGCAATAACCATAGGGGTGCATATATTTCTTGAGTTAATGGTTTTGTTTTCTTTGGGTGAATACCCAGTATTGGAATTGCTGGATCATATGGTATTTCCATTTTTAATTTTTTGAATAACTTCCACACTGTTTTCCACAGTGGCTGCACCAATTCACATTTCCAGCAATAGTGCATGAGGGGTCCTTTTTCTCCACATCGTTGCCAACACTTGATATTTCTATATTTTTTATTCTAGCCCTTCTGATAGGTATGAAGTGGTATCTCATTGTTGTTTTGATTTGCTTTTCTCTGGTGATTAGTGATGTTGAACATCTTTTCATGGGTCTGTTGGCCATCTGTATGTTGTCTTTCAGAAAAAAGTCTATGTAGTTACTCTGACCATTTTAAAACCAGATTATCTGTTTTTGTTGTTGTTGTTGTTTTTGGTGCTGAGTTCTATGTCTGGGTTTTTAATCTTTTACAAATATACCATTTGTAAATATCTTCTCCCATTCAGTAAGTTGCCTTTTCATTCTGTTGATGGTTTCCTTCACTTTGCAAAAGCTTTTTATTTTGGTGTGGTTCCAACAGTTTATTTTTGTTTTTGTTTCCCTTGCCTGAATAGACTTATCTAAAAAAATGTTACTATGGCCATTGTCAAAGAAGTCACTGCCTATGTTTTCTTCTAGGAATTTTATGGTTTCATATCTTCCATTTAGGTCTCTGATCCGTTAAAATATTTTTTGACAGGCTGTCCTGACATGTGGTGCTAATTTTTCATTTATGCATCCCATTGGTGAATAGAGAGGGCCTGGATAATTTAACCTTTAGATGTTCTTCAGATCTCTGTTCCCTCTTTTACCAAACCTTTTTAAAGAAGGGCTTCCTAGACAGAGAAGTAGATGATTTTAGAATGCATTTCTTATCATTCTTTAAAAGGAAGACTGTGCTTGGAATTTTAAATTATTTGCACCCTGATGGCCTCACTAAAAACACTCAGGGATCATAGTGAAAATGTTAGTCCAACAGGGCTCTAGCTGGGAGCCTTTTTGTGGAAGATCATGAACAAGAAGACCTCATCAAACAACAATAGCTTCTTGCAACATCCTGTAAGCAAGGCTCCAGGCTGCCCTGCTGGTGTAAGACCCTTGGGCCTTCATTCACGTGGGTGTGGCTAAAATATTCTCCCTATAACCAATTTTGTTTTGCAACCTATTCTCTTGAGAAGATGGTTTTTTGACTTACAGTTGCAGTCATCAACTGTGACACTGCTTACTTACTCCTCAGCTCACTCAAATCTTTTGCTCCAAAAGAATCATCAGTCACCCTCCAATGTCAGGGCCAAAAGCAAGGGAGGGGGCAGGGAGAGATGTGTGGAGCTTTGATACCTCTCACCTCTGAAACACCTGAGAACCATTATTCAATAAAATCTACGCTCTTGAGCCTCTCAAATTCATCCATTTTGTTATAAGTAACAAACATCATTATAATAAATTAATGCTATAAATAAGACTGTAAGAGAAATATTTACTATATCCAAATACAGAGAAAAAAAATGACACCACCCAAAGCATTGATTCCTAGATAAATAAAATCTCAGATTTTTAAAATGTGAAATTAGAACGACTGCATTAGATATTTTTAAGTTATGAGAAGTAATTTATGACATAAAACATACAGATTAAGATACCACACTCATTTGCTGTATTTGCTGCATGCATAACATATGCAAACATGGTTGGGTGGTGCCATGTATGCAGGCTTATTTCTTCCTGCAGAGTCCCCTGCAGTGGAGCAATGTTTTCCAAAGCAGGGCATGCGGATCACAGGAAGGATGAAACGTGGTGTTAGGTTGTGCACTGAGCCCCCGCACAGTACAGGTGTTGAGGGAATGTCAGCAGGAATGGTGAAGCAGCACAGCATGACTAAAATTTGAAGACACTGGTGGAGGCTAAGGATTGTCAGCCCATTTTACAGATTGGGAAAGATGCCCAGGAGCGTTGAACTATTTCTTCAAGGTTGTAGAGAGAAAGCAGCAGAGCTGTGTGATTTTGTATCTACTTCTCATTATAAAAACCAATACTGGCCTATCTTTCATTCCTTTTCTTTCTTTTTGCTCTGAGTGATTCATTGTGAACTATTTTAAAATATAGAAAAATGATGCAACGGATGTTTACAATACCAGCCATGGAAATTAAGGGAATGTCAGTATCTTGCTGTCTTTGCTTCAGCAACATTTTTGCCTTCTTAAAAGAAAGAAAACATTCCAGGTACAGTCAGAGCGTCACCCAGATCTTTCTTTTCCTTCTACAGAGAACCATGTTCCTGAAGTTGGAACATATCATTTGCATGAATTTTTCCTTTTTGGCTTTTATCATATACGGATGTAACAATATGTGTCCAAAAAAATGAATCATGTAAAATGTGAGGTCTTGCTGCCAGAATGTTAATAAGGCAAAGCAGAGCCCCTGATGAGGGCAGATGCCAATGGCTGATCATCTGAAGTCTGCGGTCCAATTGCTATGTGGATCACCCACACAAGTGTTTACCTTTAAAAATTGTGTAACTTGTGTTTGTAGATCTGCTTTTTTTCCACTCAGTCCTATTGTTTGTATCATGTTGATACATATTTGTAATTTACTCAAATGAACTGTTTTGTGGCACTCCAACTTAAGAGCTGTTCCTGTTTCTACTTTTAAAGTTATTGTTCTATTACAAATAGTATTGTTATGCACATCTTTGGTCATGCTTCTTGAGGCAGGGTTTCCACTGACATTTTTATTTTTATTTTTTTCACTTTTCACAGCTAGTGGATTATTTATCTTTTGCTAACAAAAAGAAATCCTTTGGTATTACAGAATTTGTTTCCAACCTATAATTCTATGAAGCATTAGAATTTTATTTTGGGGGGATCTGCAATAAAACTGTTGCAACTTTTCCTTATATGTTAAAAAAATAGTTTCCCTCAGTGATTTTCTTAATATTACATAACTTCAGTCAATAGGCATATTGCTATTATTGGTAGTGAAAATAATAATTCCTATGCACCAGGCATTATCACATATTTTGTCATTGCATAGAATTATTTTAGTATTTTTTAAAAAAAGATTTTCAAGTTACCGTAGCACAAAATGAAACAAGACAAATAAAAGCAAATTTTATAATGTCAACTTGAGGGAACAAGTAAATCATTCCTTCAGATAAGAGGGTAGATCAGAGCATAAAGAGCAGGAATAAGGCTAGCGTAACATTTGGTGTCACTGCAGGGTCAAAAATGACAATCCTGGGACTGAACACAGGACAGTGTGTACTCTTAACTGATATTCCCAGGTTATACAAAAAGAAATTTCTTCTTGTCCAGATTGCTTTTCCTATCCTAATGGGAATGGGTGGAATTTCTAAGAAAGAAACTGTAGAGTCAGGCAGATCTCCAGCACTGACCCGGCTCTACAACCTTGAGCAAGGTATTTAACTTTCCCACATCTCTGCCTCCCTCTCTGAAAAAAACACAACATATATTTTGAAGATTTTCATGATGATTAAGTGAGATAATCCACTGACATTTTTAGGCTGGATAATTCTTTGTTGTAGAGCTGCCTGGGCATGGTAGGGTGCTCTGCCTCTGCCCACTGGATGCCAGTGACCCTTCCTCCCTCCGACACTCCTCTCCCTGCAGTGTGTCAACCGAAAATGTCTCCAACATCACCAGATGTCCCGGGAGGGTCAAAACTCTCTGTTTGAGAACCAGTTCTCTTGAGTATAGATTTTGAGTGGAATTACTGAAATGTTGAATGTGCACATCTCTAGCTTACTTCTGTTTACCATGCAACTGTTCTCAAAAGTTGTACCCGTTTTACTTCCACCAACTGAAAAGGGTACTTACTGCCCAGCATCATCAGCAACACCCCACATCAACATTCTCACTGTGGTAAGTCTTATTCTTTTAATTACTAGTTTATTTGCTGATGTCAAGTGGGGTTGAATATTTCGTGTTTATTGACCATTTGGGTTTTTTCTCTGTGAACTCCTATACATATATTTTGCCCACTCATATTCAGCTACTTGACTTTTTCTTATTGATGAGTAGGACTTAAAAAATAATCACTGAATACAAAAACAAATCCATCCATCCATCCAACAAGTATCTGTTGAGCACATCCTATGGACCCCAAACCATTCTGGGTGATAGGAATAGAGCAGCAGACCAAAGAGAAACATTTCTGTTCTATGGAGTCCATGATCTTGCAGGGAGAAACAGACAAGAAGTAAAATAAACAAGTAAACTGTAGAACATGTTGGAAGGTATTATCTTTTACAGGGAATAACAGTGTAAGAAAAAGGTAGGGAATGTCAAGGTGGGGAGGTCACAATTTTAAGTAGGGTGGCCAGTTAAGATTTCAATGAGAAGATGACATTTTAACACAGCTAAGTAAGGAAGGGATTTGCAATCACTTTAATCTGATGTTGGTTATTAGGCTGCACATAGCTTCTCTAGGCATACAGCTTAGCTTCTCACTTTTGAGCGTTTTTTAAAAAAGATTTTATTTGATTGAGTGGAATTACTTGGACTCGCTCCTATCTGCCTTAGTCTCCCATTTCTAGCATATACTTCCTGGCTACAGCTCCTTCCCCTAATTTTACAACTAATACCCCACCTCCAACTCCAGCTTCTCTGGAAACTTGACTCTGAAACCCTTCATCCTTCCCTGTACAGCTCAGTCACAAAGCCCGCCCCTACTTCCAAGCAGCATGCCTGCCAAGCATCTGCCTGAATCCAAGCGTCATGAGGCCAGGGCCTTGGTTTTGTTCACTGCTGTGTCCCAAGGTCCAAGGGAGTGCCTGGCACAGAGGAAGAGCTAAGTAAATACATTTTGAATAAAATAAAGTATAAATGAATTTAACCACTACTCACACTAAAGTATCGTCTGTTTTCAATACACAACATGCAATTAAAAGCTTCTGCTTTAAAGTAAAACAAAAATAGCAGAAATATGTAGCCTGAAGCCTGGTCATACTATTTTTTTAAACTCCCATGCCATGCCATGCCACAGTTTCCCATAGAAAACAAAATAACAGACAAAAGCTAGGAATACTAAAATTCTCTGATAAAGGAACTAAAATATCAGGGAAAGATTCTGCTGTAAAATTTAGACATGGCTTTAAAAATAATTTAATTTTAATTCCCAGCCCCAGTTTCCAAGTAAGAACAAACAAACAGACCAAAGTCCAAAATTAAAAAAAAAAATGTTTCTTTACAGAAATCTTCCACCACATTTCTGGACCTGATGTAGGGGGTGTGGGAGAAGGAGGGCCTTTTGTTTGGATTTTGTTTAAAGTCCCCTACCCTCAGTTTCTAAACAAATAAACAATATTTTCAAATAAAACAAGCCACAAAATAGCAGCCCAAAGCCCTAAGGCAAAATTTTGCTAAATGCTTTTTAAAAAAGTCTACCAAGTTCAGTTTCCAATTAAAACAATCAGAAGAACATAAAAATATACAAACTGATTTTTTTTATTTTTTTCTTAAAAAGGCTTCCTCCCCCCAAAAGTTTTAAAAACATGCACACACTTTTTTTTTTTAAATAAAAAAACTTTCTTTTAAAAAATAAAAACCTACCTTCTACTTGGTCAAAAGTCCAGTTACAAAGAGCTAAAACTGAATGCACTAAATAAACTTCCCCCTCTTCTCTAGGCTGTGAAATAAGGGAACATGTAAGGATTTGGCAGGACCAGGGACTGCTCAGAGCTTAGATCTGCTTGGAACCCTGTGTGCAGGCTTCTAAGGGCGGACTTGCTGGGGGAGATCTTGCAAAGGCAGCCTCACCAGCCCTCCGTGCACCGCAGCACTTCATAATCCCGGGGAGCAGAAAGTGCCCTGAGAGTGACAACTGGGACTGGAAGAAAATATTCGAGTTTTCAGAATCTCTTCGTGGTGTCCTATTCTTCAGGGCCCTCCAAAATGATCTGTGTTTGACTGGAAAATAATTAAAAAAAAAAAAAAAAAGAAAGAAAGAAAGAAAGAAAAAAACCCTATCTAGAACTGATTCTCTGAATACTGTACTCATTAGGAGTTGACAAGGCAAAAATGTTAGGTTAATTTTCATGCTTTTTACTGGACTAGTCGAAAAGTATCTTATTCTTGGGGGGTAGGGACATATTTAAAATATCTCCAATGGGGATCCCTGGGTGGCTCAGTGGTTTAGCGCCTGCCTTCGGCCCAGGGCGTGATCCTGCAGACCCGGGATCGAGTCCCACGTCGGGCTCCCTGCATGGAGCCTGCTTCTCCCTCTGCCTGTGTCTCTGCCTTTTTCTCTCTTTCTGCGTCTCTCATGAATAAATGAATAAAATCTTAAAAAAAAACATATATCTCCGATGTCCCTGTGGTAATAAATAGCAAACATTTAAGCAATCATAAGATAACTGTTACTCCTGGAAATGCTGCTCTGAAAATAGCTGCCACCTTGGATGCCCATCCTCTCTCTCCCAGGGGTCTCTGGGGTCCGAGAGAGCTACCCCTCCTGCTTCCCTTGTCAATCCTGTATCTCTGACCCCTGGGAAGTCCTTGCTGCAGTCTGACAGCCTTCCTTCCAGCTTCAGTTGAGGCAGACTGTGATCCCCTCCGCCCTCACTGGAATGGCCACGGTGATCTTTGGAACTTGCTCATGCCTTTATTGTCCCTGATCCTTGACCTCTCTCCTCCCCTCCTTCCTTGGTTTGGGGATTCCGAAAACTGCTTGTCCCAGACAGTTCTTTTCTTTCTTTCTTTCTTTTTTTTTTTTTTTAAGACAAAGCTTAAAAAATTGTCTTAGTATCCTATAAGCTTTTCCCGCTAGAAATCCTCCTACGGAAGGAATGCCTGCGTGGCTCTGCAGTTGAGTGTCTGCCTTTGGCTCAGGACATGATCTTGGAGTCCCAGGATCGAGTCCCACATCAGGATCCCTGCAAGAAGCCTGCTTCTGTCTCTGCCTTTCTCTCTCTCTCTCATGAATAAATACATTTAAAAAAAAATTTAAAAAGAAATCCTCCTAAGGAAAATGATCTCGGAAACCCATTCCTGGCTCCCAAAACACAGTAATCAGAAGGAGAAAAAAAAAAGTTTTGACATCCTGAGTTTAATGCTGTGAAGAAATGAAATTTATAGAAGAGAAGGCACTTCTCAAAACTTGAGTTTTGAGAGCCTTTTTCAATTCCTTGAGGGCAATCCCTGGAGTCTTCTGGTAGGATGGCAGACACAAAGGGTTTATGGGATGCTGATGGGCAGCAAGTCCTCAGCACCCCAGGAATCTCTTTAATACCTAAACAGAGACAGGAGATGAAGGAGGCCTTGGGTCTTTGTCAGGTTTAAGTTGGAACCAAGTGACAGTTTTCACTTTATGTGAGAGCCCTCCCCCACTGAAAATAGTCTAGAAATAAATTCAGCACAGCAGCGGGAGACAAGGGGGCAAGTATGTCTTGTTCCTTCTGCTATTGGGGCCAGGACCAGACATTCTGAGACAACATGTCCTCTATTATTTGAGAATAAATTGCTTTTTCTTGCCTTTTATGCAATCAAACCCAAAATACAGTATTATTTATCTGCTATTACTGCTTCATATTCCTCCAGTATGTATCTTTAATTATAATCAGAATGACTTCCTCCCAGTGAGCTAAGCAGCTACAAACTCTCTGCCATCAGATATGAATGCCAGCCCTAACTCCAGCGCATGCTAAGCATCTTTGTGTCTGGTTATCTTGTACTCTCACCCAGATGGTCCTTCCTCCTCTGTGTCTTTGTGGAGAGTTAACTTGCCATTTTATCAAAAATCCATGTCCTGTTGAGGTGATTTATATACATCATCCTACTTAGCTTTTAACAATAATTTTACCAGGTGGGTATTATCAAATCGTTTCAGAGTCAAGAATGCTTAATCCCAGGAACACAATGCCTAGAGCCAGAAAGCAGTGGCGTGGGATTTGAATTCAAATTTATCTAACTGTAAAGTACCTAATTTTGTTTTCCCTCTCACATATCTTATGCAGAGTATAGGATGGAGAGCAAGCCTTCCCACATCTTCCAAGTGGCAGTGTACTGGAGCCAACCTGTGGGAGCCAACTATGAGCATCTCTACCTAGCTTCATGTTCAATGACTTCGCATCGGTAGCCAATGAAATGAGCCCTGGTGGAACGAACCATGGTGAAAGTATTTACACTGCAAACATTAGCAAATGCTACAAATCAGTGCTTGTCAGGGAACTGGCTGTTAAACATTTACCAGCACATAACGGTCTTCAAACTATAGTGATTGCTCCTCTTTCATAGTTCCTGGTTTATATATTTTAGAATTAATTTTATGGTCTTCTAGTTTTACGTCAATAAATCTTATCGATGCAGACTGCCTAGAGAGAATTTAGAAAACACTTCAATCTCTTAGGTCCAAGATGCTGTAAAACAGAACTGGATTTGTAAAGACCTGAGATGCCTTATAAGATGTTAAATCTGCCAGCAGGGGGAGCCTAATTCCCAAACATATGCTCGCCTTTTCTGGAATATAGCAGCCACGCAAAGGAAAAATACAGGACCTGGCTTTGATAAAATCTGTCAGAAATTAAAATCTACGTTAGAAGTAAGTGGAGATCAATGCTTTTCAGATAAATAGTGGTGGAACAAAAATGCGTTACCCATGCTACTGGAAGTAAAGGAGAACTCTGAACAAAAAATCTACTAGAAACATCAAATAAAGAACTCAGAATTTTACAAGGTCTTTTTACCAGAAAGAAAATCAGAAATACTATGCACTTTGAATTCTCATATCTAGGCTTTTAGAATATATAAACTCTGACTCTGCAATTTTCAGAAAGCTTACTAAGATATCCCAGGCCCTTTAAATCGCCTCCCACCCAAAACAATTGATATATATGGGTAATGCAACTATAGTCTAAATCTCAGTGGAATTTTAAACAAACTGGACAAGATTAACATACTGAATAATGCTGAGAAATGAGCATAACTTTTCCAAGAGGACCTTGCACTTTCAGATTCTGCAGCATGCTGTATGGCATAATAGCTAACCTAGGTGGGACTCGTATGAAAACATGCAGCTCAGAAGAACATAATAGTGGAATGGTGGCCTATACAGACCTAGGTATTTGGGATTTGATTAAAAAGGCCATATCAAACTGGTAGGAAAGTTGTGAGTTATTCAGTAAATAGTGTCTGGATAATTATGTTGGGAGAAAAAGTTACATGACTCTATATAGAGAGCCTCCATGTTGTGTTCTATGCACAGATACCTACATTTCTTGACATAAAGAAGGGTACATTTGATGCAAAGGGATCGTATGTGATCAGCTTCATTGGTGATCAGCTCTCCAGGTGAATCAATACAATCCTGGGAAGCCACCTATGAGTCAGCAGCCTCCCTCTCTGTCCACTGGCTCCGGCTCCCTCTGCAGGAAAGGTCTCGGTGCTTAATACAGATGGGCTCTGTCTGGGGATGGAGCACATGGCCGCTGGCAGTTCTGAGCAGAGTGATCTCAGAGGAAACAGCACTTCTCTCCTTCAGCTTCAGGAGATAAAATCTCAAGAGTTTCTTTCATACGTATGAAAAAATTGGAGCATTGGCATAAGTAGAGAAAATAGTGTTAGAGCCCCCAATGTACCAATCATCCTGCTTCAACATGGACAATTTTGTCTCATCTACCCTCATCTTGAATTTTTCTGATCATTGTGATTCACATATCACCTTTCAAGTCGTTCCATCCTTAAAAGTTCCTGTGTGTACCTCTAAAAGATAAGGACAATACTATCATCACACATAAAACACTGATTATAATCCCCTAATATCATTAACTATCCAGTGTTTAAATTTCCCCAAGTATATTATAAACATTTTGTTATTTATTTGAATGCAGACTCAAATCAATTCAAGGATCTATTCTAATCGACTCAGTCTTGGTGATGTGCTCACACCTGTACTAGTCACAGTCACCTGCGGGCATGACACACTGGGATTGGCCCGGCGTGGGTCATGTGTCCGCACCGATGGTCAGGTGGAGAGGATTTTGCTAGAGCAGTGGGGCCTGGAGAGACACAAGCAATAGCCAGTCTAGCCAATACAACCCGAACTAGATGTTTATACAGCATTTCATTTTCGGAAGGACCCCCTCAGCCTGCCACCATCACAGCGAATCCCACTTCTGGTGTAGTCCCACATGGAAGCTTGCCAAGAAATTAGCCACCCTCAAGAATCCTCTCCCCTCTTTCTCAGAACTTTCAGGGGCTTCTTCTCCCGTGCGTTCCACAATGAGCTGCTCTGGCTCTTGTCCCTCTCATCTCGACCCCTTGCTGGTCTCTGATGTGGTGCCTCATGGTACTATGGCTCTTTGGGGAACAGTACTGCATGGGTGACTGCTACTTTTTTTACCCTAACACCCGCATCAGGGAAGGGGTGCTGCTCCCTGATATGGTGATAAGACCCCACAGCTGCTGGGAGAAGTGGTTACTCTTATCATCTCGAGTCCTAGTTACCAGCTATGTGGCAGTGTTTGCACATGGACTGCCTTACAGCCAGCCCCCCACGTGTCTTTAATTAATCCCTGCTTACCCCTCAAGTGCTGACATGAAGTGGGCTTTCCCTGAATGGGTCTTCCCTCCCTTTAAGGTCTGGGCCAAGCAGGCTCTTTAGTTTACCCCAGCTTACCATACAGATGTTTCTCTCTGTCTGCTTTCACAAGTGTCTACTCCACGCAGCCTCAATTCCACATTGGCTTTATTTATGGACCACTTGCCTTAATATTAATATGTGCAATGATTCACCAATTAAAAATTGAGTGTTTCCTGAAAATCCGGAGGAGCTACCAAGTATAAAACACTGAATTATTCAGACAGAATGAAAAAGCAGCTCAAGAGCAAATTTGTTTCAGTTTTAAGAATAGGGAATAAATCAGGATGTGAGCAGAAGTTAATGTAAACCTGAAAGTCCATTTTGCCTCTGGTAGCTTGGTTAATAAATGTTTGTAAATCTCCTTTAAAGGCTAAGCTCCTCACACATTTATCTCTAGAATGCATCGGGTGGGATTTAGAACATTCTCGGTATTCGTTTAATGTAACAGTATTCGGACCAGCTCATCAGCTCTGGTTCTCCACAGAGGTATGCTGCATTCTGCACCTTAGTTATTTGGTACAATTGTTCAGCCTCGCTTTGTTGTGAAAAGATTTATCTCTTGGGCCACACAACAGATGGCAGGCCACAGGAAAAGGCATTTGTGTTGTTTCATTTATGAAAAATCTGCTAAGAAAATTCCACGTATCTTGTGTAAGACTCAGTCTTCAGAACGGAGAGCATGCATTCATAAGGTGTTATGCTTTATGGGGTTTTCTCCTCGCTGTTAGTAAATTTGGAGTGCTCTAGAGGAAGGGGCCTAGTGTGCCAGAATCAGACACTGGCACGAAATCCCAAACCACTGGAAGTTGCAGCTCCATGGAAGTTACTTCACATATTCACCTTGTATACAACATTGGGATCCTGAGAACCACCTCTGGAGGCTGGTTGTTCTATTCATTGAGTTAGGGAGGTCAGTTGCATAAAATAGTGCCTGGAATCTAGAAGGTGCTCAACAGATGAATTCCCTTCCTACGGTCTCCCTAGACTCATTAAATCAGCATTTCCCAAAGCGTGCTCGTTCCACGCCAGTTTTCAATGCCAGGATTTTAATAGTTATTACATAAAGAAGGAGTTCTGTGATTAGATGAATGCGTTTGGGCAAAACTGGGTTATACAAAGTGGAAATGAATGGGTTATAGATTTTCTCTGTGCTTTTGTTTCCTTTGTAAGCCGCAGGCCATCTAGGAAACTTTAATGTGGTGCCCCTAACACAGCATTTCCTAGTCTTATTTGAGTATGGAGTCCTTTTATCTTGGAGCCCTAGGCAATCCGCTGGGCACATTGAGGGCAATACAGAGTTATCTTCCATCAGAGAAATAAATCCCTCAACCATGACTGCTTTTCTCGTACCTCTCCCACCAGGACCAGACTGGTTCTCATATAGTTTTTTAAGACTCCTCAATTTTTTTCTAACTTGTATTAATATACTTGAAGAGACAATGGCTTGCTACACACAGTAGATGTGTTTCTCCTATTATTGAAGCAAGTAGAGCCCAGAGATAGAATAAGCATATAGTATACTCACACATGTTTATGGAGTTCTAGAAACTTAAAAGCTGGAAGAAACCCAAAAAGCTACTCCTCTCATTCATCTATTCCGCTACTTTCATTAAAATGATTTTGGACTCTTTCAGGCAAAGAATTTTGTATAGCCCGTACTCAGAAATGGAGTTTGTTTTCATCAGATCTGCAAGCAGAGTGAGGCTTTTTCTTTTCTCTAACTTGGGAGATATGATTACTAAGCTTGGGAAGACTCTACCTCTTGAGGAAGGTTCTAACTACTTTCACTCTGTTGTAAATGAGCAAGAGAGAGGACACATCAGTCCCAGTGATGGAAGGACAGGGCAAGGAGACAGGAGGAGCCTGACTGCTATCACGAGTGTGCAACCTGTGCAGCTGACTTGGAAGTTGCCATGGATGCGTTTCATGCTCTGCTGTCGCTGTCTGGAAATTCTTAATAATTTTCCAACAAATGGCTTCACGTGTTTGTTTTGCACTAAGCTCCTCCAATTATGTAGCTGGTCTTGAGGGAGAGACGCTTTGAAGAGAGGGTGTGACCCTTCCAGGGTTTGACCTGTTGTGTGTTGGCCAGAAGCTAGCCCCAACTGACATCATCTTGATCAGAGCTCTTGACCCAAATGCCACATAAGCAATTTGATCATGCCAAACTGTGTGGCAGCCAGAGAACAATTTGAAGGGAAAATACATATTTTGTAGGTTAGCCTTTTTGAACTAATAAAATAGTGGATTTATTATTCCTTCTCTGAAACTCTGAGTAACTTATAGAACCTGAAAGAAGCTTAAGGGTTATTATGCTCTTAACACAAACTCTCAATTTGCTCAGCTGTCAATTTCCCTTGGGAAGAGTTGCCCTGGTGAGGTCTATCACACCTGCCAAGCACTTGCACACACCATTCATTTAGAAAGTAAGTAGTAGAGTTCTACCTAAAGGGAAAGCAAAGGACCAACCGTCTTAGCCATCTTGGATGAATTGTCCACCAGGATGAGAATATTCAAAGCATCTTGAGTCAAAACTATCATTCCACCACTTTTACTCATTAAGAATATTTCTATACACTGTATACACATTTCAATACACTGTATACACATAGTTTAAACCTCGTAGATGCCACTGTTAGAGAGGAAAACCCAAAACATAACAATACTCATGGAATTTGATTTTTTTTTAAGTTGGAATCTAGAGCATGGACCAAAGAGAAGAATATGTGTTTCCCAGGAAGGAAAGAGTTTTCACATGGACCAAGGTAGAAGAACCTATAGCAGAGATTGACAGATTGCTTGTGGGGACGCAAGACAAAAATGAAGAGAATGTCTTGTCAAGCTGGTCAAAACAGGAGCACTTTGTAGACTGAGACGTCAGGGGTGACAAGTACATCAGCACACAGGAGCCTGGGCTGGGCACTTAGAGAATAGGTGGCTCCTTCTTACCTCTCTCATTAATTTTTCCCTTCTGTCTGAGAAGCAATCTCTCTAAATCCTTCTGGGTCTTCATGTCTTTTGTTTTCAAAGGCTTTTTAAAAAGTTAATGCCTTTTCAATAATTGTTAATAGCCACTTTGCAAATTCCTTCGGATCTTTAGCTTTGAGGAGGAAATTTCTTAAAGAAGCATTTGGTAGGAAACCAACCAAATATCATTTTAAATGGTTTCATTACAAGACTTTAGAATAAAAAAAGGTAACTAAGCCATTAATGGATTTTAAAAAACTTTTTATATATTTTATTTATTCTGATAACCAAAAACTTTTCTTCCATTGCTGTTCATATTTTGTCTCCTAAAAAGGTCATATAAGGGATGCCTGGGTGGCTCAGTGGTTGAGCATCTGCCTTTGGCTCCGGTCATAATCCCAGGTCCTGGGATCGAGTCTGACACTGGGATCCCCACATGGAGCCTGCTTCTCCCTCTGCCTGTGCCGCTCCTTTCTCTCTGTGTCTCTCATGAATAAATAAAATATTTAAAAGAAAAAAAAAGGTCATATATAAGATCTTCAAGTGTTTTTTTAAAATCTAACTTCCTATTCCTATTCTTAAATACATATTCTATTTGTAGACATGATTTTTTGAAAACTGTTATTGGCAATCTCTTCCAGATGGGAGTCTTCAATTTGGTTAGCGTGCTGGTCTTCCCCGGAGGGCTTCAGGAAATGAGCCTGCACTTCTTTGCTTGTTTTCATGTTTTACCCTCTGCTCGGTAGCTGGTGTTCTGCAGGGAGAACAGCCCTTTCCTGGTTTGGTTGAACTGGAAGTTTTTCATGTGTGGCTGCAAGTATTCCCAAGTGCTAATTTGACTTTGGCTAATGGCCTGAGTTATAAAGTGTTTCACAGACCTCTCTCTGCATGGACACCCTCCTCTTATTTAATGACAGAGCATAGAGAGGAAAGGAGCCTCAGAGGGCAGTGGACAGATGCTGAGAATGAATGAATGATTCCTGCAGTACCACCTTGTCTTCTTCACTCAAAATTACTCTTCAACATCTGATTCCTGGCAATATCGGATTCTTGTTTTGCCTTTGTTCTGTAATACAGTGGCACATGATGGTCTTTTATCTTTTTTTTAGTTGTTTATTCTTCTCTATGATATGTTGCTGAGCATTCAAGAGAGACCCCCTGAAAAGCCACACCCTAGAAGGGCTTCTTCTATGCAGCACAGTTTACTGAAATTATATAAAATACGCCATAAAGAAAACCCCCAATTGCTATTAGAGGATAGGCATCAGGCCCTCAGATCCTGTGTCTTGCTTCAATATCTCTTAAGGGATGGGGCCTGGGTGGCTCAGTCAGTTAAGCATCTGCCTTAGATCATGGTCCTGGGATTGAGCCCCGCATTGGGCTCCCTGCTGAGGGAGCTCCTTCTCCCTCTGCACCCCCCCACCACATGCTCGCTCTCTCTTTCAAATAAATAAATTCTTAAAAAAATATCTTTCAATAAGCTTGTGAGTCAAATGTGCCCAGAGATAGTCTAGTGAATCCTGCATATGTATCTTTGGTTAGAAAGACTGAACAGGCTTCTCAGCTATGTTACTCTTCCTGGAAAAACAGTTCTATGATAAAGGGACAGATCTAAGAGAATTATGTACATCAATTATCTTTCAGAACCATCAGCAAAACCAACTGAACTTAGAGATGGTATTTTTTGTCTATTTAAAACAGTTTTGGAAACTCACCTCAATTCACTTATTAATGAATTACAATGGAGTTCTTCACTGTGTCTTGTTTGGATCAAGTTGGTCTTTTTGAAGCTTATATTTAAGTTCTATATTTAAGCTCTTATATTTAAGTTGGGATGGTTCTAGAATAGTCTTCACTCAGGACAAGTCCTACCTCTAAGGTGTGGCTTTTTGGGGGGGTCTCTCTTGAATGCTCAGATGCTCAGCGACATATCTCTGGCTGGTTGGAACCCAAATGTCTCATGGCGCTGTGTAAGCTTCAGGATTTGTTCAGCTTCTAACTCCCTACTTGTTCCTTCCATAATGTATAGAGGCCACCTTTGTAGAGTCTCACCATATGCGTGCACAGCTTTGTACTCAGTTCAACACTCCAGGGATCCACTTGCCAATTCCTGGAGCTCTTGCTCTGTGTACACCTCTCTTCTCCAGGACTCTGCCTGCCAATTCCCACTGCCTCAACTTCCTTGAGCCCAGGCCTTGTCTCTTCAGCTCAACCACGCCTCCATTCTCCACTTGGATACTCCTTCCCTTCAGGCAGAGAGCTGGGCAGTCATTGTGGTCACTTTGTTCTCTTCTCTTTCCCTTCTATAACAGTTCTACACAGCCTACTGTCAGTACCTTAAACCAGTTACTCATGGATTTTAACCAGATTTCTAATTTGAGGTATTAGCACTAGTTTGGTACCAGTTACTCCATCATGGTTGAAAGCAAAAATCCTCAGTCAAGTCTCAGACCATCTGTTTGCTGACTCCTGAATCCTCAGCACATCCTGTAATACATGGAATATAGTCTGCACTCAGTAATAATAGCTTTAGAATGAATGAACCTGTTGTGATTCATGCAGATCTAAGCAAACTTGGAAGCAGGCCAAACTTCTCTACAGGGCAGGTTGGATTTATGTGGACCACCTCCCAAACTGCAAGCTGGAGAGAGGGTAGTTGGTGCAGTTACCACTGCAGTCACCAAGGATAATGACCACTGGTTCCTGTGTTCAAAAATAATAGCAAGAATCATAATAGCTACCACTTATTACAGACTTACATATTTCAGGCCTTGCATTAGGTACTTCATGCATGCTTCTTCATTGAATTCTCACAACAGCATATGTTCATTCTCATTTTTAAGGTCAGGAAACAATGGCTTGTATACATTAAATAACTTGTTCGAGGTCACTCAATGAGTAAGCAGGAGTTGAGTTTGGAACCAGATGCTCACTGCAGACTTTATGTTCTGAACCATTATGATGTACTGTTGGGACCAAACTTCAATTACAATACAGGGCAATTTATAAAGAAACAGAGAGCATAACAAACATGGGTGACTGACTATACCAGAAATTTTTATCTCCTGGTGAAGATAAGCGAATTGTGAGTTCTGCCCTTGCCTCGTGGAGATTGAATTTATTGATCATGGAAGGAACTGCCGAATATGTTAAGGACAAGCCTTATAGAGAGGTAGGGGATACAGTCCTTTAATTAATTATAAATCCACCTGAAATTTGCCACCTGAAATATGGTATCAGGATTGCTAATACCTAAACATATCTGAGGATACTAGGATAAACATTTAAAATGGAAGAAATACAGCTGAACTATTAACCTAATGAAAATGCTAGATAGAAAATGTTCTTTATTGAACTTTTTTCAATGACCTGAATTTAATTGGATAAAATTCTTTTTGAGTATCATTCTGTTAAAGCTTTGGAATGAAAGAGTTATCTTTTAAATTAAAGTTTGTACATCATTTTTATGATGGAACACGATGTCCTCAGCTTATTTTTCATAGGCCTTGTAGGTACAGCATTTTCAGTATAAGTTAAAAAATGATAAAAACTTTTGAAGGGAAATACTGGAAATACAAATCACTGTAATTCAGATTAATGGAGAGTAGTCAATTGATTACTAGCAAAACCAAAAATAACTTGTTTTAATTATCATATTCAAAAAAAATTATCATATTCAATTACAGAAACTAATTAGAAAACATTATCTACCTTCATATCATTTCATCAGTAGACAATTTGTTGCACACCATTTTGCTTTGCAGACTGTCTCTACCGTAAGCTTCATCAGGGGCCCTTGACTAGAACACAGCACTCCTTCTTCAAGATCTTAAACCAGATGACTCAGCCATGATTCATGAACCTCTACAATCTGCATCATGGACATCCGGAAGCTCAACTGTAAGGCTCATGAGATCAAGAATGGGTTTGGGGCTCAAGATAGAGATCTGGAGACACTGGAGGCAGAGGACACTAGAAAAGTGGGTGAAACTTTTACAGGGAGAACATAAAAAGAAGGAAAGAATCCTTGGACATAAACCTAGACCATGTCAGAGTTAAAGGGAGGGGGGAGAAATATAGGAGGTCTACAAATGAGATTAAGAAAGAATAGTCAAAATGGTAGGAAAAAGTGAGGATCCCAGAAGTCAAGGTAAGAGGAAACTTTTTTAAAAAATTTAAAACCAAATGGGTATTTCTGCCCAGATGGAGGTCACAGCCTTTCTAGATGAATGCATTGTGAAGAGAGGTTGATTTTTAAAGTTCTCACTTAGGATCCAGAAATATTGATTAATATTTGCAGAATGTCTGAAACTTATTTATTTTGGGATATAATATATGTTATCCAGAGTAAAAAAGGCAATAGAAGTTCACAGATTTCTTCCATGTGATTTCTTTGAAAATATATGAAGGTTTTCTCAAAAGGTTGGCAGCCTAGTAGCCTCATAATTAACAATATAGTCTGCATTTATTAATATAATGTTTCCTTCCAACACTTTGACAAAATCAGAAGTAATATATTCCCTTATAGAAGTCATGTCTACTGCTTCTCATTCTGCCCAGTTGTACATTGTCAAGGAGGGTCTGCTACCCATTAATAGAATTTTGTTTGCATTCACTAAAGCTTTATTTTTTTAAAGATTTTATTTATTTATTCATGAGAGACACATACACACACACACAGAAAGAGGCAGAGACACAGGCAGAGGGAGAAATAGGCTCCATGCAGGGAACCTGATGTGGGACTTGATCCCAGGTCTCCAGGATCAGGCCCTGGGCTGAAGGCGGCGCTAAACTGCTGAGCAACCCGGGCTGCCCCACTAGAGCTTTAAACTAAAAGTCAGTTATTTGGTACTGCTAGTGGTACAAGAAGGAAAACCCCAGTGAGTTGGTTCTCCTTTCCTCTGCTTCTCTGCTTCTTCCTGCTCTGCTTTCTATTAGTCATTCAACAGATATCTAAATATCAGTCACGGAGCTAAAAATTGGGCAACATAAAAGGATAGAGTGAGATATGACTTTCAATAGAAACACATATTTTGAACAAAGACATATTTTGAGCAAATTGAAACAAGACTATAAGGTTTCTACATTAGTCCACATGCCTTCACACAGGGAATTGATCAGAGACTGGTTTGTAATAGCTTACTACCCCAGATCTAGGCAATACTATATCATAAGAAGATCTATAGTTTTTAAATACCTACTGGAGAAAGGCCTTTTGTAACGGTAATTTTTTCTTTTACCGTTAATGCCTCTTTTCCCCCGTATTTGATCCCTGCATCTGTCAAGATAACACACACGTATCTCTTCCTCTTTCACTCCCTTCCTCTTTGCTTCCTGCTGATTGACTCAAACTTCAAAAAAACCCTAAATTATTTCTCACCTAATACAAATGTCTTCCAAATTTAAAACTACTGAGAAATAATCTTGAAGTAGGAAATGTGGCTGATACAATGTGAAAAAATAAGCATAACCCTTTGGGAAAGAATTAAAAATAAAAATAACTTGGCAGGATTAATGAGTCTAGCACATTATGCTAGAAATAATGAGGGTTTTTTTGTTGTTGTTGGATGAATAATACATAATTTCTTTAGTTCAGATTTCTCTCTTAATAGTTTATTTTTCTTTCTTTCTTTCTTTTTTTTTTTTTTAAGATTTATTTATTCATGAAAGACAGAGAGAGAGAGAGACAGAGACATAGGCAGGCTCCCTCCATGGAGCCCAATGCAGGACTCAATTCCAGATCCCGGGATCATGCCCTGAGTGGAAGGCAGAAGCTCAACTGCTGAGCCACCCAGGCGTCCCTTCATTTTCTTTTGTAAATAGACAAATTAGTTATCAGAATCATTCTGCTGTGTATGTTGTTTAACAATTAGCTGTAAAGTTTCAGAAAAAGTCCAACAGAAAAAAAAAATAGTAGAGAACTAGTCCTCCCTGAAAACAGTATCGTTGTTGACAGGACCTGAGGAAGAGCAACTAAACTGGACTCTATTTGATGTCCATCCTAATTATTGAACTAAAACTCCTGAAGTTATCTAATTGCTCAAAATTGCATTATTGGGTTCCTTGCTAGTTGAACTGCAGTCCTGTTCCACAAAGAACAGAGTGGGAGGTACTTCAGAACACAAAGGAACAGTCAAACTCAGAATGAATAACTACAAACCCAACCTTTGTTAGGATTTCAAAGCCAGACCAACGATGACTGAATTCTCTGTATCTTTGCCACCCAAGTGAGGCTTCCAGAGCTTTCCTACAAATACAAGGGATCTCTCTAATCTGAGATCCTGCAAGCATCATCCTTCCTAAGTACTTTGTTATAGGTGAGTGATCTGTTGACATTGAGCCCAGGGTCAGATATGACTTCTGCAGGACTGAGACCAAACGAATCTTTCAGATATTGCCTTCCACTTCTACTGGCTGCACCAGTGATAAGACATCCACAAAAACATTTTTGGAAAAAAGATCAAGTGTGAAGAATACAACTGGGGGAAAAAAAAAAGAATAAGAGCAGACATGGAGGGAAAGAGAAAAGCCTACTCATCTTTCGAGTTATTTTATGACTTTATCAAGACTTCCTAAAGCCCTTCACGCCCTAAGTGGAACTAGCTTTCTTCATGTGAGGCCCATAACCCCTTCTACAAAAGCCATGTATCCTTTTGTTGTATTTACTGTTCATATGTGAGCAACATGTTCGTAAATGAGGAATTAAAAAATTGAATGAACAAAGAAGAATGTATCTTCATTTTCAGTATCTTAAATTTAATATTCTTGCACTGAATTTTTCCCCCCAAAATAATCATGACAAATTGAGAAAAGATCAAACTCAAGAAAACAGAATCTTAGGGGTGCCTGAGTGTCTTAGTTAATGTAGTGGCCAACATGATTTCACCTCAGGTCATGATCTGGGGGCTCTGGTATCAAGTCCCTTGTCAGGCTCTGCACTCAGCAGGGAGTCTGCTTGTCTCTCTCTCTCCCTCTCTTTCTGCCCTCCCCCCCCCCCACTCACATGCTCTCTCTAAAATAAAATAATAAACCTAAAAAAGTAGAAAACAGAGTCTTAGCATTATGAATGCTCTTAGTCTGGACATTGAGGGAAGGCCTTTCTGCAAAATTTTTTTCTCTGCCAAATTTTTAAATATAGTTTCAAACATCTCAGTGACTTGCTCCGACTCTAGTAAAGCATATAAGCTTAGTATGTTTTTTTTTTAATTTCTAGTTGGAACATTGTTGGAGAGAGAAATTTGAGAGTATTACTTAATAAAGGCATGCTATTACCTTATAAGCTTTACAAAAGATTTGAAAATTGGAAAATGTATGTTCAATGTGGCAAATGGTAATTGTATTTTAATATATTTAATTATTTCAAATCTGTTTATCCATAAAACTGTATAACATGACTTACTAAATATGACTTACTAAGTATGACTATATTCCTTTGGTGAGAATAACGAATCTCCATGTATCTTATATTTTAAGAAATGAGTGTGTAATTAACCATTGTAGACAAATCCAACAATAGTTCAGTCATTATAGACCATCTGTTATGTTTGTGAACTGTCAAGTTAGAGCAAGTTTCAGAAGCCATAAATAGCTCAGTCGTGTTCTTCCCTTGGGACTAGGATCTTCTTTATGTATGTGTGTGTGTGTGCTGAAATGGTGATAAAAAGTAGGTCAAGGGGAGAGACTGGTATTCCAAATCGGGAATTTAGGGGGAGGAAGGACAAGGATTTTGCTCTAATGTTTTCAAGTGAGTTGATTTTCTCATCTCACACCCTTTCCCCCCAAGCTTTTCATATTATTGAAATATAAGAAAGCAAAAATATTTATGTGACATATATATTATATATATTTATTTAATATATAATATTTCTCTAATAACTGCAAAAATATATACATATCCAATGTTTCTCTAGTAACTGTCCTCTAAAGTCAAAACTCCTCACCCATTTGGTTTAAAAATGGAATCATCCCATACTGGTATTTTGGTGTTGGTTTCTGGGGCTCTTTCTATCTATCTACAGGATGTTCCAAAACAATGTCTTAGAATATGGGTCTCAAAGTAGGAATCTAAATTGGTATTCACGCAGGTTTGAGCGTTCTCTGAGAAATGTTAAAACATTTTTCCATTTATTATAATCTTTCCCTTGAGGAGGCAAACATTTCTTTAAGAGGACATGGAATGCTCTAACCACAAAAGAGAAAATTGATCAATCTGAAATTCATTAAAGTGAAGAAATTCTTTTCAACAAAAACAAGACACCATAAAGAGAGTGAAAAGGCATGCTGAAGACCAGAAGATATTTGCAACACATTTATCTGTCAGAGAATCCATGTTTAGAATAGAATTCCTACAGTCAAAAAGAGGACAATCCAACTTTTAAAAAACAGCAAAATATTTAAATAGACATTTCACAAGAGGATGTACATGTGGCCAATAAGCATATGAAGAGGTTTTCAGCATAATTAGTCATCAGAGAAATGAAAATTAAAACCACAGTGAGATACATTGTGATACACTACAGAGTGGCTACAATTAAAAAGGCTGAGAATACCAAATCTCTTATACTGTTGCTATGACTTTCAATCGTTGGATTTTGAAAATTTATTTAGCAGTATATACTAATGTTGGGCTAAAGCTGCCAGACCCGAATGGCCGTGTTCTGTATGATTCCACTTAAAGTTCACCAACAGGCAAAACTAATCTACAGTGATAGAACCAAAAAAGTAGTCACCTCTACAGGGTTGGATATTAATTGGGAGAGGATATGAAAGTGCCTTCAAAGATTCTAGAAATGTTTTCTATTTTAATTAGAATGATAGTTACATGAACATATACATATGTAAGAATTAATTAGCCCACATACTTAAGATTTGTGCAGATTTGCATGTTATAACTCAATAGAAACATCTTTTTTAAAGAAAGATCAGGAAGTAAAAGCATAGTAGAACCCCTCACTTTTGAGAAAATGTGCTATAGCAAATATACTATATGCATAAGAGAAGAAAAACATTAATATTGAGGAGGAAATTATTTCAAAAAAGAGCTAGAAATGCATGATGTTATATATTACCTTGAGGAGAAAATGAGTTGGCATTATAAATATTCACTATCTGTTAGAATATATTTAACATATTTAAATAACATTCCCAATTCTCTGACAATTATAAAGGCAGTTAGTTTATTTGCATAACCTGACTTTCGCAAGGAGCTCAATTTCCATCCAAAATAAATCTGGATCTGTTCCCTACATCATTTTCACTTCATTAATTAACATCTAATTTATAGGCATCTCAGCGGTTGAAGCATTTTTGCAAATAGGGCAAACTAAAATAAGTCTGGACGTATTTAAACATCTTGGCAATACAAATGGCCCTTTCCCATCCTATTTTATAATTTCAAAATCTCTTCCCCTGCAAAGCTTTCCTGACCTGCTTAATCACAAGTAATCACTCCATTCTTCATGTTCCTGTAACATTTTGTTCTAACCTCTATCATCGCACCTGTCTCTTGATAAATAATATTTGCTAAACTGAGTTCTTTGAGGACAGAGAATAAGCTTTATTAATCTTTTAATGCATTTTGCCTTGTACTCTGTGGCCACTCAATAAATGTCTATTGAACGACTGAATGCATTAATAGACAATTCTCTCTAAAAACTGCTGAGAGTCTTGGGATGCATTTACCAACTTGGAAAATAAAGACCGAGAAACTCTGTCACTGGTCCCCAAGCTCCACGGTCTTGCCAATACTGTCTTTCAGCCTGGAATGCTTTTATCCTTCATATCTGCCCCCATCTAACTTCTCTTTGCTCCCCACAATTCAGCGTGGCAGGTAAGAGCCTCAGATTGTTCATCTCAGACTGGGTCAGGTGTCACTGGTATGTGCTCCATGAAAGCAGGTGTGGGTCTCTAAATTCAGCTTATAGCAGAACGAAAAGTTTTCTGCTTTATATATCTGCTTCTCTCATGTGCTTGGCCAGACCTCAAAACTCCAGTCCAGGGTTGAGGGCCAGCAAAAGTACAAAAGAGATTCAGAATAAAGGTACAATTGAGTAGCGATGCTGCTCCCTGGTGCCTCGCTCATTATCAGCAGAGAGCATCTCAAGCCACATAGACAACGGTCCCACTGGGGTAAGAAAGCCTGTGGATTGGAGATCTCAGAGCTGCAGGCACAGTCTCCTCTCTCAGGGGGAAGAGCCATGCCAGTGCTCAACAGGCCACTCTACCAGGCAAAGCACATTACTGCCACCACTGCTTCAATTTGGGGGCTTTTGTGGGCACCCGATGGTGAGGTGCCCAGCTCACACTGTCCCCAGCCACTCACTTCAGGACACAGCTGAAAGTCCTGGGCTCCTTAGCTCAGGCTCATTTTGCACAAGGGCTTCCCATCCACGCTCCCAGAGGGACAAGTATACTCTCCTTAACCTTGACCTTTTCAGTTCTTTCATTTGCTGCAGCTTAGAAGACATCCTTATGATCACCCTTTGCTCCTGTTGCACTAGCAAAGAGCTCAGGCCTCTTTCCAGAGCCAGGGCTCTGGGCATAACTGACCAGCTCCACAAGTTGATCATGACAGCATCTGCATTGTAACAGGCTCCTCACAAGCCTCCTAGCATGTTCTGGGTTACAGTGCTAATGAACATTTCTGTGTTAGCTGCCTGCTGCAAGTCTAGATGTGGTGCTAGTCCTTGGAGGGGAGGAGCCACCACTGTGGGATTCCTCTCCCATGGGATGAATGGGGAGGGACCTTGGGACTTCAGAGAGTGGCTGTGATAGCACAGCAGCTGGCACAATGCTCAGGAAGGAGCTAGGGTCACTGCCACTATTAGCATGGGAGTTTAGGCCTCTCTTCCCAACTTGGAAGTGCCCTCCTCCACCCAAACCTTTTCCAAAAGTGTATTTTGCTTCTATTGGGCACTGGCCACAAGGACTTCTTGGTTGTAGCAATAGGTCTTCTACCTCAATCTCCTCCCCTTGTGCCAGTGGCTCTGGGCCAGAATGCTGTGGGCTAAAGCAGGCCTCCCTGGTGGCTGGGATGGCTGACCTTCACCCCATCCTTTTCATTCTTACTAAGTGTACTGTATTCTTGCCAACTCTACTGACTGCCAATGAACTGCACCAGGCAATAAACAGCTGGTCCAAGATCACAACGGGAAAGAATTACAATTAGGAGTTGAGTTGCTTTTACTTTTGCTTTGCTTCAAACAACTAATGAGGCTGTGTAACAGACATATAGACAATGAGGTGAGCGGGCTCACCTCCCCACCTCCTTATGCAGTTCTCACAGAGGTGCCTCAGTAGGAGTCTTGGGTGGGAAAAGAAAATCACCAGTCATGACATTGGTGGGAAATTCATGAACTTGCCTTTTAAACAATTGGCCTGGAAGTCCAGGCTTTACCAACTACCAGATAGGGCAATTTGGTATTCTGATCAACAGGCCTACAGGAGGTTTGGCCCTGGACAGCATGCACATCCTTCTAACCTTTGAGTTTCTTGAAAAAGAGCCATGTCCTGTATCTCCGTATTTCCAGCATAACACTACAGCGAGCCCATAGGAGGGACTCTGAAAATATTTGTTCATCAAATAAGTTGATATTCTGCTCTAGTGCCACACCCCAGAGTGTGTGAATAGCCTCTGGAGGAGGTGAACGAAACCCAGTAAGGTTGGTCCATGGTCACGGGGGTTTTTCCTTTGCTCTAACATCTCTAGATCTCAATGATGTAGCTAGTGGGGCCTGAGCTTTCCAATAGTTCCAGTTGGCTTTCAGAGATGTGAGGAAGGAAATCTGGGTCCTGAGCTAGACTTACTTATTCCTAGGACACAATGAGCTTTGTAGTAGAGCCAAATGGCAGAAGAGGGACAAGGACAGAAAGACAAGGGGGATGGGGTAGCAGAAGCTGCATGTAGGTTATAAGAAGAACCTAATGAACACATCAACTTTCATCTTTCTTTATTCATGAAGCTGAAATATCCCAAGTCCTGTATCCCACTGCTTGCCAAACATTTTCCCACAGTACTGGTGTGAGATGAAGTTTTCACAGATTTACAGAAAAATAATAAAAAGGATATTGCTTCATAAAGCTAAATTTATTCCTTTTTAAGAGAGTTACCTAATACAGGGATATTTTTTGGGAAGGAGAGAGTAGGAAATATTTTTCTTTGACATTATGACGACAGTGGGTAGTATTTTTAAAAAATGTCTTTAGTTGACAAAAGTTGGCAAGTTTATACCAATTCCCCAATTGTTTATCTGTCTTAATTTTACTGGTCTGTGGTATCTAGAAGTTTGGAAACCACTGATATGACCTTTCCTATAGATTTTATTTTGAATCTCTCACTTGAAGGCCTTCTATGAACTTTTGACATATTTTTCATTGTTGGCTTTAAGTGCAGAACAGCATATAAAACTCTATGTCTAGCAAGTGCTCCAGTCCATACTTCACATCTTAGGTCCATACCCGCATATCCAGCTATCTTCTTAACATCCTCACAGGCATGTCAAAATTAACATGTTATAAACTAAATTCATAATCCCCAGTGCTCCAGAGCTTTCTCCCATGGCCTCCATGTATCTGTAATGACATGTGTTATCCATCCAGTTACATAAGCCAGTGACCTTTGAGTCTCCCCTATCATGCACATCAGTCCATCACCAAAAATATCTTGAATCTGATTTGTTCACTGAAGCCAGATGACCTTTGGAAAATGCACATCAGATCATGTCTCATATCCTTACTCTTTGAATAAAGTATATAAATGATCCACCATAGTACCCATATTTCTTCTCTGTAATAGTTCTGTAGAGAAACAGAATCAATACAATTACATATATATTCATACAGAAAAAGAGATTTATGTTACAGTTGGCTCATTATGGACACTGGCAAGTCCAAAACCTGCAGAGTAGAGGCTAAAGAGCCAGGAAAGAGCCATAGTTGCAGTCAACTCTGAAAGCCATCTACTGCACAATTGCATTTTGCTCAGGGGAGGTCAGTCTTTTTGTTATATTCAAGCTTTCAATTGATTGAAGAAAAATCTACTTAACTCAAAGACCACCTATTTAAATGTTAATCTCATTCAAAAACACCCTCAGGAAGACACCCAGAATAATGTCTGACTATACCTCTGGGTATCCTGTCCTGGCTAGATTGACACATAAAGTGAACCATCATACCCTCACCTACCATACTGTAGCCATACTGACTTTCTACTAGTTTCCCAAAAATAACCTTTTCTGTCTTCAGATTCTTTGTAAATTTTTGTTATTCCCTCTGCCTAAAATGTCTTGCTCCATTCTTCACCTAGTTAACACCTATTTATCATTCATTCATCTACTTACTCATTCCATTTATATGGCAAAGAGAAATCAGGAGATCCCATTTTGTATGCCTAACCTCATGGAAGAGATTCCATCAGCAGTAATATGTAGGAGGAGAAAGCATCACATAGGACCCGTAAGACTTCATTCATGTCTGCAGAAACTTCTGTAAAGCCTGCCTTGCCAATTGCGCAAACTAGAGAAAGGTGTCCTCTCCATGTCAAAAAGGTCAAGAAATTCAGCTAGAAGCAATACAGATGGGATCAGATAGCCTGTAACTCCCTTCTAGAAAAAAGCAATGTGTCTAAGAATGAAATAGAAGGATCCTAGAAGAATCCACTTTTACCCTGTAACTGAGAGGGTGAAAATAAGAGGCAAGGGCATGCCTTGAGGGATGCTGGGAGATAAACAACTGGGAGGTACTCTGCTCTATGAGTCAATTTGTTTGATCACTGGGGCTGCCAGGTAAACAATAGAGATGACACAAATGTAAACCAAAACTGGCATGGAAGGGGCTTGTTCCTAATACTAGTAGACCGACTGGGTAGGAAGGGAGGCACTGCAGAAGCCACGTAAGACTAATTGGGGCTTAATATTGGCATAAGTAGTCCCATAAAATATAGAGAAGAAATGGACAGAACACAAATTTGCTGTTGAGATTGCTCATTGTACTTCCAACTACCTCTCTAAGATTTTGGATCTCCACATTTGAAATGTCTGTTATTAGTAAATCAAAATTTTTCTTTGTCCTTTCAGCTAAAATGACACATTAGATACATGTGTTGAAATGTGTAGAAAATCCAGAGAGGTAACATAAGGTCAGAGTAGAAATAACCATTAAAAGGAATAATATAACTTTCTTTTTTCTAATTTTTAATTTAAATTCAGTTAACATATAGTGTATTATTATTTGCAGGGGTAGAATTTAGTGAATCGTTGGTTGCATATAACACCCAGTGTGCATTAATACAACTTTCTTAAGCTAAAAAAAGAGAGCCTAATTTAACATATTTAAAGGATACTAAATACTGATTACTGGGTAAAATTCATGAAGACAGAGCTACACCTGGAAATGACATGGGGGGTTTTAAGCTCTGGAATAGAATTTAAAGTACTACATGTGTCCAGGAGGAAAAAGAAAGATTACAAATAAAGTGAAAAGTTAGATTGGCCTCATATGTCTTCTGTACAGTAGTAAATACAACACAGCAATAGAGTTGCGAGGGGAAAATTGTGATCCAAAAATGATAAATCAACATCCTAAGGAACAGCAATGTAAGACAGAGAATCGGGACTAGCATAGGGCATATTTTGGGTATGATGATTAACTTAATTGAATCACATTAAACCAGGAACAATTACTAAGCAACTAATAGGGATTAGAAACTGCAAAGAAACAGAAGGGAAAGGTGATTTGGCAGAAAGAGGAATAAATGCAAACCCTGCTACTAGCTGGTTATAGATCTTGGGAAAGTCCGTCTTTCGGTCCTTGGTCCTTGGTCCTTTGCTTCTCATGATCTTCTACTTTGACTTAAAAGCCCAAGCCTGGGGCACTCAGTTGGCTCAGTCAGTTAAGTGTCCAACTGTTGATTTCAGCTCAGGTCTTGATCTCAGGGTCACGATCTCAGGATGGTGAGATGGAGCCCTACGGTGTGCTCAGCGGGCAGTCTGCCTGAGATTCTCTCCCCTGCCCTTCCCCCCACTCTTTAAAATAAAAAAATCTTAAAAAATAAATAAAAAAAATAAAATCCCAAACCCTACCCTAAAAGAGATTAATAGGAATAAGCAGTAACAACAAACTAACTCTTTTGTCTGAAATGATCACCACAAAGACCCTACAAATTCTCTGAGCCCAGAGAAGCCCCTCCTATCTACAGAGCAAATGAAGAGAAGTCTTGCCTGGTGGCTGTTCTAGAACTTTGGCTCTTGAGGGTCTGCAGCCTTCTGTGTGACTTCACAAAAGCTTCTCTGAATAGGGAGTAGGCCAGGAAATCATAGGGGCTCGGGGAACAGCTCTGTTCTCAGGTATGCCTTATGCTCCAGGAACTGAAAAAATAAGGTGGCTTCCTGTTTCTGACCAGTAGGCAAGAAAAAGTTGTTTTCTACCTTTCTTCCTTTCTAGCTAGCCTGACAGTAGGATCCATCTGTGACCTGTGAGTCAGAGAATCAGGCTCATTATATCTGCTCTATAAAAAGTCTTTTGAATCTTGGTTATTTTAGTCGTCCTTTTGTACAATTGAAAAGAAAATGTCTAAAGGGAACTAAACCCATGCTAATTCTAAATGCTAAGTGGATGTACTTGATGTACAAAAAAAGCATATTTCTGGGCTCTGGGATATAATGAGCAGTCCAACATCAAGGTGGATGATCAATGATTTAAAAAAAAAAAACTAAATATGTAATTTAATTAGCATTATTAGCAAACTTGCCATATTCTAGGCAGCACTGATTGTTAGACCACCGATAAGAATAAATAAACGACAGCCTAACATTCAACCAACCAAACAAGAAAGGATCAAAACATAATTTTAATTGATTTTTTAGAGCTAACACACTGCAGCTTATGAAATGAAGCTATTTAAAAAAATAAGATCCCAAAAAAATAAAAAAAATAAGATCCCCATCTATAAAAACATATTCCTAATACTATTGTTAGGGTTGCAATGGCTATCGATGCAACTAATTTTAGAGAAAGTAGAGTCAGAGCTTTTAAAGGTAAATCAAAATATTTTTCGTACTCTCCTTAAAATTACCACCTGCAGCCTCTTTGCGTTGTGAAGGCTGAGTTCTTGCTTTAGATCATAACATCCTGGGTGGCCCTTATTCTGACACCCGATATATAGATCAGATCATGTACACGTCATTCACTTATTCCTTACATTCAAGGAGGGCCTGCTATCCAGGAGGCATGTGGTGACCCATGCTTGGATTCTGGATCTAGATCTTCCACGAAATCATGATTCTGAACTAGTTAATGTCACCTTTCTGAGCTCAAATTCCCTCATTCGTAAAATTGCCTATAAAATTACAGAATGATATTAGAGCATCTCTAGGTAACATTTACACTCTAAGACTACTTAAATTCATATCAAACAGAGACAATGCCCGAATTCTTATTATAGTTTGACACAGAGAGACTTCATTAATTCTCTCTGGCCACAAGACAACTACCAAATACAGTTAGTTGTGCACATGAGATTCTAATACCAATACTCAATGATAAAAAATATTTTAAGATACAGGGGCACCTGAGTGGCTCAGTCAGTTAAGCATCTACTTTTGATTTTGGCTCAGGCCATGATCTCAGGGTTAAGAGCCCACGTCATGGGGCTCCAAGCTCAGGGCAAAGTCGGCTTGAGATTCTTTCTCTCCTTCTGCCCCTTGCCTCTCTCTAAAATTAATAAGTGAAATCTTAAAAAAGTATTTTAAGATACAGAAACACAACTTAATTATGTACCAAAAATGATTAATAACAACACTGGCTATAAAACGTGACATTTTTCATTAACATTAACAAATATAATATGGTAGTTGCACAGGAAAAACTAAACTCTTCCTCTGGCATGTTACTTTCTTATTCTCACACCGCTACCGCACTTACGGCACTTCTGGCACCAGATGTGTGCAAGAGTTCCCCCCACTGAAGATTGTCTGCACCTGGTAGGGATTCTATAGTTTAACTCCAATTTCTACCTGGAGATAGCTTCAGAGCCCACTGGTTAAGGGCTGGGCCCCACAACACTGCCCCTTTAGATCCCAATAGCAGGTCTAGGTTGTCACCTGTGCTTCTGGCTAATCGGCTATAAACTGTAAGTTCCCATGATCCCCTCCTCAGGTTCAACTAGTTCGCTACTGTAACTCACCAAAGGCAGAGATATCGGTAACTCACTTCTTATAAAAAGATAGGATAAGAAATACAGATAAGCATCCAGATGGAAGAGACTGTGTAAAGCAGGTATCAGGGGTGGTGGTGGGGGGAATGGTGCATACCTTCCATGACCTCTCCAGGTGCACCATTCTCCCAGCACCCCATGTGTTTACCGCCACTCTCCAGATGCCCCACTAAGGGAATTTTATGAAAGGCATCATCACATAGGCATGATTGATCAATGGCTCCATCTCCATTCCTATCCTCTTTCCAGAGAATGGGGGTGGGATGAAAATTTCAAGCTTCTAATCATGGTTTGGTCTTTCTGGTGACCACCCACCACCCAGGGGCCCATCAAGAATCATCTCATTAGAACAAAAGACACTGCTATCACACAGGAAACTCCAAGGGACTTAAGAGCTCTGTGTCAGGATCCAGGGTCAGAGACCAAATATTAGAACAAAAGATTCTCTTAGTGCTCTTATCACTTACGAAATTACAAGGGATTTAGGAGCTCTGTGCCAAGAACCCTAGGCATACAAATATTCTATTATCTCATAGTAGAATGACAAATATCAGCAAGTTTGTCTCCACTGAAATAATAATGGCCCACATGATAGCTGTCAACTCCTTCCAAATTAATTTTTCATGACCCCTAGGTTAATGATTAATTTTACTGCTCATGATATGCTCAATATTCTGTTCATTATAAAGTAAAAATCTATCAAATTGGCTTAAGATATTACAAAAATAAACTAATATCTGTGAGCTGCTTACTTATTGATCAATATCACATTCATCAATAGCATGGGTTTGAGAAATGACTTCTGACAGTATGAAAGTCACTATCATTTTACCTTAATCTTCTTCTTTCTCTCTCTTTTTTTAAAAAGATTTTATTTATTTATTCATGAGAGACCACAGAGTGAGAGGCAGAGACATAGGCAGAGGGAGAAGCAGGCTCCCTCTGGGGAGCCTGAGGCTAGACTCCATCCCAGAACACCAGGATCACAACCTGAGTCGAAGGCAGATGCTCAACCACTAAGCCACCTAGGCATCCCATACCTTAATTTTCTCTAAGGTAATAATAAATGTTACTTTAATAAATAATATAGTAGAATAACATTTTGCCTTGCAGTAGCTAGTTTCCTATTCAGAGATATTTAGCAAAGGTATGACAATACTCTAGCTAGGAATAATCCCTAGGGCAATCTTCCCATTGACAGGTTCATATTCCTTCCAGAAATGAGGGGTATTTCACCTTCCAAACAGAAATCTCAACTTGTTTTTTCAAAAAGGACAATATTTGAGGTTTAAGCATACCAGACATATACTTTTCTTTGAATACATGATAATTTGTGCTCCAGGGATATGAGGGTATCATAGATTCTGTTTGTGACTCTGACTTGTAACTCATATTTTCCTTAATCACATTCTTCCAATTATTTGTCTAAGAGCAAAGGAAAAATCTACACCATTTGTGGTGGGCTAATCTATGCCACCCATGTTTATAATAAATGACACAAAAATATTTATCTGAGGTTTATTTTATACCAGATACCTCCTAATTCATTGCTAGTTGGACTCTTGCTAGCTGAATATCTGTAGTGTCATGCAAAAAGTTGCCTACCAAATCAAAACAGAAATTCTGCTAATGGGACACCTGGGTAGTTCAGTGGTTGAGCGTCTGCCTTCAGCTCAGGGCGTGATCCCAGGATTCTGGGATCGAGTCCCATGTAGGGCTCCCAGTGGGGAGCCTATTTCTCCCTCTGCCTATGTCTCTGCCTCTCTCTGTGTGTCTCTCATGAATAAATAGATAAAATCTAAAAAAAAAAAAAGAAGAAATTCTGCTAAAACAAATCCAAGTGTGCACGCAAGTGAAAAACACTGAAATTATGTGCAAGATATGTATGTGCACACACACATACACATGCATGCACAAGCATGTATTTGAATGTATATACATACATCTGTATCTTAGCTTTTTCTGCTAAGAAAGCCTGGTGTGAATGATACCACAGTCGCAGGAAGTACACTTAGCACCCAGATCATTGGTTTCTTAAGAGCAGTGTCTACCCTTTTTTTCTTAAATAGCAGAGTAAAATCCTGAAAGTTATGATCCTCCCTGCTTAGCTCTGCAGGGAGGTTATGAATATATTAAAAGCTAGAGGCTAAGAAATGCAACTAGGACACAGAGTTAGTCAATAGGGGAGCTGAGATTTTAGTGAGGCTCTGACTTCTAACCATGAAGCCTTGATTACCTTTGACACACTCAGCCTCTCTCTTGCTTCACATCAGCATGGATGAGTTCCTGTTGTGAGGCTGTATTCATTATTCACTTTACGATCAGTGATTCCTCCCATACCTGTGAACAGTCCCATTCTGATGCTTTAAAAGAATGGAAAGGAGCCAGTATAGAAAAAAAAAAAGTTTTTAGAAGTTATTTCTATGAGATCTGGCATTTCATTCAACTTCTAAGGGCTGGAGGCTTTTGAATAAAATGTGAATCACAAAAAAGATATCATGCACTTAAGGTAAAAGCTGGCTTTTTTCAGAAATTCAGTAAAATGAGTATGATTTGAAATCTCCTTCACCTCTTTTTGAAGCAAACCCTAATTTTCACCTAAATCTGAACTGTAATTCCCCTCCTAAATCCCCTTGTGGACTGCAGGTGAGCAGGAAATAGGCTTCTCTCCAGCAATGGGGGTGTAGGGGTTTATGTTTTTGTAGTGATTATCCTTCTCCAATTAATACAGAAATTGGTACATTGAAATGGAGCACCACTCTAACCAAAACCTGGAGTCTAATTTAGGATTCAGGCAGTGGGAGGAAAAGACACTGAGGATAGGCTGGGAGACTGAGGATCCAAGGCGAGCAGGACAATGCTTTTAACTTGGAAGGTTGTCTACTAGCCGCCAGCTGAAGGGAAGAGGCCGGGAAACAATGCTAGCAGTGAGTATTGGCTGTTACAGGCTGAGATCCTTGCAGCAGAGAGGAGCTTAAGCAAGAAATGGCTGGTAGGCAAGCAGGAATGATAGGGGCTCGTCCAGAAACTTCAGGCCTCAGGGTTAAAAAAGCTGTGTCTAAACTTCCAACAGTA
The DNA here is from genome assembly GCF_048418805.1 of Vulpes vulpes. Lineage (NCBI taxonomy): Eukaryota > Metazoa > Chordata > Mammalia > Carnivora > Canidae > Vulpes > Vulpes vulpes. The sequence goes on from NC_132786.1 coordinate 40,727,086, forward strand.
AAAAATAAAACAGAAAAGATTCTGAGTGACAAAGTCTGAGTAATGCGCAAACCCAGCTGGACTTTATATTAGTAAAAATAAACTCTTCTGTTAGACTACTAAGATGCATGGGTCTTTCTTCTTTCAGCAGTTAATGCCACTTTACCCATATACTTTCGCTCTCCTATTTAATCATGGGAACACCCATTCTTCCCAACCAGGATTTGCACACACACATACACACACACACACATGCATACACACACTCACATATAGTACATAGGCTCCATAAGAACCGTATCTTAGTTGAATAAAATCATTTGAATTTTAACAGTATTATTGACACTGTCCCTTTGTATTAGGGACATTCAGTATTTAGTACTGAGATTATTATGACCTTTGATTTTAATATCCAAAATCTTCTATTTTCACAGTTGCTAAACTACTCCTTACTTTCTCATTGATGAATTTAAAAGTTTACCTGCTTGGCAATATCATATACAGTATGTTCTTTAGAGAGACATGAGATATTTAGATTAAAAAAGAAGAATCTTCCTATCATCTTTTAAAGCCTTTAAAACCAGATTAGGTAGGCCAAAGGCAAATATATTATAAACGAAATTGTATAAGGCACAGAAATGGAAAACATCATTTTTCACTATAATTGTGGTGATCATAGGGCTCTGGCATTGTTGGTGAGTTAATATTTTAAGGTAATATATTCCTATCACAGTCATTTTGCTCTTTAAATGAAAAATAAAAATGGATTTCCCTCCTTGTAACTATTATGGCTTACAAATAGTGTGAAATTCAGACATGACACATATATACTGTTTCCGCACATTTACCACACATGCACAAACCACACATCATACATATAGCACACACACACCACACATATGCAACATATTCACCAGCCACACATGGCAAATAAATCACACCCTCACCTACAACACACATACACCACACAGGGCATGTATATACCACACACACACCAAACATACAACACACGTATACCACACTCAGATCACTCTTATATAAAACACACACACTCACCACACACAACACATATATTACATACTCATACCACAGAGATACCAGACACCAGACATACAGTAAACACAAATACATACAAATAACACTCAGATACCTTACACATACTACACATACACAGATACATATACTACATACTCCACATATACCACACATATATATCACACCCACACCAGATATATTGTCAACACACACACCACACACATATACCATGCACACAGATCCATACCTTATACTCATGCACAATTCACAACAAATTATTCACACATGTACAACACATATAGCAACATGACCACACACACAACAGATATATCCGACACAGCACATATAAAGCACACACAAACCACACACCACACATATTCTAGACACACACATTACACACTACACATGTATACTTCACACACACACACACCACACTTAAGATACAAACACACCACACATACATCTCATATATCAACACACCACACGTGTACCATAAACAAACCGCACAAATACCATACACACACTGACACACTAAAAAAAAAAATAATGTGAAGAAGAAATTTGGCCAAGAAATGATTAATGCAATCAATATAAATAGTCAAACTTACAAAAAAAAAAAAAAAAACCCTTTAGGCCTTGATTATCCCAAATAATTTCTTAGGTAAAGACCCCTTCTTCATCTTACTAGGTACATCATAACTAATGGAGGGGCATGAATACAAAAAAAATATTTTTAATAATTTCTGAAATAAAGCTGGCCTTCATTAGGAAAGCTGCATTACAGAATAGTTAGAAGATTTATCATGACTGCTATAATGTATCACTAGGCTTTTCTAGTTCCATTAACATAATGCCCTTTTTAGGAATGTAGTCTAAGGATGGTATTCCCAGTGAGCCATTATAGGAAGTCTGGTGTTATGAGTTCTGAAATAACTAAATTCCAGTTCTATAAAACATCTCTGAGTCAGCTTGTTATCCATTAACTAGGATAGATCAAGATAATTACGGTTGTCTATACCCCCTTAAACCAGTATTCCCAAAATTGTTCATTTACTGGCACACATAAAACAATGATAAAATTACATGGGCCAGGGGAGATAGAGAAGGAGTCTGCTTACAGCCTGAGATGAATGACCCCGTGGACTCTGGCCACCTGTCTCCCCCAGTACAGGCTAACGGTGTCGATAATTTGGCATATCTGTGACTGTGCTATGCTCCATCAGGTGAAAACTCTGTCATGTACCTAAGATGCAGGATGAAATTAAAATATTAAAACTGTACAAATGCCTTTGAAAAGATATACAATATCATTAGTCATTAAGGATATACAAATCAAAACCACAATAGGGTACCACTTCACACCCACTACGATGTTTGGAAGGTAGTAAAATTTAAAAACAAAACCAAAGATAAGTGTTAGCAAACATGTGGAGAAACTGGAACTTTTGTATGTTGCTGATGAAAATGTAAAATGGTGCAGCCACTGTGGATAACAGTTTGACAATTTCTCAAGGGGTTACACATAGAATCACCATATGGGGAGTTGAAGACAAGTACTCAAACAAGAACATGTACTCATGTGTTCATAATAAGAGCACTATTTAGAATAACCAGTGGAAATAACGCAAATGTCCATCAACAAAGATAAAAAAATTGCAGTATATACATTGCATGGGATATTATTTGGCTATTGAAAGGAATGAAATACTGCTGTATGCTACAACCTGAATGAACCTCCAAACATTATGCAAAGTGAAAGAAGCCAAACACAAAACGTCATATATGGCATGATTCCATTTATAAAAAATATCCATAATAAATCAATCCATAGGCACAGATACAGATGAGTGGTGCCAGAGGTTAGATGGAAAGATCGCTTACTGGTTTAGGGTTTCACTTTGGAATGATTGAAATGTTTTGAAACTAGACAGAAAATGGTGCTTGCCCGACGCTGTGAGTGTACTAAACACCAATGAATTTTGGCATTTAAATGATTAATTTTATCTTATGTGAATTTCATCTTAATAAATTATTTTTTTAATTACATGAGTGAAGTAGAAATGGAGATTTAAAAAATCTCCCCAAATTTGATAGATACAGATGCTAAGGCCAACAATTCAATTGTAAAGTTTACTTAAAATCTATCTGTATGTTCCAGAATTTCTTATCCCAACAACTGGAAAAACTGTTCCTAAGAAAAGCACTCCATTTCACTTGAGTACTCTTAACACAGCTATTTTAGAAAGTAAAAGAGGTCAATTTATTGGGGTTAAAGGACAAAGGATGAAAAAAAAAAGAACATTGGAGGATAGGAAAATCACACATTCTCTACCTTCCTACTCCTTTCCCAAAGCAGGATATGTTCATGGTCTCTGCATTTGCTTTTTTCATGGAGCTAGATAATGCTAGAAATGAATGCGACATTAGCGATCTCTCTTGGACTATAGCTCGACTCTATCCAGGCTCTGCTTTAAATTTTAAATTTTAGGGGATCCCTGGGTGGCGCAGCGGTTTGGCGCCTGCCTTTGGCCCAGGGCGCGATCCTGGAGACCCGGGATCGAATCCCACATCAGGCTCCCGGTGCATGGAGCCTGCTTCTCCCTCTGCCTGTGTCTCTGCCTCTCTCTCTCTCTCTGTGACTATCATAAATTTAAAAAAAATGTAAATTTTAAACAAATAGCAGTTGTATCATTGAAGCTCATCAGAAGCAAATAAAATATGCACCATTGTGACAGTTAATCTTGTGTGTCAATGTGGCAAAACATGGTACCCGTTTTTTTTGTTTTTTGTTTTGTTTTGTTTTGTTTTTTATCAAAAGCTAGTCCAGATGTTACTTTACTGGTATTTTTAGATGTGATTAATATTTACAATCAATTAAGTAAAACAGATTGCCCTCTGTAATGTGGGCGGGTGGCATCTAAACTATTGGAGGTTTTAAGAGCCAAGACTGAAGTTCCCTGGAGAAGAAGGAATTCTGCTTCCAGACTGCAACATCCAAATTCTGCCTGAGTTTCCAGCCTTCATACTCAAGACTGCAAATTTACTCTTACATGAGTTTCTATCCTGCTGGCTTGCCACACAAACGTGAGACCTGTCAGCTCCCCAATCACATGAGCTAACTCCTTAAAATGAATATCTGGATGGATAGATGCTAGATCCTATTGATTCTGTTTCTCTGAAAAACTCTAATACGACCACTTCAGCATCATCCCCTTATATTGATCCGGGGGTGCTGCTTCTGGCTATTAAGCTCGAGGCCATTTGATCAAAAGACAGGTTTCAGTTGTCACAGGTTTATTTACTTTGGACTCACCCAGAGAAACCAGGGCTTGATTATGCTATTCTTTGATTCATGCTGCTTAGCAAGACAAGATTTAACAATACCCAAACCACAGAAGAAGGGTGTCATCACATCTCAGTGACAGCACAAAATGATTTCAAACCAAAGTATATTCAAAACCTAAGTGTATTCAATGTATTATTAATTCCTCAAAGAAAAAATTACAACATTCAGAAGGAAGCAGCTGACAGCTATTTTCTTTTCATTATCCCCTAAGATAAGATAATAACAAATAGAATTTTAACAATATCCTCTGCACAGCCTGAATCGAGTGAATTTAGAAGTGGCCAGAGTTCCATTTCATCTTATTCCAGGGGAAAGAAGAGGTAAAATGCAGACGTGTAAGAAAAAGAGCAAGGATCTGCATTTATGTGTGCTGTGCAGTAACTCAACCAGCTTCCTCAGGGGGAACAAACCTTCAGAAGAGACCAAGAGAAAAATATGGTTTTTAGTATTCTTATATAATTAAATAATGAAGCTTTTTGTCTAAGATGCTCAGTGTTATCAGTAGTCAAAAAATATAAACTAGAAAAACAATGAAACCTAAAAACCATATGATCATTTCAATAGACACAGAAAAAGCATTTCACAAAGTACAATATCCATTCATGATAAAGTCCTCAACAAACTAGCTTTAGAGGGAATATACCTCAACATAATAAAGGCCATATATGAAAAACCCAGAGCAAAGATCATACTCATTGGAGAAAAACTGAGAGCTTTTCCCCGTAAGGTCAGGAACAGGACAAGGATGTCCACTCTCACCACTTTTATTCCATATAGTACTGGAAGTCCTAGCCACAGCAATTAGACAACAAAAGGAAATAAAAAGTATCCAAATTGGAAAAGAAGTAAAATTTTCGCTATTGGCAGATGACATGATAATATCTGTAGAAAACCCTAGGCTCCACCAAAAAACTACTAGAACTGATAAATGAATTCAGTAAAGTCACAGAATACAAAACCAATGTGCAGTAATTTGTTGAATTTCTCTACACTAATAATGAAGCTGCAGAAAGAGAAATTAAGAAAACAATCCCAGGGCAGCCTGGGTGGCTCAGCGGTTTAGCACTGCCTTCAGCCCAGGGCCTGATCCTGGAGACCCAGGATCGAGTCCCATGTCAGGCTCCCTGCATGGAGCCTGCTTCTCCCTCTGCCTGTGTCTCTGCCTCCCTCTCTCCCTCTCTGTGTCTCTCATGAGTAAATAAACAATAAAAAAATAAAAAGAAATTTAAAAATTAAAACATTTATAACATCCAGGGCTGATCAGGATGTGCTAAAGCTAGCGCCTTCACACGCTGGTGATAACAGCTTCTATTGCTAAAACATTTTGAAAAAGAAATCTGTCATTATCTATTTATTTCTATTAACATTTACAATGCATTTATTGACCTAACAATCTCACTGGGAAATGAGCATTAGAACATGAAGATCTACGGACAGTGGTTATTTTTTTAAAGCATATGTGTAATTATTTTTAAAAATACTGAAAATAATCTACATGTCTATAAGGAAATAACAGTTGAACAAATTTGAATATCCATTCTATAAAATATTAAACATCGGTCAAAAGTAATGAGTTATATCTGCAATTATTAACGTAGAATAAATACAGTCAAGCGAGAGCATAAGTAGCAGAGAGATGTATAGGGTGTAATTCCATGTTGATTAAAAATATAGCCTACATTTTAGTCAACATGTTTGTTTGCATAGAGAAAAATGTGAAAGAATACAACCAAAGTGCTAACTTAACTTCAGATAAGGTGGAGTTGTGTAAAGGGGCTTGGGGGAGGGTATGGGGAGATTGTTAATGTTTCATTTTTATGCTTCTGTATTGCTTGACTTTCTATTATTTATATTTAATTTTTTTTTCTGTGTATTACATTTTGACATCTTAAAAACCTTTCTGGCTGAGGAGGTTGCCCCTCCCTGGTTAGCCAATTTTTAGGGATAGTAAAAGGCTCAGCAGGAAATGAGTATTTGGTGTGCAAACGAATCAATCCAGAGCCATACACTCCTCTATCTTGTCCAGGTACACCAGGAGGCCATGTTCCTCTGCCTTAATCACCTCAGGCCAGGCATCTGAGGACCATCTCTATAATTTAGAGCCCTCAGAAAATACTCAAACTAGTCAGTCCTGACCTGTTTCCCCTGCCCTGCCATACCTTTCCTGAGGAATGCCCAATATAGGGTCTGCTTTTGGTTTTCCCTTTGCTCCTCCCTTCTGTTTCCTAACTCCCAGGAGGCTGCTCCATGTGGCTCTGCTAGAGGTGCTGTGCTTCCTGTTTCTAGGACTTATGGGAAGAAGAAACTTTGTTTCCCTGAGCCTGTCCCATGTCCCCTCTTGTAACTACACCTGTCTGACCATCACACACCAAAAGACATAGAACAGACCTGTTATATAACCACATATGATTTCCGTCATCTAAAAGCATCTAATATTTATATAAAATAAGCTTTAAAATAAAACTCTAATAGACACATTTCATATACAATTAAAAAGGAAGGTGGGGATTTAGTTCTACCTGAAGAGTTAATCTTAGAGTCTTGTGTTTTTCTGACAAACGACTAAACAATGGACACCACCATGAGGCCTGATGGACTCACATCTATCCAGTCTCCTCTCTGTTTTAGAGATGGCACAGCTCCATCCTGCCTGCCTCCTCCCCCCCTCACCCCCACCCCAATCCCAACGACATGCGTTCCGCTGGGAATGGTGAAAAAGCACCAGCTAGGGATGTTCTAATGTCATTGGCACAGTTCACCTCTTTGGGTCTCACTTCTCAACTAAAATGGCGGCTACAGAGAAGACCTCTGTCTTGATGCCCTCACTATCCAACCGTACCTCTTCCATTGAGCCCTTGATACAGGATTATTTCAATAGGAGTATAAGCTTCTGGTGGAGATATTTAATTTTAGCCTCTCATTCTTTAATTTCAGTATGATTCAGCCTATTTGTTTCAAGCTTTTGGCTTCATTTTAGGAAGCAGATGTTTAACCTCCTGTTCCTTGAGCTAGTAATCTCTATAATTAAGAGTTCTGAAAGAATACTGGAAGGGGTACAACCTAGTTCTTGGATAAAATTATATCTGTGCGTGGGAACTGTATTTCCTTCCGAGTCCTTTAATTATAATCTTGGGCGTCTATAGCATTTGTTTAGCATTTAAATTTTAACAACAAAGCTTCACTTGAAAAAAAATTGCAGTTTCTTGAATGACTTCTTCCAAATTCATCTTTTATTTTCAGTTACATATTTGCAGCCAGTGAGTTTTTATGGGTTTGCAAATTTTAAATGTTTAACAGACTAAGTTAGGTAAAGGCTTAGCTCTGCCACATGAACAACTAAACTCAAACTCTAGTGACTTTAATAGCAGTTACATACAAAGTGAGGTAAACCAGTTGGCTCTCCTCCACTTTGAAATGGCGCCATCTGGTGTATGGGGTCTCCAAGGTCATCATGGTAGGGGAAGAGCAGACTAAAGGGGTGTGTGGGATCTTTCATGGGCCAGGACTTCGAATGGTTTGCTTCCCTTTTCCCCAGATTCTAATGGTCAGACCCATGCCCAACCCAACTGCAAGAGAAGCTGTAGACATGTAAAAGGCTATTTGGTAATCCAAAAGAAGCAGCAATGGATGGAGGGCAAAGAGAGGGACCATGCTTATGGAGCACCGTCAGTTTCCACATTAGATAGAAGTATTTAAAATCAGTCCACAAAGTAGAAAGAGCAGAAAGAGAACAATTTTAAGTGTACCTTTTCAGTTTGTTTGACACTGTTCACTGGACTCCAGTAAGGATATTGGGGGGTACTGATTCTTACTTAGAATATGTGGAAAGGCTCAGGGCACCTGGCTGGCTCAGTTGGTTAAGTATCTGCCTTCAGCTCAGGTCCTGATCCCAGGATCTTGGGATCGAGCCCCAAATTGAGCCTCGAGTCAAGTTCCCTGCTCAGTGGGGGGTCTGCTTCTCCCTCTCCCTCTGCTCCTCCCACTCATTTTTTCCCTCTCACCCTCTCTCTCTTTCTCTCAAATAAGTAAAATCATTTAAAAAAGCACTCTATATAAAAAAAGAATATATGAAAGGATCATAGTTGGTGACTATGTGTAATGCAGTCAGTAAGCACGAGTTCAGTCTAAAATGAAGTAAAAGTTAGAGGTGGCACTTGTGAAGTGTGAAACCAAAGAAAAACAGGCTACGGTGTTGGTATATGAAAGAAAAGAACAATATTCCAGTAGGAGATTTGCAGAAGTAGCTTGATTTTCAGTTTCAAAAATTTTGCTCCACACATTGCTCCTTCCCTCATTTTTATTCCTTGTGATTGCCTCAGTATTCCTCTTTCCATTTCACTACTTCCCCTGCTTCCCTTGATTGGCCACACAATAAAAAAAAAAAAAAATTGAAACTTGAGTCTAAGAGAAAAAAATGTAGACATTTAGAGACAGGCTAATGTTGCCCCAATTTTTATAAAGAAAACAGTAACACAACCGGAGAGCTCAGAAAATTAAGCCTGAGGTTCACTTCTGTCATAAAATACGATGAATAAAAATAGTCTCTTTCTTCAAGTAGCTCACAATCCCATAGGAGGAGGCGAACTGTGATTATCACATAATATGACATGGGATTGAAGGGCTCTATAAACAAAGTACAATGAGAGTTTAAAGATCCCAGCACGCATGTCTGCACAAGGTATGGGGACTCATCACAGGAAAGATACCTGAGTGTATCTCAAAAAATGAGACACATGCAAAGACAAAGAAACCTGAACTAATAATATGACTCGGTCTACAAGAACGAGCCAAGTTGGATGTGGGAGAATGATGGGACAATGCTGGAAATATACACTGGGGTCACAGGGTGCCAGTTCCCCAAAGTCAAATTAAGATATTTAAACATTATGAGGTAAATCTTAACAAGTGATCACAGGTTTTAAAGCGAGGAAATAGAATGACTAGATGAGAAGCATCTCAGACTGGTGTCTGTGGTTTAGGAAACACATCATAATGTATTTTCTTCTTGGAGATTCAAAGAACCCTAATGAGCATTATATGCACTGGAGAATTCTTGAGGAAACTTGTTAACTTTGTTTAGCTCAGGATTTCCAAAAGAAAATGGAATATATGTATGAGTTTTCTATCATTGTGTAACAAATGACCACAAGCTTAGCAACTTAAAGCAAAACCCATATTACTAGCTCACAGTTGGGCAGGTCAAAAGTCTAACGTGGCAAGATTGGGTTCTCTGCTCAGGTTATCACAAGGTTGAAGTCAAAGTATTGCCCGAGCTAAGTTCTCAGATGGAGACTCCAAGGGTCGAGGGGAAATCCACCACCAAGTTCATTCCCATTGTTGGAAGAATTCAGGTTTTTTTTTTTGCCTTTGAAAAACTGATGTCTCCATTTCCTTGCTGGTTGTTGAGCAGGAGTTGCTCTGAACTCCTAGGGATCCCTTTCAGGTTCCTTCCACGTAGCACCCCCCAGACAGTTTCCAGAACAGACACTTGCTTTCTTTTAGGCCAGCCAAAGCACATCTCTCTCTTCTCTTCTCTGGCCAGGGGTTAATGAGCTTAGGTCAGACCCACCAGGACAATCTGCCTATTCTCAGGTCAACTGGTGTGGGACCTTAATTACATCTGCAAAATCTCTTCACAGCAGTAAGGAGATTAGTATTTGATTGAATAACCAGGGGCCAGGAATCTTGAGGATCTGGTTTAGAATTCTGCTTACCAGAACAAGCAGCCTTTTTCATCAAAAATCTTTTAGCATGCTGCAAAACAATGTTTCCACAGCCACTGAATCTGGCAAAAACTGGATTGGTGTTGTAGAAAGAACACTCTGGAGATTGGAGATTGTTAGAAAAACCACACTACCCATCACAGGTAAGGACACATGAAAATAGGTTAAGAGGCTGTTGTATTATCAAAACAAGATAAAATGAGCTTAATAAACAAAATAGGTAAAGTAGGAAATTGAAAACTTTCAGGTTTTCAGCCCAAAATATTAAGCAAATTGTGCTGTAACATCAAACATAGTAGAAATGCAGAATAAAAAGTGGTTTTCAGTATGTTTTTTTTTTTAATTTTTTTTTATTTTTTTTGGTTTTCAGTATGTTGTTTGAGTTCTGTGGTATACATGGGAAGAAAAAGTTTGAAACCTTGCGGAAATGAAGGAAGCGATGATGTACATTAGGGAGTCATTACAATGGATGAGAGTTCCTAAATTGGGTGAACAGAAGGAGAATGGAACAGGACTGTGGATGGAGTGAGCCAACAAGTTCATTAAAACACAAGCCATGCCAAGTTAAACCCACAAAATCATTTCCTTTTTAGGAGAAGGCTATAGTCAATTTTATCTTAATATCAACCAAATGTGTATTAGACAGTCCATGATATCCTTGCAGATAGATGAAAGTAACGTAGAGACTCTAAGAGCTGTATAAATATCTGTACTCAAACAATGATGATTGATGGTTCATTGTCAGAGCAATCAGTGAAAAAGAGCACTGATCTTGGCATCAAGGAAGGATCTGGGCTTTTCCACTAATAGTAAGTTCATGTAATAGATTAAACCACACACACACACACATCTTGAATAAATGAAAAATGAATCGCAAGTCCTTGAAACCACTTCTCAGGTCGCTGCTTCTCATCAATAGAAGTGCTGTATTCGATATTCTGAAAAATCATTTTATCTCTAAAATTGTAAGGATTATAAACTACAGAAAGTAAAGTGCCCTCTTTCAAAGCACCATGCAGTTCTCGTCTTTGTTCTGCCCTGTTTAACATTTAATCTGAGATTTGGATAAGTTCGTTTTTAGCAATTATTTGGTTGAAACAAATCTGAGAGACACACTAAGTTACAGATCGCAAAAATCAATATTAAATTGTTGGCAGGAATCTGGAAGCAGAAACACAAATAATTAGTCAATACTCTTCCTACATAAAGATTGTTGTTGGAATCTAGTATATACTTCTCAATAATAAATATAATTTCAAAGATTGTAATAGCCCCGAAGTCCTTTTTCATTCTAACTCAGTTTATGGGGCTCCTGAGGAGGCTCTGCGTAGAAATGTCACCTCCCACTTCCCTAAGTGCAGTCAGGGTTCTCACCTGCCACTGTCTCCAACCCATTGTTTCCACATTCCAAAATCACTTACTATCACATTTCTTTCCAGGTCTTGCCCCTCAAGCAAACTTTTCTTCCATTCTGTCTCAACTAGATGTTCCTCTAAAATATTATAGTTAAAAATCATAAGTGATCATGTAAATACAATGTTTTTACACCCTTTTCTTGTTAGCAGTGGGTTCTAAAGTTCACAACGAAGGTAAAATATCCCATAGTTGAAATTGCCACCGAGAATTCTGTAGGAAGATCTCACACTGAAGATCAGCCTATGGTTACTTTGTAAGCCCAGAGCAATTATCCCTCCATCATTGGAACAGATTGTGGTTTCTTTAGTTAAGCATTGGATGAAGTGGTTGGCTCACTTGTTTGGGGGCCAAATTGTCCAAAAAAATACCATCATAAACCATTCAACGCACACTGAGCACAGCCAGGAGCTCATTCTGGATGCCGCTTGGTTTTCAATTCCTGAAATGATTTAAATCCATATCTATCTTCTCGAATGCACTCCTAGAGGCAGATGAAGGAAAGATGACAGGCTGAAGTAAGTGTGTATGTGTGTGTACATGTGTTGTGTATTGTTTTAAGGAATCCAGCAAACAAGCTGGTATGCTCTCAACAGAACAGAAATTATGAAAAACCCCTAAAAGGAGAAGGGATGTTTGGCTGAAAGATCATGGCCTGAAATCTAAGGAAGAGAGCATGGCGATAGAAGTTGGATTGAAATGTACCTTGAGTGGTTGACTGAAGAGCTGGAGGGAGCCGTGGGGCAAATATCAAGATAATGGTTGGGGAAGAGCAGAAAGAGCATCCAGGCCAGTCAGCCACTTCCTATCTCCCACTGGTGCCAAGTGACATGCTGCACAACCACTTGTCCTCAAGTCCAGAAGTCCTACCACTGGCATTCAGGACCCAGTAGCACATCCCAACCACATCCTGACAATCCTTACAGACAGGCTACGATTTTTTAAAAAATACAAAAATCCACATAAAAAATCAATAACCATCAAACATTTAGGGGAAATTTATATAATAAAATATATACCAAATTTGACAATTCCTTGCCTCCAAATTTGGCAGTTTTTAAAAAATGGCTTCTACTGTACATGGTTGATAGTGCAAAGAAATAAATCCTTATAGTATTGGTAGCAGTAGCATTTTACAGACATTTTTTTGTGGGCCACTTAGCAGGATTTAAAAAAATGTTAAAAGATGAATATACTTTCAACCCAGTAATTCCACTTCTTGATATGTATCAAAGAGAAATTCTCACACAGGTGCACAAAGAGAAAGTCTTACAACAGTGCACAAAGAACAGTGTGCAAGAAGTCTCACAGTAGCATTATTTGTAATAGTCAAAAAAAAAAAAAAAAGGAAAGGGGAAAAAACCCTCTAAATGTCCAATAAGGCAATGGTTAGACAGGTAAGTTAGAGTACTTTGTTACTATGTGTATGAGTTTGCTCTGGCTGCTGTAACTACTTTCCCCAAACTGTGTACTGCATGACTTAAACAACAGATACTTTTCTCACAGGTCTAGAAGCTGGAAGTCTGAGATCAAAATGTCGGCTGGGGTAACTTCTCAAGCCTCTTTCCTTGGCTTGCAGCTGGCTGTCTCCTCCAAGTGTCTTTCCCCTGTGTTGATGTGCTAATACAGATGCCCACCCTAATGACCTCATTTTAACTCCATTATCTCTTAAAGGCCCCATCTCCAAATACAGTGGCATTCTGAGGTACTGGGGATTAGGACTTCCACATATCAATTCTGGGGGAACAAAATTAAGCTCACGGCACTATTGATGCTAGGTAATAGTGAAAAAGCGAAAGATGATGTGTGCAGACATAGTTCCCTAAGATATAAAGTTAAGCCTCTGTGCAAACTGATCCCATTTACCTAAAAATACAGCATTTGTTTAAGAGGCGATGGATTTACCTCAGGAATGGAAGCTGGGCTAGGAGAGATGATCAACTTTGTTTTATACGCATTATTTGAATTTTCATGAGGAGAATGTATTTCTGAATTAGTTGTAAATCCCTAGTTGTAAATCCCTGTCTAAAAAAATTTCTAAAGCCAAACCAAAACACAATAATACATGCTCATTGTAAAATTTAATTTGGAAATACAGTCAGTCAAGAAGAAAAGTTCTCCCCTCTGCCTTCTCCAATGCACACTGCTTTCTACACTTAACACAAATACAGACAGGGCAGGTCACCACAGAATTGACTGTCTAAACCAGGACACTTTCAAGTGCGGAAGGAGCACAAGTAATAATTACATTTGGAGAAAAGGCCAACCAAGAGCATCCTGGCAAGCTGAGAAGAAAGGTTGCTCTGCATATGTATATGCCTTTTTCCCCCATACACAAATAAGATCATATCGTCTACATTGTACTGGAACTACTTTGGTCATCAGCTCCACCTCTTGGAATCATTCATCAGAACAGACAGGTCTTCCTTACCTCACCCTTTCCAATGGCCACATAATATTTCATGGTGTAGATCTACTGCAATTTATTTAAGCTATTATTGACAGGAGTGACCTTCTAGAATTATTTAGAAGCTTTTTTTTTTTTAAAGGTTTTATTTATTTATTCATGAGAGACACAGAGAGAGAGAGGCAGAGACACAGGCAGAGGGAGAAGCAGGCTCCCTATGGGGAGCCTGATGCAAGGCTCAATCCCAGGACCCCAGGCTCATGACCTGAGCCAAAGGCAGATGCTCAACCACTGAGCCACCCAGGTACCCCTCTTTAGAAGCTGTTAAAATGGAAAGTTAGATTCTCCTACCTAGTCCCATTCCCCTGAAGTAACCATCTTTGCCAACTTCTATTTGACAGTACTTCTGGTGGCTAATTTCATAATTTCACAATTTACTGATGTCCTAGATGAAAAATTTGGTGTCTATATGAAAGATCAGAAATAGAATGCATTTATATTACTTTCTGCAACCCCTCCCCACCTACAATTTTTCAGTATATTGAGAAATTAAAATGATTAGGGTAAGTTCCACTGATGTATGAATGAGCATAGACTCCCATATCCAGTTGCATGTCTATGCAAAATGATTTCCAAAAAAATAAAAAATAAGTTGTGGACAGGAGGCTATCCACTGAGGGAGACTCGCCTGCCTGAGGTCCCTCCAACTCCCTCCTCAGGGGGGGCAGCCCTTCCTACTTCCTCCAATCTCATCTCCTCAAACACAGGGCCTCCTTTCTATGATGTTCCTTTTAGCTTGGGTGGGCTGCTCTTTTGCAGTGAATTTTTCATGTATCAGCTGGGACTCTCTTTACCTGCCTGCCCATTTACAAAGAGTATGGGGAAAGGAAAGGAAAGGCTCCCCCCAGAGTCCTCCGTTATCTCTGTAGTAGTTATTGCTTATGCACACCTGTAGGCAGCAGCTCTGCTTTCACTCTATTTTACCAAAGTCAGAGCCTGAATACACTACCGATATTTCAGATGTGGGTGCTGCTGAGTACAAAACTTCCCTATCAGAGAAGGAAGATGACTCAAGCCCTAGGCTTGTCACTGTAATTAGATTTAGAAATGAATTATTGCATTAAAGGGATTACAAATCTTTTCAATTACCTTGATTTAATCTCTTCTATTAACTTAATAGAAATCTTGGGCAGAGGAATCAACCAGGAATATCATGTCATTTGCTAATGAAAAAATAGCATCAAAGTAACAAGAGAGATATGACCCTGCTGAATGTATACAGCTCCTGACACAGCATAGTAATACAGTCTTATTTGTTCCTTCTTACAGATTTAGGAAGGAAGAAGAAGGAAGGAAGGAAGGAAAGAAGCAAGGAAATAAAATAGCTCAGATAAGGTGATTTCTTAGCCATCATAACTACTAATTTATGTAGCTAAAATTATGCCTCACATAATCCAGCCTTTTAATGAAAGGGGATGGTAGGGTAATATCCTAGAAGTTTTACGTCCCTTGGCTACCCCGATTCTATGGCTTACACACAGATATATCCTTGTGGGCCTATTATACATGGGGAGTTTGTTTGATGGCCCAAGGTGCATGTTGACTGGGCTGAGTTTCCTTTCCTAAGAAAATGTCAATAGATGATGTCCCTTGATCCAAAATGATGTTCTCTTGATCCAGGACTCAAGTGAGGAACATGCTATATTTGAGAAGGTAACATTTTGGAACCGGTATATGTAACCCTGAATGTAGGAACATATTTCAATATATTAAGGCAGTCTCTGAGGACACTGTGCTTCCTGTGACAAGACGGAAGATCAGAGGGGAGGAGTAGTTTGAGTATTCTTACATAAAATCTTTGGCTCGCCTCTTGAGATGTGAAGATCTAAGTGCAAGACTCTTATTTCAAAGTTGTAAACAACTTTAGTGGACTCCAAATTCTGGATCTTGTAAGTATTTGATTTCTTGTTTATACTTAAATATTTGTTGAGTTCTTTCCACCATGCATGCATAAGGTATTATGCTGTGCATTCCAGAGGTGAGAAAAATGAATTAGGCAGAGAGGCCTTTATCTCCAAAGGGAATGTGGGAGCCAGATCTGAAGCACAAAGAAGGAAATGGTATTTAGGATAATTGAGGGTAATGGAGATACTCAGAGTGGTGGCTGAATGTGACTTAGCAAGCCCTAAGTTCCAGATTGGAACCCTCATAGGTAGGTGCAGTTTTCAAACATTATCTCAGCATCTGATTGTTAATGAAGTACTTTCCCAGATCTGGGTGCTGAAGAGAAGATTGTGTAGCGAGGTTAATTTAAAAATCCATTTCAGTGTCTGGGTTACAAGTACCGAGTCCTGCCAAGTACTGTCAATATCTTGAATCAATAGTTACCTCCTATCTCTGTTAGCAAGTAAGTGCTTCAAATGTCATAAACAAAGAGCTGGCTGATGAGGGTTTAAAAGAAACCTCCGACCCTATGGCCAAATCTCTCCAACAAACTGTTTCCAAGTCAAGGTCTTCACAGACAGATGAGATAAATGCATCTTAATATGTCCTTGCTGGAAATCATCTGACAAAAGCATCTCTGTGAAATTCCTGGAACCAAAAGACTAATAGACTTAAATATTTTACTGCTGTCAGGTTGAAAGTCTCCTGGAACATTGAATTTAAGCTAGAACATTAAGTTTAAGCTTTTCAATCTTGTAGCTACTGGGTAGGAACTGATAAGGATGGTGAGATGGAAACGAGAATATATCAAAAGAGCCTTTTAGATCGTCTTTACTGTACTTTGATCCATCAGCCTGTTCCCTGATGCTTGGCTCCCAAGGCAACCAGTGTAAGTAATCAGAACCCACTTGTGAGTCCTTATCAACCGTGTCGAGAGGGCAAAGAACACCAGGATGAGTAAGACTGCTTATTTGGGAATGCTACCCAACTGTGAATTAGATATTTTCCAGGACTGTTCTTGGAAGATAAAGAGCTAAAATCATAAATCACAAAAATTGAGATCTGGGAGTAGGGAAGAGTAAAAACTGATTTTTATACTGTATGCCAGGCACTAAGCTAGGAACAGGCTGTTTCATATCTTATTTATTCCTCCCATAAAGGTAGATGGTCCTACTAACTTGTTAGAGGATGCAAGCTAAATGTTTATGTCCTTTGAAACCCCTTGAGTGTTACTGAGTATAAATTCTGAGAGTCACCTGAGAGTCCAATGTTGGCTGATCTTGAGATAGGCCCCACTCCATGGGTGCCCATCCATCGATGAAGAGGAGGAAACCAAGAGGCTGGCCACTGAGGAGAGGTATCAGGATGGAAAAGAAATGTTTGTAGGATTTTAAAATGGTAACTTACTTGCCAAATGATCACATTGTAAACCACTTCCTCCATTTCTACCTCCCTTTGAAAAAAACTTTTAATAAAATTGACATTGAGTTTGGTTTATGGAGAAATGTTAAGTTTTGCTTCAAAGAGGATGCAGAATGGGAACAGAGGCTGCCAAAGCTAAGGAGTGGGGAGTAGCAACTTTTGAAATTCACAGAGTTAGGGCAATTGTGACTCCAAGAGTTTTGGTGACTTCCTCAAGATATCAGACATAGGATTTAATACCAGATCTGTATGATCCCAGAGTCCATTTCTCTTTTATCAATACCAGTGGTTCACTGCTTCCATCCCAGCACCCTCATGGTGGAACTTGCTTGAAATGCAAATTCTCAGTCCCCACCTCAGACTTATTGAATCAAAACTCTGGGGGTGGGACCCAGCAAACTGTACTTTAACAAGCCCTCCAAGGGTACTTGGGTGGCTCACTCAGTTAAGGGTTCTACTCTTGATTTCGGCTCAGCTCATGGTCTTGGGGTTGTGAGATCAAGCCCCGCATTGGGCTCTGTGCTCAGCTTGGAGTCTGCTGCAGATTCTCTCTCTTCCTCTCCCTCTGCCCCACCCCCAACTTGCATGCACTCCATCTTTCTCTAAAACCAATCAATCAATCAATCAATCAAAAAATCAACCAAATACCAAGTCCTCCAGGTGATTCTGATTCATGGTCATTTGAGAACCACTGTCCTACAGTAAAAACTACACCACACCATCCTCCCTAGGAATTTAGTCACCATCAAGGTCAACCTCTTCATCCTACAAACAGAAAGCTGAGATTCAGAAAAGTGAATTGACTTGGCCAAGGTCAAATAGCTAGTTTTAAAATAATAGCTGAAACTAGAACTCAGATTTTTTAAAAGTTTTTTTAAGCTTTATTTATTCATTCATTCATTCATTCATTCATTCATTCGAAACAGAGAGAGAGAGAGAGAGAGGGGCAGAGTCACAGGCAGAGGGAGAAGCAGGCTCCTCACAGAGAGCCCGATGCAGGACTCGATCCCGGATCCCAGGATCATTCCCTGAGCCAAAGGCAGCACTCAACCACTGAGCCACCCAGGCGCCCCTTTTTTTCAAGTTTCAATCCAGTTAACCTTCCACATTCTTGTCAAAGTCGCCAAAAAACTCAATACTTCCAAGCCTGAGAGGAACTTCTCAGTTCCATCTAACCAGATCTCTTGGCAGTGTTTTAAAGAATTGGCCGCCCTTCCCTTCTTGAATCATCTTGGTCTCCTGGCTTTGACAACATACTCTCCTGGTTTTCGTCTGAGAAAGAT
The DNA here is from genome assembly GCF_048418805.1 of Vulpes vulpes. Taxonomy (NCBI): domain Eukaryota; kingdom Metazoa; phylum Chordata; class Mammalia; order Carnivora; family Canidae; genus Vulpes; species Vulpes vulpes. Next base: position 40,745,638 of record NC_132786.1, read on the forward strand.
AAAAGCAGCCCTGGGCATCTGGGAGTGAGGCTGATGATGCTGACAGTCAGATCTCGGTGCAGTTTAGGGGCTGGCCCTGCATTCACAGCTGCACCCTGGTGTTCTCCTCTCAAACACAGTTTTTTAGAACATCAACCTCAGACAAGGTCACTCTGTGGCCACTAGGCATCAAAACGAGAAAACAAAATGGCTTCATAATGCTGTCTTAATGGAGCCCAAAATGTGAACATTGATCAAACCTACAAAATAACAAACATCCCCCTACCTTGGTTACTCCAAGGGACTACTGCTTCTGTATCAATTACAGCCTTGCCCTGGCTCTACTCTTCCCTTCTTCTCCATAGATATGTGCAGAAATCCAGTCATAGAAATCTCCTCCCTTCCTGACAGCATCTCATCTAAACCAAAAAGTTCTGTTTCAATCCTCAAAGTCACCTGATACAAGCCCAAATCTTTCTAATACTCCTATTGAGACATCCATGGTTCCCCATATGGGGTGTGTTTCCCTTGCTGGAATAAGTAATAAATTCAACTTTGTTCAGTTACAGGCATATTCCTGGTGTCTTTGGCTGGAGAGCATGGACACTGCCTACCTCACTGCTGCTTTTCTCTCTCTTGCTCAATCATCATCCTTTTTCAAATGTCTAGAGCTCAGTTTTGCTACATAGTCCTCACCCTCCCCTCCTCTTTTCTTCTCTTCTCTCCACCATTCCTCTACAGGCAATCTCATCCATAGTATTTGTGTACTGATGACTCCCAGATTTATATATTCCAGTTTTAACCTTTCCCATAAATTTTGATCTCTCGTGTTCACCTGTCTATATTATATATCCATGCGAATATTGAATAGGCATTTTATACTTGCCCATAATTAAATTCCATATTTTGTCCCATCAAACCTGGCCTACCCCCAAAGTTTGTAATTAAAAAAAAATAGTACCACATTTAATTCAGTTGCCCAGGTTCAAAAGCTTTGTAATCATCCTTGAAAATCCTCAATCTCTTTCCACTGAGCAACCGATCCATCAGAATCGTGGGGGCTCCACCTTTAAAATATATTCTGAATTAAACACTTCTCATCACCCTCACCTGCAGCATCCCACCATCATCTCTCTTGCAAGAATAAATAGTAGCCTCCTAATTAGGCTTCTGGTCTCCTCTGTTGGCCCCCTCTGTTGAGGCAGAGACCAGAATCTAATCTTATTGGTGTAGCAGAAAGAAATCTACTAGAAGCCATTTTAATGGCTTGTAGAATCAGTAGAAGACTGAAGAAACAAATGCCAATTTGAGCCCCCATAAAAACTTTAATGATCCACTGTAGAACCAGGCTACCAAGGGAGCTTTGGGCACTTCTATAATCACTCAACTGGTAAGCACAGGCATCCCAAACTATGCTGCTTTACCACAAACACAAAGCCACCATGATCAGGAGAAGCCACTTCTCCTGGAAAGGAGACTTTCCAGCAGAAAATAGAAAAACCAAATGGCTCAGGGCCTGTACCTTTACTAGATCTCATGCAAATGCATCTGATTGGCAGAACTTCTATCACAGGAGATATGGTTTTTAGCTTTCTAGTCTCTGCAGGATGTGGAGGTCCTTTTTTTTTTTTTAAGATTTTATTTTATTTAATCATGAGAGAGGCAGAGACACAGGCAGAGGGAGAAGCAGGCTCCATGCAGGGAGCCAGATGTGGGACTCGATCCCAGGACCCCAGGATCACGACCTGAACCGAAGGCAGACCCTCAACCACTGAGCCACCCAGGTGTCCCCAGGGAAGTTCTTTAGAAAGAGGTGGGGAGAGATATTGAGCACCAGACCCTAGGACCCATTACACTCCCCTATTTGCCACTCAAAATCCAGAGTAATTCTATTAAACACTAACGTTATCATGCCACTACCCTGCCCAATGCACAAATGGTGTGCCGTCATGCTTGCATAGGATCCCAAGTCCTTATGGACTTGGTCTGGCAGCAGGCTCCTTCCATGCTCTTCCTTGCTCTTTCTGCTGTAGCCCCTCTGGCTTCATAGTTCTCCAACATGCTAGAACACGCCTACTTCTAGACCACTTGCTGTCCACCGTGCCCAGAGTAGTCCTTAAGATACTTACGTTGCTCGCTGCCATACTTCACACAGATCTCTAGCCAAAGGCCATAGTTTTGCCACCTCTATAATCACTCAACTGGTAAGCACATGCATCCAAAACTATGCTGCTTCGCCACAAACAAAAAGCTCCCCTCCCCCTTCAACCACACCTCTTCCACCTCACCCTACCCCCTCCATCACACCTCTAGTATTTTTTATGTCTGTATCGTGCTTCAGTTTTCTTCATAGCTCTTAGACTACTTGGGGTTATATTTATCTGTTTAAATGTTTATAATCTGCCTCACCTCATTAAAATCTAAGCTTCACAGCTTTGTTTTGTTGTACCTGGGACCAAGAACAACAGTGTCTGGTACATGGCAGGTGCTCAGTATGTATTTGTAAAATAAACTGATTATTCAGTCCATTATGATAATCCCGGAATGTGAGCTCAGACCTGTAGGTATCAGTAATTAAGTACATGTAGTTCAGATATACAATTCCTTATCTTTGATTCTGAACTCCAAAAAGCCCTATTAACTCAAAGCTTGACTTTAAAAAAATTTTTTTTAAGATTGTATTTATTTATTTATGAGAGACAGAGATTGAGAGAGGCAGAGACACAGGCAGAGGGAGAAGCAGGCTCCCTGCGGGGAGCCCAATGTGGGACTCCATCTCGGGATTCCAGGATCATGCCCTGAGCCGAAGGCAGACGCCCAACTGCTGAGCCACCGAGGCAGCCCTGATTTTTTTTTAATAATTAATCTATTTTTCGTTCATGGAGCATGATTTCTACTTGAAAAAACAAATTGTAGAAAACTAAGGTTATTCAGACTTGGGTATTTGGCAAACATTTTCTTGAAAATGGAATGAAGTAGACCTATTGCTTCAAAAAAAAAAAAAAAAAAAACCAACACAAAACAACCCACAACTGACAGTGTTTATTGCTCATGATAAAATTTAAGCTTTTAAGTGAAAATTAAAATTTTGGAGAACATGTATTCACCACAGTGATATTGTCAGCTTTGCAACACTTGACTTTTCTGGTGAGATCAGTGGTGATATTAATGAGTAAAATTTTTAAATTTTGTTTAATGAAATGTGTTAATATTTGGAAGGCCAACATAACTCCATAATACTCGCCAAATGACCAATGCATCATGTTGCAAGATGTACGGATAAAAATCTGCTAAAGGTGCAAGGCAGATCAATGGATTTTAATGAATTAGACTATAAAACTTCCACTTATAACATTTCAGATTCCACATTTTTACTAACCTCATGAAACTATGACATATCAAGTTGTGGTATAGTATCAAAGAAAAATATCCCACATTTATCTGAAAATGTTATTAAAACACTTTCCTTTCCCAACTACGTACCTGGGTGAGAGGGAGAAGCAGGCTCCATGCAGGGAGCCCAATGCAGGACTTGATCCCAGGACTCCAGGATCACGCCCTGGGCCGAAGGCAGACATTCAACCACTGAGCCACCCAGGTGTCCCCTAATTTTTTTTTAAACACTTCAATCAAAATAGCATTATCACAGCAGATTGGATGCAGAAACAGATACAAGAATCCAACTCTCTTTTATTAAGCCAGACACTGAATAGATTTTCAAAAATGTAAAATATTGGGGCACTTGGGTGGCCCAGCCAGTTAAGTGCCTGACTCTTGATTTTGGCTGAAGTCATGATCTCAGGGTCTCAAGATGGAGCCCTGCCTTGGGCTCAGTGTTCAGTGGGAGTCTGCTCAGGATTTTCTCTCTCTCTCTCTCTCTCTGCACCCCCACCCAGTTCTCTCTCTCAAAATAAATAAATCTCTAAAATATGTAAAAAATATGGCTTTGTCACTATTTTTTGTGTTTTTTAGGAAAATAATAGTTTTTTGGTTTTTTAAAAAAAGATTTTTATGTAAGCAGACTTTGTTTTACTCGTTTTTAGGCTGGGAATTTATTGTTGTCTGCCTTGAGCTCTACTTAGATGTCTGGAAGTACCAATGGGGAGTATGAGGGGAAGAGGTAGTGTATTTTCCTTCAGGCTATCAAGAAAGCACATGGTTCACTTTCTGCATTATTTCTATATAATCACAAATGGGTTAAAGAGAATTGTAATTCCTAATTTCAAATGTCACTGTCCAAAGCATAACATAAAGCATTTTTAAAAAATTTTATTTATTTTTTCATGAGAGACACAGAGAGAGAGGCAGAGACACAGGCAGAGGGAGAAGCAGGCTCCATGCAGGGAGCCCGATGTGGGACTTGATCCCAGGTCTCCAGAATCACACCCTGGGCAGAAGGTGGCACTAAACCGCTGAGCCACCTGGGCTGCCCACATTGTTAAAACACAAAATTCAACTGAGTAAATTTGGAGACCTAACTGTCTTTATTAAATAATTTATAAACCAGGCAGCACCCCATCTCTTGAGAAGAGGGGTGCTCCAAGGAGTTGTACAAAAAACATGAGTTATTTCCATAATAAACATGTAATATATATTAAAACATAAAACCTCTTATTTTTATTGAATCATAAAATTTTTTATATTTGGTTATTTAATGAATTTTTTATATTTGGTTATTTTTAATGAATTAATAAATACTTCTAAATTTTGTTTTAATTTCTAACACAGTAAATATTGATAGATATATCCCATATAAACAAAAGCTCTCTGAAGTCCTCTAATTTTTAAGACTCTAAAGGAACCCGAGAGACCAGAAAGTTTGAAAACCACTGTTTTAAAGCATTTTATCAAAGGAATATATAAATTAATGGTAAATTACTATATAGATTAATGGCAATGAAATCATAATACTAATGGTTTATTTTAGGGAACTCAACCAATTAATTTTGAAATTCATTTGGAGAAAAAAAATGTGGATGCATAACAAAGACAAATGTGGTATGTTGTACATCAATGAAAAGGGACATCCCCAATTTTATTTTATTTTTTTTTTATTTCTTTAGAGAGAGAGGGTGTTGGGGCATGCATAGGAGCCAGGAGGCAGGGAGGAAAGAGAGTGAGAATCTCAAGCAGGCTCCATGCTTGGCTCAGAGCCTCACCTGGGGCTTAATCTCATGACCCTGAGATCATGACCTGAGCAGAAAATGGGAGTCAGAACCAACTGAGCACTCCCTTTCAATTTTATTAAAACATAAGACTATAAAATAAATATATAATATATTTATATAAAATATATTAAAACATAAGACTTATTAAAACATAAGACTATAACAATTTTAGCTGTGTAGTGTTGTGTATAGAGCAGATAAATAGATGAATGGAACAACAAAGAAACTTGCAGAAATTGACCCTTAAAATGTAATCTTGGGAACTTATGATAGAGGTATTTCAAATAAGTAGAGAAAAGGGTGCTCAAAAGTCAGGACAGATTTGCTCAAAAGTCAGGACAGACAGATAAAGCATAGTGTTGGCTTGTTTTGGTTAAGGCTCTGAATTCTGGGCAATAAAATCTACTCAAACTAGCTTAAGGTAAAAGGAATTTAGGGGGTACCTGGGTGGGTCAGTTGGTTAAGTGTCTGGCACTTAATTTCAGCTCAGGTCATGAATGCAGGATCCTGAGATGGAGCCCCATGTCAGGCTCCTTGCTCAGTGGGGAATCTGCTTGAAATTCTTTCCTTCTCCCTCTACCCGTCCCCCAACTTGTGGGCATATGTGCACATGCTCTTAAAATAATAATAAAATAATAATAATAATAAATAAATCCTTAAATAATAAAATATAATAAATGCTCTCTAAAATAAATAAATAAATCTTTTAAAAATAATTTAATAAGGAGGATGTAGAGTTCACAAAATGTTGCAGGGAATAAGTGAAGAAAAAGATTCCAGGCTGCATTCCCAGGAATGTCTACCAAATCCACACCACAGAACTAAACAGCCAAGGGATCTGATGTGTGATCTACAAGAAGAGGCTGCAGGATCAGGAAGCTAGGACCACAGCTGTTGCTCAGAACCACACCCCTTCGCCATCTCTGCAAGCTGGCTAAACAGGAATCCATCTGCTTCCTTAGAAGTAGCCACCACCATCACTGCTGATTCCAGAAGTTGCTGCCTCTGCCAGGATGCAAGCCTGCAAAGGAATGCTCCTGCACTTCTTCCTCTCTCTCTCTAAATAACTCAGTTCAAATACAAATCTTTTGTTAGTACCTCCTATCAGCAGAACCAGACTCACATCCCCAAACCCTTGTTATATGGAAATCTAGAAGGAGGGTGGAATGCTCATTCAGTGAGACATTCCCCTGTGTTGACTATGATCCTTATCTCACACTGTAACAGCAACAACAACAATGACAAAGAGGCATTATAGGACAATATAGGCAAATATTTTTATAATCGTGGGAAGGAGAAAGATTTTATAAGCAAAATACAAATCTCAGAAGCCATTGCTCAAAAGACTTATAGTTTTCACTCTCTAAAAATGTAAGGCTGTTAAATGACCAAAGATACACAAACAAAATTGAAAAGACTTGTAACTGACTGGGAGAAAATATTTGCAACATTTACAGCAAACAAAGGATTATCTAGAATTCACAGTCTCTTTTAAATCAATGAGAAAAATAAACCCAACCCAGTGAAATCAGATTAAGTGAAATGAGGAACTCACAAAAAAGAACTATAGATGGCAAAAGTTGTTCAACCTCCTTAACAATTAGAGGAATGCAAATTAAAGGAACAATGAGGTTTTTTCCAAATCTAGAAAATGGGCAAAAAATATATATATATATATATATATATATATATATATAAAGATTTTTAATGTCCAAAATTGACAAGGGAGTACTCTGACACACTGTAGTTGGGACAATAAGTAGGTAGGGGTTTTGTGGAAGGGCAGTGAGGAACACTCACCAAAATTCTAAATGTACTATAAGTATCCTCTGATATTTATAGAGATACTCCACTTTTCACCTTCCAACCTGCAGGGATACTCATACATGTGCACAAACAGACAAATGCAATTATTTTAATTATGGCAGTTCATCATGATAAATTCAGAGATAATGTAAATCTCTCTCAATAGAGAGACAGTTAAATAAAACATTCTATATCCACATGATGAATGCCACAGCAGCAGTTAAAAAGAACGTGGCAAAGCTGTGTGTCTAGACTTCAAAGAGTTTTCAAGACCCAGTCGCAGAACAGATAAAACGAGTTGCAGAATGATACATGCAGGCAGACGACATTTAGGGGAGAACTACTCCCCATCACATCCATCACATCTGCGGAGGCAAATGTGCGTTGGCAATTGCACAGAAGTCCAGGTGGACAACATGCACCTTACCCCAGGTTACTTCAGGGAAGAAGAGTGTATGAAGTGAGAAGGTGGTTGGGAAAGGGCCTTTTTTTCCCAGCGTATCTTCCTTATTGTAAATTTTTACCAAAATATACTTGGATACTAGTTGTGCCATTAAAATGTAAAAGTTTATTTCACTTTTTCAATAAATAAATATTTTCACATTTCAGGGCATAATTTGGAGCTGACCAACACAGCAATGGCCATGGTGGGCATCCTCAAGACTCAGGTATGTTGCCTGAAATCAGATGGTGTTTATACTTTGGATATTGACTATATTTTTCATGATTAATTCCACAAAATTTTTATCACCTTACTTACAAGACACATATTTCTTGATTTTATCATTTGAAGGTACTTTGTATTTTCTTTTCTATTTATAGGACTAGTTACTGAGCCTTCAGGAAGAGTCAGACTCACCTATTGCCACCTTCTTAATTTCTCCCAATAATTATATCCCCATTTTTCTACCTCCATACGAGCATGAATCAGTGATTCAATTATAGAAACCACACAGGAAAAGGAATATATGCTAGAAGGCTGTAAAAACCCTGTCTTTCCTGAAATCATGCAGTCATATTGATTTAGAGCAGTTGAATCATTACCATCTCTTCTGTAAATTCATCAATCAGACAGAAATAGCTTATGGGAACTGAACTTCCTTCTGCTCAAAAGTGCTGTGAGCATAGGGTAACTGAGAATCATGGAAGACTTGAGATTGCCAGTGGAGAAATTTGGGTCAAATATAGTGATAGATTTCCCATCTGTGAAAGCTATTAAATATTTGAAGAATTCTAGAACTCTGTTGAACAGCTATTCTAAGAAAAAAAAATTGCACCTCCATCATTGTCAACGGTGCATTAACCATTCCACAAACGTTTTCTAAGTGCCTCCCAAGTGCCAAGTTCTATGCCTGTCACTGGGAAGTAGGAAGATAAATGAGCCATGATCCTACACACAAAGAATTTATCAAACCTGTGGAAGCAATGAAATCCACTCATCTATTCCTCCATCCATCCATTCGTTTGTTGACAGGTCTTATTGGGAGCCAATAAAGGCCTACCATAGGGCAAAGCACTAGGGATACAATGGTGACCAGCACTCAGCTAGGAACATACAGCAAGGTAACAAAGCTCTGTGACAGTTTAGTAAGACTATTCTGCCTCTGATCTGAAACAGAGCTTCAAACAAGGGACATTTGTGCTGAGTCATGTGTAGGGTTTTAATAGGTAAGATGGATAGAGGGAACCTCAGGTTGAAGAAAGAGTAGGAGGAAAGGGAAGAACAACATGGTAGGAGATCATATAGTGGCCTAGTGCATCATTGCAATTCAATACACAATGAACACAATAGGATATTAGATGCTGTAACAAACACGCCCGAAATCTCACAATCAAGTTTAGTATTTGCATGGAGATTCATGGACCAATCATTCTAGGAGTTCTGTTCTCCATGTGAATTCTGCATGTGTATATGTGTGTGTATGTGTGTGCATATGTGAGAGAGAGAGAGAGAGGTCATATCACAGAGGAGGAGCAACTCTGGAAAGGCATACATCACTTCTGTCCACATTCTTTTGGCCAGAATTAAATCACAGGGACATGGTTGCACTTAATAGAAAAGAAGACAGGGCTGTGCAATCTCCCCATATGCCAAGCAGGTAAATGGACCTGGTTTGTTGATCACTAAGCATTATCTCTGCTAGACTCAATATTATCTATAAAGGCTAATTCATATATGGGAACTACTGTTTAGCATTTAAGAATTTACTATTTGAGGAGCACCTGGGAGGCTCAGTCAGCTAAGCATCTGCCTTTAGCTTAGGTCATGGTCCTAGGTCCTGGGGTCAAGCTCTGCATTGGGCTCCCTGCTCAGTGGGAAGTCTGCTTCTCCCTTTCCCTCTGCCTCTTCCTCGGCTTGTGCTCTCTCTCACTCACTCTCTCTCTCAAAGAAATAAATAAAATCTTTTTTAAAAAAAGTATTTAGTATTTAAGAACTCGTACACTCAACGGAATCACCATCCTGTATATTGCAAGCAAATGTTGAATAACTCATTTGCAAGAAGTGCTAGATTATGAAGTGCAAGAAATGATATAATATCCTGAAGGGGTTGACAATTCAGGCAGGGATCAGGACTTACATATAATGAGAATAACACAATGTAAGGTATGGTAAGTGCCAAAATACAGAACAGCATCTTATATAGTTTCAGTTTATAATTCATGCCATATTACTATAAAAAAAACAGATATAGTATTTTCTGGGTTTCCATGTATAATTTTAAGGTAGGGTCATCATATTTCCCAAACACAGAAACAAATGTATTACCCTTTTAAAACTCAGAGCTGTGAAAAAGAAAATGGAAGATTTTGACCAGAGAGTAATACTTGTTCTCTGAGGGAAGATGCAATTCACATAGCTGTCATGGTGATTTTTGTTTGTTTGTTTGTTTGTTTGAGAGAGAGAGAGAGAGAGAGAGAATGCACCTAGCCGGGGTGGGGAGGGGCAGAGAGAGAGGGAGAGAGAGAATTCAAAGTAGGCTCCATTCTCAATGCAAAGCTCCAGGGGAGCTGATCCCATAACCCGGATATCAAGTCTTGCTGATTTATTCAATAAGGCTTCTGAAAGAAGTCACTTGATGACTTGACAAGCTAAAAAAAAGTTTTTGACATTTTATTTGGATCACTTACATTTCTCATGTAGAGGTGGTGTATCCTATTCATTAAGAGTACTGGCGTTAGAGTTAGAACCGAGTTGTTTCAAGGTGCAGCTCATCAGGTATTGGCTTTGAGTGAGTTACTCACCCTCCCTTACCTCAGTTTCCTCATTTGTAAACAAACAAAAGAAGGACGGGAACCATAATAAGAATAATGCTGCCTCGGGCTCTCCTGTGGATTACATGAGTTAATGCATCATTATATTTTGTCCACCACCTGGCTCATGATTTCTATTTTTTTTTATTTATTTTATTTATTTTATTTTTTTATGATTTCTATTTTAAAAGTGAAATATGATGATGATGTTAAAAATCAATGTTTTTGGAGATTACTTAACAGAATGCATATGTTGTACAATGATAAAATTAAAAGCGAAAATAAATATATCATCCTACTCTTGATTTTAAAAATATTAGATGGACAGAGGCACACAGGAAGGAAATGCACCAAATGTTAATAATGATGTCTTTAACTGGTGCAATTATGGATTTTGTTTTGTTTTTCATATAATTCTAAATTTTCAGATATTTTTAAACATTTGTTACTTTCACATGCTATTATCTCAAAAATCCCTTTACATCTTTTAAACTTTGCATGCACACATAATTGCTTTATTAACACGATGTGATTCATTTATGCTATTTTCTCATAAAGACCAGAGACTTCCCTAAGGAAACTCTTTGCTTTACTCTTGTGTTAGAATAATTGGCCAGCAACATTAAAAATTAATCTCCTAAGAAGCAAATAATTTTGTTTTGTTTTGTTTGCTTTGAGAATCTTTTTCTCTTTTAGTAATATCTCAATAGTAAATAGCTAAAATACCAATTCAAATCCTTGTTTTCCCCATTCTTTCTCTACCATGCACCTGGATACTGAATCAATATGTGCTGGAATAATTCCAAATAAATTCTAATGTAAATTTTCACTAAGAGTTGAACGTGACAATCAAAGGTATAGAATTCTAGAACGTCAAGCCATTTCAGATCTTCTTCAAAGCTGGAGCTTTAATACACTGAATTTATACATATACTATAATTTATGAATTTAGGTATAAATTGAATTTTTGAAAAAAAATCATTTTTATTTCCATGCAAGATGGCTTTCTCTTTTGGAGGAACATTTCTTCAGTCAAGTTAACTCTTACGTGAAGAAAATTCTTTTAACATATATTCCATTTGGATATAGAAAATTGTGCTTGACATTTCTTTTACATTGTTCTCTTCAGGTTATACTAATTTGATTTCTGATAAGAAAGAATTGAGTTCATGAGAGAAGTTTACCTATATCACATTATATTTGCATGTATGTGGCCGGAATAGTTAGGGTGGAAAAGCTCTGCCTTGGGGAATGAAAGAGCCACTGTTGAAAATGAATGGTGCATTTTCTCCTGCAATAATAGAAAACATATGGGCATAGGACTTTCCCCATCTGCCGGTTGGCAGTGACTTAACCTCTGGGCCACTTCACCTGCAATCTTCCCCTCAGAAAGACATTTTCTCCTGATTTGCTAACTCTCACTTTTCAGGTAAGTAATTTAAGATTCAGAGATCTTCTTTCAGATCAGGGTCAAAGAACTCTGGTTTTTACTAGGATTGTGGTAGAGTAGTATTATTGTCATGCTTGTTCTCAGGAGATAATAATTGTACTTTGACTATTGCAAATAGTTTTCTAATGAAATTTTATTATTGCATAGTTTTCTGAAGCTATTTTACAGTAAGTTAACTTTTGGCAAGATACATTGTACCTAATCTTAAATGCTAATTTATTCTAATTTTTTCAGAAGTTGTACCCCCAAAGATTCCAAAAATATCATCAAAGAAAAATAAAAACAACCACATCAAAAATCACCTTTTGTTTTCCCCAAGCAAATCCCCAGGAACACACACACATACACACACAAAGTGCACATACACACAGAGAATCTACTCCATTTTTCCTAGAAGTGACTCTCATATAAGCTCAAGATTACCATTACCAATAGGTAGATGCAATCAAGATACTTAGCAAGGGAGCTGACATTTCACATTACCTGACAAACAGTGTGTAGCAGGACAAGTAATTGAGCTACAGTACAAGATGGCGCACACATGGCCGTGTCTCTGATGTCTTCATGAGTAGCTTTTTGTAAGTGAATGCTGTGGTAATTGTGAACTTCATATTTAAAACAATTAGGCTTGTTTGTGTTACTGCACTTGAGAATTTAAAATAATATTAAAGAAAAGAAACAAGACGGCTTTCCACATGTTGATATTGCTTCTCACACACTTGATTGGTAACAGCAGGGAAACAATAAAATCCACGAGGACAGAGTTGTGGCTACAAATAGGAGTATGTTTTACTTTGAAGCTACATATAATCACTTTCTCTTTTAAAAAAATGTATAGAAGAGGAGTGGGTGCCTGGGTGGCTCAGTTGGTTAAGCATCTGCCTTGGGCTCTGGTGGTGATACCAGGGTCCTGGGATCAAGCCCTGCCTTGGGCTCCCCCCTGCTTGTGCTTTCTCTCTCTCTCTGTCAAATAAATAAATAAATAAATAAATAAATAAATAAATAAATAAATAAATAAATAAAATCTTTAAAAAAATGTATAGAAGAGTATAAAAATGAAAAGTCCATCACCCAGAGGAAACCACTATTAACACTTCCATAAACGTGCCCAGTATTTTCCCCATATGTATATGTAAATATGCAATATTCACAAAATAGTGATCAGTATGCTTTTTCACCTAATATTATATTTCCAGGTCATTAAATTGCCTTCAAAATTATGGCTCTGTATTTTCTCTACATGCCAGATACTCCATTTTTAAATATAACATGTTCTCTGTTGTTGGAATTTATTTTTTACAGGCTTTCTTTCCCTACCATGACAAAAAAGGTCATCCTTCCCATTCCCTGTCCTCTTCAAGCCAAAAACAAACAACACATACAAAAGAAAAAATCATACCTGAGATTCTGTGTCTGAGAATGCTTCTTGCAAAAGAATTATGTAACAGCACAGTGAAAAAGAGAGAGACCAAGAAACATGTCACTCGCTGTTCCAGCTAAAAGCTGACTCCAAATATTACAAGAGCACATATAGAAGCTCATGAAAGAGCAACAAGGCAGAAATTAGAAGAAGGATGCAGAATACCCCAGTCACTGCAGAGATAGAGAGGAAGTAGGCAAATGACACAAAGGATAGTGAAGGATGACACAGTTGCCCCCTGACGCGAAAGACACACTGTTGTTTTACAGCCTCAGCAAATATTATGAACTATAAGGAAGAAGGATAATGGGCTTGTGCTGGTAAGAACAGCATACTATTAGTGAGTGTGAGAACAGTAAAGAATGTTCTTGATAACACTGCTAGAAGCACAAGAATTTACATGTTGTCATGCCAGCAGAGAAACAGGGTACACTTGAAGATACATGACCCTTGGATCTGGATCAAAAACAAGTAGCCTAAGTGGCAGTGTGTCCAGATCAGAATCCGAGGAAGCACCTGCTGGGTATTTATCCAATGGAGAAAGCGTCACGCACTTATACATCAGAAGTAGACGTATATGTTCCTTCAACAAAAACTTCTTAAACATCTCCATAGTCATGGCTCTGGACTAGCCTCTGAGGGCACAGGATGATCCTACTCCAGTGTTCCCTTTAGCGAGAGATGGGACCACGAGTTTTGATGACATTCTGTAATCTTCCTTCCAGGTATTTGTTTCCATTGGAAACTATACATTTTCTTTGTGATATTTCTAATTATTTGATTAATGGCAGTCATCCCATTAGACTGGAAGTTCCACGAGGGTAGGTATTTTATTCATTTTGCTCACCACTGTTTTCCTAGCACAGTAGTTGGTATATAATAAATGTTCAATGAATACCTGTTGAATAAATAAATGAACAAATACCTTTTTAAAAAATTAGTGATGGGGATCCCTGGGTGGCTCAGTGGTTTAGTGCCTGCCTTCAGCCCGGGGCGTGATCCTGGAGACCCGGAATCAAGTCCCATATCAGGCTCCCTGCATGGAGCCTGCTTCTCCCTCTGCCTGTGTCTCTGCCTCTTTCTCTCTTTCTGTGTCTCTCATGAATAAATAAATAAAATCTTTTTAAAAATTAGTGATAAGTGTCACAAATAGGATATAGAGAAAGACTGCTAAATTCTCAGGACAGAGAGATTAATTCCAGGTATAAGTTAAAAGATTTTGAGGAGGATGCTAGCAATGTGAATCTGGAGGTATATGAGACCAGCTTAGAGGCATAGATTTTTTTTATTCATCTACACAGAAACTCTGCTCGCAGCTATAAAGGTGACTGAAGCTGTCCAGGGAAAGATTATGGAGAGAGAAAAGCAGAGAACCAAGGACAGGTACTTGAGAAGTACTGCAGTTTTTGGCAGGGCTATTTTTTATGTAGTTCACAAGACAGAATGCCCATAAAACCCTATAAGATAAGAAATCCTCCATGGTGGGAAATTCACTATTTACCCCAAGGAGGTCTTGAAGGCTTCATAGGTCTGGGGAAGACCAGTTCTTTGGATAAAGGCAGTAGCTCCAGTCTCTGTTGGCACCAGAGTGGCTGGAGAAATGAATGGTTTAAGACTTGGTGAGGGGAACACGGAAGCCCAGCCCATGCTCACCTCGAATGCCAAGGACTGTATGTGGTTAGTGCTTCTGTTCCTAGAATGTGCTGATTTATAGTATCAACAGCTATGAGCTCCTTGATCCCTAGGCCAGTCTGACTGCTTTATTATGGGGAATCCTTTAAAACCAATGAGGTCACAAAGCTTGAGCCTTTTCTATCCCTGTTGTCAGACTGTTTTATCTCCAGTCTCCTACAATGATCATTTTGGGAGCACCTCACAATTTCTTCCTGTAATCTGTAGCTAATCTCACCTTAGTTTACAATTCCACTCGTTGAGAAGTCCCATTTTCTTATGCACCAAGATATTATCATGCTAAACCAGTTAAAATCACTCAAAAATATGGAAAGACTTTGAAAGGAAGACAAATGAAGGAAAGAACACAGCTATGTTTTTTTTTAAGTGTCTATTATAGTAATAATAGATAAGCACCCAAGTGGTTAATAGCCAGTACTCAGACCAGGGTTTTTTTTATGTAGTAGACAGCCAGAGTTGAAAGGAATAAAATAGTTATATAAGTATCATGCAGCATAGCTTGAGGCTTATGGCAACATATGAAAATTAATTAATTCAAATATGTGCATTAAGCTCTAACTAAATGCCAAGAACTGTGACAGGCAATGAGAACCAAATAAATAGTTACAAGCTCTAGGAAAATAGCTTATGTGAATTTGTACATAAAAGTAATAACTCAGGAAACTAGAGGTGTGGAATGGAGGGCTGTATAAGCTGGAGAAATCTCCAGAGAGGCTGGGGCCAGGCTGTGAGGGGCACTATGCCATAGGCTACCGGATTCGTGGTATTTAGAAAGCAGTGGAGAGCTGGTATTGGATCTCAAGCAGAAGTAACATGAAATAATTTGATTTTAGTATTTATTGATTATATTTCCTCCCATATTTCCATTAAACAAATGGTGAAAAATAATAACAGCTAAACTCTAGATATAATTTTCAAAATGGTTCACAGAAAACAAATGCTATTTTTTGTGGAAAAAGATTTACTTCACTAAAAGAAAAAATTCAGTTAAAAAATGTGATTTGATTTGCAGAAATTTGATTTCAAATAGCATCTCAAGAAGGAATCTTCTGTTTTTAGTAGGAGGAAAGAAGAGCCTAAAAAAAAAAAAAAAAAAGAGCCATGAACAGAATACTTAAAGCTCTCCCTCCTGTCATGATGGCGGTGTTATAGGTGACCAGTATGCTATCACACAGTTGTGCTTATTCAAGTTATCTACACTGATATTATTTACTTATGAAGCTCCATGAGAAAGTAAGGAAGAACAAGCAGTGGTCTCCACAGCCATAAGCAACTCAGAAGGTCCTGGAAGGTTAACATGGAAACCCAGCCCTGGGTAGGGTTCCTCAGTAGGGTGAGTTCCTCAGTTGTCAAGGCATTCATTGACCCTCCAGTGTAACTCAGTCATGTGCTTGGCTCAGTTTAACTCTGTCTTTGCCTCTCTTGGGGCAGTGAAGAAGAGTGGTTAAGAACACAGGCTCTAGAAGGGTACCTGGGTGGCTCAGTGGTTGAGTGTCGGCCTTTGGCTCAGGGCATGATCCTGGTCCGAGGATCCAGTCCCACATTAGGCTCCCTGCAGGAAGCCTGCTTCTCCCTCTTCTTATGTCTCTGCCTCTCTCTGTCTCTCATGAATAAATAAATAAAATCTTAAAAAAAAAAAAAAAAAGAACACAGGCTCTAGGGCTCTCACTGTCTGGGTTTAAACCCAGGCCTTGCCTCTAAGACACTTAGGAAATGAACTCATCAGGTCTCATCCTCTACACAGGATATATCTATCTGACAGCATGCTTCCAGTCACTGCCTTATAGGCCACAGATAGCTCCTTTTGATGGGCGCAAATCCTTTGTTCGGTGAGTCATGTGATGGTAAGTATGGTACCTCAGTGTGAGGAACCACTGTCACTGCCTTTCTCCAAAGGGCTCAGGGCAGATACTCAGAGAACCTTGGCCTGCCATCTGCTCAAGAGGCACATGCCAGACCCAGAGTTAATTAATAAAGGAACTGAGTTGACTAAGCTACATAATAATAATCATATATAATAACATTATGTAATAATATATAACACATACAATATTATATATATTCATGTTATATTTTCAATATGACACATTTTATATATTTACAATTAGTACATATAATATATTCACTAATATAAGTGAAATATGATATATAAATATATATAATAAGGGAAATATAAAATGAAGTGTAAATTTAGAAAGAAACAGAACACTTCTTAAATGTTCCACAGTGATTTAACTTCTGTTGAGACCATCACCAGCACGCTTCATAATTAACTGTAAGAGAGGACCTATTGTTTCTTTTTTTTTTTTAAAGATTTTATTTATTTATTCATGAGACACAGAGAGAGAGAGAAAGAGAGGCAGAGACACAAGCAGAGGGAGAAGCAGGCCCCATGCAGGGAGTCTGATGCGGGACTCGATTCTGGGACTCCAGGATCATGCCCTGGGCTGAAGGCAGGCACTAAACTGCTGAGCCACCCAGAGATCCCAAGACCTATTGTTTCTATATAGACTTTACTTATTAATAATATGGTTGTCTCCCTTGTCAACAGGGGATACCTTCCAAGACCCTCAGTGGATGCCACAAAGGGATCTCTGTTATTCAAAGAGAATAACAACACTAATAATAAAATGGAACAATTATAACAATATACTGTAATAGAAGTTATGTGAAAGTGGTGTCCATCTCTCAAGATATTTTATTGTCCTGTACTCACCCTTTATATGATGATGTGAGATGATAAAATGGCCCCATCACCACAAAGCAGCATCAGGTGACCTCTGATGTTCTGATGGGTCAGAAGGAGGAGCACCTGCTTCCAGATTGCATTTGATGGCCAGGTAACTAAGACCATGGAAAGTGAAAATGTGGATAAAGTGAGACTCCTGGAATCTTACATGGGGCATCACTGGCATACTTGTATTATTTCTTAAAAAAAAACTTTTAATACAAAATTTCTGTTTTAACATGCCAAATTAAGAAATGTCATAGAACTGGTTATGTCCACTGGAGAGACAAAATCAAAGATTTTTTTCATGAAAATTGTCCAACATCACAAATAAGGAGATCATAATACAACACCCGCCCCAACCCCCACTCCCCAATCTGTAACTGCCAGTGTTTGACAGTCATATTTTAGTTTATCTTTTTGCTGAGAGATGAAAGTGAAATTCTCAGGTACCAAAAGAACACAAGTGCTATGCCCAAGCTTCAAGGGAGGGAGTGCCCTGCTTCTCTAGTGTGTAAATTTATTTTATAGCCCACTTTTCTATTTCCTCAACCCAAAGGCCGTTGGTGGCCATGGAAATGCCTCTTATGATGGCCTCGAATAGAATAATCACTTTATTTTTCTCCCTGCCTCCAAACAATGAAATGGTAACTCAAGTCCACAGACCTCTAGGGATTCATAGATACGCTTTAGCCAGTCTGTGAAATCCCAGAAAATATATGCAAATCTTTTTGCATTTGTTTTTTATATGGGAGAGCTCCAACGCTTCTCTCAGATTTTTATATGAGCCTATTTCCCACAAAATGTTAAGAGCCTCTGCCTCTGCCATATCTCAAAAATATAGTAAACAGACTTTCTTCCATTCCTTGGAGGGTTCTCCCTGTTAAAATCCTGCAGAGGTCGCCCCCTCCAGGATGCCTTCCCTGACCACATCACCTATAACTGATTTCCCTCATGCTTTCCCACAGATTTTAAAACAGGGCACTTTTTTAAAATCACATTTTGTTGAGACCCCATTCACTTGACAAATATGTATTAGGCCTCCACTGTGTGTAAGTCACTATACTAATTTAGGTGTGCCTTGTCCCCCACGGCACTGTTAGAAGATGGCAAGGAACATCACAGTATCCAGTACATATCTTGCACTCAAGGACGTATTGCAATTGTAGCTCCATTGAATAGAAATAAAAATGAGCAGTGGCACTTCAGTGGGCTGGCATCCAGCTCAAGAGGAACATGTAAAATCAGACTCCTGATTTTCTGTTCCCCTTTTAAATGCAAAAGGGAGAAAAAGGGAAGATCAATTTCATTATCCTGGACATGGTGCTAAAGATGCCCAAGCAAAGGTTCCCTTCCCTACCCCAACGTACTGTTGCTCTAGTAGGTTCAGAATCACAAGCTGCGTGTGCGCATCTCCACTTATTCTCTTAGTAGCATCTTAAATACACCAGTGAGCCCTGTAGTAGGGTCCCCACAAAAAGACCGTGCCCGGAAAACAGCTCAGCATGAAGCTCCCTCCCTCCTCCTTGGAATCAGGAACACATCAGCTTCATACACAAAGGGCAACACAGCAATTACTATATATGTTAATTTTTCAATATGGGCACGTGCATTTTTTTTTTTTTTTACAAGTACACGGGCCTCTGGTGATCAGTGGGTTGTTTGCAATAGGGGTTGCGGGTTATCACGCTAAGGGCCTGGCAGAGCGTAGTTGCAGCAGGAAGGCGTGCGTGGGGCTGAGGGTGGGGGACGAGGCGGCGGGTTTTAGCACAGAGACCTCTAACCTAAATTCCATCCCGGCCCCGCTGGATGCTGTTTGGATGGGGCTGGCTTTGCAAACTCCTAACGGGTCAGGCACCCCGTTTCAGCGAAAAAGACCCGGGGGCTCGGGCACTGGCCCCCTGGACTTAAGGCCCTTGATTCTAGGTCATCGCATCCACCGGATCGTCTCCCTGGAAGCAGGTGGTTGCGGGAACCCAAGGCGAGAAGCGGCGCTGAAGCGTCACGTCGTAGCCGCCCCAGGTACTGCGTGGCCGCGCTCCGGCCAGGTGCCCTCGCCGCGGCGTCCCTCCCACCCAGGGCGCGCCACGGCGGGGACGCAGGACGAGAGCCCGCGGAGGAGGCAGGAAGGTCGCCGCCGGCCCCGGCACCGCCGCCCTCCGAGGCCGTCACCCCCCCGCGCGGAGGCGCCCGGAGCGCCGGAGCCCAAGCGCCGCCTCCCGAGAGGTGGGGGCGGCCCGGGGAGGCGGGGAGGCGGCGGGGGCGGGGAGCCGCGCGCCGGGCCGCGGGCCGTCCCCCCGCTGCTGTCGCGGCGGCCGCGCGGAGGCCCCGAGCCCCGGGGCGCTGGAGGCCCCCGGAGCCGCGGCTCGGCCGGCGCGCGCTCCCACGGGCACGCGCTCCCCGCCCCGCTGCCCCGCGCGCGCCGTCTGGGCTGCCCTCTTGCTTCCGCTCTCCCGCTCCACCGAAGGGGGTCGAGGGGTGCAGGTCGCACCCGGCCGGGCCCCCGGCTCGGATGCAAGAGCGGCTGCCTCTTCCCGGCTCCGGGGGAGCATTGCCACTGCCGGGCTCCGCGGCGCCGCCCGCGCCCCGCCCGCGCCCCGACCGTGCCCCGACCGTGCCCGGCGGGAGCCTCCTGCCCGGCCTGGGGCCGCCGGCGCGGGGCGCGGGGCGCGGGACCGGGGGCGCGGCGGGTCGCCAGGCGCGCTCGGGCCCCGCGGCGCGGGCCTGGCCGCCCAGGTGAGTTCCCGCCCTTCCTCTGTCGTTCCAGTCCCCGGAGTGACCTGTTTACCTTGGAAACTTAGACGTGACCCTAGCAGGCGAGCCTGCCGCGCGCTAGGGGATTGCGGGGCGCGCTTCGGCCGTGAGCCCGGGGGACTCGGAGCTCGGAGCAGCGGGGGACACGTTGGGTGACCTCAAGGTGAAAATTGCATTCATGGGGTGCACGCGTGTCTCTCCCTGTAGAAGCTACCACTTGGGGATTGATTTTTAACTAGCAGGAGGCGGTGAGCTGAGATGACTTAAAGCCAGAAAGTTTGTCACGATATTTTGGGGGTGACCTGAAAGAACTTAGTGAAATAGTCAAAGCCGAGGACAGAAATACAGTTTAAGAAGGAATTTCGAAACGCGCTGGTAGGATTTGCATAATACTTGCATAGGCGCAGGTGGTGTCCCCTGGGCTCCTAGGGGTGATATTGTAAGCATACAAACGCTTTGTGTAGAAAGAGGGGAAGCCTTTACAGGTTTACACACCTACGTGCACAGCTTGATATCGGTCGGTGTGCAAGAATTTCTGTGTATATTGAACATTTTCGTGTGGGCAAAGAGCTAGAAAATGTCTATACCGTTTGGATTATTAGCAGTGTTCCAGGCAACGATTGACATTGAACATTGAACTCCTCCTTTCGGTGGTGGCTAAATGTAATATTATTCCTGTGACTCATCAGAGTGTGGAATCCTTGACATTACTGGCTAATGAATGGTTAATTTGGTTTGAAGTTTAGAGAAGGGAGGACTGTAGGTTTTTCTGTCCTTGATGCCTGATGGAAAATGCGGTGTAAAGGGCTCTCCAGTGTTGGTGAAGGATCTTTGGAGGAGCTCAGAGGGGAGGATCATTTGAGAGGAATGAAAGTGACTCCCTGACGGCCACTGATTGCACATTGACTTCTTCTAAAGGAGACCCTTGACAAGTCGGAAAGCATCTCCTCACTAAGGGAACCGTGCCAGAGGCTACTGCTTTATTAATGCCTTTGGGCAGATTTGAGAAGGGAAGCTCTCTCTATAGGCTCTTCTTCTAATTCCAGAGAAAGCCTGTCTCTAGAAAGGTTCAATTGCCATAATGATGCTCTCCGGAAATAATTTGTCTTTTTGAGTGTGTGTTTGAATACATCTAAATCACCAAGGTAGTTCACGGTTTTAATAAAATTTTACTTACCGGCGGGATATGAAATTGAAAATACTATGGATGGTTAATTCTGTTTGCAAATGGAGAGGCAGAGGTGTTTTCCCAATAAATCTTAAGTCTCTGTTTATGTGGATTTTTCTAAAGCCAAATATTACTGGGGATTAAGAGGACTCTAAAGAAGGTATTAATGTTTATAGTGTTTCTGGCAGGTGGATATGTGAATACTTATAGACATGTCACTGCGAATAATTCCTGTGCACCTTTAGAGAACTGGTATCCAAAATTTGAACCACATTATGATGAAGCCTCTCTCACTGCTTTGAAGAAGGCAGGAAGGACCAGATAAGCTTGGCAATATACAGTTCCTTGATGTTGAGAAAAACATACGACTAAATCTTTATATTTATTGCATGGTGATGTCCTGGTGTGTATTTTAAATAGGAATTGAGTCAAGCTCTCATTGTGATTTAGCTCTTGGTCTAATGTGTTGCTGAGATGAGGCTGTCCGCACTTGTCTGTGCAACCTTCCTTTCTACTTGTGAGTAAACAAGGAAGTGCTCTGAGATGACTGGCTTGAAAGTTTTAAGATGCTGCGGATTTATTTAAGAACAAACGCCTAGGTAGCTCACTTGGTTAAGCGGCCGACCTCTTAGTTTCCACTCAGGTCATGATCTCAGAATTATGAGCTGGAGCCCTTGGTAGGGCTCCACATTCAGCAGGGAGTCTGCTTGAAGATTCTCTCCCTCCGCCCCTCCCCTGACTCACAGTCTCTCTAATTCAATCAATCAATCTTAAAATAAGAACAGACTGAAAGAATAAAAATGGAGCCTGATTCTGGTATAGTTTGGTCCCTGGAAGGTCTGCAAGTATAGTGTTAAATGGCCAGCTGAATGCCCTTCAGCTTTTGTGATTTTCTTCTCTTGATGTCCTAAGAGAGAACTTAGCATAGAGCCCCTGGCTAACAGGTATCCCAAAGGAGTTGACATCATTCACTTTGGGTACTTACTTCCCATCCAGGCAAACTTCTAACCACTCAACAGAAGGAATTTAGAGGCTGCATTGGATCACCTGGAGTGAATCCCATCTCTGAGCCATTTCCTCATCTGTGAAATGGCCATCATGAGACTTCCTGATGTGGCTGTGAGAAGCAAATGGAATAATTTATATGGAATGTCGAGTGTGCAGTCAGCACATCGTGAGCAGTCCTACAAGGCAAAATGTGTTAAATGTCATCTCCTGGGGGCTATGCAGGGGTTGCTGTGTAACTGACAGTAGCATTGAATGCTGAGGTAAATGGGTCATTCTCCTGTCCCGGTACACTTAGTATGCTCTCATAGTATACACTGTAGTATACACCAGACTCCTAGTAGTTAGTGTCCTTTGGGAGCGAGAGCCTCACCCCGTCAAACCTACATATCCTCCACTTTAGTCAGGCCTTTGGCTTATCTGGGTTAAAGAGATTTCCTGTGGGTGGTTTTTGGAAATAATGATGAGATAGTAAGGGGAGGGAGAGATGACTGAGTGAAATTCCAAAATAGAATATAAACATGCAATTGGCTAGTTTCTATTAATGCCATTAGAAGTATGGTCCTCGTAAAATGATAATAATTCCTAGTTTCCCCGAGGGCAGTTACATGTTTTGCAGTCTGTGTATTCGGACTTTGGAGATGAAGCAGCAATGACATTCCTTCAGCTTTTCAATCTTCAGCATTGCTTAGGCACCTAAGGTACCATGCTAAGCCTTCAGAATACAATAGCAAGAAAAACAGGCCTCACCTCTCATAAAATACATGTCTGCTGGTAATATGTAAGTAAATCTGTAATTATCCTTGTGCTCAGTGGGAGGCAGGCAAGATGTCGAGGGCAGAAACAGGGAATTTGACCTGTGATGGGAGGGATGTTAAAAATGCTTGCTTCAGGCAGTGATGTTGGGGTTATAAAGCATGATCCTTTCTTGGGGAAGAAAGAACCTTTAATATGTAAGGCTGAGGCCCTGCAGAGACTCTGCATGTGCAGGTATACTGTAGGGAGACTCTGCATGTGCAGGTATACTGTAGGGGCCGGCCAAAGAGAACACAGGTATCTTCAAAGAAGGGGCAATGTTGTCAGTGAGGCAGGGACAGTAGGCCCAGCCTGTGAGACACATTTTCTTTTCTTTTATATTAAAGATTACAGTGTTAGTAGAACTCTTGTTTTGTGTAAACAACTTACTTTAGGCTTTCAGACGACTATTAAATTATAAAAAAGATGTTTACAATCATTTTGTAAAGTCGATCAGAACCTAAACCAATATTTACCATAACTGACTCATTTGTCAGGTCTTTGCATTACTCATCATCCTACTTTAAAACCATTGGGATCAATTTTCTTTTTAAACATCTAATAGATCTTAGTTTAATATACATATTTTACATGTTTCTAGCTCCCCTGTATACATGTATGCAAATCTATTTGTTCTATACATGTACAGAGCAGAGCTGGAAATACACAAAATATGCCTATTTATCCAGTTTGAATCTATATATCTATTCAGGAGCTGTAGGGACTGATTCACTTGTATTTCACCCCTGGAAAGCCCTCCTGAGTCCGTGTGTGAGGAGCCTGAGCCCAGATCTGAGGAAATGTGACATGGGCCTGCTGGGCCGTGGCAGGAAGCAACATGCATCCTTGGTGGGTTGCTCTCCCGCACCATCCAGGCAAACTCAGTGAAGGATTTGGTATCTGATTCTCTTCCCCACATGCATGGTTTTATTCGCTGTTATTACCTATTCCCTTCTTTTTCCTTCCTCTCTCCTTTGTCATTTTTTTCCTTTATGTTTCTTTCTCTCTCTAGGGGTCCCCATAATTAGTTCTCAGCCTTTATAATTATGCTTTGGCTTTAACCTCAGTCCGTAGGGTGTTGGCCTCATTTTGGGTAGTTCTGGATGGCATGGCCCTTGACCTTTCTCCTGTTCTTCATGGATAACCACAGATGTCAGAGGGATACAAGCTTTTTCCTTCTTGCAGTTATCCCCAGGCATCAGACCTGCTGTTTTGTGCACTGAATGCCCTCATCAGTCCCTTCTTCCCTGTACCTGGAGGCGGCGGTGGCGAATAGAAACTACCCTAACTACTGTAAGCAGAAAGGGGCTTCATATGGGAACTGGGTGCTCGCAGGAAGGTTGGAAGAAAAGGTTGCCACTGAAAGGAGAGAAAAGGGCTGAGGCTGAGATCGAGGGATGAC
Source organism: Vulpes vulpes (assembly GCF_048418805.1). Lineage (NCBI taxonomy): Eukaryota > Metazoa > Chordata > Mammalia > Carnivora > Canidae > Vulpes > Vulpes vulpes. Next base: position 40,770,257 of record NC_132786.1, read on the forward strand.
ACCCAGACAGCACAGCTGAACTGGGCCCCCAGGGCTGTTGCCATCATTGCTACCATGTAGAGGTTGGGAATCAGGGCCACCACTGGAGCTGCTGACAATCAAGAGCACAGTGATCAGAGAAGCTGCTACGAAGCGCCACTCCACCCAGGAAGCCAGTGACTGAACACAGCTACCAACAACAGAAACAAATTTGCAAGCATATATTTTTTATACATCCTCTCCCTCCCTTCTCACCCAGCTCATCAGGAGAAGCTCATCTGTGCCCAGGCTCTTGCTGCAAGGAATTCTGGGAAATGTAGTTTACACCTTTCCAGCCTCCCAGATGGAGGATTTCACCCTTGGAGGAGACTGGAATGAATGCGGAGTGACACCCTGTCACGTCTTGCACATATCTAAAACGTATTTCATCAGAGCCTTAGGTGGCATATTTCATTCTAAGCAGGTAGGTGATATATTGTAAGAATCCAAAAAGGATCTAGTTGCTAACCAATTTCCATTTCAAACAGATGGATATTATAGTCATTATAGTCGAAATTGCTGGAAAAAGCATCAGGCAAATAAATAACTAAAAATTACCAAGCACCTGCCTCGGCATGTGGTTCTGCTTGAATGTGAAATAATATTCCTTTGTTTCGGTTTAGTCATCAAAGTCAAATACCAGGAGAATTGATACCTAAAAAAGTCCTTCCCACCAAAGTCCCAGACAGCCTACATTTAATGCATAGTGCTACAAAGGGAGAATGTGGTGTCTCATAAGAGAAATAGCTCCTGGCAGGCTGGCTCTTTCATTCGATGCATTATCCATGTATCTGTGTTTGTACCAAATTTTTCTTTATCCTATAACTTGAATGGTGTTTTTTTCTTTTTCTTTTCTTTTTTTTTTTTTAAGGATTACAAAGTTAGGGATCCCTGGGTGGTGCAGCGGTTTGGCGCCTGCCTTTGGCCCAGGGTGCGATCTTGGAGATCCGGGATCGAATCCCACGTCGGGCTCCTGGTGCATGGAGCCTGCTTCTCCCTCTGCCTATGTCTCTGCCTCTCTTCTCTCACTGTGTTCCTATCATAAATAAATAAAAATTAAAAAAAAAAAAGGATTACAAAGTTAGAGATGACCTGTTATTTGGAGATTAGAATTGGAGTATTCACTCTAATCACTTATTTCATACCCCAGTGCTCGTTAGATTCTGTGTTTGTTTGTTTTTGCTAACCATTAAAGTAAATGTGGTTGAATCTTTGCTATCACTATGTAATAAATTATCATTTATCGGCAGTCAGAAATTCCATTAGCACATCTAGGAATGAATCTTGCTTATTGAATAAAGTCATTTTATATTTGCCTCTGATATTTGGAGCTAGAAAATGAGAGCAGAGTAGCTGAAACAAATGGGGTAACTCAGTGAATTTGTCATTCTATGACGTATACCTATTTTTAATTAATTTTTTCATCTCAAAAGGCAACACTCCATTGAGATACCATCTCCAGGAGGTGATGAAAGCAGTTTAAATGCAGAATTACAAATGCTTCCTGGGGTCAACCACACTATAATATGAATATGTTCTTCCAAGTCCAGTGGTGACACCAAGAGTTTAGCCCCTCCACTCAAGCCACCAAAACAGTGCTCTTGCTCTGTAAATGTGGCTTCAAGACCAATCCACTGTCTTCCATCCTGAGCCCCCACCTAAGCCCCACTTACAGTATATTCTCAGGAGGGAACTGTTTGAATCTAATATTACACGGTTTTCATTCATTTCATTTCATTTACATTATTCGATTAATTGTAAGGGAAAGTAAGTAGCATTAATCTATGTTATGGTAACACGTTATGATCTCTGATTCCCCCTTCCCACAGTTTATCTCTTTCATTCATTTTTGAGTAAACATGCAAAAGAAAAACCTGGATTTCCCTCCCACTGGATGATAAGGAGGATGAGTTCTTATCTTTGGCTACATGGAGCTTAGTTGCAGATTAAGCTGTAGGACACAACTCCTTTTATGGATTGAAAATCAAAATCTCTCAATTTTCCATGTATTATAAAGTAGAAGAACATCCAAATCTGAACTCACTCTCTGGTTAGTTAGATCATTGATGGGCTAAGTTGAAGCAGGAGGTGGGTAGAGAAAGCATAGTTTTTTGGTTTATTTTTTAAAGCAAAATTTGAGGATAAACAAGACTAGTATTTGAACATCATTGAATGATTGTTTAGTCACTGACTCAAGTTGTGGATGTCAAGAATCTCCTTTGGTGGTTCTTGTTGCTGGGAGCTAAAGATAGATGGCTCTGCCTTTGAGAGACGGATCCTTTGGGGGAGTCAGTAAGAAAGGGTTGGTGGGTAATATGGTACTCTTATCATCAGTATGGAAAACAGTGGCTTTCTCAAAGAACAAGTGGGGGATTTTCTCATGGTCAGGTAAAAGGCAGAGTTAATTGAAACACAGATGTATTTCTGACTTCAAAGAATATCTATGGATATTTTTAATAATAGCAAAACAACAAAAAGGCAGCTAAAACAAAAAAGAGACAAAAAATGTCAATTGTCTTGGACTGGGCCTTTTATCTGGTCCCTTTAACCTACAGAAACTGAAGTGAGCTTGTCACAAGTTAGAGGGTTTTAGTGTTTAAAGACATAGTGAGTTTGTAAGAAAAGAGGGCTGCTTAATGGTACTTTAGTCAACGTTCAGAATTAAAAAATGTCAAGGGTGGTAGCAAGGAAAGGGGGTCCTCAGTGCTATCAGGGACTTCCATCCTACAACTACAAGAAATTGAATTCAATTCCAAAAATGGGCTTGGAAGTAGACTTTTCCCCCAGAGCCTCTGGGCGATAGCTTGGCCTGACCAATATCTTAATTTCAGCTTTATCATATCCTGTGCAGGAAACTCAGCCATGTTCCAAGCTTCAGACCCACAGAACTGTGAATAAATGGATGTTGTTTTAAGTTTCAAAAAAAAAGATCAGAACCCATAATATTCTATAGGACATTGAATTTATAGAGTACTTGAGAAAATGCAAGCACATCCTGAATGTTAAGACATTTACAAATTGAAAATGTCAATGCAATGATATATGCAATTGTGAAATAGATCTAGAGTGATCAGATGACTTGTTGTTCAATCTGGGACACTTTTAAGAGTGAAAGGGGCACTACTAGTGATTGCCCTGGGAAAAGAAGCAGAAATGGGGACAGAAGCAAGCAAACCAGGATTTATGGTCACCCAAGATTAAGATACTGGGTTGTGTAACATTACTGCGTTAACTGCAATATTGATTTCTTAAAAATTGTGGTAATGTATACATAACATAAAATGTAGATTTAAACCATCTTGAGGTATACAATTCAGAAGCATTAAGTATATTCATATTGTTGTGCAATTATCATCATTCATCTCCAGAATTTTTATCATCTTGCCCTTCTTGAAAGTGTACCTTTTAAACAGTAAGTCCCCATGCACCTCTCCCCTTCACTCCCTTCACTCCTGGCAACCACCATTCTACTTCCTGTCTCTGTGAATCTGACCACTCCAGGTGCATTACATTAGTGGAGTAATAAACTGATCTTTTGCGACCGGCTTATTTCACTTAGCATAATGTCCTCAGGCTTTATCCATGTTGTAGCATGTATCAGAGTTTCCTTTCTTTTTAATGATGACTATTTTTCCACTGTATTTATTTCCACATTTAAAAAAATCTATTCATTTGTAGATGGATACTTAAGTTGCTTCCACCTTTGGCTCTTGTGAATAATGCTGCTGTGAACATGGGTGTACACATACATCTGTGAGCCTTTTCTTTCCATCCTTTTGGATGTATACCCACAATATTGATTTTTAAATGGAGAAATTAAAAATAGAGGGAAAAAGAACATTCTTTTCCATTGTAGAATCTTTCCAGTCATACTATTTCAATATAGTACTCTGTTAGACTGGAGTCTGGCTATGCCTCTACAGAATTCGTTAGAAAAATCAGTTGATACAGACAATTTCAAGAAACCGCCTGCTAAAAAAAGCACCTAGGGGTTCAAATTCCATCTCCACACAAGAAAGGAAGCCAGTTTTTCTGTCTCCACTACCATGATGCATCGATCACAGATGTTTCTAAGGAAAAAGGGCTGGCATTTAGACCGTCAGAATCTGAGTCAAGTGAATGGCCTTCAGCAGCATAAAGAACCAGAAAATAACAGCATGAGATTGAACAACAGTAGGCTCCATGTGACCTAGAACATCTTTGTAACACAGGAGACCATGAACTTCCTGGAAACGGGCAACAGAACTAACCACCATCTGTTGATGTGGAAGCTGAGCTGAAAGGAGACAGGCTACAGGGGAATGTGGACTTTCTGGATACTGAGAAGAATGTTCTTCTTTTGGCTATAAAAGTAGATATCAGAAAGTCAATGTCAAGAACATTGGTACATCTGATATGAACTTAGATAATCCCTTCATGGAAATAGAAGCATCAAAATATAACTTATCATCTGAAATTTTAAGCACTTTATTTCCACTAGGGATTTATAGACCTGGGAAGTAATGTTGACATGTCTGGAACAAAAAAGGAATTGCCACATTTCCCTCTGTGTCTCTGTGGCAGATGTCAACCCTCTCTGGAGTCAATAAAGAAACTAATTCATCTGTAACAGCAGCCTTGAGGATACATTTTTGGTCACTGATAATAGCCATGTTTCAGAAAAATACATCAGCAGAGGTTAATCTGCCAATCAGAAATGGTAGCTGACAGCCCCACAGGTACTAAGGAGCTTTGAGAAAAATGGACCCAAAGTGAATATCTTACAGCTTTTCAGAATGAATAGTACCCACGGTCTGTTCTCATCAGACCACACCTGTATCAGTGGGGACTGAAATACTATCAGGCAAGTCCACATGAAAACCTGCACACAGGTGTTTATAACGTAAACATCCCCAAATTGCAAATAACCAACATGTCCTTCAGTAGGTGACCAGATAGACTGTGGTATATCCATACAATAGAATGATATTCAATGGTGAAAATATTTACTAAGCTGTGAAAAGAAATGAAGGAATCTTAAATAAATATTGCTAAGTAAAAGAAACCAGTCAGAAAAGACTAAATACTGTATAGTTCCAACTATATGAGATTCTGGAAAGAGTACTATATGAGTCCGGACTAAGTAAAAAGGCCAGTGATTGCCAGGATTCTTGGGCGGGGAGTATAGGAGATCAATAATGGAAACGTGAAACTATTCCAAATGATACTATAATTATGGACATGTGACATCTTGTATTTGGCAAAACCCACAGAACAGAAGAATACCAAGAGTGAACCCTAATATAAACTATGGACATTTGTTAATAATAATATATCAATATTGGTTCATAGTTTTAACCAATGTCCCACAGCAATGCAAGATGTTAGTTAAAAATTGCATAAAATGTGTCTTAAAAAATTAATACATACTTCACCTGGTGCTGGAATAGAGATGTAGAAAATGTTATCTGCAAGGGTCCAGGTGATGGCATGTCAAGTTCAGGGAACACGGCTCCAAGCCAATGAAGCAAGGAAGCGAAAGCAGTCCTGTCATCTATTCCCAGCTGAAACATCTAATCAGCGACACTGTACCTTGGGTGCAGGCTTTTCACTCAAGCTCTTAGCAGAGGAGGAAGATGCACACAATCAGACTTTTGAGCAAACTACCTCCTTCCATATTAGTTAAAGACTTGGGTCTGGACCCATGAAATCCATCGACACACCTGACACCAGAAAAGATGTGGGTCCTGAAGCTGCCCAGCCATTCACCAAGTCCCACCAACTGTCTGCCATCGTTTTTTCCCACTGTGTACACTGCTGGGATTCTCCACGTTGGCTCTCCTCTGCAGGAAGGTCTTGAGTGCTTGCACCCAAGTGGGCAGATATGCAGACCTAGCTCTTGTATTTCTAGCAAGGAATGCTGTATTCCTACAGAGCTATGGCAAACCGCACCAGACCATACACATTAGAAAAGCTGTATAGACACACATGCACACCCAGATATGCATATATGTAGAAACCTGTAAGCAGAATGTTGAGCTGGATTTTTTTTTTCCAAAGTAACTTATGCTCTTTTGTCTTATAATCTGTCCTACTCATGAAAATTTGGACCTTTTGAAATGTATTGGCAGTACGTCCACCCAGAAGCTTTTAATTCTCATTGAGATGATGCATTCTGGCATAAAATTGTTGGTTTTATGTGTAGCATACCACTTCACAATGATAGTGAATCTCCAAGCGGCAGAAACTACTAGAAATCCCACCACTTGTGCAGCTAAAAGCAGATCAGCTTAACGCTGGCTCTCTGGCTTGTAGGCAAGGTATGCCTCGTTGACTCAACTGTCAGCTTGTAAACTTTTAACCACACAGTTTGGGGTTTTGAATGATTCCCAGTGCGCTGGGTATTATGATTCATCCATTGAAACAGGACATCAAAGAATACTTGGCCAATAAAACAATGGAGAAAAAACCGTGTTCTGTTTTGACATGGAAATTTTTATTGTAGGCAAATAGTAATCACCAAAGCATTTATACATGTTATTGAATACTCTCTGCAACAGCTGCTTTAGACAAAGCTGGGACCAAGTAACTCCTTGTTTTCCTGGATCTGCTTATTTAAACGAGGCTGCAGTGTGGTTTGCTGGACCTCTGGACTTGTAGAATCAGTACATGTGTGGATTAGTCCTTAAGAAGCTTATATAGTTTTCTTTTCCTTACCAGTTGGCCTTTAGGTATTTATAAGTGACACCAGTGGCATCAGGTTTTTGTTTTTGTTTTTTAATTCTGATTTTTAAATTTAAATTCAGTTAATTAACGTACAATGTCATCTTAGTTTCGGAGGGAGAGGTCAGTGATTCATCAGTTGCATATACCACCCAGGCTCATCCCATCACGTGCCCTCCTTAATGTCTATCACCCAGTTACCCCATTGCCCCACCCCTTACCCTTCCTGCAACTCTAAGTTTGTTTCCTATGGTTAAGAGTCTCTCATCGTTTCACCTACTGTGACAGAGAACTTAAAGCTCTTTCCACACACAGCTGACGTCTTTCTTGATCCCCATCTCAGCATGATGCTCTTTCTGTTGGTCCTTATACCCACCTTGTCTTGTGTCTTGCTCAGCATCGGGGTCCTTCACCTGGGCAGCAATGTCTGGGCAAGGCTTCCTGCCTTCTGGGTGACCAGATGCTTCAGAAAGAGTATATTCTGGTCTGTCGCTGTCCTTGAAGTGCCAGCAGAACCACCATCCTGTGCAATTTAACCACAGTTTTTCTCAAAACTGTGATGTTGCTATAAAACCTAGTGTTAGGAGCCTGTGGCAGGGAAACTGGAGGGACTGTTGAGATTGAGCAGTGTTCTACAGCAGGCAGGCTGCCGTGGGTTGAAATAAGGGACAAGGAGGTAGGCAAGGCACACAGGCCGCTCTTAGGGGAGTGGCTGCAGATGGAGAGAGAGGATGGGCCCAAGGCAAGGAAAGATGACATCAGTAGAGAGATGCTGGTCTTTGAGAGGCATCTGACAATCCTGGGGACGATAAGGGATGTAGGAGACTTGGGGATGGCATGGAGAGAGAATGAAGAAATCTGCATTTTCTTAGTGAAGTAGGAGCAGAGTTGGCCCTGGTAAGACACTGTTTTGTAGACATTTCAGGATTTCTGGGGAAATTGAATTAGGTTCTCAGTGCAAACGATACAACTTTAAGCTTTGGTTTAATATCTGCCCACTTTTGGCTCGAGTTTTCTCATCCATGAGCTCTGCAGCATCTAATTTTCTAACAGTTTAGGAAGCTGTAAAACAGAGATCAGGTGACTGAAGCAAACTCTTGGCCTTCCTAAAGAAAAATCTGTGAAAAAACTCAAGGCAGTATTGTCATCTTCATGATTTGTGTTATTTAAAAACTAATTTTCTAAAATATTGTATTTCAATTTTTTTTTAACATTTCATGTTTTAACATCATAGGTATCAGGGTGCATCTTACCGTTGATGGCATGTCATCAACTTTCTTGGCACAATAATTGTGCATGTTACAAAATAGATGGTGTCTTAGTCGGGGTGGATGACCATAACAGAAGACCACGGACTGGGTGGCTTAACCAGTAGATATTTATTTTCTCACAGTTCTGGAACTGGCAAGTCCCAGATGAAGGTGGCCACCAATCTATTTTCTGGTAAGAGCCTTCTTTCTGGTTTCCAGATAGCTACCTTCTTGCTGGGCCCTCACGTGACCTTTCCTCTGTGTGCACATGGAGAGAGCGTTCTCCAGTATCTTTGCTTGGATTTGTGTTTCTAAGTAGGCTCCACACCCAATGTGGAGCTTGAACTCAACCCCAAGACTAAGAGATGCACTCTCTACTGAGTATGGCAGGTGCGCCTCAGGTCTCTTTTCTTATAAGGACATTATAAGGGCCCCCACCCTTATGACTTCATTTAACCTTAGTTACCTCCTTGTTAGCCCCACCTTCAAATACAGCCACATTCAGAGTTAGAGCTTCAACATATGAATTTGGGGGGAGACACAAACATTCAGACCATGAAGATGGCATCCTAGATCCCATTATGTATTGGATGGTCATCACCAAGAAATACTTCTATCAGCCGTAGGAGCTTCAGGTTAAATCTTTTGTCTTATTTATTTTTATTTTTTATTTTTTAAAATTTTAAAAAATATTTTATTTATTCATGAGAGACACAGAGAGAGAGCGAGAGGCAGAGACACAGGCAGAGGGAGAAGCAGGCCCCATGCAGGGAGCCCAACATGGGACTCAATCCCGGGTCTCCAGGATCACGCCCTGGGCCGAAGGCAGGCGCTAAACCGCTGAGCCACCCAGGGATCCCCTGTCTTATTTATTTTTAATTTTGAGTCAGAACTCATATTTTTTTGAAGGAGATTATAAAATGGCATTTATTATTTAAAATTAGAAATAATGGACTGTGTCTCCTCATAGGCTTATCTCTGAAGAGACAAACACAGTTATAAAATGAGGTATGAAAACTGAAAAAAATTAAACTTTTCAAAACAGTCTGGTTTATTCTGGGCACAGACTTAATAACTCCTGCTGCTAGAAGAAGTACAATTTACTGCCACAGCAAAGCTTAAAATGTCAAACATATTCTTACAAAATACAATGTAAGCTGCCTGCAAATTAGACCATTCTTTTAGCTGGCATATTTCCTACTTGTGTGCAGCTTTCATAATTGTGGCACTTACTTGGAATGGAAAGCCTCTGTGCATGATGTAAACATTCAAACCCTAGCACTGCATCAGTTTTCATAGGTGCTAAGCAGGTATGGGTTGCTGCAGACCACAGAAGCAACAACAAGATCCCAGCTATTAGGAGCTCAGGTAATGAAACAGAATTAGCACTGAAGCAGACACAGCAAGGAGATGTGTCAGGGAGCTCTGGTTACAAAGCAAAAGCCTGCCCATCAGAAGGCCAGGACCCAGGGCCTTGGCAGGAGGTCACAGGTGCCACCAGCCTTTCCCAGCATCCAGATCACAACTCAGAACCAAGAAGACATAAGAGTGGTCAGATGGCACCAAATTGGTTTATCCAGAGCCGATCCCTCTGATGACCCAAAAGTCTTTCGTTCATATTTTAGGCAGGATCTCAAAAGATTTAGTTGTCTGGTTTCTGTTAGGCTGAGTAAAAGACAGAGGGAAAAGTGACGACGGTGGGAGAGGACAGAGAAATGGTTAAGAAGCACTCAAAGCCTAATGCCACTCAGTGTAAATGCAGATGCTCTACGAAGCCCTGGAGAGCATCACTCTACTTTAATACTTTGTCATACTTAGCCTCTATGTTACCAATTTAAAAACAAGTCATTTATAGGCTATTTAGAAAGGCATCAAAAATACATGTATTAGGTTAGAAAGATATCCATAAAAGTCACTAAAATAAATAATACCTTGATCAACCTCAGGAATTTTAATGTTAAATTATGTGATACCGGTTTTTAAAAAATATTTATTTATTCATGAGAGACACAGAGAGAGGCAGAGACATAGGCAGAGGGAGAAGCAGGCTCCCTGCAAGGAGCCTGATGCAGCACTTGATCCCAGGACCCTGGGATCACACCCTGAGCCGGAGGCAGACACTCAACTGCTGAGCCACCCAGGTGTCCCAAAATACAGGCTTTTATTAAAACTGACCTCTAGGGATGCCTGGGTGGCTCAGTGGTTGATGAGGGGAGTCCTCCCTCAGAGATGAGCTGAGCCTGCTTGTTCAGGAGTTGGGCTAAAAGCTTCATTTCCCCAGATCACAGGAGCAAGAAATAGAGGTCACACTATGTTCATTATCTCGTTTACAGTCTCCTTTTCAATTTTACGTTACAACAATAGAATCCTCATATAGCGTTAAAGGCATTTTAGGATCACGTAACATTCTTCATCAGGACACACACCGATGGTTAATACTCCAGAGGTATGGGAGTTATAAGTAGTACAATTTTAGGTAGCATGAAAATAAACCTTACAGTACATGAAAAATTGGATTGAGAAGCAGGAATGTTCTGTGGGTTCCATGTTCAAGGAACATGGCTCGCTCTAGGGTCCTAGGTAAATTATTTCCTGTATTTGATTTCTCCCTGAAATGACCATCTAAAAATCTGTGCAGTGCCCTGAAATCCTTGATCATTTAAATTAAATACTAGTATGCTGGGCAAAAGCATATGTTAAAAAACACCCAGAGTCTCTGAAACAAATGGGACAAGGCAGTGGCAGAGCTAGGTTTGACCTTTGCATCTTAGGGCTTCAAAGTTATATTCTCGACTCCCACCCTATCTGAATCCTTGGACACAGACTGAAGCTCATCAGACCACAGTGAGGTCCTAGGAACAATGACACTGATGACTTGCTCACCCCGGAGGTTTTTCTTGTGGAGAAACTGACATTCAAACGAATTTTTCCTATTAGCATTTGACCAACATAGATTATTTTAAATTTTTCTCCACTAATGCACTAGACCTAAGTGTATTCCTTTCTAATGAAAGCTGCCCTTTAACATCAGTAATTTCCAGGGAAGGCAAAGCCTCCTGAGTTTTCAACTTCTCTTGTTAATTAAGTATGGAAACTGTCACTCTCAGAGTAGAATTACAGTCATTCATCCACTTAGAATGCCAGCAGAGTATTAAATGTGTTTTTAGAACACCACCTTAATTCCATTTTACAATGGAAATGTAAATATGAAAGTAGTCGATAGTAACGGACTAAGTGATTAACGAATTTTGAACCTGTTGTGAAGCATTGTTACACGTTATTGTATAGGCTCTAGTACCTTGTAATACAGCTTCTAAAAAAAAGTGATAAAGATGAATTTCTATTTTAAATGGGATGCTCTCCAAATCACAAAAGACATACACACACTAAGAAACTATCAAGGTCTGCAGAGACATGTGACTTTCCTAGGAGGCTGCCTGTTTGATGAAGAGGAGCTTGGGAAGGGGAGCAAAATGAGCAGATTTTCCTGCTTTCTGTTCCTTTAATCTAGAAAGCCATAGGCTTGCTCTTTGGAATCTTCCTCTCATAAGCAAACATTGATCCTTTATCAATTTCTGATATCTTTGTCATGGAGAGCTACTGTAGCTTCTAATTAACTATCCAAATCTCTTCATGTTCTCTACTCTGAGGTCTGAATTTTTAATGAACTGCAGTCAGGTTAAGAGGCATCTTGGACAGAGTGACATTTCGAGGTGTGAAATGATGGCCACATGTTGACTCCGTGTTCAGCTGCGCCCTCTGGGAGGCACCAATCCTCAGGATGGTGAGGACGGGCAGTCCAGAAAGCTTGACTCTGGGTGCTCACGGGGGACACCAGAAGCACATTTTCCAATTTAACAATGCCTGTTAGTTACCAGAAGAGCTGCGGCATGATGGGTGTACACCATGCCATTTATTAACTATGCTGGCCTCACCTGACCAGTGTCACAGAGAGTCAGCATGGAAGCCAGTTCCTCCATATGGAAAACCAAACTCCCTCCCTCTCTGGATTATAGCTGGATTTCCATCTAGGATCTCTCTCTATATAAAGAGAGAATTATTTGGGATCCTAGGCTCCTTAATTGATACTTAGAATCCCTTACCTTTAGTTCTTTCCTGGTGATAATTCCAGTAGTACTTGGTTTTCCATTTTCTTACCTATATATACTTTGTGTGTGTGTATACATATATATGTGTGTGTGTCTGTATGTATATGTGTGTCTATATATATATAGACATATATATATATACTTCTGTGAATAGAATTGTATGAAAACAACAAAAAAATTTACTGTTAATGTTTGCAGACATCTGTTATTAGTAAGCAGACTTGTCTGTTCTTTCACTGTCCTTGAATTTTATGCTCTGAGATCTATTTTTTATGTAATCCTGTTTGTAATCTGTCTTCACTTTTTATTTCTAAAGTAGCATCTGATTGATTTTTATATTGTACTGCATTCTCTATCACACAAGACCGTAAAGAGAGCACGTTGACGGTAGTTCACTCCACCTAGTACTATACACTTTCCCAAAGCACGCTGATGGCTCTGCCTTGGGTGCAGGGCTCCTTCCCCATGAGCGTGAGCTCCACTGCTCACATCCTGCCCGCTGCCTTCTTCAGCCTTACACATCATTGAAATAGAAGAGTTGGTTGCCCTCACCTAGTCCTTTTTGAGCTTTGCAATGTACTTCAGTGTGTTAGACGTTTACCACAGCTGTCAATATTAACGCTATTCCACAGATTGGGATCTTAAAAAAATCCAGCCGAGTTTAGAAAGTATTAGCTACAGGAAACTATAACCTCATTTGGAACGTGGAATAGGACTTGGCACCAAAGTTTTTTATTAGATTGCCCACTGTCAGCCACTATACACTTGTCCAGTGGGGAAATGTGTTTGAGGACTGGCATAAGAAGAAATTCAAGTCTGGCACAGGCTGCCAATGCTTGAAAGTTATGTTGTACTTTGGGGACGTTAAAGCACATTTCCATGTGAACATAAGAGTCTTAAAAGAGGAAGGGCACTTTACATCTAAGAGGAAGTAACAGAGACCTGGAGAAGCTGAGTGACTTGCACAAGGTAATGTGCCACTGACAGACCCAGGCCTGGGCTTGGTTCTCCCAATACACTATAGCATTTTTCGTCACACCAGAATGTTCTGAGTTCTTCTTCTGAAGTTTTATTAGTGAGGTTTCATGCATTCAAGCCTCAGTTTTCAAGCTATTTTACTGACTGACTGAATGTAAAGGCAAAACACACTGCTGTACTCTCTACTCTCAGTACACGACTGCCTCCCTGCTTCACTTCTGCTCACCAGACGTGTGGAGATTCTTGCACACCATGTGATTCAGTGCCAGTAGCCGGGCGCCCTACAATTTCACTCGCTTGCAACACCATCTACCTGGAGGTAGCCTCAGATGCCACAGGTGAAGGGTTCTGTCCCACAAGACTGCTCCCTCTCCCCCACGTCGGACGCCAGGTACGAGGCCAGCTTGTCACCTGCGCTGCTGACTGGCTATGCCTCAGCTGTTCCCAAAGCCCCCTCCTTGGATTAGGTTGATTTGCTAGAGCAGCCAACAGAACTCAGGAAAACACTTTACCTACTGGAGTCTCAGTTTATTTTTAAAAGATAGAACTCAGGAACAGCCAGACGGATGAGGTACTTAGGGCAAGGCCCGGACCTCGCTAAGGCTCCGAGCTTCTGTCCCCTTAGAGTTTGAGGTATGCCACCCTCCTAACAGGAATGCATTTCTTGTCCACCAGCACAGAAGCTCGCTAAACCTCATCCTTGGGGTTTTTATGGAAGCACAATTGATTAAATCATTGGCCCCTGATGTTTGAACTTGCCTCTCGCTGCTCTGGATGTCTGGGGGATGGGCCTTAGGTCCGACCCTCTTCTCCCCTGACAACTGGCCCATCCTTAGGGGCTTTCCAAAGGTCACCTCATTAACATAAACTCAGATGTGGGTGAAAGGGGCTTGGTATTGAATAATAACAGAAGATACTCATTTCACCTTTCAGCTCTGGAGCTATCTTAGGAATTGCTTGGAAAAAACCTATTATAACAAAGATATCCCTAGGACTCTTTTTTGTTTTGTTTTGTTTTTGTTTTTCCTAGGACTCTTTAGAGTAAAGTTCAAGGGTTTTAGGAGCTATGTCCAGGAACAGTGGTTGAAGACCAAATAATGTTTCTTATTATTAGCCACAACAGTATCATGCTGAATGACTATTTCATGGATAACAGGTCCTAACGTACAAGAAAAAAATTGGAGAAACCTCCACTTACAAAATTGCTAAATAAGACAATGAGGAGGAAAAAAGGCAGAAAAAAGATATTGTTAAGAATTTCAGAGTGCTTCGTAGAGATCCACTATTTATTTTCCCCTGAATATACTTGCATGTGGTTATAATGTTTATCTATTATAAGCCTATTTTCATGACCGAGGTTATTTTATTTTGTGTTTTATCTTTGCATTAAATATTTCCTATTTATTTATCCAATGAAGATGACAGGCACCTGCCTTTTGCCTGATTGTGTTCAAAGTGCGGTGTGTCTACATCAGTGAACCCAAACCCCCTGATTCTGTGGTGTTTACAAACTACATGGGTGAGGCCGGCCATAAACAACTGTAGCAGGATGTGGAAATGAACTTCTTTTCACTTTTTGCACACAAGTGCAAAAATACAGTAATACCACTCCAGGGTCAGGTCTGAAAAACGGAAACTACACTAGTTAGGTTTGTACAGGAAATCTGATTAATCTGACTGGTTAAACCGAGGTTAGAGAGCTTTAAATGCGAAGTGGGACAAATAGGGTCTGACAGCAAAAGCAACTGCCATTGCCACTGTGTGTTGGGGGAACTAGAAGAGGGATATGGGCTTATCAGAACCTGGCAGCTTGGAGGAGGGCCCTGGAGCTGGGACCAGACCTTGGGAGCTTAGAGGGGGCCCGTGGAATCAGGATCAAGACCTCTGAGAAGGGGGCCCCCAGTCAGCTAGTGCTGATACCCGGGTAGACCCCTGGAGAGATGGGGTACAGATCCGTTGGCAGGAGTGCTGCTCAGCCGCTGTGGTATCTCCTCAGGGTGCACAAAGGGCTGGCTTTGGGAGAGTGGGAAAAATCTGAGCCCTAGCCGACTGCCACCAGAGACAAATGCTGCTGTCAGGGTAAAGGGCTGTTGCCGGGTAACTCCAGCAGGAACAGGAAGCCACCAGAAGGAGCTGCTCCCCTCTCCCTCCTCTGCCTGCCAGGCTCCATTTGATGTGCCCAGTCTGCAGAGCCCCTTGACAAAGTAGACATGCTGTTTGCAGAGCCCCCACTTCAGGACACAGAGCAAGGTGGAGAAGGCTGTGGAGGGACCCTCACTTGGTCCTGGTCCCAAGGGCTGCAGTTAGGCTCATGCTGTGAAATTCCTTGCTAGATTACCCAAGCAGAACCGCAGAAGTGGTGGAAACCTGTTGTTTTTAAGAACTGTACTACAATACACATAACATAAAATTTGCTATTTTAACCCTTTATAAGTGTACAGTTCAGTGGCATTCAGTACGTTCGCATTGTTGTGCAGCCGATCTCTGGAATCCTTTTAATCCTCCTGAGTTGAAACTCTGTGCCCATGAAACAGTAAGCTGCCACCCCCTGGCAACCACCATTCCACTTTCCCTCTGGACTTGACTACTCTGGGGACCTCAGATAAGTGGGTCAGATAATACTTGTCCCTTTCTGCCTGGCTGTTTCACATAGCATGTCTACAAGGCTCCTCTGTGTTAAAGCATGTGTCAGCATTTCCTTCTTTTTTAAGCCTGAATAATATGAAATCTGGTTTTGTGACTCTTAGGCCAAACCATGTTGGAAGAACTGGGATGCTGGGGTGAGGATTTATTTAGAGAGAATTTTGTGGCACACTGTGGATGTCACCTTACCCTGTTCTCCCTCCCCCTCCTCCTCCTCCTCTTCCTCCTTCTCTCTCTCTCTCTCTGACACACACACACACACACACACACACACACACACACACGCCATCTTGGGAAAAGAGAGGAAGATGTTTCTCCCATCCTCAAGTCAAGTGGCAGAGCTTTAAGGGGGACCACACAGCTTGATCTGTGGCCCTTGTAGTTTAGAGGGCACAGCAGTCTGGGGTCAGCCCTACATCTGGAAAATACAAAGATTGATAGAAACAGAGCAGGGGATATAGGTATTGTTTGGGAAGTACTGGCACTCTCCCTGAGGATGGATCAAAGGTGTTTTTCTTGGACCAGATGTGGGCCACACAAGATAGATGGTGTTGGCCTAGCTGCTAAATATGGCCCCATCTAGATGCCTGACAATTTGGCGGGTGAAAATGTGGGAGGCGTAGCACAGGTGACCAGCTGCTGAGAGTCATTGTAAGCTGCCAGCGGGACAGTGCACTCCCAGAGTCTGCTGCAATGAGGGACTACAAGGAACCAATGAAAGTCTTGCACAGAGGCCACCAAATGGCCCATGAAATAGAGAAGCAGCCGTTAGTTCCCAGCATGCCCAGCGATCACTCACACCACTTCTAGTCAAAAAGGGACTTTTCTAGCTCCCTGACATCGCCTTGCTGGCTGTCTCTCCAACCACTCCAGTGCTGGAAGGTTTGAAGCAAGGTGGACCTGGGAGTAAGGGCGGAGGTCCAAAAAAAGATACCCCTGCGCTCCACCTTTCCTGCCACTGGCTTCATTCACCATGGCAGCAGGTGAGACTAGAAGTTTCAGATTGGCATGCAACATGGACTTGATCTTACACTGGACAGGGAACCTCAGTTGCAGAAATAAGGGTGTTTGTGAACAAAGCAAATTGGAGAACAAGAACAGAAGTATGAGTGCCACAGAATTAGGTCTCCAGGGATACCACGTCACCTACAAATCCCACTTGTTCCCCAGGACAGATCTGAAAATAAAAGTTCCAAGTGTTTGGCGAAGGCTCTGGGCAGCAGAAGCGTCATAGTCTGCAGTCAAAGCAGTGACTTGGGGTTGGTGGAAAGTGAATGGCCCTCCGATGTCACTGGGTTGTTGGTGAAACAAAAGCATTTTACCACTTTGTTGCATGAAAGAGGGACTACAGTGGCAAGGCTTTTTTGTTTTTTGTTTTTTGTTTTTTTCCTGAAAGTAGCTACGCTAACTATGCCATTTACTGGGTCCAGCATTATGGTCTAGGTGCTTTATGATCAGCGTGATGATGGAGAATTCAGCAATAAGAGGGAGGCCAAAGAGTAGACACAGCATTTTTTAATAATCCTGCCATAAAAAGAAGCAGAGAAAGTAGGGCCGAAACTGGATAGTGATCTGTGGTCATGCCTGAGAGGGTTCTTTTTAGGTTAAGAGATATTGAAGCATATTTTTATATTAATGGGAAAGATTTAATAGCAAAGGGAAAATTGGTGGTTGGGGAGAGAATTGCAGGAAGGAAGCTGTTGAGCTGCCAGCATATAGCTGGTGGGTTTGCTTTATGGGTAAGTATGGACAGTTCATCCTTTGTCTCTCTTCGAGGAGGAAGGAGTGTATGATAACAAATGCAAGTAGTTAGCAGATGTACTTCTGAGCCCATGGAAATCAGAATGTTCCACAGCCCCCCAAATCCGTTTACTTCATATGGATATCAGATATTTTATTGAACATATAACTGTTAAATATATGTAGACCTCAGGATAAAATTTAGAGCTTATCTGGGACTATGTCAAACTTATTAAAAGACACAGTCATTGGGATGCCTGGGTGGCTCAGCAGTTGAATATCTGCCTTTGGCTCAGGTCGTGATCCCAGAGTTCTGGGATTGAGTCCCGCATCGGGCTCCCTGCATGGAACCTGCTTCTCCCTCTGCCTGTCTCTCCTCTCTCTGTGTGTCTCTCATAAATTAATTAAATAATTAATTAATTTAAAAATCTTAAAAAAAATAAAAGATACAATCTTTTCTCCACCAAAAGACACAATCAACAGAGTGAAAAGGCAACCTATAGAATGGAAGATAATATTTGAAATCATATCATATATCTGATAAGAGATTTATATCCAAAACACATAAAGAGCTCCTACAACTCAACAAGGAAAAAAGGAAAAAGAAAAATCATTAACTAAATTACCTGACTTTCAAAATGGGCAAGGGACTTGAATAGGTATTTATTCAGACATGACATAAAAATGGCCAACGTGCATATGAAAGATGCTCAGTATCACTAATTACTAGAGAAATGTAAATAAAAACAACAAAGAGATATCACCTCACACCCATTAGGGTGGATAACATTTTTAAAAGAGAACAGAAAATAACATGTTGGGAGGATGTGGCACCCTTCCAGACCATCAGTAGGAGTGTAAAATGATACAGCCACTCTGGAAAACAATATGGAAGATCCTCAAAAAATTAAAAATAGAGTTACCATATGATCCAGCAACCCCATGTCTGGGTATTTATCCAAGAAAATGGAAAGTAGGATCCTAAAGAGCTTTTTGCACACCCATGTTCTAGCAGCATTGTTCCAATAGCCAAAAGGTGGAAGTTACCCAAATGTCCATCAACAGATGAATGGATAAACATTATGGTGTGTCCATACAATGAAATATTGTTCAGCCTGAGAAAGGAAGGAAATCTGTGGATGAAACTTAAGATCATTATGCTAAATGAAATAAGCCAGTCACAAGACAAATACTGAATAAGCCTACTTATATGAGGTATCTAAAATAGTCGAGCACTTAGAAGGAACGGTAGTTGCTAGGGATTGGGGGAAGGGGAAACGGGGAGTTATTATTTAATAGGCATAGAGTTTTAGTTTTGTAGGATGAAAAAGTTCTGGAGATCTGTTGCAGAACAATGTGAATATACTTCACACTACTGAGTTGTATACTTATACATGGTTAAGATGCTAAATTTTATGTGTTTTTATCACAACTAAAAATTTAAAAAATATTTTAATTTACAACTTATTATTTGCCTCTTTCTTCTTAAAAGTTGTGAATCCAGCAAAAGCTATTTGGGAACATTCATTCCTTCACTTGGCAATTGTCCACCACCACCGAATTTGCCAGATACAGTAAGAGAGATTATGGATAAAGAGATCAGAGGCAGGAATGATCATTGTCAATACAGAGCTGAAAGTTAAGCTGGAGGAAGTAGACAGAAACAAATGATTATAATAATGATTTTTCAGTTCTTTGTGATCCATGGTTCCTGACCACAAGCAACAGAAACTGACACTGATGATCTACAGGCTGATTAGGAATTTTTTTTAAATTTTATTTATTTATTTATGATAGTCACACAGAGAGAGAGAGAGAGAGAGAGGCAAAGACATAGGCAGAGGGAGAAGTAGGCTCCATGCACCGGGAGCCAGATGTGGGATTCGATCCCGGGTCTCTAGGATCGCGCCCTGGGGCAAAGGCAGGCGCCAAACCGCTGCGCCACCCAGGGATCCCTGATTAGGAATTTATTGAAAGGCTATGGAAGTCATAGAAAGTCAGAGAACCAGACTTGGAAAGTAAGTGTACCCTAGAGCAGCTCCAGAACTTAAGACTCCGAGGTCTAATCGTCAGTTTGACCAGGACTCACGGCCACCAACGTAGAGTCCTACTGCCGTACTAGGTTCCACAGCCATAGTAATCCCTGGAGTGTGAGAACCTCTAAACCTGCAAACCCAGAGCCATAGCAACAGAGAGAAAATATTCACAAAATAGACTAATTATTAGTGGCATTGCTCTAAATTTTCACTTCACTCCTATTCATGTTTCCCAGACCCAAGACCTACAGGAAAAAAAAAAAGGGTGTAACATATCACATACATCAGAATAATGTATACAAGCCCCATCTCAAAGTCAGAGATGGTTTCCCATGTGGACCTCAATTGAGTCTTAGGCCATTCTACCTAGGTTTCTAGGTGTTTGTGTACCTGGTAAGATTAGTGATAGGACATCATTTATTACTTCTTTCACTATAGGGTAAATCTCTTGGTGCAAAGAAATGTGTGAGATGCCATATATTTGTTTCATTAACACCATGTGAGGCAGCTGGAACAGGCTAAACAGTGACCACCATCATGCTGGTGGATCTGTGTAATACAGGGAGGACACAAGGGAGCACAGAGCGGTGAATCTATCCAGGGGACAGGAGAGCCTTCACAGAGATAATTACGTCTCTCAGGTAGTCTAGGGGAGCAAGGTAATTCCAGACAGGACAGATGAGTTAAAAGTATGAAGACATCAGATGTCTAAAGCATTCATTCAGAGAAGCTCATGTCATAAAGAGAGAGCAGTGCCACTAGATAAGGAGCTTGTCCTTGACTGTAAATTAGCTAAGTCACTAAACCGGTTCCTTTATCCTTTATCACAGCAAGAGTTTCTTTCTTTTCTTTTTTTTTTTTTTGTATATTTTTTTATTGGAGTTCGATTTGCCAACATATAGCATAACACCCAGTGCTCATCCTGTCAAGTGCCCCCTCAGTGCCCGTCACCCTGTCACCCCATCCCCCTGCCCAGCTCCCCTTCCACTACCCCTTGTTCGTTTCCCAGAGTTAGGAGTCTCTCATGTTCTGTCTCCCTCTCTGATATTTCCCACTCATTTTCTCTTTCTCCTTTAATCCCTTTCACTATTTTTTATATTCCCTGAACGAATGAAACTATATAATGTTTGTCCTTCTCCGACTGACTTATTTCACTCAGCATAAGACCCTCCAGTTCCTTCGATGTCTAAGCAAATGGTGGGTATTCGTCGTTCCTAATGGCTGAGTAATATTCCATTGTATACATAGACCACAGCTTCTTTATCCATTCATCTTCGATGTAAATCAAGGATTGCTTCTTTTCGTCGAGAAACTCTTGCTGTAAATTGCTCTATGCTACCCAGGGCAATTTACAGTAAGAGTTTCTCGATGAAAGAAGCAATCCTTGATTTACGTTCTGCTGCCAAGTCCTTATCTTATGGTAACGAGCAGTTTGCCGACTGACTACTTTGAGTGGAATATCATAGCGGAGAAATGCTGGAGGGTTGGCTGGGGTCACATGGCAGAGAGCTTCATGTGACATGTTGAGGTATTTGGACTTTAAGTCTGAAGAGAAATGAGACATGACCATGACCATGCTGTTGGGGTTGAATTTCAGGAGCCTCACAAGCTGTGAAGCTGGGGGGACTGGTGGGGCTCGAAACCATCATATTAAGCTGGTCCCCAAACTCAGTTCTTTATTTCAGTGTTGGTTTGTGATCAATCTGTAATGGAATGAGAAAATTAAAGGAAGTTTAGTCAGTTTTTCATGATGCTAAATATTATTCAATTTTAAAGAATTTCTTTAGGGATACTTGGGTGGCTCAGCGGTTGGGTGTCTGCCTTTGGCTCGGGGCATGATGGGATCGAGTCCCGCATCTGGCTTCCTGCGTGGAGCCTGCTTCTCCCTCTGCCTATGTCTCTGCCTCTCTCTGTGTCTCTCATGAGTAAATAAATAAAACGTTTAAAAAAATAAAGTATTTCTTTAGTTCTAAATTATGGCCTCCCAACTTCTGTGGGGGTAAATTATCCATTCATTTATGCAATTATGGTGACAGTAAATAATAGGCTTTAAAAATGTGTGTATGTGTGTGTCCTAGCCTTCAAGTAAAGAACCAACTTGTCCCTTTGGTTCTCCAGATGTGCCCTGAGATTTGGTCGGGGAGGGGTGTATCTATGAAATCCAAGCTGAGACAATGAGAGGGAAGGTGAGAGGTCATAAGAGGTGAGATGTAAGTGGAATCTATAGGATAGGATGCCAACAGTTCAGATGTTACTATACTTTGTGTGCATGTGACTCTTTCCCTGAACCTCAAATATTCAGATTTGTTTTCACAAAAACCCCATGAATACCAATTTGGGTCAATTGTATTATAAATACATTTTATGAATACATTATGCATCTTCATATGAAGAAACCATAAGAATTAACCATTCTTAAAAAATCATCACACGATGTCTCATTTTACATCGACACCATTGTTCTCACGTAAAACTCCTTCTTGGACAATCATTTGACAGTAAGATGATTGTGGGATTCCTCGTCACTTGACCTGCTGAAACCTTTCCTAAGCGGAAAGAAGATGGGCCATGTTCTGCTTCTCCCCTTCACATGGGTCATGTGTTGCTTTCTGTTACATCAAAATAATCTCCTTCCAAGCTGCCATTCTGGACATCCTGTTGCCTTTATCTTAACACAGACCAGAGCTGGTTTTGTCAAATTGACACCAGCAGCTAAATGCCTGGCAAAGCAGGGTGCTATATTTTCATTTTTCTTAAATCTCATATTTGACTTCCTGGCAGGCTCTAATCTCCCAAATCAAAATGAACTGTAATAGAGTTCAGTGAATCTGGTCTAGTCATTCATTGTCTGTGGAGGAGCAGCCTTGGATAACAGATCTCATCATCAATGTGCTGTGAGTTCTTAGCTTGACTTTGTATTCTCCTCCTGTCAACACTCTCCCCCCCATACACTCATGCTCCTCACCTGGCTGATAGGACCTTCATTTCCTACACTGAGATTTTGGAGGTAGTATCTGAACCTAAATAGAGTCAATTTAGGCATGTAATCTTTGGATTACTCTCAAGGAAAACAAAATATTCTCAAAATATTCAGTCTTTCTCCTAAGATGTACTTCCCTCATGTTTTCTGCTTTCTTTCCACATGCATTTACACTAGGGGTGGGGGTGGGGGACCTATGGACCCTGTTGGGATTACAGAGAGGGTGATATTCTCCAGTGCTCCATATTATACAGTGTGAAAGGCCTGAGTTTGTTCTGCTCATGAGATGTTAATTAGAAATGCTGTTCCTTTTTCCTACCACTTCTACTGTACTCTCTCTGGTGTATCAGTAAGGGCTTCTGTGTAGGGTAAAGAATATTCATTAGAACAGCATCCTGTTTTATTCGCCTCATTATGTAGATGGAATAATACTCAGAGTGTTGCTCCAAATTATAAAAGCTAATCTTGCTTGCTATCTATATTTTTCATCAATAAATCATGTGCTTGCTTCCTACTATTGTCATTCAGCGGATGTTCTGTTTTACTTTTGTATCAGCCTGTAGCTTCTTGAGAGGAGGGAACCACCCATTTTCTGCTCCTCTCAAAGCTACCAAAGCTACTGTTGCTTAGTAGGGGCGGGCAGTCAGTGTTTGTTCCATTAAATTTAATTATGGTAGAGCTCTAATGGCAGCACACGGATAGCCTTTTCTCTAATACTAACATGTATGAGGGTTAAATACTAGGGATCCTTGGTGTTCTCTGTTCCATTTCTTAACTCTGCATAATTTCTTTTGATTTAATTCATTCCCGTGGTCCTAACTGCGAAGACGTAGGATAATGATTTTTAAATGATCTTTCGTCCAGCCTGTGCTCTGCAGCTTCCAAGCCTATCCATCTTATTTTGTTTATTTTGTTGTCTTCCAAACATGACAGGAACAATATATCCAGCCCCGAACTCTCCCTCTGATCATTCTCTCTGACCAGTGGACCTTAGCACCATCTAAAGTGGTATATTTTTTATTCTTCTATTCCTTTCTACACATATTTATAAAATAGACCTTTATTGAACACTGAATAAATTGCAATACCCAGCAAAGATGCAGCCATCATAAGCTACTTTGTCCCTACTTGGAAAATGCTGCAATCAGAGAACATAAGGAATATGTAGGCACAGCCTGTGCCAGTACATGAAATATAAATGAAATATAACATGTTACTGATCATGGCATTTCAAAGTCCGTTACCAACATCTAGTCCTTCTTGTATCCGATTTCCTGCACATGCATAAATCTTAAGTAGGCTTCTTTGATATAGTCACATGTGTTTTAACATTGGTTTATCAGTTTATTTAGGGTCATTACCAAAGTTTCATTTTGTTTGCCTTTCATTCTCTCCCACTTTGGTTTTGGATGGTGGTGGTATATCTTAGGATGTCAGCATTATTATTATTACCACTTCCTCTTTGACATGCTCTTCATCAGTCCCCCACTCCTATTAATTTGATCCTTTCTTCTGTATCTTGGCTATTGTAAATAATGTTGCTGTAAACACTGGGGTACATGTATCCCTTTGGATTAGTGTTTTGGTATTTTTTTGGGGGGGGGGGAGAAATAACCAGTAGTGTGATTACTGGAGTATAGGGCAGTTCAATTTTTAACTTTTTGAGGAATCTCCATACTGTTTTACACAGTGGCTGCACTGGTCTGCATTCCCCCCAATTGTGCAAGAAGGTTCCTTTTTCTCCACGTCATCCTCAATACCTGTTGGTTCTTGTACTATTGATTTTAGCCATTCTGATAGGTAGGAGGTGTTATCTCATCATAGTTTTGATTTGCATTTCCCTGATGATGGGTGATGTTAAACATCTTTTCAGGTGTCTGCTGGCCATCTGTATATTTTCTTTGGAGAAGTGTCTGTTCATGTCTTCTGCTTATTTTTTAATTGGGATTATTTGTTTTTTGGGTGTTCAGTAGTGTAAGTTCTTTATATATTTTGGATACTAACCCTTTATCAGATATATTATTGCAAATATCTTCTCCCATCCATGGGTTGATTTTTAGTTCTATTGTTTCCTTTGCTGTGCAGAAGCTTTTTATTTTGACATAGTTCCAATAGTTTGTTTGTTTTTCTTTCCCTTACCTCAGGAGACATATCTAAAGAAGTTTTGCTATAGCTAATGTCAGAGAGGTTACTGCCTGTACTTTATTCTAGGGTTTTTATGGTGCCACATCTCACATTTAGGTCCTTAATTCATTTTGAGTTTATTTTTGTGTATGGTGTAAGAAAGTGGTCCAATTTCATTCTTTTACATGTAGCTGTCCAGCTTTCCCAGCACCATTTGTTGAAGAGACATTTTCCCATTCAATTCTTTCCAGTTTTGTTGAAGATTAATTTGCCAGATCATTGTGGGTTTATTTCCAGGTTTTCTATTCTGTTCCATTGATCTATATGTCTATTTTTGTGCCAGTACCATACTGTTTTAATGACTTCAGTTTTTTAATAGAACTTGAAGTCTGGAATTGTGATGCCACTACCTTTGCTCTTCTTTTTCAAAAGTGCTTTGCTTATTCAGGTCTTTCGTGATTCCATACAAATTTTAGGATTATTTGTTCTAGTTCTGTGAAACATGCTGTTGGTATAGAGATTTTGATAGGGATTATAAGTGTGCAGATTGCTTGGGGGTAGTATATACATTTTAACAATACTTCTTGTTCTTCCAACTCATGAACATGGAATATCTTTACATTTCTTTGTGTCATTTCAATTTCTTTCATCAGTGTTTTATAGTTTTTCAGAGTATAGGTCTTTCACCTCTTTAATTAGGTTTGTACCTAGGTGTCTGAGTATTTTTGGTACAATTGTAAATGGGATTGTTTTCTTAATTTCTCTTTCTGCTGCTTCATTATTAGTATATAGATATTCAATAGATTTCTGTACCTTGATTTTGTATTCTGTGAGTTTACTGAATTAATTTATCAGTTCTCGTTTTTTTTGGTGGAATCTTTAGGGTTTTCTGTATAGAATATCATATCATCGGCAAATAGTAAAAGTTTTACTTCTTCTTTACCAATTTCAATACCTTTTATTTCTTTTTGTTGTCTAATTGCTGTGGCTAGGACTTCCACTACTATGTTGAATAAAACTGGTGAGAATGGACATCCCTGTCTTGTTCCTGACTTTCAGGGGAAAGGTCTCAGTTTTTCCCCATTGAGGATGATGTTGGCTGCGGGTTTTTCATATATGGCCTTTATTATGTTGAGGTATGTTCCTTCTAAACCTACTTTGTTGAGAGCACTTATCATGAATGGATATTGTACTTTGTCAAATGCTTTTCCTGCATCTATTGAAATGATCATATAGTTTATATTTTTTCTCTTATTAATGTGATAAATCACGTGGATTGATTACAAATATTGAACCACCCCTTTACACCAGGAAAAAATTACACTTGATCATGGTGAATTCTATTTTTAATGCTTTGTTGAATTTGGTTTACTAGTATTTTATTAAGGACTTTGCATCTGTGTTCCTCAAAGATACTGGCCTGTAGCTGTCTTTTTTTGTGGTGTCTTTTTTTTTTTTTAAGATTTTATTTTTTTGAGAGAGAGAGAGCACACAAGAAGGGGGAAGGAGAAGAAGACTCCCTGCTGAGCAGAGAGCCTGATGTGGAGCTCAATCCCAGAACCTTGAGATCATGACCTGAGCCGAAGGCAGATGTTTAACTGACTGAGCCACTCAGGTGCCCCTTTGTGTGGTGTCTTTATCTGGTTTTGGTATCAGGGTAATTCTGGCTTCATAAATGAATTTTGAAGTTTTCCTTCCTCTTCTCTTTTTTGGAATAGTTTGAGAAGAAGTCAATTCTTAAATTGACTAGTTTAACTAATGGAATTAGTTTAACTTTAACTAATGGAATAGTTAAAGAAGAAGTCAATTCTTCTTTAAATGGGCTAGGTGGGTGATGTGTATTAAAGAGGGTACTTGCTGTGATGAACACTGGGTGTTGTATATATGTGATGAGTCACTGAATTCTACTCCAGAAATGAATATTGCACTGAATGCTAACTAACCAATTTTAAGTTAAAAAAACCAAAGGGAAAAAATATTAAACAATAAATATTTGGTAGAATTGGCATCTGAAGCTGTCTGGTCCTGGACTTTTGTTTGTTGGGAGTTTTTTGACTACTGATTCAATCTCCTTGCTGGTAATTGGTATATTCAAATTTTTAATTTCTCTTGCTTCAGTTTTGATAAGTTACGTGTATCTAGGAATTTATCCATTTCTCCTAGGTAGTTCAATTTGTTGCCAGGTAGTTCTTCATAATATTCTCTTACAATTTTTTGTATTTCTGCGGTGTTGGTTATTTTCTCCTCTTTATTTTGTAATTGTATTTATTTGAATTTTTTCTTTTTGTGTTTTGATGAGTCCACCTAGAAGTTTATGAATTTTATCTTTTCAAAGAACCAGCTCCTGGTTTCCTTTATCTGCTCTACTATTTTTTAAAATTTTCTATATCATTTATTTCTGCTCTAATCTTTATTATTTTCTTTTTTTGGCTGGCTTTAGGTTTTGTTTTCTTTTTCCAGCTGCTTTAAGTACAAGGTTAGGTGTTTATTTGAGATTTTTCTTGCTTCTTACGGTAGGCCTGTATTGTTGTAAACTTACCTCTTAGAACAGCTTTCACTGCAAACAAGATCTTTGTTTTCATTTTCATGTTTCCATGTATTTTTTGAAAATTTTTTTGATTGACCCATTCATTGTATAGTAGCATGCTATTTAACCTCCATGTATTTGGGTTCATTCCAGACCTTCTCTTGTGGTTGATTTCTATTTCATAGTGTTGTCATTGGAAAAGATGCATGACATGCCTTCCGTTTTCTTGAATTTGTTGAGACTGTTTTGTGGCCTAACATATGATTTCTTCTGGAGAATGTGTCAGGTCCACTTGAAAGGAATGTTTATTCTGCTGTTTTGAAGATGGAATGTTGTGAATATATCTATTAGATTCATCTGGTTCAATGTGTTATTCAAAGCCACTATTTCCTTATTGATTTTCTGTTTTGATTATCTATCCATTGATATAAATGAGGTGTTATAGTCCCCTACTATTATTGTATTACCATTGATTACTTCCTTGTGTGTTATTAGCTGCTTTATGTATTTGGATGCTCCTATATTAGGTGCATAAATATTCACAATTGTATTTTGTTGGATTGTCCTCTTTATTATTATATAATGTCCTTCTTTGTCTTGTTACATCTTTGTTTTAAAATTTATTTTGTTTGATATAGGTATTGCTACTCTGGCTTACTTTTGACAGCCATTTGCATGATAAATGTTTCTTCATTACCTTACTTTCAATATACAGGTGTTTGTAGGTCTAAAGTGAGATGTCTGTAGACAGCATGTAGATGGGTATTATTTTTTTATCCATCCTGTTACCTTACATCTTTTGTTCGAAGTGTTTAATTCATTTATATTCAAAATAATTAAAACAATAAAAATAAATTTAAAAAACCAAAGTAATTATTAATACATATGTGTCTATTGCCATTTTATGATTTGTTTTGTGGTTAATTCTGAAGTTTTTCTCTGATAATTTCTTTTTTTCCCCCTCTTTCATGGTTTGCTGGTTTTTCTTAGTGATATATTTAGATTTGTCTTTGTGTATTATTACTCATTTTTGATTTATGGTTACCATTAAGTTTCTAATTTAACCTCTTCTGCATGTAGCAGTCTATATTAAGTTGATGGTCATTTAAGTTTGATTCATTCTTTACTCCTTTCCTCCCCATGTTTTAGATATATGGTGTCGCATTTTACATCCTTTTATTTTGTGAGTTCCTTGACTGATTTTTTTACAGAAATATTCATTTTTATTGCTTTTATTTTTCCTACTTTTATACTGTCAGTTTTGGTCTTTTCACTCAAAGAATCTCCTCCAATATTTCTGGTAAGGCTAGTTAGTGGTCATGAATTCATCTAGTTTTTGTTTGGCTGGGACACTCTATCCCTCCTTCTATTCTGAATGATAGCCTTGCTGGATGGAGTATTCTTGGCTGCAGATATTTGCTATTCAGCACTTTGACTAGATCATGCCATCGTCTTCTGGCCTGCAAAGTTTCTGCTGAAAAATCCACCAGTAGCCTTATGGGGTTTCCCTTGCATGTAACTGTCTTCTGTATTGTTTCTCATTTTGTTTATTGACCCCTTTATCTCTGCTATTGTTATTCCTTATCTCTGTGTTAAGGGTCTTACTCATGTCTTCCACTCTTTTCTCAAATCCAGGGAGTAATTTTATGATCATTACTTTATATTCCCTAAGGAAATTTTTAAAACTTCAATCAAATTTTGTCATTTCTCCTGTTGAAATAATTTATGGTTCCTCATTATGTTCAGGTAAAATCCAAACTCCCTAGAATGCTAAACTAAGCCCTGGGTGTTCTATTACCTACTCTTCCAGCCCCACCTGCCCTTTCTCCCTCCCCCAGGATGGAGAGTTAAGAGTGTGAACTCTGGAATCTAACTTTCTGTGTTCAGATCCTGGCTCTGCCACTTCCTAGCTCTGTAACTTTGGAAAGTCACTAATATTCTCTGTGCCTTGGTTTTCTTACCTGTAAAATGGGGTACATACTAGTTCCTGTTTTGTATAGTTATTGCATAGATTCTTTGAGTTAACATATGTTTCATGCTTAAAACGGCCCAGATAACAGTAAATTATGAATGCGTGTGTGCACATGTGTCTATTACTGTTATTAATTTCCTTGAAGTTCATCAAAAAGAATATAATAGGTCTTGTTTCTTTTTTTTTTTTGCATATGCTGTTTCCTATGCCCAGAAACACCCACTCCCCCTTTATCTGACTACCCTTTGTCCTCTGAATTCCAGGTTAGATGCAAGCCTTGCATAAGAGCCTTCACTGCATCTCCCTGCTACAGGCTAGATGAATTTCCTGCTCCTGTAGCACCTCTGCACACCTGGATCAGGATATTCATTACACTGGATTTGGGTCCTTGGCATTTGTGGATTTGAAAACTTGTAAGTGACCTAAAAGACTATGATGTTTAGTAATTTGTAATGGGGTTAATTATAAATATCACAAGATTATGATTAAATAAGGTACAGCATAAGTTTGGGGGTTTAGAAGCTCTCAGGATATATCCATCTGCAAAGTAAAGTTTCTGCCATATTTTAATTTTCTATTTCTTTGTATTGTTTCCCATATTAATTTTTGGGCACATTGTTTTATCTCTACCTCTAGTGTCTTACATGTGCAAGAGGCTTAAATAATATTTGTTGAGTATAACTGAATGTGTAAAAGAACAAATTTTACAGAATTTTTATTTATCTCAAAACTGACTTTGCCCCTAACCCATACGTTGAGGTGCTGACCCCCTTTAGGAAATACACATATGGCTAATCTCAATTTCAAAAGGTGTGAGTTACAAATCTTTGCCCTAGGAGATGTTTTACCATATTCAGGAGAAAAGGAGAATACATTTTTTAATACTAACTACTCCAGAGATATAAGGCTAATATTGTAAAAGGACTCATCTGAATTCAACATTTTAAAAGATAGACTCTTATTTTGTCTTTGCCCAGCAACTACTTGGAGAAAATAAAATGATTCATATATTTTCAACAGGGGACAATTTGGATCATAATTTAGTAAATATAAAGAAAGTCAATTATATGTATATGTATTGAAGGTATGATTTGGGCATATAGAAAAGCTTCTTCACCCCTGCTCCCACCCAAGTAGCTCACAGATGCCTTCTGCACTTCCTTTCATTGGCTACTTTTACTGACTCATCTTCAGGAGCATATCTGAGAAGGTTCATTCATTTAGGTGCTAATTCCTGAAGGAAAGGTACATAGCCCAGTTGGCACTCCACTGAGTGCCTAGCTCAGGGTATGCAAGCATGGATCCAAGTAGAAAGCATTTATTTTCGGGACAACATGGGGGCTCAGTGAACAAGCATCATCTCCTTTACAATAAAGGCTCACTCTAAAATTGCATGAGGGAAGATGAGATCCTATGACAAATAGCTCTTTCAAGACCCTTCTTAAATGTGCTTCTTCAAAGGTCAACTCTTGGGGGTCCCAGTGATCATATACCTGATATGATTGAGGGACAACTGGGGTTTAAATGTATAGGCATATTCTGAAGACCCAAAATAAAATTTCCAAAGTACACCCAGATCAGTGATTCTTAGGTAGGGACCAAGATTGGCGTGGGATGGAGAGCAGGGGAGGTTAGGGGAAGCTACCTGCAAGCCACCCCACCATCCTGAGAATCACTATATATAATAAGAGGTACAGTTTGTGGCAGTGAAATTTACATACAAAGAATCTGAAGACTAGGGAACATGGTTGAGAACTGTGATCTAGATATAAGGTCTATTTGCTTAATTTACAGATAAGGAGTCAGGTCCTAAGGTTTTACAGAATGGGCTTTTCCTACCACACCAGGCATCTCTCCAGATTTCATTTTATACCCCAAGACTTCTACATTACAAAGTGCTTTTTGGCATACAAGGCCCATCTTTTTTTTTTTTTTCTAGTAAAGAAGAGTCTTCTGATGTGTATCATGACAGACCCAATGTATTATGAAAAAAGAAAATAAATGTGATCAATGAAGAATAAGTAGGAGTGCTTCTCAAAGTGTTATGGAAGTAGCTGATATTATGAACAAATATTGAGTAGTTAAATTGTACTGGAATGCTTTAATGCAGTTTAGTTATATTGTCTTAAGTAGTATACATTTGTTTCCTTAAACCATGAGATTCAGAGTTGACTCTCAATGTTTGTAATTTTTCTAGGAACGAGATGAGATCATTCAATGTAATTTTGGGAGAAAGTACTGTATATTTTATAGAAAGCTTAGGAATTAATTCAGAAATAGCTCTTTCAGTTCTGGCATACTCCACATATTCACAGCTCTTTCTAATCCCTTCATCCCTGGGTAATTTATGCATAGGTCAAGAGGTCAACCTGGTCTGTAGCTGGTTCAATATTTGCATTATGTAAAATGACATCTAGTGTTTGTGTTTTTCCGAATAGGGCCTGTGTTCTCTTCAGAGACTCATGCAAAGTGCTTCATCGTGTGAAGGACCCCACTGTTTGATTTAACTCTACTGTTTTCCATTTACATTACACTCTAAGAAAGACATGAGCAAAAACTGTCACTCTCTGAGGGTAGAAATTGCTATGCTTCACAAAGACAAGAAGTAATTTTCCTGTAATCACAAGATGACTCAGGTTAGTAGCTTTCAGCTTTTACTGCAATTCAGATAACATGAGCGTGTTGGGATACTGTGCAAACCTCATTAGTCCCAGTCTCTATAATTTTAAATTTATGACAATGCGATATAAAGCAAGTTGGAGTTTATTTTTGTATTAGGTGATAAAAAGAATTTGAGAATAGTTGTACAGGGTACGTTAAAATGACCAGAATATATCTACTGTTTTTTAGAGAGCATAATTCCTTTTCTAGTAGTTGAAGAGCATTATTGTTAAATGACAGTTGTTAGCATACAAAAGTTTGCAGTATAACCTGTACTTGAAAATAATATGCAGATGTTAAGTTTGAAGGATCATGGATTGAAAGGAAAAAAAAAAACCTATGTATTTTATAATTAAGTCTTCAAACTATCCTGACCAACTCGAACTGTTATGTTAGAATTGCAATTTGAGTAGGTCTTTAAAAATTTAAAGCAGAGTTATATGTTCTCTTTTTTAATATTGTGTCTTCTGTGGCATTTATAATGGGAGAATAATTTACAGTGCTTGTGTTTGCTTTTAGATACAAAGCTGGGACTTCTGCATGCCTAGGGTTATATGGAAAACAGGCCTCGGCCAGGGCAGGAAATCATGAAATAAAAACACAACCAGGAAAGCTTGGTCCTAGCCCTGTTTCCTCTGAGTGCCTGTTGGTCCTCAGTAGGGCATTTATGATTTCTGACCAAAGACTTGAGGACCAGTTTGTCTGGAGTAAAGTCCTGTTGTCTTGCAGAAGGAGCTAAGAAACAGGTCATCAATGCATTGGTTCTATGGTTAAATGTTGGGTGACTGCTCTGTGTTCAGCAGAGCACTGTGAGATAGACAAAGACAGATCACAGACCAGTTCCTGCCCTCCAGAAGCTTCTAGTCTTGTTGGGCATGTATACAAAGTTGGGAATTCAAGATAGCACCATGAGAAATGTTTTAAGAGTGATACAGATAATAAATATGCAGAACACAGAAAGATTGGGAATGCTGGATTGTATCTATGGCTTCCCATGAAGTCTTTATGGAGGAGGAAGAAGCTTGCTAGACTTTGAAGGCCAGGTAAGATTTTAGAAGGGGGATGGGGATGGAGCATTTCAGATGACAGAGAACAGTCTATTGGCTTTAGCAAAGATCTGAATGAGGAGCTGTATGAGATGCACTCAGGGGAGGAGATCCACTTAGGGGAGGAGAGGACTTCAGGTAGAAGCTAACAATTTGAGATATGGTGGTTCCAGGATATAAGACTAGGAAGATAGACTGGGACCAGGTTGTTGAGGGCTTTCAATGCCAGATTGAGGAGTACAAGCTTCTTCCTGCAGAACATAGAGACCCCTGAAGGGTTTTCAACCCTATGAAATGGCTATTATCCATTATCTGGAAAATTATCCAGAATTGGCATGGAACAGAGATTCTAAATTGCTTTCCTTGGGTTCATGGAGGAAAAGTGACAAGCTGAAGCCATCAAGCCAGGAGTAACACATGTACTGTGTGATCCCTGCAGTCATTTTTACCACAGGAACATACAGTGTCTCTAGCAAGTGATGATTAATGGAGGATGGTGCAAACTCCCAGCTTTACGGATATATGAGATATGGGGAGTGGGAGGAAGGCAAGGGAAGCAAAAAGCCTGGAAACTGTAAAAGCAGCTCAGATATTAGGTTGTGGTGGTTACAAAAAGAAAGGGGAAGAAACAGCAAAGATGGCCATGGTAGTACCACAACTCTGATCTCTTAGGCTAGTGCTGGTTCCTACATGACCCTGCCATCCCAGGATGCTCTAGTACCACAAGCAGTGGCAAGTCCTGTCAGGAACTCAGGGCCACAGCGTGACTCCCTTCAACCGTGGCACCCCAAGGTGCAAGCTGTGGTCATGAAGACACATCCAAGTCTTTAATAAAATCTCTTGGCAGCAAATATCAAAACACACTTCCTCTGACATGAAGGACAGGTTTTGGGGGAGTGTACTAAGTAGCTAATGGAAGAAAGAGCTACAAACCAAACCTCAGGAAAGGCAACACTTGGAAGGAACCTGAAGATCTTTACTTTAGGGTTGTGCCATTAGTGATTTGATTCCAATGACCTCTCATCAGTTTTCCAGGGGAGTATGAGACACTCGGGGTGGGGGGATCCACTTAGGGGAAGAGAGGTCTTCAGGTAGAAGCTAACAATTTGAGATATGGTGGTTCCAGGATATAAGACTGGGAAGATAGACTGGGACAAGGTTGTGGAGGGCTTTGAATGTTGGATTGAGGAGTACAAGCTTCTTCCTGCAGAACATAGAGACCCCTGAAGGGTTTTCAACCCTATGAAATGTGATCCCTGGGGAGAGAGAGTGACTGTCCCCAGCCTACAGGACCGGCAGGCCCCAGCATCATGTGGTGTCTGAGCTGGGAGCAGTTCCTCAAAGGAAGGGAGGATAAACAGAAGTTTTAAAAAGTATTTAATCTTGGGGCACTTGGGTGGCTCAGTGGTTGAACATCTGCCATCAGCTCAGGGCATGACCCTGGGGTCCTGGGATTGAGTCCTGCATCAGGCTTCCCATGTGGAGCCTGCTTCTCCCTCTGCCTAGGTCTCTGCCTCTCTGTGTCTCGAATGAATGAATGAATGAATGAATGAATGAATGATTGTAAAAAATAAAAAAATAAAAAGTATTTAATCTCTGGGGTACTCAGAGATGGTTGCCGGATGGTTTAGTCAGTTAAGCATAAACCGGATGGTTTAGTCAGTTAAGCATAGGACTCTTGATTTCATTCAACTGAGGTCATGATCTCAGGGTTGTGAGATTGAGCCCAACCTTGGGCTCCTTGCTCAACAAAGAGTCTGCTTGGGATTCTCTCTCTCTTCCTCTGCCTCTCCTCCTTCCCCTATTCCCTTCTCCCCACTTGCTTTCTACAAATAAATAAATAAGTACATTAATTAATTAATAAAATAAAATGTATTTAATTTCTAAAATGTCTGGGATTGCAAATAATGATCATAAGTATATGGCCTCAGGTTTGGGGAGAGATCAGATATTCCACAGAATCTCGAATTTCCAAAATTATTTTTCACACCTACCTTTGCCAGATCCTCTGCTCTTTCAAACTAACATCTTACTGTTTAAAACAAATTATTGCTGGAAATTACCTCCAGCAATACTTCTGTGCCTTCATGCTTTGGGGTTCACACGTCAGAGTCCTTTTTCCCTCCCTCTCTCCCCTTCCTTAGCAGTCAGATCTTCAAACACGTCGGGTGACCTGAAGTGATTTGATTGCTATGCCTTGGCTGTGTTAGAATTTTCAAGTTTGCTACTCTCCCTGAAAGGCAGGTTAACGGCGTTGGTTGTTTGTTTTCCATTTGAAAGTAGTAATTTATTAACTGACCAGATTATAAAAATAATCATGGTAGATATCTTAGTTCTTCCTCCTAATAAGCCTTCTATTTATCTTAGGAAGATCTCCCTATCTTCTAGGGAAGATCTAGTCTTCCCTATTCCCAGCATCTCCACCGTCTACAAAATGGGTGGTGGTCTTTTTCTTCATACCCCCATGTGGGTATGAAGAAGATAATTTGAAGGGCCATAAAAGGTTATTTGCTTCTTTGAACTGTTTTCCAACAGTATAGATCTCGTGAATCAGATCCTCCATGCAGATGATGCCCTATTTACCAAGAGATAGGGCAGTCAATGTGTTATCCGTCAGGGCAATTCGCTTCTTGTTGATCTTGCCATAACCACGCTTGTAGATCAGTTCATTCACCGACTTCAGGTTTGGGTTCCCCCCTCCCCCAGGCTATATATGGTTCCACCATCCTTAGCATGTTAACTGAAGCCTTGTTGAGCTTAACAAAGGTGCCATTGTAGGTCTGGCAAAGGCAAAGAAGCTGCAACACCTTTCGAACCTTTGGGCTCACACCATTGATACTTCTGATCCTGATGACAAATGCCAATTTGGGTTCTGCAGGCACGTAGAAGTTGCCAGCTTTTCTTGCCATCTTCACCATTCAGATCTCAGTTTTGTACATCTGCCTGTATTCCTAGTGGTAATGCTTAGCTTTTTCATAGATAAACTTCCTCCTTGCCTTTCAAAGCATCTTTTGGGCAAACTTTTTTCCTCAGATGCTTGATCTTCAACTCTGTGACATTCCTTCACTTTTTTTTAAGGGTTTCTGACACTTCAAGAACCTTCTTTTTCTTCTCTTCTGCTCTCTCCATGGTTCCAGCCAGAAAAGAGGTGTTTGGGATTTTTAAAAAAATATTTATTTATTTTAGAAAGAGAGAGTGAGCACAAGCGTGAGGGACAGAGATAGAGAGCATCTCAAGCAGACTCTGCACTGAGCATGGAGCCTGATACGAGGCTTGATCTCATGATCTTGAGATCACAACCTGAGCCAAAATTAAGAGTTAGATGCTTAACGGACTGCTCCACCCAGGAGCCCCAGCAGGGCTTTAAGAAACATGGTGGATTGCCCAGCTTTGGTCAGTCTTTGAAACTTCTTATAAGTACAATTTAATTGAATTCTAAGGTGAGGATCCAAATTTCTCCATGCATTCATTTGGTGATATATTATTTTACATACAAGCAGGGCTCACAGACAATTTCCTTTTTAACAATTTCCAGTTACACTGGAACTGAACATAATATATTAGACTCCAGCATACCACAATTCTAGACTTCTAGAGCAAGGGTTTTTAAGCCTCTTTGGTATTATTTTGAACTTCAATTTTTTAATTGGTTCAAGCAAAGTTCAGTTGTAGTTACAAGTTGTCAGTGTTATTTCTATTAATGATTAATGGTAATACATTCTATGAACAATGAATATTAGAATGCAAATAGTTCTGAGCCCTAATGGAATATATATAAAATTAATTAATAAAATCATAAAATTATATATTTTATCACTTCTTCCTTATTTTTATCCCTATAAAATTAGAACTCTTAGATTTTTGTCTATTTTTCCCATTGCAGTGTCTTGCTTCTTTTACCTTAACATATAGGAAGCACATGATAATCACTCAATATATATTTGTTTTCCTTTTTCCCATCCTTCTTTTCTCTTCCCCTGGTGTCTTTCCTCTTTCCCTCATCATTCCATTTTGCTTATTTAGAAAGAAAAACTGTACGGGTATTTGGGTGGCTTCATCAGTTAAGCATCTCGACTCTTAATTTTGGCTCAGGTCATGATCACAGGGTTTTGGGATCAAGACCCCTGTTGGGCCTTGTGCTCAGCACAGAGCCTGCTTGTCCCTCTACCTCTGCTCCTCTCCGTACTGTTTCTCTCTCTCTCAAATAACATCTTTAAAAAAGAAAAAGAAAAACTGTATTAGCATATATTTTTGGCTCCTTCTTTGTTTTTTGGGGAACCCTGTTTCTTCTATTATGTATGTGTTGTTCAAGAGGTTAACCGTCCAACTTTCAATTAGGCTCCACATTGCTGTTTCCTTGGTTCTAAAGCTTATAAATATTGTGAAATCGTTCTGAAAGATTTTATTCTCCCATAAGCTCAGCAGGTTTTTCCAGTAAGTGCACTTGCAGGGAGCCACAGAAACAGCTGCCTAAACATTCCAGCTGATCAACATAGGAGTAATAAATCAGGAAATTTCAGTTTGTCCAAACATTTCTAAAAAAGCATTGAAGTATCTGAGAATTATCTTTTTTTTTTAATTTTTTTTTAATTTATTTATGATAGTCACAGAGAGAGAGAGAGAGGCAGAGACACAGGCGGAGGGAGAAGCAGGCCCCATGCACCGGAAGCGTGATGTGGGATTTGATCCCGGGTCTCCAGGATCCCGCCCTGGGCCAAAGGCAGGCGCCAAACCACTGCGCCACCCAGGGATCCCTCTGAGAATTATCTTAATGAGTAACAGTCACAATAGAACAACAAGGTAATTAGAGAATGATGGTAAGTAAGAGTAGGACCAGCGTGCTGTTATAGGCTAAAGGTAAGATAGCACCCTTCCTGGATTCTTTATATAATTTCTGTTCCCATCCACTTACTGAGATCTGTAATCCTCATATATCATTGTAGTTGTGCTACTTGGAGGCTGTGGCTAACATAATTCATCTTTAATTTCACATTGGATGTTTAGGTAAAGCTATTCAATATCTAGTGAGCACATGGATCTAGGGCTAGTAAAGTGAGTTTCTTTTCTTGCCACAGACCAATTAGTTGCTAACCTGCTGCCCTAATATGACATATTTACTGAGAGCAAATGGACTATTCTTCACGGGTCACTGGATAATCTGGCATGAGTCATTATTTTATTTAAATTAGTAAGAAACCCTCAGTTCATTTCCCTATATCATGTGCATAAGGGTTATTTGTGAATCAGAGTTGTGAGGTGTGTGGTTGTTGAAGTCACAGTGCTTGGGTGAACATCCTAAGCACTGGGTTTATCATTATTTGTTCAGGTCTTTTTTATGATCTTAAAATTTTTTATAGTTTTATTCCAAGAAAAAAGAGACCAGGAAATCCTCAGTTACATTTCTTCTGAGCTAAAAACTCTCTCAACAGTTTCTCCTGTTGTATATAAGAGTATATATTATTACATCATCTAATTTCATGGGAATACTGCCTCAAAATAGTACCATAACTCATCTTTGACCCTAGTAATCTCCAGTGTCTAGGTATCCCCCAGAAGGCACTAACCGAATAGCATTCATTCATCCTGGCAATGGCAGGACACAGCTGAGAAAGGATATTCTGCTCAGCTGTGGGTTTTAAAATGCTTTAAAGTTCATAGTAGGACAATTGTCTGAAAGTAAAAGGTTTTTCTTACATTGAAATACACAGAGGAGCACATATAAATGTACACTTCGATGAATTTTCACAAAATAAGCGCACTAATGTAAACAGGACCCAGATCAAGGAATAGAATATTAACCACACCCCAGGACAGTGCCCCCCTTTGCAATTCCTACACCCCTAGGTAACCATTATTCCACTTCTAATGACACAGGTTTGCTTTACCTGTTTTTGTACTTTGCATAAATGGAATCCTACATTCCATATTCTTTTGTGTCTTTCTCTTTTAACATTTTATTTATGAGACTGAGCCATCTCACTGCATATAGTCACAGACTTTTCCTCCTTATTACCCGGACGTATTTCTTTGTATGAATTCATGGCAATTTATTTGATTGTTCAACTGATGATATACATTTCCAGGTCTGTGCTATTCTGAAG
The DNA here is from genome assembly GCF_048418805.1 of Vulpes vulpes. Classification (NCBI taxonomy): domain Eukaryota; kingdom Metazoa; phylum Chordata; class Mammalia; order Carnivora; family Canidae; genus Vulpes; species Vulpes vulpes. The sequence goes on from NC_132786.1 coordinate 40,809,144, forward strand.
AGTGTGACTGTCTTTTGGTAAACATATGTGTGCATTTCTTTTGGATACATATACACATACATAAAGAGTACAATCTCTGGGCCACAGGATACTCATATGTTTGGCTTAGTTGTCACTTGCCAAAGAGTCTTCCCAACAGGCTGACACAATTTATGATTCTCCTAGCAGCATATTCGGATTCTGGACACTCCCAGTTCTCACCAACACTTGGCATTTTCTGTCTTTTTCCTGTTAGCCATCCTCTTGCATAGGTGGTGGTATCATGGTGTGGTTTTAATCGGCAGTTGCCTGATATGAATGAAGATGCGCACTTTTTGTGTGTTTCCTGTTCATCTCCTGCCCACTGTGAAGTTTTGAGGGTTTTTTTTGTTGTTGTTGTTGCCCATTTTTATATTGAGTTGTTTGTCTCTTGCTTAGCAATGTGGAAGAAATCTTCATATTCTGGATACAGATCCTTTGTCAGACATATGTACTATGACCATCTTTTCACATCCTATTGGTTGAATTTTCACTCTCCTATGGATGTCTTAATTTTTTTTAAAAGATCATATTTATTTATTTGAGATAATGAGAACAAGAGGAGTGTGAGTGGGGCCGGGGGAGAGGGGCAGAGGGAGAGAGAATCTTAAGCAGGCTCTATGCTGAGCATGCAGCCTGACACAGGGCTCGATCTCACCACCCTGAGATCATGATCTGAGCTGAAACCAAGAGTCAGATATTCAACTGACTGACCCACCCAGGTGCCCCTGGATATCTTAATTTTAATATTAAGTCTAATTAATAGTCTAATTTATTTATTTTCCCTTTTACGGTTAGGTCTTTCTGTTGAAGAAAGTTTAACCTAGCCCAAGGTTATATAGAAGCTCTTTTTTCCTCCAAGTTTTATTGTTTGACCTCCTAGAAAGAGGGTTTAATTCAGAAATGTAGTCAGCAGGTAGGTATCTGGATACAGAAAACAAATGAGTGCGTTTTCCATTGAGCCAAACATGAAGGAGAAAATAGTGGTGTGGAAAGAAATTCAGGATAAAATTTAACAGAAGTTCCCATCACAAACAAAAGACAGATCCCTTCTGGTCACTGGGCTGTGAGCTTACAGCTTATGATCCTAGTCTTGGAGCTGCCTTTCTAGGAGTGGTTACTATAAACTGCCCTGAGACTCTGCAGCTCTGGTGACGCCTCCCTGGGGACAAGGAACCACTCCAGGGGACTAAACAAGGCCTCTCAGAGTTCCCTGTGTTCTCTGGGGGTCAAGGGCAGTGTCTCATCTCCTTGATGAGATACTAGGAAAATCTCTCAGAAAGCCTTTTCAGCTCCTCTGAATTATTTTTACTATTTATACATGTGTGTGGTATATGTGTATAGTTTGCCAGTGATCATTAAAAGTATTTCATTTTTTGGTACTCACTTCAGATCTCAAAGTTGCATGTGAAATTGTGGGTATTGGACATGTCTCTATGTGCACTTCTCTACCCCCCCCCCTTTTTTTTTTGCCCAGAAAGATGGCATCAGGAAAGACTGACATGTGAGAGGGATGGCTTACAGAGGGGCAGAAGGAAACTTTGTGGGTGATGGCTATGTTCATTATCGTAATTGTCTCATGGTTCCCCACATGCATTTGTATAAAATTTATCAAATCACACACATTAAATATATGCAGTTTGTTATACGTCAATTATTCCTAAACTGTTAAAATAATTTAAAATATTGTTGCTTTGGCTGGAGTTTCAGTTTTCACTTACTCATTAAACATGGTTATACCTATTATATTTAAGACTAGTTAGTGCTAGATACTATGGGCTAACCAAACCTGTATATTTTACAGTGTTTCTTTAGAGTCCAGAATCCGGTAGCATTGCTTAAGTCATTATAGTATTCTGTAGACTCTGAAACATTTAGGGTCCTGTGGCATTTACTGGATGAAGGAAATTATACTTGAGAAGTTTGGAGAAAACCAGAGACAAAAGTCGCTTCTTGGCTCACAATAATAAATTAAGTTTTAAGAAGCGGAATGCAGTACTGTCTCAGTTTTCTCCCAGTTTTGTTACATCTGTAGTAAAAAGGAAAATGTTAATATTTATGAAGGAAAAAGACTGACTCACATAGTAACAAGGTAACTTCTAATAGAATATGATTGATAATTTTTACTTTTTCATTACCTGTTCAACATTTCTTACATGAGCTGTTTATTTCCCCCTTTTTTTGGCTTAAAATATCCACACTGTCTGCCCATCAAGAGCAGTTGCTTGGGGACTATGCTGCTGTTTCCATGATTTTGCAGAGGCATGCAAAACAGCACTGGAGCTACCCACTGGCTCCTAAAGCTTCTGCCCAAACACAATCTACATCTTTCTGATCATATTTAATGGACAAAATTCAAACTTTGCCTGAATGAAATTGGATGGAGAGGTGTTATCTTAGAACAGAGCAACCAAATATTGGTGACTTCTTAATGATGACCCTGTTGCTAGAAGCATTGCTGAGATCCTTCTCTTTGTTCCTCTCTCCATGGGAAAGCACATCAAGCGACTGACCTCTCGTTACTTTTCTATCACTTTCTCTCCTCTCTTCTATTTTGCAAGGAATACAGCTAGGTGCAGACAAAAACCCAAGCTCTTCGTATAAGAAGTAATGCTGAATTAAAGAGGACTCCTGTGGTGGTCAGGTCAGAAACCCAACAATCATAAGTACAAAGGGGAATTGACTGACCCTGAGTTGGGTAGGATAAGAAGTATCGGGCCCCCAGGACTGTAAAAACCAAAGTCTCAGGGAGTAGAACCAGGACTTTCTGTGGGCTGTGGTTCTTTTTCTCTCTGCATTTTTCTCTCATCTGTTTACTTTGCCTGACTTCATTCTCTTCTACCTAAAGACAGGTCTTTTCCATGTGAGGGAAAGATAGTCATGGGCAGCCTGATCTTTCATCTTTCTACCTCTGGTGATGCCAGAGACAGGCCACTGGTTCTTTATTTTTATTTTTAAAATTTTATTTTTATTTATTTTGAGAGTGTGTGTGTGAGTGGGAATGGGGCAGGGAGGGGCAGGTGGAGAAGGAGAGAGAGAGAATCTTAAGCATGTTCCACACCCAGTGCAGAGTCCCACATGGGGCTCTATCTCCCAACCCTGAGATCATAACCTAAGCTGAAGTTATGAGTTGGACGCTTAACTGACTGAGCCACTCAGGTGCCCCAAAGCCACACGGAGATAGCTCCAGGAGGGATTCTAATTGGCTCACCTTATATCACCTGCCCACCTTGGACCAATGATTATGTCCAGGGATATGGTACCATGATTGGCCAGGCCTTGGTCACATGCCTGTGACCTCTTGGCCTCTGTGACCAAGAGGACAAGATACAAATTATTAGAATAAGAGGGGTGGTGAACTTGGTTGGACAAATAACAACAGCTACTCTAGTCTACTTAGAATTAGGCCTAGAGCAATCTTTTAAAATTATACATCCAATCATATTACCTACCCTCCAACCCATCTACCAATTTAAAAACTATTTTCTACTTTCCATTGCACTCAAAGTAAAACCTAAATTAGTTCCTTGAATTTTCAGTGCATTACTTCATCGGACTTCTCCTTGCCTTTCAAATTATTTTGCCTTCTCTCATGACTCACCAACAAGGCTAGCTACAAGGGCCTAGAACTTGATAGCACACAGGTTAAGAAGCCTGGCTAAACCAAATCCTATCTCCCCAGCTTCACCTTGAACCCTGTGCTCTTAGTACTGATCCCACTAGCTTAATCACATTACCTAGCTCACAAAGAATTTGCCTTGATGTTTAAAATTCATATGGAAAATATTGCAGGAAATTTAAATCCAGTGTTAAAAATGTCACACATTGGAGAGCCCCAACTCGACAAATCAGTTTCACGGTCAGCTATTCATTCTGCAGTCTATAACCTCAGCTGTAAAATACAATAAAAACAAAATGGGTTTATATTGTTCACACACTTTAAAATATCTCTTTCTGTATGGCACAGGCCAACCAATTTGGGAGAGGACTCAGAGGAAGGTCTCCAAGGAGTACTCTTTTAGATACTACAAATTCTTAGCTTCTAGTGGGAGCCAGAATGAAGATAATCGAGTTTATGTTAATTGCCACTTAATGTGTGCAAGTACAAGAAAGTAAATTTATTTGTTCTAGGGTTCCTCAAAATTGCATTGCTGGATTTGATTCCTTGAGTGGAAAAAGTGTTAAATAGACTTAAGTCTACGGAGATTTTGATTAAAAAGAAAAGCACTCAGTGTTTGGGTTTTTCTGGTGTGTAGGCAGTCATAGCCAGCCATATGTTTACTTTGTAAATTCCAGTTGAGAGTGCAACATAAGCTGTTTCAGTTTGGGTGGAAGTTTTGTCAGACCTCACAAATGAATTTTGTACTCTGTTAGGAGTTTGCCAGATTTTTTTGCAGGGGCTGTGGGCAGGTCCAGGGTAATTAAGGATAGTCTACTGCTAATTTGTTTTTTTAAGAGTAAATCCTAAAAAGCTCTTCCTTGTAAGAGAAGGAATGATGGAATTAGACTATCATCATTTGGTGATAACTGTAGTATTAACTGTTTAGGGCAAGAACCACCAATGGATAGGATGCTAAAATTGGTGGATGAGCCTATGAGAAACGATATTTATGCAGTCTCAAAGTGTATCCCTCCACAAGATATTGCTTAAATGTAAAGGGGAGTAAGAAGGGAAGGTACTTTGTAGTTACTAATTAGACGCTGCCTTGCTCAAGTGCTTCCTACTTTCCAGGGTAGAAGTGATGAGGGGATGGAGGGTGGAGAATCGGACACAGAAGCTGTCTAGAGATGGCACCCTTCTCAGGTCCCTTTCTCATCTGCAAGCTTGTGACTGTAAGGCCACTCTCTTGCCACACTCCCCAGAGTCACTCCTTCTTCTACCAAAGCCAGTACCCTCCTCTGCACTCAGGGTTAGGCTCCATTCTGGTTGTGTTTGTTCACTTATTGACGGTATGTTGTGTGCAAACCCCAGGGGATTCAGCATTAAATAAGACAAGCCCTTGATCTCGAGGATCTTCCAGCCAGGGCTAGAGGAAAATATCAAATAAACTATCATAGCCCTTTGGATCTGTAGAAGTATGCATGGGACACACAGGAGTACAATGGGAGGGATCAAACTATCTGATACGCACCTGTAGGGTTCTCAAATGATCAAGGATACTTTCACATTAATTGGTAAAAGCCACATGCTGAGCCCCTGACCACTTTCCATCACTCACATGCCTCAAGAGAATAATTAAAAGATTAAACCCAACATAGCAGAGGCCTCTAAGATTACTCTTATGTTTCTCCACTCCTTTCTGATTGCCCAGTCCTGCATGAGAGGTCAGACAAGGCTTTCTGGAAGAGGTGACGTGTGTGCCAAGAATGCAAAGTTAGCCAGGTAAAGTGCAGCATCTGTTCAGGGCCCTGGATGGGAGAGAATGTGTTGCAACTGAGAAACCATGGTTCACTGAGTAACGCAGCCAGTGCTGGGGAAGGGTGGCGACAAATGGCTTCAAGAGGTAGGTTAAGGCCAGATCAGAAAGAGCCTTGAATGCCCTATGACACCTGAACTTGACCGGGCAAGCTGTAAGATGCCTTTGAAGAAGTCCAAGATGGAAAGCAACACAAGTAGATTCACGTGTTATAAAAACAGTCGTGGCATAAGGGAAGGGATTGAGAGGGCCAAAAAGCAAATACAAACAAGCCAACCTATTAACAGGCCATGGAAGTAATTCAGGCAAGAGATGAGCACCTTCTTTAAAGCAGGATCAGTATGGAAACAGAAAGGGTTGGAATCCCAGAACATTAAAAAGATAGAATAACTAGGGCTTTGTGATTGGACAGGAGTGATGAGCTACCTGTTATAAAATTTGAAAATGTACTTAGCATTAGATAGAATGATTTTATCCAGAGAGAACCATTTTGTAAGTCTTTTATATATGCTTCCAAAATGAAGAATTGATCTTACACAAGAATTTGTGATGACTGGCTCATTTCCAAACCATTCTTTTCTGAAGATGTGCAGGTAAAAAAAAACTCTACATTTACTACTCTTTGGACAGCTATGGCAGGGTTACAGTGCAGGTTTTGTTCTTTGCAGTTTATTGTTTTGGGTTTTAAGATTTTATTTATTCATGAGAGAGAGAGAGAGAGGCAGGCAGACACACAGGCAGAGGGAGAAGCAGGTTCCATGCAGGGAGCCCCATGTGGGACCTGATCCTGGGACTCCGAGATCACACCCTGAGCCAAAGGCAGATGCTTAACTGCTGAGCCAACCAGGTGCCTCTGTTCTTTGCAGCTTAAAAAAAAGTGTCAGGATGGTATGACCTTGGTGGTAGTAGGTCCCGAATTTTAGGAAATCTGCATCCTCCTTTGGCTACCTCTGGAGCAGACTCTGACCTGCATTTCTTGGGGTGGCCCCATTCCCAGGATGGACCATGAAGCCGCCCAGCTGGAGCAGCAGCATGTGCATGACGTGTATGAGAGCACCGCACCATACTTCAGCGACCTGCAGAGCAAAGCATGGCCTCGTGTCCGCCAGTTCCTCCAGGAGCAGAAGCCGGGCAGCCTCATTGCTGACATAGGTAACCCGGGGTTGTGCCATGTAGTCTGAAATATAGTCTATTGTGCTTTTCCTTTTCAGATTCAAACACCTCTGCATACATCGACCAACAAAATTGACCTGGCATTATTGAAGAAATCAGGACAGAAATGACTGAGGGTGAAATTGACCAGTTAAAAGTTAGATAACTCTTCATAGTTGCCAATCCTGTTTGGTGGCTCACATGCCTTCTACAGAAAAGCCAGAATTGTGGGATTGCAGAAGTCCTGTAACCTCTTATTAGTTTCATAGATCCTTTCCCTTAACTATTCTGGAGGTCTTTCACTGTAAGCATATCTTTAATTGGATATTATTTGCCTGGAGGGCTTTGGCTCATATCTTTCTGAATCAAGAAGTGGTAAACTACAACCCAGTAGATTTAAGACTAAGGTTCAAGACACGATGGGATTCCCACTGGAGGCTTGCCCACCTAAAACTGCTTTCCAGAAACTGCATACAGACTGTGCCCATAAGAGTCATAATTCTATAGTTACAAATTCCTTCTGTTTTGACATTTGCTGTAAACATTCACTCTAACTATTAGGAAGACAAACAGACATGTGTCCAGGGCTTCTTAACATATTAGAGGTGGTATATGAACCGTGTGGAATGTGGGAAAGGAATGCATGTCAGCTAGAAATGGAGAGACTTTGAGAATATCTCTATCATGTCAACTACTAAGAATTAACTGTGGTTTCAGAAGATACAGTGAGTTTGGAACTCTCACCGCCCACAGTGTCAGCAAAGTACCAGAATCTTAAAATCAGTTAGAAGAAAAAGAGGCCATTCAGTAAGTGGCTTTAGGACAACAGTATAATTACATGCTTCTTCCTCATACCCTACTCCTCAAATTCCAAATGAAGCCAAGATTGAAGTATGAGAAAATGAAATCTTTAAAGGACTAGATGACTGAGAACTAGAATATTTTTAAAAATATCCTCAGAGGCAAAATCCCCTTCTATATGTAACACCAAGGAAAGTCAGAAATCATAAAAGATAATCCAGTTGTCATTACTCACAGTACCTATGTTAAGTTAGTAAAAATTGCCATGAACACTGACTTCGCGAATGCTGAATTACGGCTCCTCGGGGAGATGCAGGATCAAGGTTCCTGTGAATCTCCAGTTACAGCATTTTTGTCAACAAATCAGTCCCTAACCTCGTTTCATGAGTATGTCTGTTTGAAGACACGTTATTACTATATAGGATGGATTTTTGAGCATTGAACCCAAGGCCAGCACACTGTAACTCAAGCCTGAGCAAAGTGCACTGAACACATAGATCTTGTCCATAAGGTTCGTCATAGCCATCTTGGCTTAGGAACCCCACCCAACCCCACAGCTCACAGCCCCCACCCAGCACTTGAGCCTTAAGCTCAGCAGCCATCCTACACCATGAAGTCACTAACAGAGCACAAAAATGCAATAAATAAATTAATTAATTAATTAAATAAAAAAATAAAATAAAATTAAATTAAATTAAATTAAATTAAATTTAAAAAGTGACAGTAAACAGACCACCTAAAGGACACTTGTTGATAGGATGAGAACCAAAACAAGGTGCTGGTCAGGGGCACCTCAGGCAATTCAGATTTTTCCAAATTTTTGCTGCCCTATAAGCAGGCTTGTTGGTGACCCATCACACAAGTGCTTGAGTACTGACTTGGGGATAACAAATTCTGTCAAGTAGGTGAACATATAAATATAGAACCTGTGAGTAAAGAAGATCAACTCTGTTGATATCTTTGACCATATAAAAGTTTAAAAGTTCTATAAGGCAAAAATCTAGACACATATATAAATGAAGCCAAAAAAAACCCTGGAAACTAAGTAAAAATATCTCTGCAACTTTATATGATAGAAAACTGGAAAAAAAAAAAAAGAAAACCGGATAATTTTCTTTTTTTTAAATTTTTATTTATTTATGATAGTCACACAGAGAGAGAGAGGCAGAGACACAGGCAGAGGGAGAAGCAGGCTCCATGCACCGGGAGCCTGACTTGGGATTCGATCCCGGGTCTCCAGGATCGCGCCCTGGGCCAAAGGCAGGCGCTAAACTGCTGCGCCACCCAAGGATCCCCGATAATTTTCTTAATCTACAGAGCATTCTTCAAAGTCAGGATGAAAGAATAGGACCAAAAATTCAAAGGAAAAATGAGGAAAGGATATAAACAATTCAAAAAAGAAGGAATACCTATTGTTTAAAAATTTTTTGATAGCTGATCCGCTTACATGGCTCAGTAACAAAGGTACCAAAGGGTTTACAGTGAAAAATATGCCATCCCAGTCCTGCAGCACCAAGCAACCCACACTAGAAGCAATTAGCTTATATAATCAAGATATTTAAGTATGAGCATTTCCATATGTGTACATATGGGTGGATTATCGTTTTTTGATTACACAAATGGTAACATACCACCGTATGTTATACAAACTGTCATAAGTACACCTTACTTCTGTTTTCTTTACTGTATTGTAGAGAGCAACCCATATTTGTACTTACACCGTATTAACAGATCCATGTTGTCTGTTCTGTCTTGCTACTATAAATTATGGTGCAAATGATACTGTTTAGATGCCCCTGTGTAAATCCATAATTATATCTAGTAATATTTTTACCCATTTCTATTTTTCAAATTTTGTGCTTTTATATTTTTTACTACTCTATAAATGAATGGAACTATTTTTTAAAGATTTTATTTATTTATTCATAGACACAGAGAGAGAGAGAGGCAGAGACACACAGGCAGAGGGAGAAGCAGGCTCCATGCAGGGAGCCTGATGTGGGAATCAATCCTGGGTCTCCAGGATCACACCCCAGGCTGCAGGCGGCGCCAAACCGCTGTGCCACCGGGGCTGCCCAAATGGAACTATTTTGATTACACAATGAGAAATAGGCTTTTTTAAAAGATTTTATTTATTTTAGAAAGAGTGTCTAGAGAGAGAGAGAGAGAGAAAGCATGGAGAGAAAAAATCCCAAGAAGACTCCAAGCCTAGCATAGAGCCTGATGAGGGGCTTGATCCCACAAGCCTGGGATCATGACCTGAGCTGAAACCAAGAATCGGATGCTCACCTGACTGAGCCATCCAGGTGCCCCTAGAGAAAGGTTTTAAAATAAAAGTAAAGTAAAAGAAAAAAATGAATGAAAAGAAAGAGCCCAAGGTAATTAGACAGAATAAAGTAGGATAATATGACTATCTCCAAAAGGAAATGTTTTTCTTTCCAGGTTTTCTACTTGGCTAAAATCAATGGTTTGTTATGTTGGCTAACTTGACTATTAGATTAGCAATATATATTTTATTACTAGTAAAACTTTGTATAGGTCATAATCATCTGGAGGTAATCGGGTTCCAGCTTTACCCATACAGTAATTTCCTAGGCTGTTTTCACTATTTAATTGGTGCAACTTTCAGTTGACAAGAATTTTATTAGCCACCTCACCCTATTCCCCAGTCCAGCTGATTTACTGAGGTGTGGGTGAAGGGTCCCTGATGGCAACTAAGAATTCAGGGCAGGTATCAGGAATTAAGTGAGCAGGAGCTATAGCCCGAGTGAAAAGAACTTTGATGGTTCAAAAACAGCAGAAATCCCAGGTCTCTGAGGAAATGCTAGGATCTGTGCGGTCATGGCAATACTGCTACCTAAAATGGGCTAGTCCCATAAGGACATTAGATGGGGTGTGGAGGACGTTCTGGGGTTTGAGAGCTTTATGTAGATTAGTTCAGAAAGCAGGAAAAAGACCAGAGCTCAATTCTTTTTGAGCAAGGTTACTTTCTTACCCAACATCAGAACAAGCATTTGTCCCAATAGTATTGAAAATTGCATTTGTGTATACATAATAAAAATAAACTTTTCAATAATTAAGATCCCCTTTGCCTCTTAACTTTATGTATTTATTCCCAGTCTCTGTGGTCAGATTTGATTTGCCAAGTCATTCCCTGTTTACCATTCCTTCACTGAGTCAATAAAAACGTGGGGCTCCTGCTTTGTGGTGGGCACCATGCCTACAGAATAAAACATATCCCTTCATCTCTGGCTTCATGAAATGTATATAAAATGAGAAATAAATAGGTGATCTAGTCTTCTCTTTCCCATGGGAAAAGAGAATCCTCTTTGAGATAAGAGTCTTAGCAAAAAAAAAAAAAAAAAAAAAAAAAACAAAAAACCCAAAAAACAAAAAACCTCTGAATTTTAAAAATGTAGTTGTGCCTACAAACTTAAGAGGAAACATTCAGATTAGTTATTTCTAGCAAACACCTGCCCACCGTGCACCAAAACATTTCATGGAATTAGGGCAAGTATCTGTTTTCTTCTTTGAGTGAGGCACAGAATGGAAAAGAGGGAATGGAATGTAAGCCCGTACTTTCTGTTAGCTCGCTTCAATACTATGAAACGTTATCATTTAATGAGACTGAGTAAAGCGGCATGACTGTTGGGTACTGGAGCTTACTGCAGTGTCAAAAATGTCCTGATATGCTTCTTGCACATTTAAGATCATGGGGTCACTAGGCTTAGCAATATTCCCCAATTTCCTCATTAGGATAAAATCTTCCCCTTCCTAGCATTTCAGTGTATGCAGCTGGAAAATAAATAACTGCATCATATTTGGGAGATTCACCACTATCCTTAGAAATGAATGCCATCAGAAATGAAAATGGGACAAATCAAGGGTGTCATGGGCCTTGGGAGCCTTTGAGGAGATGCTGAGATTTGAAAAGGCCTAAGTGGCTTCAGTACTGCAAGACGCCCTCTGAACACCTCCTTCTAGCTCTCATGATCCACACACCTATTCTTTCGTTTCTTTACTTTTTAAATTCCGGTATCATTGACAGGCAGTGCTATATTAGTTTCCAGTGTACAATGTAGTGATTCAACAGTTCTGTACGTTGCTCAGTGCTCATCCCCGGAAGTGTACTCTCAATCCTCTTGACCTGTTTCACCACTTCCCACCCCCCTCTGGTAATCAGCAGTCTATCCTGAACCTGCTCTTATTAGTCTAAGTTAATTTGGCCTTTCATTTTTCTAAATGTACCCCCTGAGCCAGTTAAAATAAAGCAAACTGTTTTACAAGATTATTTTTCTTTCACTATGACCATCATCTTTGAAATACTCAGGACTGCAATTTTGAAATACTTTCTAAAGCCTATCTTCCCACAACTCCCCTCCAATATTGATTACTTTTTCTCATAAGCATTCTTAGAAACAGTAGCTAGGAGATCTAAAATATTTCTGAGACCCAATCATTTACATTGAAATAATCACGCTGGAAATCTTATTTTTTATTCACATACTCACCACTGTCTCAGCTGGCATCGATGAACTTTAATTATGCTTTTATTGTCTCATATAATTCTGAATGGCCTATGAAGAGGGAGTTATTAGAGCACTGTGATATATTTCAGGAGCAGCAAACTAATCATCCTTGAATAGTGGTAGTATTTTTTTCAGGGAGAAAACTCTAGAGCTAATGCCAGTAGGCACAATTATCAGCTCTAATGATATCTGTAAATATTTCTGAAAAAGGAATTAGCTACTATGTCTGTGAAAATATAACACTAGGTATCAGATCCTAGAAGGCTTTGTTTCAAGATGATTTCTCCTATTATTTCTTTCTTTCTTGTAGTATCAGATCTGATTGATCTAGATCTTTGGGTTGTGTAAATATTGAATTATTTGGGTCTCTGCTACCAGAAAATGGATGTCAAAAATGGTCTGTTTAAGAAAAAATAATAGTTCTAAGAGTTTGCATACTAAGTCAGTAGAGATCATTTAAAACCTAGGACTGACAATAGATTGGATGGAAAGATATTGAAGTTCATTTTTATTCAAATTCAAAATATTTGACAAGCATTTATTCTTATGTGTAAATTATTTTATGTATATCCAATGAAAAATGATGGGCAGTAGTTTGTTTTACACAGCAAGTAGTAAGAATGTCTGAAGAAATAATATGAAAATAAATGCCATCACATACAGATCTATGCATAATGAAATATGTATATGAAGGAAGCTTTTGTAAAGGACTGGGCACTGCTCCTGGGTACCACAAAGCTCTGATTCCCTGCCGTGAGCCAGCTAACAGTCTTTGGTTGAGCTAGTGTGCTAAACCCTGTGGGTATGACCTCATTAAGTGTTCAATAAATATTATTTCTTTTTCCCTATTCCTTTCCCTCTTCTATTGTAAATGAAAATATGCAAGTGCCCTCTGAAGGTTTTTCTTTGGCTTTTGTGAATACCTTCATGCCATGCTGTCGTCTGTTTCAGTTCATTAATACAAAGTTATTTCTATTCCTCGTTGTAAGAAAAACTGACAGTATTCCATTTCCTAGAAAGGACAGCACGTAACGCAGGTTTTTCTCTTATAGGTTGTGGGACTGGAAAGTATCTTAAAGTGAACAGCCAGGTATATACCCTGGGCTGTGACTACTGTGGGCCATTGGTAGAGATTGCCCGGAGTAGAGGATGTGAAGTCATGGTATGTGACAACCTTAATCTCCCCTTTAGGGATCAGGGCTTCGATGCCATCATCTCCATAGGAGGTAAGGCAGCCTGGTCACACGTTTGCCCTTCACCATGAGAATAATGTTACATGGTGGAGGCCATTCTCACAACCTAACATGAATTCTTTGTAGAAATGTCTATGTGATTCATTTTATCTAATTTTTAAAAATATTTCAACTGGATGATTTGACTAATCGCAAATGTATTTACGGTAGTACACATATGATTGTGTTAACTAGTCAAATGTTCAAACTGGTATTGTAGTCTTTCTGATGATTCATTTCAATTTCTTTGACTTATGAGTTAGAAAGTATTAGGGGAATTTGACTCATTAAAAATATTTCATACTTTGTTATATTGAAATGAAGCTAGATTTGTCCAACATGAAGTAGAACTTTAGAAGTCATATTACCTTCATCAGGCCATGACTGTATCCTTTATTGGCAGAATATCATAAAACTAATGCATTGAATGTCACCTGACAGGATGTGTCATCCAATCTACCACTCACTGGTGTGCAAGGCGCTGGGGGAGATGGCCCCACCTGGTCCCGGCCTGCATTGTTTTTAATGCCACTCAGCTCTCTTACTGCCGGAGGTTATTCATAAGTCTAGGAAATATGTTCCTCATATTTTCCCAACAAGTGTGCCCATAAAAACACACATGCCACAAATGAAGAGAAACAACAAAACCCCATGCCTGAAATATACACAAGTAGGGCTCATTTTACTCAATGCACGTAATCCTGAAACCTACTAGTCATATTTATATGCTAGGGAAGCTTGCAGCAAGTTGTTTTGAGAAGAGGAAAATCTTTTGCAAAGCCACTTATTTGCTCCAATACACTTAAAAATTAATCAATTTAACTATGACAAGCTTTGTCAAAGTGAGGTGATCCTAAATAAAACTGACTAGATAAAAAAAAAAAAACTGATTGCCAGATAAAAATACAGAGTAAGACTGTTTGCTCTCTCCTGAAGGTAATGAGGACTTGATCTATTTGACATTAGATGGGAACTCTATCTTTGCTTAGTAAGAGGATGCAGGCCTGGATGCCACAGCCCTGAAAGTAGTTAGGCTGGTAGGAGACAGTTGCCATGGAAACTTGCTCTGTGCCAGCCTCAGCCTTACTTGCAGTTGAAACTGTTAAGTCCATTTGGGGCATAAACAGTAAGAGGAGGGATTCTTGTTACACCAAGCAACTCATCACAATGATTTGAATCTTTAGTAGAAAGAGAGTTTTTGGGTTGGTCATTTCACCTAAGGAACGGGAAGTTGGGGAGATGTCAGAAAAGTGTATTCTCTGCTCTTTTGTTCATTTCCATTAGTCTTAGAGTCCCCATGTCCAGGCTGTGCCGCTGAGGCACTACTGTGGGTATAAGGATACTTCCCTGCTTTCTAATCCAAATCTAATCATTTAAAAAATGATGATGATTTTCAAATTGCCTGGCTTTCCAATCCACATTCCATATGTATGTGGTTAAGTCCTCTGCTTTCATAAGTCTCATGCTTTGTCTGCAGAAGAAATGGAACACACCTGGTTGCCATCTTCTGAAGAAAAATGCTTCCTTAGGTGGAAGTGCACCATGTATTTTTAGGAACCATACCTATAAATTAATGTGATATGGTCATTTTCAGCTAGGTTTCATGTTTAGCACTATATTATGAAAACTTTTGATAATGTCCATATATATTTACTTCCCTATTTAGAATCCTGTATGTTGGCACTTCTTGCTAATCTTAACATGAAGAAGTACATATATGTAGGTATATATGTAAAAAAATATGTGTATATATATATATATTGCTTTTCTGTGTCTCTTAATAATTTGAAAAGTATCATACCTAATTATACATTCCTTAAGTTTTACTTGCAGATTGATAAGAGAAACAGTCTTTCCACTTCTAGAATAGCTTGACAATTCTACGAAAATTTAGCAATACACTAAAATAGTGCCCAACAACTATTTTATGCTATTGGTTCTCAACTTGGGATTAAGTTGCCACCTCCACCCTTACAAGGCACTTGTCCATGTGTGGGACATTTTCAGTTGGCTCGACTGGTTGTGTGTATGTACAACCTACTGTTACCTAGTGGGTGGCCCCCACAACAAGGACTTTTCTAGCCTGAAATGTCAGTAGTGCTGAGGTTGGAACACTCTTGCTTTCGGCTACACCTATGGATTCTGAATGCTTTTAGATAGAGAGATGAGACCTGTATATGGGAAAAGTTAGATAACAATAAAATAGCAAGATATAGCAGGACTTTAAAGATGATCTCGTGCAATTTCCCTTCTGATTCTAGAATCCAGTAATTGAATTCAACCAACCTATTTTCTGGGATCTCAGGGGGAACACATTGCTATAGAATACCTATATTGTACTATTTTTGCCTTTAAGTTATAAAGGCATATGATCATGCTTTTTAAACAAAAGGGTTCTTTTTAATCCTTTAAAAATTCAATACAGTTTCCTGACATTGATAATTCATGTAAATGTGTCTTCATGTCTCATTTTGGTTATACTTACAATGTTTTAAAATATATATATATATGCATATAAAATAGATTTTTAAAAAATGTTTATTTATTTTTGATAGTCACACACAGAGAGAGAGAGAGAGGCAGAGACACAGGCAGAGGGAGAAGCAGGCTCCATGCACCGGGAGCCCGATGTGGGATTCGATCCCGGGTCTCCAGGATCGCGCCCTGGGCCAAAGGCAGGCGCCAAACCGCTGCGCCACCCAGGGATCCCAGATTTTTTATATAACAAAGAAATCTTCATTTGTAAACTTTTCCCAAAAAAATTAGGCCTAAAGGTTACTTAGTATTGTATGTTAAATATAAACATAACACAATATAGGAGCACCTGGATGGCTCAGTTGGCTAAGCGTCTGACTTCCACTTATGACCTTGGGGTCCTGGGATCCAGCTTGTCCCTCCTCCTTTCCCCCTGTTAGTGCGCTCTCTCTCTTTCTCTCTCAAATGAATAAATAAAGTCTTAAACAACAACAATATAAAAGATTCAGATATTTCCTGGATGATATTATGCTATTAAAAATGGATCACCATATAACAAATGTTTAAGAAACAAATACATATAAAGGCTTCCCTCTTTTTTTAAAAAAAAGGGCTTCTTTTGAAGCCCAGAATCCTGAAATGTTGAAAACCTATAACTCTGCTAAAAAGAGATTATATTAAAGCAGTCCAGTTTTAATGAGGCTTTTTTTGGGGAGGGCGGGGGGGGGGGCAAAGCAACATAGTCAACTCTCATTATTCACAGTAATTATATTCTCTAAAGTCTCTGTGAACATTTAATTAGTGAATACAGAGCCATCGTCCCAGGGGAAATACAGGGCTAGGTTCCTGTGAGCCTCTGGTTGTAGCACTTTTGTCAACTGGTTAATACACAGCCTTGTTTTACATGTGCTTCTGTTTAAAGACAACTTATATTTTAAAATTATTTTTTATTTTAAACTTTTTATGTATTTATTTTTTCAAAGAGAGAGAATTGGGGGGAGGGGAGCAGAGGGAGAGGGACAGAGAATCCCAAGCAGACTCTGTGCCCAGTGCAGAGCCCGAGACAGGGCTTCATCCGACAACTCTGAGATCATGACCTGAGCAGAAATCAAGAGTCAGATGCTCAACCGACTGAGCTACACAGGTTCTCCTAAAGACAACTCATTTAATTTTGAGCTCATGCTAACAGCCTAAATGAATCTTCTGTAAACACATTTATTTGCTCTAAAAGACATATCCCAGTCTTCTCATGAGTAGGAACCCCTGAGCACCATGCTAGGGGATCCTTCTAAACAGCAAAATCACCTACAAAAAGCACAAAATTCAGAAAATGTGTCACTAAATAGCCATGAAAGGACACTGGTCGACAGGAGGCAAGTGAAAACAAAGAAGGAGAGGTTCCCTGGTTTGGCCTCAGCTGGGAACATGCCCTCTGGGAATATTTGCACCATGTGTTTGTTAGTGAATGACCATGAAAACACTGAGAGTGCTATTTGGGGTGGGGAGGGGGGCTACAAATGTATTTTGGCAAGTAGCAAAATTTGCAAATACAGTATTTGCAGATAACAAGGATTTGACCATATTTTGAAGTTAGACCCACAGAAGTTCTGGAGTGAATTAGGTACGAGTCATGGGAGATAGTAACAACCAGGAATAGTCATAGATATCCACATTAGCATCATCCTAAGTCTTTGTCCTGACCTTTGTGCCTCCTTTTAGCTATGTGACCAAAGTCTGCCTTCAGCAATGCAAACTTTCAAATTAACCTTTATAAAGGGCTCTGTGGGAATGGGAGTGGGGAATAGTCTGAGACCTAGTGATGTCAAGTGATTGGTCAAAGATCACAAAGTGAGTTATCGACAGGATCTAGGACAAAATACACAGGGATCCTGTTCTGCAGACCCGTTTTAGCCTCATACCTCTGGCTTCCCACATTGCTGCATGACAGTAGGAGGCACCAGTGTGCTGCTGATAGGAATGAAAACCTGATTGGGAACAAGATCAAGTATGCTTTGAATGATCTTCCTTTAATAGCTTTATCTACATAATAATCTCATTTTAGATATTTGCTGTCTCCCCCTGGCAGGTAAACTAGAGATCTATCAGCTTAAAACCCCCCACTACCGGCTGGATTATGGTGAGGGTTCCAGCACCTGTCCCAACCTCCCCTCCATCTCTCCTCTCAATCTCTCCTCTCACTACTCATACCAGACTCCCCTTGGAACTAATTTCCTACTTGAAACATTGCAGGGCGGGGCATACCTTTGCATGTGGAAAAACGATCTGGTTGTTTCTCTTGACATACTACTGTGATCAAACTCCTCTCAGAACTAATAGACTGGCAATTTCCTCATAGCATTTGATGAAAACATACATAATAACACACTTAAGGCTTGATAAAGGCAGTCCTACTTGAGTCTCACTTTAACTTTTCAGGGTTTGGAAGTAAAACAATGACACGTTGATTTTTTAAAAATACATACACAACCACTTTCTATTAAAAATTAATATGTTTAGCAATCATTTGGACTCATGCTTGGCTGGCTTATCTTTGCATTATCTAAATAGGAAAATAATCTTTAACATTCTCCATTTTTGTTTGCTTTATTAATTTTATTCACATTGATTGGTGGTGTTAACCTTTTGATGCTTTAGAAGTGCCGGTCATTCATTAAAGCAAGGAATCATTTCATAGTTCTTCTACAAGGGCATACTTATGTAACAGTGCTTCCATGAACATTCCATGAATGCACACTGGTCATCTTTCTAGTTAATAAATTTCATAGGATCTGGGACCTGGGAGGATTTAGAACTTACACATTCTTTACATGCCTTAGTATAAGCAAAGAAACCTGAAATCCATAGAAGTGAAATTATAGTCCCAAATTGTCTAAAAAGTACAGGAGCCAGAGATAAAAATTATGTCTCTCCCAAAGTGAGGCTGTGCTAATCCCACCATTTGTCCTGCCATGGAGGAAACAAGGACTTTTTACTGGATGTTGAAATTGCATCATTATTATATGGAAAATACTAGTGTCTGAACATGTAGGTTTATGTATGTGTATACACGCTGAGGTCTAATTTCTTCTTTTTCAGTCATACATCATTTTTCTACAAAACAGAGAAGAATCAGAGCAATTAAAGAAATGGCCAGGGTCTTAGTTCCTGGAGGCCAGCTAATGATTTACGTGTGGGCCATGGAACAAAAGAACCGACATTTTGAGAAACAAGATGTGCTCGTTCCATGGAACAGGGCTTTATGCTCCCAGCTTTTCTCAGACTCCAGCCAGCCTGGGAGAAAGCAGCAGTGTGGACATCCAGAAAGAAGCCATTCCTACCACCCTCCTTGCTCCATCTGTAGCTGTTCTGTTTGTTTTAAAGAGCAGTGTCCTTCAAAACGGTCCCACAGCATGGACTATGAACCACTGATGG
This sequence comes from Vulpes vulpes, assembly GCF_048418805.1. Lineage (NCBI taxonomy): Eukaryota > Metazoa > Chordata > Mammalia > Carnivora > Canidae > Vulpes > Vulpes vulpes. Next base: position 40,828,200 of record NC_132786.1, read on the forward strand.
CTGGAAACTGTTGTGCAGATGTTTCTAAGGAAGGGGAGGAAGAAAATGGATTCTATAACACCTTAGGAAAATCTTTTCGTTCCTGGTTTTTCTCTAGGTCTTTGGATGAATCAACTCTGAGGAAGCAGATTGAAAGAGCGAGACCCTTGAAAAATACAGAAGGTTGGGCCAATACCACAATATCCATCCAGCCTTCCAGACACTCCAGCCTAGACTTAGATCATCAAGAGCCATTTTCAATAAGAGAACAAAATTTAGACGAAGATGTGTTTGTGGAGACTTCTCAGAAACCACTGGAGTGGCCAAGAGCATCAGCCGCAATGAAACATCTACACGGAGACCAACAAGGAGAAGTTAGGAGAAATGGAGATGGGAATTTTCTGGAAGGCGCCCATCCCAGTGACAATTGTGTGAATGCCGGTAATGTGGAAGATGGGAACCCTTCTGCTAGTAAAATACCGAAAAGGATTTCTGCACTCAACTCCACAGATTCCAACCCAGATGAGACAATTTCTGTCAAAGAACAACAACCCAACGTTTTGGATTCCAGAGCCTTTATGCGCTACTACCATGTGTTTCGAGAAGGTGAGCTCTATGGCCTGCTGAAAGAGCACGTGGCAGAGCTGCATGTTCTGAGCTCTGGGAATGATCATGGCAACTGGTGTATCATTGCTGAAAAAAGGGACAATTGTGACTGAGTGGATCATTTTAGACAATTCCTCCAAAAGATGAACCATGTTCTTTTTTTACTAAGTTTGGTATGGTTACCTGGATTTGCGTCCAATTTTACTATTTTTAATCCATTTATGCTTTGGTTCATGGAGATGATGAATTGATCATCTTTTAAACCTTCAGATGAACATAGAGCCTGGCACGTAAAACATTTGACAAAGGATGTTCATAAGTTATCTATAGAGGAGAACTGAAGAAGCAATAGGAAATGAACTTCAGTATGGTTGGGATCTTTTCTTCCCTGAAAGATGAAATTATTTTGAGGACATATCATTTTTCAGTATTACAGGCAGATTTTAATAGATTCTGGTTGTTGACTTTTTTTTTATTACTATTGAAGTAGAGTCAACAGATGATAACATATTAGTTTCAGGTGTATAGCATAGTGATTTGGCAATTCTATAGAAGATTCTGTTATTAAGTAATACCTTCTGATAACAGCATTTTTATAATGAAAAGGGGGTGAGTTCATCTTCTCAGGTTACACTTTGGATCCCTAAGCAAGATATCAAGTAAACCTGTTCTAATGCACAGATGTAAATTGAATCACGTGATACATTACTTTGTTGCCGAGGCCTTGCTCTTACTTTAAAGTCTTTTGAAAAGCAATAGATGGGGGAGAGAGACAAGAAGTGTTACAAGGACTTTTCTAAATGATAAGCAGACTTGCTTCTAAATACGTAAGTAACAAAATTTTCAATGTTGCTCAGAAGGTTTTTAAAGGCACTGTGAGCCTGTAGAGAGTGGTATGTGGGGTACTAGAAGCTGTGGCATGGACCCAGGTGGTATTTTCATGACCTTATTGGAAGCAGGAATGTCTGGTTAAGATAAGACCAAGATTGACTATGGAATGATGCTTTTCTTATGAACTGAAGGAGTATTTAGGAAATGAGAATCTGGTTGAAGCGCTGTTTTACTTTGGCTCTCATTATAAATATGTTATTAAGGAGCAAGATATTTGTCCTAGATAGAGGATCTGTTGTTGGATTTTTTTAAATCTGGACATTTATCTTATTGAAAGCAACATTTTATCAGTTATATTAGGGATTTAGGTAGAATAAATTCCTATTAATTTAAGGTTTAATTTCTGCCACTTTGTAGACAAACAGACTGGGTGTTGTAGTCACTGCATCTGTTTAGATTAACCATGGGTCTGTTTACATCTACGTCATGGGTCAGGAGACAGATGACAAAAGTCTCTTTAATCTATGGATCACTATAATCCTGAACAAAAATCCAATTCTTGTTTTGTGTAAGATTTCATTTGTTTGGGGTTCTTTTTCCCTTCAGTGATTGTGCTCTATCTTAAAATAATGCTGCTATTTTCAGAGAAACCTAAAGGATTATTTTTAATGCTTCTCTGAAAATGACTGATGTGTATATCTCCTTTGGCTTTAAAATGAGATCACATCATCACCTTTCTGGTTGGTGAGATTGTCTGGTGGACAATATGGAAGACATGGGATCTGTAGTGTTCGGTGCAGAGTTTGCACTAGAGGGACAATGAAAACAGACCTAGAAGTGGAATATAAACTAAAAATTAATTTAGTGTCTTCCATTTCTTTTTTTTTTTAATTTTAGGTAGTTAACACAGAATGCAATATTGGTTTCTGGAGTAGAAGTCAGTGATCCTTCAGTTGTATACAACATCCAGTGCTCATCCCAGCAAGTGCCCTCCTAATCTCTACCCCCCATCTAGCCTATCCCCCACCCATCTCCCTCCATCAGCCCTCAGTTTGTTCTCTATCATTTAGTCTTTTATGATTTGTTTCCCTTTCCTTCTCTTCCCTTCCCATATGTTCATCTGTTTTCTTTCTTAAATTCCACATATGAGTAAAATCATATGGTATTTATCTTTCTCTGACTTATTTCACTCAGCATAATACACTCTAGCTCCATCCATGTTGTTGCAAATGGCAACATTTCATTCTCTTCGATGGCTGAGTAATATCCGGTGTGCATGCCCACATGTGTATATGTGTATACATTAGATAAGATGTGGTATGTGTGTGCATGTATACACACACCACATCTTAGCTAATCATCAGTCAATGGACATTTGGGCTCTCTCCATAGTGTGGCTATTGTTGATAATGCTGCTATAAACATCGGGGTGCCCTGTACATGTACCCCTTCAAATCTGTATTTTTGTGTCCTTTGGGTAAATACCTACTAGGCAATTGCTGGATCATAGGGTTCCATTTCTTAATTTAGGACATTAAATATGAATAGAAGTGGTTTTCTTGGTAGAAAGAAAATATTCTCTGAGTTGGAGAAGTCTTTACAATTAAGTCTTAATGACCTTTTTTATTACAAGTGGAATTTTCCTCTCCTTGAAGCTTATTGTCACATGTAACTCTAATGCCAGCTTTGTTTCTAGAATTTGCTCGAAGTCCTCTCTTTCTGGTGGGAGTGCACCACTCGCTTGCAACTCCATTTATTAGGCTGTGCCAAAAAAGCTGTGCCCTAACCTGTGTGAGTGACCTCCCAAGCACACATCCTGCTTTATGTAAGATGATTCTCTAGAATGGTTCCTGGGAAAGACTTTCACAAATTTTTGACAGGGCTGTAAATAAGCCACCAATACTAGCAATCTTTTGCTCTTCATCTGCTGAGCACAAGAATTCTATGCATCTAGACATTATGTTGTATATGAAATTGAACTCCATGGTTGAAACCTCTCTTTGGTATATTCACGTGAAAAGCACTCAACTCTACCTTCTGCCTTTAGAGATTTATCTATGTCATTGAAGAGCCAAGCTAATGTAAGTATCTTAATCATTTAAAAATCTTGCTCGTTTTTAGGATTGTCCTCAAAAGGAAATACAAATCATAAGCAAGTTTAAGTATATACAGGTTATATACCAGTGTTCAGTCTACCTTTACTTGCTTAATTATAGATTTTGCTGAGCTATCTGAAGTAATATGAAAACTTGGACTCCATTATTAATACTGGATCAAATAGTGTCTTTCCTGTTCCTTCTCTGTTCCTTGCTGGCATCCCTGCAGAGTCCCACTTTCTGAACTAGTGCGAGGTGTTTGGGAGATTACCAGAAGGTTCTTCCTTAAAAGCCTTTGCTGCCTGGGGCACCTGGGTGCCTCAGCTGGCTGAGTGTTGGACTCTTGGTTTCGGTTCAGGTCATGATCTCAGGGTCCTGGGATCAAGCCTCACCTCGGGCTCTGTGCTCAGTGGGTAGTCTGCTTGAGGATTCTCTCTTCCTCTCTCCCTCTACCTCTCTCATGCATGTGCTCTTTCTCTTTCTCAAAATAAATAAATCTTAAAAAAAAAAAAAAAAAAGCCTTGGCTGGCTTACTGATGCCTCACTGGCCTATTTAAGGATAACATACAGTCCAGTGATTTGGGGTAAACTGCATTAACAAGCCAGAAAGGATGCAATCAAAATAACATCACAGTAGCAACCATGCACATGCTCTATTTATTATTTTTTAAATTGTCACTAAGGTGATGAAATGACACCAGCATGTCATATAACTAACAAACCATGTGACAACTGTCTCTCATTATCATGTTGGTCTGATCCTCCTCTCTTATCACACTGCCCAACATGGGATGGTGTAGGATTTTTGTTTCTAGTTTGCTCTTCTATGTTCTTCCGAATTCTAGATGTCAAGAATTCCTCTGTTTTAACTGATGATCAGTTGAACTGGCAAATAGTGGATATAATCCAGAGAGAAATCAATCCAAATCCAAATCAGCCAGGAGCATTCATGTAATTGTATATTAATAACCACAAAAAAAGTACTGCTGAATTTTTTATAAAACTAAATGGGTTTGGAGGAGGACAGAGGGGCAAACCCAAGAGTTGTGGAACTTGGTTGGGGAAGGTACTCCCTAAAACAGCTCAGATTGGGAACAGTGGGAGCAAATGGAGTCTAACCACTAGCCAAGCAGCTGCAGCCTAGGGGAAAAAAAATTAGGGTAGGCCTGAGCTCTTCCCTGCTATTATGTAGAAAATGTGAAATAATAAGAGCAGCTAACTTTTCTTAATATCTAACATTAATTATTCTATCTGTAATCTTCATCAGAGCCCCCTGGGATATAAATATTCTTACTGTTTTCCAGGAAAACTGAGGCAGAAAGAAATGAATTCAATTCCCTAATATCACACACATAGCAAGGATCACACATCTAGTAAGGAGCAGGATTGAGATTCAGATGCAGGCAGGCTGGCTCCCAGCCTCCCCTCTCAACCACAACGCCGTATGATACACTCAGGCATGGTGCTGGGCAGATTATAAGAGCATTTCTTTCTTTTTTTCTTTTTTATAAGAGCATTTCAAGGCAAGTGTGATTATCCCCTTTACAAATGAACTTTAGCAAAGTTAAAGCCTTCACAGTAACACAGTAATTGCATAGTAATTAATCCCTTACACATTTCCCCCCTTTTACACCTATTTTTTTCCACGTATAACCCAGTTTCAATTTGATTTTAATAAGAAAAACAAACTTTGTCACAAAATGCTCTGTGCTCACTTCTCTCCAACTCTTCAACCCTTTAAACATTGTATGACTGTTTTTCCACTTTATGGCTGAGAAAATTGAGAGCTATTGAGATTTTCACTCATTTTATTTGTTGACTGAACCCTGCTCTGCAACAGATACACAGGATATAAGACAATGGATAGCGGGTATGTTGAAAATACACAGAATATTAAAGTTAGCTGACCTGAAGGTGCCAAGCTGGAACAGTTTCATTTTCATTGTATACCTGTTATCACATTGTACTGTTTAGTTGAAGTAATATACAAAACACCCTCTTAGAGAATCACAGTGTATTAGCATACCCGAGACCTGCACTAAAGTCTGGACTTCATGCAACCGAGCTTGACCCAGACACATGAACATCCTCTAGCACAAGCATTCTGAAATGCTTATTTCAGAAAGCATATTTAAGAAAACAATGTGTCCGACAGAATAAAATGCAAACCCCCCGCGTGGCATTCAGGCTTTTCATAAATTGGCAATTATTTTTTCAGGCTCATCTCCTGCAGTTGCACCCAATTTGTTTCTGTTCTGCAATCTGCTGTTTTAAACAACGCTTTTATTAGAAGTTACATAATGACAAGTAATTATCACATCCCCTAGATATAAACTTGGATTTCGAATGCCATAATTGTAATCCTTCTCCAAAGAAAAATGTGTGGTGCAGGCTTCATTCCGCCAATTCAAAGGGCATATGAGGTAAGTGTTATCACACACCCATCCAGCAGATGGAAAAACCACGGGAGTGGAAGTGCCTTACAGAGACGTCCCTAGACCCCAAACCAGAAAGCTCCACTCCTCTTTTCCCCAACTTCGACCCAAAATTATGATTATTGGTTTAATTGTATAAACTCCCTATAATTTGTCCACAGAACTGGAGTGGGAATATTTTAAAGGAACTCTCACCAACCAAGAATCGAAATTCTAATGCAAATAGAAAGCATTCTGCGTGGCATGGAAAACACACAGAAACCTACAAGAGCTAATCACAGAGAAAATATTAACTGTGATTTGTCCTATTTTTTAATCCCCATGGAATTGGATGCATTAGTGGGAACTAGAATCCCATCCCATTCTGTACCCCCTGGATGCAGGCCTTCCTCAGTTGACTAGGCACCAGGGATGGCCCTCTCTGGATGGGAGCAGTGTTAGTTTAGCATGCCACCCCATGACCTGATGGTCAAACTGGATCCCTCCTTTGGCAAATAAATATATAGTTTGTCTCTTCTTCAACTACAACTGGGAAAAATAAAGCTTGCCTCAACCCAATTAATTACTAACTGATTCATATGAAACAACATATTTTCTCCACATGGAACATTTGTTTTTCTCTGGATATTATCTCCTCATGCAGAGGACGGTGGGTCACAACTGTTAATCTGTGCCCAGCATAACTGAAATTATATTTATATTCACTTTGGGGAATTTGGCTGAATGACAGTCATGTCTATAATGAGCAAATCATACGACTTTCATCAGATTTCCTATTAGCTATGTGGAGGGGCTTTGTTAGGGAAGGATTGACAATGGTGAAGGCTCACTAAGGTGGACCCTGGTGGAATTTCTGAGGAACTTCAAATATGTGAAAACTGTCCCATTTTCTTTAGATGTTCTCTTAAATATGTATTCTATAAATATATATATATTTCTAGACATCAAGTGTTTGTTGTCATTAGTGACCAAGAAAAAGTAGCCCTCTCAATGTACTTGTCAAAACATTAAATTATCAATTACCGTAGAAACGTATTTCGTGAATAGATTTTCTTGTTTCAAGAAATTGAAAAATAATGTTCAATATTGTTGTGCTTCTTCTGATGTTGACTTGTCTATTTCTATCAAAAGCGCATTAACTTTTTTCTACAGTATATACAGTTACTTTAGCTTTTCCCAGAAGCAGCTAGCAATAGTTTTAAAAGCACAAATTGATGTAAAATATCTTGACTGTTGTCAATCTGAAGATCTTTTATTTGCATTAACCAATGATGTTCAGGATCTTTTTGTAATCAGTATTATTTAAAATGGTGTAATTTGTATGTCTATGATATATATTAGGTTGTTTATTTAAATTATGTGTAAGTGTACTTTTTAAAAAATGTTATTATATGAACAAAATTATGCCTTTTATCTCCACTCTGAGTGTGACAGGATGGATACTGTTCTTATAACCTCCATCAATTCGGACAGCCACCTCTCCTTCTACTTCAAAAGAACCGGGCAAATTCATTTGTATTTGAATTCTATTATCTTTGTCTAAAGGAAACCGAACTAACCATTTAAGAACAGGTTGTCTTTAAAGATTTAGTAAAAGAAAAAAAATAAAGATTTAGTAAAAGAATATTAACTAAAAAATATATATATATATATTTTAAGATGAATAAAAATGTATTAGACTGTCCTAAAATGTATGTGGAAATACGGTACTGCTATTGAGAGAACATCATTTGTGACGTCCTCGGAATGCAGGCACCCCTCCCGACCCACTCCATCTGCAGATTGTCAGCTCCTTAGCAGATGGGGTGTGAAGTAAGAGGGCACTTGTGTGGCCCTAACGCAGCTCAGCGGGAGCATGTTTGAGCAGCAGATGGTGCCCTGGCCTGGTGCAGCCCTGACCACCTCCCATTCTCCGTGATGGAAGAAGCTGTCACACAATCCCTGGGTGTCGATTTTTGCCCCTCACGGTGGCTGCTCAGGAGGCCAACATGAAAAGGACTGATAACAAAATAGATCCTGTGCCAATCTTTTGGCCAGAATCAATTAAACCTCGGTTGTGCACCTTGGACTCTTCGGCAGAAATCTGTTTTAAGACATTGCTAGTTATTTGTCCTTAGAGACCATCACTTCTTCCGTCTTTGTGCTCATCTTTCATTTTTTTGAAATACCTACGCATAAATCCAGATTAAGAATCTTTAACAGACCTGTTAGCAGATTTTACACTTTTCTCAGTGGTTGGATCAGAAGGAAATCGTCAAGTTCAGTACCTGATTTTCACTGTCCACATCACGCCCCCCTCGGTCCCGAGGGACAGGCCATAGGAAACAGTCCCTATGAAGCTGCACCCCGGAGCAGCCTCAGCCAGTGGAGAACTGCCAGAAATTCCACCTGCCAGGGCCCTCTCACTTGTCACTGCCTCTAAAGAAGGAGGGATTCGTGCAAGCCGAGAAGCAGGCCTGCATTTCCCCCAACACACCCCTTGTACTCCTTGTGTTAGTTTAGATCTTTCCAGATCTTTGTCACAATGCAGCCCCCAGCTTGGGTCCCGTATTCAGGAAAATCGCCTCAACTCCCTGCTCCATGTTGATTTTCTTGTTCACCATCCTATAGCTCTTTCCATTCAGGGTATTTTATGGCACTTGGCACCATATTCACCTTTAGCAATTAAAAACCTTCCTAGGGCGCCTGGGTAGCTCAGTGGGTTAAACATCCTACTCTTGATTTTGGCTCAGGGCATAATCTTGGGGTCATGAGATCAAGCCCCACATTGAACCTCTCATTCTCAAAGAAAGAAAGAAAAAAAAAAAAAACCTTCCTAAATCATCTACCATTTTTTCCCTTATGTCTCAATTAAAAAAAAAAAAAGAAAAAGAAAAAGAAAGGCAGGGTTGAGGGAGTTGACTAAAGACCTTTCTGGCTCCAGCCACTTCTCCGGCAGGGTTGAGGGAGTTGACTAAAGACCTTTCTGGCTCCAGCCACTTCTCCACCTATCTTTGTCCTCTGCATCAGCTCCAGCCCCAGCCTCCAGTAACAAAGTCACATTTGCCACTTTAAAGGGCCTGCTGCAAACAGGTATAAAGGAGTTCCCCCAACCCCCACCCCACTCTTGCCCCACTGACTCCCAGCCTGTCTTCAGCATTTTGGGGAGAAAGAGTCCAGCTCTGGCTGATGGAATTCCATTCCTGGGATCAGCTGACTATGGAGGGACCGGTCTCAACTTTATTTTGCCTTCTGCCAAGATAACCTCTTTTCTTAGGTCCTGTAGGCCTAAGTCCCTTCTCTCATGGTCCTCTAAGACTCCCAGGTGTAAAGAAAAAGAGTTTACTTACAAGATTTTTACTGCAGTCCCCCCTTATCTGCCAGGAATATGTTCTGAGACCCTTAGTGGATGCCTGAAACCATGGATAGTACCAAACCCTCTATATACTATGTTTTTTCTTGTACATCCATGCCTGTGATAAGGTTTTATACATTAGACACAGTAAGAGATTAATAATAACAATAATAACTAATAACAAATAGAACTATAAAAGTACCACCTTCAGGTGGTCTCTCTCAAAATTTATTTATCAAAATACTGCACTCACCCTTCTTGGGACGATGTCAAATGATAAAACACCAACATGATGAATTGAAGTGAATGATGTAGGTTCTGTGACGCAGCGTTAGGATCAGAAGAAGCACCTGCTTCCGCCTGAGCTTGACCTCGGGTAACTGAAACCACGGAAAGCAGACCACTGAATTTGGGTACAGATAAAACTGATGATGTGTGCTTGGGTCTCAGCGTTAACTGATCAAGGGTTAAAATGAAATCACCAGGGATCAATATTTAATCATCAGTTACTAGCTTTTTCCTTCTCTTGAAAAGAAAGGGGTATTTGGCTACGTGTAAAAGGAAGGGCATGAGGGGCACCTGGGTGGCTCAGCCAGTAGAGTGCCTTCTGCTCGGGTCATGATCCTGGCCGGAGTCTTGGGGTCAGGTCCCACATCAGGCTCCCTGCTCTGAGGGGACCTTGCCTCTCCCACTGACTCTGTCACTTTTTGTCTCTCATGAGTAAGTAAATGAATAAAACCTAAAAAAATAAAAAATAATTAAGGGCATGATATTTTGAGATACAAAGCAAAATCCCTTCCCACATGCCACCCCTGAAAAATTAGAGCAGTGAGACCTCCAACAGACAAACCCCCAAGGGTTTATCAACAGAGATGCTGTATAGAGAAGAAGGCTGAAGCATCCCACTCACTGGGGAGCCAGTTGGGGCAGTGAGCTGGGTCCTGAGCACTAGACCCAGGTTGGGGAACACTGGCAGAGATTCCTATGCCCAGGCTTGGCATGAAGTGGGTGGAGCTGCCACTTTCATGTTGTATGGAGGGTCTCATCCATAGGCCTTGTTCCTGGCTGTACGTGGGACCACAGTGCCCATCTTGGACATGAGTCACATGGTGAGCTGCCTGTGGTCATCGCATCAGAGGCAAATGAAAATTTCTCATCCAGAGAAATGTAGTTGGACACCCAAATTTTGGTGAAACAAGAAGACTCTGTGAAGTTGTTAGGGAGTCCTAATCCAATCCCACGCTCCTGTTGTATTAAGGGAGGACTCCAGTGTGTGAGCTGAAGTGACTTGCACGTCCCCGCATGGGGAGAGCTAGCTCTCTTGCTCCCAGGCGTGATGCACAGCCGTCCCGAAGAAACTCACACTTGTACCCCCTTGGTGAGGCCTCAGCCCTCAAAAGCAGGTGGTCTATGTCCTTTTTTATTACTGTAATATTGGTGACTGATTCAAAATAACCACCCCAAGAGAGGTACTGACACCATGGGAAGAGACAGCACTTGTTTTCCCATCATTTTAAAGATAGTGATTTAAAAACTCTTCATTTCTTCATATTTGTGTTGAACAACTTTTGAACAATCCCTTTAGGCAAGGGGCTTTCTAGGAACTGCTGGAAGATTTTATGGGAATAAGATACAGTCCTTGGTCCTATTGACTCAAAAGTGAGCAGAATGGATGTGCACAGGTCGCTCTTTCTGGAATATTCCTCCACTCTCCATCTGGCCTGATCTAATCATGAATCCATCTCAGTTTATTTTTTTTTTTAATTTTTTTTAATTTTTATTTATTTATGATAGTCACAGAGAGAGAGAGAGAGGCAGAGACACAGGCAGAGGGAGAAGCAGGCTCCATGCACTGGGAGCCCGATGTGGGATTCAATCCCGGGTCTCCAGGATCGCGCCCTGGGCCAAAGACAGGCGCCAAACCGCTGCGCCACCCAGGGATCCCTCCATCTCAGTTTAAATGCATATTTCTCAGGTAGGCCTTTGGTGCCCCTGCCCTAACCCAGGCCAGATGTATGTTATGGTCCCAGAGCCACGTGTAGTCTTCCTTTTGATATTCATTGCACATCTTTATTTCCTTTGACTACCGGAGTACATGTATCACAAGGGCCAGGACCCAGTCTGCCCCTCTCACTGCAGCACCCTACTGCGGGCAGCCAGGGTTCTGGCCTCCTGGGGAGAGCTCAGGAGGAGAGTTAATCCCGACAACAGCAAAGAGGAAGGGAAGCTCAGATGATGGACCATAACATTTGTCATGTGGGAGCTGCAAGCAAAGAACTTGGCATTTACAGTCTTGCCTGCTATACCAACCTTCTCAGGTGGTGCTAGGCCCCGTGGGTAGGTGTGGAAAGGTCAGGCTCCTCGCTGCATCACACTGCCGGGGTTGCTGGCCCTCAGCTTGGTCTTCTAGGCCAACCCCCTGTTCCGCGAACTCCCCTTTGGTGGAAGGTGGCTTTTGTGAGAGGGGGTAAAAGGCGGAGCAAACCACAGAAGCAGGCTGCAGTTTGAGCTTTAAGTGCCGGGATGCCACGCTGAGTGGTTTACACTCGAACCTGTGATGCTACGGGGGACTTTGAAGATCTGTAGGCAGGTGCTGCCAAAAGATTACTCTGGAACCAGCAAAGGCGTGGGTGGGGAGGGACACAGAGATGGGGAGGGGTCTGCGGCAGGTGGAGGACACCCGGAGGAGCTGGGGCAGGAGGTTTAGAATGAGAAGAGAGACGCCCGGGGGGGGGCTCAGTGGTTGGGTGCCTGCCTTCGGCTCAGGGCGTGATCCTGGGGTCCGGAGATCGAGTCCCATGTCGGGGTCCCCGCAGGGAGCCTGCTTCTCTCTCTGCCTGTGTCTCTGCCTCTCTCTGTGTGTGTGTCTCTCTCAGGAATAAATAATAATAAAAAAATAGAAGCATTAGAGAACTGAAATCATGATCGGTCTTCAGCTGCTAACGCTGTGCTGGAAGACTGGGATACTTCAGGCTGTCGACTGTTGGAATGTGGAGGGGGTGGACAATTTAAAAGTATTACGTGTGGAATCTGGTAAACATAACTGCAGGAGAGGAAAACAGGCCTGAATGGCTGGGACTCACTCAGTGGGAGGCCTCCAGGGTTTCCCTCGCACCCAGTGAGGTGTCGGCCTTCCCCTCCAGCCCCCTAACCTCCACATCCCCTCCCAGGGCATATGCCTGGCCTGGGCCCTGGAAAGGGGCTGTGCGCATGGGGAGAGAGAGCCAAATGGCTGAGTAGTCTGGGAATGGTGGGTAGCACGGCAGAGAGTCATAAGAAAAATTGATAGTGACCTTCTAGGACCTACAGCAGTGGCCCAATTACCTCCTCATCTTCTCCTTTACTTAGCTTCCCTTGTTTCCTCAGCTCCAGACTTCCTAATTCCTTCCTATTTCTCCAACATTTCAGGACTCGGGTAGCTCAGGTACTTTGCACTCGCTGTTCCTTCTACTGGAAATGCTCTTCCCTGAAGCATAAGCAATGTTCCCCTCACTTCCTTCCAGCCTTCGCTCAGATGTCATGTTATCAAAGTTATCCTGTGATCAACCTATCTAAAACTGCACACCACATTCCCCCAATACCCGCCCCCCTGACACATGCACATATACATTCCCTATTCCCCTTCCATGTTTCATTTTTCTCCATGGCCCCTATTATCCTTAAATATTACATTTTACTTGTATGTAATATTTTACTTGTATGTTATCTGCTCCCCAATCTGCAAGATGTAAAGCTCCAAGAAACAGGCATTTTGTTTTGCCATTTTGTCTACTATCTCCCCACTGAGAACAGTGCTCAGCATAAGGCAAACACTCAATAACATATGATGGGTTACAGTTGGTTCTTGGATCTGCAATATCCAATGCTCACCCACACGTAGACCACATGGTCAGCCTTGGGGTAACCGGGCTGGGGGGTAAGCCCAGGGGGAGCCTTTAATGACTTATGCCTTTCTTCCCAGACTTGGGAATCCAGTGTGGGGATGTGGAAAAGAAACCCAAAAAAACCAAAAAGACAACTTTGCCTTTCATTTAGACAGGAATTTTAGAGTTGAAAAACCAAGAACTGACCACCTTGGATTTCAGGTTTTGGAGGGACCTCTTTCTCAACAGCTGCATGTGGTTCCCCAGTCTGCCTGGGGAGAAAGTCCTCAGGAGCCAAGTGAGAGTGTGGTGAGCTTGGATCAGGGGGACATAAAGGGAGCCAATGGCTTCCCTTCTGTGAGCATCACTCCCCACTCCTAGGTGCTCTCTTGCTGTTAGGACTGACTGGCTTGACCAAATTGCTTGACCCCTCTGGAGCATCAGCTTTCTCATCTGTAAAGTTTCCTCAGCTGTAAAATCAGGTTAACGGTAACAGTCCTGGACAAATTGAATAAGATATAACTGGACTGTGACTTTCAAAGTGTCAGGAAAGACAAGGGCTATCAAGGAAGGCCACTAGCACGGGGTGCAATATAATATACTAACCAAGTGTGTGGTACGGACATTTGTTTTAAGGCACTACAGGACAACTAGATAACTGGCGAGCAATGAAATTACCACATTTGTCCTTTACCTTTCTAATTATAAAGCCAAAAGCCATAGTTTTCTATGGGTTAGGAAAACAAAACAAATTTAAAATTAAAAGAAATATAGGAAGCAAGCATCTGTACTATCAACAGGTCAAATTCCAAATTTCTAATTTGCACAAAAGGCATTTTTCTGATAACATATCTAAGTAGGAGTTGCTGGATAGTGTTAGGATGTGGCCAGGGCCAGGTCAGGGCCAGGTCAGGGCCAGGCTCAGGCAAACCTGGGAAATGTCTCCATTGATTTTCACTGTGCTCACCCCACCCAGGCCCCCACACTATGCCCACCGTGGTTCCTCTGTGTCCCCAGCTGGCTGGCACCAGTGGCCCCATGCCATTCCTACAAGCCCAGAGACTGGAAGTGTGTGACAGGCCATCCTCCCCTGGAAGCATCTCAAGCCCAGAGTAGCAAGTTTCTAGAACCTGGCTCTCTGCTCACCAAACCAGGCAATCTCACTCCCCCGGGCTCAGCTTCTCAGTCCACATCAATTCAGTAATTTGTGGATATCCCTCTGGAGCTGAACTCAGGCCTCCTCCGATGCTGCTGCACCTACTACAGCTCTATGTAACTGTCACCTTGGATGAAAACTGGCTTCAAGGACCTTCCCAGAGCACTCCTTTGTTCACAGAAGTGGTTCAGAGCCTGGTTGCGGGTGAGAGATGCTCTGGAGCTTTGAGAGCACACTAGTTAACAAGACCCACCCAGAACCACTAGTTCAAACTCAGGCCAGTGTGTAGTAGGGTTGGGCACCCTGACTAGCAAAATCCCCAGCTCCTCCTCCAGCAGATGAGGCCTCCTGTCGGGGTGCTCTCTCCCTCCTCAGCCCTCACCACCCTTCCCCTTCACCAACGGCAACACCCTGGTGGTGTTCCTTGAATGCACTTCACCATTTCATGCCCTGAGGATTTTGTACATCCTTCTGTGGGTCTAGGACCTAACTCCTCACTGTGTGTCCACAAACAGGCAACATCAGCATCACCTAGGAACCCAGAGCCCCAGAAGCAGAATCCATGTTGCAGCAAGATCCCAGGTGAGCACTTGGGTGGCTCAGTAGTTAAGCATCTGCCTTTGGCTCAGGGCATGATCCCTGGTCCTGGGATCAAGTCCTGCATCAGGCTTCCTGTGGGGAGACTGCTTCTCTGCCCCTCTCTGTGTCTCTCGTGAATAAATAAATAAAATCTTTTAAAAAATGATCCCAGATGATTTATACAAATGTTAAAATTTGAGACACACTCTAGATGCTTGCCAGGCTTGCCCGGCTGGAGAACCGACACGCTTCGATCCCTAGGACCCCCAGCTCAAGGAGCTGCTCTTCCACTGAGGCTTTCCCGGCCTCACCCTCCTCTCCCTGCAAAGGAATGAGTTCTCCGGCCTTCAGGCGACCATTTCCGCAGCATCCAAGAGCTGACACCAACAATCCCCAGCACCTGCAGTATACAACATTGGGATCAAACAAAACCACCCAGCTGCTCATTTCAGGAAATAAAAGTTCCTAGAAGAAAAGGCTGTGAACCAGCTGAACAGTCTATACAGGACTCACAGCTTGTGCATCAGGAGTGGCCTCCAATCTCTTCCTTCTCGAGCCCACCCATCCAGAGAAAGCTACAAAGGCAGAACCCCTCCCAATCCCGATGGATTCCACCTTGCAAGTGTCACCTTAAAATGACCCAGCCCAGGCCCTGAAGCCACATGAAAATCCTGCTCTAATCTCCTTGTCTGAGATGTGACTAAGATAATCAGGCTGGTGTTCCCCCTCCTTGCAGGACATATTACAGACCTAGCTTTGTTAAATCAAGTTTTTCTGGTGGCCTTTGGTGCTTCTGATGACAGTTGGTAGGCTCATCACAGAATGTTGCAACTATTTATTTGTGTGGCAGATATTATCTTACAGCTTTGTCACTGCCCCCTTCCTGGGTACACACACACACACACACACACACACACGCACACACACATGCTATAGACTGACACAAAGAACATCAAAAAGTATAGAACTAATAGGCTCAAAACCTGAGCTGCAGGCAAAAAGAGCAGGAGAGAGATAGGGAAGGAGGGGCCAGGGAGGGGATGGGAGAGAGAACAGCCCAGAGGGGAGAGATCTTCCCCCATCAGGAAAGAACCAGTCACACATTCAGGCCTCCTGGACTTCCAGTTGGCCCCCCTCCAAGCCCTTCTCCCTCAAGATGCTGAGGACAATGGAAGTGAATAGGGTAGGGGAGCCAGTTTTGAACCCAGACAGCCAGGCTGAATTTCAAGGGTGCAACATTTAACTTGACCTAAAGTTCAAAACTTTTTTGTATCTTCTGTATACTTGACCTCAGCTGCATATGTATATAATGAAATACAGTATATACAAACCAGCTCTGCTACCTTTGTATAATATTATTTCTATCCATCCAATGTTTATGGGTTGATTTCTCTCTCTCTCTTTCTCTCACTCTCTATTTGAGAGCTACCAAAGACAGAGAAAATCCAGGTAAAAATTAGATAACAGAGACAAAAGGACATTTGAGGATGGGAGCAAGAATAATTGCAGAGCATTTGAAATTTCCATGACTTGAGGAGGAAGAAAATTTGTTTAGATTTATTCAAAACTCTCTTTCTAATCCAAATATGGAAATATTATCAGGTAATTTTCACCAGTGACACATTAATTATCTCTTGTGAACAAATTACCTTTACACGTAGTAACTTAAGGCAACATTTATTTTCTCACTCAATTTCTGGGTACTTGGTTCTGAAAGTGACTTGGCTGAGTGGTCTGGATCTCTCATGGGGATGCAGTCAGGACGCTGGCCGAGGCTCCTGTCATCTAAATGCCGGACCAGGGCTGGAGGAGCCACTTCCCAGAAGGTTCGCTCAAATGGTTGTTGGCAGAAGGCCCTTTCTATAACACAGCTCACAACTTCCTCTGGAGTGGGCCATCCAAGAGGAAGTGCAAAGGGAAGATACAGTGACTTTTATTATCTTGTCTTTGTTTTTCTGTTTTGTTTTGTTTTTGTTTTTCTGTAGTAAAATTTCCCTTTTTAAATTTATATATATATATATATTTTTTATTGGAGTTCGATTTGCATATATATATATATATAGCATATATAGCATAACACCCAATGCTCATCCCGCCAAGTGCCCCCCTCAGTGCCCGTCACCCAGTCACCCCATCCCCCCACCCAGCTCCCCTTCCACCACCCCTTATTTGTTTCCCAGAGTTAGGAGTCTCTCATGTTCCATCACCCTCACTGATATTTCCCACTCATTTTCTCTCCTTTCCCCTTTATTCCCTTTCACTATTTTTTATATTCCCCAAATGAATGAGACCATATAATGTTTGTCCTTCTCCGACTGACTTATTTCACTCAGCATAATACCCTCCAGTTCCATCCACATTGAAGCAAATGGTGGGTATTTGTTATTTCTAATGGCTGAGGAATATTCCATTGTATACATAGACCACAGCTTCTTTATCCATTTGTCTGTCGATGGGCACCGAGGCTCCTTCCACAGTTTGGCTATTGTGGACATTGCTGCTAGAAACATCGGGGTGCAGGTGTCCCGGCGTTTCATTGCATCTGTATCCTTGGGGGAAATCCCCAGGATTTCAATTGCTGGGTCGTAGGGCAGGTCTATTTTTGACTCTTTGAGGAACCTCCACACAGTTTTCCAGAGTGGCTGCACCAGTTCACATTCCCACCAACAGTGCAAGGGGGTTCCCCTTTCTCCACATCCTCTCCAACATTTGTGGTTTCCTGTCTTGTTAATTTTCCCCATTCTCACTGGTGTGAGGTGGTATCTCGTGGTTTTGATTTGTATTTCCCTGATGGCCAGTGATGCGGAGCATTTTCTCATGTGCTTGTTGGCCATGTCTATGTCTTCCTCTGTGAGATTTCTGTTCATGTCTTTTGCCCATTTAATGATTGAGGGGAATGAGGCCCTTTTTAGAAGAATGTTAAAGAATTTGTGGACATACTTATAACTATCATATTCTTCCCATGTGCAAAGTACTCCCATCCTTCCCAATGCTGCCCTGAAGTCTCACCCCTGTACAGCATCAGCTCTAAGTCCAGGATGTCACCATTTAAATGAGGTCCCAGTGTAGGAAATTCTCCTTAAGTGCAGATCTCCAAGTACAATTCCTCTCTGTCTGAGGTCTTGTGAACTAAAGACATTAACTGAAATATCAGTTAGTTATCCATCACTACGTAGCACGCCACCCCACAACTTACTGCATAACACCATCTCAGTTTTGGTGTGTCAGCAATTCAGAAGTGGTTTTTCTGGATGGCTCTGGATGGGTCTGAGATCAGTCTTTCATGATGTTTCAGTCAATCAGCTGGGGCTGAGTCATCTAGAGGCTTGAGGAGGCTGGAGGAACTGCTTCTAAGATCACTCGGTGACTTGGCTGTTGGCTGGAGGACTCATGCGGACCTCTCCACAGACTGTTTAAATGTCTTCATGACATGGCAGTTAGCTTCCCCGATGCTAAGTGATCCAAGGGTGAGCAAGCAAGAGGGAAGCCATGATTTTTTTTATTACCGAGTCTCAGAAGTGACAGGTCATCACCTCTGCTGTGCTCATTTGGTCTCATAGGACAACTCTGATATGATATGGGAGGGGACAGCACAAGAGCATGATTCCAGGAAACGGCTCCCTGGGTACCATCTTGGAGATAGGCCAACACACCTGCTAATGAATTAATGTCAGAAGCTGGACTTAGGAGCACTGTCAGAAGCTGTAGATTCTTATTATGTGTTTGCCACTCTTCATATGATCCTAATACAGTAACAAAATTTGGCAGTACTATGAAAACAGGGATCTTAAGTAATAACTGTCTCTATCAGATGAATGATGATGATAGACCGGTAAAATGACCCAAAGGATTTGTGTGAAAACAGCCCACAGAAATCCAAGCACTGTAGACATATGTTTATCTGAGAGGGCACTCTGAAGCCTTATGAGCCTGACAATAGTGAATTCTACTTCCAGCAATGTGGTCTTTCTCTTGACCTTGGTTTCCTTAATTTCAAAAAAGCATAATAATAGCTTTTTTGATGAGTTTTTATGGGAATTCAAGCTTTTATATTTAAGGTAAATAGCAATTATTAATTAATTGATAGAAAGTAATTACTGAAAAGATTATTTCATGGTATTGCGTGGTAACCACCTGAATTGATAGATGTCTTTCAGTCTTTGGAGAGACATTTGTAAATGCACGAGAAAGGTAAATCTCTCCCATTCAATAATGTACATAATCATATTTCAGAAAAGGAATACAAAAGAAAAAATCATCCATTACCCTGCAACTCTTACACCATCACCATCTTTCCTTCTAGGCTTCTTTTCTATGCACTTTTCTCCTCCTAATGTCGGAGTGTACATAAAAGTATACTTTTTGTTTCTTTCACTTTATATCCTAATATAGAAACATTTTACAGAGTCTGACACTGAAACTATTTGTGTGTGTCATGCTCAAATTAGTGAGCTGGGGGTGTAGAGTTGGTAGAAGGAGGGGGAGTTATGAGCCAATAAATACCCAACAACTCTCTGTCATGATCAGTTAAAGTTCCAAGAAGCAGAGGTCCTACAGAGTATCAGAGACCAATGCAAGGAGATAGTAGGAAGTGCTAAGAGATTCTAGAAGTTGTGGCCTAGGGATGAAAGGTGCTTAAGCAATCTTTGCTTCCATTCCTCTTCCATAAATCATAGATGTTGCATGCAACTTCCCTTATGGGGCTGCTGGAAGAGTTAGTCAAATTAGCATATGTAAAGTGCTCAGCACATAGAAAAAATATTATTATTAAAATGGTAAGATTAAAAAAATAAAATAAAATGGTAAGCTTTCATGAGTCAGGATATGGGATTTCTCAAAGTGTTTAGCAAACTAGGAATTCTTCACAGACTTCTTTTTTTGTTTGTTTGTTTTAAGATTTTATTTTTTAAGCAATCTTGACACACAACATGGGGCTCAAACCCACAACCCTGAGATCAAGAGTTGAATGCTCTACCAACTAAGCCAGCCAGGAACCTCCTTAACAGATTTCTCAAACATATAACTTATGTCCTAGTTTCTATAACATAGGAAAGTCCATCTGGACATCAGGTCAGTGTAGGGTTGATTATTGATAGCAAACACCAATGCTTACAGGAACCAGGTGGGCAACCTAAGGATAGGACGCTAGGAGGAGCTTGCAAGGTGGATGGTGCAACCCTGCCTCCATAGGGGGCAGAGCTACTGGGCATTCAGTTGATCTGTAGGACTAAAGCTCAGGGTTGCCAGGTGACAGCTACAGAGCATTTTTTTCCAACATTCATCTGAATTAATGATGCTATTACAATATTCTTGGAAATGTTTCAAAAAATTTTTTAAAGTAGGCTCCATGCTGAGCATGGAGCCCAACATGGGGCTTAAACTCACTCCCCTGAGATTAAGACCTGAGCTGACATCAAGAATCAGAGGCTCAATGAACTGAGCCACCCAGGAGCCCCAAAGTTCTTGGAAATTCACACACACACAAATCAACAGTGGTTAGGTGACAGGATTTCTAGCATAGGGACAAGACTTCCTTTCTGCCTTATCTCTAGCTAGCGGGGTTGATTTTACACATTAAAATACATTCAATTAGGGCAGCCTGGGTGGCCCAGTGGTTTAGTGCTGCCTTGGGCCCAGGGCGTGATCCTGGAGACCCTGGATCCAGTCCCAAGTCAGGCTCCCGGCATGGAGCCTGCTTCTCCCTCTGCCTGTGTCTCTGTGTCTCTATCTCTCTCTCTCTGGTCTCTTGTGAAAAAATAAATAAAATCTTTAAAAAAATACATCCAATTAAATAAAAAGTACACATTGACTTATAAAATGCTTCAAGAAGTCCTCCACTAGAGCCAAAAACCCATTTAACTTTACTTAACCCAGTGGTTTCCATACTATTTGATCTGGAAACTCTGTTTTCCACACAAAATTCCATGCAATACACTTTGGGAAAGGCTTTCTAGCTTTCGAAAGGAATACTCAAACAAACCAATCAACAAAGACAACAGACTGGTTATTGTGCCATGTTGGGGGGGCACCCCACAGGTGTTCCTGCCATGTGCTAATGGGCTCCTGCCACCTTCCACCTTCGAATCAGCAGCAGGGACATGGCAATTACCTCTGAGAACCCAATTCTCCATCTCTCCTGTGCTCACCTCACAGGGAAGAGGTGTGGGCACCATATTAGAGCTTGATAAACAGGAGTTTTCCCCTGAATCCTTGGAAAATGTATTTTTTAACTGCTTCTCTAACAATAACATTATGACAGCAGCTTAATGAACATATTAAAGACAGAGAAATAGCTCCTCTTATGTGGCCTGAATACATTTGGTATTGTCCGAACCTGGCAAGTTGCACTGTGCTCTACACATAAATAGAGGTATGATGAACTGCAATGATAATACCATATTTTTCACTTGTTTCTTTTATCTTCTTTACTAGTTTGTAAACAGGGAGAGTAGGGTGTGGTAGCCTTAGATTCCTAATCTGTGAGCATAATATTTATCTTGCAGAATTTTGTCGGCCAGAATTTTTGAAAGATCAAATAACAAGGCAAACATATGTAAAGTGCCTAAAACAATACCACAGACATAGCAGGACTCGGTAAAGGACAAGACAACTATGGGGTGCCTGGGTGGCTTAGTTGGTTAAGCATCAGACTCTTGGTTTCAGCTCAGGTCATGATCTTAGGGTCCTGGGGTCAAACCCCAGGTTAGACTCCATGCTCAGCAGGAAGTCTGCTTCAGAATCTCTCCCTCTGCCCCTCCTGTTTGTCCTCTCTCTAAAATAAATAAAATATTTTTTAAAAAATGACGATCATTACCTGAGTGATGGGCATTAAGGAGGGCACATGATAGGATGAGCACCTGGGTGTTATACTATATGTTGGCAAATTGAATTTAAAGAAAATATATTAAAATGACAATTATTGGTATTATGTCTACACTACCTGTTAACATTAAATTCTTGGAAGATGGAAAAATCATGGATCTTAAGCATGTACAGTCACTAAGGTAAATCATGGAACTGCAATATTTGTAGTTGGTTGAAATGGTTTTTTTAAAGATTTTATTTATTTGTTCATGAGAGACACACAGAGAGAGGCAGAGGCATTGGCAGAGGGAGAAGCAGACTCCCTGCGGGGAGGCTGATGCGGGGACCCCATCCCGGGATCACAACCTGAGCTGGAGGTAGATGCTCAACCACTGAGCCACCCAGGTGCTGGGTTGAAATGTTTTAAAGGATTGTCAAGGTTCTTAGAAATTCTCTTTTGCAGATGACAAAAGGAGAAACTGAGGCTGAGAAAAATCAAGCAATTTGCCCATGCTTTTCACAGGAGCGTAAATCACTACACCCAACACGTGGATCCCACACTAAGCATACCAGAATCCCACTGAAGAGTTAAAAACTCAGGAGCACCCCTCTCTGAAGTGAACACACCCATAAACCTTCGCTTTGCATGGCTCCAGGGATTCTATAACTCCCACACATGTGCACGGTTAATAACAAATTCGAACTCTGGGCACACTAAGTGATCTGCTGCAAAGGTTCCCAGTACCTTGTTTAAATCCCTGCCTTGCCTGGACTTCACAGGGAACAGCCTTCGCGCATCGCACCACCAGGTGGCGCCGCACCCCGCGCGGAGGAGGCGGGCAGGCCGCAGGGGCGCCGGGCCGGGCTGGTGGAAACCCGGGACGTCTAGCGCCCTGGGTGCATTTTAAATGTTCAGACGCGAACGTGAAAGAGGACGAATTAAATTTGCCATTATCCCGCGTACTTAAATCCTAAATGACTTTGATAAAAATAGAGCAGAGCCCACTGGAAAAGCGGCTGCCGGCCCAGCCTCTCTGGCTCGCGCTCCAGGGCGAGGGAGGATCTGCCTGAAGCCCATCTCCAAGTTCTAGACCATCCTCGAAAGAAGCAAACGCATCGTGGCTCTCCTTTCTTTTTTTTTTTTTCTTTTTTTTTTCTTTTGTTTTAAGATTTTATGTATTTATTCACGAGAGACAGAGAGAGAGAGAGGCAGAGACAGAGACACAGGCAGAGGGAGAAGCAGGCTCCATGCAGGGAGCCCGATGCGGGAGTCGATCCTGGGACCTGGGGTCACACCCTGGGCTGCAGGCGGTGCTAAACCGCTGGGCCACCCAGGTGTCCCCCGTGGCTCTCCTTTCTAAGCAAAAGCCCACCATCGTAATACTCACCTGGGCACTAAGAGCTGGAGACGAGGGCTATTTCTAGAAGAACTGAAATGTAAGAGGCTCTGATGCGGGGTACAAAGGGGGACATGAAAGAGGGCAAAGAACGCGCGGAGTGTGAATCGGCCAGAGGAAAATCCGGGAATGCTTCAAAACGAAGCCAGCGTGGGGCGTTAGGACGCGAGGCCTGGAGCAGAGCCCGGAGTCCCCAGGGTCAAGGCCCGGAGGAGGCCTGCGCGGAGGCAGAGCTGGGCCCGAGACCCAACCCCCGGCGGGGCCCCGAGACCCAACCCCCGGCGGGGAGCCGCGCAGACCGTGGTTCCCGGCGGGGGCAGGGCTGGGTCGCGCTCGGGGCCTCCTGGCGGCAACTGAACACCTGCCAGCAGCGGCCGCCCGCGCACGTGGGCGCACACCCACCTGGCAGCCCGGCAGGAGGCGGAAGGAAGCCCTCCGAAACCCCAGGCCGCCGCAGATAACGTATCAGACGGAAAGCTGGAAATCAGCACGGGTCACGTTCACACAGGAAGCCCAGCTCCAGCTGTTTGACCCTATTTTAGTAATCGGTTCCAGGCGCACAAAGGAATGCCAGAACAAAAACCGAAGGCAAGAAAAAAAAAAAAAAAAGAAAGAGAGAACAACACACACACACACACACAAACCCAACCAAAACACCCACAACCCTTTTCCTTAGGAGGAAGAGCGAGTCCAAGAAGTTTAAGGAGAGCCCCAGCTGGTTTACAGAGTTGGCAGGAAGTCTGGTACCTCTTCTGTGATGCCATGGTCTTCACCAGCCCCCCCAGCCCCGGGCGGGGGGGGGGGGGGCATGCCAGAGCAATCACTGGGAGAACTCTGAATGCAGCAAAGCCATATTTAACCTCAACTGTGCTGAGACTTTGGGTGAAAGTATTTTGGGCCTAAGCATTTCCGGCCATGATCAGATGTATGGGCCTGATGGCCAGTGCTGGCAGAGCTGTGGTCCTGCCACCTGCTTCTATTCCCCGGAGCCAACTAGCTGCCGGCGAGCCTCCTCCTCCTCCTGTCATCATGGCCCGAATCATGTTACCTCGTGGGGTGGTTCTGACCAGGGCACGAGGCAAGATGTCCTATGGCTCAAAGGATCCTCGGGAAGTACCAGCCTCCTGCCTTCAGTTTAATGTAATAATTCACTTTGGGCTCATACTGTGAACCTGGCCTCTAAAAAAAGCCTCAATTTCTTTGGAGCC
Organism: Vulpes vulpes; assembly: GCF_048418805.1. Taxonomy (NCBI): domain Eukaryota; kingdom Metazoa; phylum Chordata; class Mammalia; order Carnivora; family Canidae; genus Vulpes; species Vulpes vulpes. The sequence continues at coordinate 40,852,488 of NC_132786.1, forward strand.
ATTGTTGAATTTTCTCAAGTCTTATCCAGGCCAGGGGCTCTCTGAACATTCTGGTCCTGAAACTCACTTACCTTCTAAAAAACCGAGGATTCTGAATAGTTTTGCTTTTTGTTTTTCAATGTGGGTTATCAATATTGATCCTTTTAGAAATGAATGCGGAGACATTTTTACAATATGTAAGAGTGACAATCATAATGCATTACACATTAATGTAGATTATGACAAATAACTGTTTTCCCAAACAGAAAACGTTCAGTGAGAAGTGCCATGGCACTTACGTTTTACAAATCTCCTTAATGTCTGGCTAATAAAAAACAGCTGGATTCTCCTATCTGCCCTGCTTCTACATTCTGTCCGTTGTAGTATCTTGTTTTGATAAAAGTTTATGAAGAAAAATCAGCCTCTGCATGAGGGAGGAGTATTTTAATAGGTTTTAAAGATAAGTGCACATAGTCGTTGATACTACACGCAAACTCAGTAAATCCTAGTTTCTTTAAAGTTAATTTTAATGTGGAACCTGGAACCTTATCAATGAACTTTTTAAATTCTCTTACATGAAGTCCATTGGTCTATTTTGCACTTTGAATGGATCTTTTATCCATGCATGCTTTTGTAACATTTGGAAAATATTGGCTGACTGACTTACGTAGATCTTCCAAATTTTGACATATTTTATTACATATCCCCCCAAATCATATTATTAATATATTGCCACCAATTTCATCAGAATAATGTCTGTAAAGAAGCTGTCAAGCTCACTGTGATGGATACAAGTTTTCCATAATTCTAATCCTTTCTTGAAAGTTAAAATTTTATCATTGACAAACTGATATTGTCAGTCAGTCTTCTTGAGGGGACAAGCTCACTTTATTCATTTTGACAAAGTATCAATCAAATATCCAATTCTAAATAACTATAGTTTGTCTTTCATTCTTTAAAAATTTAAAGGACAGTGGTGTTCCAGGAGGAATTAAAGACTAGTTTAGTTCACAATTTAATTGCCGAGTGTTTTTCCTCAAGAAAACCAACACTCGGGCAGCCCGGGTGGCTCAGCGGTTTAGTGCTGCCTTCAGCCCATGGCCTGATCCTGGAGACCCAGGATCGAGTCCCACGTCAGGCTCCCTGCATGGAGCCTGCTTCTCCCTCTGCCTGTGTCTCTGCCTCTCTCTCTCTCTCTCATGAATAAATAAATAAAACATTAAAAAAAATAAAACCAACACTCTTCATTATAGAGCAGAAATGCTTCAAGTGTACTTCCCATTTTATCAGAGAATATTTTGTTTTGTTTTTTTCTTTAAAGATTTCCTTTATTTATTCATGAGACATACAGAGAGAGAGGCAGAGACACAGGCAGAGGGAGAAGCAGGCTCCACGCAGGGACCCCAGTGTGGGGCTCAATCCCGGGACCATGGGACCACACCCTGAGCTGAAGGCAGGCACTCAACCGCTGAGCCACCCAGGCATCCCTATCATAGAGAATATTAAGTGCACATGTACTCAGAGGTTGAGACTTAGCAAAATTAATAATTTTTACTGATTTATCAAGGACATTATATATATATACACATATATATATTATTTTTAAGTAATCTCTACACTCAACATGGCACTCGAACTCACAACCCCGAGATAAAGAGTCGCACATTCCAACTGAGCCAGCCAGGTATCCCTATCAAGGACATTCTTAAATGAAACTGGAGTCTCTTTTACTGTGAGTATGTGGTGACAATTTGGTGCCACATGCCAAGGAGGCAGCAGTTTTGCTCTCTGTTGCTTTTGCATCATCAGTAGAAATTTCACCACAGTGAAAAAATAAACACCTTCATATTAATATGAAAATAGTTTTTGGGATGCCAGGGTGGCTCAGTGGTTGAGTGCCTGCCTTCAGCTCAGGTCATGATCCCAGGGTCCTGGTATCAAATCCTGCATCAGGCTCCCCTCAGAGAGGGGAGCCTTACTTCTCCCTCTGCCTATGTCTCTGCCTCTCTCTGTCTCTCTCATGAATAAACAAAGAAAATCTTTTAAAAAAAATAGTTTTTACCTTACAGACTCCTTGAAAGGGTCTTGGAGATACCCCCGTAGTACTCCTCTATCCTCTCCAACTCCTGGTGACTTCTGGCTGTTTTAAATTTCCCTATTGCAGCGTTCAATAGTGGAGGTGTCTCTGAGTCTATAAGGTAAAAAGTATTCTCATATTAATATTGGAATATTTTATTTCCCCAAGTTCTTGATTTATAATAGACTCTACCCTCTATTTTGAACAATAATAAATTATTTGGCATACTAATTACATGCCAGACACTATTCTAAACATGAAAAATATACTAGTCAATGTAACAAACAAGTCCTTACTCTCATGGCTCTCATATTCTAGAATGGACAATAAACTTTTAAATAAATTAATGCACAAGACATAATTCCTATAATGATTAAAAATAGACTGATGTGACCAAAGGTGAGCCAGCAGTGAGAGGACCCCAAAATGAGGGGTGTCAGGTTTGTACTCTGGTATGAATAATGGTGTTTCATGGGTAGAAATGAGAGTAGGTGAAGTTTGCAGTAGACCAGCTAGGGTAAAATTGGAATTCCCCTGAAAAACTAGGGCAAGGAAGAGGAAAGAAGGCATGGTTCTCTGTGTTTGAAAGGAGTGCCATCTTACCCCTTCTGGAGAGTACAGTACCTCATTGCCTAGAAGAGGAAGTAGCAGGGCATGGTGGAAGTGTCTGGAGAAGAGCAGTTGGGTCTGGTACAAGAAGCCAATCTGCTCTGTGAGGGCTGTGACAGCATCACTGATGTTACTAGTTGCTGCTTGTTCTGCCCAGAGGCTGGTAGGAGAAGGGGGCAAAGATGGAACGAGGTTTATTTGTAACTGGAGGTTTCCATTGCTCTGGTTGCCATACCCAAGCTACATCGACATCCAGAGGCTGGCTATCACTTCTGCTCCAGAGTATCACAGAGCCACATCTACAGCACACTAACATCTTTCATCTATACCAGTAGTCACCTAAGCTAGCTATCTAGGGCAAAAACAAATAAAAATAAAAACCGAGAAATCACACAAAACTCAAAAGAATGGCTTGGAGGTCCCATTGTGAAAAGCACTGTGCCATGGAAAAAATATTATGGCACTCACTTGAGATACTTCTGTAGAATCAACTAGTGCCCTGTTTTCCTCTCCTCTTTACCATCAGTAGGTGTTATCAGGTAAATATAAACTTCTAGCAAGATGCCCCTGCTGTTCCTGCTGGGGGCATGTGTCCTTGGCATCTCCGGGGCACATTTCTGGTGTTTTCTTCTGATGAACCCCTCTTATTAGTCCAGGGGAGGCATCTGTTCCCTCCTTGAGTTCAACCTGTCCCCTCTACTCCCCCCCCCCACCCCGTGAGCCAGCATTGATGCCCCTTCCCCCACACCTCACTCAAAAGCCGTGATTTTGTTTCCTTTCACACTTTTTCCCTGAGTGCATGAATTCTCATAACCCCAACAAAGGTATATTTTGCCCCTTCTCAAGTTCTTTCTCTTTCAACCACTTCATGTTTTTCAGAAGAGATATACTGGACAGGCTGTAGATCTCTGTGTGGAATCCTGCACTTTATACCGATGGTGGAAATTTGACATAAAATGTGAAAAATCTCTCCATTCTAGAAGTGCCCATGCAAGGCCATTCATTCAATCTCCCTCCCATTAAATCCCAGCATATTCCCTTTTCTTAGTAAAGCATAAAATGCTGGGGGTGGGGGGAGCAGGGACTTCTGTTTGTCACTACACCCCTATAGCCCCAGCCTTTACAAACCATTGATACTTTTACTGTAAGGGTGCTAGAAAATGTGGTTCACTCTACTCCACAGAGGCAGCTGGGTGGGAGGGGTGGCCATGTGTGTAGTGGGAGAGTGGGTTTTGCTCTAATCTCTGTTCCAAGAGCATCAGAACTTCTGCTACAACCACTCTTCCCCAATCATGTAACCTCTTCCATGGTCCCCTCGGGTTGGCTCTAAAGTCCTTAAAGCCAAATGTATATGCCATATTTAGCAACTCTCCAGGGGCTTATCCTAAGTGTCTTAAGAATGAGATACATGAAAGACTTCATCTGATGTTTCCCAGCTTCAATGTCCTGTCCCAATGACCGCCTCTTCATCATTGTTTTTCTGCCTTCCTTTTTGAACTTTGACGTGTGTCTTGGCTACATTCTGTCTCCTGAAAATAGATCCCCATAAAAACTTTAACAAGTTGGTCCTCCATTTCTATCACACTTAAAGTCACATGAATCACAGCAAAGCCTCCCTTGGGGCCCCTGGGGAACACTCTAGGAAACAACATATTTTAATAAGGAAAGGGCGAGTCAGTCACAGGGAGCCAGGAGGCTTTCACAGCTGCCTCCCCCAGTTCTGCACCCTATATAATGCGTGAGTAATGCGCCTTGCGTGTCTATTGACCGGAATAGGACGGGGATAGATGGTAGTTCTCTGGATGGGTGGTGACCAAGGGTGGGGAAAGCTAGCAGGAAATCCTAGAGAAGACAGGAAAGCTGAGGAGGCGCTGTCCAGTTTTCCTTTTTCCATTCTCCTGAAAGCTCAGTAGTTTACAGTAAATGCATACACTGCAGAGTGAAGCAGGAAGACCAAGACATTCTAGTTGGTCACTTTTTGTTTCAGATTCTCATTTTTATTTTCCTAATTCCAGCCCTTTGGTTTCCGCAAGCCTCTGATCCACCTCTTAGCTTCTTGAAATGTTCTTTCCTTCTCACTGAGTCTGCTCAATTCCATGCTTTGAGTATCTCCTTTCACCCTTTGAGAACCCTGTTGAATCACTGGCTCTGTCACTGCAGGCTGGCCTCGTAGCAGCAGCAGGCAGGGGAGGAAAGAAGACTATAATCCGAAAGATCTGATCAAAGGGTGCCTGGGTGGTGTCTGACTCTTAGTTTTGGCTCAGGTCATGATCTCAGGGTTTTGATCTCAGGATTGTGAGATTGAGCTCCATGTCAGGCTCTGAGCTCAGTGGGGAGCCTACTTGAGATTCTCTCCCTCTGTCCCTTTCCCCACTCAAGTTCTCTTTCTCTAGAATAAATAAATCTTCTTTTAAGAAAGATCTGATCAGAAATAAGCTGCTCAGGGAATACAATGAAGGCTATATTTGTGTTCTAAATCTTAATTGTTCAAATATTTTCTTTCAACGTTGCCATTTCACTTTTTCAGTATAACTAAACTCATGGAGAAAAGACATAAAAGGAGCTGAGGTTGTAATTAATGTAATTTGTACTGTGTAATATCAGCTCATTTATTTTTAGATGATAATGTATCCTATTCTGTAACCTCCCCCCTAAGGCCTCCATAGAAGGTGGTAAGCATTGACAATGCTAGCTAAAAGCTGAGATTTCACGTTTTGGTTATTTTTCTTTGGCTCTGCACACCCAAAGAACAAAGAATTCAGACAGCTCTCCTGAGAATACCCAGTTTGCATTTATATTGCGTACTAGGGCAAGCATGCTCTGGCAGTTGCTGTCAAGAAAGCGGAAATTTTCCTCAGCTTAATTCCCAGAATGTAGAGTCTGAGTGTGTGGCAGGAACATAACACGTGTACTTGACAAACACATGGCACTCACACTGGGATGACAGCAGATGGATGGCTTCAGCAATAAACTGCCTGGATTTGGTGAGGCTATTTCCTCCGTAAGAGGAACACTGTACATCCAAAGGCATTTTGAGGGATTTAATTTTGCGTTTGGCTTATGGCGCTTTAAAATTGTCACTCCAAAAGCTGAAAGTGTGAAGACAAGCACTTATTCCCCCAACAATGTCATGAAACACATGGCCATGAGCGGAACATCTACTGTGCTTTATTGTCTGGTCAAGTGGCCATCAAAGCAGAGTCCAGGTACCTGAGAGTCAGATGTTGATCACCTGTGCATCCCCTACCTTCCCCACTCCTGATGCATCAGACAGAGCTCTGTAGAGAAACAGAATGGATAAGCTGTATCTAGAAAATGGGATTGATTTTCAGCTCACGCAATTTGAGTGAGGTCACAAGATTAAAATCTGTAGGGCAGGCTGGCAGGCTGGAGATTCCAGAAAGAATTGACTCTGAAGTCTAGAGGCAGAATGCCTTCCCCTTCAGGGGACCCTTCTCTTTCCTCTTAAGGCCTTCAACTATATATGAGGCCCACCCATACTATGGAACACATCTGTTTTACTCAAAGTCTGCTCATTTAAATGTTCATCATATTTAAGGGCACCTAGATGGCTCAGTTGGTTAAGTGTCCAACTCTTTGATTTCGGCTCAGGTCGTGATCTCAGGGTTGTGAGGTTGGCCCCCAAGTCAGGCTCCATGCTGGGCGTGGAGCCTGCTTGAGATTTTCTATCTCTCTCCTTCTGCCCCTCTCCTCCCATATCAATCAATCTCTCTAAACAAACAAACCAACAATCATTAATAATACCTAAAAAAATATCTTTTTGGCAAACACAGAGCAATGTTTGACCAAACACACTGTAGCCAAGATGACTCATAAAATTAACCATCTACATACAGTAGGTACTCAACAAAATGATTTGATTTGATATGTATCCCCAGGCAAAATATATCCCCAAGACACTCTTTCTTCAGCTGAACAATGTAGGGATTGGGCTTCATTCCTCCAATTCTTGTAGGCCAAGGGCAAAAATTTAAATATTAAGAATATGGAGAACCTGTGAACTCTGGTCTCTTCAGATTAACTGAAGAACTTTAAATCAGATGATAACACCTTCTCCCCACCATGGTGGCTGCTCCCAGTATCAGCAGCAATAGAATAAATACTATACGGTGGTCCCACACACACACTTATCCTCAAGGGATACCTTCTAGGACCTTTAGTGGAACTGAACCCTACATATAATATACATACATACTTATGATGTATGTATGAAGTTTAATTTATAAATTAGGCACAGTGAGAAATTAACAATGATAACAAATAATAGAACAATTATACTGTAATAGAGGTTCTATGAATGTAGCTTCTTTCTCTCTCTCACAATATCCTATTGTTTTGCACTCACCGTTCTTGTGATGGTGTAAGATGATAAAATGCCTACGTGACGAGAGGAAGTGCAGTGAAAGATGTAGGTGGTGTGACCTGGCATTGACCTAGGTCAGCTACTACTGACCTCCTGACGATACATCAGAAGGAGGATCATTGCTTCACGACCATGGCTGACAGCACGTGGCTGAAACTGCAGAAAGCAGAGCCACAGATATGGGGACTACTGTACCAAGCTCTGCAATCTGATGAGCTGTCTTCTTGCTGTCCTGGTTTTCTTGGCCTATCCACATCCAGGAGCAGGACTCAAGTTGCTTAAGATGTCCAAATCACCAGCTCTCCGTAAGAGAAGGGCTCCTCCTCTCACAGTGAATAGGCTGCTTAAGAATTTAGAACCCAGGAGTGAAGGAAATGCCTCTAAAATTTCCAGGAGCTCAAGGAAAGTCTTATAGAAAAATAGGCACTAGTTCCAGCCATTAACTCCTGGTCTGTTTGTTGTTTTTATTTTTAACCAGTCCAGGAAGGAAATAATGTCCAGTGTCTTTAGAAGATGATTGGAAAAGGGTCACTGAGGAGGAATGAGATTCAAGCCACAGTCAGTACATGAACCTTAAAGCAGTGCCTGGTCCATAACACTCAATCATCTCCATGGAATGGGCCAGTTATCCTCTCCTTTCATCCTTTCTCCATCTCTCTGTTTTCCTGAATCCCTGCCCAGAGGCAGCATCCATAGTAATGATTTCCTTGGTGTGGTTCAACCCCAAGGCTTCAAACAGAACCAACACACAGGAGCCCCTAAATACTGTGGTGGTTTCTCAGCTCTGAATCCATACATCAAACCTGATGGGTGTTTCTTTTATGCAGTGTTCCACAAAGAGAAAAAAGGCAAATATTTCAGTTCAGTTAATACAAAGATCTATTTCTCTTTTCTGTCTGACTCCATGTGTATGAGGACTTAGATAGGCAATTTGCTTTAGAAAGGTGTTCTTTTGGGGCACCTGGGTGGCACAGTGGTTGAGCGTCCGTCTTCTGCTCAGGTCATGATTCTGGGGTCCTGGGATGGAGTCCTGCATCGGGCTCCCTGTGGGGAGCCTGTTTCTCCCTCTGCCTATGTCTCTGCCTCTCTCTCTGTGTCTCTCATGAATAAATAAATAAAATCTTTTTTAAAAAAATAGAAGTGTGTTCTTTCATTTAGATTTTTGTTTGCTTTGTTTTCTGAACTTGCAGTGCACTAACTAAATCATGAATCTGACATTTTAGGCGTCTAGATTACATCTTTTGAAAGTTGTTTTTATATGTGGAGTTTATTTGAAACAAATTTGTAGTCAAGGATAAATCCTTGGACGTGGAGCCAATAGAACTGGGCTCTTATGAAACCCTAGATGTCATGTAATTTATTTCTTCCAGTGTAGACTAGATAAATAAAGCTAATGGTTCATTTTCCATGAGGCTTTGAGGGTATATTGAACCTTGAAGAGGTTAGCATGGACGACATAGGTTTGGAACTTCAGAGATTAACCATGCCATGTTGGATTGACCTCAGGAAACAGTGGCTGGAAAATCACTTCGAGTTGGGTGATCTGAATATAAATCTGAAGAGTTATATTCATTATCCTTCATAGCTCAGTCATCCTGTTCTACCAAAGGGATATAACTCTTGAGTGAAATAGATAATTACTTCTTGAGTGATATTAAGAAGTGATATTATTTGCTAAGAAGCAAACAAACTGGCACATAGAGAGAAAATAATGGGATGGAGGGCCCTTAACTGGTTGTGTAGAGGAAGATTTTTTTCAGAAGACAATATATAAGCTGAAAATTGGAGTTAGGAGTAGCCAGATGTGTGGAGGTGATTTTCCAGAAGCAGTGATAGGTAAAATGGAGGACAGCGGGGCCGAGGGAAATGGAGAAATCACATCAACTTTCAAGGCATCTGCCTTGTGCACCCAGCCTGCTGGTGCTAACATTCACAGAGATGGCAGAAAGTAGGGAGAAGGAGAGGCTTGAGGGGAAATCAAAAACCACGTCATGGACATGTCATGTTTGTGATGACTGTGAGAATTCCAAGGGGAGATGTTGAATAGGTGTGTAGGAGCCAGGGTCCTGGCAGGAAACCAGGGCAGGGGGGGGAGAGTTTAATAAAAAGACTCTTTACAAAAGTATGGGCAGAGCTGAGGGAATGCAAAAAGATTGTGCAGTGCCCTGAAGCTAGGTATAGGGGGGAGGCATTACCATACTTGGCCTGAGGAAGCAAAGGGAAAGGGCAGTAACTGGTTAAGAGAGAGGGCTGGGGGGGTGGGGCAGGAGGTGGATGGAGGGCCTTCTGATAGGATCTGTGGCCTTCAGTAGAGAGATATAGTCAGTCTGAGGTGAGCCACAATGAGGGAGCTGGGGTAATAAACTTACTGACCTCACTCTCCTACCTTTCAATCTTCTGCTGGAAACCTCTATGGCTAAGCCCAGCTGGAAGTCAGAGAGTCTGTTGATGTAGTTCACAAAGGTCAAAGTGCCAGGGCAGAGAGGAGGGTCAGCATGAGTAAGGGGAGGATCTGTAAGGACAAACAGAAAACACAGCATGAGACGTTTGGCTACACAAGTCTGGAGCTCTAAAGAGATGTCTAGGTCAGTTAGAAATAATTGGTACATAGGTGGGAATTAAAGTTTTGGCAACAGTTGAGGTCATGGAAGGAGAGCAGATGAGAAGGGACTGTGCCACGAAGAACTCTGAAGGTAGAGAATAAAGAGGACTTTGTAAAGGTGACTGAAAATGAGTAGCCAGAGACCGAGGAGGAAAACCAAGACAGTGAGGTATCACAGAAGGGCAAACAGGAGATGGCTGCAAAGGAAAGAAGTGGCCAGGTGATCCTCTTGAGTCAAATGCTTCTGGAAAGCTGCATAAAAGAAACGTGCCTTTTGGATTTGGTAATGTTAGTCAACTAGTATGCCAGCCTCTGTGCTCGCAGGTATTGCCAAGAGGAGAAGGCCTTGGATTTTGAGGACGTCCCAAACTAGACAGGGACGCAGGCACACTGTAGGGTGATGGATCTGATAGAAATAGGACCAAGTGCCTTTTGAAGCAGAGAGGACACTGGAAAAAGTTTCCTAAGGACAATCAATTATAGATATTATATGTATGTACATTCTTCAGAATAAAGAATTCCAGGACTAAAGAAATCTCACATTTTCAAGTAGAGGAAAATGAAACTCAGCAAAGTAAAGCCACTTGTCACTCCTTGACTCAGTATCCCATTGGGAGGATGCTGACAACCTGAATATTCTCTCGATTTCATATCTTGATTAAACCTTCAAAGGACAGACCTGTGACCTATGCTTTACTAGAATCAGATGTTACTTACCTAAAGATTTTCTGTGAAAGTTATGTTTATGCTAAAATTGCTAATGGGAAAATTAAAATTACTCTTAACTCTATAGTCTATACCCTAACTTTCCAGCTGTTTTTCCAGTTTTTTTCCTGATTGCATCTATGTCTGTATAAACACTTCTCCTTAAAAAACTGTTTTCCATACAATCAGAGTGAAATGGCAATGACACAATGGGATAAAATATTTGCAAATCCCATATATAAGGGATTAATATCCAGAATATATAAAGAACTCCCACAGTGTTCAACATCACTAATCATTAGGGAAATGTGAATTATAACTACTGTGAGATACCAACTCACCCTTTAGGACGGTTACTATGAAACACACACACACAGTGTACATGCCCAGAAAACAGTAAGTGTTAGGTAGCAAGGATGTATAGAAATTGGAATCCTGGTACACTGTTAGTGGGAACAGAAAATGGTGCAGCCTCTATAGGAAACAGTATGGAAGCTCCTCAAAAAATTAAAAGCAGGATCCCTGGGTGGCGCAGCGGTTTGGCGCCTGCCTTTGGCCCAGGGCGCGATCCTGGGGACCCGGGATCGAATCCCACATCGGGCTCCCGGTGCATGGAGCCTGCTTCTCCCTCCGCCTGTGTCTCTGCCTCTCTCTCTCTCTGTGACTATCATAAATAAATAAAAATTTAAAAAAAAAATTTAAAAGCAGAATTACCCTATTACCTAGCAATCCTATTTCTGGGTATATATCTAAAAGATCTGAAAGCAGGGTCTTGAGCAAATATTGGTGCACCTATGTTCCTAACAGTATTATACCCAACAGCCGAAAAGTAGGAGCGACCCAAGTATCCTCTCAGTGGATGAGTGGATAAACAAAATATATACAACGAAACAGTATTCAGCCTCAAAAAGGAAGGAAATTCAGACACATGCTATAACGTGGATGAATGTTGAGGATAGTATGCTGAGTGAAATAAGCAGGCACAAAATCACAAATACTGTGTGATTTTACTTACGAGAGTTTCCAGAGTATTTACGTTTATAGAGACAGAAAGTCGAACGGTGGTTGCCAGGGGCTGGAGGAGAGGAAAGAAAGTGGGGAGGAAGGAATGTTGCTTAATGGTGTAGACTTAGTTTCACAAGACGAGGTGTTCTGGACATTGGCTGCACAATGTGAAGGTATTTGATGCTACTGGACTATACACTTTAAAAATGGCTAAAATGATCAATTGTATGTTACAAGTATTCTATTGCAATTTAAAAAATTTAAATTGGGCAGCCCGGGTGGCTCAGTGGTTTTAGCGCTGCCTTCAGCCCAGGGCGTGAACCCAGAGTCCTGGGATCGAGTCCCACATCAGGCTCCCTGCATGGAGCCTGCTTCTCCCTCTGCCTGTGTCTCTGCCTCTCTCTCTATGTCTCTCATGAATAAATAAATAAAATCTTTTAAAAAAATTTAAATTATAATGTTTACAATTTTCTTTTACTTCATTTAATAATATCAAGCGAACATCTTTTCATATCAACGAATATATTTTTGTATTATTATTTCAGTGGCTACACAAGTGTTTTTTTATATAACTTATTTTTTTTTTCAAGGATTTCATCTATTTATGAGAGACACAAAGAGAGAGGCAGAGACACAGGCAGAGGGAGAAGCAAGGTCCCCATGGGGAGCCGGATGAGGACTCAATCCCAGGACCCCGTGATCACGCCCTGAGCCGAAGGCAGAGGCTAAACCACTGAGCCACCCAAGCATCCCTATAACTTATTTAATCAAATCACTACTTCTGGCAATTCAGTTTTCTACAAAGCGAAACATCATAAGCAAACAGCAGTGAAGGTCACTGTAGCTACATCTTTCTTAAATGTATAATTAAGTAAAAAAAATTTTCAGAATCAAAGAACAGAGCTCATCTGCGATGGGGCAGGTGGGAAATGTAATATGAAAGCTGCAAAATGAAAAACAATCAGCAGAGAACCGAATGGGGGTGTGACAGAAATTAAGTGCTATACAAAACATTTCTAGTTGGGGAAAGGAAATGTTATTTATCCATTCACTTACTCCTTATATAAATTATACTGAGACTCTGCTGTGCACCATTGTTTTGGACCCTGTGCTTTTAAGTTGTCTTCCTCTTCCTCATTCTTTTATTCCTCAGGGAACCCAAAGACCAGGCAAGAGAGAAGCAAGTAAATCTACAATTTCAGTGCAGTTTAGAATAGGGGGGAATGGAGATATATGCCCCAGGTCTAATGAAAGCAGCAGAAGAAATTCAGCAATGGGGAGGGCTTCTTAAAGGAAGTGGCTGTACGTCAGTGAGCTGAGGATAGACAGAAGACTCAGTTATTTACCCTAAGAAAGGGGCTAACTAAACGAGGTGGCCCACACTAAGAGGGCCCCCAATGATGCTTCCCTCCTGGTATTCACACCCTTGGGTAGCCTTCTCTCCCACTGGGTCAGGGCTGTTCTGAGTGACCAAGAGAGAATGGCAGAGATAACACTGGCTGAACCTGGAGGCTAGATTATAAAAATCCCTGCAGGGGATCCCTGGGTGGCGCAGCAGTTGGGCTCCTGCCTTTGGCCCAGGGCGCGATCCTGGAGACCCGGGATCGAATCCCACGTTGGGGTCCCGGTGCATGGAGCCTGCTTCTCCCTCTGCCTGTGTCTCTGCCTCTCTCTATCTCTCTGTGACTATCATAAATAAATAAAAATTAAAAAAAATATATTAAAAAAAAATCCCTGCAGCTTCTATCTTCCTCTTTGGATTACTTGTCAACCTGGAGGGAGCCAGTTCTTAGGCCATGAAGATAGTCAAACAATGCACACGAGGAGAAAGTGAGGCTTCCCACCAACAGCCAGCGCTCTCCTACCAGCCATGTGAATCAGCTGAGACGTGGCTCCCCCTCCCACCCCATGGGAGACCGCGGCCTTGGCCACCGTCTTAACTTGTGAGGGAGCCTAAGCCAGAACCAAGAGACATAGTAAGTGAGTCCTGTTTCTGTAAGCCACTAAAAGGTCTTTGTGGGGATTTGTTTCTCACCAACAGTTAATGCGCTGCCTCTCCAGCACGTGTGAAGGCAGGGCTGAAAATCTCTAAATGTGGGAGATATCTGGAGTGACCTTGGAGAAGGGAACACGCAGGGGAATGGCAGGGGCTGGAGACAAAGAGGAGAGCTGGGGCCGGATACCGGGTGGCCACCGTGTACCCTGACTTTCTCACCAAGGCACCAACATTGTTCATGTATTAGGGGAGGATTTGGATGAGGTCACACGGGAAGGATGTGTGTTAAGAACAACAGAGAGCCCTGGCTGGGAGAAAGCCTCAAAGGCTGAGCAGAGGAAGACATTACAGAAGCCCCGGAAAGAGCAGGCTGGAATTCCACAAGTTAAAGGAAGAGTTTCAAAAACGTGGGAGGGGCCGTGGCATCAAATGCAGCAACGAAACCGCTCAAGGCCTGAGAAATGGGCACGAGAGTTGTCACCGTGGGCCACACGGGGGGTGTGCAGAACGTGCGAGAGAGAGCAGGGAGGAAAGAACCCAGGAGCCGGGGAGTGGGCAAGGGGAAGGGACATCATGTCGCTATGTGTCCCGGCCGTGGGACGGGGGTTGAGGCCAGAGAGGAAAGGGTTTTGAGGAGAGCACGCTAAGGATCCTTAACCTGCAGGATGGTGATTTCTAAACTGTCTCCTGAAGAGCCCAAGGGCTTCACACCTGCCAGGCCACCTGATGGGGGGAGGGGCAGGGTGGCAAAGGTGTGTTCTAGCCTCACCTTCCCACATCCCAGCCTCAGACATCGGGTGATTAGTCCTTCCTCCGAAGGCTGCATCCCGCCGCTAGTCCGAAAACCATCTCTCCCGGCAACGGAGGCCGAGGCCGAGGCCTCAGAGACTCAGGAAGTCTGAGTCCATCCTCGCCTCAACCCACAAGGGCGGGCGGGCAAGGCCCTGGGGGCCACCTGCAAACCGGGCAGGTTTTCTGGATCGGCTTCAGCGGCACAGCGAAATGGAGACGCACCCTGGGCCTGGGCCTCGGCCGGGGCTCCCACCGCACCGGGGTGTGCTTCCCGCGCACACCTGCCCGGAGCTCCCGTTTCGACCTCTGCCTCCCAAGAGGCGAAGCGATTCACCCCGGGCGCCCCGCTCGGTGGCAGACGTGGGGTCAGCTCTCCGCACGCCGCCGGCCTCTGCGATGCCCCGTTCGGAGTCCTGAGCCACCAGGCGGAGAGGAAGCGCCGGCGCGCGAGGCCGGGGCGCGGAGCCAGGGCGGCGCGTGCGGGCAGAGGGGAGGGAGGCCTCCCCGCCCCGCGCGTGGGGCCAAACCTGCTTCCTTCCGTGCAAGACGAGAGAAACCCGTGCTCTCGGCCCCTGCGCGCTCGCGCGCTCTCCCCCGCTCTCTCGCCTTGACACTTCTCGAAAAGTCTAACAAGATCGAAGGAGCCAGACTCCCAATTTCCAGAAAGATGCAACAGAGGCAGGGACAGGAGGAGCTTTCCCTCTCTGGATCCCGCCTCCCTCGCAATGCGCTGAGCTTCGCGAGCCGAGCGCTACGTGGCGCCGAGCGAGCCGGTCCGCAGGCGGCTACGTGACTGCGCGCGCGCCGCGCCCCCCGCCGCCCCGCCGGCGCCCCCGGCCTCCCGCCGGCCCCGCCGCCCGGCGTCCGGAGGGGGCGGGGGCTCCGAGGGGGCGGGGCTACAGGGGCTCCAAGGGGCGTGGCTACAGGGGCTCCGAGGGGCGGGGCCTCGCCTCCGGCCTCCCGCGCCCTCCCCGCCGCCCAAGTCCGGTCTCCAAGGGGGCGGGGCTCCTAGGGGCGTGGCTACAGGGGCTCCGAGGGGCGTGGCTACAGGGGCTCCGAGGGGCGGGGCCTCGCCTCCGGCCTCCCGCGCCCTCCCCGCCGCCCGGGTCCGGTCTCCAAGGGGGCGGGGCTCCGAGGGGCGTGGCTACAGGGGCTGCTAGGGCGTGGCTACAGGGGGGCGTGGCTACAGGGGCTACTAGGGGCGGGGCCTCGCCTCCGGCCTCCCGCGCCCTCCCCGCCGCCCGGGTCCGGGAGGCGCCAGCCGCAGACGCGCGCTCCGCCAGGTGCGCGGTTCCGTGTCCTCTCTCCCTCCGGGACGCGCAAGGTCACCGGCGCTCCCGAGCCCTGCTTCCTCATTCTTAGACTAGAGACTGGCCGGACCCCGCGGCCCTTCCAGCTCTGAGGTCTGAGGCTGAAAAGCCGTGAATGTTGCTTCTCTAGGCCACTGTGTGCAGAGCGCCGCGAGGTCCTGGGGATCACAGTGCGGACTTAATTATGTCACCCACGGCATATGACAGCCACCGAAAGGCCACTTTAGAATTAGTGTTGATTTAGACAAAATAACCGTAACATCGTTCCTGTGCAGTTTACCAATCCCTTTAACTGGTAGGCTGGGATCCAGATCATTACCTACATTTACAGGTGACGGGATTAACAGTGCATTTTATAATCCTAGCAATCATTATTACTAGAAACGTAAATTGCTCAAGAATATACAGATATGAAACTCCTTCTTCTGGAGCCACTTTCAAAGAATGCTCCCGATCTGACCTTAAACAAAAGGAAAGGGCAAAGTGATGTTATCTTTTAGGTCAGGAAAATAAACAGAGTTTTCTGTTTTCCTCCCCCCTTTGTAAGCAGTGACATTTGAGAGTTTTCTCACCAGCAGGTTTTTGCTTATGCCTGAAAATTATCTGACTGACATTAGCCTAAACAAGGGGCAGGGGGGAATCTGGGGGGACCTCCCTTGTGTATGTTGTGAGGCCACAGAAATGGGGGCTACAGTTTTCAGGGAAATCCCTTCTTGCTCATTTTATTGGGTGGGTTGTATGGTCTCCCTGACCCCTGAAAACGGTAAGGAGGATAGAAAGGAATGAGATTTGTTGGCATCTGCTTGTCTGCTTGTCTCCTTTGTGAGGCTTGGGTGATGGTCAAAGAACCCCAAGTGTAGAGGTCCAGCTGTGGGACTGGTTTGAGGTGGGAGTCCTGAGGGTCCTATAGGAATCCCATTGCAGAGCCCCTTCTCATTGTGCACTTTAAGCTGTATTACAGCCAGAGGAGATGGCCATGATTCTCTGTCTTGTGTTATAAAGCTCAGAAAAATTGCCTCACATGAAACAGCTAGGCAATAATACAACTGGCTTTCAAACCCAGCTATCTGAACTCCAACTTCAAAACTGTCTCCTATTTCAAAAGCCCTAGACATCACAAATGTTCTCAGGTCCCATCAGAGTGATAGTCCTCAGATGGCAGAGACTTCCAGGGGAATGAGAATATGGGTCTCTCTAAGCTACTGTGATCTGGCTCTAAAGCGGTGGGATTCACTGAAAGCAAAGTCACACAGCAAGAATTGGCACACTATGGCCCCTGGGACAAATCTAGCCCATGAAGGGCCAGCAAGTTAAGACTGGTTTTTATATATTCTGGTGGTTGGGGAAATTTTTTTTTTATTTATTTTGTAAAGATTTTTTTTATTTATTAATGAGAGAGACAGAGAGAGAGACAGAGGGAGAAGCAGGCTCCATGCAGGTAGCCCGACATGGGACTCGATCCCGGGTCTACAGGATCATGCCCTGGGCTGAAGGCTTTGCTAAACTGCTGAGCCGCCCGACCTGCCTGGAATTTTTTTTTTTTAAAGGCTATTTTGTAACATAACGTGAAATTTATGAAATTCAAGTTTCTGTTGTCATAAATAAAGTTTTATTAGAAAATATCCATGCTCATTTTGTATCTATGCCTGCTTTCAGATTACTAATTTCTCGACTTGAATAAAATCAATTATCATTATACACCATAGTTCTGTTCTATAAAGCCATCGGGATTATGGAATTAGCAAATACTGAACCATTGCTCCTGAGGGAAATATGGGGTTAGTTTTCTGCAAGCCCCTGGTCACAACATCTTTGCCAACAGATGAATAGATAACCTTATTTTAGGTATATTTCTATTTAAAGAAATGTTATTTTTAATATATCATTTATTCACTAACATTGAACTCATGGCCAACTTGCTCTTGGACAGAACTTATCTAACACAAATTTTCTCCTTTTAAGTCACATCACAGCCATCTTGTGCATTGGCACATAAGATAGCACTTTAGTGCTATGCTTGGGTGCCATTTTAAACACCAAAATCACTCACAAAACACACACACACACACACACAAATGACACAGAATGGACCACAAACAGGACATTTATGTTCAGTGTGAGAAGATGCAATGAGAAGACGAAATGTCACCTTGTCCAACCTCACAGCTGAGAACATGTGTCAGGCGACTCCCGTTTTTTATTGCTCTGCACATGTCCATGAATGACTGCGATGGCACCACAGTTACTGCTTTGGGGGTTATAAATAAATTTTAGTGAGTGGGCAAATTCATAAGTACGGAATCCAAGAATAATGAAGATCTCCGGTGCCTGCAGCAGAGACCCTGGGGACTGCAAAATCTACAGTATTTACTGGGTGGTCCTTCATAAATGAAGTTTGCCAGTCCCTGCTATACAGTGTTCTTAGCCTTTCGCCCAAAGGGAGTGAAACCGGCACAAAGGGACCCATGATGGTGCTCAAATTAGAGGGTGCTCATAAGGAAGAGCAAAATGAAATGGGTTATGAGGTCAGGAAACTGGGAGTTCTTGGACCTGAAGGTGGAAACAATTTCTAAACTGTAGGGCAAAGTTTCTCCTCATTGCACATCTTCTGGTTTTCATTCAACAAATATTTTTTCCAGCACCTTCTAATTTGCATGGGTCTGCACTGTCTAGTTTACCCTAGTGTCTAGTAACATTCTTACTTGGTCAGTGTGTTGAGAACTAAAGCAATGAAGTGCGGGTAGAGGAGACAAGACTTTGAAACAAGAGCCTGGGCAGTCTACCATACACTTAGATTGTATCTACATGGACAAGCAGCCTCTGAAACAGATTTTTTTAAGTTTTGCTTTTTAAAAAAGTTTTATTTATTCATTTGGCAGAGAGAGAGAGAGCAAGCACAAGCAAGGGAAGCAGCAGAGGGAGAGGGAGAAGCAGACTTTCCACTAAGCAGGGAGCCCGATGTGGGGCTTGATCCCAGTATCCTGAGATCATGACCTGAGCCAAAGGCAGACACTTAACCTACTGAGCCACCCAGGTGCCCCTGAAGCAGATTATTGTAAACACTTGTTTGCTTGTCACGACTTTCTGGTTGCAAAAAACGGTTTGGGACAGCTCACAACCAAAGCATCTGCTAACATCAGGACGAGGGAGGCTAGCAGGGCAGGTGGAGGGGAGGCCTAGTAAGTAGTGCAATACAACCAGCGGGCAGTCCCTAGGAGCCCTGGGAGTGTTACACTGAGTTTCAAATCTGATTCTGAGGTTCTCATCTCAAAAAAACTCAGGATGGGGGAGAGAAAAACTCGTTCTAAGTGCAAACTCCATGGACAAAGGGCTTTCTGCAGTCCTTAGGAATGAAAGGGTTTCCTGATGGGAGGTTTCTCAGAGTGGAACCCAGAGCGGCAGGGACCCCCCAGCTCCACAAGCTCAAGCAGATCCAAACCAAATGCTTAACTGCTTCCTACCATGGTGGAAATGCAACTCCATATTTTCTTTGGAACCTAAATGCTAAATGTCTGAGTATTTACTTTTCCCATGTCTGGCTGTACCCAAAAGAAAGAACCTAAAGTATCAAGAAGAGTGATGCCCTGAATAATTTTGAAATAGCCCTTCACGGGGGACGTTCTCACCCAGCCTCTGGCTAAGGGTTGGAAGGCATTAGTTCAGTGCTGAGAGAGACCATCGTTTGTTGTTAATTGAGGGGCAATCCGTAGACTAGAAATTTTAGACTGCTGTGGGCTATAAAGGGCCAGCAGGCAAAGCCAGGAACTTTTCTCAGGAAACAGTTCGGGCCCACCCTAGCCATGAACAAGTCACAGCTTTATTCTACAGGGAGGGCTAGAGGTGATTTCATCCTGGAAGATTTTCAAAGGCCACCACCCCATGAAAAAATCCCAGCAATGCTCACATTTCTATGGTTAAAAAGAAGAAGAAGAAGAAGAAGAAGAAGAAGAAGAAGAAGAAGAAGAAGAAGAAGAAGAAGGTGTGTGTCTTCTAAGCCCCTCATGGACACTGATATACCTGAAGTCCCTGTATGCCTGACCCTTCGTCTAGGAGGTGTAGTTTTCCTATTTCTTGACATGGCAACAGAGGCTCAGATGGACGAAGGACTGGAATCCTAGAATTCTTATCCCTCTGAAATTTTCCATCAGTCACGTGCTATTACAGTCAGCTACAAGTGCTAAGTGGTATCAAAGTGTAGGCACATGTGAAATATTAAGGAACAGGCTGTGTGTTGGAGGACAGCAGAATTGTGCTCTCCCGTACCCTCTAAGCACACACACTGCACCACTGGCAGCTCAGCCCAGCCATACACCGACCTCCCCTCCTGCACCGTGGCCTGGCCAGTGCTCCCAGGGGATCACAACTCATCGTCCTAGCCACCTGAAGAGTCAACAATCCACCTGAGCACTGGATCTTACCAAGTGGGTTTCACTTGAGGGGGATCCCACAGGGAGTCATTGAAGTGGGCATCTCTACATTGTAACCCGCTCCCCCCCCCTCCCCAACCCCTGCCCTCCGTCACAAGTGTCTGCAGGTTCCTAAGCGTTTCTGTACACCTGAGACCAAGCAGGTGCTAAAGATAATGCTAAAAATATGATCAGACGAGTAGGCCGTAAGCCCTTTCATGTCAGGGATTAATTTGAAGGGATCTGTCAAGTGCAGGGGTCTCCTCCTGGCTTGGTGGGGTCCCAGACTCTCCTTGTGGACTGGGGTGGAGAATCCCCTTCCGGAATCGCACCTTTGAACCAAGATGTGGCCCCTCTCGTGGTCCTGGCAGTTGACATTTGGAAGCACTAAAAAGGAATGAGTCTCAACTCAAGAGTCGGAACATAAAACCTCAGTGTTTCAACCTCATTTACGTCTTTTTATTATTTTGTTGTTGTTGTTGTTGCAAGCAAATTAACTCTCTTCATGGCTTCTCAGAGCTTCTCCAGAGGTGAGGCTTTAGGCAAAGATAAGGGAGTGGGAGAGGAGGCCTTTCATCTGGGAAGAGAGACGGGGGGTTGAAAACAGCGGTTGGCGATTAAATTACATATAATACGCTTCCTGTCCATTACAGACTGATGTCTGACAGTTCAAAGATTTTGCTGAAGTCTCGGTTTCTGTTTGTGAGCTGTTTGCGCTCAGTGAAATAAATATCTTCTGATTTTATTGCTTTTTATTTTTTAAAGGAGAGGTGCTTGAGTAGGTAAATGACTGGAAAAGCTGGCTCAGGGACAGTCACACCTACCAGGACGCATGTAAAACGGAGTCCGAAGGAAGATGATCAGAGTGTTATGAAGCCAAGAGAGAGGAATGCAATTACAAACAGCTCTGGGAAGGCGCTGCTGGATAACTGAGATCTTAATCCAAAGGAGGAGAAACATACCTTGGGAGCATTTAGATAGTCATTTTCTGGAAAAAAAGGGAAGACCCAGCGCCCAACGCAAATATGTCTGTCCACCCTCGTCCCAATTAAAATTTCCTCCAGGCGGGACACCTGGATGGCTCAGCGGTTGAGCACCTGCCTTCAGCCCAGGGCGTGATCCTGGAGACCCGGGATCGAGGCCCACATCAGGCTCCCTGCGAGGAGCCTGCTTCTCCCTCTGCCTGTGTCTCTGCCTCTCTCTCTCTCTCTCTGAAGAGAGAATAAATAAAGAAAATCTTTATAAAAAGAAAATCTAATAAATAAATAATAAAATAAAAATGAGTAATAATAAATAAATAAAATCTTAAAAAAAAGAAAATTTCCTCCAGGCTCCACTAATCCTAACTTGGAAGACAAATGCTTATTGAGGTTATTGAGGTTGATGGAGTTGCAGAGTCCAGACTGATAACAAGAAAGACACCCACCATCTAGTCCCTCTCCACTCTCTGCATCTGTCACTTGGGGGTGGGGGCCACGGGGGCACTCTGAGAGCCCCCAGGATACTCTCTTAATTGTTAGATTTCCGTTTCCCCATTAGAGGGAAGCTCCAAGGCAAGAAGAGCCACATCGCCTATTGGTTGTGTCACCGCAGAGCCTCGCTTATAGTCGGTGTTCAGACACGCTCACCGGGGTGCACGTGCTCACCGGGGTGCTGTCGGCGCGGCCTGGGGGAGAAGCGCCTCCCGCATCCAGCAGATGCCCTCCGTGAGGCGGCCGGCCTGCCCCTCCGGGCTTCCGAGCCTGGAGCTGGAGCCAGAGCTTTTCCTGGCAGAAAATACAAGTTCTTCATCCTCGGTCTTCAAAGGCAAGTCTTGTTGTAAAGCAGATTGTCTCTGTTCTGCTCCACGCTTTTTTCGGAGCTCTGGGCGTAGGACAGGCCTTGGGTAGGTGTTGAGGAGAGAGAGGAAGTAAGGTAATGTTTGCCCTTAACGAGGTGACTGTCTGGGAGTTGCAGCCCAGACCCAAACCCAAACAAATCAAAACAAAACAAAGCACAAATCCAGACGATGACAAAATACTGTGGCAAAAGAGAACCCAGAGAAAGGACGCTTCACCCCTCCCTCCCCCCGACCCCCCCAGCCTTCTTAGAGTCTCTAGAAGCTCGAATTAGAGTGAGCGAGGCAGGGTTACAATTTTCCACTTTGCTGTTTCACAGAAGCGTCTGGAAATGTGAGCGGCAGGACCCTTCTGTCACCTGTGGGCACGCCTGTGGCGCTGCTGGGTGGCGCCCAAGTCGGTGAGGAGGCCGTGAGTAGGGGCACAGCAGTGCTGGGGGGTCCCCTGCTGCCAGGACATAGGTTTGGTTTGGTTTGTTTTGTTTTTCAACCCTTAGTGACTTCACATGTTGGAAACTACGTCTGGTCAATCAAAGTGCATAAAGCAAACCTAA
This sequence comes from Vulpes vulpes, assembly GCF_048418805.1. NCBI lineage: Eukaryota > Metazoa > Chordata > Mammalia > Carnivora > Canidae > Vulpes > Vulpes vulpes. The sequence goes on from NC_132786.1 coordinate 40,874,744, forward strand.
TTAAGTTTCTCAGAATTTATCCAAACTACCTGTTGCCACCAACTGAAGCTTCTCATTATCACAGGAGAGCAAATGACACCATACCAGGAAAGATGTGGTTCCTTATAAATCAGCAAAGTGGGGGGATTCCTGGGTGGCCCTGCGGTTTAGCCCCAGGATCGAGTCCCAGGATTGAGTCCCCCATCAGGCTCCCTATGTGGAGCCTGCTTCTCCCTCTGCCTGTGTCTCTGCTTCTCTCTCTGTGGTTCTGTTCTCTGTGTGTGTCTCTCATGAATAAATAAATAAAATCTTTAAAAAAAAAACAGCAAAGTGTTTTAATTAATTTGTACAGATCTGTTGTGCTAAGACATGATTGGCTCCAGTGGTTTTTTTTTTTTTTTTTTTTTGGTCCTTTTCGGTTTTGTTTTTTAAGGATATGAAAGTAGTAACTGGTACACATGAGCTCTGTGAATCAGGGACTGTGAATGTCAGAGAATCTAGGGCAAATTTCTGACCTTTTTTTTTTTTTTTTAAACCGATGTGCACACTTTATTTAATTACGTTTTTTGGTCAACACAGGTCACTCTTTTTTTTTCCATTTCCCTTCACCATGAAGCCTCCAGTCTGTTATGGAAGGGATTCATGAACAAATTCATTGTCTTCAATAAACTAGAGTATTCGGGAGCCTAAAACATCCAGTTCAGGAAAAACAAAACAAAACAAAACAAAACCAAGAAAACAACCTCTTAGGTCCCTGATCATTATCAAGGAGCGCATCTCCCTATCCCACGGTCCTGGAATCTTTCACAGGGTGACCTGGAGGCACATGGCCGGCAGTCCGGGCGGGCCAGCATGGGCAGGGTAGGCCCGAGGACAGGCCCCTCCGATCACCCTCCCAAGCTGCCCTGGGCCGGGCTCTCCCTGGAGGCCGCACACAGAGTTCCACTGGCTGCGGCTCAGCTGCACTTAGACGCCTGCAACCCCCACGGCTGCCTGTCTGTCATCTGTCCACCCTCCTCTCAGACCCCTTTCCACCCCCTGTACCCCTCGGCTCAGAAGGCGGCGTCAGCCTCCGTGCTGACCACATGCCAGGCCCACCGGCCAGTCCCCCCAGAAGGCTGACACCCAGCCCTGCTTGGTGGGCCTCCTGGCCACATGCGTTCAGCGGCTCCCCCCACTCTGTCCCCGTGGCTGCGGCCCCCCGCTGCCCATGTCTTGGGGCCTCCCACGGGATCCACCCTCCACGCCGCCTGCAGACTCCACAGAACTGTATTGCCCCTCTCCTTGCGAGCTTCCCAAAGCTTCCTGTTGCCTGCAGGGTGACACACAGACTCCTTGGAAAGGTATGCAAGGCCCCCTCCATCTGCCTGCTTCTCTGTCCTTCTCTTGGCAAACCTTCCCGGACACAGGCCCCTGGCTGGCCTCACTGAGCCCTCCCACTTCCTCCCCATGTGGACTCCTCCAGGTTGCCCAGAAGGCCTCCCTGTCCCCTCCAGCATCCTTCAACACCCAACTCCCGGTTTTAAAATTTTAAAATTTTTTTAAAAAGATTTTATTTATTTATTCATGATAGACATAGAGAGAGCAAGAGACACAGAGGGAGAAGCAGGCTCCACACTGGGAGCCCAATACGGGACTCGATCCTGGGACCCCAGGACCGTGCCCCAGGCCAAAGTCAGGCGCCAAACCCCTGAGCCACCCAGGGATCCCCAAAACTACAGGATCTTCAAGTCAAGAGGGGTGACACACTTTTGAGCCTTTCCTCTTTTGGTACATAGTAGGGACTCAACACATGTCTGTTGAATGATTAACCAAGTAAAAATCTAGGGCCAGTGGTGCTGGATTCTAGAGACTCCATAAAGAAATGAAGCTGTCTGGCCTCCACGGGGCCTGCCCACTGAAGCTTGGGCAGGATCAATCATAATTAATATGAATCATCTGAGGGGCACCTGGTAGTATAGTCAGTTAAGGGTCCGACTCTTGGTTTCAGCTCAGGTCATGATCTCATGGGTTGTGAGATGGAATCATGAGTCAAGCTCTGTGCTCACCAGGGAGTCTGCTTGAAGTTTCTCTCCCTCTGCCTCTCCCCCTCCTCTCTCTCTCTCTCTCTCTAAAATAAAATAAGTCCATCTTTAAAAAAAAATACTAATCTTAGGAGTATGTATAGTTTATTTTAGCATGGGTTTAGAAGAGGAAAGAATAAGAAACAGACATTCAGAAGTAATAATACTTACATGATGCTTCCAATATGTTGGGCACAGTTATAATATCTTTACTGTGATTATCTCCATTTTATATATATGAAAACTGAGGTTAACTAACCATTTCCCCGAGATCCCACCATCAGTATAAATGGGCGTTTGATCTCTGAGAATCCGTCCAGACTCTCTGCTCCCACCTGGGACATAATACGAGCTCTAGACTAATATTAATAAGACCAGCAGCTAACAGAGCCTGAGTGCATAGCCTGGGCCACATGCAGGTTCTGTTCTAAATTCTTTATGTGATTTCTCTGTGGGAACCCTGATAACGGAGCCAGCATTTTGTTTTCCTTCTTCTGCAAAATAGGATAATAACGCCTTCCAACCTCACAGCTTTGCAGGGAGGATTAAATAGGATATTACATGGAAAACCCAGAGTTGGGCAGACCTACTACCAGTTGAAATGGACAATCACTTGTGCTACCCAAGGGCTACTCCCAGCTTTTGGGAATAATGATGGGGACAGGAGAAGACAGTGTGGGCTGGCCCAGCTCTAGGAGAGCCAGGGGTGAGCCTGTGAGCCTGGGCTCCTCAAAGGGCTGATACTGAGTAGCGCACCTGCTGTTTTACTGGGGAGAAAAACAGAAGCCCCTCCGGGATGACTGTTCCCCACACAAGAGTCCTAGCCGAGGTGTTCCTGTGGTTGAAGACCTGGGGAAGCCCCTCTACCCCTGCTCTTGCTTTAGGTTAGGTACTTGGATTTGGCCATCTCAAAAGTCCCATGCAGTTCCACATTTCTCTGACTCCATGGCCCCAAGGCTCTGAGTCACCAAGAGACTTCAGAGCCTGTCCTTCCTTGTCATCCCAGAGGAAGGCCTGTTCCCTCCATTTTGAAAGCCACCCTCCACCCAGCGAGCCCATGGTTTCCCCACCAGAGAGGATTCTGATGCCCTGCGTATCCCTCCCTACCTGTTGGTGAACTTCCTTTGTCTCCAAACCTATACACTCCCACCCCTTAGTCACTTCAGACCCATGCCTTTGTGCCCCTGAACTTTAGAAAAATTTTCCCAAACCTACTTTCTCTACCTCCCCATGGCTGCCTCCTTTACCTGCCAGACTTGCTGAGTGACTATTAGCTCTCACCCCCATGCCTTACTACCTCCAACAATAGTCCCTCTAGAACAATTTAGATAGCCCTCCCTGCCCAAAGCAGGCCAATGATAAAGATCCTGGAGACTGTCTAGCAGAGATAGGCTGAATATCCGTGCGTTAATAGAAGCAAGAGCAACACAAAGTGATCTTTCTGCTTTGCAAATTAAAGGGAGCCTGAAAATAATTTTAAAAGTTTTGTTTTTATAGGGTTTGTTTTTGTTTTTTTTGGAGGATGTGGGTTGGGCTGGGGAGGCACATGCAAGTGTGACAAATGACAGAAATGAAGAAAAAGAGAGAAATGCGGGAAGACAGAGGGAACAGCCAACTTGGGAGGCCAGGGGCAGGCGCTGGAGCAAGGCTGATTTGCAGGATCCAGAGGGAAAAGTCACGGGGGAGACCAGGAAGAAATATGGCCAGAGGGAAGCAGATCCACATGACAAGAGGACAAAAGAGGAGGCCAACAAGTTAGGGTAAAAAGTGAAGTAAGAAAGGGCATTTCATCAGTCCACATAAAAAAGTCTGCTCTTTGGGTATCTCCACAACCCAGGGGCATATGCAGGAGGGGTGGTCCTGACTTTAGGATTTTAGTGACTGTATTTTAGTAATTAGAAACCCTGCATGGGTCCTTCTTTTGTTTGCTTCCTTCTCAGACTGCCTCTTTCTTCTTTTGTTAAATGGTTTTGTTTTATTTGGAAGCACTGTCCCTCATATTCCCTGATTTTATGTCCATTTGTACTTTTCTTGGGATTAAGCGGGTTTAGGATCAGAGAAAAATAGAACATGGATGAAAGTAAATAAATGGAGTTAGTTTTCGAAATTGCTATCTTATTCTCTTGGGTCTGCTGTGTCATGAAAAGGCAAAAATCATGAGAAATGGCCCCTGGTCCTTTGATGTCCGGCTGAAGTATCCCCTGAAGTCATTCAAAAGGGGAGTTCATGGATAGTCTTGCCGGATGTCTCAAGGTAGGAGATGGCCACTTGTAGCACTGAGGCAAGATCAATCTGACTCAGGAGTGTGCGTGGCATTAAGTTGGTTAAAAACAAGCCAACAGGCCAATAAAACAACAGCCATACCTTTATCCTGCCTACGCAGCCAGGTCACTTTGCTTCTGGAAATTTCTCATCTTCTTTTTTTGTGGCAGGAAACATATTCCATTTTCAGTGTTCTGGGGTTTTGGAATTAAATATTCTCCATCTCTCTGAGATACTGCAACATTTCATGTGGTCCTGGGGGTTCAGATTTCTTTTTGCTTTAATAATCTTTACAGGCTGTGTGAACTTCAAAATAAAGCTTGGCTTATCTTTGTTATTGGAAAAAATACATCCTATCAGCCAACCCTAGAAGTCAGGAAAACTAGTTTCTCTGGAGCGTGACATTAAATCCCCCAATTCCTTGATTAATTATCTCCTGTGCCAAGGGCTTGCTTGAACAGGGTGAGGAAACTTCACTGAGCTTCTATGGGATGGGTGGTTGGCCTTGGATGGTCTTTAGCCTTAAAAACCTTTGTAAGCTTCTCTTCCCTGAGAACACGCTCAGATCATGAACCATCAATGTTATTTCACATTTTTTTCTAAGAGGCTTCTAGCTTTGATTACCGGTTATAAATAATATACATTTTCACTGAAAATAACAAAAGAAATCAATTATTTTAGTAAATTACACTGTTTAATATGACAAATCTTTGGCAACTTTGAAAAAGGACGGAGCATGTTAAGAAATAGCCCTTTGAGGCAGTGGTAGGAGCATTTGTCGGGGGTTGTCTTGGGGTTGTTACCCTTGTCTTGGGGTTGTTACCACCGATTTTGCCTTAGACATCCCATTGTTATCAAACCTAGATCAGGAACCCCTATCATTGAAGGCTCCCCTGGGCCCTGACAACTGTCACCAGGTGGCCAGTGTCACCAACAAGAAAGGAAGCCTGGACATCAGAGATGAGGAAACGAGGCGACAGGCTCAGACCACGAAGGGACAACTGTTGCTTGTCCCATCTGTGAGGATCCCTTTGCTTGCAGCCAACAGAGCAGAATAATCTGAATTATTAAACATTCTTTCAGGTCAGCTACATCTTTATCTCTGGTTTGGAAATGTACAGCAAAGGAAAGAGGTTAATCAACTCAAGCTTGAGACAATCAGAAGCTGGCCATGGGCTGGAGGAGATGCAGTTTGAGTCTTGTGACTGGTGGAATTTTGAGTGTGTTATCGGAGCTGAAATGTGGCCAGGGAGGTTTTAATAAATATTTACCATATTTCTTTCTTTCCTTTTCCTCTTTCTTTTTTTTTAAGAGGATTTTATAGGTAGAAGAGATGGGAATTGGATTCCTTTGGAAGCATTCTTTCATTCTTTGATCTTTGAAATAGAACCAGCAGCAACACAGTAACAGCTAGCTATATGTAGCTATTTCACTTTAAACTAATAAGAAATTTAAATGAAACTAAGCATTCAGCTCCTTGGTCACATTAGCCACATGTCAAGTACTTATAGCCACATGTCCTAGTAGCCACATGTCCTATTAGCACAGAGAGGGAATATTTCCATTCCAGCAGAATGTTCTTTTGTATAGGTTGCTCTAGAGTTTCTTGAGTCCTTTTGCAAACATTATGTAGCTACCTTATTTCTTTAAGCCTCCCTACCTCTTTGAGCTTTTTTCCATTTATAAATTGAGCCTAAAAGGTTTCCTTTAAAGGGCTGCTGTGAGATTTAAATGTGACATTAACTATATGTAATGCACACATCCCACGACCTCACACCTTATACTGCTTAATAGATGATAGCTCAACAAGTCCATTGGGACTTGAGCTAGACACACTTGTACTTGAAAGGTACCTGTAACCTACAAAGCTTTTTGAAACAGTTTCTTTGTGAATTAGACTATTTTTACAGGATCAAGTCACTCACTGTGGTTGATGAGAGCCATTCTCAGAGTCAGAAAGGGAGGAAGGCTTTTGCTTTCCAAAATGCTTTGTATCTTGATAGGAAAGAGAGAGAAAGAAGTGAAAATCCCTTATGAGGAGCAATGTTTCTAGCCCTGAATTTTTTTTTTTTTTTTTAGTCAAATGAGATGAAAAATTTCTGCAAAGAGGTGTTTATACTATAGGTGTCAACACAGCCTTGGACCCAGACGGGCAAACCGCTGCTCTAATGGGAACTGTGTATACACAGCAAGGGTAATTACTTTGGGCTACAGCTGCCAACATGATTTAGCAAACTCCCTGCCTGCAAAGGACTGATCATCCCCTGGAGAATGGGCCCAAATTCATTGCAACTGCACAGACCTACCTGAGCTTCCCCTGCCACAGGCTCTTTGAGGTCTTTTGTAATTTGCATTCCTTAGGCAAATGGAATTTAAATTCCTTAGGCAAATTTCATCCTGATGGAACACCAAGATGACATGCATGCCATGATCTCATTGTTGAGGATTTCTGCTTTACAATCATTACTGTATGCTCCAACAGGCAGGTGAGGTAAAGCATTTGGGCCAAATCCCACCTTGCTTTCAGGAAAGCTCCTTTACCTTTCACTAGCCCTTGCTCTTCAAAGCACCTTTTCACCAAGATCTTGTACTTTCTGGTGTGCTTTTGTTTTGGGAAGGGCATAATGAAATATTGCAGAAAGTCACAAGACTGGGGATTGGCTCCTGGGCAGCAAGTTAAGACACCTGTAGGTAAATGTTCCCCTTGTATCCCTGGGGCCATGTGACATCAGAGGGGCTGGGCAGGCTGCAATCAGAGCACATATCTAATTGTTCTGTGCGTGCACATGGAGCAGAGTCCATCCTGTTCCACAGGGAGGCCTAAGTGGAGTCTCCGTACATTTCAGATCATATATTCAATTTGCAAACAGAACTGTAGTTCTTTCAGGCATTAACTTCAAGCTAAACTTTGCCTCATATTTATTTTTACCTATGTAATATCACTGTAAGCATCTCAGTAATAGGGATAATTTGAGACCTGGATTAATGTGATTATTTTGCTATGAACCTTCGTTTTCCTAGAGTTCTCAATTCTGATGCTATGGCCATGTGGATTGGCTGCTGTGATGATAAATTTACCTCCTAAATGAGAGGTGGTTGAGGCAGTGGACCTGGGCTGGAGTCTGGCTCCTTCTTCTGGCTCTGGGTAGTGTCATTTGTCACTACCTCTAAGGTATATCCTTATTTTTGAACAATACTTACCCTTTATGGGGTACATGTGAAGCTTAAGTTTGACAGAAATAAAGACCCATGAATGGTGCTATAAAAATTCTTAGTTTTATATTAAGAATTAATATAAAACCTCTATAGCCTTTCTGTTCTCTCTCTCTCTCTCTCTCTCTCTCTCACACACACACACACACACACACACTCACCTCTAACTAGTGATGTTTGAAAGCACTGATTTGGATTATCTTCCTTAATTTTTCTTTAGTTTTTACTCTTCCAAAATCTCACTTGTCTCCATCAGCTCTGAAAAAAAAAAATCAGTTAAAAAATCATCTGATTTTGTTAGAATTTTCCAAGTTATTCTATTTAAAATTAGTAAGCAAGATACTTTGAGTGTAACTCCCTTGAGTTTTGCTCAATTAAGATCTTCAGCCACCCCTCCTGAATGCATAGGAGCCTGTCCTCAGTCTGTAAGAAGCAAACCATTTCTGTTAGTGAGCAGATTTTAGTTCTGCGATGGCAGGGTGAGGACATTTCGCTCATTGCCGTGCCTTCAGTACTGAACACTGTGTGAGAGAAATAGTAGATGCTGAATAATTTACTCGATGAGTGGAAGAAGGAAATGGGTAGTGTGACAAAAGCCAACTGAATCTACAGTGGTGTCCACAAGGATGTCTCCTCTAACCTGATAACCTCCTGCAGCCTGTCAAACAACGAAAGCAGTAGGTATTTCAGGCTTAAGACGTATGTTTTCATCTTTATTCTATTTAGTCTTGAGGAAACCAGATCTGGAGGTAAAGGGGGGGAAAAAAAAAGCTTTGGTCTCTGTGTGTCTTTTTAAGAATTACGTTTGGTTTTTCCCCTACCCTATCCCCAGAGTGAGTCAAAATAAAATCTCTTCTAAAATGAGTATCAGTTTCTGAGAAACAAGATTGATTGAAACTCCATCACAAAGAACTCTTTAGATATACGGCATCCATGTGTCTTCACCAATTTAAACTTTTAAGATTCCATTAGGTTTAACAACGTCCACTGTCTGCAATCTCAAAACGGGCAGTGATACACGGAAGTGAGGGCTTCCAGCAGATGGCATCCTGGGTTCTCTTCCTTTTCAAATAACAGAAACTAATCCAATGAGTTCCATTTAGCAAATAATAAATTTATTAGATGCCTACAAGTACAAAACACGGAAAGCTGCTGTTGGGATTATAAAGATGTGTAGGAGAAGAGCCCTGCCCTCAGAGAGCGTACAATCTAGGTGATTAGTCACAATTAGTGAGTTGCGGCAATATCACTCTAGGTAACTCACACAGAGTTCTTGGAACATTCACATCCTTTGAATTCTCCGGTTGTCAAACTTTAAGGAATCCTTTCCACAGGAAAGCTGGACGGTGGGAAAGAGACCTTTTGTGGAATGAAATGGTGACCTTGGCTTTGCTTATGAGCATCTTTCTCTTGTTGGCTCCTTAGTCTTCTTTCTCAGCATCGTTTCCCAACGACCTTTGTTAGGAGAGAGTCTCCATGCTTCCTGAACCTTCACCAGGGTTTCCTGTTTGTTTAGTGAGTGGCTCAGTGGCAGTTTGGCCTTGGAATGATTTGCAGTCCGATTTTTCCTTCAGCAAATCTGATTTTCATCTTAGTTGATGCTAGAATGATATGCTTTGCAATCTATGGTTTTAAGGGTAGGAGTGAGATGCAATACACAGGAAAGCAGGCCAGACCTTTCCCTTTAAACATTTAATAGTGCACTTACGGATTATATTCTGTACAGATATAGAGCAAGTTATAAACCTCTTCTTTTATTTTTTTTTCACTTAGACTGTATTCATGTAAAGTGTATTTACATTAGGAAAAAAAAAGCCTTGAGGTACAAAACCCAAAAGAATATCTGAGGTATAAATACAAGTATATTTTAAATAATAATTCTTATCATGCTTTATCTATATTTGAAAGCACAGTGGACATGTGTACATGTTTATCTTAATAGAATGGTATATACAACATACAATCTTACAAATCTGAAAGCTATTAAAATTGAATATACAAGTATATCTTCATGAGGAACACTGATAACCAAAATACTCAAATTTTAAAACTCTAATCTTCCCTCTGCTGCAAATTCTTCAAAGAACCTTTGAAATAACACTGACAATGGTAACTAAATTATAACAAAATAAAAATCCTTCTTACAGCTCTCATTCATACATTATTCACTTTTTGATCCATACAAAATAAATTCACTAATACTGTCTCTTGAGTCAATCTCTAGGGTTACAGTAAAACCTGTACAAAGACCACCTAACCTTCCAAAAAACTCTGCTGATGCTTTCTGGTTTTTTTTTCCCCTACGATAACTATTTTTCTTTACCACTAAAATATAGTCCAAGGGCATCATTATAAAGGAAAAGAAAAAGAAATGTAGGGAAAACAAAGCAAAAAAAAGAAAAAAGTTGCAAAACCAGAAAAACTATTTGCTGAAAAGGACAAATCAAACAACTATGTATGTGCAGCTTCCAGAAACACTGTGGATAACAACAATCAACACTTGTCAAATTTTAATACTTGGGTTAAATTTACAGGGATTTCCTTGGGACACACATAGTTTCCTGTTTTCAGTGTGTCTTCGAGAGTTCTGGTTATAAACACGACAATGCAAAGAATTCCAACAGGTAAGAAGTTCTGAGGCTTGATTCAGGAATAAATGTTAGAGTGTTCAGTTGTTACATCTTGACTTAAAAAAACAGACACAAAAACCCCAAATAAAACTGTGCTTCTGAGCTAGTAAGGGCTGGGGGCGGGTGGGTGATTTCTTCCTTGAACTAATCTATACTGGTTAAAAACTATATCACTATTTGCAACCCGGTCTAACGACATGCTGTGTTTGAGAAGGGGTTGGAATCAACCTACTACAATTACTTTTAAGGAAAGAGGAGGTTGGTTTAAAAAAAAAAAAAAAAAGGAATGTGCTTAATAACTTGGAAAAAAAATAAGTGAACAAGGATGTTGGGTCCCCTTTCTGGATGGGTCCATGGGCAGTCAGATATCCCAGGTTAAACTGAACCTGACGCATCAAAATCCTTCTTGGAGGCGTCTCAGTGTGCCAGACACTGCGTTCCAACTTATACAACTATGCCATTCAACCAGCAACAAACACACATACACACACTCCTCTGTGCAAACCTTTCTTTGCTCATCTCAGTCAGAGAAACAGGTCAAAGAGTACCAACTATTCCAGTGGATACACAGTCCCTCAACACGCTGCAAATAAAATGACATAGGTACACATACACCAGTATCACAAGAGAATGAAGTATCTTCATTATTTTCTGTAATGTATTTATAGTTTTGCTTCTCAGAAGCAATTTGAATAAGAATACTTTTTTTTTTTTTGCACAGTCTTATATATTCCAGTCAAGGCCTAAAATCTAGACCTTCAACAAACAGGAAGCAGCTTTAAAAACGTCTTCAATTGCTAGTTGATCCCCACACTCTAAATTAGTTTTGTTTCAGGACTAGACTCAGAATCCACTCTTTCAAGGACCGGCGTGGGCTTCCAGAAACAAACATCCAGATGGCAGATGTGGCTGGTTGGCTTCAGGAATCACCTAGATTTTGTGTCTTTGGTTTCGGTGTTCTGATTGCTGAAAGAGTCTCGGATCTTCACAACTTCAGCTGCACACAGATGTCCGAAAGATTTTGTGTACCACTCTGGCATGTGGCCCCTACAATGGAAAGGAAAAGCAGAAGGGGTTCTTTAGATTGGAAAGCACTGCAATAAGCCGGAGAGGGTTCTGAAGACACTTCCATTTCTTGATCCAGAAGCCATGGAAGTAAAGACTATTACTCCAATTATTCCAAGGTAACCTCGTGGCACATCCATTATATGTCTTGCGAAGTTTCTCAAGGAAACTGTACTGAGTTCAGATTTTGAGTGCATTGTTCAGGGAAAGCTTTAGCATAGAGAACAAAAATAGATCACATAGAGAGTTGAAAATGTACCCAGATGCCAAGATTTCAAATGAGAATGTAATCACTTTGGAAAGTTTGGAGAGGTTCGTGTTTTTGTCTATACTACTGAATTTCATGAGTTTTCTGATATGAACCCACATTCATCAATGACACAGGGTGCAGGCCTGATTAATTACTAAAAGGGCATGTTATATATTCAAATACCTTTGACTATAAAATGTGAATCGTCCACTTGGCTAGCTCAAACTCTCATTTCCTATGGCTATGAACTCACGGCAGGAGCAGTGCATTCATATTGCTTTAGTGCCACTTTCTCTAAGGCATCAGAATTAGGAAGCAATTTCCACAGTACCAAGACACATGAAGGTGTTCCTTTATAAAGACTGCTCTTTAGAGAGCAGACAAGATACAATGATGTGTTCATTTAGGCCATTCTCTGTATCAGACAAAAAATCTCATCTTCTTCATGACCCCTCACCACGTCAAAAAATCAGAATCAGAACCTACCTTAAGTCAGCTCTGCACATGTAGGTGAGTTTAGATTTCCCTGATCCACAGGGTTCGATCAGATACCTGGAGAGGAGCACATTGACTCTCACCCCCACCACAGGTGCCCGGTCGTGATCCACAGAGGTGAGTAAAAGGGCACATGCCCCCTTTGGTAAATTAGTCCTCCATGTTCTGTAGAAACAAAACCAGAGGGAAAGGATGGAATTTCCTGGAAGCCAAGTTTCAAATGGGTCCTGCTGTCAGAAGAGACAGCTGAGGGGCAGGATGAGTTCCTCTCCTGTGTGACCCAGTCCTGGATAGATGGCATCTTCTGAACTATTGTCCAAGGGCTCTTGAATGACCAGCAACTCCATCCAGAGCCATTAGAGTGGGGATATATTCACACATCAGTTCTTTGAAAGAGAACTAGTACCAAGGGTGAATGAAAACCATTTTTACCTTTCACAAATGTATTATAGCACAGAGACATCCAGTTGAGTATTGCTCTGTTGGAAAGCTCTGGACTAATGATGTGCCATTTCCTCAAAGATTTTTGGAATTCCTCTTTCAATAAGGTCTCCAGAGTATTTATGAATTACATATAGTTCAGCTTTAACCACAGCTCACTTGGAACTTAAATGTTATTTCCTGGTTTATGCATTCACTAGCTGTCTCTAGCAAGAAAATCTATCCTAGAAGGGGCAAGAATCTGCTACCAACGAGCATATTCAATTGGATGTGCCTCTAATTCTTTATTTTCTTAAATCTTTAAAAAAGTTTTTATTTATTTATTTGAAAGAGCATAAGAGAGCATGAGCAGGAATGATGCAGAGGAAGAGGAACAAGCAGGCTCTGCATTGAGCACAGAGCCTGAGGTGGGGCTCGATCTCATGACCTGGAGATCACGACCTGAGTCAAAATCAAGCCGGATGCTTAACAAACTGAGCCACTCTGATGTCCCAAGTGTGCTTCTATTTCTGAGTTTGATTCCAAAAGTGTTCAAACTATTTTCAGGGATGAACACACTGTTGGAATATACAGAGATATGTTTTCCCTATTTGGAAGGGTTCGATATTATGTCAGAGGCATACCTTCTATTTTATATAATATTACCATCTTGGCACATTCAGTGATACCAGGCTCATCCTTGCTACTGTTAATCCATTTGGAAGCTCTCACCTCAAAACAACGTAGTCCCGAGCGGGATGGGGCGCCATACTGTTTTGGACATACTGGTAGATTTCAGTTTGGCTGTCTAGAATTTCAATCACTTTTGAATCTAACAGGTCTACATCCCAGAGGTGCTGCTCTTTAAGTAGGCGCTTTAGGATTTCCTCAGGCATTGCAGGGACTTCAATGGTCGACCGCCAAAGCCTCAGAGGTGGTCCTTCGCTCACCTGAAAAGAGGATATATTTTTCAGTGCCCAGACAATTCACACATATATTTTGAAGGCAAATTGCCAGCTGTATTTATGGTCATGTGTTTAGAGGCTAATTATTACATATATCCTGGTGTCCCCAAATATATTCAAGAGCAGGCTAGAAAGCCTTTTGACCAATTTTCTGGTCAAAATTACGAACATCTATTTTCTTGGGACCCGTGTAAGGGTCAATGCAATAAAGGAAGATCGTTTATCTGCATCTTAAAGCCTGCATGGCCATCCAGATGCTCTGTTTATTTATTTATTTGTTTATTTATTTTTAAAATTTTATTTATTTATTCATGAGAGACAGACAGAGAGAGGCAGAGACACAGGCAGAGGGAGAAGCAGGCTCCATGCAGGGAGCCTGACATGGGACTCAATCCGGGGTCTCCAGGATCACACCCTGGGCTGAAGGCAGGCACTAAACTGCTGAGCCACCAGGGCTGCCCTGTTTATTTTTTTTTAAGGTGGTAAAGACAGGATCAAGCAATACTATCAAGCTAAGCTTTATCAGCAAAGCACAAAGACGTCCCTGTCCTCAAGGGGCTTTTAATCCTAACAAGTTCATTTCTCCCAAGTAATCCTCACTTATTAAAGGGCCAAGAGAAGAATGGCTGAGATCAGAGGAGACATAAGGGGATTCTGGTCAAATTATAGAAAAATCTAAGCATGTTATAAAATGTCCTAAAGCCAATACCTCTCGTAAAACATTCCAGGGAGGTATAGTGGGATTCTGTGGAACTAAAGGATTTCATTAGATGGTCTGATCCCTACAACTGGCATGAGGTGAGTATTGTTCCTTGCTGAACTGGCTTCCACTTTTAACTGGGGAACTGAATCATCTGGCTGCCCAGGTCTACAAGGAACAAAGGGTAGGTGACAGATCCCTGTGGGAAACTATGTTGCCACAGGGTCTCACCTCTGATGAACCTGAATTCTGACCATGGGAACTGAGTCGGCTGACCACAGGGACAAGACTTACCTTCTTGTAGGACAGCTCAGCTTGCTCCGATGTAGAGTAGTTGACCCAGCCTTTAAACTTCTCCTTGACCTCTTTAAACAGGCTATCCACACAGTCCTGGAGGAAGTGCTGGTAGTCAGCCGACTCATCATTACGCAGGCGTCCCAATGCTTCTAGAGTGAGGGGCTTCAGCTCCTGTTCTGTGTAGGAATTCCGACATCGACTCATTTCCTCAGGAACCTGTTGGGGAAACAAGAAACAAAAAGGAGAGGAGTGTGCTCATCAGTAGAAGTCACAGCACAGGGGCCAGGTATTGGGTTCTCAGGGCAGTGCAAGCACTCCAAATACTCTGCTTCTAGCTTCTAGCAGACAGAGGAGTGGGCCTGCCGATCTCACCTGGTATCATGAAGATACAAAGAGATCACCTTCAAAGTATCTAAATGAGCCTGTCCTCATGTCAGGTATTCTCCTTGGAAAGTCGCAGGAGAAGGGTAAATGACTAACATAGGCTTACGTGGATGAGGACAGGCTTCTCAGATACAGAATTTATTTCAGAGAATTTGTCACTTTTGCTTTTTAAGTATAGGGATATAGAGATAGGCAAATGTCACTCAACACAGTAACTCTTATGCACTTATACATTATAAATAAATAAGATGTTCTTAGAAAAAGAAAAAAAAAAGACATTCACGAGCTATTTATATAATCTCCAGCTGTGGAAAGATCTTTTGGTATCATGTGAACAAGCACATGTGCCTAAGATTTTTGTCCCAGTTATTTACATTATCCTTAACAAATGACAAAGTTCCCCAACTCCTTACCTGGAAAAGCTTCTTGCATTCAGCAATCATATGGGCCAGACCCTGAGTGGCAGCAAGGTTTTCATTCAAATCTTTCTGATCTGGTTTGCCCAAACTTTGTTTTCTTTGCATTACCCTAGGCAGAAGAAATAACAGAGGGGAAAAGATTCAAATATTTATATGTTTTTAATTAATGTGTTATTGCAGGAAACCCAAAGGAGAGAAAGAAAAAAATCTATTTCACCGGAGCCTATTTGTTACTAAGAGGTTCAGGAGAGCTTTACGTTGGTCACTAAAATTCCTCAGTTTTATCAGCAAAACACAAAAACCACGAAAGGGACTGTTTTCAGATGGAGGCTATTTAAAGCCATCACGTAAAACAGGTTTCTATTTAAATAGGGCAGCTTGGAAGGTGTATCTACGTTGGTGGGATGAAAGAAAGGCAGCTTCCAGGGGGTGCGTGCAGAGGAGGCACTGTATGTCATGGTAAATAGTGTCACTATTCTTCACAGTTTAAATAAAATCCCCTCCTGAAGGTGAGGGGACCCTCTATTGTCTCCTAGAGGTTTTGTCTTAATCTTATCTGATCTCTCTCTTTGGTCATCTCAAGCACCCGTCCTATTGAAGTTGGAATGCCTCAGTTCACAGAGAACTAGATTAGAAGATATTTTAAGTATTGTAGGGCGTTCAGAAGCAAAGCTAACTTCAACTAGCACCACAGGCCTTGGCCTGTAGCTAAGGAATATCTGAGCCCAGCAAACGAATCAGCTGGGTGGGTCTGATGCATGGGGTTAAGTCCAGTTAGTAGCTCCTTTCTTAACTACTCTGCTGTGAGGCCCTTACGTGAAATGCTCTCATCAGTAAGCCCCAACTGGCCCTGCCATTTCCCCCTGGTCAGAGGTGGGCAAGTTACTTATTAAACGGACCCTCTCTGCAGTCTCACTTTCCTGCCAGGATCTTCACCTCCTGTGATTGTTATGAGGATTAAATGAGAGAATGAATGTCAAGGGCGTAGTCCTGTGGTTGGGTCAGAACGAGTGTTGAGCAAATATCAGCCTTTGATATTTCCAGGCCCTGTGACTTCTTCAGCCACTCCCAGCTTGCATACATCCAAGGAGAAACTTTGCACACAATTGGTTTAGGCCAGGTCCGAGCTTTGAGGCTCAATGTTATCCTTACTTCTCTTACAGCCAGCTGACTGACTACCTTATGACTTCTGGCACAGGCTGGGGGCTTGGCTTTCCTGGCCCTGCAGAAGCCAGTACAGCAAGGACTTTATTCCTTATTCCCACCCTGTTTTTTAGGGCAGAAAATCTGCATGATTTGGGGCTGGCAGAAGGTTTGATGGCAATGTCATGGAGGGTGCTGGGGAGGACAAGGGCAAACACTTGCCAAGGTAAAGCACATATTCAACTCTCTCCCTCAAAACCTGGTTGCCATTAGATTTTCTACAAAGTCACACCCCCAGGGGTGAGAAGAAAGGAGCAAAGTCCCGAGGTGGTGTTAAGGAAGGAGGCAGACTTCTTTTTGCTTAACTCAGGTGTGAATCCAAGAAAAAAAGAGGGACAACCGTGACGCCAAGGTCTGAAGAACGGAGCACACACATGCACACCTCGTCTGACCCGTACCTTGGAGAAGAATTCTCTCTCTTCAGGGTGTTGAGATGGAAAAGGGAAGGTGCTAAGCACACGGCCAGGTTGGTGGGAGTCATCTGGTTTTCTTTTACGGCTGCTGTGACATCGCTCAAGAAATAAAGAAGTGTCTGTAGGACCTCTCGGTTCTCATCAGGCAGGAGCATAATGGCGGCCTTCATGGCCTGCAGGCGCTGGTCCTTGGGCACACCTGTACAACACGAGCATTTCCCCCATCAACTCAGTGCTTTTCCACGCACATTGTGAGGAAACGTCCCAAAGCAAACACCAGCCCCAGCGACCTCAACCCAGTACTGAACAAGCACTTGCAGAAAGTGTACTTGAGGTTAATATGGAAGAAATTAGGGACCGCCACCAGCGTCACTACCCTCAAGTATTTCCTGCCTGTGAAGGAGGTAAAAATGTTTCAACACCCACCATGCCAATATCCTCCTAAATCCACCTCGGACTGCAACTGCAGATATGATGCAGAATTCGTTTTTCTTTCCTAAGAATATTTTTTAGAAATCCCCCGTTTACCATTTTCAATGACTGAAAACATTATACATGTTTATACCTTGATCAGTGTCAGATACTATCTTAATTAAGATATGTACAAAGGGATAAAAACTTTCTTAAGCTTTACACAAGATGTTCAGTATCTCTGGGGACTTTCCATAATTCTAACAGACCTGCTTATTCGTAAAATGCAGAAAGGAAGCTGCTAAAATATTCAATTGAAACAACAGATATTTTTACTAGGAATTTCTTGAAGTTTTGGAAAGCATGCTGAGAGACTATTATAAAAATATATGCTTGAGAAATAAGCCAGTAAAATAACATACATGCAGAAAATGCTGGGCTCAACCTTTGGGCCTCCTTTACGAGGCAAATCTGTCTTTTAAGAGGCATGTGGTGGAAAAATCAAGTCACTCAAGTGCAGCTCCATAGGACAAACCGATTAAAACAGCTCCATGGTTACAATACCTAACAAATACCGTGGTGGGGAAAATGTGACCTGTGTTTTCATAAAATCTGAAAGGATGAAACAAATAATGAAATAATCCAGACCAGCTCCATTTCTCATAAAATACAGTCCATTGCGCTGGTTTAAAGACAATTTGAGCACAGAGAGAAGCTGCTTTTATATTACACTGCTGTAACACCACGCTGAGCCAAGAAAAACATGGGGCTGTAAAAGCTATAATCCTGATCTTGATCATTAATTTAGACAACTGTTTGCTTGAAGCTTTACTTAAAAGTGAGAAGGGCATGAGTATTGTTTTCCCAAGTATTTCTGACAGAAGCTGAGATGAATAACAGAAAAAGATTATTTATTCATTTCACAGCAAGATAAAACACACAGACACCTGTGAAGTTTTAAACACAACAGGCCCTGCTAGAGAGAAGGTATCTGCTCTTCTAAGCATCTGAGATCACTGTTCTAGAAGCAAACAACAGAGCAAGAGCCTGGATCAGAAGGTAGGAATGTGCGGGCGCCTGGGTGGCTCACTGGGTTGGTTAAGCATCCGGCTCTTGACTTCAAGCTCAGGTCATGATCTCAGGGACTGGAGATGGGAGCCCCACATCTCAGGTTCCATGATGGTAATGGAGCCAGCTTACGATTCTTTCTCTCTCCCTCTGGAACCTCCACCCTCCAAAAAAGAATGTACACATGTGTAATTCCTCTAGTAATTAGAGAATTACGATAAGGGAAGTTTATTTTTGCATTATTCAACAGGTATACAGAAACCTGTTTCACAAGCATGGAGAAAAGGAAGAAACTGATGACTTATGTTTCCAAGAGGTCATCGCATGGGTCCAAATGAATGGCATTAAAGGAAGCCACAGGTTTCAGCTGGTCCCACTTTTTCTCAAGGCCAACAATGTTAAGATCAAAGAACACTTACACTGGTAGATCTGCAGAAAGGTTTCTGAGAGTTTGTTCGTCATTAGCGGCTCAGGAAGGTCTCGAAAATACTGCTTCAACATGTCTGCTACATCATAAGCAGATTGTCCCTCATAGTTGACACAATCTATGGCACTTTCATTCATCTGGCGCAGAGCCTGAATCCGGGATTTGACGCCTGATTTTCTGAAGAGCCCAACCTGTCAGAAGACAGACATTTTCAGGATAGAAGCAACATTTTCTACAAAATTATAAAAAGAGGCATGAATCTGAGGTCTCACAATTTGGTGGGACCTGCAAGCAGTGGTTCTCACCTGATCCAAACAGTGGTTGCGGAGGTAGCGCATGGCCTGCTGTATGCTCTGGGGCAGGGGCTGTCCTGTGCGCTGCACATTGACTGTCAGAGGGACCCCGAACACATTCCGGTCCTTGTAGTCTGGAACCTTGATCCTTTTCATGAACTTGGGCACAGCCCTATTTAATGAATAGTAGGGTGGGGGATGGGAAGGATGTTTATTTGTCTGTATACTCTTACCCATCTTTGCAGGTAAACCCTGTGGGCTTTAGATCTGTGCTGGTAAGGTGGCTATTTAAGTTAAATAAAATTATAAATTTGTGTTAGTCATAGTTCAAGCATTCCAGTAGCTACCATATGAGCAAATATAGAACATATACACCATTACAGACAGTTCCATGGGACAGTGCTATTCTGGATGTTCTGAGAGTTGGGGCTCTAAGGCCCAGTAACATTTTCTCTATTGGGGATTCTCCTTCCACTATTAACTTTGAGAACTGAGTCTATATTCTTAAGGGAGCTGTTGGGCTTCCTAACAAAATGGCAGCATTGGAAGGAACAACATTCAAGACCCTACTTAGGCACTTTGGACAGAATTTGAAAAACATGTTCCCATTTGTCCTGTAAATAGATAAGAATCATTTCTAAGTTTTTGATGAGATTCAAAGTATTTAGGGCATAAAAGAATTGTGTAATGCTGGATGAGAAAATAGAAAATACATGATGTTGGTCCAACATAATGAGAACCAACTCCAAGGCTCAACAGAGGGCGGCCAAGCTAATGACCTGAAGTCAAAATAAATTCTCCTGCTGATGACCCTGGAGAGCATAACATCTTTAGGTTTCTAAAAGAAGATGGAAAAGAACAATGAAGGTTTTGTGAGCCTACCCCAGGCTCCCTGGAGTCCTAAAACCAGGTCCAGCCCCAGCAGTATGTGGAACAGCAGGAAACCAATGTCATGCATTTAATGCTGTCAGGCAGAAATTTCAGCTCTACAAGTGACCTCTCTAAATGGGACAAGAAAGGGCGAGGCCAAACAGGAAAATAACTTTGTGTAGAATCTCTCTCCTGTTCCATGGATCCCACAATGTGAGGCTTTTACATTTGGTTTTGACTCACTGGAAAAACTGACCAAAACTCAAGAAGTATTACGGACTTTCAGATTCTTGAGGGTTTTGGTGGGAAGGGGGTGGGCAACTTCGAAATGAGAATGTAAAATATGCACTTTTAAATAGCCAGCAGGGAAAATATGACTCTCAGCACAGAGGAACACTGCAGAAGACCGCCTGCTTTGACTTCTGAGCGCTCACCAGCAGCCACGACACGTTACTGTTTATAGCTCTACGAAAGGTAAGACTGAAGTGCAGAGCCAAATGTGTATTTCCATACAGTTAAGTATATGGTATCATGGCTATGAGTGTGCATAATACTCGCTTTGTCGAGGGGGGAGAAAAGCCCAGCGGCGGAATGTGCAAAGAACACATTACGATCTCCACCGAGAATCCGAAGCATGTGGGGATAAACCGGTCAATACTTATTTCTGTCATTCAGAACAAACAACTTCTGTATTTAGCAAGGCTCACATAATAACAGCCTTTGAACGGGAGGTGCTTTGATGCTGAAGTTAAACTCATAGAGTCCTGAGGAGAGGGGGAGCTGGAGAGAAAAAGAACACTTCCGCTGCTTTGCCGACTCTCCTGGGCACCTCTGGTTTGCTCCAGAGTGCCACGAAGGAAACAGCCTGCTTCTTTGATTTGTATTAAAAAGCAGAGGTTGTGGGGATCCCTGGGTTGGTCAGCGGTTTAGCTCCTGCCTTCAGTTTAGGGCGTGATCCTAGAGACCCAGGATCGAGTCCCATATTGGGCTCCCTGCATGGAGCCTTCTTCTCCCTCTGCCTGTGTCTCTGCCCTTTTCTCTCTGTTTCTCATGAATAAATAAATAAAATCTTTTTTTTTAAAAAAAAGCAGAGGTTGTGCAACTGGGATGAAACACTCATATGAGTGAAAGGCTTAAGGATAGCCTGCTGACACTGTGAAATGCACTTGGATGTCAATCTGGAGATAGTTCTCTGCTTTGCACTGACAGCAGAAAAAGTAAGATACGCACACATTAGGTCACATCCGTGACCCATCCAGCCTAATGGTCTCCAGCTCATGTTATACACACCAAGAGCCGTATCTTTTAAAGTAATTATGGACAGTTCATCTGATGAATTTTACCTTCGTGTATATTTTAGCCTACAATACATAGAGCAGGGGCACCTGGGTGGCTCAGTGGTTGAGCATCTGCCTTAGGCTCAGGTGTTGATCCCAGGGTCCTGGGATGGAGTCCCGCATCGGGCTTCCCACAGGGAGTCTGCCTCTCCCTCTGCCTATCTCTGCCTCTCTCTCTGTGTCTCTCATGAATAAATAAAATCTTAAAAAAAAAAATCTTACAACAGTGAATTCCCTTATATTTATTATTCACACTCTGAGAGTCTCTTTTAGAAATAACAACTTCAATTTTCTAGGACAGGTAGATTTTTTGAGTGATGCTTCAAATATTTACAAATATTTACATCAAAAATGATTTTTAAAAGCATATAGAAAGAGCATTGTAAGGCCAGGACTGTACATCAGACATGTCAAAGTTGGTCTCAACATCCTATGATCTGAACAAAATTTTTCTTTCCTTCCTTCCATAAGTATGATTGGATACTGTACATATATTTTCCTTCCTTCCTTCCTTCCTTCCTTCCTTCCTTCCTTCCTTCCTTCCTTCCTGATTTATTTGAGAGAGAGAGAGAGAGAAAGAGAGTGCGAGGGAGAGTAGAGGGAGAGGGAAAGAGAATCTCAAGCAGTCTCCCTGTTGAGTGCAGAACCCAATGTAGGGCTCAATCTCACAAACTGGAGATGATGACCTGAGCCAAAATCAAGAGTCAGATGCTTAACCGACTGAATCACCCAGGCGCCCCTGGTGGGCTTTGTCTAACATCGGGAAGGAGGCCTCTAAACAGTGTGATGGAACAGCAATGGATTTTTACACCGACAACCAGCAATTTGATACCTGAGAGCTAAAACTTACTCAACCAATCCCCTTGCTTATTTCCTAAAGTTAGACTAGCTTGAGCAGTATCAAATATAGCCTCAAGAATGCAGAAATTACATCAGGATGATAGTCTAAAGGTATAATAAAGGATAGAACTGTCATATACCCAGTATTGGGACAGCATCAAGGAGGGGACCCAAACTATTGCCAATAGCTTACTGAGCACAGTAAATCCTTACCAGCTAAAACCATGCTTATTAGAGGGTGTGTATTTCTCCAGCAGGGCAGTTAACTTTAGGAGCGAGTATTTCTGCAGCAGGTTCATCTGGGCCACAGACTGGCAGTTGATCTGCAGGGATACAGAGTTTAAGCTCGGCCGATGGGAGCTCTGGAAACTGTGCCATCTCAGCCTGTGCCTGCAGGAGAAGAGCAGGGGAGGGAGTGAGTACAAGGACTTTTCAACAGGTAGATGCAAAATCAGCAGTGGCTGCTCACTGGAACAGAGAGGACTCAACTTTCATTCCATTCTTTTCCTCCCCCCGCTGTGGTAAAATACACATTATATACATGATCATCTTAACTGCTGCTAAGTGTACAGCTCAGGGGCATTAAGTACCCTACCCCGTTGTACAACCATCACCACCAATCATCCATAAGACCTACTTCCTCTTCCCAAACTAAAACTCTGTACCCAGAAACAATATCCATGGTTTTGGATGTTGGGATCTTCTGGTCTATCACTTTTCTTTGGGACCCACAGGGCTATGAATGCCAGATGTGACCCATTCTACCCCCCTACCCACCCCCAAAAGCAGAAGCAGTCCCTTTCCTGGTCTCCCTCCCCTATCTCCAGACAGAAGCAAAGTGCTCACCTGTTGGACCTTGTCAGGGAGGCCCCAACCCCAGAATCCCTCCTCTCCGGGATGTCCGAGGGCTCTTCGGGTTCATTCAGTGAGTTGCCCGTACTGTCCAGGTCACTGGGCGTGGCTCGGTCGTTGTCCACATCCAGGTGTATCTGTTTGGGAGAGGAGGGGCACGGAGAGACCGAGTCCAGGGCTGAGTCGGAGTCCCCCTCGTCTGAAAACTTCTCGGACCACTGGTTGACTATCCTTTGCATCCCCTTCACATGGTAGAGGATATCATCCAGCTCGGGGAAGATGTCCTCGTTCTCCAGGTCGGCCAGGTCCCCTGAACTGGAATAGAGGATGGAGCCCGGCACGTTGTCATAGATACTCAGGCGGCTGCTCATGGAACTGGAGGAATTGCGCCTCTTGAGCTCCTTGGGGCTGTCGCTGCTGTTTTCCCTCCTCAGGCTGATGTGGCCGGGGCCATGGAAGCTTCCAGTCCTCCAGTTGACGGAGCTGTTATTCCCTGAGGGAGGGAAACTGCCATTGGAGAGGGCCTTGGGGAAAGTGCCAGGCTTGTGATCTTCTGGGATGTAGAACACTGTGTCCTCTGGGTAGCTCTCGCGGTTCTTACAGTTCTGCTCCATAACGTTGTTGAACGTGGACTGATTGAACGGGTCAAAGCCCTCTAAGTACATGCCCACCCGCTTGTTGCAGGCACTGAGGCTCCGAGTCCTGGTGACCGGGCTGGGCGTGCTCACGGCGCTGCTGGTCTCCGACTGGCTGCTGCTGCTGCTGGTCTGTGTGGAGTTGGAGACGCTCCGCTTGCGCACGGCCGGCACGTTGATGCGGTTGCCGTTGAGCGCGGAGATCTCCACACAGTTGAGCTGCTTCAGCTTCTCCTCGTCCATCCCCTCCTGCAGGATGGGCCCGCTGATGATCAGCCCCAGCTTGGAAGGCGCCTTGTGCTTGCTGTGGGGCGAGCCCCTGAGCTTCAGGCTTTCCATGCGCTTCAGCAGGCTGCGCGTCTTGGACTTGGCGTTCTTCTCCTGGCCTTTCATGCTGAAGCTGAAGCTGGACAGTTCCTTGGGAGAGGGCAGGCTGCAGAAGGAGTCGTCATTGCCCACGAAGTGGCTGGAGGAGCAGACGCTGATGACCGAGTTGGTCCGGGGCGTTGCCGTGTCCCCCGCGTGGGGCGCGTGCACTGGGAGACTGCCGGTGCTGCTGAGGCTGAGGACCGAAGCCACCTCCTGGCGCTCGCTGAGCTCCGTCAGCATGCTTTCGTGGCTCGCCGCGGTCTTCAGGGGGGCCTCGGCGGGCGCCCCGGGGGCTGGGTCCAGCTTTGAAGAAAAGACATCAAACTCCTCCAGCCGTGACCACCTCTTGCTGTCTCTCTGGAAGGTCCACTTGCCGCTTATTGCACAAGGCTCGTCCTCATCCGAATCCTCACTCTGCAAAAACAGAATGGAGGCATTCGGTCATCGCTGGGACTGGCGGAGGGCAGGGAGCAGGAGGAGGGTGGGGAGGAGGAGGATGGTGGACAGCAGGAGGGTGGGGGGAGGAGGACGGTGGGGAGAAGGAGAGTGGAGACCAGGAGGAGGGTGGGGAGAGGAGGTGGTCAGAGAGGAGGAATATGGCGGGGAGGAGTAATATGGCGGGAAGCAGGAGGATGGTGGGGAGCAGGAGGATGCTGGGAGGAGGGGGACAGTGGGGAGGAGGAGGCCGGTAGGAGGAGGACGAGGAGGCCAGGGAGGAAGAGGAGAGTGGGGAGCAGGAGGAGGAGGACAGTGAGCAGAAGAATGGTGGGGATGAGGGTGGGAGGAGGAGGATGGCTAGGAGGAGGTGGAGGGTGGGGAGGAGGATGGCAGGGAGGAGGAGGGTGGGGAGCAGGAGGATGGTGGGGAGGAGGAGGGTGGGAGCAGGAGGATGGTGGGGGGGCGGGAAGGAGGAGGAGGAGGGTAGGGAGCAGGTGGATGGCTGGGAGGAGGGGGTGGGCTGCAGGGAGCAGGAAGATGGTGGGGAGGAGGAAGACAGGCAGGAGGAGGGCGGTGGGGAGGAGGAGGAGGGCAGGGAGCAGGACATGAGCTGGGGGCCGGAGGTACAGGACCCAGCTCATCTTATGCCATCAGTGTCAATCCACCCTTTATATCTTTATTATTATTATTTGATGATTATTATTTTATTATTTCTTTACGTTACAAAAGTGTACATCAGGAGATTAACAGAAAAAAGCCTGATCAAGTGTTTCAGGCTAAATAAGAGTTATTTTGTAGAAACTGTCAATCCATAGGCTGTTCTTTAATTGCTCACAGAGGAAAGCCTCTTGAAATCTGTGAAAATTCCAGGCATCCAAAATATTTTGAACTGGAGTCAGCAACGGGGAGGACTCCCTCTGGTCTGCCTCCAATTTTGCTGTCTGTTGATAGCATATGTTTATATTCTCTTTTGCAATTAAAAGGTAGTTTTCAGACACTAAGGACAGTAAAATCTGTGGCCACCCTAAAAGTGTACAAGGTCTCCAAACAGACCAGTGGAGACACGGAGCAAGGTAAGCCCCCCACATCTCTGCAGTCTGATACTTTTCAGCTTCTTACCTGTTCTTTTTCATCCCCTCCCCCTACCAGACAGGGAGTGGGGAGCTAATGCCACACGTGTCCTGTGAAGTTTCAACCTCAGACACGCTCCAGGCAATCAACAAGGCTTCACAAATACCCAGTCCTGACAGCATGGAACATTCAGAAACATGAAGTAACAGCTTTGTTGATTATGCCTGATTTATGGGCAGGACTCGGGGTTATGCTGCGTCACAAATATTGTATCTGAGCCTTTAAGGTGGGATTTCAAAAGGCACGATTCAGTATGATGCATGTCTTTCCCAGTGGTGTGGAAAATACATGACTCCTGTTTCACAGGACCATGAGTGGAGAGCATTAAACACTGACTTGTCGACTCTCTCCATAGCTCAGTGGGTGCTGAGGTTCCAGTTCATTTGTTTAAAAGGTTTAACTCCCCCAAGAAGGCAGCTTGTTGCAAGTCAAGGACTCTAGGATAATTAAAATTGGTACTCTGAACAATCAGAAATATGTTCTTTGACCAAACTTATTCCTGTTTACTCTAATTTGTGACACTCACTCCCAGGACTACACCCACCTCTTCTCCTAAGATCTCATAAAAGGCTCTCACATTTCATACACAGAAGTTATATACCACCATTTGACTAGAATGTGTGGGATTTCCTGCCCTTCCCTGCATCCTCCCCACCTCTTTTCTTCCTTCCAATCTCTCACTATTCTTCAGGAGCCCCCAAGCCAGCCTTCTCTTCCATCCCTGTACCTCTGAAACATGGTTACTGTTATATGTGGGAAGACAGAGTGTTCCCAAAGAACCGTAGTTTTAATTTCTGCAGGGAATAATGGAGGATTCACTGGGATTTCCTAAGCCTCATTCCTTTAATCTGTAGTAGGCATTGAATTAACAAGGCAAAATAATAGATGATTTGTTCCAATCAGAAAGTTGAAAAAAAACCCTCATAGATACAGAGAACAGACTGGTGGTTGCCAGAGGCAAGGGTCAAAAGGTGCAAACTTCCAGTTATAAAATAAATAAGTTTTGGGGATGTGATGGACAGCATGTGACTATAGCTGATAATTCTGTATTGTATATTTTGAAAATTGCTAAGAAAGTAGATCTTGAAAATTCTCATCACAACAAAAAAATGTTCTAACTATGTGTGGTGATGGACTTATTGTGGTGATCACTTTGTAATATATACAAATATTGAATCATTTGGTTGTACACCCAAAACTAATATTGTGTGTCAATTTTATCTCAATTAAAAAAAAACAGTAGGAAACTCACGGATTATTGGGTAAGTATCAGTTTCAATTACGTAAGGCTACTTGGTCTTTGGTAAACTTGACTGGATTATAACATTAAAAATGTAGATTTTTGGAACAAGGAAGCAATAAAGAAAGAGACAAGAGAGACAAACCCTCTTACAAAACACATAATCCAGCTTTTGGTCTGCCTCCTTCCCTCTCATCCCATAATACATTTTATATACTCACTCTTTTCCGATGAGGACTAATTTCCAGCTTCATCACCGCACATTTGTTTAGAGTATTTAGACGCCTACAGGGCAAAGAAATAATATTAGCAAATATATGGGTATTTGATATATATTTTTTCCAAACAGATGACCTATTTAATGAGTTTCTTTATTCTATAAAAAATTATTCTATAATTTAGAAGAGTATTAGAAACTTCTTTAAAAAGTAATGGCTTAAAAATACCATTCTGTTTTTTAAGCTTCTTCATTTACATTAAGTATTACTATTTTATAGTAAAATGACACATTGCTATGGTACTATCAGGTGCTTCTTATTCTTCATGGAACAAACAACTCTCAGTGAGGAAATTTATTCTCCCAAGGGTACCTAGGTCGATCCATTAGGTAGTTCCACATACTACCACAAAATAAGAACCAGTGATGTCTCTCTCCTTTCATAGAAACAGGAACATTAACAAGGAACCAAACAGTGTTCTTGGTAAATAAAAATAAAGGTATATTCTATCTCAAATCAAAATTCAAATAGAAAAATAAACCAATTTTTAGTTGTAACAAACAATTATCTGTAACAAATAATAATCTTAGGTACTCTGTTCAAAAGTTTAGTGAGTTCTTACACAGAAAGGAAATTAGAGTCTCTTTAATACCCTATTCTTTTTACACCTTCCTATATGGGACAAGATAATGTTTAGTACAGTCATAGCAATAGTGCAAATGATTACTGGAAAAATGTTTATACAGCAGCTTTAACGGTTAAAATCTTTACAGAGTTCAAGACTAGGCACTTGAATCACATTCTTCTTTGGAACAAGAGTCGTATTTTCACTTTGAATACTTTTTACCCCTGCCAAGACGTAATGTCAATTTATAATTAGGGAAATAATTTAGGTTTGTTAGAAATGAAATGCTAAAAGAAAGAAACACAAAAACCAAAATAAAAATCCACCCCCAAATAAAAGTCCTCATCAGGAAATAATGAAATAGCTGAAAAAGAGAAACCCCTTTATATGTACAGAAATACACAGTCTGTAAAAGTGTGAAGGACAGCCCTCTCTAACAGCTTCCAGATGACCAGCACTTAGTCTTCCTCAAATAAACCTTCAGCAGCATATCTGCTGTCTTCCAAGGCCAGCTATCCAGTTTTTCCTACAATGGTGATTCTTCCTTTTTCATAGGATAAGAACATTTAATTCACATGAATTCAAACTGACCAGGAGGCTGCTGGTAGGCTTTATCTTTGGGATTCTGCTCTTGCAACTTGTCTCACAACTTGATGCAGGAGGATAGAAAGTATTTTTGCCTGCTGATAAGACTGGCTTTGATTTCATAGATTACTTGGTAGCCTGTTTATAGAATAAACAAAGATAACTCAGAACGCCTGTGTAGCCTGTGTTCAGAAAAATGCTCTCTGTTGACGGGGAGGGAAAGAAAACAAGTAACTAAGAAAAAGCCCAAACTTTGAAATGAGTGGATGCAAGGTCCCTCCCTAAAGGGGCATGCATTACCTAAATGACTTAGATCCACAGTGTTTGAGTTCTCAAATGTTTTCAAGATTTAAAGAATCCGGAATGGTTACAGTTAGTCTCAGGTCTGGGTTTCATTAATCAAACCTGTAATCAAATACCCACTTGACTTCATTTGGCTTTAATGGTTGAGTGGTGTTTATAACCAGGTTTACTAGGCATGGAAGCCTTTGGCAGCGGGGGGAGGGACTCACTTCACAAATTCTAGATTTGAGTCAAACAAAAAAGACCCCGGAGGCTAGTTTTATAAAGGTCAACGTTATCTTTTTTTCTGTTGGTAGCACTAAACTAATGGCAGTTCCATTTTGAAGCCTAGAAGTTATTCCCTGGAGTTTCTGTAAGATTCATTTATTCCCAGGACCTCCAAAGAATGCCCACTGGTGAGATCTTAGCTCCTTGGAGAGGGATCACACTGACACAAAATAGTCACAGCTGGATGAAAGGGGGCTCGCTCTGGGTCAGGCACCGTGCCTCGCACCTCTTAGGTCTTATTTCACTCTGGTCCCCACAACAACCCTATGGCACAGCTATCACTGTTTTCCTTCCTTTTATAGACGAGGACATGGGGGGGGGGGGTTGGAGAGGTCATGAATCTTGTCCAAGGCCCCAAGAGTAAAACATGGCGGCTCTGACACTCAAAAACAGTGTATCCTGGATTCTTTTCCAAAATTAATCTTAACGATGCTAATAATACACAGGAGCAGCTTATGTCCCATATATGATTCCCCAAAACTAGTGGCAGCACACTGGTGTCACGCACCATCTGTCTGGAAGGCTGGGTTGCTCCAACCCCCCAGAGCCCTCACCGGGGCCCAGCTCCACAGGAATGCGTCAGGCTTATCTGCTGGGCAGCCTGTACCCTGCTCTGAAGAGGGAGGGGGGACAAGGTGGGCTGTCAAAGGCTCATGACTTTGGCTGCAGGGAGCTGTAAGCACCCTGATAAAAGCACAGCAGGCAGGCATTTGGGCCTCATTTAAAATGAAATGGGGGAAAAACCACGAGAGACATGTAAAAGAAAAAGGAACAATTTTCCAAGTCAGACCTGACAAAAATTGTTCCAGTTCTTAAAAATACTTTTTTTGGAATTAGCACAATTGCTTTAAAAATTTACTTGCTTCCTTTTAATAGAACAGAAATAGTAACAAAGATGAAATCCACCATGTGGCAGGCTGCTTGACCTAGCTGAGGGGTTTCAAGGGCTGCTTTACAACAAAGCGTGGGACTGAAGATGAGAGTTGGGCTATGTACTTATCATTATACGATTATCACCTTATTTACATAATTCTTTGGTGAGTTGATAGGAGTTGGTTGTTAACTCCAAAGGAAAACAGTGATACGGAATATTTTTCAGAAAAGAGACAAGATCATTTCAATGTTCTATAGACTCAACGTGGGCCTTGAACTCATGTCCCTGAGATCAAGAGTTGTATACTCTTCTGACAGAGCCAGCCAGGTGACCAAAGACAAAGATCATTTCAGAAGATCATTTCAGAAGACGTGTTCTGATAGTAGGTCACAGATTTGCATTATTATGTATATACTTTAAGGTAAGCAAACCACTCCCCCAGTATTTTTTTTTTCACTCCCCCAGTATTAATACTGAATGTGATCTTTTCATGGTCTTGGCCTTATCATTGGGTTGGATTCTATAGCAAAACCAACAAGACTGGGACAAGAGCTGATCTCTCCAAGGAAATAAATACAAAAATCCCTTATAAGTATATGGGTAAGAACGTTGGTGAGTGATCCAAATCCAAAAAATGTGGTAGTTTCATAACTAACTTTTGGTCACTATCAAACTTTGTATTAAGATAGTATCACCATGATCCTCAGGAAAACATTAAGTTGGGGGTGCCTGGGTGGTTGTCAGTTAAGTGTCTAACTCTTAGTTTTGGCTCAGGTCATGATCTCAGGGTTGTGAGACAGGGAGTCGGCTTAAGATTCTCTGTCTCTTTCCCTCTGCCCCTCCTGTTCATGCTGTGTCTCTCTTTCTCTCTCAAATAAATAAATCTTTTTTAAAAAAAGAGAAAGAAAAAACATTAAGTCTACAAGCCTTCCCCTAAGTAGAGTCTGCTAAGAAATCACCAAATATTCTGAGTGTTTATAATATATCTTTAAGCAGAACACTAGTGTGTACATGGGAGCAGTTCTAACATCTGTGTGTGGGTGTAGAGGTGGGGAGGGTAGCAGGAAAGAGAAACCAAAAAAAGTTATTTTGTTTTAAACAAATTTAAAAACGTTTTATTAAAGGTAAAAATGTTAAAATTGATATTTAATAATATTTTATGAAGTAATACTTGGCAACTGAGTTTGGGTAATCCTATTACCATATACGTATTTAAAACCAACTTCCCAAAATATTTCAACAGGGCAAAAGATGGAGGTCTATAAGAAGTCTGTCCCTCTGGAGAGAACTTGACAGATTACAAACTTTCGAACCACACTACAGCTTCATGATTTACTGGCCCTCGAATTCCATGGACTGAGAAACTATGTGGAAGAGGTGAGTATAGCTAAGGAGATGAATATCACATCATCAGGAAAACAGCTATCTTCCACTGCTGTGCTAACAACTCAGAACCTGTAGTGCATTTCAAAAGAAGATGCCCTCATCGTTTTCTTCAGAACATTTGTTTAGGTCTCTCAGAAGGAAAATAATTTGCCTTGAGCAGTCTCGGTGAACACAGACAAGAGCCCTTAAGGTTTCCATTACAAACAAGGTAATGACCGTTACTATGAATTCTGAAGCATTTCCTTTTTGTAAAGAGAACCCAACCTCAATACTTTCTCCACATATTCAAATCTGGGCCTCCAATTTTGGCGTAATTATTTTCTTTTCTTTTTTCTTCTTTAAGATTTTACTTATTTATTCATCAGAGACACACAGAGAGAGGCAGAGACATAGCTACAGGGAAAAGCGGGCTCCCTGTGGGGAGAGTGATGCAGGACTCGATCACAGGACCCTAGGAATCATGATCTAAGCCAAAGGCAAACACTCGACCACTGAGACACCCAGGCATCCCTGTGCCTCATAATTTTCAAAGCACTTTGGGACACCCATTACCTCATTTCCTCCTCACACTTAACCTCTGAAACATCATCCTCTGCACCCACAAAAATGGAAACCCAACTAGCATACACTGCAGAGTCCAAATACAGATGAAGGTTTAGCTGTTTCTATGCTTTTCTTTTCACAAAAGATCCAGAAACACAGATTTATTCCCTCTAAAGAGAAGTGGCTTTTGGAATAGAACGGAAATCACAATGTGCCATGGCTGACTGTCTCCTCAGAGGAGGGCAACTAAATTTCAAACTGATATTAAAAGAAAAAAAAAATCAAGAATCTAATTATGACTAGTTTGGGTTCCAATGTTGCAGTGATATTTTTATGACCCAGAAATTCCTAAGCTGTTGCTGCTGTTCTGAGGGCCCACTTACTAAGTGGCATAAAATGTGTGAAATGGTTGATCTGACTCAGTGCGTAAATATTTCCTAGGATCCATCTTATGAGTGACCTCATTTATATGCGTTATCACCAATGATGAATTGAAAAATAAATTAATTCTACCCCACAGCTAAGCATTAAAACATTTTAAAAATGTCTGGAGTCGTTTACATTCCAGATGTTGACTTCTCTCCCAAACTGTATTAGTGACACTTTCTCATTCCCTAATGACATAGGGCATTACACACTACAGTGTGGGACTTGGGATCACATTGCTTTCAGAAAATGTGTACATACCCTGGACATTTCTAAGCAGCCGTTTAATTGGATTTGAAAAGTGACAGGGTTTCTGTGGTTAATATGGCATTTTTTCCCCATCAACCATGAGAACTAGTCTATTTCCTACACCGTTCTAAAGAGCCTACCTATCTTTCCCTAACCACTGCTTAAGTTAGCAGATTCACAAATTGCCTTACATAAGAAAGGCAAAAAATAGTACTTTCGCTGAACTGCAATGCTTTCTTTGCTTACAAAGGAGAAATAAATACTGTCATTCTACCTTATAGATGTTTTTATAAGTTAAAATACGTACTGATAAGAGAAAATTCATTTCAAATTTACGCATAGAATCATGATGCGAATTTTTTTCTGTGTATAATTGTCCCCCAAAATTCAGCTTTTATAGCTTATAAGTTTTGAGAAAAATGACAAAGGGTGAATAACGTAAAAATGAATAAAATGTCATGAAGCATTTGAAAGGATTATCAGTGTCTCATCATTGTCTGCTACATGTTTTATCACTTCCACTTCATTAAACCCACCAGCTGCCCCTTAGCCTAAAGACCTACCAGCACAACGAACAAGGATTTCTGACAGTTTTATTCACATTTCACATCAATGCTCATTTACTGCCTGTCCACTGTAGCTTAAAAGCTGTGCTGAGTTATTTTACAGCCTTATTTAATCCTATTGTTACTTTTTTGTACCTGGGGAAGCTGAAGAGGTTCAGAGAAGCTTCTCTGGAATTCTAACAATGGTTCTTTTGACTCTAACACGCCATAACTCCCCCACCTCCCATTTATTCCTCTGAATGTGTTATTTTAATTCAATGTAACAGCAACTTTGGCTCTGATAGGGCACCTGGTTGGGACTGTACACTCAGTTACATTGCTTTTTAAAAAACTCTATTCCAAGTTTCCAGGCCATTTGAATGTTGTTTCAGCAATCATATGGTATTGAATATGGAATGGTCTAAGTACCTCCTAGGTCAGTATCATTTAATGGCAATACTAAGTAACAAGATGTTACTTATTTTAATTAAGAGGCCTATGACTTATAATGAATTAAATTACTATTACCATTCGCTAATCAAACACCTGACTTAATTAGTAGAACAAGGGTAAGCAAAAAACATTTTGATGTTAATATTTCATTCCTAAACCAAACAAAAAAAAAAAAAAAAAAGGAGGAAAAAAGAAAAAGAAAACATTTCCATTTACCTGCATAAAGCCTCAATGGCGTCTCTGTCCAAAAAGTCATGCTCTCTCTTGACCGAGGAAATATCAATGGGGAACAGAAGATCTGTAAGAAAAATAAAAATACATTTACTGA
Organism: Vulpes vulpes; assembly: GCF_048418805.1. Taxonomy (NCBI): domain Eukaryota; kingdom Metazoa; phylum Chordata; class Mammalia; order Carnivora; family Canidae; genus Vulpes; species Vulpes vulpes. The sequence continues at coordinate 40,908,215 of NC_132786.1, forward strand.
ACACCTAAATTCTTGCCAATCTAGCCCGGTTTAGCAGAGGGAAAAAAAAAAGTAATTTCTTGAATACCTACTGTGTGCAGGACACCTCCCTTCCTATCAAGCGCTATGAGAGAATAAAGCAACTTTCGAGTAGTCCATCAGTGTCCTGAAGGAGCTTAGATGTAAAGCGGTCTGTAGACTCAAATAAATATCCCTTCTTGTCAGATAAGTAGTTCAAAACACTGTTCCACATTTAAACAAATTGTCAGGCAACAGAGCCCTGCTATAAATTATAGTTTAAGCCAGAATCAACACCAGGAGGATACTTCCTTTCAGCGTGGTGGTGGTGGTGGTGGTGGTGGTGTTGGTTGTCCTTCGTGTGTGTCTGCTCACATTTGATCAGGGGAAGAGGTCATGGAAAACTGAGCCAAGGAAAGGTCTACAGAACAATGGCAAGTGGTAGTAAATGGAATCTAACCATTTGCATGACATCAAAAGCTAAAGAGAATTCAGGATATGCTATTTTTAAACAAATATTAGCACTTCCATATGGCTTTTCAGGAGTTTATATAACTCCCCCTAAAACAAAAGGCCAGCTACAAAGCTGCTGTAGAACAATAGAAGCCCAAATCCTTTAATCTCTAGGAGAGTTCAATGCTCTTAGAATACTAGGAGGTATATCAGAACCAAAAAGGAGAAAGGAGGAAAAAGTCAACGTGATAGAAGAATTCCCTTTTTTTTAATCCCCTGTTGATAAATGCATCAAGAAGAGGAAAAGAAGACTGGCAGCACCACTGTGGAAATTTACAACAGCTCTGGAACTGCCACTAGATAAAAACAAGTTACTCTTTGGAGTCCCAGCTATTAGGGTATAATTGGTCTTTCCTGTAGAATGCTTACATAATATGATGAGTAAGAGTTCTTCGGTACACCTCTGTGGGTCAGGAATGGGCGAAATAAGTCAGCACAGCAGGAAACTGGGATTGCCATAACCAAACAGAAACAAAAACAAAACAAAACAAAAAAACAAAAAGCCAACCCCATGGCCTCTGAAATAGCTAATGCTTTATACTGGGATAGACAAGGCTCTTAGGAGTTCTGGAGATGCAAGTGATTAGCAATTTTCTAGTTCTTGGGTTGACTGTTAGATTTTCATAGTTTCCAACTTCCAGTTACTGGTTTCACAGAATGGAGCTCCTTATTCTTAACAATTTCTTTGCTAGAGATAATGGTTCAGAGTGTTTTTTTTTTTTAATTTTGGAAACAACATAATTAGCGTTACAGTCCAATTTTTTTGTTGAAGGCATAGAGTTAGATTACCTTTATTGTTCCCTGAATAACATAGGCAGACCAAGGAAGCAGCCCAGGATTTACAAAGACATATATGAAATTTAGTATTGCAGCAATTTATCTCTTCATTATTTTATAGACCAACTCTATTGGCATATAGTGAATGTAAACAACCAGGGCAGACTGTGAAACTCTTTGAAGGTTGTGACATTTTATTTCACCTTGAGCTATTAAATAATAGAGCTGATAATAATGAATAGATTTTGAATACTTCTAAAGGGTAACATCAGATCTATAAATGTAAATGAAAAGCTCACATGTCTGTTAAGTATCCAGGAGATCATGACTGTCTTATTTTAACAATTCTAACTTACCCAGAACTGTGTAACTATAAATTTCTATTAAAAAACAAACCAGGGATCCCTGGGTGGCGCAGCGGTTTGGCGCCTGCCTTTGGCCCAGGGCACGATCCTGGAGACCCGGGATCAAATCCCACATCGGGCTCCCAGTGCATGGAGCCTGCTTCTCCCTCTGCGTGTGTCTCTGCCTCTCTCTCTCTCTCTCTCTCTGTGACTATCATAAATAAATTAAAAAAAAAAAACAACCCCAAAAAACCAAAAAAACCCAAAAACTGTTGGGTAGGTAGGGATTAAATGTAAGAGAGAAGTGAAATAATTAAATGCATAATTTTCTCTTACTTGCCTAGACTCTTCTGAAAGGACTGGCTTTTGAAAGATATACTTTGTTAATGTATATAAGTTCTTCAGGTTAGGATTTAATCTTCCAGCTTGGGTTTAAGGGCAGGAAGTATAAATTGTCAAAGACCAAACTAAAGCAAAACAGGAAGACCAGGAATGTGTGGGTTGGTGTGTACTGTGTGTATACTCACCCTGCACACAGGATGAAGGACAGAAATTACTACCCAGAACTATATACAGTATATCCCTATATATACAAGTTCAAAAGACTTGTAATTGTGAAGAGATCCCAAATACATTCTGTGCAAATGTAGTCTGAATGTTAGGATTCATCAAAAAGTAAGACAGAGACTGGAAATGAGTCTTAGCAAACATACACTCACAAGAAAGTGCTGCTTGGCAGCAAATCAACACCAAAAATGAACATAATTGAAGGAAATTTGATTTCTAAACAGGAGAACAAAAGGAACAGAAGGACAGCCACCTTACTGCCACTGCAAATGCAATTATCTTTCCCCATCTCCAGTGGAGCTGTGAATTGAATGCAATAGAATGGTGGTCCCTCCCCAACCTTCCCCACCTCCAAGCCCTTCTGAAAGACAAAGATACTGTAAATGTTATTAGGTCAGAAATTCTCTCTGAAGGAAAGATAAGCAACTCCACCATAATAAGCATGCAGGTTAACCAAGTACCATAAGACAGAGAGAGAGAGAGAGAGAGAGAGAGAGAGAAAAGAAAAAGGAATTGGAAATACTCCCTATAATGTAGGAATAATAAAGATATTTTACATAGTCTAGCAATAAAACAATTCTGAATCCAACTTCATGGGAAAATACTGCACATTCAATCTGGGCTACAATGAGGAAGACTAGGCATTATAAATTAGGCAATGAAATAACTTAGCTGAATGAGCTAGGAAAATAAAAATGATCTCTATGGTCTCTGTCGGATTTGCTTCTGGGGAGCCCACCCACCCACCCCATAGCTCCTCAAGATAGCCTGCTAATCATGTCTAGCACTACCAAACTTACAAACTATACCCACTCTTAGTATTGGCATTTTGTTCGTGTGTTAAAGAAGGTTGGCAATGACCCCTAGCTCCACCCAAGAGCCCAATGCCACTGTTACAGGAAGTAGTCTGATTGTTATTACCCTACAAGAAGAGAAGAGTAAAAGACATGATTTTAAAACTATTTATTATGAGAAAAGTTGAACATCTTTGGTGAAAATATTTAAGTGACATCATTTCAATTCAATCTTTTAGAAATTTTGTCACATGGTGGCTATCTCCTAGCAATTCCCTTCCTAAGAAGCTGATGAAAAAGATGTATTTTTTTAGATGTAAATCAACCAAAATTATGTTTGTTTGTTTGTTTTTGAGATTCTGGCAATCACTTTATTCTTTGATGTCTGAATTATGTTTTTATTTCTATAAAATAGGTAACATTCATCACAGTGTTGGGCACCCCTGTTGCTGTAAATAGTGGCTTGTTGATTAGTTGAATGGATGGGATGGGATGGATAGGATGAATGAATCAATGAATGAGAGACATGTAGTGTCATCATCTCAGTAGAGTTAAAGAAACAAAGAATGCTCAAGGTAGAAGAAGCTCTGGAAGTCATTTAACTTACTCTCAATTTAGGAAATCACTTCACTATTCACCCAACCTTTACTTGAAAATTACCCATAAAAATGGAGTTCACTGGTTCACAACTATAATTCTCAGTAGAGTTAAAGAAACAAAGAATGCTCAAGGTAGAAGAAGCTCTGGAAGTCATTTAACTTACTCTCAATTTAGGAATCACTTCACTATTCACTCACTTTTGCTTGAAAATTACCCATAAAAATGGAGTTCACTGGTTCACAACTATAATTCTTTTTAAATGACTTCACATAGAGTATGATAAAAAAAATCCCACATAAATGAACATCCTATTCATCTTGCCACGTATGGTATGCTCCACCCACTATGGGCAGCCAGAGGCTCAGGATGAGTCACACCTGAGGAGCTCTTCATCCTTAGCCACAGTATCTGAATGACCCCCAGGGAACTGATTATGAAGTGAAGGAGTAAAAAATTGGAAATCGGCCTAGATCTTTCCTTTTTTTTTTTTTTTAAAGGTCCCTTTTCCTTAGTTAAAAATTTGAATGGCACAGAAAAAATAATATTCACTAAATGACAACCTAAACAAAAATAAGAAGTCTAATTATAACCTGGGAACTATCTATCTGCAATACATGACCAAGAAAGGCTTACTACTTAGAATAAAGAGCTGTTATAAATCATTATGAAAAGTGCAATCAGCTCATGAGAAAAACGGGCAACAGACATTTCACAGAAGAGCAAATACAAATGGCCAGATGATATGAAGAAACGAGTATTATCATTTATGATTAGGGAATTGGAAGTCAAAATATATCTGGTGATTGGCAAAAATTAAAGTCTGACAATATCCAGTATTGAAAGCACATGAACAGGATCTTTATATATTACTAATAGGAATGAAAATTCATACAGATACTTTTGAAAAATCTGGATTATAAAACTGAACATACACGTTTTCTATTACATGGTAATTCTGCTCCTCAGTATACAAATTATTGCAGATGTACCACAAGACTACAAAACAGTACAAGTATGTTCATAAGCCTACAGTTTATAAAAGCAAAACAGAAAAAGCCAAAATGCCCAACAATCAGAGTATGAATGAGAATAAACTGTGGTCTACTCACACAACAGGCTATTACACAGCATTCAAAGCAAGTGATCTAGAGGGACACACAGTACAGAAGAATCTTAATATACCAATTAGTGGAGAAAATTAAATCTTACAAGATTACATAGAGCATAAGACCCTTTTATAAGGGTAAAAGCAAATTTATAAAACTTTATATATTAGGAAAATGCCTTTAAAACTATATAAAAGGAAAGCAAGAAAATGACAAGTTTCAGGATGACAGCTACTTTGGGCAAGGGGTAGTGGAGGGACCTAATGGGGCAACACGTTGGGTGCATTATTATCAAGGTCCTAGCTTTTGTTTTGAGTGGTGGAGGTCTTAGGACTTGCTCCATTGTTTTCTTAATGAAATATTTTAATAAATGATAAAATATCGGAAAATAAATTGTAGATCAGTGATATCATGAACCAAGGATATGAACATGCTAATTTAAAAACAACCAAAACAAAACAAAAATAACATTCCCCTACTCACCTTCGTAAAGCTGTGCATACTGGGGGAAACCTGTTGCCCGTAGCCAATCACAAGCTTCCTTGGCTTCAATTTCTGCAACAGAACAGAAGAAAGACAAAAATGTCAGTCATGTGTACCTCAGCCTGCTTTCTTCCTTACCAAACTCTGATTTTGTTATATACACAAAATACATCTCCTGACAATGGCTAAGCAAAATAAACAAACAAACACACAGTTCAAATGGTTTAAAATATGGTGCATCATTTTAGACTTTAAAAAATGCATTTTTATGTATCGTTCCTTAAAAAATAAAAATGGGGTCCTAGCAGTAGGTTACTCTGTGCTGCTTCTATGTTCTGGTTACAAATGACTGTGAAAATAGGGTGTAACAAGCAGGTTGAAGAGGGATTAAATATTTTGGAGCCGAGATGGTCTAACCTGGTTTACTTTTCACATCAACAGATGGCCACAAATACATGTGACGCCCTGGAAAAGACTAACCTGCCCAAAGGAACAGACTTTCCCCCAACAGGATGCACAGAAAAGGCCCAGGTGCCATGGCAATGTGCCTTAGGTGCATCCAGAAGTAGAGGCCAGGCTGCCAGGTGACCCAGAGGGCATTAAGTCAATAAATCCCACAGTCTTGGCAGACTGAAATGCCTAATAAAGCTCTACTTCCTTGTGGTTAACATCTTGTAGATAGTATTGATAAACAGAAAGGCCAAGAAAGAGCAACTGACACACTGTGTTCAAACTCACTCAAGCACATATTTACAATCCTGTTAAAACTGACTCAGAGAGGAGGTCCAGGGCACCTTCATTAGTTTCTCTGCTTGCACAAAAAAGTATCCTTTCAATTCTTCTTTCCACCTTTCTCAGGCCATTAGAGTACTTAGGTGTATAAGGTGATTCACTCATTTATTAATGTCTCAACATTGCTTAATTTATTCTGGATTCAAATCTTTATTAAGCATCTCTCCTCTGAGCCAGATGGAGGTGCACAATCCATATTAGAAGTATACATATCTTACTTTTGCCTAGTAACTTTACAGTTCGAAGTATTTTTTCCCTATTATTTCATGAGCTCCTTGGCCTGTAAAGAAAGGCAATTAAAAACACTCAAGAGCACCTGGGTGGCTCACTGGTTGAGAGTCTGCCTTTGGCTCAGGCTGTGATTAGGGATCCTGGGATGGAGTCCCACATCAGACTCCCTCCCCATGGGGAGCTTGCTTCTCCCTCTGCCTATGTCTGCCTCTCTCATGATTAAATAAATAAAATCTAAACAACAAAATAAGAATTGTCCACTACGAATTACCTGTACTTAACATTTTTTAATGTAATGACATATACCTTGTCTCAGAAAGGAATGAAAGCAGCTTTACATAAAATCATAAAATAAACATTTTCCAGAAAACTGTATTGCTGGAAAAACCTATAAAAGCTCAACGTTTTATTTTACAGAATGAAGAAACTTTTTTCTCTATCTCTGTGGCCCCTGCTCAAAGACAGACATGGAAAGAAAAAAGGCTATGTGTTTGTTTAAAAAAATATTTTAAATAACTCACTCCTATTTGGAGGTTATTTCCATGGAACAGATTGTTAGACTCTGAACAATGGATTATCAAAAAGTATATGCTCTTGCTTTCTTAATATTTTATTCAACAAGTGGTGAGTAACCAGAAATTCTCAATGTCCACTCTTTTTTGACTATATTCAGACATGACACTGGGTCAGCATATGCACAAAAGCCTTAATTAGACACACTTTACCAGCTAATATTGCCACCTCTTCAGACCATGTTCCTGATTTTCTGATTAAAATGGCTTCCTGCTCATAGGCACGTAAGATATGAGGTATTTTCTTAAAAACCTTTACATTTATTTATATAATGCCTTACAAATTACCAAGCATTCTCATATATATTGCTTAAGGCCCCGAGTGATTTCAGGAGCCCACAGATGCCTACTGCTGAATTGTCATTCTCTTACTCACTTCCCAACACTAAGGAAAATGAAAAGCTACCAAATGACCACAAATTCGTTTAAAAAGCTATGTCCAGGGGATCCCTGGGTGGAGCAGCGGTTTGGCACCTGCCTTTGGCCCAGGGCGCGATCCTGGAGACCCGGGATTGAATCCCACGTCAGGCTCCCGGTGCATGGAGCCTGCTTCTCCCTCTGCCTGTGTCTCTGCCTCTCTCTCTCTCTCTATCATAAATAAATTAAAAAAATTAAAAAAAAAATAAAAAGCTATGTCCAAATAGCCACTCCGCTTAGGGCCACGTGGTTAGAAAGAATTGATGTGAGCAGGGAAAGGCTTGCATCTTCAGCAGATAATCTAATTAAAGGCTGAAAATGGCTAAAAATCAGTATTTTCAAGAACTTCAGAGATCCAGAAATGTTACCCTCCTTTTCCCTACCCTGAAATAAATGAAAATGTGTCTTTCTTTTGAATATGAAACACGGGAAATAGGCAAGTCTCTATCTCTCTTACATTTAAGAATGCCCACTCATGAAAACTTGGGTTGCAGAACAAATGGAAACTCAACACACTGTGTCTGTAGAAATCAGAATGAAAACATTGGAAAAAGTGTAAAAAGTTGTCATTTTTAAAAAGATAAATGGAATAGTTCTTGACTTCACTCTTACTCATTTCCAATTATCAAGAGAAAATGGTAATAACATTCGAATGCTAAGTACTGATTTAAAGAAAAAATCAGTATTTCCATTTTATTTAACATGAAATGAACCTATGTCTACATCTAAGTCAGGTAGAGAACACCTTTCCTAGTTTCACATGCCACCCCCCCCCCCAATGCAAACCATTACTTTCCTTCTTGTCTCTCAACTAAAATTCCACCTCTCAATTCTCTCCTCTCTCAGAGAAACCATCACACCTCCAAAGCTACAGCCTTAATCTTGTCTCTCCCTCACAAATTCACTAGAGCTCCATTGCTTGGAAAATCTAGTCTAAATAGCTCTGTGTGGTTTTCTGGGCTCTCCATGAGGCAGGCAACCTAATTGTTCAGCACCCTGTATTCACTCTATCTCCTAGCCATAGGACGCTCACTGCTCATCTCACTATACATCACTGTGACTTCCTGGTATGAAATGCTCTCCCATCTTCTCAGTGTCAAATTTCACTCGCCCTTCAAGGTCCATCCATCCCAAATGCTGCCTCCTCTAAGCAGATCTCCCAGATGCCTCTTGACAATTCTATCAACGGCTAACTTTTATTGAGTGCTTACTATTTGCAAGGACCTGTCTAAGCATTTAAGGCATATTAATTCATTTCCTTTTCACGTTGATCCTAAAACACAGATTACTAATATCATCCCCAAGATACAGAGGTGAGGAACTAAACAAAGAAATAACTTCTTTTTTTAAAAAAAATTATTTACTTGAGAATGAGAGAGCGGGAGCAGGGGGGGAGGGGCAGAGGGAGAAGGAGTTGAGCAAGGAGCCCAACTTGGGGACTGGATCTCAGGACTCTGAGATCATGACCTGAGCTGAAGACAGATGCTTAACCAACTGAGCCAACCAGGTGCCCCGAGAAATAACTTCTTAGAATGGGTTTTCTTTACATTCAAATACCATAGTAGAGAGAGAACTAAGACTAATAAATAAACAAGGCAGGGGCTCTTGGGTGGCTCAGTCAGTTAAGTGTCTGACTCTTGATTTTGGCTCAAGTCATGGTCTCAGGGCTGTGAGAGAGACTCCTGTGTCGGTCTCTGCACTGGGCAGGGAGCCTGCTTACGAGTCTCTCTCTCTCTCCCCTTCTTACCCCTTCCATGAGCAAGACAGTTTCTTCCCTTAAAAAATATAGAACAACAAGCAACACTTAAAATATTAAAACCATGTACATATTGCATTTCTTAGTCACTAAATCCTGATGTCTGTTTTTGGAGGCCTCTCACTGGCTCTAAGGTATGACTTTTTCTTCAGTATATGCAACTATGAGGATGACTTTTAAAAAATATTCTCTCCACCAGGCAAAAATGCAATCAGAAACTAAAAGTACAATGGAAATACAAGGTCACTTTAATACCTGGATTTTCTCTGAGCAAACAACAGACAAAATGTGTTAAGGAGGAAACAGGAAATATTTATTGGAAACAGCTTTAGTGGTTAGTTGTATAAGATGAATGAGGTCCAGGAGACTCTTTTGCGTAAGGCTGGGAGCCATTTAGTCCATATTTGCACATTTCCTGGCACTATGGGATGACCCTATCTTCCCCTTACCCCTCAACAGTGAGTTAAACAGAAATCCCCCAGCGCCGTCATCATTCTGTTGAACCCGCTGATCTTAACTGGTTGAGCAACAGTAATTGGGTCCAGGATGTGATTACTTCCATATTCTGTGTGCCCTACCTTCACAGTGGGAACTGTCAGGCTCTTTGCCTTCTTTGACAACATGCTACCAAAATCAAGACTCAAGGCAAATGCCACAGCTACATAGAATGTAGCTGTTAAAAGTCTAAGGAATTGGAGGAATGCAAGAAAATTCAAGCACTTTTCAGATTCCTTGGATTCCCCCAAATATGACAGACCTATGGGTAAAGATCCATGGAAATGCTGATGCTTTTACAACCACAGAGAAGCACCTTAAGCTATGTGAAGGCAGGTAGTATTTTCTAATCCAAAACAAAATTCATTTCTCTCCCTTGTTCACACAGATTAATTCCAACAGAAGGAGAGTCTTCTTAGCGATTTTCCAGCCTCCAATGAGTTGGCCAAGTTTACAGGACTGCCACGCAGCTGGGCCCATACATACTGGGCAGGTGGGCCTCACAAGTCAGCCCACTGGAGAAGAGCACCATGGCTTTAAAACCCTGATCTCAGTGGTTCTCAGCTCTGTATGCAATAGGCACCATGTTGGGAGCTTTCTAAAACCACCAACCACCACCCACTCCCAGGCATTTGGGTTTTCTCAGTCTAGGGAGTACCCAGGAAGCACCTTTTTAAAAAAGCTCTCTAGGTAAATTTAAGGGCAGCCTGGATTGAGAACAACTGATCCAGACTACACTGCTCTGTATTCTTGCTTCAGGAACTCTTTCTCCCCAGATTATTTCAATAGTGTCCCAACTAAATTTGGTGATAAGCTTTGCCCCTCCCTGTCCACAACAAATCTGTCCTAGTCCAAGAGTACCTGAACCCTGGATTCGCTTTTATGAAGCACATAATTCATTATGTCATCCCCCTGCTTCTGATTCTTCAATGACTTTGTCACCTTCCAGATACAATCCAAACTTCTCAGCAGACCCACAACCTTCATTTGGCCTCTGCCTTTTCCATTTGGCTCCTGGAAGGCCTCCAAATGCAAGCTTTGTTCATCTTCCCGAACTCCTTGGGGTTCCCAGGAGACACCATGCTCTCTCATGCTGCGAGCTCTTAATCTGTTCTCACTACCACCCCAAATTTCCCCTTCTCTCTATCCCATCAACTTCTCTGCCCCATCTTTCCCCCCATGCTGGGTGAGGTGCACCTATCAAAAGCTTCTTAATTTATTTGTATATCCTGAGAAGATGACTCTTCCACATTGGAAGCACAAATATAGTTGTTTGAAGGAAAAGAGAATCCATTAAGATTATCCTTCCTTCAAAAACAGACTAAGAACTATAATATGACCCTCTTTCTTTTATCAATTAATAAAAATAAATGTTAAACAGACACAATTGCCAAAGAGTAGTTATCAGGAGTTACCTATGTAAAATGAATTCCGAGATGGGCTAGGTCAGATAGCAGAATGCATATATTAGTATTTATTACACTCTAACGTTATCTAATCACAGCAAAGATTTTGACTAGCAACTAACAACACTCCTACTCTCAGATGCCTAAAAACATTCTGAACATCTGGTGTGCATATTCTGAAAGAAACCAGTTAGGAAGCTTCTGGAAGACCAGTTGATATTAATTCTAAGGCTGTTAGCCCAACAGTAGCTGACCCAGGTCCACCTTTAGGTATATTCTAGTATAGTCATACATTTAAGTGAAGCCAATCATCCTTCATTTTCCCCTTTACTCAGTTTTAATTTATTGAACATCTACTAAGTGTGCTGTCAGCTGTGGTCAGGGATAATCAGACACAGGTTCCTGTCCCGAAGCAGGAAGCCAAATGGAAAGGTAATTCACAGTTGAGTACATGGTGTCCCATGATTCTCTACTAAGGAAAGATCTGGTTTCCTAAGGGCTATTCTAAGGCCCTTGTGTTTGTTAAGTCCCAAGTGACCTGGTACAGGCAGCAACGAGTCCCCATGTTATAGGTGAAAGCCCAAGTCCTAACTATGGCCTGCACACCCTCCCTTCTTCATACACCACATCGGTCACCCCATCTCCCTGTGGCTATCTGATCCAGCCACATTGGCCTCTTCTCACCCACCCTGTACTCCCCTTCCTGATTTATTTTTCCCCTTCCAAAACATTTATTATGTTTACTTTCTGTCTCTCCTCTGTAAGCTCCGAAAGGGCAAGTTTGTCTTACTTTCCTCTCTGATATATCCCAAGCACCCACAGTAGTGTGGAAAACACAAAGTAGTTGCTAGTTGCTTGATAAAGAAATATTACATAAATACAGCATGATTTTTTTTTTCTTGCAAAGTGGTCTTAATTTTTCTGACCAGGATCCACAATAAGAAATACAGTTTACATTATAACCTGGTACACAATTGTACATATGCATGCATCACACACGCATTATTTACGTACACAAACACGTGTTTGTACAAGCAATGCCAACTGAAACGAGTTTCATCAAATAACACTTAAAATACGTAATGCATCCTTACATTTTTCTATTCCATTTAAAAAATGGTTATTTGTGCCCTACCAGAGCAACTGGTTTGAAATATATTATTCTCACACTATAGCTTTTTCTTACAAAGAAAGAAAAAAAAGCAAACTAGGAACTTCCTATACGTAATATAGTACAGAGGAGAAGGCGATGTGACAGCCTGAACTTAGAGGTGGGAGCTGGGCTGCTTGAGCACCTGGTTTACGTTCGGTCTTTATTTAAGGAGGGGTTAGGATATCACATAGAAGACTGGGTGGGGGAGAGAAGATCCACGGTGAAGGAGACAGTGTAAGTCAGGAGGAGCGGTGCTGATGCACAGGTGTCTGTGAAAGAATAGTGAGCAGTGGGATTTACTGTAACACTGACAAAGGGAGGGAAGTGTGGGGTGGAAAGGAGGTTATCCCGCAGAGCACATATAAGCACCCCTTAGCCTGATTACCCATGGCGCAGCCAACATCAGTTCCTCAGATGTAAAACAGCTTTGCATCTGATCGTCTGATAACTCATCACAGAAAGAGGCTGACGTATCACCTGTAACAGGTGAGGAAAACAGGTCCAGGAAAGAATGCATTGCTTTGTTAAGTAGCCTTCAGAAAATAATCTCTCTGGACCTGTTTCCTCATCTACAAATCTGGGATTGCCAGAGGCTTTGTAAATTCCCCACGTTTCTGAGATTTCCTTTATGCCAATTTCCCCTTCTCTCTGAGACAACCTTTAGAATAGGTTCCATTTCTACTGTTAAGCTTCCAGATTCATCATCAATTACATGTGGAGAGATTTTTCTTCCCTCAAGAAACTGGATCAACAGTTCAGCTCCCCAATTTTGCAGATTTACTGAAGTTTATTGTGAAAATTTCTAATTTGCTTTTTAATACATTAATTCCTATAATTTTTTTAAATTTATTTATGATAGTCACAGAGAGAGAGAGAGAGGCAGAGACACAGGCAGAGGGAGAAGCAGGCTCCATGCACCGGGAGCCTGACGTGGGACTCAATCCCGGGTCTCCAGGATCGCACCCTGGGCCAAAGGCAGGCGCCAAACCGCTGCGCCACCCAGGGATCCCCAATTCCTATAATTTTTTATTTAATACATTAAATCCTTGGTTTGTCTCATGAAGCCTGTGTTCATATTACAGGGAACTCAAGCCTCTACATATTTTTGCTTATGTGTGTGTCTACAGTTGTCAAACTAAAATTCATCTCAATAGGAGGAGTATGCTTAGGAAACCCACAGAAAGCCCTGAATTTTCCTCTGCTTACTGAGCTTCTATGTTTGTGCTTCCCCTCGCCAGCATCCTGGCTTCTACAGAATCAGTGGGGTGGGTGCAGAAATGCTTCTTGGAGCTCCTCATCTTTTCTCTGAACCAGTAGGAAGCTGATTCAGAGTACAGGTAATTTGCTTAAGGTTCCAGAACTACCCTGCTCTCCCCAGCTAGACCACTGACTTTATGCATAATTCAACTGCCTGCAAAGGTTACTTTTAAATCACCAGACTGTTTTTCAGTACAAGGAAAAACTGCAAATTTGTGAAAGTTTTCAAGTGTTTTTTCTCTCTCTTTCTCCTGCTTGAGGTCTGGAGGCCGATATGTTGCTTTCTAATAAAGAACATTCCTAGAAATAATATAAAGTGGAAAAAAAGGACCCATTTTGCTCAATGATGTGATGACAACTTAATAAATGGTTTTGCCTTGAAAGAAGAAAACCTGAGACACACCCTACAAGCCTCTACCTGGGATTATGCACTTGAAGAGAAACTCCAGCAATGCTGAAATGAAATCAACTGAAATCCCCTTTGGGGATCATTTAGTTCAAGTGTTTGCAAAATACTGTTTCTTCATATTAAGAAATATGTGCTCTTCTCTCACAAAGGCAAAGGGTTCTGTATTCATCTGATCCCATGGTTGACATGGTTTGAACTCAGGTATTCCAGACTTAAACTGATCCAGTTACTTCCAGGAACTGAAAATACTTCCCAGCTAATTGGAAATTGGTACTTACTACCCAGCATAAAGAAGTCAAAACTAAAGTGAAAATAAACTATTCAGGAAATGGATAATGCATCATCACCTCTTTCTATTTCATTTTTATGTGGGGTGGATTAAAAAAAAAAAACACAATTTTGGTTAACACACACACACACACACACACACTTCTAGTACTCTACAACAAATATTTATGCATTTCCAAGCATGCCTTGCTAAGAAAAATGACTTGAAACAGTTCTTAAAATATAAAACCTTTTAAAGATAATTGCATAGATTAAGAAAACCATTTCAAGAAAGGAAACAATCTAAATAACATACTTGTAAGGGCTTTTAGTTTTCTGAGTTTTTTTTTTTTTTTCACAAAATGAAGCAGATGTTTTAAGATTATATAATTCACTTCCTTTATAACTTATGATTCAAGGCAAATACCTGGTAACAAACCTGAAGTGAGCCCCTCCCATCTCCAAGATGGAAGGTTTGCAGGCATATCAATTCTCTCATTTACATGTTTGCAAATCTTATTCTACTAAGTAGCCCCCAACCCCAACCTTCAGCTTTTGCCCCAAGTTCAACACTGCCCTAGAGAGGGAAACAGAAATAATTCTGTCAACTTAAGTGAGAAATAAAAGTAGTAGAGAGGAACTCTAGAGAAGCTGTCCACTCAGGGGGCGGCTGGGGGGCTCAGTGGGTTAAGTGTCTGCCTTCAGCTCAGGTCATGATCCCAGGGTCGTGGATGGAGCCCCATATCGAGCTCCCTGTTTAGTGGGCAGCCGGCTTCTCCCTCTCCCCTTGCTTGTGCTCTCTGTCAAATAAATAAATAAAATCTTTAAAAAAAAAAAAAAAGGCTGTCCACTCAGGTTTTAGGCCATTCTAACAGAGAGAAAAAAAGGAAGAATAGAACAAAACATTAAGTTGCCTTACACAAAGACGAATAAAAATAAAAACATGGTAGACACTGGTGAATGGAAGCTGCATTCTTATGTCTAACCTCAAGCAGGAAACACTGTATAATTGGACCTTCTCAGTTTTGTGCCAACAAGTGTAAGAAAAAATAAGGCCTATTGTCTTTTAGGTGAGCTAAAGAATTATTTTCATTAAAAATGCTGGTGACAACCAGCTCCCCAGACACACATGATCTAATGGTCAAACTTTAATTTGGGTCCATCTGTTTATTTAGAAAGGCTTCTGTTTTTATATGGATACATTTTTCCTCCAGACGTTAAGACCCTCATTTTGTTGTTCTCCCCAGTTTTTGTCTTTTTTCACACATGTGGGCAGGAAGGGGTCTGAAACACTGTTTAAACGCACATATGACCTTGGCCTAGTCACTGAACTACCAGGCCTCTCTGCTGCCCCTCACTGGGGAAGAGGCGATGTTTTTCCAGGCTGCCATTGCAAAGTTCTGGAATTTCCCCTGAAATGACTTAGAAATGCACAGGCATCATGGAAGATCCCTTTTTCATGCTATCCAGTTTGAACATGGGAGCTGTGTGGAGATGGTCCCCTGTGCGTTTAGTTTCTCCAGGCTCAGGAGGTGAAGATGATTTCAGAATTCTAGCATCTTCCATCTACTTTGTCACCTGGCTGTGACCAAGAGCAAGGCGAGGCTGTAGTGCAGCCATTTCACCTCCAGAGTCCCTTCCTTGTGGCTTCCTCAGTGCTCGCAGCCTGGGAAATGCGACAACCTCAGGGTGTGGAAACCTTCTGTCCCTCACACATCCTCCAGAGACTCCTGCAAGGAGAAGGAAGGCGCCTTTCTGACAAGCTTCAGGAAGCAGCCTCCAATCCTCTCTGCGGGACACTCAGAGGTGGGGCAGGAAGAGAACAAAATGTGGATGGGAGGTGTCAAAGGCATCTGAGGACTCCAGCTTCACTGACCTCAGCCTTCGGTGAGTTTTTGATTTTCCTCCTGGGGACAGGAGGGGGTAAGACATGAAAAGGCCACCAAGCAGAGGTTTGTGTGAATGGAAAAGGAGTATGCTTTCCACTGTGAAACTCGGTTTAGTAGCAAAATAAAATACAAGGCTGAATGATTAAGAGAAATCACCTCCCACATGAGCACTGTTGGAGAGGGACTCAGTCAGGTGTAAGTTTTACCCTTTGGTGTCCAGGGGCATTATCTGTTAACAGGCAGCCATTCTCAAGATGCTATTCAAAGATTTTCACTGACATCTGGAAGAAAATATCCCCTTAGAAGTAGTATTTTCAGGGGCACCAGGGAGATTCAGTGGTTGAGCATCTGCCTTTGGCTCAGGTTGTAATCTCGGGGTCCTGGGATCAAGCCCCGCATCAGGATCCTACAGGGACCCCGCCTATGTCTCTGCCTCTCTCTCTGCGTCTCTCATGAATAAATAAATAAAATCTTAAAAAAAAAAAAGAAGTAGTATTTTCAGATACTTTTATGGAATAAAGCATTATTCAGGGTAGTCCACAGAAGCTAGGAAATGGAATCCCAGATTCCCTCCTGAAATGTTAAAGACAAAGGCTCAGGTGTCCATGCCCCTGAGAGAGGATGCAAAAACCTCTCACTGGTTAATTCTGGACCCTGAAGTTACAGCTCCCCACCCAGGAGTTCAAGCCCCCTAGGAGACTGCAAAGTAACTGTGAGGCTCTCCAGAGCCACACAATATTGTCTTCTAAACAGAACCAACTCCAGCCAAGCAGAGTCCCCTGAGTTGCACGCGACAGCCACACACACCTGGTGGAAATCCTAGCTCTGTCATGGACAGTGAGTGATCTGAAGCAAGGAATGGAGCTCTCTCTCCCAAGACCTGATTTCCTCATCTGTAAAAGGGGAATCATCCCATCTGCTTTTTCAGGGTCGCTGAGGCGAAGGTGAAACGTGATTGTAAGAGCGAACTTGGCGATCAATTTCTGCCTCTACACTATATTCTATACAGAATACTATTAGTATTCTGTCAAAAGTCTGTGGATTTTTTATAAAAATGAAAAAAGGAGCATTCATACTAAAGACGGTTGACTGTTGCTTGTGAGAGACAAGCAAAAATATACAAATTTTTGTATATTTTTGGAAAAAATTTTTGGAAAAAAAAATATACAAGCTAAATACACAAGGCTTTCTTCCGGCCCACCATGGCAAGGAAGGTAGACTGAAAAAAATGTTAAGGCAGAGTAGACCTAATTAGAGAACCCCCAGCAGGACTACTCCCAACTCCTTATCATTGATCATGATAATCCTTAACAATAACACAGGATCCCACAAGGAAAGGGGCAGAGACAGGAAGAGCCCTTCTAGGCTGGGAATCTTACCCTTTTCCATTAATTAGATTTCTGACTAATTTGAGGTTGAAAGAAAACACCACTGATAGCACTCATACCAGAGTGCTATAAGGCAAATTTTAATCTTACAGCACTGCCTTTTTAAAAATATTTTTTTAAGATTTATTTATTTGACAGAGAAAGCTGGAGAGAGTACAAGCAAGGGTAGCAGCAAGCGGAGGGAGCAGGGAGCCCAAAGAGGGGCTGGATCCCAGGACCCTAAGATCGTGACCTGAGCTGAAGGCAGACACTTAACCAACTGAACCACCCAGACGCCCAGCAGCACTGTCTTTCTTAAAAAAGGAAGAACGACCCTCACTTCTCAGAATTCCTCCACAGGAAAAAGGCCCAGAATCGGACAGAAGGACAATGGTGAAAACTGTTCCAGAAGAGCATTTTTCCTCTTAATTTCAGGAGAGGAACTGGGGACTTCGCTTTTTCGGGACATGGTGTTCAGATGTTAACATGTTCTGGTTGGGCATTAATTCACCTTGATCACCACTGCAAGGAAAACTTTTTAGGTCCTGAATGCTGCATGCATCATTCCTTTGCACTGAAATCCCACCACTCCAAAGTATCTTAAGGTTAAATCCTGTGAAAATGAGCACTCAGTTAAACTCAGAAGAATGACCATGTTTAGAAATTAAATTCTTTCCTCTACTGGGTCCCAACTCACAGAATTCTCATCACTGAACTATGCAAACAGAAAAATTTAAGATTACCTTTCTCCCCAGGTCTGTTTTATAATTTTGAGAACAGCCTTGGCATGACATGAGCCTTGATGCCCATTATACCATGAGGCCAGGTTTGACTATAGTGTTCTAAAGCTCCAAGAATTCGGTCTTTAGTGATCTGGTAATATCCAGAGAGGAAGGGGAAACATCTGAAGTTATTTTTACTTTTGCAAGTCTTCTGGCTGTACAGGGAAAATGCTAGGGTGGGTCAAGTATTGTCTGGAGCCCTTCAGGTTTTTTTTTTTTTTTTTTTTTTTTTGCATGGCCTCATTTCCGTCTTCCTGTTGCTAGGAAGGAGATTTAAGCATGAGAAACTCGTGTTTACAATACTGGACCATCCTGTCCAGTACAAGGCTCTCTCCAAAAATGTACGATTCACTTCACCCACTGTACTTTGGATGCCCTCATTCTTGTGGATCAAATCACCCGTTTCTGCATATTTTGAAATGCCATATTTACCTGCCTCAGTCATAAAAATACCACTCTCATTTTAACATTGCATCATGGCTTAAAATCTCCATGGGGACACCAAGGGAAACTCAAGTACTTATTTTTGTATTCCAAACCACCTCTTGGAATCCCACCAAGCCTCTGATTGGAAGGCATCATAATGGGGCCTCCCATATCCCTTCTAGGTCCCATGCTGGTTCTACAAGAAAGAGTTGAAGTACTATATACATTTCTCACTCTCTTCCAAGTAATAACATTCAATCATAATATGCTTTTCTATTAATCTGGTATATTTTTCAGAAGCAACCAAATATCCCTTTTTAATGTAAAAACACCCTTAACATTTTGCTTAGTCTTTGCTCTTTAAGCCATAATATTAAACAGTAACAAAATAATAAAACAACAACAAAAAAGGCTTTAGGTTAAAGGGCAACTGGCCTCTCACCTTCCCTCCAGAACTATGGAAAATCCTTTGGTTGGCCCAGTGTATGAAAACTTGGAACACTGCCTTCAATTAGCCATAGTCAATTGCCTAACTCTTAAGGAGTAGCTGGTGTTTCTCCTAAGATCTAATATTGGTAAGCTAAAGTCACAGGCAAGTCAACAAAACCCTATTTCTCATCCACTCTAGGGAAAGATTTAAGTTGGAAGCTACTCATTTTGATCCTGTGGAGTTGGAGTTGGGAAACAAGGTCAGTCCCTGTTCTTGAGCTTCTGGCTAGTTTGGTGTAAGGTGTCACTCAGATTGAATGAAAAGAAAATCCTCTCTCTCTTTTTTTTTTTTTTTTTTTTTTTTGGTCAAAAGCAAACTTTTAAAGCAGCTGGAAGAGAAAGTCAGTCTGTTGTGCTTCATTTTAAACTCTGAACAGTAGTGCTAATGAAAAAAATATGCAGCCGGGCTTGGGCCACGCTGTAAATCTGGCATGCCACAATAAAAGTTAATACACGCAATTGCCAACATTTTCTCAGAAAATGTCTTGAAATAACTTCTGAATGCACATCTGCTAACTATTTGACACTCATTCCCCAGGATTTTAGTTCTTCTATTAGGGGGGCTATTGACTTACAGGGCACCCCTCTGGCCATCTGCTCCAGCCTGCAAGCCAAGATGGCACTGGGTGCCTCCATTAATTCCACACTTATGGTCTGCAAATTATCTCTGCAGAGGACCAGCCTGCAGTCCAGATGGATGCTGAATTAGTCAACCTCTTGGAGCTGCTGATAGATTTACATTCGGAGTTCTGCTGGGCTATTATTTTCCCTCATCCCTTCAGCAAACAGAGTTTGGGGGAAAAAATGTAATTTGAGACTCAGTATTCTACCTTGTCCAGAGCTGTGATTTTTTTTTTTTTAATCCAAATGCGTCATATATGCCACCCGTATGACTCTTTCTGTAATGGATGGCTGTGCCTAGGCTACACGGCTCCATCTCACCAACAAGGGCTGAAAAGAGCTTTCGAACCTCGAACATGAACCCATGTGGGTGTAAAAAGAAAATGAACCCATTTGCTAACTCTGTTGGGTGTAAAGAGGCTCACTCAAAACTAGCGTGCAGGGATCCCTGGGTGGCTCAGCGGTTTAGCATCTGCCTTGGACCCAGGGCGTGACCCTGGAGACCCGGGATCCAGTCTGGTCGGGCTCCCTGCGTGGAGCCTGCTTCTCCCTCTGCCTCTCTCTCTCTAATAAATAAATAAAATCTTAAAAAAAAAAAAAAAAAACTAGCGTGCAGCAAGGTTTTCCTCCACGGTGCAGATTAATAACTACCTGCAGGAGTTTCCTTCTTTTTTTTTTTTTTTTTTTTTTTTTTTTTTTTAAATTTTTTTTTAATTTTTATTTATTTATGATAGTCACAGAGAGAGAGAGAGGCAGAGACACAGGCGGAGGGAGAAGCAGGCTCCATGCACCGGGAGCCCGATGTGGGACTCGATCCCGGGTCTCCAGGATCGCGCCCTGGGCCAAAGGCAGGCACCAAACCGCTGCGCCACCCAGGGATCCCAGGAGTTTCCTTCTACAGTAATTAGCATAAACTGGGTATTTGTGGAACATCAGTACCAGACACGTGCTAAGCGCCCGCATTAGCTCCTTTGATCCTCTGGAGCCCAAGCTGCAGACGAGGGAGGGCAGAGAGGTCTCAACACTTCCCAGGTGCGCGCCGCCAGCAGCCTGCGGACCCACGGCTCCCACGTCGCGGCCTCACCGGGGCCGCTCCGACCACCCTCGCCACAGGGGCCGTGCTCTGGAAGGACGAACGGATCCACTGATAACCCTAATCTGCAAATCACACGTGGCACGGCCAGCTGGCTCGGCCCGGGCAGAAACTCCTTGGGCGGGATCAAAGTGTCAGCCCGTGACGTCGGGAGACGGGGTCAGGGGCACGGAGGCAGAGCGGGGCAGGGCTCCCAAAGGCCGTGACTTCCTTGCGAAAAAAGTCGGGTCGGGAGGCGCGCTTCCTTCCTTCCTTCCTTCCTTCCTTCCTTCCTTGCGCGGCCCAGGCGCTCGGCCCGCGCGGGCGCCTCCTCCGCGGCCAAGGGCGTGGGCATCTCCACGCGGCTCGGTAGGAAACCCGGTTCGGCGCCCCGGCACGTGAAGGCACCCCCGCCCCTTGCCAGCCAGGGTGGTGGTGGGGAGGGGGCTCTGCTAAACACCTTCAACACTCTCCAGGGGCCGGCAGCCACCGGCCACCTTCCTGAGGCTGAATTACTTACTTTCCAATATTTGAAAAACCAGTTTGAAACTAAAGCCATTCTCCAGCCCCCCCCCCCCAATTTACTTTCAAGCAGTTTCAAAACACAAAACAAAACAAAAAAAAACCAAAAATGATTTTCAAATTGCCCCCGCGGCGTCAGCACCCCTACATAATGCAAAGTCCCGGGGAGTCCGATTTTGCGCTTGGAGAGCGAGGGGCCTGCGAGCCCCGAGCCCTGACGTCGCCGCGGGGCCGATGGTGGGAAGGCGGTGGCCAGCGCCCCTCGGACGCAGGACAGCGGGACCGCGGCGCCCGCGCCCCCCGCCCCCCGCCCCCCGCCCGACGGGGGCGCCCCCCAGGCCTGCGGGGCCCCCGAGCCCAGCGGCCAGCGGTCGCCACCCGATGAGGACCTCCCTCCCCAACCCCGGACCCTCGTTCCCCCCCGCACTCCACCTCCTCCTCCACTCCGAGAAAGCTGGACGACTCGGTCCCGAGCCGCGTCGGGAAGCCGTTTAAAGGCACAGAACGACAGGCACCGGCTGGACAAGGCGGGGTGACATTTCCTCCGCGGCGAGGCCCCTGCGCAGCTGGCTCCCGCGGCTGGCCCGACGGCAAGGCACGGGTCTAGCTTACGTGTTAGGATCATGATGTCCGGCTTCCTCCTGCACATCAACCGTGGCGGGGGGCGGCGGCGGCGGCGGCGGCGCGGGAGGGAAGTCGAGGCAGCGCCCAGCCCGCTCAGCTCCCGCGCCTGGACCCACGGAGCCACCCGACACGCGCGCGCTGGCGGCTCCTCAGCGCATCCTGGCTCGCCGCTCCGTGCCACGGCCCCGGGAAGGACGCAGGGGAGAGAGCGCTCAGGGCGAGGGGCGAGAGGCACCGGGGCGCTCGCTCCCGCTGCCGAGAAGGTCGGCCATGGCCGGCTCCCGAGCTAAGCGCCCCCGCTCGCGCCGGCGGCCGGAGCGCTCTGCCGCCCGCGCGCCCCTCCGGCCGCGCCCTCCCGCAGGGCCCGCCCCCGAGGGGAGGGGCGAGGCCGGCCGCGTGCCCGCCGGCGCGCCGCCTGGGTGGTGGCCCCGGACCCCGCCCGTCCTGGCTCCGCCCCCGCCCCGCCCCCGCCGCTGGGCGAACCAACCACAGCCTCAGGCGGTGCTCTGGCCCCGCCCCCGCCCCGCCCCGCCCCCGCCCCCGCCCCGTGCCCGCGCCCTCTCTGCCCCGGGGCAGGAATAGTCTCCTCTGTCCTCCCCGTCCGCAGCGGGAAGCGCCCCAAGCTCTCCAACTCTTGGCCTCAGGGGTGCACGCAAACTCTGAGCTGAACTCTGGGATACCGCGCACTTTCCCTCTTTTTTTTGGTACCTTCGCACACTTAAAAAAAAAAAAAATCTCTATTTTTTCCCCCTCCCTTACGTCCCGGTGGGAACCGCATAAATTTTCAGAACCGAGGGGAAGCGGGAGGTAGGGGTGAATCAGTGTTTCCTCTGCTGTAAAATGGGGAGAATAATACCTGTCCCTTGGACATTCATCATTCATTGCTAAACCCCGCGGGGATAGAGAACAAATACAAGTTGTTATGTTGATCAATATTAAATATAATGTATATTATAATTAATATTATTCAATTCCTGCTCTATTGAGGGATTCGGTTTTCAGTCAGCACGTGTGGAGTTTACTGTGTGCACATTCACGGTCGGTATTTTCCAAACTATGGACCTCAGACCACAACCCAATGCAACCTGCAAGTGGTAGGACCGGCCTCTGTATCAGAGAATTATAATCTCTGATGGTGATAATCCGCGTTTTTACAAACCTTAGGGTGATTTGGAGGCTTTGTAATTTGGGGGCCCCTGATATCACAGGAAGTCTCATTTTTAAAGATCACAATTGAATATGACCTCTGTAAGATTTTTAAAAATTCAGAGCGGGGTTTCATGAAAATTTACTCTGGGGCTAATTGGTGTTTTCTGCCTATTACCTCTGCGCAAAGAAAACCACTACACCCATTCATTCAAAAATATGTATCAAGAGCATTGATTATGTGCCAAACACTGTTCTAGACTGGAGCTATAGCAGCAAGCAAAAAAATCCAAACATCTCTCTTCCCTCCTAAAATTTATCTCCCAGTGGTGAAGATGCACTAAACAAAGTAAACCGTGAAATATTTACAGTGTCTTAGATGGAGAAACGTAAAGCAGGGGAGGGGAGAGAGGAGTTGTGGGACAGTTTATTTAAATAGGGTTAAATACAAACTGGAGACTTTAGGCTGTCTTAATTATAGCTTAAAAACATATTGATTTCCTAGGCATTCCTTAGTTCACATAGAGGAGACTCCTTTTTACCCCAGTTTTTTTTTTTTTTTTTTTAAACAACAATAAAAATGTTAACTCCACTGGCTCTCTAATGTACCCAAATCAGAATTCTGGCTCTGGAGAATGGCCTTTCAGGTTTTGGGATCTAATCAATAAATAGTTCCAGGGCTTTTACCTACTCATAACAGCTGGGGACACCAAGGTAAGCAAGGGTACGTCCACCTCTGCCTGTGCAGAGTGTACAGTCTGGTGCGGAAGTAACAAGGGCCTTGTGGAAAATGAAGTGCTATGAATGTGCAGGAAGTGGAGCCCAAGACAACAAGAAAGACCTGCTCTCTGAAGTCTGGATGCTGGGGGAATTGTCAAAACGCTCGCAGTTGTCAACAAGTTGGAGTGGGATTCAAGAGGAAGTTGGAAAAGTAAGGGCAAGAACTTTTCTGATTCCCTGCATGACTGTGTTAAGGATTGTTTTATCCTTTACAGTTATAAACAGTGAGAAGCTATGTTAATGGACGAAGACATCCCATAGGCAGATCTGCATTTTGAGAGAACCACTCAGGTTGCAGTGTGTACTTTAAGCTTAGAAAATAGGATATATTTCTATTCATATCCTAAACATACTAATTTCGCTTATTTATTAAAAATTCAAACCTTAAAAATACAGATATTCTAAGCATCTTCTCCAAAACATATCAACTCTTAGAATAAGTTCTTAATGTTTATTAGTTAGGTGAAGTTGCATTCAATTTAATTAGGTTCCTAGGAGTTTATGCAATCCCTATACATCCAGCCCCCACTAAGTATTTCAGAATAAAACATACTGCCCTTTTTGTCTCTTTTTGTTCAAACTTCATTCCTTTCTCCTTGATTATTGATGATGTCTTTTCTGGGTCTTCTCTAATTTCATCCTATTTCTCTGGAGGTTTCTGCTATGTGGATAGCTAGCTCATCATCTAATAATATCAAATAACTCCAAAAACATTTTCCTTGGTGAGATATTGTTATGCATTTGGCCTTCACTGAATCTCAGCACCTTCTTCCATTCTTTGGTTTATCGACATAACCTGTGCCCTGGGCCAAATCTCAATTTCATAGTTTTAATTCTTTTTTTTTTTTTTTTTTTTTTTGGTGGGGGAGGGGAAGGAAGGGCAGAGGGAGAGAGGAGAGAGAGAATCTTAAGCAGGCTCTGTGCCCAGTGTGGAGTCCAACATGGGACTAGATCCTAAGACCCCAAGATCATGACCCGAGCTGAAATCAAAAGTAGGGTACTTAACCAAGCCACCCAAGTGCCCCCAGAGTTTTAATTCTTACCCTCTTTAGAAATGGACACGCTACATTTTGAAGGCTGCTACACTTGCAGAATAGTGGTTGGAAGCAGGACTTTTGTAGCAGGCCACTTACTAGTTGTGTGATGAACACATTATTTTGCCTCTGAAACTTTAGTTTCTTCATCTTTAAAAAAACGATGTTGAACTAGTGCCTATCTTATGAGGTTTTTAATGAAGATTGAATAAGATAATGTACATAAGTGCTTGGCACATAATGAGCACTTGATGTTAGCCATTATTATTACATATTACTAAGTGAACACATCAAACAAAAACATGAGATTTCTATTTAAATAATCATCAGGAGTAGATTAAAACAAAACAAAGTGAGCCCTTGACTTTAACCTTTCCAAATCTGAGGAGCTTTTACAAACTGGGGGAAGGGAGGAGTGAAAAAGTCATTAAGAATATCAACAAATAGCGATGCTTTACCAGATAAAAGAGGGTCCCCAGGACAGCTCAGACTCCTTCTTCTTCATTCAACCTTCAACTCATCACCCAATGTTTCATTGCTTCTGTTGTGGGCAGATGACATTAGACTAGGCTTGTTAGCTGATTTGCATTAACACTGGACTCTAAGAGGCCGGGATTAAGTGGCTCATTTCCCCACCAGAAGTCTATGGTCCTCCAAAATCCCTTTAAACATGATGATAAAAACCATCACAAATTACATCAGATTTTGTGGCTACAACTTGACCCAAAGACAAAGACTTGTGATATTTACCTCCTGCCATGCTCTTCTCAGTTTGGGTATCAGGTTCACGGAAGCTACTCACAGGGATATACTACTCTATTTGGATGTTTTCACATTCAACTGTGTATTAAGGCAAGAAAATCACATGGGTAATTCCTAAACTGTGTGACAAAAAGCTAAATGACTAAGAGGTCACCTCTCTGTTTCCTATTCTATATTAATGATTGATATTAGATATCATTGATACTACCCAAGGACATCCTCTAGCATTTTTTCCACTACAATGTGTTTTTTTAAAAAAGAGTAAAACTAAAGTGTCTATAGGTACTCAGATAATACTGCTGAGGAAGGCAGGCCATAGTGGGGTAGGGAGAACTGGGGAACCCAGAACTTCCCCAAAGGGGCAGGGTCAGTAAGGCTCACTTGACTGTTGGCATGTGTTAACAGAGCAACCCCTTGGTTCTGGGCTTAAAGATTTTTCTTTTCTCTTTCTTTCTTTCTTTCTTTCTTTCTTTCTTTCTTTCTTTCTCTTTCTTTCTTCCTTCCTTCCTTCCTTCCTTCCTTCCTTCCTTCCTTCCTTCCTTCTTCTTTCTTTCTTTCTTTCTTTCTTTCTTTCTTTCTTTCTTTCTAAAGATTTTATTTATTCATGAGAGACACAGAGAGAGAGAGAGAGAGAGAGAGAGGCAGAGACACAGGCAGAGGGAGAAGCAGGCTCCATGCAGGGAGTCTGATGTGGGACTCCATCCCGGGTCTCTAGGATCAGGCCCCGGGTTGAAGGCAGTGCTAAACCGCTGAGCCACCCGGGTTGCCCTAAAGATTTTTCTAGAGCCTCCTAGCTTTCTATAATTTTATTTCAAACCTCTCAATTTTTAGATGCTGGCAACTAATTAAAAAAAAAAAATCTAAACCCATTCCAAGTAATTTCAACTTTGGGCTTCATTTAGCTCCAGGGCAACTAGTTTAAACCTCTGCTCTAGTGATATGAGCCAAGCGATGTCTTTGGAAATTTATTTCTCTCCCACAGGAACTAAAAGCCTCCTGAGCGTGGAAAATGTTGTAATATAATTTGTGTTCAATGGAGCGTTGGGAAATCAGTGTGGAAAAAAAATTTATTTGTAATGTTCAAAGGAAATATGGCAAATAATAGAAAGTTTTGAAAATCATTTTTAAACGGTATTCAATGAAGAGAAATAATTAAATTTGAAATGTAATGGTTGTCCCTAAAATATTCACTTATGTTTAAGTTTCCGTGACTCACATCTGGGTTCTTTCCCTACTATCCACCCTTGTATTTAGCCTTTTCAGAAATGTTTAAAATCCAAATGCTGGAGGTATCACATGGGGAAAGAGAAAAAGAGGATTGGGCAATGAAACAGATTCACCCCATTTTAGTTTTACCTAGACTAGCTCCCTTGTTCAGTCAGATCTTTTTTTAAAGATATTATTTATTTATTCATGCGAGACACAGAGAGACGCAGAGACATAGGCAGAAGGAGAAGCGGGCTCCATGAAGGGAGCCCGATGAGGGACTCAATCCCAGGATCTAGGGATGCTCAACCACTGATGCTCAACCACCCAGGCATCCTCAGTCAGATTTTTTTTTTTTTACTACTTCTTTTGAACAATTTAAAATACAGGGAGGGTGACTTAGTCTACCAGTGATGTTTTAGTCAAGAGGGAGGAGTCCCTTTGTTCCTTCCTGCGTAATATAATATAAATCTACTTTTGGGGCAATCACTTAAACCCCAGTTATGAACCAGCCGGACATAATATGTTTATCATGCAACAATTATTTATTAGACCTTGGAAAAGGCAGTGTGCTGGTGAAACAAAAATGAACAGGAATAAATACATCTTTGGGATGTAATGTATAGCCTGGTAACTATAGTTCATATAATTGTACTACATATTTGAAAGTTGCTAAGAGAGTAGATCTTAAAAGGTTTCATCACAAGATGCAGGCACCTGGATGGCTCAGTCGGTTAAGTGTCTGACTCTTGGTTTCAGCTCAGTCATGATCTCAGTGTTGTGAGATCGAGTTCCTCTCAGGCTCAGGCTGGGCTTGGAGCCTGCTTAAGATTCTACCTCTGTCTCCCTCCCCCTCCCCCACACACTCACTCTCAAAAAGTTTAAAAAAATTTTCATACAAGAAAAAGTATTTTGTAACTATGTGTGGTGACCAATATTAACTAGACTTATTGTGGTGATCATTTTGCTATGTATATAACATTTCAACTCTGAAACTAACATAATATTATATGCCAATCATATATCAATTAAAAAATACTTCGGTAAATATCTGCCCCCCTCCCACCCCCATAAAACATGAAGAAAGGGCTTGAAGGAGAAAATTCATAGGTGGAAAGAGGTACAGATACAGCACTGTAATAGTTGAGTGGAGGATTTGAAAATACTGAATTCTCATTCCTGATATGATAAATCAATGAACACTTTTTCCTGAGATAATTACAATATTTGCAGTAGAGTCTCCTTCTGAAGGCAATGCCACTTAGCAGCTTGGGTACCCAATTAGCCCAGTGCCTCAAGGCTCAGCATGTAGGGAAGGAGGGTGCCCAGAAGTAATGGCACCAAGTCAGAGCTCTCGCCGCCCCCAATTTCCATTGGATTTTCACCAGTGACTGCTCTGGTTCTTTCATGTGGGCTCTGACATTATAAAAATTAAGCCAATGAAAAGTAAAAATTGATTCTATGAAAGAAACTGGGCTACTTTCCCATCGAATTAGCCAATTTTAATGGCATGCTTTGATTCTTTGTCTATTCTGACATTGTTCTCCATTTAACAGTACTTTTTTGGGGCTTGTAGCAAGTAATTCATTTAAAGTTGAATAATGGACATTTTTTTTTAAGTTCTACAAATATGAAAGTGCAACTAATATTTATACTTTGCTTTCTTATTTAATAATTATGTTAATATTATTAATATTTAATAATTATAGTACATATGAATTCTATGATTATAAAATATCTACTGTTAGAAAGTTTAGAAAATATGGAAAAGCATAAAGAAAAAAATAAAACCTCCTCATACTCCTACTATCAGGGACAATGGTAGACACCTGTATTCCATTTTTTTTTTTTTAATTTTTTTATTTATTTATGATAGGCACACAGTGAGAGAGAGAGAAGCAGAGACATAGGCAGAGGGAGAAGCAGGCTCCATGCACCGGGAGCCCGACGTGGGATTCGATCCCGGGTGTCCAGGATCGCGCCCCGGGCCAAAGGCAGGCGCCAAACCGCTGCGCCACCCAGGGATCCCCTGTATTCCATTTTTATGTCTATCCTCTCCGTCAAATTTTTAAGTACAGATACTTTGTTGTACAAAATTGGGATCATAGTATATATTGTTTTGTAATGTTTTATTTCATTTTATATACATACATAAATATGACATTTTATAGTTGCTTCATGTTCTGTCTTACGGATTTACACGTATTGATTAACCAATGTTGAATTTCTAATTTTTCAGCATTTTATGTAATGAACATTCTCATATAAAAGTTTTTAAAGAGCAAGAATGATAATTTCTTTAAGCAAATTCACTTAGGTACTTAGTTTTTTTTGTTTTTAAAGATTTTATTTTTTATTCATGAGAGACACAGAGAGATCGGCAGAGAAATAGGCAGAGGGTTCCCTGTGGGGAACCTTATGTGGGACTCCATTCCAGGACCCTGGGATCATGCCCTGAGCCAAAGGCAGATGCTCAACTGCTGAGCTACCCAGGTGTCCCCACTTATGTACTTTAAACTAATAACCCAAATGGTATTGGGACATTTGACTTATATTTCTCAACTGTCATCCAGAAACTTTGTGCTTATTTTACATTTAATCAGTGGTTGAATGTGCCCATTTCTCTTCATTAAAGTATTGTCATTTCCATTCCTTCTGCTAATTTAATGAGCAAAAAAGTATTATCTCATTACTGCTTAAGTCCACATTTGTTTGAATACTAAACTGGCTGAATTTGTTTAATTGTAGTAAAATAACATAAAATTTACCATTTTAGCCATTATTAAATGTACAGAGTAGTGGCATTGTGTCTGTTAACTTTGTTGTACAACTATCATCACCATCCACCTTCAGAACTTTTCCATTTTCCCCAACTGTTATCTCTTTAACAGTAATTCCCCATTCTGCTCCCCCACGCCCCAGCCTTCTGGAACCAGGATTCTATTTACTGTCTCTAGGAAGTTGACTATTCCAAGTACCATATATATATAAGTGAAATCATACAGCACTTATTCTTTTGGTTTTGGTCCTTTTGTTACACTGGTTGAAAAATGTTCATATTTATTAACTAGCTGTTTTTTAAAAAATTGCCTATTTAGTCCTATAGCTTTTTTCCCCCTCAATGAAGCATTTTTCTTTTTGTTACTGATTTTGAAATATTATTTACACATTAGAAATATTAAAATAGGGATCCCTGGGTGGCTCAGTGGTTTAGTGCCTGCCTTCGGCCCAGGACATGATCCTGAAGTCCTGGGATCGAGTCCCACGTCAGGCTCCCTGCATGGAGCCTGCTTCTCCCTCTGCCTGTGTCTCTGCCTGTGTGTGTGTGTGTGTGTGTGTGTGTGTGTCTGTCTCATGAATAAATAAATAAAATCTTTAAAAAAAAGAAATATTAAAATATTATAAAATATTTTTACTAGTTTGTCCATCTGCCTTTTAAGCTTGTTTATGGTATTAAAAAAACAAGATTAAAAAAATAAATAAAAATAAAAAACAAGATTAAAACAAAATTCAAAGGTCTTACTTATTTGTTCTTTTCAATTATTAACTAGGAGTTTACTTAAGTAGTTTTCTCTATATAATTTGAAGCCAGAAATGTTAACACAAAATCAACTTACAAAACAAGGTCATTTAACATGTGGCATTTTTTGTTTTATTTTTAATGATAGGTTTCATTATTCACTCAACGAGTCTAGCTGTCTTACTTAATTTCCTATCTTCCCTAACACCACATAAAGAGATGCTCTGCATAGAGGGAGGCCTCCACAAAAGCCTCTGCAAAAAAGCTAGCAGGGTCAGAGTACCAGATGGAGACCAAGGGGTATTGAATTTTTAAGACACTTTTTAACTTTCAAATTCTCCCTAAGTGTAGTGTGTGTGTGTGTGTGTGTGTGTGTACATCTATCTACTAGTTAATAAACCTTAGGTTATCTGAGTTTTTCTGGAACTAAGTACAATACCAGTGTGGCCATTTTGGCCTTTCATCTTGTGTGCAGAAAACTATTTTTAGTATTGCTCTCTACCATTTTGTTCAAAAGAGCCATTTATTGGAAAGATATTCAACACTCATGGATGGGTAGAATTAATATTGTTAAAAAATATCCATACTACCCAAAGCACTCTACAGGTTTATTGCAATCTCTATCAAAATACCAACAGCACTTTTCACAAAACTAAAACAAATAATACTAAAATTCATATGGAGCCACAAAAGATCCTGAGAAGCCAAAGACATCTTGAGAAAGAAAAGAAAAACAAAGATGGAGGTGTCACTATCCCAGATTTTATCATACACTACAAAACTGTAGTAATCAAAACAGTGTGGCACTAGCACAAAAATAGACACATAGACCAGTAGAATAGAAGAGAAAGCCTGGAAATAGACCCATGCTTATCAGGTCAGTTAATCTATGACAAAGGCAGCAAGAGTATACAATGAGGAAAAGATATAGTCTTTTCAATAAATGGTGGTGGGAAAATTGGACAATAACATGCAAGAGATCAAACTGGACCACTTTCTGACACATACACAAAAATAAACTCTAAATAGACCAAAGACCTACATGTATGACCTGAAACCATAAAAATCCTAAAAAAGAACATAGATAGTAATATCTGACATCCATGGTAGCAACATTTTTCTACATGTTTCTCTGAAGGCAAGAGATTAAACAAAAGCAAACATAAACTGTCAGAACTACATCAAAATAAAAAACTTTTGCACAGTGAAGAAAACCATCATGGAAACAAAAAGGCTACCTACTGAATGGAAGAAGGTGTTTGCAAATGAATATCCAATAAGGAGCTAATAATCAAAATATATAAAGAACTTATACAATGCAACATCAAAACAAAACAATCTATTTTAAAAATGGGCAGTGAATCTGAATTGATATTTTTCCAGAGAGAACATACAGATGGCCAACAGACACATGAAAAGATGCTCAATATCACTCATCATGAAGGAAATGCAAATCAAAACCACAATGAGATATCATCTCACACCTGTCGGAATGGCTAAAATAAAAAAAAGACAAGAAATGTAAGTGTTCATGAGGATGTGGAGAATAAAGAACTCTCACAAACTGTTAGTGAGAATGCAAATTGGTACAGACACTGTGGAAAAGGGTATGGAAGTTCCTTTTTTTTTTTTTTTTTTTTAGTATGGAAGTTCCTTAAAAAAATCCAGAAATATCATATTATTTCTGATCCAGTAATTCCCCTACAGAGTATTTACCCAAACAAAACAAAACACTAATTTGAAAGGATATATGCACTTCTATGTTTATTGCAGCATTATATACAACCTAAGTGTATTTATTGGAAAGATATTGAATGGAAGATACCTAAGTGTCCATCCATAGATGAATGGAAAAAGAAGATGTGTGTGTATATATAAAATATATAATAGCATATTGTGCAGCCATAAAAAAGGATGAGATCTTGCCATGGATAGACCTAAAGGGAATTATGCTAAATGAAATAAGTGAGACTGAAAAAGACAACACAGGTTGCACACTTATGTGGAATCTAAAAATCAAAATAAATGAATAAACAAACAAAAAGCACAATCAGACCTATAAATACAAGAGAAGAAGCTGATGGTCCAAGGATGGGGGTAGGGTGGGAAGATGGGCAAAACAAGTAAAAGAGACTGAGAAATACAGGCTTCTAGTTATAGAAAGAGTAAGTCATAGGAATAGAAGGCATAGCATCAGGAATACAGTCAGTGACAGCATCATATGGTGACCGACTGTACTTACATTTGTGGTGAGCATAGCATAAGGTATAGAGAGAAGTTAAATCTTCATGTTGTGCACCTGAAACTAATGCAATATTGTATGTCAACTGTACTCAAAAAACTAAAATTAAAAAGTTTTAAAAAGTAAAGGAGCCATTTATGTGGTTCCTCCTACTTTGACTTCTATTATTTTTTTTTTACTTTGACTTTTAAATCAATATCCAGATGTCATTCTAAAGCATTGGCTCAAAGAAAATGATCTACCATGGTTTTGAAAATATGAGGTTTTTTTTTCAGTAAGGAGATGTTTTGTGTTCATCTAAGTTGTAATGTGTTGATGTTTCTTTATAGTAGATTGTAGATTGGGTCATAAAATAATGATAGTATGGCATGGGCTTGAGCAATGTCTGAAAAAAATAAACAGGCCTTTTTCTTAGCTGCGAACTACAGTATGTTGGTCATTACAGTGTTATTTCTGGAAACTCCTACACAGCTCCAGATCATTAGCTTACTTTAATAGGCAACAGGAGAATAGGCCTGAAGTATGTCATCAAGTTTGGTTTTTCATGCATAACCAATTTGGTCAATTATCTCTTATGGATTCAGTTGAAGTAAGCTGCATTTTGGGGAACTGCAAGGCAAAAATGATACATTTTTAAAGTAGACCTGGCAATAAGACTCATGAATTATGGAAGACTGATGTTTGAAGACTTCTAAGAGAATAGACTGGATTGGATCTCTCCAATACAAATATACTGCTGTTAAACAAACAACTATTTCTGTACTGATTATTTTCATCTTTTGGGTGAATTGACAAAACAGACATATAAAAGGCAAAAAAAAATTAGAAAAGCCTATTGAATTTCATAATTGAGGGCTCCAGTTCTGAATTTCTAAAAAAATGAATCTATGAGAATCCTGAAGTTCATGCATGTATAGAGGAAAGAGATCTGATATATAAATCATGTCCCTAACTTGTTCATAATCACCATCAGTGGCCTTGAGTTGCTTATAAATCCCTTGCTCCTTAGTTTATTTTAAAAATGCATATATTATATACAATATACTACATATTAATCATATATTTTATTGTATATAAATAAAAAGATATAATTTATATGACAGGAGGGGTACTGGAACATTTAGCTCAGGATTTTAAGTTGTAGAAACAAGTTAATTTAGAGGTAAACATTATCATTACAGATAAGGAATTCAACTCAGGTTACATAGCTTGCTTGATATCATACTTCTAATAATTAGGGAAGCCAGAACTTGAATCTCTGCGATGATGATTATGACCAGGGCTTTAAAGTCAAACTATGTGAGTCTGAAGCACTGTCTCAGGTCTCCTCTTCCCTTATATGTAAAATGAAGGATTTGGACCAGATGTTCTCTTAGGTCCCTTCAGCTTTAGGTTCTAGTTTGTCTTGATACACAGAGTAACACTGAATTTATATTCACATTCACTTCCTTGTATAGGGTTCTAAACACATCCAGCATTAAAAAATGCTACTAATTAAATACAAAAATGTTGGAAAGGAAAAGGCATTTACTCTGTGGGCTACCATGCCTCACAGCAATTCAGAAAAGAAAACCTTGGTGGTCCGCTGAGTGTACGGCTGCAAATCCCAGGACTGTACCTGCCATGGTAGAACTGTGTCCCCTTGAGGGCCAGTCTCTTGGGTCTCCTGGATCTGTTCCAGAACCACATGTTTCATAAATCTGTAAGTCATGCTCCTCTTTCTGGGCAAGCTTCCTCTGCTACCACGGAGGCCTCAGGAGGTACGTGTTTTGGTCCGTATACGCTAATGAAATTTGCGTCCTACAAATTTTGGTAGAATTTTGAGGGTGATCCTCTTAAAAGTGAACTCCACTTTACTTCTGAGCCACTGCTCTGATTTGCTAATTATATTTTTATCTTAATTCTCCCACTCAGACTTTTAAAATGGAAGGATTATATGACTTTTTGTGTGATTTCTTTCATACTCTTCACTAAGAGTCATTTCCCAACATCCATACACTTAATCTCTAATTGTATTCTTCCTTTGAAGAAACCTTTGGTAGTTATTAGAAAGGAATACTCAACCACCATCCCAACATATTACTCTTAGGACACTTTGGATTTGGGATGCCTGGGTGGTTTAGTGGTTGAGGGTCTGCCTTTGGCTCAGGGCGTGATCCCAGGGTCCGGGGATGGAGTCTCGCATCAGGCTTCCTGTAAGGAGCCTGCTTCTCCCTCTGCCTATGTCTCTGCCTCTCTCTCTCTGTGTCTCTCATGAATAAATAAATAAATTTGTTTAAAAATAAAGAACACTTTAGATTGAAGCCCTCCCTTGAAGTGACATAAACATTTTTGAAACAACTACCATACTAATAAAAAGTGGCAGGCAATACATGTGCTGGCTGTCTTGTTTTCCTGCACTACAACCTTCTACATCAGAGTCATTATGTAACTGGTATGTAATAATATTCTATATTTGCAGAGTTCCCTTAAATAAACATTTTATTTCTCAGAACATTCAATAATTGAGCAAGATATTTTGTATGTTCTTCTCGTACCATCTGTCCCCTCCAATAAGCACAGCCTCCTGCATTATCAATACTTTCCACCAGAGCATAGGTACATTTGTTACATCTGATGAACCTACAGGGACACATCATGATCACTCAAAGTCCGCAGTTTACATTACGCTTCATTCTTGGTGTTGTACATTCTATGGGTTTGGACAAATGTATGATGACACATAGCCACCATGATAGTTTATACAGTTACACTGCTTTACAAATCCTTTGTTCTCTACCTATCCATTCCTCCCTCTCTTCTAACCCCTGGCAATTGTTTTACTATCTCCATAGTTTTACTTTTTCCAGAATGTAAAAGAGCTGCGATATAACAGGCAAACAAACGTGTTCGACGGGTTTGGGGTTATAGGAGAAATCTCTGTACCTTCCTCTCAATTTTGTTGTGAGCCTAAATCTTCTGGAAAATATAAAGCCTATTAAAGATATAGGAGAGGATTTAGTAGAATATGGAATATTAAATGATAAGGTCAAGCATAAACATTTTGGTGTTCTAGAAGGAGTTAATATAAAGACTGGAGCAAAGAGGCAACCCTTGGAGTTCGCAGTGGCTGAGAATTTTTTTCTTTTTTTTTTTCTTTTTTTTTTTTTTAAGATTTTATTTAGTTATTTGAGAGAGAGAGAGAGCATGACTGGGGGGATGGGCAGAGGGAGAGTGAGAAGCTGACTCCCCGCAGAGCAGGGAGTCTGATGTAGGGCTTGATCCCAGGACTTTGGATCATGACATGAGCTGAAGGCAGATGCTTAACCATCTGAGCCACCCAGATACCCAGGGTGAGGATCTTTTAAAACTAATGAAAAATATAAATTCATAAAATATAGGAGGCATAGAGCATACTGAGCAGAATAAATACAAAGAAGTCCATACCTATACACTGTTTAGTGAATCAGCAGAATACTTCAAAAAGAGAAACACCTTAAAAGCACTGGAGAAAAAAGAAAGATCACCTGAGTTAAACTGATGACATTATGACAACAAAACACAAGCAAGAGAACACTGGAATATCTTCAAGTTGAGGAAGTAAGGAGAGGAGATAACTTTGAATTATATGCCCAGAAAAAATTTTCATGAATGAAAGTGAAAGAAATTTTCAGATAAATAAGAACAGAGTGAGTTGATAACCAATACAACTTTACTAGTGGAGATTTTGAAGGATGTACTTAAAAAAAAAGAAAAATGATCTCTAAGGTTCGAGATGCAAGACAGAATGGACAACAAAGAAAATGATAAAATGCAGGTAAATTGAAAAAAAACCCTGTCTGCAGAGAATAGAAATATTAATAATAATATAATAATAATATGTCTAGGGGCATCTAGACAGCTCAGTCAGTTAAGCATCCAACTCTTGGTTTGGCTCAGGTCATGATCTTAGGGTCATCAAATTAAGCAGCTCAGCATGGAGTCTGCTTGAGATTCTTTCCCTCTCCTCTCCCCACTGTTCCTCCCCCTGCTTATGTGTGTTCTCTCTCTAAAATGAATGAATAAATGAATAAATAAATAAATAAATAAAATCTTAAAAAATAATATGTTTAATTTTGGGTACTTTAAAAGGGATAATTATAGAGATAACAGTAAGTCAGGAGTAAATCACTGGAGTACAGTATTCTAAGGTGCTTGTATTTATTCATTGAGTATGCATAGCAAAATTTCAAGAATCATCTTTAAAAAACTGAAATAATGTATTATTTCTAAATTAGTATAGGGAAAACTTAGAATAAGAAAACAAAGAGATTCAAGTTTTTTCAAGTAAAAAAGGCAGAAGATAAAGACATAGGAGAGAGTAGGTAAAATTAAAAACACACATATATGACCAAATAGATCACTATTTACCAAAAATAGTAATAAATATCAATGGTCTTAAGTTACCACTTAAAAGTCAAATCTGGTAGATCATGTTGGTCTCCATAAAAATAAAAACAAAAATAAAAATCCAGTTAATAACAATATATTAACTTGAGCTATGTCAAAAACATTAACATATGGAAAGATACACAGAGAAAAAAGCAAAAGAAAATTAGGGTAGCTACACAAATAGAAATAAAAGTTGGGATGCCTGGGTGGTACAGTTAAGTGTCTGACTCTTGGTTTTGTATCAGGTCATGACCTCAGGGTCGTGAGATGCAGCCCCACATTGGGCTCCCTGCCCAATAGTAAAACAATTGTAGAGACTGCTTAAGATTCTCTCTCTCCCTCTGCACCTCCTTCCCTCTTAAAAAAAAAGAGAAGTCTTTAATTCAAAAAGAACTGCAAGTAGTTAGGAGGGCTGTTACATAACACTAAACATGTTCATTATATGACTAAAGTAAAATGATTCTGAAGCTGTGGGCCCTTAATAAAATTACCTCACAATTTACAAAACTAAAATTGGTGGAATTAGAGGGAGAAATTGACAAGTATCATGGTGGGTGATTTCAACAGACTTCTCTCAACTTTGGATAGGTTGAGCAGACAAAAGAAAGAAAAGGTAAAATACAGGGATCCCTGGTGGCTCAGCAGTTTAGCGCCTGCCTTTGGCCCAGGGCATGATCCTGGAGTCCCTGGAGCCTGCTTCTCCTTCTGCCTCTCTCTCTGTCTCTGTCTGTCATGAATGAATAAATAAAAATCTTAAAAAAAAGAAAAGGTAAAATACAAAAATTTAATGATCATGTGTAGATTTCTGTACCCATCAATTAATACCCATCAATTAATACATTCTTTGCACTACAATATTAAGACCAAACAAACAAAACAAAACCATTAACCATATACTAAGCCATAAAGCCAATCTTAACAAATTTCAAAGTGCTATCATTTTGACCACTGTGGTGGTTTTAAAACGTGTCCACAAAATCTTTTGCAATCCTCTCCTCAAAAAGTGGGGTCAATATTCTGTTTGAACCTAGGCAGTCCTGTGGCCTTCAATGACTAGAATGTGGCATAGGTGGTTCTGATTTACTTCCAAGATGTGTTGGAAAAGGTCCTGTGGCTTCAGCCAGTTTCTGGCATCAGCCATATTTCTTAAGATAATCACTCACTCTGGATTCTTCCACATAAGATATTTGGCTACCCGGAGGCCCTGATGTGCAAGTATAATTAGAAAGGCCCGAGAGAGACTGATGTCAGAGGAGCTCCAGCTGTTTCAGCCCATAGTTGTCTGGGTAGTCCCAACTGAGATATTAGACATGTGAATGAAGAAGCCTTTGAGAGACCCTTAGCCCAGCCACCATCTGACTGCAATTGCTCACTGGACCCTGTGGAACAACTGCCTAGTTGAGTCTGGGCAAATCCTAGATCCATGAGTAAAATAATCACCATTGTTTTTTGTTTGTTTTGTTTTTTGTTTTTGTTTAATTTTTAAAATTTATTTATTCATGAGAGACACAGAGAGAGAGGCAGAGACACAGGCAGAGGGAGAAGCAGGCTCCCTGCAGGGAACCTGATGTGGGACTCGATCCCAGGACCCCAGGATCACGCCAAGCCGAAGGCAGATGCTCAACCACTGAGCCACCCAGGCGTCTCCCTTCCCTGTTGTTTTATGTCACTGTTTTGGGGAGGTTTGTTATGCAGAGACAGATAACTAGAACAGTCATATTCTCTGACTAAAATGCAACATGTATGTAGGTGCTTCCATGTATGTGCATGTGATACACAAATGAGATGTTTTCCTAAAGACCTAACCTTTAGTTTTCAGGCTCAATGCTCTCACTTCTCATTCTTCTAGGCATCTCCTGGCCAGCAAATACCCAGTGGTCAGTGATGGCTCTTTAATATTTTTAGGATACTGATTGGAAATTTCAGCAGAACAGCACACAGAGGGCAGTCTCATTCCTGACAAAGCTTAAGCAAACTTTCAAAGCCCTCCTGTTTGCATTTCCCAGTTCCAATCCCACCCCAACATCAGGCTCTTTTTCCTAGCTTCTTGCTCATATATGAAGCCTATTCTTCTTTAATTTTCCCCAAATTCCAAAAACACTGTGGCTAAGATGTCCCATTACCTTCTGGACATTCACGATCTCCTCATTTCCTACTCCAAGAACTCTCTCTGGAGTGTTTTTTTTTTGCTTTCTCACGGACAAACGGACTCAAGTTATCTGTCATCCAATCTTCATATTTGCTCTCTCTTCGCCTACTCCTCTAGAGAAGTTCTAGAGAAGCTGATCTGCTCCTTTGCCCTTCCCAGAGAAGCAATGACAGCACTCACATTCATCAAGCTCTCTTTGATAGTTATTCCTTTCTGTTCCATACTCAGAAAGGCAAAGAGGTCCTATATACTTGGCCTGCCTGAGCATCAGTTGGAAACACATGTGTACATAGGAAGGAAAGGTAGAAGACAAACTGAAGTCCTGGCTGACTGGGGCTGTAATAAAACTGGGGACTGTGAGAAAAAAAAAAAAAAGATTCCATTAACAGTCACTGGGGTCATGGGGCCTCTTGTCTGCCCTTGGTTTGGGAAGGCTCGCCTGAGGGAATTACTCTCAAAGTCCAAAACTGAGATTTCATTCTGCTGGTAACCACAACACTTGTTTATAGAACTCTTCCAAAGGATGTCATAGGCCTGTTTCAAAATCTCTCAGCTCTGGGCCAGTATTAAATCAGCCATTCGTCTCTGAAGAGTGTAGTATTGCTCATAAAACCACCTGAATGCCATTTGTGGTCTGGGATGTATACATGTCCATGAGTGTCTCTCTGTGCGTATGTCTATTAATTCACATCTCTCCCGACCCTCTCAGATAGTTTCAGAGGAATGTATGGTTAAGACAGGACTATGCATTGGGTTGGGGGAGGCTCCATGACCTGTTTTATTATATGAACCTATTTTTAACAACCTATTTCTTTAATTAGAAAAAAATTTATGAGTGTTTTCTTTTAAAAATCATCTCACCTTTAATGTAATGAAGGCCTCATAACCAAAGGGAACCGAAAGAGAGTAAGAATTGTAATGGCTTGCCCAGCAGGCTCCAGTATTCCCTTAAAGGTATGTATTTTTTTCTTCTAATTACATCAGGCAGTGATTGGGAGGATGGTAACTAATAATAAGGGTTTCATTGTCTTTCTTTTTTTTTTTTTTAGTCTCCAATACTCGAATTCCTCATACATTGTACTTTACAAGGAGCTCTGGGGGAGCCATGGTGTGGAACCCTGATCATGTGGCTCGCTGGTACAGACACAGGGCTGTAAAAGAAAGGAGCCTGGGATGGCTTTAATATCCTGTTAGACAGGAGCATGACAGATTAGTGGGGGACTCCTTCCTTCTCAGGAAACCAGGCCTCTGGCTATAGCTTTGTCTTCAGCTCAGTCTTAGATCTTTATAAACACTTTCCTCCTGAACTTTAAAGGACCCATGCTTTTTAGCAACAGTTTAATGTGCATGAAACGAAAACTTAGATAAAGGGTTCAAGCATAAAATCTTATTGAAGGGTCTGATTTCTCAAGATGCCTTCTACAAACTCAGGCTTCATGTATAGAAAAATATTTCAAAGGAGAACTTTTTCATCAGGGAAAATACCAGTCTTAAAAATGCATGAGCCTCTATATGTAATATTGAATCTTAATTGCTTTAAAGAAATACAACCTGTTACATCCCATTAGGGACAGGTTGTAGTCAAGGTCCTCAGTTAAGAGTCTTGAATAAGAGATGTCTAAAAATGGAGCAGGGCAATTGGGAGCAATAAGTAGGAATTATACGGATTGGAACCATATGATGGAGAAATATCCGGGGAAGATGAACTATAGAAAAGGGAATGCGAATCTTTATAAAACATGGATAAAAATCTGTAGCAGATGTCCGAGGACAGTAGATGCAAAAGAAGACACATACATTATAAAAACACGTGATATTTATTTGAGAAGACTCAGTATTTACATCTGTCTGTTCTCCCTTAATCCATCAATTTAGTACAATATCAATAAAAACAATAAGGGTATGTTTTAAGAATAATGATAACTAATATGTATTGGGTTCTACTTATGTCATGCACTCTCTGAGTGTTTGCATCTCCTAAATAGTATTTTATGATTATTCATTTCCCCATTCAAGAATTTAAGCCACTTGCCTAAGGTCATGCAGCCAGCAAACCACAGAACAGAGATTCAAACCTGAGGATTCAGACTGTAGCTTAAGCATTATCAGTATTTTCAAATCAACAGAACTGAATAGTGAGTCTAGAAATTGACACAAATACAGAAATCTAGATTTTTATTAAATGCAGCCTTGCACATCATTGGATGATTATTTGATATCAGAGGTAGCCATCTGGAAACAAAGTTGGACCATAGTCCATTCTTTATACCAAAGTATTTTTCAAATGTATCAAATGTAAAAGGATACAACAACCATCTAAAGAAATGAGTGACTGAATGACAGATGTTGGGGGAAAGGCACTTAAACTTTATACTATTGCCATTTATTGTCTGCTAAAATTAATTATTTAAAAGAAAAAGAAAATAACGTAAACGTACTAGGCTTCCCTACTGTGCGCACGTGTGTTATAAACAAATACTAGTGGCATTCAGATCTGTTCCTGAACGGATATCTGAGGAGGTTTACTCTGCCCCAGAAAAATGTGACTGTCTTGTGGCTATTTCTAATGTGATATTATAGATGGTTCACTTTCTACATTTTCTCATTATTTGAACGGTATGAATTTTTCTCCAGGTTACTAAATATAGCATCTGATTTACTTGAGTGAGAGACTGCTAGAATCTGGAGGCATCCTTTGTGGGGCAGAGGCTGATTTTTTTTAAAAGGTTTTATTTGTTCATTCATGAGAGACAGAGAGAGGCAGAGAAATAGGCAGAGGAAGAAGCAGACTCCCCATGGGGAGCCTGATGCAGGACCCGATCCCAGGACCTCAGGACCACGACCTGAGCCAAAGGTAGATGCTCAACCCCTGAACCACCCAGAAATCCCAGAGGCTGATCTTTTGGAGAATTTAGTTCAGTGCTTCCAAAATGTGGCAATAATGCCACATTTTCTGCAGTTCACTTATCCTGGCCCATAAAAAGTGTTCTGAAGTGATCCAGAAGATTAGGAGTCGGTCATTGCTAACAATGGTTGACAAATTTGTGTCCTTTTCTTCACAAAAACAAATCTTTCTTTTGGCTTCGTTGCAAGTTTTTAAACAGAACACAAGAATTCTAAATTTATAAATATATAAATATATATGCAAAATAAATGGCAATATACTTGATTAGTTTCAACAGTATATTAAGTAAGTGTTAAAGATCTTTGTTTAGCGAAATGACAAGTTGCTTTGCAACTTGCTTTATTTTTTTTTTACCAAAAATGTAACATACATGCAATATAACATACATGTCTTCATGTCATTAGGTATATACCTAATTTCTTTTAAAGTCTGTATGTGGCTGTTATATGGCTATACACTAATTACTTAACTAACCCTCTATTGATGGACATACATAATGTGTCCCTTTTTTACTGCTACAACTCTGTCAGTGAATATTCTGGTGTGCTAGCTTTTGCATCATGGACACATGACAAAACCATCTCCTCCTAAAATCCAGCAGAAAGAAAGAGACTACATGTGGTTGAACATCAGCATTTTTTAATCTTAGAATCTTAAATATGGTAATTAAAAAAGTCTTCATTATAATTTTTTTAAGTTTAAGTTTTTATAAAAATCAGACATTATAAAAATTAGAAAATCAGACATTTTCAAAAAGGAGGTTCACTCATAAAACATTGAGAGAAATGCTTTTAGTTAATAAAACTTCAATATTCTAATATTTGTTTTATAAGTTCCTATATATTTTCATTTATATTGTTTACTGTATTAATTTGTAAGTTGAAGGCTCTCATCATGCTAAATATCTTGCTAATTTAGAATTACCCCCAAATTTGAGATCTCCTAATAAATACTTATTGATGAAAATGCAGTAAACATACCACTTAATAGTTCAAAGAAATTAAGAAGCCAAAGCTACAGGTGAGTAGTAACTTTATCTGAATATAATAACTATAAGCCAAAAGCCTATAAAATAGAAGGAGAAATTCCTAACTAGCTTTTGTTTTATAAAATCGAAATATTTTTAAACAGATGAAATGGAAACTAGTCTGGTTTACATTTTCTTTCTGATTCCTAATGTTTAAGATGTTTTCAAAAGTAATATGCCCTCTGGATTTATTCTGAATAGAGCATCCCTCCTTTTCTGACTTTTACAATTTGAGGAAATATGACAATTTATTTTCTTGTTGCATTGCTTAATCAGCAAGGAGAATCAACCTAGCAATCCAGCAAAGGTGTGGCTACAGTATTCAAGACGAATAGTCTCTAAAATACAGTACTATTCCTTTCCACTGGGAAGTTAGTTTCAATTAATGTATTATTAAGCTCATTGTTAACCATTATTAAGCTCACTGCTAACCAACCTTATGACAAGCTGGGTCCTAGAGCAACTTCCTACCATCAACATGATGGCCAAAAGGCCATCCCGAAGGATCTAAGTTATAGTCACACAAAGGATATTGAGTACATAGTTTGTTTTGTTCTGAACTTCTTCCCGCTGTGCCAAATGATTACAAGGTTACGAGGTTAGAGTGTGCTGGATGCACCAGATGCTTTTTATATATTAGCTCTAACTTTGCCTTACATTGTTCTGCCATGGGAGATGCCCTGAGGAAAACTCGTCTCTTCCTTCCCATCAAAGCTGAGAGGAACCCATCAAATATTTTCTCTCTCGGAAATTCTAACTCTTGAATCATTGGTGGGCTGTGTATTCACATACTTCCCATCTTTTCCTTCCAGGGCTTAATCATAGTCATTAGGAGGAGGAAAGGGTGGGTTCCCACATTTATAAACTTCTAGAATGAAAGGTTATGAAAAGTCCAAATGTTCCTGTATCTGATCTGGCTTAAAGGGAATGTTGGCAACTCAAATGCTTAGGCGAACGGCTTGCTATGAGCATCCCTGGGTAGGAAGCGGTCAGTAGGTAAGAACTATTATTACAAGATCTACTCAGGAGCAACCTGATGCCTCTGCCCCTCTGAAAGCGAAAGCCTCCTTGAAGTCAATGCATATTTTAAGAGAATACATCAAGGGATAGAAAGAATAGCCACCTTCTAAGAATTGCTCTTGGGAGGGAATAATTTTTTTCAGGTATGAAGATTAGACTAAAAAGGGCAGGCTTAACTGCAGTGACTGGAATCTGATTCCTAGAAAGGAAGTATAAACAACTGTGTGATTGGTGTTCACACAGAACCTTCAGAGGGATTTACGGGGAGCTCTTTGGAACTTGTCATGCATGTCGCACTGACCTTGTAAACTCAATCGCTTAAGTCAGAAGAGGCAGGAGACTTCTCTACACCATAACTTAACAAATCAAATCCAGTTACCCCATGTGACTACCTTTTCCCCTTTTTGGTAGAAAGGATCAAGTCAGTTTGCAACACTCTGAGACATTAAGAATCTTTGGTGGTAAAATTAAAAAAACAACAACGGACATGCTATTT
Organism: Vulpes vulpes; assembly: GCF_048418805.1. Taxonomy (NCBI): domain Eukaryota; kingdom Metazoa; phylum Chordata; class Mammalia; order Carnivora; family Canidae; genus Vulpes; species Vulpes vulpes. The sequence continues at coordinate 40,952,640 of NC_132786.1, forward strand.
GAGGAGATGGGGTTGGAGAAAGAAGCAACACTGGGAAGTGACACTGAACTTGGAAGACTGGGGAAGAGAAGAAAATTCACTACAGAGAAGGACATATGTTTTGGCAGCATAGACCCTGCCACTAGTCAGTTCTAGAGGGAATGATAGGAGTAGGAAGAGCAATTAAAAAGAAGAAGAAGAAGAAGAAGAAGAAGAAGAAGAAGAAGAAGAAGAAGAAGGGGAAGTGATTAAAGCTAATTCAGCATTTGAAAACTAACAAAGCATTGGTAATCACCACATTCCTATTTATGGGCATCCGAATCACAGGCTTATTAAGCTCAGTCTGGGCTGACTGAGTGAAAAGGGGTCTGTCCCCTCACAAAAATAATAAATATATTACTGGGATAGGGACCTAAAGGAGAAATTCTTTTATTTTTTTAAAGATTTATTTATTTATTTGACAGAGAAAGAGTGTGAACAGGGGCAAGGGCAGAGGGAGAGGGACGAGAGAATCCTTAAGCAGACTCCCTGCTGAGCATGAGGCTCCATCTCTGGACCCTGAGATCCTGACCTGAGGGGAAATCAAGAGTCAGTTGCTCAACTCATTGAGCCACCCAGGCACCCCTAAAGGAGAAACTCTTTAAAAATGTTGCTCTGAGCTCCAGAATTTAAATGGGTAACATACTGACTCTATTTAAATTCCACCTACAATGTAAATCCCAGGAGATTTTCTGGTATACTTTTCACACTCTGAGTGGGAACTTAGCTTTTATAATATTTATTACATTTGGATGACAATTATATTGCCTTTCCTTACCTACCAGATCAATTTACATTTTTCCCCTCAATTTTTACTTATCATATGTAATGCTCGGTAACAAAAATAGATTTTTAAAAAGAAAATATCTCATACCAGTTTAGTTTACTCACTAGTTTACAGTAGTTGAATTCTTTGAAACTAGATATCATGAGAATATTTCAGGGTTTGGAACTTGTGCATACAAACCAGCTGGGCTTTGTTTAAAATTTTAAAGCCTTCAAATATTTTACTGAAAGAAACCCAAGATATCTTTTTTTTTAATAGGTGCCAAGAGGTCACATTTTTATTGGTTCATCTGTATGTCATATAAAAAGCCTTTAATATTTTTAACCATAGTAGGTCTCTAGGTTCCCTGCCTAATCACCTCATCTCATCACGAGGGGTTAATTTGAGTCTAACTTTTGTTAAGCACAGTATTTTTTATGGGAGTCACATTTAATCAGACTGGTTCATTTTTCTATTAAAAGGCGTGTAATAAACAAAAGAAGCAGGCAATGCACTTGCTCTTCATGGAATAACCAGGCTACATTTTAATTTAGAAACAGTTGTGTTGAAATAATTTGTGCATTTGGGGGAAAATTCATGGTTATTCAACTATACTTTCCTCCTAGCTCCTCTCACGGAAAGCAAAGGTGGAAGGTGTTGCCAGACAAGGCGTTGAGGTTCTGGGACAAGTAAGAGAGTGGGGGGAAATGCATCCCCAAATATCTGGTTGTTCTTCCTCAGGTCAAATGGTATCCTAGGGGGTACCTATCAAGCTTGATGATCCTTCCCATAGTGAAATCTGGAAGTTTCTGCACTGATTATTTATTGCTAGTTACTGTTCACTACCAACACACACACACACACACACACACACACACACACACCCCAATCTCACTCTCTCTCTCTTTCTGCCTCCCTCAATCTCTCTCTCTTTTTCTTTCTCATTTTTCTTTGACACCTCTGTACCGTCGGGCAGTTGTCTGGCTTCATTTTATCAAAGAGTAAAATAAGTCCAGGGTAAGCTAACATAGTTAACAGAAACAGGACTAAAAATTTTGAGTCTTAGTTCCAGACCAGGCATGGGTGCCCTGAACCCCTGTGTTGAGAGGTGCCATTTCTGGGAACCAGAGCTCTATTCACATAAACAGCTGCAGAATCTAGCAAGGAAATTTATGTAATTAGCGAAGCAGGCAGTGATAGGATTTTTGGCTTCAGATTCAAATTCCACTTCATGATTCCAAGGTGGAGAGTGTTTTGTTATCTACCCACGTGGGACTGATTTCCCTCTTAGGCCTCTAAATCAAATACCAGTCCTGTGGCAGGAGCCCAAGAAACTAATAAGAGATCGAGGCAGCAAATTCTCATGTGTCCACTCCCCAAATCTTTGGGTCACAGTTCCCAGGTGAAATTCAAATAGGGGAAACAAAGCTGGGCACTTGGTACTATTCCCCTTGTCAGGTAGTGGTGTTAGCCACCCCAGAGGGCCTGGCTGGGGTCACTCAGAATGACTCCGGGGCACTGTCTTTATCAAGGAATTGGGAGACAGCTGCACATTCTTGCTTTGAGGTCTTTCTAGGGGTGGAGAAGGGACTTAGTTGGCTCTCTTTACTCTGTGCCCCGACATGAAGCTTAAGAACCCCCTCCCTTGCTTGAGGCACCATCTCATTCAACATCCCTTCTTTTGTTTATTTATTGTGCAACCTATAGGTGTATCACCTCAATTATAAACCCAGACAGGGGCTTTCCCTCCCCACACCCCCATTCCCATCATCTAATAACTTTCCTTGGGTGAGCTGGCACAGGTCCTATGGAACAGATCCCACACATGTCCACCGTCTCTCTAGGCGGCATCCAGGGCAACGTTTACCTCCACCCTGGAGCCCCCGCTGGGTTAGCTGATGCACAGTCCTTGGAATGTTCTTCCAATTGGTGAGTGAATCTGATGGGCAAATGGCAAAGAAAAGGACAGGAGGGGTAGAGGGCAGGAGTAGAAACCTAGCAAGGAAAGGAGAGGGGAGGACCACAAGCATTGTAGCCCCAATCTTAAGCTATAAACCTTTGAGTCATAAAGAATGACTTTGAGGAGTGGACTGAATCCTGTTTGACTCAGAGAATATTCCAGTACCTGTCCCAGCTTGACTTACAACCTTGACATGTTTCTCACATCTACACATGGTTTTCAGGGGTGCTTCCCTCCTGGATTGGGTGGCTAGGCAGTCCCATCTCCATCTCACCTCACTCAGAGGGCCTTGGGAATGTCTCCCTGCTTTTTCCTCTCTCTCTCTCTCTCTCTCTCTCTCTCTCTCTTACTTGGCATTTGTTAGACTTCCAGAAAGATTTGGCTTTGAGACCAGAGAAAGCTTAATGCCCGCTAGCGCTCTTTAAAAGAGAGGGCTTTTTATCACAGAGGGGAGAAGAACAGGTAAGGATTGTTGATGTCCTTTAATGTTTTGGGAAAACACTATGTGCAGGAGAAGGTGGTGAACAGGATGGATTGGGGGTGGTGGCAGTGGGGAAGATGCACCTATAAAAGATTATTCTATACCTGACCCAATCTCAGCTAGTCTCTTTTCTTCATGCAAAAGACACCACCTATGTGTACGCAAGGCAGCACGGAAACCTAGATGAATATGTGTATTAACAACTCCGGCATGATGACTGCAAAAATAATAAAGCTGAAAACTCCAGGAGCAGCTCTCGGTATTTCAATAGGGTGAACAAGTGGTAGCAATCCTTTGGCATAACCGTGTGGACACTTTTTCAAAGAAAAAGTCCTGGCACTAATTCTGATCCTAAATTATAGCCTCACTCCTTCCCAGCTCCCACCCAGCCCTGGCATGAGGTTGACTGGTTCATGTGCCTCTGCTACTCCTGGAAGTGTATCACCTCCTTAAAAGAGGTATCCCTGGCCAGGATACCTCTTGAGATATAGGACACAAAGAACATATAGAACAACACTGTGCTTCTTAACCTGTGGAACGTTGGCCTGTTGCAGGAGGCTTGCACTTCCTGTGGAGTGTTCGTGAATCCATATTTGCAGCATATATAAACTGAAGGGACAAACTAATTCATTCAGATACCCCCACTGTTATCAAAACACAGGTAGATGCTTTTGTGATGAATAAAATGCAAATTCATTTCAAAGTATACTAAATTCATAGCAGCTTCTTTTGTATCATATTTCAATCAACAAAGAATAAAAGTACAGATAGAGTTCTGAGGGGAATTACAAAAGTTTTTGTTTTTCTTTAATAAAGAATTAATACCTGGAAGGCGGAGAACCACCGTGGAAGAGTGCCTGCCTAGATTCGGAGACTTTTAGTAAAACAAACACTGTAGTTACTGTTATTGGAACAGCTTTCCTCCTTAATGGAAACACCATAAGAAGGAGTTCAGGAAAAAGAAACAAGGAATGGCCCTGGCAGAGAAACTGAAAACGATTTTGGAGACTGAAGAATATCAAAGTAAAAGCAATTATTGTCTTGGCAACTAACTGGTCGTAGGCAATAGTCTTAACCCACTGAGTTTGGGAGTCATAGATACTTATCAGATTGGCAGATCTCTCTCAAGGTCATTGTCTGCATTTGTGAATGAGGTTGATACCAGATAGCCTCCTGAAGTATGACGTTGAGCCTCCCTAAGCAATAAACAGATCTTATTATTATTACAGTCATACTCCCAACATGCATACATGACCAGCTCAAGGACAGCCAGGCAGCCTATGATTTTAGCCCCAACTCTAAGTTTCTGTTAACTAGCTAGTAGTCAGCTGGAGTCCCTCCTCTCATTGTATTACCATACTTCTTTAATACAAGTTAAAATTGCAAAAAAAAAAAAAAAAAAAAAAAACCAAAACAAAAAGACCCAAAGAGTAATTCATACCTTCACAGCACATTTCACCTGCATTCAGTTAGTATGAGATTGTTTGATTGGTAAATTGCACGATTAGTTGATCCAAGTTGGAACAAAGGAACATAATTCATTTAGTGCTTAGCACTGGATCTGAGAAAGTATCCAGGATCAAGAAATGATTTTGAAAATGGAAAGCTCTTTATTCTAAGGTTAGCAGACAATAAAGTGGAGGAGGAGTGGTTTCTTCAAATCTCATGTGAAGGATTAATATAGCCAGATGCCTGTGGTAACCCTAGTGAGGGTGGTGGTGCCCCTTCTATGTGTGCAGTGCAGTGGGGAGGCCATGGGGAGTGGTGCACTGTGGTGGGTGAAACAGAAGGAAGCAGGAGGAAGGTGCCGACTGCATCTAGAATATGATGGCTGAAACTACTGAGTCTGGGAAGAAAGAGCTAGCAAGATCAAGATGGTACTCATTGTGGTCCAAAGTGGTGGTCCACTATTCATCCATCAAACCAGTTGGGCTGGTCATTGGGCAATATGGCCCAATATCTTCCCTTGGCTTTCTAGGATCTTTCTGTGACATCTCACCCCCCGATGTTCCTTTTCAAAGGCTTTCTGTGGCATGGACTTGAACCAGCCCTTATCTATATGAAAATATTAACTGGAGACCATTGGTATGGGACACAGTGTGAGATGTGGTTTGAATTTCATCCCTCTGGAGTTAGCAAGGTAAAGTCAGAGTAAACATTCATACTTAAACATCAGGAGAAAACTCTTTTCATAATTATGGTTTAACTCAGGGACTTTTCCCTCCAGAGCTTTTGCAAATGTCCCACATAGAAACTGTTGATTTGTGTTGACTAAAGTTGTTTGTTGGCTTGGATAATTCAGAGGAATAGCCTGAAAAACTATATTAGTGAGAACAGAGCTATGATGGCTATAAAATTAAATCCAAATCAGCAGACTGTGAGTATGGATTTTCCATTTTCTGGTGGGTTTTGTGTATTTTGTGGGTGCAAGTGAATGTGCATGTGATAACCCTGGAAGTCAGGAAAGGGAAGCACCACCAGAATAGTAAGTTGTAGAATGGATAGAAATCTGGTTCTGTGATTGGTTCTATTGGTTTTTCTTTGTTTTTTTTTTTTTAAGATATATATTTTTAAAGATTTTATTTATTTATTCATGAGAGACAGAGAGAGAGAGAGAGAGGGAGAGAGGCAGACGGAGAAGCAGGAAACCTGATATGGGACTCAATCCCAGGACTCCAAGAGATCACGCCCTGAGTCAAAGGCAGATGCTCAACTGCTGACCCACCCAGGCGTCCTTATTGGTTTCTCTTTGTACTTGGGTTGCCAGATAAAATGCAGGATTCCTAATGATGTTTGCATTTCAGAGAAATGGCTATTCTTTTTTTTTTAGTGTAATTATGTCCCTTGTGATATTTATACTAAAAAACACCTCATTGTTTATCTGAAATCCAAATTTTACTGGGCCTTTTGTATTTTTCTTTGCTAGTTATCATAGGTCTACTTTATACTGTGATCTTAATGGATTCTCAGTGTTAAGTTAAAAAAAAGTAGATGAAGGAAAGATAAGTGGTTTAATTCAGAAAGGGAATAAGTAGGCAAAGAATTTGAAGTGCTTTGGGCATGATGTACTGACAGGTGGCTGGTACATGGACCAAGCACCAGTATTTCTGTATTTCCAGAGATACTCTAGCCTTGTCACAAAGTGCTCTGGTCCTGAGCATTTAGTTTCCACAGCTGGCTAGTGGTCTGTACTCCTATGTTCTATTGGCACCGCTAACACAGTACTGCTCACAGTCCACTGTTCAGGTGGACACATGGCCAGGACTTCTGTTTGCCATGGCTCTTTTGGAAAGAAAGATTTGGCCAGGGTCCCTGAAACTTCAACAGCTGCCACTTCAGCTACATTTTCCTGAAGAGTATAGCAAAAGCAGTGACCACTTCAATTAAAACATTAGCCTCCACACCTTCGTGTATTCCTCTACTTTAGTGCAATGAACTGACCACAGATGAGTGGCAGTGATTGTTTCCACTTGGTCATGTGGTCCTGACTAGAAGTAAGGTGAATGGCTTCCCTGGATCCATTTCTTTCACTCAGGTGGCTAGATGTACAGAGAAAGGCAAATTGAGGAAAAAGCATTAAGTCTAGGTCTACCGATATTATATCCCCTCATGGTATGTCCTGATACTCTATCCCTAATTATGCCATTGAGCCAGGGCTAATTTCCTTAGAGGTGGGAAGGAGGCCCTGGGGTTGTGCAGGAGCTGTATCTCTGCACTTTAAAGCATATGGCCAAATAGCATTTCCCCACCTTTCTTCTCAGTCCTTCCCTTAAGGACACCATATCGTCTAAGTATACAGGCTCAGAACCCTGGCATCTTTTTTTGACTACTTACTCCTTAATGTGATTCTCTTCCCCTACAGCTAATGAGGTATTAGGCCTGACACATTCTACCTCTGATGTGCTTCTTCCAATGTCCTTGTTTTTACCCTCATTCAAGCCATCACTACTTTCCATCAGGATTAGGGGCCACTGACAGGTCTTCTTCTACCTGACTTCTCTGCTCTTTAAGCCATCTTTTTAAAACTGATTAAATAAGCCAACTCATTCAGACTGCTGATTATTTTTTCTCAAGCACACCTCTGATTATGTGCTTGGCTATTTAAAATCCTTCAAAAACTCCACATCTCATACCAAGTCCATCCGGCTATGGAAGAGGAAAACTACAGTCATGGAGAACCAGGAGGGGGCTAACAGATGAGTCCAGAGGCCACTGGGAATTTGCTGCCCTGTGGCCCTTGAGAGAATCCCTTATTTGTCAGAGCTGGCAGGGAAGTGGGCAGGCTTCCTGAGCCATCAGCCCACCATTTTCATAGGATGAGAATGAGCGAGTTAGAGAAATTTTGTCCAGTTCGTCTCCTTTCAAAGGAACTAAAACCCTAAAAATGGACTGACTCTGAATGAATAATAAAAAGACTCCAAGTGAGCTGAACTACACAACTAGAGGAAATAAACAAAGGACCTCTTCTAGTGGAAGGAATCTGTGTACATTCTAGGGTAAACACTTGGGTAGAGGATAATTTGGCAAATGGTTACAAAGGGAATTAAGGGGGTAAAAGGTACAAAAGCTAACTGAGGTAGACTTTGCTAAGCCTCCCTTTGTCTTAACATTTCCTATGTTCTTAAATCTAATTGGTCAAGACTTTTTCTGAAAGGCTGTAAGGGAATTTAATCTGTACATTAGGGATTTGAGGACTCTTTAGTAAGCGACTCTGATTACACAGAATTATATATATTATGTGTGTGATCTGGACCATAGCTCCCCTTGGATTTACCTGAGGTTCTTACACTCATTTTCCTCAGGATTACGGATTAAAACTGAATGGCTTCTCAGTGGGGATGGTGGGGTATTTTATCTACTGGGTCTTGATGCTGTTATTTGTCTCCTGATTGATGATGCCTGAAATCAAGAGTCTAGCTCCTGAGGAAAGCACAGCTTTTCACTTGAGCCTCGCTATGTGAGAAGTCATCATGGCAGCCACGAAAATGAATTTTTTTCTAACAACCACCATTGGATCAGTGGTGTATCTTCAGGAGGAGCCCCCCAAACCATGTTTATTTGATCCATACAGTCCTGCCAATGGCATCACCTGCATGGATTATTTTAGCCATTATCTTAGCCATATTTATTTAACATCTCCAAGTGGGCAGTCTAACTTAACATTTGCTGTTTCATGAAACCATGACTTAAGACAAAAGCAAAAACTAAACTTATTTTGGGGTTGCTCAATCAAAGAATTTGGTCTATAACTGACAATACACAGCAAGGACCATTTCCTTTTTGTAGAATGTTATTTTGTTTCCTAAAAAAAAAAAAATAGCAAATCCACATTCTCTATTCATTTTCTGTGCTCTCAGGAAAATGAAGCTTTTGAAAATGAGGCTCATGCTAGAGGTTGTCTCAGAGAAGGTCTCTTTATGCCACAGTGATTGCATTTCTAAAAACATTGCCACACTGTACTCACCCTCCATGGCTTATTCCCTTATGTCCTTATGAGGACATGTGTAAGACAAAAAAATAAATAAATAAAATAAAAAATGTATCTTTAAGGCTTTTCTTGAAAGCCTGTAAAGAAGTTATTGACTTGAATGTTAGAGCGTTTTCCACAATTTTAATGCGTGGATAAGCCAGTATTATTTCCTAGATGAATTTCTTCTTCCCAGAGCTCTGATCTGCATCTAGATCTTGTCCCAGATACATTTCAGTTCATCGTAACATCAGGTGTCAAAGAGGAATATCTAATAGGGCATTTTAAGTCTCTTTTACCCCCAGCAGCACCTTGAAGCTATTTCTATTGTTCCTGTCATGAAAATAAATGAGACAAGCTCAGAAATTGATTCTTATGCTTAAAATACATAGATTAATGGTCAGGATATTATTGCCAATCAGGAAAGGGAGTGGAAAGGAACAGTCACAAGGACCTCAAAAGAAGGAAAAGGCACAATATCTTTTGTCTTTTGTTCTGAGATGGAAATAAACTGTCTCCAGTCCTGATAAGCCTCCTTTTGATCTTCCTCTTGCAAAAAAGGAGAAATAAACAACTGGCTGTTTTGCATTTGCTTTAAAAATTCAATGTGAAGTCCACACCAAACCAATTATTGAGGGGCATTATTTTGGTCAGCGAGCCACACCAGTGACCTTCTCATCATTCTGTCTATCTGCTTTCCTAAGGAGGCCCCAAAATCCCCCGCAGCAGTCAGGAAATGGCCTCGATGATTAGAGTTCTGTTTTTCCTGATGGTGACCCTGTGGTTAAGACCGTTGGATAGAAGAGTTTAATTTATTATGATAATGTTAGGGGGAGCGCACACTCCTCCGTGCACTATAGAAAAGGTCATGGGTATAGGAAGTGAGATTTAGTTTTCTGTGAAGTTTATTATTAGTCCAGAAATAGCATATGGGCATATATCTTTATCTTCACCACAGTATGGGTCAGAAGGAAATGTGATGCGTAGTATTTGGAAATTTGGGGGCTTTACTACTAGATAGCTCAAGGTTAGAACCGAGTTCAATATGATTCGTTCTTAAGTTTTGATTAGTTTGTTTCTCAGAGATCAACTATATCCAATGAGATGCTATTTTCAGAATGTTTATACTTTATTTTTTTTTAAATTTTTTTAAATTTATTTATGATAGTCATACAGAGAGAGAGAGAGAGGCAGAGACACAGGCAGAGGGAGAAGCAGGCTCCATCCACCGGGAGCCCGATGTGGGATTCGATTCCGGGTCTCCAGGATCGCGCCCTGGGCCAAAGGCAGGCGCCAAACTGCTGCGCCACCCAGGGATCCCAGAATGTTTATACTTTAATATCTCAGAACCAGAACTAAAAGGAGGTTGTGGAGTGTAGTACTCTCCACCCCTGCCTTTGGAGTTGGAAAATAGAGGAATTGAAATGTAGGCTCTGTTGTTGAATTATCTGTAAGAACTCGGTAAGTTACTTAATCTCCCAAATGTGAGTGTTTTTATAAAATAGGAAATAATTTCTACCTTTTGGAGTTTGATTGATTGTACATTTATAACTAATATGTGTAAAATATCTTGGACTATGACCAGACTTTCAGTGGAAACCTCAGGAGAGAACAGCTCTTTTTACTAATAAAAACCACCACTGGTCAGGTGTCAGGGTACCTGGGTTTCGGTCCACATTTGGGTGATAAAACTGGCTTTATGACTCTGGCTGAGTCTTAGTCTGTGGAATATCAATTGCTTTCTCTGAAAAATTAAAGAGAGGGTCTAAATCAGGACTTAAGGGGTGCCTGGTGGCTCAGTTGGTTAAGCGTCTGCCTTCGGCTCAGGTCTTGATCCCATGGTCCAGGGAGCCTGCTTGTCCCTCTGCCCCTCCCCCACCTCGTGCTCTCTGTCTCTCAAATAAATAAAAAAATCTTTAAAAATAAATCAGGGCTTAGAAAAAGAAAAAAAAAAGCCTATTGGTTTATTGCTTTTCATCAAATTCTCTGAGGGATTAAGAACATGAAAGAACATTTCATGATTTCAGTGCCTTAAACTCTAAAATTCTGTGATTTATGAAATATAACTGATTTCAAGCTTATTTTGCACATAAATTTTAATTTTTGCTAATTGTTATTAGGCAATGCTATGCTAGAGAAGGCCACTGATGTAGATAAAGTGAAATTTGTTAGGGTTAAAATATACAATGTTTACAATTTTATGTATTAATGTTTGAAGACCCAGAAATCCTTGTAGGATGAGACAGACACAGAATGTCTCATTTAAAAAGCAATCATAGTCACTGAGAAGAATAGTCATTAAACAGTCTTTCAAAGGAATTAGAAATGAATGTGTTTTATGAACTGAGAGTAAGATGTAAATGGGCATGCATTACTGATTCCAGATCACTCTGAAAATATATTTCTATACATTACAGTAAACAGGAGTTGACACTATTTCGCAGAAATCTAGTGCCTGAGGGATAGAGTTCGTTAGGGTGTCTGGTGAGAAAAATGAGAGAGGTGGTCTCAATCATGGGCTTTTAAGGGGTTTAGGGTGAGGATCTAACCTTTTACACACTGCTCAAAAGCATGAGGGTCAACAGGCGACCACTTTGTGTATGAGGGCTCCTACCACTCTGAAATTCTGTGACTTGACAACAGAGAACTAAGTTCACATTTATTGAATATGTTAATTTCACTTTTTTTATTTATGGATTTTTAGGGTATGCAAGGGTGGTCATGTCAGAAGCTGCTGAAGCAGTGGGAGAGAGTGAAGTGCTAAGCTTATCAAAGATTCAGAACCCTTCAATGGTGTAGGAGAAACACATGATTTCCCCTCCCCCTCTCTAGTTACACTGGGATGCGGGAGACAAAAAGATAGAACTGGTACTAAATTGCCATCTCCTCCCAATAAAGTGTCAAAGGTTTTTATAAAGCACTCAGGGAGACTTCCATGAATGATACAATTTATGCCATTGAGGCTAAAGTGACTAAACTGACCCAAATTTATTCTTATTCTTAATTCACATGATTTTTAAAAATTGTGAATTTATTTATTTATTTATTTATTTATTTATTTATTTATGATTTTATTTATTTATTTATTCATGAAAGACACAAAGAGAGAGAGAGGCAGAGACATAGGCAGAGGGAGAAGCAGGCTCCAAGCAGGGAGCCCGATGCAGGACTCGATCCCAGGACTCCAGGATCTTGACCTAAGCAGAAGGCAGACGTTCAATGCTGAGCCACCCAGGTATCCCATTTTTATTTTTTTTTAAAGGTTTTATTTACTTATTCATGAGAGACAGAGAGAGAGGGAGAGACATAGGCAGAGGGAGAAGTAGGCTCCATGCAGGGAGCCTGATGCGAGGCTCCATCCCAGGACTATGGGATCATACCCTGAGACAAAGGCAGATGCTCAACCACTGAGCCACCCCGGTATTCCAAAATAGTGAATTTTTAAATTCTGAAAAAGTGCACTGAGTTTCCATAGGTGCTCTACTTTCTTTTAAAACAGTTTATGTGCAAGAGAAAGCAGGTTTCCATGGAAGGTCTAACATATAACATCTAATTAAGACTTGCAAAGGGTACTGCTCAAGATTACATTAAGGCTCAAAATCCCTTCAGGGAAGTCAGTGTTTCTAGTGTAGGTGGTGCCCTAGGTCAGGACCTGTTGGGAGGGAAGGAAGGAAGAAGCTTGGGCTTATAGTATCCTACTGCTGTAGATAAAAGAATGCCTGTCCTTGGGAGCAGTAGAGCAGAGCTTGGGATTAGTTTATAGGCTCAGAACTGAGTCTATGAAGATAAGTGGGTCTACACGTGATCAACCCCATAAAAAAGTTGATCATAATAACACCAACCCAACAAGAATAATAATTATGCTTCATATATATGGCGCCATTCTTTTGAGAAAAATGTACCTTTTATAGACATCATTTGGGGGTGCTATTTTTATAACTAATTTATAGAGTCTGGGGAGTTAAAGAGGCAATTATTTATTTTAAGAGTTAAGTTCCTAGCCTTGTAAGGTGCTTGTGCAGATGTTTCAGTAACACACTTTCAACCTCACTAATAGTGACCCCTGACAGGGTGTGCCCAGCGGCTCCTCAAAGCAAAATCACTGCTAGGAAAATATCTGAATAAGAGAAACCAAAGGAAGGAAATCACCAATTACTTAGTACCTAGCGTGTTCCTAATACGCGGTGCTAGGATTTTAACGCTTTGTTGCTCATTTATTCCCCACATTTAATCATTTCCTGTGAGATAAGTAGTAGTATTTCAGTAACTGTTGCAGTTACCGAAAGATTAAATGAGGCCATACATATAAAGCATTTAGATCAGGCTTGGAAAACAGCAATCCCTCAGTATATGTCAGCCACTACTGTAATTCCCTTTTATAGAAGATACAATTTAGACTGTTTCTTTTAGAGACTTCCTAACATAGTTAGCAAGTGACAAAGTAGGGATTTGAACTTGCCAGAAGTTAGTTTATCAGGCATATGTACCATTTTGAACAAACTTCTCATACAGATTTGTACCGTTGTTTGAATATCAAAAAATGGAAGTTCTGTTCCTCAGTAGCTTAATGGATCTAACAGGAGTTTACTAAGTCCTGTATCAAAAAGAACACAGGAATCAGCTCCCACAATCGTCCCAAGGCATCAAGATTCAATTTAACAAACTCCAGAATACCCTCATCTTGAGTTCCTTGTCTCTTGTTAATTTCTCCTTCTCCAACTTTCTCAAATTGATGTAGCTGCTTCTCTGACCTCAGACCCCCACTAAGTAACAGAAAAGGCATTAGTCTGTATAAAATAGTTTCTTTCCCCCATATGTTTAATGGTAATTGATACTGCATTTCTTTCCAGCACATTTACGATGAGTGTTTTGAAGTGTCTTGAGCTTTGAGGAAATACATTTTTAAAAATCAACATATTTTTGAAAGATGCTTTCTGGAATTGTCTTGAATATCTTAAAGTGAATAAATATTTGAGCCCTGTTTTGAAAGTTCCCCATCAGATGTTTGGCTTCTTGCAAACTAATGGAAGAAATTCTCTGGACACACTCTAGTTCTTCCCAGAGTTCACATGGGATGGAAATCTAAGCTTTCTGCCTGTTCTCCTTTTTCAGACCAATCTGATTTGTTAACTTTTGGTTCTTCCCAAGAAACGAAGTAACAATTCTCTTTTTTTCTTTGTTCTGCCTCCTTTTTTCAGCTCTTGGATTAGGGATAAAGCTAGTAAATTTTTTTAACTTTAAAGTATCCATGAAACTAGAGGTTTGGGATAATTTGAGAATAGAATGCATTTTGGGAGCTGACATTAATTGAGCTGGTCCATTTCTCTACCCACCCAAATGCTAAGTCATAAGAAAAGTCTACTTTTTCTAGCTGAAACATTACAGACGGATGTTTATGTGTTTCATCTTCATCTTTAACCCTCTGCCTACACTCTCACTTCCTTCTTGTTTTTTAAAGATGTATTTTTTTTTAAATCACCATGTTTTTGAAATAATTATAAACTCATAAAAAGTTGCAAAATTAGTTATAGTTATCACTCAACTTTCCCCCAAACCAAGAAATTGGTTGGCATAATACAATAAACTGTATACTTTAGTCAGATTTCACAATTTTTGCACATCCTCATTTTTAAGCAATGTCTTTATGGATGATTCTATGACCCTTTATCATGTGTATGTATATATCCATACAACCATCACCACAATCAAGATACAAAAGTGTTCTATCACCACAGGCGATCTCTGTCCTGCTACTCCTGTTAAGTCACACCCTGCCTCCACTTTCCTAGCCTCTGAAGTCACTTATCTGTTCTCTATTTCTATGTTTGTCTTTCACAGAATGTTCTATAAATGGAGTATATGGTATATGTCACTTGTTTCTTAGGAACAAAGAATCAACGTATCCACTTTAGACATGAATCTCTCACAGTCAAACTTTGTAGAACCTTATTTTGTTTCTAGCTTGCTGTGCTTTTCTGGATATGCACTTTCTTATTTTATCTCATAAAAATAAAATATATTACAATCAGGTCAGGACCTGGTTTGGTTTTATAGCTTTTGAAGAAAATTTTAATATGCTTTTCATTGGTACTCTGTTTCCTCTAGGGAAAAAAACGAGGGATAAAAATTGCTTACAAATAAGAATGTCTTTCCTTATAAAAAAGATGGTTGTAGGAGACAGATTATTGCCCCCTCCACCCCCATGTCCATGTCCTAAACCCAGGAACCTATGTATATATTATACTACACAGCAACAGAGAATTAAACTGGCAGATAGAGTTGTTTGCTAAACAGCTGGCTTTCAAATAGAGAGATTATCCTGGATTATCCAGGTGGGCCACTGTGATTACAAGGGTTTTTACTTGTAGGTGAGGGAGTAGAAAGGGAGGTCAGAATTGATGCAGTATGGGAAGCATTCGATGGTTACTATTGACTCTGAAGATAAAGGAAGCATCCTGGAGCTGAGGAAGGTGCACGGCCTCTAGAAGCTGAGAAGGGCAAGGGAAGCATTCTCCTCTAGAGCCTCCAGAAAGGAATGCAGCCCTGATGACACCCTGAATTGGGCCCAAGCGAGACTCATTTTGGACTTCTGACTTCCAGAACTGTAAGATGATAAATTTGTGTTCTTAAAGGTTTGCGGTAATTTTTTTTACACACATAATAAATTCACATTGTTTTAAGACACAGACATGGAAAGTCACATGAAGTCACAGATAACGAACTCAATGGGCAATCCTAAAACGATTAAAGGAGATATTTTGTAGAAATATTTTTCTGTGATTTTTAAGAGCAGAATAAAATTTTGTCTGTCTAGACTGATGGCGTTAACAGAAGATCTGTTGGGAGGCAGACCTATTAATTAATTAATTAATTAATTTTTTATTGGAGTTCAATTTGCCAACATATAGCATAACACCCAGTGCTCATCCCATCAAGTGCCCCCCTCAGTGCCTGTCACTCAGTCACCCCCACACCCCACCCACCTCCCTTTCTACAACCCCTTGTTCGTTTCCCAGAGTTAGGTGTGTCTCATGTTCTGTCTCCCTTTCTGATATTTCCCACTCATTTTTTCTCCTTTCCCCTTTATTCCCTTTCACTATTTTTTATATTCCCCAAATGAATGAGACCATATAATGTTTGTCCTTCTCCGATTGACTTATTTCACTCAGCATAATACCCTCCAGTTCCATCCACGTCGAAGCAAAGACCTATTATTTTTAAATTAAATTATTAGGTCAGAAGAAGAAGCTTACTCTGAAGAGAGGTTTTATTATAAATGATACCCTCAAACCTTAAAATATTTCCATAATTATCCTTCCTGTAAAAAACAATAAATGTTGATAAAGCAATCAGGAACTCAGCTTTAAATAATCTCGATTAAATGCAAACTAAACAAATAGATGCCATGCTATTTTTACTAAGAATTAAAATATATCATACATTTACTTCCGGCATATCATCCATTAACAAATTTTTGCTCAGTACCCAATACTTCCTGGATGAATTAGCAGTGTGCTAGGTCCATGAGAGATAAAGAAAAACTTCTCATGGAGTTTACAACTCTGTTTCCAAAGATAAGATTCACATGCAGAACAAGCCATAATTAACAATTCCAGTAGAAGATAGATAAGGGTTCTATTTTTGTTAAGACCTAAGCCCTGTAGCGGGTGATGAAGGTGACCTGTGAAGGCAGGAAGCTCACGAAGGGCTTCCCTGGAGATAGAGACAGGAGCTAGGCCAGGAAGGATGAGTAGAACTCACAAAGGTGCAGATGGTGTGTATCAAGCAGCAGCAGCAGCAGCAGCAGCAGCAGCAGCAGCAGCAGCAGCTTCCATCATACTTACTGAGAACTTACTTTGTAACAGGCACTGTTCTAAGTAATCTAAATAATTAGATTATTTAATCCTCATAAGACCCTTATGAGGTAGGTATTCTTATGATTTTCATTTTACAGATGAGGGAACAGAGGTCTGAGTTGAAAGAAAATTAGAATGAACTGGTAATGAGGAAGTCATCAGGTTCTATAGGACACTGAAATGTTTCAGGTGAGGACTTTGCTTGGGTTCTTTGTTTGCTACATACTCACAGGATTCCCTTGTCTAATGGTTGCCAGGAATGATGCCTAAGGGGTAACCAAGACACGTGTGAAAAAGGAACACAAGCAACTGTAAACTGTATACTCTTGAGGGGAAATAAAATTCTTCAGTGTCAAAATTGTGTGGTAGAAGAAGAAAGGACTTTTCTATTTTTATTAAAGAAGTGTAAGTCAACTGGCTCTGCTAGAGGTTTAAAGAGTTGTTGCACCAAGAAGAAAACAGCATAAGATGAAAGCTTACTTGTGCAGGAGTCCTACTGGTATCAATAAGAATGAAATGTGTTGGGGGGCTAAAGGTGGTGATTTCTAGGAACAAAATATTGGATTGGTCTTTGGTCATGGAGAGAAGAGAGTCATAGAGGAATCATAAGGCCCAAAATGTGTCCAGAAACAACTGGCCTTGCCTTGGGTCCTCTGGCTTTTTAAAATTATATTTACAATGAGTGCTCAAAGAAGATGTTTCTCTGAGGGGTATAATTATGGAAGCACACAAACTGTCTTATGTATCATCCATAATACACACTTGCCTTGTTATCTAGATTACTCCTCATTAAAGACAAAGTTTAAACGAAACTACATCTTCAAATTGGAAAGAATTCTCTTTGAATAAGTGAAGGAGCCTTTCTCTGAACCATTATTTCTAATTAGAAGGACGAATGCCTTTGACAAAAGCAGACCAGTTATGGGCAAGGAGGGCAGGAGGGCCAGGGCAAATAAATGAGGAAAAACCCTGAAATGTTATCGAACACAGTGTTTTTGTTTGTTTGTTTGTTTTTCTCTTGGAGTAGAAGTAGGTTTAACAAATATGTCAAGCTAAGGGTGTTCGTAGCAGGTTATTTTTTTGCTTACTGAACCTCTATGCCAAAAGTATTTATGCAAAATGCCCTCAAAACTAAAAAAATAATTCCTATTTGAACTACTAATGTATTAACATTTCTGTGGCATCAGCACACCTTTGTTGTGAGTGTGTCCATATGTAGTGAGTATATGATTTTATATGTAACATATGCAGACATATATTTATGTGTTGTTATTTTTACCTTTTTTAAAAAAAGATTTTATTCATTTATTCATGAGAGACACACAGAGAGAGGCAGAGACATAGGTGGAGGGAGAAACAGACTTCCTGAGGGGAGCCTGATGTGAGACTCGATCCCAGGACCCCGGGATCATGACCTGTGCTGAAGGCAGATGCTCAACCGCTGAGCCACCCAGATGCCCTCTTATTTTTACTTTTAAATTAGGTAGAAGAACAAATTTCCAAAATGAGACAGCTCAGGCAATTTTAGGAAAACAATACATATATGAGAGACACTGATAGAATTCAGGAAAAGCCTTAAACTGTAGTTCAATAGAAATACAAGAAATGAGAAATAGCTACTGCTTCAGTGCATTAATGAGTATCTGAAGTAAAACATTTTTGAAACTTTGATTGTGGAAAATTTCAAGCATAAGCAAACATAGAGAAAAGTAATATAATCAATTTCAATGTACCAATTACTCAGCTTCAACAGGGTCATTTCATTGTCAAACGTGTCTTGTCCATATCTCATCTACTGCATTGCAACTTCCCAGGATTATGGTGAAGTAAGTCCCAGACATCCCATTATGTCTTATGAGATTATGGATCTCATATGGGATGCTCTGCATCCCAGACATTTGTCCACAAATGTTTTAGAATATATCTCCCAAAGCTGAATTTTCAGAAAAATGTAACAATGATCACACCCCCCAAAAATGATGATAGCTTCTTATAATAGCTACTTAATGCTCAAATTTCTTAACTTTCCCATAATTTTTAAATTTTTGTTTTTTTATAGTTGAATGTCAGAATGATACAAAGTATCTCCTTCCCTCAAACTTCTATATAAGATGCGTGGTAACACACCCAAGGTTTGGGGGTTTATTGATATAAAAAAATCACCAAGCAATCTTTCTTTCAAATGGAATTTGAAGGATGCAACACACAGTGAGAGCAAGGACTGCAAATGAAATTGTGGTTGCCTAGGGCAAAGGTGCCAGCATTCCTATCCATTTTGCTATTTTATATTTCAGATACTGTTCCAATCATTAGTGTAACCAGGAGAAATTTTGGATCTTAGCCTGGGAATCATGTAAAAACCAGTGCTAGTTCTGGACAGAATGGAAAATGCAGAATCACAGTAAAACTACCCCAATTTAGTATCTGTAGAATAGATTTATGGTAGCGAAATTAACTTATTCCTTCTCTAATTTCCTCCCTTCTCTTTGCTGGAAATTTGAGTTAGTCACTCACTCACACACACACACTCACACACACACACACACCCCTGACAAACTATAATTTCAGATGATAGGAAATACTTAGGAAGATAGGATACATTTGGCTATTACTTATTTCAGTGGGTATACTACATCTTAACTGAATTAAAATACTTCCCTATCTCAATAAAATGGTTCTGAGTCACTTGGATATCCATAAGGGGGTGGGGGAAGGAACTTATCTCAACCCTGACCTCAACTCAGTTTTTGAAAAATCAATTCCATGAATTGTGGCTCTAGATGTAAAAAGAAATACAGCTTTTAGAGAAAAAGTAGAACGTCTTCCTGTCTTAAAAGTAGACAAAGACTTTGTAGATAACCCAAAAAAGCACTAACAATAAAAGAAAGATGACAGATGCTTGACGTTTAAATTAAAAATTTGTTTGTCAGAAGATACCATTAAAAGAGTAGAAGAAGGCTTTTCACAATACATATATCCAACAACAGTTCTGAATCCAGAATATATAAAGAACCCTTAAAAATCAGTAAGAAAAAGAGACAGTCCTGTATACATCCACCAGAATGGCTACAATGAAACAGATGGGAAATATCAAGTGTTGGAAGTAGAGCAAATGCAACTCTCATAAACTGCTGGTAGGAGAGTACATGGGTACAGTTGGAAATCTATGTGGTAGTGTCTATCAACTGTGATATGGCAATTCTGCTAAATGTATATCAAATAAGATTTACCAATTAGAAATGTATATATCTGTTCACCAAAACACAAGCACTGGAATGCTCATAGCAGCATTGTCTGTAATAGCTCCAAACTGGAAAGCATCCAAACACACATCAACAGTAGAATGGATAAATACATTGCAGTACATCCATACAACAGAATGCTACAGAGCAATGAGAATGAACACACAACAACCACACACAGCAATAATGGATGAGTCTCACAGGCATAAATCTGAGTGAGGTAAGACAGACACAAAACTGTGCACACTGTGACTGTATTTATGTGAAAGTGGAATGAGTCTCTACTGTTAGAAATCAGGAACGTTGGAAAAGAAAAAATAAATCAGGAATTTTGGGGGTTGGTAGTGGTGGTGACTGCAAAGGGGCCAACGGGGTCATCTGCAAAGCTGGCAATATTCTTAAATAGGTATGTTCAGTTTTTAAAAGTTGCCAAGCTTTACACTTAAGCACTTTTCTGCGTGTATATTGTTCTTTATTAATAAGTTAAAAAGTCAATTACTCAGCACACATGCTTGGTGTGCCTACATGGTTTGATTCCGTTTAAAATATGAACACATCATTGGCTTGGTGATACTGGATTTGCTATTGGTTACTAAGTATCAGTGGCAGCCCCAGAGGTAAACCTTGAGTTTTTGGTGAACTCATTTAGGTTATTAGTAATCCGTGTACTTATCAAATGCAGATTGTGTATTTACAGACATTTCTTTACTTCCTTAATTCATAGTTCAAGGTACCCACTAAAGGATATGTCTTTCCTAAGGCCTATCTATTGTGTTTAGTCCAAGCTCATTGTTGCTCTGCATTTCCCATTTTTTTTAAAGGATTTTATTCATTTATTTGAGAGAGAGAGAGTGCAAGAACAGAAGGAGAGAAGAAGCAGAGTCCCCGCTGAGCAGAGAGCCCAACATGGGGCTTGATCCCAGGACCCTGAGATTAGGACCTGAGCTGTAGGCAGATGCTTAACTGACTGAGCCACCCAGGTGCCTCAGCTCTGCATTTTCATGGTGCTTTGTTTGTACCTCTGTTACAGCACTGAGTCCTTTACTTATGAAGTTTTAATTCATTGTTTATGTACCTATCTTATCCATTAGATTGTTAGCTCCCTGGGGGCAAGCATCTTTTCTGTGTCACAGAGCACAGCGGCTTATACATACCAGATACAAAATAAATATTAGATTGCCTTTTGTACTCTAGATTTATAGCCTTTGAAAGCCAGACATTATTAAAAATCAAACCTAAGCATAAGCTTTGGGTTTGTTGCTCTGTATTTTTATTTTTCATTTATTTTATTTTTTTTTGCTCTGCATTTTTAAATAAGATTTATACTTAACTCCAGCAAAATGCATATGTTATAAACAAATAAGGTATCACAGAGTCTGTGCCAGAGGGACAGACAGGAGGAGAGTATGCTTTGCTTGTGTTGGTTGTATTTCTGATGCTCTACTTAAGAAATGCACAGACCAATGCCATGAATCAATAAATAATTCAGGTAAAAGAACCTTGCCAAAATTGACATTTGCTTTAGGCATGACCAGATTACTCATTTTATTGACACAGTCCTGTCAAGAATTTATTACTTATTTATGAATGTCAGAATCCATGGAAGCAGGGGAGGCAGTAGATGAACAAATCTGTAGAAGCAGGGCTCAGAATACAAATTCATTTTCTTTTTCACAGAACATGCTTCTTAACTATTTGTTTAGTTCCTTATTATTTTGGATGAAAGATCATGCTTTTGCACAATAAGACTCTGGAGTCTTGAACAGCTTTAGAACAGATAACAGATGAATTGTAAATTAAAGAAGGAATTAGCCTGAAAAGGGGTATAGCAAAATGCACATAAACTGAGCATTTTCTTAAAGTTTTTCACTTAAGAAATATTTAAATAAATATCTATTAATCATCCATCCATCCATCAATCCAGCTACCCAGCTTTATTCCTAAATAATGACCTCATCACCAATAGAATTCATTTAATTATTTTGGATAAAAAGAACCAGAAGGAGCACTTTGATAATTAATTCTTATATTTTCCCTCTCTCTTTGGCATCATCTCTCCCTACAGAATTCTTTAATAATAAATTATTGTTAGATGCAAGAGTTTAAACTATAATACCTAAAGGAAAATAGCTTTTATCGCTTTGCTTTAAGTTTACAGAGGAAACATAAAGTAAATTTGAAAATTCTTCAATGACCACAGAAGATTAAGTAAATGCTTTGCTGTTTTCCAAATGTGCAATAGTAGGCCTGCCTTTTAAATTATTCTTCAACATGACTACACTGAAAAGATTTTATGTGGCTTTCAGAATTTAAATCGGTGTCACCTTTGATTTTCAAGGCTTTCGTTTTTGTAGCCATAGCCTATGTTCTATGGTAGAGGGTCCCAGGAATTTCCACTAGGGTGTAATCTTATACTCATTATTTAAACTCAGGGACTTTCACTTTAAAATGTTAAAAACAATCTACCTCCCACAGACATACCATGTGGCTAAGTGCCTCAGTAAAGGTTAACTATTATAATGGTGAGCCCCAAACTAAGCACTTTTGGGAGTCTTTGTAGTACACCGTGAGTAGAAAGAACACAATTCATTCACTGAGAATCATCAAGTTGAGTTAGAGAGGTTTCTAAAGCGAATGTTGTAGGATTGGTCACTAAATCAACTCATTTACATATAAACACCAGCTATACCATCTTTATCCATTGTGCAACTCATCTCAGTTCTTAACAGGCTTGTATTGTCCTGTATTGACCAGCATCTCATTAAGAATCCTACTAAAACCCAATTACATGAAATTAATTTTATGAACATGGAACATCTGTTGCATTTAAACACTGAAAATGCCCACCCATATTGGCAAATCCAAACTTTTACTATCAGACATAAAATACAGATAAGGATTTTTATTTTCTTGTTCAAAATTTCTCCTTATTATGCACTGATAGCTCCTTTTCATTTTGCTATTGAAAATACATATATATTTTCAGTTTAACAGCAGTGAGTTTCTATTTTAGCTGAAATATGCATCTATTAATGTCTGGTATGGGATTTCATAGTGGCTCAAATAATTAATGGGAACAAAAGGAAGTTTTAAAAGGGAAGATGTAAATAAAAATGGGTGTTTTTTGGGGGGCGGAGGAGTGGAGCAGAGAGAGGGAAACACTTCAGCTTGATAATTTCCTACCATCTTTATCTCTTTCATCATGTGCTTATTTGCCAAGTTGTCCTTAATTTCATTTACGCAGTCATCTAAGGGTAAGCAAAGACTAACTACCACCTTCTCCTGCCCACCTAAGGACTCCAGAAATTCTCCCCTTTTCCTCCTGCATCACCAAATTTTTTTCTTGAATCCACTTCCCTCTCTTGAGCCCACCTCCCTTTCTAGGTGTTTCCATTCATCTATTTGTTCCTTTTTACTGTGAAACTGTGAGAGTCTCTACCCTACACTGTCTTCAATTCCACTTCTCCCTTTCTCCTTTGCATCCCCTCCAGTGAGGCTCTCCTTTTTACCATTCCCCAGAACTGCTCATCTGGAGTCACTCAAATCCAATGGTGATTTCTCATGGCTTCATCTTCTTGACTTGTTAGCATTATTTGATAAGTTAATCATGTTCAGTCATCTTTGAAAAACTCGTTTCTTGGGGATCCCTGGGTGGCGCAGCGGTTTGGCACCTGCCTTTGGCCCAGGGCGTGATCCTGGAGACCGGGGATCGAATCCCACATCAGGCTCCTGGTGCATGGAGCCTGCTTCTCCCTCTGCCTATGTCTCTGCATCTCTCTCTCTCTCTGTGTGTGTGACTATCATAAATAAATTAAAAAAAAAATTTAGAAAAACTCGTTTCTTTTGGATTCCAGAGCCATACAGTTGACCCTTGAACAACACAGTTTTGAACTACATGAGTTCACTTATGTACAGACTTTTTTTTTTTGATAAATACAGAACAGTACTATAAATATGTTTCCTCTTCCTTATGGCTTTAATAACATTTTCTTTTCTGTAGCATGCTTTCTTATAAGAATTCAGTATATAATACATATAGCATACAAAATACATGTTTATCAACTGTTTCTGTTATTGGCAAGGCTTCCGGTCAACAGTAAGCTGTTGGGGGTTAAGTGTTTGGGGAGTCAAAAGTTCTACTTGGATTTTCAACTATATAGGGGTTGGTGCACCAAACCTGTATTGTTTGATGTTCAGTTGTATGCTTCCTGGTTTTCCTCTTATCTCATTGGCTATGACCTTCCAGTCTCTTGCTGGGTTTTACTGTCCCCCAGACTTTTAATGTTGGAGTGCCCAATGGCTCAGACACCTTTGACATCTTTTCCAATTAAACTCTCTCTTTGGTGAGCTCATCTAGCCATGGCCTTGATACCATCCATATGCTAATAACGCTCAAATTCATATTTCTATTTCAAACTTCTTCCCTGAATTCTACCTGACTGTCAAATAGGCATTTAAAACTTAATGACTGAACCAAAAAATCAGGAGAAAATTCCTGATCTCCCACTCAAAACCTATTTTTTCCCTTGGTCTTGTCCATCTTGGTTCCTGACAACTCCATTTTTAAAAAATATCTTGTAGTCAGTCCTTCCTGCCTCCTCTCTTTCTCTCAGGTGCCAGACTCAATATTAGCAAATCTTGTTGGCTCAATCTTCAGAATCTACCCACAAGTGAACCTGTTCTCATCACCTCCACTGCTCTGAACCTGGTCTAAGCCAATGTCATCTCTAGCCTGGATTATTCCAATAGCTTCCTAGTTTCCTTACCTCCACCCTTGTCCCTTTGGAGTCATTATTGGTGCAGCAGTCAGATGGATCCTATTAAAACTTAAGTCAACTAACATCACTCCTCCGATAACCCTCTGCTGGCTTTCTATTCTACTTAGAATAAAAATCAAAGTCCTTTCGGTAGCTTACCGGGCCCTTCCTTCTGTCACCTCTCTGACCTTTTCTTCTATGACCTTTCCCTTACTCTCTCCTGTTCCTGTACTGGCCACTTTGATGTTTCTTTAAAAGGAATCTGGGTGGGGTGGGGGGGGGGGGAAGGGACCCACAGCTTGCTTTCACTTCATGACCTTTGTACTTGCTGTTTTCTCTGCTTGGAAAGCTCTTCCCCCAGAGAGCCCTATGGCTGCTGCCTTACTCTTCATGTCTCTGCTTAAGTGTCACCTTCTCAGAGAGTCTTTCCCTGAACACCTGATTCCAAATGTCACTCACGTTACTCTTCCCCTCAACACCTCTACAGTGGTCCCCTTCTCTGCTTTATTTTTTCACCCCAGCACTTCCTGACTTCTAACAGAATAATGTATACACAACATATAATTTACTTCTTTATTTTCTTGATTGTTTACCTCTCATCAGTAGAATGCAAGCTCCATGACAGCAGAAAGTTTGTCTGTTTCAGTCATTGATGTGTCCCTGGAGCCCAAGAGCATTTGGCACCTACTAGGTACTCAATAAATATCTGTGGAGTGAAAAAGTCTCTTTAACCTCTCTGCTTTTCTCACTAGAATATAAGTTCTTGGAGCTGGGATCATGTCATATTCATCATTCTGTCTTGCAAGTTTAATATAGCATCTGGCAAAGAGTAGGTGGTCATTAATATTTGTTGAGGTGAGCTGCTGAAGAAAAACACTCTACAATTGTTTGAGTATGCATTCCAGGATGGATAGAAGGATGGCAGAGGACCACATAGATGATACAGAGGAGATACAGAGAAAGTCAGTTAACCAACACTTACATAAATATTAAATTTCACATTATGTAAGAATGAACATAGTATTTGGGAAATAAGCTGAAGCTAGGGAGATTCTTGACTTCTACCATTAGGAGAATAGGGGTAAGGAAATTAATCATAATCACCTGGGAATATTGGAAGCATTCAACGTTGCTCCCTCTTCAGGAGAGCCACTAACATTTGTGGGATATTTATTATGTGCCAGACTTTTTGATGCAATTTCCAGTGGCGGCTCACCAGTGTTTTCTTGGCCCTTCAACCCTCCAGTTCCAGCCTGAATAATTGCATTTCTCTCTGTGGTGGCACTTTCTTATATAAAAGCACAATCACATAAGTTAATATTTTTTTATTCTTGCCCTCCTTCCCTCCACCTCTTTCTCCTTAATGGAAAAATATTCGTAAAAATAGAACAGTTGCTTTGGGAGTTTACGTTGCTATATAAAATCCAGGATAAGTATTTTCAGCAGGCCCATACCACAGAGGCAGTTTTAAATGGCTAAACCAGCTTTTTAAACAGCTCCTTTGGTAGTAAAATTCCTACTAAAAGGAAAATAATGATAAGCATAAAATTTTGACCAGCAGTTACTCTGGGAAATGGGAGGGACTTCCTAAAGTATTGGAGACACTTAATTTCTTAAGTTGGGTGGTGAGTAAGGGTGTTCATTTTGTTACTTTTTATAGATTTTTATGAAATGTATATTTTTTGAAATATTAAAAAAGGAACTGCTCCCTTGGACAAGACTCTTCTCAAATTATTTAAAGATCTTTAATGTGCATTAGACTTCAACTCACCAAAGTCACTTCTACAGCATACAATTTTTCCATGATAAAATAATTGTAAGCATTTTGGCTCTCTGTGAATGACTCTTATGTAAGAGCTACTCAACAATAGAAGTTAAAATAGTTTCTTCCTGTGAGGTTATATACAGATACACTTGTTTATTAGTCATTTGTTTCAAATTCAAAATACTCTTCTATTAACACCAACATCATTGGAATTCCAGCCAAGACAGAAAAAGTCTATTTGACACAAGGATTTCTAGCATGATACTCAGGCCCTCATCACTAAATGCAATGATAATTAGGTAAAAATACAGCCAGATCTAAATTAAGAAGGCAATTAGCATAAAGGCAAAAGAAGATAGGATTACTGGTGAGCACAATCAAAGGTATAAACTTGTGTAATCACTATGTGGTACACCTGAAACTATTGTAACACTGTGTGTTGACTATGCTTTCATTAAGGAAAAATAGAAGAAGAAGAAGGTAGGGCTCTTGGTCTTTACTTCCCTACAAGCTCTAGGCTTCAGCAAGGCATCAGAGAAGCATCTGGCTCGGGAACAGGTGTGGTATGAGACAGCCATGGCTGCCCAATAAAAATATGACATAGTCACTTTTTTATTTTATTTTTATTTTTTATTTTCATTATTTTTTAAAGGGACAGAAGTTTATTGAGTAAAGACACAGAGAAAGCTCTTAGAAGTGAGAGGGGTCCTGACAGGGTTGCCCGCCACTTCTTTATTTTAAATTTCCTAGTAGCCACTTTAAAAAAGAAACAGGTGAAATTCGTTTTAATAATGTAGCTTATTTAACCCAGCATATCCAAAAATATCATCATCTCAATAGGTAATCAATATAAAGATCAATAATGAGAGATTTTACCTTGTTTATCTCATAATGAGTTTCTGAAATCTGGTGTGTATTTTATACCCAAAGACTGGACTCAGGTTCTGCGAAACCTAATGTTACACAATTTTGGGTGATGCCCCCTTTAAGCACCAGCAACTAATATACAAAGTTATGTGTGAAAATGAATATCAATTCATTCATGAGAGAGGATATGAAAAGGAATTACTGGAGATTTGACGATTCAGGTTTTTCTCTTTGGATATCTCTTGGCAATTTACCGGACACATTAACATAGAAGTGATTCCAGTGTAGCTTCTCCTACCTGCCTTGAACAATACAACTCCTGACACAAAGGCCCATCTAAGTTAGGGTCTCCGAAATGTGAGTTTCATTAGTGTTCAGGGTTAATTGTGTCTCCCCAAATTCATATGTTGAAGTCCTATCCCCTCCTACCTCAGAATGGTATCATATTTGGAGAGGAGGTCTTTAAAGAGGTGAGTTAAAATTAAGTTATTAGCGTTGGTCCTAATTCATTTGATTGGTGTCCTTGTGCAAAGAGAAGGAGACTCCAAGGGCACAAGTAGATGGAGGTAAGACCACATGAGGACAAAGCAGTAAGAAGGAGGCTGCAGCCAAGGAGAGAGACCTTGGGAGAAGCAACACTGCTGACACCTTGATCTTGGATTTCTAGCCTCCAGAACCATGAGAAAATAAACTTCTGTTGTTCAAGCCACCTAGCCTTTGTTAGGACAGCCAGAGCAACAAATACAATTAGCCTCTTGATAAAACTTTTGTTGAGAGACTGTCTCATCCCCTGCTCAATAGCACCCTCTTGCTCTCTGGCTGTTTCAATCCAACCCAATCCAGCCTTCCCTCCTTCTTGAGATCTTCCTTGTGGAGAAACCTCTGGGGCTCAAGGCACACGAACTCTCACTGACTCACATTCATCTGGCAAGTGAATATGAGTCTCTTTATGACGGCTCTTATATTATTACCATGTAGTACTACTTGCGCTCTTCTACGGATAATATCTTTTTGCCCTCACTAAGTGAATCCTTTGAAGATTATCAGGGACAGTATCTTTTATCAAACTCGAACACCAAACTTAACATTTCTTGAATAATCTTTTTGGAATTAGGAGAGGGGAGTTCCCATTCAGGGCTGTAGGATGGTATAAAAAAAAAAAAGCTTAAAAAACCCCCACATACTTTCAAAGTTAAAAGCTGACCTGCCTACTGCACTAACCAGACAGAAACAGCATCACAATGGTGATGGCTGGAGTCCCTGGCTCCCTCTGGCCAGTGGGTCAGAGGTACTGATCCTTGTTTCTGCTGTAGCCACCCATTCCTGGTTGTTGCCTTCTGTTTTTCTACTGCTTACTTTACACCAGCAACGGAAGTTCACCGGAGTATCTTCCAAAAAGCTTTGGCCAGAACCAAAGGAAGTGAGTACATTCAAGGGATGAAAGGATGATTCAACCTCTTGCGTGCTCAATTCTTGGTATCCCTTCTGAAATTGCTGAAAAGAATGCCAACAAGTTGTAATTACTATGGTGCACCCTGGGAGGTGGAAATCTGCCAGCACGCACTGGATTTAAACCAACAATCCATTTTAAGTAAGACGCTGAAGGAAATGAACATCTATTTTGGTCATCTGTAGAGAATATCTGTGGCCCCTAAAAAGTCCACAAACATGCTTGATACACAGCTTCAGAAAACCATGCTTCTTGTTGGTATTTTTTGTGCCGGCTTAAATGTGCACTAAATATACTATAGCAATTCATTGGAGAGTGGGTGACAGAGAGTGGCTGACACTTGGTCTCAGAATACGAGTAAACTTCTGAAAAGAGCTTCCCACAGGGAAATGCACAATTACTCTCTCAGTAAGAAAACATATCTGGGTTCAAAATATTTATCAAATGCCATATTTTTCCAGGGAACCCAGGTCCCCAGAGTGGGGGCGGGGGGACATCCATCACCATCCTCAGGAAAGTGAGAGTGCTGCTTTTGCCATCAGAACAGCTTCCAAGGCCCTCGTGCCAATTGCCGTACGGAATGATTCATCAGCCTCAGAAACTTCCTTGGGAGCTGAGTGGGCAGTCATGAATCATCTCTCGCCCTTTGCACATATCATTACTGATCTCCTTGGAATATTATATGAAAATAATACCTTACATTTTTGTGAAGAATGCTTTTCCTGATGGCATCAGACATCAGGACTGGAGTAAAAGCAGGCCCTGGTGAGCTGTGTATGCTGCGACTGGATATGTTCCAAAAACGTTTGCAAATGCTGTTTTGAGTCTGAATCAACACACCTGATCTGGAAGGCTGTCCCAGGCAGAGGCCGGTCAGTGCTGGCAAAAGCACAAGGACTCTGTTTTGGGGATTAAAAAGAAACGATGAATTTTATCCCCTTCATGGTCAAGTTGAAGGGGCATTGTACACTTGAATTATCCTGTTTTGTTACGGATAAGAAAGTAAACCGAGGGAAATCAACCTTTCCTTAAAAAAACCTGGTGCACACACACTGAATAGCACCGAGTGTGGTTTTCCCCTTTGGTACAGCAATTTCTCATTCGTTTGGCCAGAGCTGATATCATAATATTTTAACATGGGGGTAGAAATAGCTAGAACCTCAAAGTCTTTGGGTTCTAATCCCAAACTTATCACCAATTTGCGGAGTAGTTTTGGAGTTACCTGGATACCTTGGGCTACCCATTGAAGTCGACTAACGAATTTTGTTAGCAACTTGGGATGGCAGTCATTGTGTTTCAAGATCAAAAGCAGATGAGTTGCCTCGTCAAACATGTTTGTACAAGTAGCAACAGCTGCAGTGGCAGTTTTGAGCCTTTATATATAAATAAACAGCTCCTGTCAATGGTGAACAACCCAGCTGAAGTGACTATGAATGCAGCTTGTTATTACTGGAACCATGTTCTATGAAGAATAGTTGATGGAAATAAGGATACTCAACTTTGTAGGACAGAAGATTCAGAGAAAATCTAATGATTTCTCTCTCTAGTGGTAGGACATTTGTGAAGAAGGAGAATTAAACTTGTTTTTCCTTGTGTGACTTCAAAGTATACGATGCAAAGCATAGAATAGAAGACACATGGAGACAGATTTCAGACCCACTCAGGGGACTATTTTCTAACAGCTCCTTAGATATGACACCACGGTACCAAGTGGACCCTAGAGATGTCCAAGTGGATGCTTGACGGCCATGTGGCAGGTATACTGTGATTTCATTCCCATTCTTCTAGGTTTCAGAGATAATAAAATAAACAAACAAACAAATAAATAAATAAAAGCAAAGGATCATTGTAGAAACACAGGCTATAGCTTTTCAAGTTTGCCAGTTATATTAATTGGCACCATTTAATGAAATAAAAAAATGTTTTAAGCTAAGAAGAATGGGGGCACCTGGGTGGCTCAGTGCTGGAGTGTAGTCTACCTGTGACTCAGGTCATGATCCCAGGATTCTGGGATCGAGTCCCGCATTGGGCTCCCTGCAGGGAGCCTGCTTCTCCCTCTGCCTGTGTCTCTGCCTCTCTCATGATGTCTCTCTTGAATGAATGAATACATAAATAAATATCTTTTTAAAAAAGCTAAGAATAGAAAATACTGTAAGAACAGGTAGTTCTTGAATAGTAAATAAATTCAGTTCTATGAAAGAGATATCATTTGTGTAATTTAAAACATGCAATCGATACATCCATGCACATACACCGATGGAAGAAGAAATATCAACTCATGAGCATGGTTGCCTCTGGATGCAGAGAGGTGAAAGGGACTGGAGTGGTGTTGAGAAGGACAACTTTGTCCTCAATATTTTATTTCTTTATGTAATAAAACAATAGCACAAATAAAATAAAATGTCTGTGTTTGTCAATTCTGGATGCAGGATGCAAGGATGTTTGTTATATTATTCTTTTATATTTTTCTGTATTAAAATAATTGCTCTCTCCTCTCAAACAAAATACCAAGCTTTACTCTATTGCCCTGGTTTTTCTCATTTCAACAGCCACCACTGTAAGCTATGTTGTCCATTAGTGCTGATTCACAGGCCATTATTTAGGGGATAGATGACTATTCATTTATCGACTGTATCCTACAGGCTTACAATGGGCTGTATCCTACAGGCTTACCATGTTTATGCTTCCTCCCATCCTGTGATTCTGTGGTTCTACGATTCTTAATTTTCAGCAGATACCACTCTTACAGTTTCTTTCAGCTTTTATATTTTCTCTGAAAACAGAAAGAAACTATTCTTCAGCAATCCTGTGATAATTTGTGCTGATTATGTGAGGCTAAGAGAACTTCTCCCTATTTCACAGTCACGGTATGCTATGTTGTATACCTAATATCAAAATACCCTTAAGTACTTCTTATTTTTTTAAGATTTTATTTATTCATGCGAGACACAGAGAGAGAGGAAGAGACATGCGCAGAGGGAGAAGCAGGCTCCCTGCAGGAAGCCCAATGGAGAACTTGATTCCAGGACCCCAGTATCATGACCTGAGCGCAAGGCAGACGCTCAACCACTGAGCCACCCAGGCGTCCCTCCGTAAGTACTTCTTTAGGTGAAGTCACCTATAATCATGGCTTCAAATGGGCTGGGAATATTTCTAGCAGTGGGGATGTTTGGGAGAGGGGGCACAGGTGGGACTTTAATTTGATTTCACTACTTCAGAGAACTTAAAAACCAGTCCAGAATATCCTCCAATTTATTTTTTCTCTAATTGGTCTTTACATCTCCTTGCAAACTACCTGGTCTATGATATATACTCAGTAGTTTTTTTTTTTTGAATAATGAGTACCCATGAAATATTTCAGTTCCTGTTCTTACTTATTTCAGACGTTTTTATCTAATTCTGGGAACAGTTTCTAACCTAGGGTGTAGGTGGAATCTCTAGTGGAGTAAAGAGAGTGATGTGTCGTTAAGCCATTTTCAACATTTCAGAAAGCTTCAAGAAATCTAACTAAAAGTGTCCAACTTGCTTTTGGATGTAATTATATCAATACAGTTTGCTAATAGTAGCTATCATAAGTGGATCAGAGTCCCTAATTAGTAGGTATTTAAGTCATTGATTTATGTTTTTAAAAAAGGAGGTGAGATTTAAGAAAAAAGATCTCAAAATAAAAGATCTTCTGGAAACTATGTTAGTCCTAGAAGAGATTCAAAATCTGGAACATGGTCTGAGCTAATAAACAATTTTAAAAATAGTGTTGGCAAAGGGATAAAGCAAAAAAAAAAAAAAAAATCCCATTCACACTAAATTGACACCAGTAATTCTCACGTTCAATAGGTTGGCCGTTTGTTTTGAATTGCACCGTTTAGAAAGGCAAAGTGGAGTTGTTGCTTTGGTTCTAGAGGTTACCTCTCCCAATATATCAGGAACTCAGATAAAGCTGCAACTCCTTGGCCTGGTATTTAGAACATGAAGTTCAAGCAGCATTTACCACTAATAGCGATTTGTAGCTTTGAATGGACTTTCACATATAAACTCATCCTAATAGCTGATTTCCAAACATGACTTTTTTTTTTTTTAAATGCCATTGAATACAGCGACCAGTACATTTCTGTTCATTCCTGAGAACCACCATTGAAATTTCACTTCTCTTAGGGATCATTTCTTCCTGCTCCACTAGTCCAGACTTTTTAGTGCCTTCTCTTTGTTCTCATTCAATTGTGTATATACTTTTATTAAATCATTCTTATTTTATATTAAAAAATTATTCTTATTTTACATTAAAATTATCTTTATATATGTCACAAGACAGGGAAGGGAGGATGTTATTTCTATGTATTTATGAACGATAACATAGAGGTCAGAGAAATGGGTAAAAAAGCAAACCATGGAGCTGATTGGTGTTAGAGGCTGAGCTTGAAGCAGAGTCTTCTGTCTCGAGCTCATGCTCTTTCCATTCTAAAGCACCACTCTTTGTAGTATGCTATGATGCTCAATTTTGTTAACTATAACAAGTATCCTATGTTTTTGTTTATTAAAACTGTGGCAGTTAAACATAGCATTTTAAGAAAAGTAATAATGGCCCTAACAGCCTGCATTTACTTAAGTGTTTACAACATGCCAGGCAATATTCTAAGAGATTCAGATGTATCAATTCATTTAGTTCCTGTAACAATCCTACAGGATTATTAATAATTGCAAATTACTCAATTTATAGATAAGGAAATGGAGGTGCTGAATTGTTATATAATTTGCTTGAAGTCACCCAGCTAAAGAGTGGCAGAGCTGTGATTCATACTGCGGTAGTCTGGCTTTAGAATCCATATTTGTAATAAAAGTAGACTGAAACATTGGTGTTTTCTCTTCTCAGTGAAGCTTTGGACATGAACAGTGTCTACAAGATTGGTTTCCATTTTGACACCATGCAGACCATGAGACCAAGGTTTGGCTGTGGTTCTCCATTTATAGTTTCAACTATAACCACAGAGCACAGAAGACAGATGGAGTTGATTCAGATGATTGAATACATTGGGTTTCATGTGGATAGTCATTATGAAACAAGTAGGGATTTTATTTTGAGTTTTGTTCCCCCCTACTCCCCTTCAAATAATAAAGCGAACTGACAATTGAAGGAAAAAAAGAAAAAAGAAAAAAATCCAAACAACCTGTTTCTGATTTATTTGGGACTTCATTCAAGGTTGTAGGAAGCATTCAGAATTATATTTCAGAATGTTCAAAAGCAGCCATTCTCTTTTGAAATAACTTGAAATGAAAAAAAAATTTTAAATATGTAACGTCAAGCTATGTTAAGAAACTTCCACATGTAAAACAATAAAAATGAAACAAAAATATTCATTAGAGTTTACATTGTAAAGACCACCTCAATATAAAACCTGGATAAAAACAAAATAAAATCTTGACTAAAAACAAGTGCTTCATAAATACTTTATGCCTTGTGATAATAACCAAAATACTTTATGCCTTGTGATAATAACCAATCAAGAACTTACTTCATTAAGAAAGTAAATTTAAGAAGACGATATAGAACAACGACAAGGACCCGAGAATGTGTCTAAGAAGAAAAATTTCTAATTCCTAACATATTAGGTTAAAATTCAGTCACCATTATAGTTATTTAAATACTATTGTTGTCCAGCAATTAAGAAGAAAAACAATTTATGCCGCTGAGGTTTTCAGAGTCTCTAAAATCTCTAGAATATATTCTGAACATTCTTGTCTAACTTCTATACAGCTAACCTACTTGTTTCTAATAGTTTCCCTAAAATACATCTTGAATGCTGTATATGAAGTATTCCTGAACACAGGCCAAATGACCTGTGTCTTTATTCTCCAGATCTTAAGTTACTTTCCTTCTTTTATTTATATTTACTAACCAGCTTGTCACCTTCACTTTTCTTTGGGGTTCTTCTTTTCACTCGTTATCCATCCATCCATCCATCCATCCGTCCGTCTGTCTGTCCATCCAACATTCGTTTCACTTTCCAGACTATGACTTTACTCTTATCAAAACAGAAGCTTCTCTCTTTTAATACATTATATTTCTCCTCCTTTTTAAGGAGAGCCTCAGATTTTAGTTTTAGAGTCAGTTTTTCATGAAAAATTATAAGGAAAATGAGATTCACTTCTACTCTTCTCCTGAACACTCACCTCACACACTTTATCCCTCTTTGCTCTTTTTTAAACCAAAGACAGTGTTGACATCATAGTATTTAGGTTGTGTCCACTTACATATTGTACAATTACTGGTTTCTATGGTTTCCATTTTAGGTTATAAGATACTAAAGGTAACTTAGCATCCAGTGTCAATAATCACCATCTTCTTATAAAATTTTCATTTGGATGATTTATTTTTTTCAAACAATACCTGGGCTCTCTTCACCCAAGATAATGAATAGGAAAATTGCTATGAAATTATAAACAAGGGAGGGAAGTTAAGGGGATGAGAAGTGTCTAGATTCCTTCCATCGATTTTGGAATTACGTTGGGGATTTATATTTCTAACTTTGGACATGTCCTGAAAGTGAAATGAAGATTCAATTTTCTCAAAAAAAGAAGAAGCTGAACAAAGCTGGAGGTTGTGTACAGTCCTGTCTCAACGACGAGTCAGCTGTATGTGAACAAAAGTGACTCCATAGAGTGGGCTGGGGTCTCATCCTCTCTTTTTGCTAGTTTTACACTAAGAATATCTTTCCCCTCCATCTGTACTAGTTGTCAACACGGGCTCTCACTTTTTAAGGCAAGGGTTCCTCAGGGTTATGGGCAGAAGAGGAAATTCCTTTTAAAATAGCTTTGCGATAGGACTCTTGTCCCTTACATGAAATAAACCTTTTGGGAAACAAAAGAGAATGGATGGGAAGTAACATGATAAGAAAACAACTCTGTAATTTTGTGTGAATTTTAAACCCAAACTCTGCACTGGGGGAGTTGTTAATGGTTTGTGCTGATTCATTTCCCTGACGCTATTATTACCCTAAAGCGAGACTCCATAACAAGCCTTGCACATACTCATAAGCCTTATTAACTTCTTGGGTCTTTGATGTGTTTTCGGTCAACAGAATCATTGTAGTATGCCTATCATGGGAATGGCTTTGAAGAGAGTCTTGAGGCTTGGAGGCGCAAAAATGGTCAGGGGGAAGTGATTCCTTTAAGGGATATATTGCCATAAAGCTAGAAATAATTCCAAAGTCCTCATTCAGTGTAGTGAACTTCAAGGATTAGGACAAATGGACCCATGTACTAACACATTCTGCTGTGTGTGCTAACATATAGGGTCTGTGTGGGCTGGGAGGTTGGAAAACAGAAAACCTGTGGGTAGTGCTAACCTCTGACATGAGTGAATGTCTTTACAAAGCTCACTTACTTTCAGTTATTTGAAGGTCAAGGTAATAAGAACTCCTAGCATAGGTTAGGTTAAATACACTATTCCCCTCAGACTTTAAAGACAGCTTTAGTATTCTGTTGATCAGTATTTATATAGGTAAAGCTCAAATTCCACATTAAAAAAAAACAACTTTCTACACAGAAATAAATTACTGGAGATGTAGACAGTTTTAGGCTCAGTTTAGCACTTTTACCCATTCCTGTATATATACACGAATATATATATATATATATATATATATATATATATATATATATATAATCTCACAGGTTTTAAAAGCAATAAAATATTTTATTAAGCTAAAGTCATAGTTATTTCATTTTATTATGAGTAGGATACTTTACAAATGAAATAAATCACTGGCAAAAGAATGCTGCACTTTAATCATCTGAAAACATAACATTTTTTAAAAATGGTCACTAGATATTTTGCTGATTTCACCAATTACTTGTCACACTTTGGCTGGAAATTCTGAACCATTCCATTCATTTATTAACTCAGCCAGGGAACTGTTTTTAAAATTTTATGAGAATGTTTGTGGTCAAATTCCTTCATTGCCTTTACATATGACTAAGTGGAGAGAATGCTTTTCAATTGGTTAATGGTACAGGCACCTGCCTTGTATTTTGCACTGTAACCATAACTATGATGCTAATTGGCTTGCTTCTTAGTACCTTTTTGATCATACTGCCTGAATTTGGCCAGTCTTGCAATGGAGCATTTTGTGATCACATGTAAAAATGAAACTGGTTATAGACCAGACGGCATTATTGGGTGGTCACACTAGAAAAAACAAACTGCACTGCAGGTTTTAAGGAAAATAGAGATCATGTCAGTCTGCAGTGTGGTCTAATACACATCATTTGTACCTCTTAAGAGTTCTAGTACTTATTCTAAGGCAGAGGCCTGAAAGACCCAATCTCACATCCCAGCAAGTATGCAAGAGGATCCTTTGTGGTCTAGGGAGAAAATATGAAAACCTCTATTTATAGTTTATCTTTTTATTAACGAAGAATGAAATTAAGTATTGCTAATATTTAATATGTAGACTGACAATGATTCACACCTTTATTCCACAAGTCATGTGTGACAGCACTCTAAGTCAGCTGAGGGAGGATTGTGAATTACATGGCTTGGAAGAGTTGACAGTTTCTGGTACTCATTTGCTTTTAGAATATACATATAAGTTTCAATTTACCAATGGATAAACACTGGTAAACTTAATGGATCTAAAAGATATATTATTTTGAAAAGAAATTTCACTGAACATAATGCTGATTAGTTCATACATAGTGAAGAGAAAGAAGTTGATATTTCTTCAACTCTTAGTATGATCTCTTGGTGTGTTGACAGTCTAACCAGATTTGGTAAAATGCCTGCCTCCATTCCCCCTCTGCCATGAAATTATCATAAGGATTATGAAAATATTAATATACATTCACTATTTTTCAGAGTGAAGCTTGATCTGCGTGAAAAATGTACCTTGAAGTATCAGATAAGGACAGAACAAAGTCATCATGCTTAGCAAGAAATTTTAAGCTGACACATCCAAAATATAGTCTCTTGATTTTTTCCATAACATATGGTTATATGGTACTCAACCTAACATTTAATGCTAAAATTTTAGAAGCCACACTTGAAAACTTTCACTTATGACTTACAGGTACATTAAGGAAACACTTGTTCTTCATGCCAAGATAAAGATGGCTAAAAGAATCCTTGAAAAACAATACGTCAAGCCACAATACATTCCTTTAATAGAAAGCACTGGTGACGTTGTTATAGATTAGAAAACAAGTTTTCTAACAAATTATGTAGTAGAAGAGGTTTGGTGGATATAGTTAAATGAAAGCACAGATGTTTCTAACAAGTCTCAAACTATAATATTTACTAAATTTTGTTTCAATAATGGAATATAAATGACTACCTTCCCACTTTTATTACGAGTCACTAAAGGAAAGAAAAACCAATGAGGTGATATTCTCAATAAATGACTCTTTCAATAAAAATCATATTTTGCAGAAAAACAATTCATTTAACCACAGAAAGAATTCTAGACTATGTTTATAGAGACAACATTGGAAAATTAATAGATAAGCTGCAAAAAAGTCAAAGCCAAAAGTGCACAAAATACTACAGGTTGACACTGATATTCTAATATTTTAATTTAAAAATTAACAAACTATTGCAAATACTTTACAGTATTTGAAATGAGGTAGGGAGTGACCAGAAAAACCATTTACTGTATAAAGACTCATTGGTTATCTCATCATAAAGAACCTGGAACTGGAAGATAAATTATTCATTTTTCTTTAACAAAAAGCAAGTATTTCAAATTTGCTGACATTTCTGTGATGAAAAATAGCTGTCACTGTTATGTTAACTGAGCATACATTTTTCAAAAGTCGATATATAATGTGTTTCACCAAGATAAAGGTGACATTTGAACAATAGATGAGGAAGTAACTGCTTTATAAGACAAACAACAACTTGTGTTATGTGCAAAGCATTCTTAAAATATTTTAGAAATGTGTGCATTGTTATATGATTTGTTATTGAAAATGATGTGTATGTATCACCTATTAAAACTCCTATAAATAACATTAAACATCTTAATACAGATTTCTCACCAGCTCAGTTTTTTGTAAATGAAGAATTTCAGTAATTTTAAAACATACATGCTAAAAATATAAAAATGCAGTTTCCTATTTGAATTTGAGACATTAAAGAAGAGATTTATTAGTAAAATTTCAGCAGAACTCTCTGGATAACTGTTAGACTGGATGGTAAATTTTGTATCATGACTTATTTAAAAAGTTGCATTTTGTCAATATCAAGTTTTGCACATCTTTTTCTCTCATGATGCCTTTATATCAAGGATTGAAACAGACTGAAGTTTGAATCAGGATGCCACCTCTTGTTAAACAAAGATTGAAAAGACAATTTGAAGCACAATCTGTCACAATTCTGTCTCTGAAAATTATTAGTAACATTTAAAGGAAAGCAAAAATTTTTAGGGGGCCACTACTAAAAAGTAAAACTCAACCTTAAAAATAGACATCTTTTATGTTTTCTTTATATATTAGTATAGAATTACATGTAAATGATTTAGAGAAACACTTTGGCCACCCAGGGGGCATTTGGCAGGGTCTAGAGATGTTTTCAGGCCATTGCAATGGGGAAAGGTACTGTTAACCTGTAGCTGCTAGAGGCTGGTGATGCTGCTTAACATCCTACAATGCATAGGACAGGCCCCATGCAAATGATCTGGTCTCAAATGTCCATAGTGCAGAGGCTGAAAAACCTTGTTTTGGAGATACATGAATTTAAAAAAAAATTTATTTTATTTAAATTCAATTAATTAACATATAGGTTATTATTAGTTTCAGAGGTAGAGTTCAGAAATTCATCAATTGTATATAACACCCAGTGCTCACATGACCTCCCTAATGTCCATCACCCAGTTACCCCATCCCTCCACCACCCTCACTTCCAACAACTCTCAGTTTGTTTCCTATAGTTAAGAGTCTCTTATGGTTTGCTCCCTCTCTGATTTTGCCTTATTTTATTTTCCTGCCCTTCCCCTATGATCCTTTGTTTTGTTTCTTAAATTCCACATATGAGTAAAATCATGATAGCTGGCTTTCTCTGACTTATTTCACTTAGCATAATACCTTCTAGTTTCCATCCAGGTCATTGAAGATGGTAAGATTTCATCTTTTTGATGGCTGAGTAATATTTCATATATGTGATATATATATATATATATATACACACACACCCCACATCTTCTTTATCCAATCATCTATCTATGGACATACGGGCTCTTTCCATAGTTTGGCTATTGTGGACATTAGCCATTGTGGGCTGCTATAAAAACTGGGGTGCAGGTGCCCTTTCAGATCACTTTATTTGTATCTTTTAAATACCTAGTAGTACAATTGCTGGGACGAGAGTGGCTCTATTTTTAACTTTCCAAGGAAACTGCACACTGTTTTCCAGAGCAGCTGTACCAGATTACCTTCCCACTAGTAGTGTAAGAATGTTAATATGCATATAGTTTGTGCACAAAAATATTTTATCCACTGTATTATGACTTTTGAGAAGTTAAATTATCAGTTGATATGCTATTTGGTTCAAAGTGCAAAGTATTTGGTATTTTTTCTAATTCAGCATAGCATTTTTATTCAAATTTCACCTCATTTTTACCCATGTGAGTTATAAATTATGGGTTGACAAGAGAAGAACTTCTCAGTAAGCAAGGCCACAGGTGCACAATATCTTTTCAGCTGTTTTGTTATTATTTTTCTAAAGTATCAAACTATATAAGATAAAGTTAAATTTTCATAAGGTTATATATACATTTGCATGCAGAGTTCAAAAGATTTAATCTTAAAGTATGGGCACTAAGATGAATTTCATGAAACTTACTCATATCTTATCACCTATGAGTTTCTAGGCAGAGAAGGACTGAATTTAGAAACACAGCTAAAGATTCTCGTTATCAGGCTCTTCCCGGTCTCTCTCTCTCAGTCAGTCTTCAAAATAATATTGTGAAGATAAACACAATTTTTAGTACTTATCACTTTTTTTCAGTAAAAGAGAATTAGATCTTTAAAAACAGTTTCAGATTCACAGTTTCCATTCTAAAAAGCTAGTACAATTAGTTTCCATGTCTTCAGTGCATGGTTTTGGGATTAAAACTGCCCAGAGGTACATTGATGGCTCTCCAACTTTAATTTCTTATCTGATATTCTATCAAACTTCTGTTTCCTTGCCAGTGTTCAGAGTTTCAGATCAATGATGAGTCATGACTTTGGAATAGAGATTTAGAAACTTAGTTGCAAAATTAAAACAGCGATGGACACTTGAATATAGGATCACACACATACACAGGCACATCCGTTTTAGTATGCCTAATAAAAATACAAAGAAGCAAGATAGTTTTATAAGTATTTCCTTAACACCTGGAGGAGTTGATGATGGGGGAAAGATCATAAAAACCTATGAAAAAAGAAAATATAATTGTCCAGTATTTATTATTTAGAGCTTAAGTTATAAAAATGCCATTTATATTATTTGTCTTAATTATATTTAATATATTTTATTTTGATGTTAAAGAATATAAGAAATGTTGGGCACCTGGGTGGCTCAGTGGTTGAGCATCTGCCTTTGGTTCAGGTCATGATCCCAAGGTCCTGGGATCTAGTCTTGCATCAGGCTCCAATGCAGGGAGCCTGCTTCTCCCTCTCCTTGTGTCTCTGCCTCTCTCTCTGTGTCTCTCATGAATAAATAAATAAAAATCTTTTAAAAAATATAAGGAATGTTGAATATGAAAATAAAAAGAATGTTAAGGGTCACTGAAGACTTATATTTTTCTAATTATTTTTTCTAAAGCCTGTAAATTCAAAAGAGAAAACACTCTCTTGGAAAAAAAAAATGCTTTGAGAAGTAGTGATGGGGGTAACTACCTGCTTAGGAAGGCTCTTACTTTTTTTTTGATATATATTAATGTATGCATGTATATCTATAAATAGATATACAGATCAATCCTTCTTTTTAGAGGTATATGTAGATATATCTACAAAAAGTACCTAAACATTTTTATGAGTACATGCGGTCTTAATTTCCACAATTGTATATAATTTTCCCCCTAAAAACCATAGTCCTTTCAGGAGAGTTACTGAATCTGCAACTGTAAGTAGAGAACAATAAGGTCATAATGAGATAGAGATGTTGGGTAATTGGCTAAACTCACTCAAGAGCTAGATGACTTCTGCCCAGTAGTCTCCCTGACAACAAAATTAAAGGTTATTTGAAATTATAGAATATGCTACTGCTCACAGAAATACCATAGAGAAAGGCTGGAAAAAAAAAACCAGAATCATGTAAATATTAAATATGGGAATAGGAAGTCCAAGGCAATGAATTAAAATCAATTATGGGCTTTCAAATGCAAAGATTACAGTTGATAAACTTTACTGTGTCTTGAGGGGTAGAGGGCAGGGAGGAAATAAATGTTTTTGTTTTGTTTCATTTTGTTTTTTCCTTTCAAGTTTCTATAGTTAAATGCTACAGGACAGGTAAGGAAGGAACAGCAAACTTGTTGTCCATCTGTCATGGATTGCTTGCTAATTTCT
Organism: Vulpes vulpes; assembly: GCF_048418805.1. Taxonomy (NCBI): domain Eukaryota; kingdom Metazoa; phylum Chordata; class Mammalia; order Carnivora; family Canidae; genus Vulpes; species Vulpes vulpes. The sequence continues at coordinate 40,994,808 of NC_132786.1, forward strand.
TGCCTTTATTTTCTTTTAAAAAACAGTTAAGAAAACACAGCACATTCCCACAGTTTCTCCTGTTCTTTTGTCCTCAGCAAATTTTTTTTTTGTCTTGTTTTGTTTTTGTCCAGTTCTGGCTATTTTTACATGCTGTTTTCGTAATACACAAATATTCGTTAAAGAAGCAGATCAAAGGTTACAGCACTGAAGTATATCAATGAGGATTATAATATTTAATGGTGTCAGAACTGCAAAAGAATAAATAAGTAAATACACAAAGTCTGCTAATAAATGATAAGAACAGAAGGTGAGCAGAAGTAACAGAATTTGATCTTTGATAGAGATCCATATTTCAAAACCATTTCTGCAAATTTGCTGTGTTAAATCAGCTTTGGAAACGCTCTTTTTCTGACTTCTGGAAAGAAGGGAAGTGATACTTTGATATTGCAAGGCACATGGTCCTTGTTTGCTATTTGGTACCAGGTGGTTCAATAGAACCACTTTAAGTTTCCACCTTTTAGTGGCTTGAATAAATTTTTATTTTGAATAAATTGTTTTATACCTTCATTATCTTCAAAATGATAACCACATACAGCATTTGTCATTCTTGCTGCTTTTAAATCTTTCTCTAGTCTGAAGCCTTAAGTAATGTATTTATTCTAGGTCATTTCATCTGTAGGAATATAATAGTGCTCTGAAATGAATATAGTCTTAGTTTTCTTATTCTTATGGGCTTGTAACTATCCAGCAAAAAATAGTGAAGGTGATAAAAGGTAAGAGAAGGAGAGCAGTATCTTCTTCAAGGAACTTTTAAGATAAATATTGATCTAAAATCCTAAAATTCATTGTAAGCTACTATATTAGTTATCAACAAATACTAGTCATGTTTTTTCTCTCTGTCAGATAAGTAATATAATGATACCACATCAGGATTGGTAGGGGAAATGTCAATTTCTTTTTTCTAGTTCCTTGTAATTGAAATATATGTTACAGCATGATAGCTATAAAACAGAAATAAAAAGTAGCCTGGCATTAAAAAGAAAAGAAAGGGAAATAAAACAAAAGAAACTCCTAAACTGAGGAGTGTGTTTCTTTTTCCATGTATCTTCATGAAGTCTCTGTCCATAAAATGATCAGTATTCTAGAATGGAAACTTAACAGCATATACAGATTGTATGTTGGCAAAGTAAAGCTGATCAATAGTGAGGTTACGTAAATCATAACCAGGACTTTAACACATCACAGAAAAGTCATTCCTACAAACAGCTGGTACCATGCCTGATGCTCAAGAAATAGCCAGTGACTCCAGTTTAAACAAATGACAGTATAAATATGTAAACACTTTGTGGAGAATTTAATGTTACAAAGACTTCTATCTCTGTTGAATAACAGAATAAATGGCATTCTTTCTATTTTGTTCATATAAGCTGACCAGCCATGCTGGCCTTCAAGCTTCCAGAGTTCTATCCCTATCTGTATCCCTGATCCTCCCCTAGACCTGCAATGGCTATTATGTCTCTAGTGTCTACCACAGCTCGATATGAAAGACTGACTGACTGACTGAATGAATGAATCCATGTTTGTTGTCTTCCTAAAACCATTATTTTCTGTTTGTATTGGTTCCTGAGGATTTGGTTTTGGTATTGCTTTTGGTACTCATTTTACAAAAGAAGATTGACTTAGAAAATGTTCATTATAGTGTGATATTTTAATGTCAAAACTATTTTTTTTTTGTCAAAACTATTATGAGAGAAAGAGGAAACATAAAAAGTGATTGCTTGGTATTAATGATGGACAGCACCAATGGTATTATTGACGGTGCTTATGTTTTCTCAAGTAGCTTTCTCAGAATAGTTTCAAGAACTTCAAACATGCCTTTCATCCTCATGTTATCTCTGCGATACGTGAAATATTTTCAATATCACCATATAACAGCTTGGGAGGCAGGCAGGCCTGAAAGACAGAAGTCCAGAAATGTTTTCCATTTGACCAAATTTTTTTTTTCTAGTTCTGGACTTGGCTCATTTTCATTTGACCTGGTCAGCATTTGCTTTACTCTAGGGCACCGTTTTCATCTTTATTTGTGTAGCTTGTTATTTGCTATAGTCGAAATTTTTAAAAAATGGCTTCTACCTTCTTTTTAAATCTTTGAGTTTCAAGAAGAGGTGTTCAAAGGTGTGGGAGTTTAACACCTACAATTTACTTGTCATTTCACAGTTACAAATAACATCAATTTGTTTACATTAATTGTATTAGTTTATTACCCTTCTCTTTAGTCTCACTCAGAGAAAAGGTGAAAGACTTCTACTAACAACTCTGCATGACAGCATCAACATTACAAATGCCCTAATAATGAACTTAAAAACACAATTTTCCTTAGGAAGGATTATTGGCTATAGGTAGTTCATGCATGCAGAGTGAGTGCACATACATACACCCATGCACACTGCACATGGCTCACAGGCATGCATAGCACACTTTCTAGGACACTACTCCAATCTTGGATAAACTTTATATTCTTGAAATATGTACACTTAACAACATATACTCCTATATTTCTATATAAACATTGAAAAGGAAGGTCTCACTGAATTTATCAAGGCTCCAGATTTTCAGAAAATGGAAGATTCAATTTGGAAAGATGTTAGAGAATTATGGGTTTTAAATGCAAGAATATACTATTTTAAGGGACACAGCATGGACATAGAACACTAATAAGGTTGGCTTTTGTCATGAATCAATTCTGAAACTGGAGGGGCTTCCATTTCCAGTGAAGAGAAACTCCATGGGATACTCCTTCCTCTCCTGAGCTCCTCTTCAGTGATGAAATCTCATCTCTTAGTAAAATCTCAGATCAATGTTTGATGAAATCTGATAACTGAATGCATTTCAGAATAAATGCCTTTTTTGTTTGCTTGCTTTCCCTTATAAGAAGTTATATATTGAGTAAAATATCCTTGGGCTTCCTTCCTACCAAATGAAGACTTAAGTATCATAAGGAACCCTTTGCACGCTGATGAGGAAAGTGAAGAAACGTTATTTGGGACAAGGAAATACTCAAGATGGCTAACGAGGATGGAAAAGGTGCCAATGAGGGACCTCCTAACTCTGGAGGGCACCTGTAAACGATCTATTTAGTGTTCTTCTGTTGTTATAACAGTTCCTTAGGAAAGCTTTTTTCTTTTTCCAACATGTCCAGAACTATGTTGTCAAGCTTTGAGAATAGCTGTCCTATTTGTTTTGTTTGGTGGCCTCGTTGCCCTACATTGGGAAATAGGGCCGATGGTGTGTGGTGACATGCTGGTGTTTCAGGCTCTTCTTATCGTTGGAACTGGCATATCATCAAGTCTCATTGAAGAGCCCTTATTTCTGCAGCAGCAGAGCTGACTGGAGCACACCAGTCCTGCCAGAAGCACACCCTCCCCGGAGATGTTTTCTTCTTCAGGAACATGGAAAGGCCACTCTTGCGGGAAGGTGTAAGGAGACAAACCAATGACCACTTCCGGGGGTTTGGGGGGGGATGGGGGTGGGATTTGATCCCTTTCTGCTCTTATCTTCTTCCACTTTCAGCTTTTCTGATCTACCTCTGCTGGGTTCCACAGGAGGTAAAAAGGAGAGGAGAAAACACTTGATTTGAGTGCTTGTGGCAAGGCATGAGTGACAATAGATGGGCCTCAGTGAGACAGCTTTGATAACAGCCATGACCGGGGGTCAGATACGGTTGTACCCAGCACCACAGACGCACATGGCACTTGATCAATCACACGACCGTCTAGGAAGAGTGAGTGCACAAACAACGTGTGCTTCTTGTTTATTTGGACATTCTCTCACTCATTCAACAAATAATTTATTGAGTGCTATCCTGTGCCGGGCACTGTTCTAAGCACTAGCATTAAGGCAGTGAACAAAACAACCTCAAATCCCTGCCCTTTGGAAGCTTACATGCTAATGGAGCCCACATTCTACATTCTCGAGATTCTTATGACAGTAAAACCTCTGGGCCACTTCCCAAATGTCTTATAAAATAAATTATTTTAAATGAAAAAATAATTAAGATGGGAAATACCCTGCCTTGGTGCCAGGCTGGGAGAATTTGAACTCAAATATTAAATGCGGGAAAATGAAACCTTGAAGAGCTAGAAAAGGCATTCCTTTATACATATGCTTCAAAAAATATTACCATGGTAGTGCTGTTGAAGGTGAAACAAAGTTCAAGGAAAACTCAGAACCCACCATCTGCTTAGAGTTCCACATTGACTATAAAATATTCAATGCTCAGTCTTAGAAACCACATGTAGTGTTCATGCAACACGTAGGACTAGTGCATAAGGTCCTATTTTTCTCTCTGGTTCTACAAAAGCCATGACTTATCCCCAGTGTGCCCCTGGAAGAGCTGCTCAAATCACTTCACTGCCACCAGGTTGCTGATGTGAGTCCACAGGGGATGCAGCTGCCTGTGAACATGGTGGCACAGGACCTCCCACCAGCTGCTTCCCCTGTGCTCCTCTCATCCATCCATGCTAGATGTCCTAGATGATTTTCCTCACTATACACCTTCCCTGTTCCCATCTTTCCTGCACACTGTATCCAAGTGAACTTTCCACAACATCACTCACTTCTAACGGCTTTCCTGCTCTGGATGGTCCCATAGACCCAACCCCCTTCTCCTTGCTGGACTTTCAAAGCCCTCACACTCTATCTAGTACCAACTCAATCTGGTAATAACCACAAGGATAAAGTTAACAATATTTTGTATTTTCAGTTATACAACTGTTTGTAGTTAGAGGATCTCATTTGATTAAATGAAATTAAATTAAATCCCCATTGACAGAGGGTTACACTGAACTTCAGAAAGGTCAACTGATCTGCTCAAAGCAGCTCAGCTGCCAAATGAAATAAAAAGGGTTAGAGCCCAAATCTGAATTCTTAACAACTTCTCTAGTTTCTTCTTCTTCTTTTATGATGTACTCTTTGCTCCAGGTGGCTCAAATCTATTTCTCGTTTCTACCACTGGCTACACTCCTCTTGACTGGTGATGCTCTCTTGATGACTTTGCCCCATGCCTGTACCCACTGGCAACTGCCCACATTCCAGAGCCCACTCACTGAAGGGTCCCTTTCTATCCAGAGTCTTCCTGAGAGCTCCTGCACATGTTCGGCTCTTCTTTCTTTGAAATATTTACCCTAGTAAAGTGCAATCCAGGGTTTCTCTACCTTAGAATTATAGACCCACTGAACCAAAGAATACTTTGTTGTTCAGGAGCCATCAGTGTATTGTAGGAAATTTATCATCATCCTTGGCCTCTACCCATTTGATGCTAGTAGTACCTCCAGTTGTAACAACCAAAAATGTTTTCAGACACTGCCAAATGTCCCCTGGAGGCCAAAACCATCCCTGGTTGAGAATCACTGGCTTAACCTATAGTTGTTTTCTAATTGAATGATGTGGGTCAGGTACGTCTGCCCCTGAGATCTGAAGTACAGGCAGGATGTTTGTATTTTGTTTGTATTCCTGAAGATGTTCTGCACTCAATATGTGTTACAGACCCTGTCTTACCTTCCAGTTTCAAACTGGAACCACTAATCATATCGTCATATTTCTGGTTGATTTTGAGTTGTATAGCACAGTAATTAAAAACCTAGGTTACAGAATTTTAAGAAATGGCTATAAATATCACCTCTTTCACTTATTAGGGTCTCTGTGAGACACTTGCTTGATTTTCTGTTTATCTATGTCAGTATTTTCCAGTGAAAATATAAAACAAGCCACATTAAAAGAGTAAAAAGGAACCAGTGAAATTAGATTTATAGTATTTCACATAATCGAACATACCAAAAAATTATCATTTCAAAAAGTAATTAATATACAAATGACTAATGAAATGTCTGACATTCTTCTTTTTGTATTAAGCCTTTGAAATCCAGTGTGTATTTTATTCTTTCAATAAATCTCAATTAGAATTAGGCACATTTCAAGTGCACAATTGCCACATGTGTCTGGTGGCTATCAGATGGGCTAGTTTCACCCATTAGGCTATGAACATCTTGAGGGAAGAGACTGTCCTACTAATTTTATATTTTAAAAAGATAACAAGTTATCTTTTAAATAAATTACCTTGATTTTCCTGGTTTAAAACCTTGAGTTCTCTTTGACTTCTTTTTTCTCACTTTGGAACCCATTTTAGCCCTTATATAAAATATAGGAAACATTAAAGAAGTCAATCTCCTCCCTTGAATGGATTTATAGAGAGAAGACAAACATGAATAACTAAAAAAAAAAAGCAGTATATAACTATTAAGTAAAACACTTTCGGCTTTCAAAACTGAATGGTTCAGGGAAAAAAATAGTCTCTTTAACAAATGAGGCTGGGACATCTAGATATCCACATGCAAAAGAATGACACTGGATCCTTACCTCATGCAATATACAAAAATTAACTCAAAATGGATCAAAGATCTACATTCGAGAATTAAAACTAAACTCTCAAAAAGAAAACAGTTGTAAATGTCCACGATCTTGGATTTGGCAATGGTGCTAAGGTAAGACACCAAAGCACAAGCAAACAACAAAAAAGGTCTAGGTAAATTGGACTTAAAATTAAGACTCTTGGGCCCTATTAAGAGTAAGAAGACAACCTATAAAATGGGAGGAAATATTTGCAAATCAATAGCCATTTCTCCAAAGAAAGTCAACAAATGGCAACAAGTACATGAAAAGATGCTCCAGGTCATTAGCTGTCAGGGAAATGCAAATGAAAACCACAATGAGATACCACTTCACACCTGCTAGGATAGCTGTAATAAAAAAAAAAAAAAAAAGGAAAATAACAAATGTTGGTGAAGATGTTGAAAAATTGGAACCTCATACATTGTTGGTAGAAATGTAAAATGGTACAGCCTCTGTAAAAAACAGTTTGGCAGTTCCTAATTAAGTCAGAACTAAAATTATATGACCTAATAATGGTACTCCCAAGTATACTGCCAAAAGAACAGAAAATGGGTGTTCATTTTATACACCCATTTATATATATATATATATATATATATATATATATATATATATATATATAACTTGTATAAGGATATTCATAGCAGCTATAAAATAGCTAAATATGACAAATTTCATGAGAAATATATTTTCACAAGAGTGGAATTGTGTAAACAATCCAAATGTTTGCCAATGGATGGATGAATAAAATGTAGTATAATCACACAATGAAACATCATTCAGTCATAAAAAGGAAATGAAGTACTGGTCATGCTACAACATGGATGAACCCTGGAATGGTTATGCTAAATGAAAGAAACCAGATACAGAAGGTCACATATTATGTAATTCCATTTATATGAAATATCCAGAATAGGCAAATACATTGAGATTGAATGATTAGTGGTTTCTAGGTACTGGGAACCTACAGAAATGGGGAGTGACTGCTTAATGGGGATGCTGGTTTCCTTTGGGGTGATCAGGTTGTTTTGGAACTACATAACGATGATGGCTACTCAACACTGTGAATATACTAAATGCTCCTGGATTATATATTTCAAAAGATTAAAATGATGAATTTCATATTTTGTATATTTTACCACAATAAACCCAGCTGAATGCTTCAGGGGTGATGGTATCTGTAAGGGCCTTTCTGGACAAGGTAGGCTTCTGAGCTCAAAGAAGATGTAAAATTCTAATTTTCAGGAAAGAAGGATAAGATAAAGAAGGGCTCAGATAAAGTTGGAAGCTGAGCAGAATGGCATTTGTAGCAGAGGGGTTCATTTGGAAATGCTCTTTACATTGAAAGGAAAGTGTTCTTATTGTCTACTATCTCTTACATTCTATAATTTTGATCCACATAGGAACTGCTTTAAAGCACAAAGCATATTTTCACAAGAGACCAAATGCTCCCAATTGTTGAATTTAACTATCAACAAGTAAACACATAAAATAGGATGACCTATTCTTTGGATCTTATAATCAGATATTATGTTCTTATTGCTCTTAAGAAAAGAGGCAAATATTCCTTGGGATCACTCACAGTTCATCAATTTTTACAACATTTGTTTTACAAGACAGCGTTGCTGTAGAGGAGAGAGGTGGGGAACACACACAGCATATTTATTTTTTCTATATCCAGAGTGAATCCATACATCACTGCTTTAGGAACTAAATACAGGCAATTTTTTGTTGATTTATTATTGCATTAAAGTACAACCTGAAATTTACAGAGTTTGAAATAGGGATCATTAACTGTTCACGTGGAACTCAACAGCCTTGGGAGGATGATTGTGTGCCCTGCCGGGAAGCTCAGTGACAGCCACACAGTCACAGCGGAGAGAATGTCAGTAAGACCTGCTAGCTGCTGGCTGAGTGATGAAAGGCAGCCGCACAGAAGGTGTTAGGTGATAAGCATTTTAAACTTAACGGCATCGACTTGGGCCACAGGAGTATTGGAGGTTACTCCCAAGCAGAAGTTGAAGGGACTACCTTTTGAGTCTTCACTTCTTAGGCACTTTAAACTCATTGGGTTTTCTCAGCCCTAAACTAAGGTCATCACCTTTCACAAGTTTTCCTTACAAACTAAACAAACGCTGTTGTGCCACCACCTCCCAGGGGGGATGTTAGACACCACTGACCCAGATGATTGCTGCTGGTGGCACACCCAAACAGAGACACCTAGACTGGGAAGACGATGGAGAAACTGGCTGTCAACCAGAATGCTCACTCAGGCACCCCTTCTACTCACTGGGAAAAGTCACTTCCAAACATGTTCCATTTCTTAATGACAAGGAAAGCATTGCCAAGTAGAAGTTAAGCTCAAGTTATTCTTCTTAGAGACAGCAAAGAGGGCTGAAATTATGATATCTAAGAAGGCCTTTTTATTATTTTCATCAATTAATATCTCTTGGCCACTTCTGGCATTCATGGTATTGTGCAATAGAATATATCTCAGAGGATTGTATTCCATAAAAAAAACTTAGGGCTACCCTCAAAAAATATTTTTATTAAATCTCTTTATCACCCATTCTTGTTATCAAAAGTAAGAAAAAGCCTAAAGGAAGGGCTACATCTTAAATCCCTATAGTTTATGGAGGAAAGTTAAACCTATAAAGGTGGTTGGTGTAAATTATCCTCTATTAGGTTTTGTTTTTGTTTTGATATTATTTATTTGTTCACGAGAGACACAGAGAGAACAAGAAGCAGAGACACAGGCAGAGGGAGAAGCAGGCTCCATGCAGGGAGCCCAACGTGGGACTTTATCCCGGGTCTCCAGGATCACGCCCTGGGCTGCAGGCGGTGCTAAACCACTGAGCCACCCAGGCGGCCCCTCTATTAGGTTTTGAACTATTATGATAAACGTGTTTTGAGAAAGGAAAATCACATTTACCCCAAAGATTCAGATGCAATGAAACGCCGGGACACCTGCACCCCGATGTTTCTAGCAGCAATGTCCACAATAGCCAAACTGTGTAAGGAGCCTCAGTGTCCATCGAAAGATGAATGGATAAAGAAGATGTGGTCTATGTGTACAATGGAATATTCCTCAGCCATTAGAAATGACAAATACCCACCATTTGCTTCAACGTGGATGGAACTGGAGGGTATTATGCTGAGTGAAATAAGTAAATCAGAGAAGGACAAACAGTGTATGTTCTCATTCATTTGGGGAATATAAATAATAGTGAAAGGGAATATAAAGGAAGGGAGAAGAAATGTGTGGGAAATATCAGGAAGGGAGACAGAACATAAAGACTCCTAACTCTGGGAAACGAACTAGGGGTGGTGGAAGGGGAGGAGGGCGGGGGGTGGGGGGTAATGGGTGACGGGCACTGAGGTGGACACTTGACGGGATGAGCACTGGGTGTTCTGTATGTTGGTAAATTGAACACCAATAAAAATTAATTTATTAAAAAAAAAGAAAAATAAAATCACATTCCACATCAGCATTTTATTGAGTATATTGGTGTTTCATGTAAGTTAGATACATCTTTGAAAAGACAGTAAGATATTACATTTTTTTCTTTTGATTTTCTGCTCAGACCTTGCCATTGAAATTGCTCCATCATCAGAAGTACCCATATTATACTCTCTAAAATTGCAAAACTGTTTCTGAAATCTGAGTAACACCTGGTGATTCCAGAACTCTTGTTTCTCATTATAGTTTCTCTCCAGATTCTGCTGCTTATTTTCCTATGATACTGTTATTCTGTGTCATTCTGTTTTCTAGATCCTGCATCTTCTTTTTCTGTCATGAGAGGAGCTCAGGACCTGGTTGAAATGCTATTTCTATCAGTTACTGATTGTGTGATCTTCTGCAATCTTCCTAAATATTTGATCCTCAACTTCTTCATTTGCATAATGGAGAGAGTAACACTAATAGGTTTGTTAATGGATAGTGTGAAAGACTATGTAAACCACAGTTATTACAGAGCAGTGCACATAGTAGAAACTCAATAAAATTCATTCTTCTGGTCCATCAGGCTGAAACTTTCTCTGTCCCTCAAATCCCTCAGTTGGTGTCTGATATTTTATGTAGCATCTCTGCACATAAGCCAACTATGCTTTTTTTTTTTTTTAAGAATGGTAAATGCTTATTTAAACTCAATAATCTATTTACCTCTGTGAAACCTTGCTTTTTGTCATGCCTATTTTTGGTCATTCCCTTGCTATTTTTCTATAATGCAACAAAGATTAAAAATTCTAGAAAAAATTGACCAATGATATTCATTAAATATAGTAAAAAGAGAACACATAAAACTAACTTAATTTAACGTAATGTTCCAAACCAAACTATCAACATTAATTAGTATAGAAACATTTCTTTGTACACATTTTTGCACAGGAAACTTTAAAAAAGAATTACTTAGTTGGCTAACACCATTGGAATGTCAATTTCCAATAAACAATGAGCACTCCATTTTATTGGTCTGTGAGGAATACATATATATGAAAGTAGAGTATTATAATTTGAAAAATTTATTTTAGCCTTAAAGTCTTTAAAACTGGCTTCAACTGTTCCTATTTTTATATTGCTTTTAATTTTTCAGTGGTTAGTACATTTCAGTAAAAGGTGGAGAGTTTTAAATTACACAGTAAAACAGAAACAAATCAAAAGATTTCCTAAAAATGTGAAGAATGTCTGAAACCAACTCTAATAAAAAGCAAAATGTACTTAAAGTATGTGTAAGAAGCTGTTTCTTTTTTGCATTTATTTTACTCTGAATTGCCATGATCAGATTATGTAATTTTTGGAAAGACTATATGTTCTGAAGGTGTATAAAATAAGTGACACACACGAACAAGTTTGTTTTGTTTTGTTATAAAAACACTTAGTATCTTTTGATTAGAAGTTATTTAGTATTTTACATAAACTCTTTCCATTTAAAATTTTATCTTTTTTAAAAAAAGATTTTATTTATTTATTCATGAGAGATATAGAGAGAGGCAAAGACATAGGCAGAGGGAGAAGCAGTGTCCCTGTGGGGAGCCCGATGCAGGACCTGATCCCAGGACTCTGGGATCATGACCTGAGTCAAAGGCAGATGCTCAACCACTGAGCCACCCAGGCGTCCCAACTCTCCATTTAATACCTGAAAATTTTAGAGTGTGGCGGTCACTAGGGTTACTCACCAGTGCCCTAGTTCTTTTATTGGGCGTACGTCACATTTGTCCTTCACCACCTCCTGGAAGACGACATCTCTAAGGAGTCTTTAAGGGCTAGCCATGAAAAAATTGTAGGAAAAATGCTGTATACTAAAATGTGCATGACAGGGTGAATGGAATGTAGGATATAAGAAATGTGAGGAAGATGGAAAAGTAGTGGTCAAGATCATGGAGACATTCAGTGCCAAGCAGAAGCATTTGAATTTTATTTTAAAAACAGTGGAGGAAGGTCTGTGAGCAGAAAATTGAAGTGACTAGAGCTGGGGTATTAGTAGAGGCTGGAACAATTTGAGGTGTATGCTAGAAAAAGCCTAAGTGAAAACAATCATGATGGACCATTAAGGGTGATTCTGGTGGCAGAAAGAAAAAAGAAAAGAGAAGTGGGCTCACACTAGACACTGAAGCTTCCAGCACCTTGATCTTGGGCTTTTGAGCTTCCAGAACCAGGAGAATAAATGTTTGTTGTTTAAATGAAATAAAACAAAACAAGAAGTTACTTAGAGCCAGATGAACACAAGAAATACTCATTTACTCTTCCAAGAAAGCTAAAATTCTTTGGGAAAATTAAATTTGTTTGCTCTATAAAGCAACCATGAAGCCTTTATAAAAATAGTGAATCTTCTGCAAAAACAGTAAATATCTTGGTTTTTTGAGATGTGTATACTAAACTAGAGCCTATTTCCTAGAGGATCTCATTGTCTACAAGCTGACTTCAGTCCTATTGATCAAACAGCTCTTCCATGAAATAAATGGCCACTAAATCTCATTAATTTTTTGCTTCTCTGCTGCTGTTAGGAGCACATCAAATTCTTTGCAAAGTGAGAACAAATGGTGCAGACTCATCTGTTCATTAAGGACTCGAGAGTCTAAGTAGTATTTGAGAGCTACAAATGCCAGGAACATTAATTTCAGAAGAATATCTGTGATTGTTCATGGAGAAGGGCAGGCTTAGACAGGTTTTGACATGTGTATCCCTGTCTGGCAAAACTTGGACACGGGATGGGGAGCTTTAAGTGGTAGTCAAAGGTGAATTCTATTCTGGGAAGGTTCTGATTTGTTTTTCCTGCACTGCCCACTTCCTTACTCAAGGAGCTACTTCCTCCTAAACAATATTTCCTCAGTCCCCCAATATTAGCTCAGGATGGGGTGTAAAGGTGAGATATGACAGTAGCTATAGGAGTGACTGCTTATACATTTTCTCTCTTCCTACTACCTCTACCATTGCTATTCTTCCCATGGTCAATGGCCAACTTACTTACCCCAACTCAGTATTATACATTCAAGGACAAAACAAAAAAAACTGAAAGTTGGAAGCTTCTTAAGGAGTTTTGTAGGTAATTACAGTAGATGGGCTCCTGGATTGGGAGCCCCGTCATTCTTTTCTTTGTTAGGTTTTCAATGAGTTTTCCTATTTATATCAGGAAATGAAAGGCCAATCTGAAGCATTATTGGAGAGTCCAGCCTCTTAATCTCAAGAAATTAAAGTCTGTTGCATGGGTTGCATAGGGCGGAAGTGTCTGCGGAAGTATCTGTTTCTTTTACACCTCTGTGTGATTTTAAATAGAAAGCTGATATTCTTATGTGAAGTTGGGAGTTTTGCCTTCAAGAATATCATACTTCTTTTGCAAAGTGGCTCTTGACTAAGAGCAAGTTTCCCCTGGATTGTTGAAGGAGCCCTAAGACACTTTCAAAGGCTTCCTTCTCCAGGCACTCCAACCAATGTCATCATCACATTTACATTTGAAGATTTCCCAGACATGGTAAGTCAAGAGGTTTGTCCAACAGAGTTCAGGAAGGAATGTGAACAATCTGGCTGTCACCTACAAGTAGAGAGGGCAAACATTTCATTCACTCCCTTCCCCCTATACAGGTATTTCTGACCTCACTAGTGGTAGAAAAGGAGCTAGAACTCTAAATTAATGTATAGCACATAGAAGGTGAGGTTTCCATGTCCAATAGTACATTTTTGGCCAAAACCCAAACCAAACCAAAACAAAACAATAGAGATTTTCTTTTTTTTCCCTATAGTTGGAAAATTGTTATTTTTCCAAAAATTGATTAATCAATTTGAATGTGACACTCTTGATTAGTATTAATTTCAATTTATATTTTTAGTTTTCTCTAGAAAATTAAAGATATTTTCACATATGCTTTCATATTCTGATAGAGACAGAAATTAGTGCTTCTTACATGACAGTGAATAGCATACACATTTATATAGTTTTGTTTGACATTCATAAATTCCAAGAGACTGACTAAAATTGACTCAGAGAGTAGCTAATCTTTCCCACAGTTGCATGCACAGTCCGGTTGCATGGTCAAACTCAGAACTTAAATTCTGGAAGTATGACCTTTGCTTCCCAAGCCTCTAGTCTGTCCTTTGGGGAAGGTGCTAATGGCATCTCTTGGAAGTCACAAAAATATGGCAATATAGGACCTAGATTTTCTAGGAAAGTCTATATATACAATATGCTTTATAATCAGACATGGGACCTGTCTCATTCAGGGTATTTTTCTCTCTGTGGATGGAAGCTATTTGATTTTCTGCCACTACTATAACTTTGAGTCTCTCTTGACTCTGGTGCCTTGGTTACCCTGGAAAATGCTTGGGCTTTGATCTGAGGAAGGATCCTGGTCTACTTTAGTAGATTGTTCTGGGTATAGACTTGATTACTTCTAAGCCTCTTTCAAGTGGTTTGAATCAGTCCTGGGTGTAAGACTAAACTAGGACTCTGTGGATTAATACTGTGAGGTGGTCATTTCCATTATAAATGTGGCAAAAAACTGGGCACGAATGAAATAGTTCATTACTACTTTGTAGAGTCAAGGGAGGATGGGGACAGGCCTGCCGACTGTGCTTAATCTGTATTGTCTGCTTGCTTTAGCAATAATATTAATAAAAACAATTCATCCTACTTCTACATAGAGCCTCACACAGTGACCAGTCAACAACCTGTAACACCATGTCATTATTGCTACCTTTCTCCTACTCAGATACCAGCAGGTCACATCTTTTCTTATGCCCCTTCCCCCTTGTACTTAGGCGCCAGTCCATATCATCTCAGAGATCACACAGCAGAAACCTTCAGGCCAGATAGCCCGGGAATAGGAATCTTAGTGGATTTCCTAGATGATGAAGAAAAAGCTGGGAGAAGCGTGGATTATCTAAAGTCACACAGTAAGTTAACTGCATCGTAGTGTGTACTATTCTTGAGAGTATATGCATCACTGATAGATAAAAACTCAAGATACAGCATGTGTGGTTGTACTGCATTCCCCAACATCAGTGCATACTGTCAGGGTAAAAGACCTAGGTGTTGCAAGACATGATAAAAGTTCAAGTTTTTTGGGTGTTTCATATCTTGTAATTATAACTATGGCTAATTTATCATGACATAGGCAGTTGTTTTACTTCTCATCTCATACTCAGATATCACTTGGAAATGTGGATAAATTGTAAAATAAAATTACATGCACAACTGCTTTGATAGTTTTTCTGTTTCATTTAGTGAACTTTGGCCTGAATATTTTGGCATTTATGTAGCTGGTGTTTAGGCTGAACTTAGTCTTAAGTGTGACAAAATACTTTACTAAATGTCTCCACCCTTTTCCCTTCCTGTTTTTTCTTTATTAGTAAATGAGATAACTGTAATATTTCGCAGAGCTGATTACAACAGGTTATGTATATCATGGTACTTTATAAACTCTAATTGTGTACACAAACATGAATCATTATTGTTACAACACTGAAATGGCCACGGTAACTTACTAAGTTCTTGTTCTAGTATTACTATTAGTTTTTTTTTTTTTTCTCTTTGATTTTGTATGGCAAGAGGAGGATTCTGAAATAGACTTTATTTCCTCTATTGTGACTCATGATTCCTTTTTAAGGAGTCTCCTATTCAAATAAACAGGAAATGCACAATTCCCAGAAAGCATTTAGATAAAATTAAAAAGAGAGATATTATGTACTTGATAAAGGATTTGTATATAGAATACATGAAGGACTCAAATTCAATAATAAAAAGACAACCCAATTAAAAAATGAGCAAATGATCTGGATACTTTTTCAGGGAAGACATATAAATAGACAATAAGCACAGATAAGATGCTCAACAGCATTAGTCATGCATATAGAATGGGAAACACAAATCAAAACCACAAAAGGATACCACTCTGTACCCACTAGGATAACTATAAAAAAAAAAAAGACAGACAGTAACAAGCATTGGTGAGGATGGTGAGGATGTGAAGGAATTGGAACTCTCATTACATTGCTGGCAAGAATGAAAAATGACGGTGTTGCTTTGGAAAACAGCTTGGCAGTTCCTTAAAAGACTAAACAGAGCTACTGTACATATGACCCAGCAATTCCACCCCTCAGTATATACCCAACAGAAATGAAAAGTTATGTACACACAACAACTTGTACATGAATATTCATAGCAGCATTAATAATAATAGCCAAAAAGGAGAAGCAACCCAAACGTCCATCAACAGATGAATTAGTAAATCCGATCTGGTATATATATATATATATATATATATATATATATATATATAATATAAATTATATTATTTATATATAATATAAATATAAATATATTTATTTATATATATAATATATATTTATTTATTTATAAGAAATATTCAAAATGGGCAAATCCGTAGAAGCTGAAAATAGATAGTGGTTGCCAAGGAGTGGGGGTGAGGGAAATTTGGGGGGAAAAGGAAAGTGACAACTAATGGGTGCAGTTAGTTTTTCTTTTTCTTTCTTTCTTTCTTTCTTTCTTTCTTTCTTTCTTTCTTTCTTTCTTTCCTTCTTTCTTTCTTTCTTTCTTTCTTCTTTCTTTCTTTCTTTTTTCTTTCTCTTCTTCTTCTCTCTTTTCCCTCAGTTTTATTTAGGAATAATTGACTTATAACATTGCACATGTTTAAGGTGTACAGTGTGTTGATGTCATAACAAGGTTTTTTTTGGTAATGATAAAATGTTCTAAAATTTCACAACTTTGAATACATAAAAAGTATTAAATTGTACACTTGGGTGAATTATATATGTGTATCTTGAAAGAATGAGAGAATGAGAGACAAAAGGCAAGAGAATGAAAGAGAATTCTTTTTCCTGGATTCAAAAGTTTACATGACATTTCCTTAAAGGAAAACGGTTAATTTCACAAGATGCATGAGTTAAGAGGCTGTCCACCTCCAGACTGGTAAAGAGAACTTGTCCCCTGAAAACTAATGATAAATACCGAAAGTGTTCATTTCACTCACTGCTGACCTGCACTTATTAGGAACGTTTATATCTTAGACCAGATGGATTAGTAAAATAAATTTGGTCCCATGTGGACCAAAGAACCTAATGGCCAAAAGCTTTGATGTTGTCAAACAACTACCCAAATAACACGTTGGATAAAAAGAAAACAGATGTACAGACACCACTGACGGGGGCTTTGATCTTTTCTGTGGTGGCTGCACGGTCATAAAGGACACTGGAAACTTTGTTGCTCTTCCTAATGAGCCCTCCTTGCTTTATTAGGTTCACTGATTTCATGCACACCAAACAGGCGGGAAACAGCACTGCTTTCTAAGAAAGGACTTTGATGTTTAACTAATACTAGCCAATAAACCATTTCTTGCACTCTCAGCCAGTAAATAGTGATTATAGGATATCTTCAAAAATATGATATTCAATCTTCGCTGGTGTGAACAGAGAGCATGCCAGAAAGGGTCACAGCCACGAATGAAGGACACCTTAGAAATCCTAATTAGACTCCTGCAGCAATCTGCTTTTCTTAGTTTAAGAAAACTTAGTTTAGTGCATTTTTTTTTTTAAACTTAAAAGTCATCGTCTGTTTGTCTTAAGATACTGGTAATTTTAAAAGTAAACTGTAAAGCAAGATTTGGTTGCAAAGCAGCTAGGAGACCTGATGCCACTCCTTTTTTTGGTGTTAGCACTTGGAGAGCTGAGGGGGAGATTGGCCGCCTAAATGGAGTGTATGTCAAGGTGGCTTCAATCCAGATACAGCACAGCATTTTCAGGATTACTTTTTGAAGGAATCCATGCCTAAGGGTATGGGCCTTTGCCACTCTGCTTGGCCCAAAGTGGGGCTAGCCTTTGCAGAACTTGTATACTTTACAAATCAGTGCCTGACCTTCAAGTACTTTAAATTCTTGGTTTTATTGCTAAGTCCTCCCTGTCTTTTAAATCCTGATAGGAAGATGAAAAAAATCAAGGGAGGGTTTTTATCCCTGTTAACTGATAGAGATGACTGCCATTTCATGTTTAATGTTTCATGTTTTTGCTTCCACCAAAGAGCACTAGCCTGGGAGTCAATGGAATTTTGTCAGGATCCTGGATTCATCATTGATGACTGTATGTTTGGGCAAATTTCTCAACCTTCCTCCTCTTCTGTGACCTCATTTATTAAAGGAGATGATCTCTAAGATTTCTATTCCTGTATATTTTAAATATTAAAAATAAGGGATACAGATCAGTTATGACTTCCTAATTTATAAAAGGAATCTGTTTTTCTTGTAGAAAATTTAAAAAAACAGAGATAAGCAAAGAGTTGGAAGTTTCTTTCAGTTTTATTGGCCCACAATTCTTTATAATCTAGTATACTTCCAGCCAAAGGTTGATAGCACAGGGAGATACAGCAGAAGTAACCTGGCCCAACCTCTTATTTAACAGATGAGGAGATGAGATAGGACTTGTCCAAGGTCATACAACATACTTTACTGACCACATCACTGTGCTCCAATTACTTTAAAATATCTTGTCCTATAATTATTTGCAAATAAAATTTTTGAACTTCACCTTGAAAGCTCTCTACAGGAGGATGAATAATGAACTGTAATTTTTTAAATATGTAGATATGCTGAGTTGTATTTTCTTTACAAAGGGAAACTTTGCAGATTTTTTTGTAAATATAGATTTCTAGGGTAGACCCAGTGGCTCAGCGGTTTAGCACTGCCTTTGGCCCAGGGCGTGATCCTGGAGACCCAGGATCAAGTCCCATGTCAGGCTCCCTGCATGGAGCCTGCATCTCCCTCTGCCTGTGTCTCTGCCTCTCTTTCTCTCTCTCTGTGTCTCTCATGAATAAATAAATAAATAAATCTTTAAATATAGATTTCTATGTCCAACTGTTGGTGTCTGCAGAAAACGAATAACCCAAGAATCCCTGCAAATCTGGCCCATCTAATTTAACCCACTGTTTACTTTTGTTCACTCTAAGATTTCACAATGGCCCTCCTTGGGTCCTTAGTTCTTTAGTCAGTGTGGTGGCAGCTGTTCTCCTAAAAAAAGAGGTGGCCCCATTTCACTCAGCCGTTGATCTACAGCAGACTTAGTATGGGGTTAGAGACAAAACAGTATAATGAGAGGAAAGAGTGGAGGAATATAGATAGTCCTGGACCAGTCAATGCTGAGGCTGGGATGGGATTCCATTACCCATACAACACAAAGTAAATATGTAGTCATTTTTATTTCTTTCCTATTCTAACCTGATGATTTAACTAGAGTCTTAGTGTGTGAGGAAAGCCATGGCTAAAAAGCTGCCCCCCACTACCCATATTTGTTTCAAGTGACATTAATGTTGCCTTGGCAATTTTAAGAGACTTATGTCTCTTAAAACATCATCATTTTTGGAGCTTTAAATGCAAGTACAACTTAGTTCATGCCTAAAATATCATATTGTATTAAACAAAATTCTTAGAAATAACTATTTATCTCACTACATTGTCTCCTTCATGATAGGTAAAACTTTTTTTTAATATAAAGAAAATAAAGATCTTTCATTTACTGGTTCTTTTTATTTGTTTGCTTTCTCAGAAGAAGCAACACTATTTTGGGAAAAATAACGGCATTATAAGCAAAACAGGGACTCCAGGATCACGTCCTGGACCAAAGGCAGGTGCTAAACCGGTGAGCCACCCAGAGATTCCCCTATATTTGTTTATAGTCCATGGTGATTTTTAGCCTTATTTCAGACAGATACTCTTATTTTTATCTGAGAGAGATTTCAGTACATTTAAATATAATTTATTTTTTCCTAATAGTTAATTTTCTCCTCAAATAACCAAGATATTTTAAAGACTGAATATCATTTGTAATACTTTATTTGGATCACAGAGTATATTCCATATGGGAAAATTGCATAGGACAAGAATGTACTCCATAGGAATTTCAAATAAAGGTCCTATAATCTCATAATCAATATGTACCTCATCATCTATCACATTGCTTCAGTTTCAATAAAATAAGCACATTAATGAAAGTGGCATAATTTGGTCTGTCCTCTGGATATCTTGTCAATACAATGTTTTAATACTTGGATACGCCTGCCTTACTCATTTTCATCTGGCTGTTTGGTATTAAATAAATAAAACCTTCATATACCATAAATCCTCAGAGTAAGAGTCTGGAATTGAGGATCTTGTTGCAGGGAGATGAATTCTATTGTTGACCATCTCTCGCTGAGGCTAACATGGTAACACCGAATGCTTCAGAAGTTTCATCCGCTCATAAGCTGTAATAAGTACTGTTTCCTTTCTTTATTATTTTTAGAATAATGGGGATATATTCAAGTCAGTGTAAAACCTTGGATCATGCTGTAGTTATTTTTCTTATTTTTTTAAAGATTTTATTTATTTATTCATGACAGACACAGAGAGAGACAGAGACATAGGCAGAGGGAGGAGCAGGCTCCCAGTAGGGAGCCTGATGTGGGACTCCATCCGGGGCTCCCCGGGATGGGGATCCTGTCCTTAGCTGAAGGCAGACACTCAACCACTGAGCTACTCAGGCATTCCTGTGGTTATTTTTCATATTTTCATTTTTTATTTGTCTTCATAAAACAATGAGTGGTTAACTCTAAGCTAGATACCGGTCCCTCATCCATCAACTGAAAACAAATGCAGGTTCTAGTAAAACATTTAGCTTGTAGCTGGGTAATGCAGGTCTATTCCAAGTCCACCTACCATTTGCATAAGCATCCAAGTCCAATTCTAATTAGCATCCTGAAATCAGACTTAGTACTTATATTTTAGCTACATTGTTAATTTAAGACAAACACACTTAGCCTAGGAAGAAAAGTTCCATACACTTGGAAATCCAAAGACCGTATTAAAAATGAAGAGAATTTTTTCTTAGTGCTACCATCTTAGAGTAAAGGAGACTATCCAGGATAGTATCAGTTAAGTGGTACAACACCTTTGCTTGGTTTCTCTAAAGATCTGCCTTAGGCTCCACTTAAAATAAAACAATGGTGCATGTCAGTTACATTTGTCAAATGAACACTGGTGAGTTGTATGGATTATTTTTTGAAGCCACACCAAACAAGATAAAGCACACGAATGCTGAAAAGTTGAATTCGGGCGGAGGTTGGGGTAGTGGGGGTTGCTTTGGCATGGAATCTGGGCTAAGAAACATTGGTCTTAAATCCAAAATCAAAGCAACTGATTTGTAAATAAAGTATTTGAAAAGAAGGCAAAACAGAAGATATTTTGAGCTCCTTAGTAAAGGTATAGACAGACAAGATTGAATACTGGGGCCTTGACAAGTCTTGTCCGTGAAGTCTTGTTCTTATTCTGCTTTCTTCAGAAAAGTAGAGAGAAGGGAAAGCTCATTTCCAGAGTGTAAGCTGAGTTCCAGCTACAGCAGCCAGTGGTTTATCTGAGTTGTCTCCTTTAAACACCATTATCATGCTATAAGTGACATATTATTATGCCTATTTTTGAAATGAACAACAAAACTGACATTCAGGAAAGTAAAGTGCCTTGCCAAGTCACCCAGCTATTGAACTGCATAGACAGAATTTGAACTCAACTTTTATTTACTACAAACCCCATGCTCAATACTGGCCTACAGCAAGCTCCCTTTCAGGACTCATTTGTACTACATGAGTACGACAATATGTAATTATTGTACACGTCCTACTAAAAGTGCCCATTACTATGATATATTAATTTCAACAGGTAAAGTTCACAAATTTATGGCAATAAAAAGAACCATTTTGAAAATGGTATAATTTGTATACTTTTAACATTTGCTGCATCATATCTGTCAGAAGTTTCCCCAAAGAAAAACCAGTGGTTTAAAGCAGGTAAGTAAGTTGTATAGAAGCATATAATACATTTCATTAACAGCCAGTTAATTTACAAAGGCTGTTATCTTCTCGTTATTCTACTGTGATAGAGTTGTACCCAATAATTTAATAATGGAAGCATGCTGAGTTTTCTTGCATTTTTATAGGGATGCCCACTTAATAATGCGGCAGTAAAAGGAACAGGTGTACTTTATCTTTCATTCCAATTTTACAGATGAAATGAAGTATCTAATGTCTTTTTGATTGTGGACTGCTATTCAACGGGGCAAGGATGATACTACCTTATTTACATTTGCAAAATGAGATAGGTTAAAGCTGGGTCTCAAGCAGTTCCTTTTTCCATGAGGGATACAGAAGAAAAATCGAGAGAGGACACATTGAATTCTCAAGATGTAAGGTTAAAAATTTTGCATATTCAGTATCTCTAATTTTTATCATTTTTCATTTTCACAGAATGACAAATTTCTTTAGTGTATTGTTCTAAATCCACATATAAAAATAGCTATCCTGGGGCTAATTTGTGTCAATTTTCTTGTGTGGTAAAAATAGATAGATAAGATACTGAAGGACAGGTCCCCCTAAACTAAAATTTAAAAATAATTAATCCACAGATTTAATCCACAGGATACCTAAAGGTTTTGTTTAGATGAAAGGTAAATTAAACCTGCTCCCAGAAATCACTTTCAAGGAGGACATTTCCTAAGAAATGGAGCCAGATGGCTCATCATCACCCACCAGGCCACAGTAATAAGTTAATTTGGACAAATTGCCACATACACCCTCAGCCTCAGTGACCTTTAATTTCTAACAGCTTTAAAAGCATCCATTAAAGTAAAATAGAGAAGAAAGAACTATAAATAGCTGACAGTCTTCAGAAGGATTGTTTGAAGATTAGAACTTTTGGTGCTTATTATACAAAACCTTAATGGTAGGAGGAAGGAAGAAGCAGTAAAAGGTAAAGTGAAATTAAAAAAAAAAAACTCATGCAATTAAGATTATTACCCATTTTCTAAATTAATGTGGAACCCATTTTTGAAATTCTGAATAATTTATTTGTAGTAAATCAAAAATATATTCTGTGAACACAAAACATTTGAAACTATGTAAAATATAAGAAAGAACTAAAAAAATGTCAAAGGCAGTATCTCCAGTAAAATGTTGCAAGATCAAGGCGTATCAAACTTTCTTTGGATATACGTTCTTTAAATCTCATCCATTTTTTCCATCACTTACTGTTACAGATTATTCTTGATTTTCTGTAAATTTCAAGGATTACATTTATTAGATCAATTCTTTTTAACAATCTTAGTTTGAGTTGACTGACATCAGCGAATGGCCTTCTTGTATAGTTATCTCAATTAATGGGAGATATGATTACAAGATTCTATCTCCTGCTCTTTGTAAAGTGATGTCAAAAACAGAATTAAAACTTAAAATCTTGAACCCACAAATTAGCCTGTCAACCTTGTCATACAGTTGCTTTACTCATTTCCACAGGAAATTGCCTACAATCATGTCGACAGTGAACAAAAGAAAAATAGTAATTCGTTGGAGTATATCAAACCATAGATTCTTGGATCCCTTTAAAAAAAACTATTCAACTCTAACAGTCTTCCTGTTACAACTCTGAGACAAGTAAATCTTATTGTACTTGCTTTGGAGATGGATGGAACCAAAAGAATAAATTAGGGATACTTATAAATTGGGGGTAGTGCAATGATTATCCCTTTTTATTATGAGCTTCTTGAAATCAATGCCACTTGAGATCAGTATTATGAGATTATCTCTATCTAAA
Source organism: Vulpes vulpes (assembly GCF_048418805.1). Lineage (NCBI taxonomy): Eukaryota > Metazoa > Chordata > Mammalia > Carnivora > Canidae > Vulpes > Vulpes vulpes. The sequence goes on from NC_132786.1 coordinate 41,018,349, forward strand.
AGGATTTACTTCTTACCCAGGTGAAATGCTAAGTGCTGGAAAAATAAAGCTATGGTAGATGTTTCTGGTTTCTAAGAGTCAGAGGAAAAGAGGAGACATGGTTGTTTCCGAAATAATTTGATATTCTTCAAACAAGAAATAAAGTACAAATCATTGCACGTTTTCAGGTTTAAATTTTCTCTCTTGAAATGAAGAGACTGATGTTTAGGAGACTACAAGGTCCCTTCCAGCCATTGTCTTTTATGATTATACAAAAATTATTCTTATATAGCAGTCCTTATATGGCTTCAAGAGTTCTGCTGATCAGGGATCAGCAACCACATACAATGATCCAGGGCTAGACTCACGTCCTTTACACAAGGAGAGAACAAAGTTTTCCTCTGATCCAGCTCCCCAGCATTTCATTGGACTTCTGACCACATGGAGAAATGTTTGCTGTGTCTCCAGAGTGGAGTATATAAAGCTACATGTCCCTTCATAGGTTATAATTGATTATTTTTAAATAGTATGAACCTAATACACCTATTGAAAGAATAAGTGAATAAATGAAGGAATTATAAACAGTAAAACCATATCATTCTGACATCCTTTAGCATAAGTTAATAAATATTGGGCATCTCTGTGCTCTTAAACATTTAGGTCTGCATTTATCTTAATTTTTACCCCACATCAAGTTCTGTGTGTATGTGTGTACGTGTGTGTATGTGTATAAATATACATGTTAACACAGGCATTCAAGTTGTTGGATAGATGTATGATTTTATATTTTTAAAGGAAATCTACAAAAGAAATCTATATAGACTTTGTGATAATAGAAAGCTGAAATCTCTCAGCTCATTAAACTAATTTGATCACTCTTCCTCTCCCTATATTATACTTGATACTTTGCTAACTCGCACAAAACCATAAATTGGGGAAAGGTGCCCTCTTAGGAGACACTGCCCCATAGGTTTGTGGCTTGGTGAGTATCAGCACCGTTTAACAAATTAGAAGAAGGCTTCCCTTCTTCAGGTGGAACTCTCTCCCCCACCCAGGGCTCAGAGACCTGAGAAAAAGCTGGACTTAAGTTCCTAGGTATCCTCTTGGCTTGGAGCCCGGAGTTGGGCATATCCTGCCCACATAAGGCCCTGGGTTACACAGTTAGCAAAGGGAATCAGCCTAATTCCCAGGAAGCGCATAAAAGTCATTCCTCCCCAGTGATGTACGTGCACTTTGAGGTGTACTTTCAGGCATGTACTTACTTTGGAATAATCAAAAGCTGAGCAAGGCATCAGCTGAGCCTCATGTGTGCATTGCATTTTGCTGAGTGGTGGGGGATGTATAATTACATGAAGAGAGGTCCCTGCCTTCAGAGCACAGTCTACTCAGAAAATCAAAACAAAACCAGGCAATGTGGTGTGATCTGAAAATCAGTTTCTGAATATATAACCGCTTGGTTTTTCTTTCTTGCTTTATATAACAAGGAGGTCCGGCAGGAGGATTTTGGGTGTTATCTACCTGGGGTGATAGGCTTTATATCTCTAGTCTACAAGAGCAACTTGTAAATGTTTTATCTAGTGCTCACTGTGAAGAAACAACTATAAGAGTTATCTGCAACCGGCTGGGAGGCTTCCTAATATCACATCACATAGTATCAAATCAGTGGTGAAGACCGGGGTGAATGTTCCAGTCCTGGGATGCTGTGCAGGCACAGGCACAAAGATAGAGTTGCTATAGCTATATGTGGAACAGGGGCAAATCCAAGACAGCCGAAGCCAGGTGTTGATGTTGGGTTATACAACCGGAAAGGGCAGGACAAGACCAGACTGGGGTCCGTCACTCCATCTTCTCTGACTAACCAGAGGCATGTAATTGCCAAATGGTTTGATATCATTTGGGGATACAAGTTGGATCTGTAGCTGCGGAGCAGCCTTCTTCAGTGTGGAATGTTCAGGGACTGAATCCAGGATCCTGGCCAGCATTATACCACACGCTGAGCATCCAACAAAACGGTTGACCAGCTCAGACGCACATTCATACTCGTGCATGGGCACAAACCTCCAGAGAGAACCAACCCTGATGTGTAATCTCAGGCCTGGGCCACGTTCTCCTACTTCAAAGGGGAATCCAATGAAGGCAAGTACTAGAAATGGGAAGTTTTCCAGGAGAAGAGTGTTAAAATATCAACTCCTGTAGAACTGTAACCCAGAGAGAAATGTTCTCCTCAAACAACAACACCATTTACAAAGTGGCTTGAAGTCAGTCAGAGAGAACGCAGAGTTTGGGAGGTGAGCCAAGGAGCTTGCATTTCTGCGATGCTTGTGTGGGTGCCAGTGATAAACATTAGTGCATCCCTTCGGCCCTCCGCCTCTGGAGAGCCATCTAAGGGGCCGCAGTGCCCCCTAAACATAAATAATCTTCATTTTCAAATGAACAGTAGATGCATGGGAACAAGATTAGGGAGACTTTTTTTTTTTTTTTTTTCTTCTCAGCCCTTTATGGAAACTTCCAAAGGAACAAACTTCAGCCTACTATGGAAGTTTTGCTTCAAGTGATGTCTCTGGAGACCAGTGCGCCCTCTGTGCTGTTTACTACACTGGACTTGCTCTTCTCCCATAGGATGCCCTCCTTTTAGACTTAGAGACTTTAGAGCCAGTAAGAAGCTTAATCAGATTCGAAGGTATGGTTCAAAGGGACATAAAAATGACCATTATCTTTGTCATGCGATGGTCACATGGACTCATTCATTTACCTTTCCTTAAGATGTTTTTAATTTTGGTAGGGGAAAAGGATGCAACAATCACTGGGCGAAATTGTTTGTGTGTTTTTTGGATAACCAAGTTATTAATGACCATTATTTTTTTCAAACAGAAATATATATATTCTCATTAATTTGAAAATATCTTTGCGCTGAATGGGAAAACCCATAAATGTGTAAAATCTGAACCTTTCCTGGAAATATGTGTTACCAGCACAGATTGGGCCATTTGTGTGTGTCACACTGTCTCACTGTCAGCCAGGAAGTGTGGCTTGGCATGTGAAGTATTAAATTATAAATTTTTTTGGATAGCATTAGGCTCTCGTTTCTTTTTTATTTTTTTAAGATTTTATTTATTTATTCATGAGAGACACAGAGAGAGAGAGAGGCAGAGACATAGGCAGAGGGAGAAGCAGGCTTTCTCTGGGGAGTTTGATGCAGGACTCGATCCCAGGACCCTGGAATCATGACCAGAGCTGAAGGCAGACGCTCAATCACTGAGCCACCCAGGTGTCCTTAGGCTCTTGCTTCTAATGAGGCTGCAGAGGCTGAGAGAGAGAAAGAGAGAGAGTAGAAACGGCCAAAGAAAAAGGGAAGTAAATGTATGAGAGAGGGAGGCACCTAGGGAGATTAAGGAGAAAAGATGCAGGGCTCTTCTCTGTTATTCTTGCACAGACTGGACGTTCAGTTGAGAGATATTATCCCTCCATAAGGGGGCTCTGGGAGGTCAAATTATGGATTTATATTATCCTTGTATGCACACTCTGAATTTCTCTTCGCCTGACACAAAAGCAGATGCTTACAAATTATCCAAAGAAGTGAGAAGTACTGTCAATTAAAAGTGCAGGAAAGGCCATTTAGGAGAATATTATTATGCAAATATTCACTGTAAACACTTTTGGTATGAATGTGCAGAAGGCCATATCACAGAAAATACAAGTTTTCCTAGGCTAAAACTCTCGACCTGATTTGGCTCACGTTTTTCTCTTTCCTTGGTTTCTGGTTTCCAAGCTCATAACACCCTGTTGTATGTTTTCTTATTCTAGATCAGGATCAACTGCAAGACCATAAAAGGAAGAGATCTTGAAAATTAATATTTTGGTAGAAGTCTGTAGGAACGTAATAGAGAAAATGTAAAAGCTTTTCCCTTTCTATCTTCTTTCCCTTTACCCCCAAGTCCTCTAAATGGCAAAATGACACTGTGAAGAGGGGCTTTCAGTCCTTTCAGCAGGGACAAAGGACTCCAGTTGAGAATCTCCCTTCTGCCACGACCCCCCAGTTGGTGCTGGATTCTTCCAAGGAGGTCCTGCTGAGCTGTTAGGAAGTCAGGCATTCGCACACTGCTCACTATCTTTCAGGGGCCAATTAGCTAGTTTGGAATATCCAGACCCTGGGTTCCTTTCATTTCTCTTTCAGCAGCTTGCCTTTTGGTCATTTGCTATGCTTCATTAAGAGGGGCAAAGCTCAGATCTGTCCATTTGGCTCACCCTTAGGAGCTCTGATGGGAGCTTTCTTGGGGAAGGCAATTGGAGCCATTGAAGAGAAGATGTGGGGATTATCCGTGGATTAGGATTATCTAAACCAGTGGTTTTCCAACCCTTTTAACTAGGGGAAGCCCTTTCACAGGTAAAACAAAACAAAACAAAACAAAACAAAACCAAAAGCAAAAACTCCAAACTTGTGCATGACATGACAGTAATTATACTGTTAGTATCTATTAAGGTAAGCACATGCTCATGTGAAGGAAAGGCTTGTTCTTCTTGTCCTCTTGGTCTTCAAACACGTTCTGTTCCCCTCCCAATTCCTCTTGGACAAACATCTTTCCTAGGGCATCAATACTTTGAATTCTTTGTGATCAGACTTAGGAAAAGTAACCAAGATTTACAGAGGAGGCCTGGTATCTCTCATCTGCTGGAAACTCATACTAACACACAAACACAGATTGTTGAGATGTTTTTGAACAACAAATACTAAACACCAAGGGAAACGCGAAAAAGAACCTCTTTTCATTTCATTATAGACGGTTCCGTTTGTGAAGGCTTAAATTTGAAGGTGGTTAACAATTTTCTTGTTTAGTGATTCTTCAATTTGCATGTGAATCAGAAGGAGCTGAAATCATGGTGAGGGTACAGAAGATGATTATATAGAGTATGACCCTACCACATTTTTCATCAATGTTTTTGCCTGTTTAGTGAATGGGACTTGGGGTTAGAATTTCTGAGTACAAGTAGACATCAGGAACAATTACAAAGACTTGCACAGTACCAACAGAGAAAAAACTCCTTTCCTATGTTAGGATACATATTTGTTGTTTCTCTTTGTTTTAAAAATTGTTCTCAGTATTTGGGCTCCACCTTCTCCCAAAAAGGTAACTTTGCCTTCATCATCAAGAAAATTGAAGTGATCACATATGCACTACTTCAAGTTATTAGCAACATCTGCATTCTTGGAGTCAAAAAAAAAAAGCTGCTTTTCCATGTATTTTTCTTAGACTTTTTCTTTCTTTTCCTATTTGCTGATGGTTCCCAAATTGATACTCCTGCCCTGTCTTCTCTCCCAAGTTGAAACTCAGACATGCACACGACCATGGCCACGTACATGCACCTGGATGCACAGGGGTCTCATCTTCACCATCTCCTCTCTAACCAATTTATCCCACACAATTCCTCCTCTCACTGGAACCAGCATGCCACCAGGCATCCAGGGTTGGAATCTGGTGGTAAACCTACACTCCACACACCCAATTAATCCCCCAGTCTTTCTAAATACTTTCTAAATATTTCTCAAACCCACCTCCTACTATTTAACTCCAGCTATATCCCATTCAGGCTTTCATAATCTTTGCTCTAGATGCTTACGAGGACTCTTAATGACTCTTCATTGCCTAAAAATAAAGTCCCTACCTGTTAATATGACATTCAAGACTTCTCATGACCTTCCGTTTCCACTTTCACCTGCCACTCCCCACATTCCACTTTATCAAGCTGCACACACCAAGCGGCTGCTTTTATTCCTCCTACTTGAAATCTCCTCCCTACTTTCATCTGATTGACACTAATCCATCGTCTCTGAACCCATGACCAAGCTAAGGGCCACTCCTCTGTGATCCTATTAAACCTTGTACCTACCTGTTTCTTATCACCTGTATGTTATATTATATTGTAATTATCTGTGAATTATATTGTAATTGCTTGTTAATTCATATTTTGCCTCCCTTTGATTCTTCTAGTCAAGAGGGAAGATGGTTGCCCAGACTGTGACAATTTTTTTTTGTTTTTTGTTTTTATTACTTTTTAAAGATTTTATTTATTTATTCATGAGAGAGAGAGAGAGAGAGAGAGAGAGAGAGAGAGAGACAGGCAGAGGGAGAAGCAGGCTCCATGCAGGGAGCCTGATGTGGGACTCGATCCCGGGCCTCCAGGATCACATGCCAGGGCTGAAGGTGGCGCTAAACCGCTGAGCCACCTGGGCTGCCAGGTTTTTGTTTTTAGAAAAGGTGCTGGAAATGCTTTGACACACTTCACTTGAGAACTAAACTCGATTTTTCTCTTCCCCTTATATCAGGGCAGGGTCATCCCTTGGCCTGTAACCAACACAATGTGACTGTGTGACTTCTGAGGTTAGCTTAGAAGAGTCGAGGCTGCTTGGCCTGTGTGCTTTCTCTGGGACCTTTGTTCTGGGGCCCTGTTCGACCTTGTAAGGAGTCTGACTGCCCTAAGGCTGCTGTGCTGGGAGGAGGTTCAGGTTGTGTGAAGAGGCTACATGTAGGTGCTCTCCTGAGCCCGGCCGAGGTGCCATCTGACAGCTAGCATTGACCACCAGCTGCGAATGAAGAAACCTCCAGGTGATTCCAGCTCCAGCTGTGGAGGCATCTGGGCCTTTGAAACTTTCCAGCCCAGGACCCTGACCTTGAGAGGCAGAGCCCCTGTGCCCATCCCAACTCCTGACACCCACAGTCCGGTGTCCAGGGCGATTTTGCAGCAGTGCCAGCCAGAGCACACAGCCCCCGAGCAGGCTGCTCACAGCCCTTCCCTGGCTCTCTTCGCTCACGGAGCCCTCCTCATTCTTTCAGTGCGCCTCTGGGGCCACATCCTAAATACGCTCCATTCACCCAAATCATTGTTTCAGTGGTTTCTTAAAAGGGAAATCCAAATTAAGATATTGTCCAGACTCCTGACCCCGCCATTAGATGTTATTCAGGAAGATGTAAAACATTTTAAGGTGCTTTAAATACCACTTTAAAAGAGTACAGAAGGAGCTGAAACTTGGACCAGAGAAAGTGGTCCTGAGGTAGCATAATTATTAGAGAAGGCAGTTGGGCAGGCTGAAGGAATCCAGCAATACTTCTGCCTGGAATGGAGGAGATTTTTTTAAAATTCATTTATTTATTTATTTATTCATGAGAGACACAGAGAGAGGTAGAGACATAGGCAGAGGGAGAAGCAGGCTGCCTGCGGGGAGCCTGATGTGGGACTTGATCCTAGGACCCTGGGATCAGGACCTGAGTCAAAGGCAGATGCTCAACCACTGAGCTACCCAAGGCATCCTGAACGGAGATATTTTTTTTTTTTATTTTTTTATTTATGATAGTCACACACAGAGAGAGAGAGAGGCAGAGACACAGGCAGAGGGAGAAGCAGGCTCCATGCACCGGGAGCCTGACGTGGGATTCGATCCCGGATCTCCGGGATCGTGCCCTGGGCCAAAGGCAGGCGCCAAACCGCTGCGCCACCCAGGGATCCCCTGAACGGAGATTTTTAAAGGCCATTTGCAACAATGGCAAATTAAAGGAAGAAGCTGAAGTTAAATATACATTTTTGTTTATGCAGTAGTTTTCATTTGGAGAAAAAACTTTGCTTCCAAAGGTCTGAAAGCATGTTTTTGTGAATATCTTAGACTTTCATTTTCTATAGGATTCTCAGCTAACTATTTAGATAGGATTGATTTGGCCAATGGAAAATTAGGAATTAAGATGACAACGGAAATATCTTTAGTATAGAGTGAAGTTCTTAATGTTCCAACATTTTCCAGTATTCCTGGTATTGGCTAAATTCAGTCATATGACAGCATTCTGAATTGTGCTTATGTGTGTGCATCTCATGTGAAATAGAATTTTCTGCTCCAAAAGTATTTCAAAATGAAGACCACTCAGAAATCTTGTTGACCAAAGAGTTCACAGACAGCAGTCCACATCAATCTAGATTCCAACTGTGTTTGTAATAAAGATACGTATGAAAGTAGAGTAAGTCAAATGATTTTTTCTTCACAAGACCACATTCCATCATCCAACACTCACTTGCATACCACTGTCTCACTCATCTCTTTAACACACTTGTCAGAGTTCATATTTAAGTATCTGAAGAATAGTCTAAGGAGCGGGGCTATGTCCCAGGGCCTAGCACAGTGCCTGAAACATATTTATAATATTTGCTGAATGAATAAAGCAGTGCATAAGGCCAATGCATCTCATCATTTAGACCATAAATACTGTTCATTCCTGTTTTGTTGTCAGTACAGTGCCCCACCTAGAAGTGACCCTTGATTGCAAAACTCCAATGAACAAAACCCAGACTGAGTGTCTCTCTTAAAAACAGGCAGAAACAGACTCCTCTGTTAACAAGCATACCATCCAGATATCCCATGTCCTCAATCACATTGCAAGGAGTCTCACCTATCGTCCAGAAAGAAGTAAGTTGCTTTTTACAGGTATTTAATGCATGACCACTGCAAATAAAGAGACAAGAGGCAAAAAAATATTGCTGAAATGATGACAAGGATTCATTATTTGGTTGGGTGCCAAGTAAAAGTCAGTTCCAGTTGTTCCATTAACAGTCAAAACTTTAGGCCCTGCCAAACATTACTATCTGCTTGTGCAATTTGGCACAGTTGTTACTAGGTCAGGATTGCAACTGCAAAGATAGTACGGCCAATATGTTGCCAGTAGGATTGACTATAGAAGATATGATACCTTTTAAAGCATGTCACGTTATATGCAATTATAGTAATGGGTAACTTATTTAGCACTTCCAATGTGCCAGACAGCTCTCTAAGTGCTTTGTCTTTGTGACTCACTTCATCTTCACAGCAACCTTGTGTGGCAGATGTGTTGACATCATGCCCATTTTACAGATGGGGACACTAAGGCACACCGGGGTTAAGGAAACCTGTCTGTAGTTACCCACATTATTATAAGTGGCAGAATGGGGACTGAAAAACCCACCAGATAGTCTTAATTTCTTAATTGCCACACAATGCTGCTTGTCACAACCACTATGCCTGACTGCCCCAAATCAGCACAAATGCCTGACTTCCAAGATCTGTTACAAGGATGCTCAAACAGGGCAAAGAATAGACCTGCCTCATATTTAACACTAATTATCATAGACGTCAGGCTAACAATGGTTCTAGAATAATTTTCTAACTAAAATGAGCAATATTTTCATAATGTAATAAGCTTTATAGTACCACCTGGACCTGCTCCAAGCTGAAAGCACTTTCTGGTTTGCATTCATCTTAGTGGGATGTTGCTTATGGCAAATGGGGTAAGTAACATGCAAAGAAAGGCTCAGCTGTAGCTTTGCCATGACCCAAGACCATGCCTCCGCTCTCTGTAATCTTTAGTTATGAAGTGAAAGGCTAATCATCTGATACCGAAGCTCGAGGAAGGTTGGCACCTGCTTAGTTTTGGTCATCAGTTGTGTTTGCCCAGGGCAGGTGCTCAGAAGGTCACTGCAGCCCGGCACTCCCTCGCTCCTGTTACCTTGTCTTCCCCCTCCTCCCACTCCCAGTTCCTGGGCCACAGACTCTTCCCTTCATTGTTCTGGGTGCTCTCTCACGTCCCCAACTTCAGCAGCAGCTTCTCTACATCCTGGTCCTGACAGAATCCCTGGGCCACCCCGGCCCCCTCTTCTTCTTATTCTGCTTTCTCTGGCTTCCGAGAAATTCTCTCAGCTGCTGTCTCCCAATCTTCATTCTCCAATCTCTTTTGCAGTTAAACATCTCCCATTGCTCCTCTTTCTTCCCTGAAGACCAGCCCTTGGTCCACAAACTTCCCTTTCCCTCCAACTGCAAAAGCCTCATCAGAGGAGGTAGGGTCCCCATAGACAGCCTGCACACACTGCAACCTTGCAATTCCAAGGCCATCACCCACCATCCATCTATGCCATTTTATTCCCCAGAGTGCATCATTCAGAAATCTTCCACTGTGACATGACCTTCTGGACTCAGCCTCCCATCCTGTCTTCCCTCAATAGTGGATCTCTGGTTGCACTCATCATTCAGTCCTGGCATGCATTTTCAATTCCCCGGATTCTCGGATTCTCGCTTCTTCACTGCCTTCGACCAGGAAAACCTCTATACTGAATTAAAGCTGCAATTCACCCTTTCTTCCCTCCCTCCCCCTGAAAAGGTAGCAAATTACCATTGGAAAAAAAGCCAATGCTTTGCAAGTAACAGCCATTACCATTTAAGCGCCCTAACCTCTGTGGGGCTCTTTTACTCATTTCTGGACTGGATCCTCTCCATTTCTTCAGGATTCCTCTAAGCCTCCTCCACTCATCTCAAGCCCTGATCCATTTTTAGCAGACTGTGTTGTCCAGGGCTGCAGTAAGAAAGCGGAGGCCATGGGCTGTGATCTATCTCATCTCCCCAGACCCTCTGTGTCAAGTTATCCGTTGTCCCAGCAATCTCTATCCCAATTCCACCAGTCTCTGGGTGGGGCTGCATGCCTCCTAACGAAGATTCTCTTATATTGTGCCTTTTACTCATCTCTTGCATTACTAGGTCAATAATTTTCTTAGTCCTTACTCCTAGTTTCAGCTTCGATTTCTCCCTGCCCCCCTACATAAATTGGCAACTTCCCCTCAGCCAATCTCTCTCCCCCTGATTAAAAGACATACAACCGAAGCCCAAATAACAAAAATAGCAATAAACAGAAAACCAGAACATATCCTGAAGCCATTATTTCCCACCCAAAACTATCCCCATTTATCATTCTTTTTTCCTTTTCAGGCAAATATCTCCAAATGATAAACTTCCACTGATGCCGTCACCTTGTTCACACACGTGGCCATATCCTGCCTTCCAATATGCCATCCATTCTTCCTGAAATACCTTTGCCTGCCAGGATCCTCGAGGCTGGGTCAGGGCCTCATCTGGAATTGCTTTGGGACACCGGCCCCATTTCTACCAATGCACTTCCCTCACTGTCTTGAGTATTAAACAGGGAGACCCTGCTGTGCATGGGATGTGCCATGTTCACTGTTGTATTCTCATTGCCTGACAATACCTGGCATGTGGGAGAGAATCAATAAGTATTTCTTGAAAAAATGTTTCCATATAAAGCTCTACCAAATGATTCTGTTCCACTCATATTGCTTCTACATTGCTTTAATACAATTTGATCATTTCTGACCCAAAATATTGCTGCTCCCTGCCAGAACAATATTGTTCCCATCTGCTTCACTAAGCTTCACAAAGATCTTAGTTCTTTGTAGATCAGAGTTCTCCTGGTTGAAGTCAGCTGGCCAACAGAACATCATTTCTACACTCACATGGTCTCCTCTAACACTTTGGATGTCACAGACTAGTAAAATTTCCAAACTATGCGGGGACAGAATTGAATTGCTAACCTTTACTATCCTAAGTGAATGTATTAATCCACATCACCTAAAACCAACTTCTACCATCACCATCATTTCATAAGTGAGGATATGTTAATAACAACCAAAAAGTAAGAAGAGCAGAAAAAAGACAGGGCTTGAAACTAAATATATTTGATGCTATTAAAAATTCAGTACATCACTGTTGCTCATTTAGGGGCTGCCATAACAGAAGATCACAGACTGGGTGGTTCAAACAACAGAAATGTATTTTTTCACAGCTCTGGAGGCTGGGCATCTAAGATCAAGGTGCTGTCAGGGTTGGTTTCTGGTGAGGGCTCTCTTCCTGGCTTGCAGACAGCTGCTTCCAATGGTGTCCTCACATGGCCCTTCCTCTGGTGAGCACACTCCTACTATCTCTTGCTCTTCTAATAAGGACAACCTCATTTAACCTTGATTACCTCCTTATAGATTCTATCTCCAAATGCAGTTGCAGTAGAGGTGAAGGCTTCAACATATGAAGTGAGAGGCCACCATTTAGTGCCTAATAATTGCCCCTTATTTTCTCATTTTATTGCAGATCATTGGGAATTTCAACCTGGATTGGCACCAGTCTGTAGGCCGGGATTTGAAAAACACTGTTCTGAATATTGTAAATACCACACATACAGACTCTTGAAAAAATTACCTTATTGTATGTATTTATATATTTAATTCTTGTTACTGTATTTGTCAGTAAGTTGGAGTTTAATCTTTGTTCTTGCAGAAATTGGCCTGCTCTTTTATTTATTTATTTATTTTTAAATATTTATTTATTCATGAAAGACAGAGAGAGAGACAGGGGCAGAGACACAGGCAGAGGGAGAAACAGGCTCCATGCAGGGAGCCCAATGTGGGACTCGATCCCGGGTCTCCAGGATCACACCCTGGGCCGAAGTTGGCACTAAACCGCCGAGCCACCCAGGCTGCCCCGGCCTGCTCTTTTAAATGGCAAAATGCTTTGAGGCAAAGTCCTTGGACAGAAAGACTTTTTGAACAAATTTATCCATTTATTTAAAAGTATTCATTGAGCACCTAACCATGCAAATAGAATGCAATTGAATCCTCTTAGCTGTGGTGTTATGGAAAAGAAAAGCAAAACTGTATTTAAAATAACATGATCTGGATTCTAGCCACCTCTCTGAGCTTTAGTTTCTTAATCATTAAAATGGAGATAATCAGGGGTGCCTGGGTGGCTCAGTAGGCTAAGCCTTCGACTCTTGATTTGGGTCGTGAGATCAGTCCTGTTTTGGGCTCCTTGCTCAGCAGGGAGTCTGCTTGAGATTCTCTCACTCCTTCCTTTTGCCCCTCCCCCCTCTCTTTTAAAAATAAATACATAAAACTTAAAAAAAAAGAAAAGATAATCATATATGTTTCCTTAATCTGTTTAAAAGGATTTTATGAGGGTGATTGATTAACACTGAAGTATTTTTTGAAGTATAAAATACTATGCAAATAAAGGTACACGTGAATTAGAGATAACATAGTTGGATTAAAAATATTGAAACATGCAAGAATTAAATGAAAAAGCAATTCTTAATAATACTTGATTCCATTTTATAAAGTTATTAGATGAGGAGATCAGAGAAATGGCATGTCTCTTGATATCAGCAAAGCATTTTGCAACATTTTAGTGATGTTCTTTTAGAATGAATGGGTGCTGGAACAATTAGATGGAGTCATATTTTGGCTGAGCAACTGCCTTTTAGGCATACTAACAATTAAAAATGAATATGACCCTAAAGAGAGATCTCTATTTTATCCTTGATCATGTCCTAAGCAGTATTTTGATTAAATTAATCTCAAGGTCCCTGATTAAAGGTTCTAAGTGGCATGCTTATAAAGCCTATAGGTGTCACAAAATTGAAGTAAAGAGCTAATATATGAAGAGATAAAGACTCAATTATCTCAATAGGCTGAAATGATGGGTAAGGGAAGGTATATGTAAAATAAACAAGATTAGGTTTATTTATTTATTTATTTTTCAAGATTAGGTTTAACTGGGACATATGCCAACCCTATACTCAGGCTGGAAAAAAAAAACCTGTTGCAGAAGAGAAAAGACTTAAGGATTCTATTTCATGTTAAAAAGATCTGCTTCTACATGATCACAAGCTTAAAATGAACCACCAATATGGTGTAGGTGATAAAAATGTGAAGAGTAAATTACATTTACTCTTGGAATTATAGATTATACTACTATTGTCATATGGCCTAGAACAAAGGAGGAAGAATTCCTACCATATCCTACCTTGCTCAGAGCATTTGCAGGGTATCTTCTTTACTAAAGAAGGCTATTAACAAACTAGAAAGCACCTAAAAGAGACTGTTTAAAGACCTTACTTAAGAAAATGCTGAAAAAATTAAGGAGGGATATCCTGGAGATAAGAGGATGTCTTTCTTGCTTGCTTTCACATATCTGACAGTTCACCATGTAGAAAAGTAAGCAAAGATTTTACATGATGCTCCAAAGAAAGGTCCCATGACAACTGTCCTGTTAAAGATTCTGACCAAACAGTAATGGCTCAAGAGACAGAGTAAGAACCTGGCCCATGGTCACACCACTACTGAGTCTCAGGATTTATTTACAGAAAATGGAAGTCTCTTCAAGAACTGAAACCAGAAAGGTAATTTCACTCAGGTTTGGACCAATATTCTCATTGTTAGACCACACTGTACACCTTCAAGTACAATACTATGAAGCTATAAAATGTTCACATGAAGTTATCTAGAGGACAGAGAAAAATGGGAAGTTATCATATGATCTATTCCCCAAGCCTTGCAGTAACAGAACAGAACTTCGGGTAACTCCTAGCAAGTTGTAAGAATAGTTCCAGGTTAAACCAAAGCTGAGCAATTTACACCAAGTTATAAAGTGTTTGGAATGCATATGGAATTCATTAGCATAAGAAGTGAAATCAGTTAAAAATATGATTAGCCATGTGAATATTTTAGATAAATGAATATATATAGAACTAAAATGGGTTTTGAAGGATGAAATTGTTATTGGTGATTTTCCTTTACATGGATGTTAGGGAGTAACAGTCTTTTGCAACCTGTCCTTGGATGCTCATTGCAACATGGCTCCGCCACAATGTGGTTGCTTTTGTGTGAGTGGTGATTCTCCTTTTGTAGAACAATACACAGTGTGTGTGTGTGTGTGTGTGTGTGTGTGTGTATGTTTACGCATGTGTGTGCAGTGCTTATATATGTATAGATATATATGTATGTGGATATATAAAACTAAAATCAGGGCACCTGGTTGGCTCAGTGGTTGAGCATCTGCCTTTGGCTCAGGTCGTGATCCTGGGGTCCAAGGATCCAGTCCTGCATCAGGCTCCCTTCAGGGAGCCTGCTTCTCCCTCTGCCTATGTCTCTGCCTCTCTCTGTCTCTAATGAATAAATAAATAAATAAATAAATAAATAAATAAATAAATAAAAAATCTTTAAAAAATTTAAAAAAACAGCATTAAAATCAAAGGAAAAGACAACTGTAAACATTTTAGAATATTCATTACTAATTTAATTCCTTTTCCTGTTGCCTTACTATATGGTATTAAACTTGAAAAAGCTTATCACATAGCCTGTTTTAACTGAAAATAGCAACAGAATGGAAATATCCTTATCTGAGCAGGCTCTGGAACCTGCCTTCCTATAGGCTGCATGTTCTGTGATGGCCAGTTCTGTGCTTCAAAAGGGGAGGGTTCTGTTACTCTGGGTCCATGCCATATGCTAATTTCATCTCCCCTACTCTAATACCTTCTTGTATTAAAAAGTTAGAGTCTGAAAAAAAAAACAACAAAGGCAGCAAATGCTTAGAAGTAACAAAAACATTGCTAAGTTATAACATCTGGACTTCATCACTGCAGCACTGACGTCAGGACATAGCCCAGATGTTAACTATAGTAACCATCTAAAGTTTGGGTGAACGCGGTCTTCCCTTTAATTTGCAAAATCCTTTTTGCAAAAATCCTTGAAAACATAACAGCTTAGGGATATAAGTAGTCTACCAAATATTTAGGAGACCAGGTTTGGGATTACACAAATACACCAGCTTTCTAGGTGTATTCATCTCCTCGGAATGTTGTGGTCTCTCACTTGGAAATCCATTCCCCACCTCCCCATGGCCCACCAAAAAAAGATAAAGAAAAAAAAAAAACACCTAGAAAAAACAGCCAGAAGGGAAACTGTGAATTTAAAAATGAGAAGTAATGAGTGCTGAGCCTTAGAAAATATGTGGATATAAGTCAGGATGCTCTTCTCACCCATTCGAGGGCAGTTAGTTGTAGCCTGCAGGAGAAGCATCCTGATTTTTATATTTTATGTATATGCTTCCACATTTTCTAGGCAGTTGAAGAACAAGAGAAGACATTCAAATGCAGATAAATCATACTTTAAATTTTTGTCCAACTTTGGTCATTATATTGAATGAATGTGTAAATAATGGCTGGTCTTGTTTTCATAGTTGATAGCTAATGAGGCTATGCTACATGCACTCATGTGTAGGATGATGATTGAAATAAGATGGAATAAAATTTCCTTAGCAATTTCTTAACCTCACCACACCCTCCATTACCAGATATCATTGGAAAAACTGCTGATTGGACAAAGACCAAACTACAGTTAAAGAAAGAAAAAAGGATCTCTAGGAGTAAGGGAAATGGATATAGATTTCTGACTTACTCATAGATGGAAGGTCTGAATATAATCTTATTCTTTTTTTGTGATTTCATATGTTAGGGTTGTGACGTGACTAAAAATCACTTCATATTAACAAAGTGTCTGGAATTCATTTAACAAATATTTAGAAGGCAGAATAGTGCTGGTTAAGGGCATTGACTCTGGATTCAAATCCTGACACTCTCAGTTACTGTATAATCTTGGAAGAGCTAAAGCCTGCTGGGGTGAGTTTAAAATATTCCAAGTAAATTTCATCCACTATAGAATGGGGAAAACTATACCCACCTCACTATATTTTTGTGAGTTAGTGATAATTGTATGAAAAGTCTACAGCAGTATCTACAATATAAAAGCTTAATAAATGACATAATTAGTTATATCTCCTTGTGCCTTGCCTCATTTACTTTTTTTAATTTATTAATCTAGTCCCACCCCCTCTGTCATGATCACTTTCCAGAGAACTCCAGGGACAGCTTCTTTGCAATCCCCACAGTACTGGTGGGCATTAATGTTGTCTGGAGCCATCTTTGCAGCATGTGGCAGGATGCCTGACATATAGAAAGTACTCAATTTTTATTTGTTAAATGAGGGAATACTGCCCTTTTTGATGTTTAATGGTTAACGTACCTGTCTTGAGAGTATAGCCTGTGTCTTATAATTTTCACTACAATGCAGCACAGCAATGAACAAATATTTGGGCATATAGCATATTTGAATAACCCCATTTCTTCAGAAGAACAACAAGAAGATTACATAAGGTATTGACTTGCTTGTCTCACAGAACTGATTTAGTTCCAGAGTAGGGAATACAAATCAAAACTCATGACTAATGACTTCTGGTTGAATGGATTGAACGAAAAAAAGTCTTAAAGGTAGTTTATTAAGTAATCGTATGTATTTATTACTATTTAATTCAAGCTTTCTAAATTCCTAAGAATTCAAACAAGGTCTTACTTAGCCTACATTATTACAATAACAATGACTTGTTGTCACAGATTTCTGCAATAGTTTAACTAGTCCAGAGGCAAGGACAGGCTCTCTGGTGATGGTTATAGGTAACCTAAAGTAAATAATGTCTACCAGTAACATACTGATTAGTATCGAATGAATGATATTCTTTAAATACATTTTGCTCTGAGGCCCACTACTATTTGTAGTCCATGTGCTGTCCTGTTTGTATTGGAAGATATAATCAGCGACCAAGATCCCTTCTAAACTTTTATAGCACTGCAACCTAGACATCCTAAAACTGTGGTCACTTATGTCATAAAATCAAGTTCTCTCATGAGAATTATCTATCTAGTATTTTTTTTAAAAGATTTTATTTATTTATTCATGAGAGACACAGAGAGAGAGAGGCAGAGTCACAGGCAGAGGGAGAAGCAGGCTCCATGCAGGGAGCCCGATGCAGGACTCGATCTCGGGACTCCAGGATCACGCCCTGGACCAAATGCAGGCGCTAAACTGCTGAGCCACCCAGGCGTCCCTCTATCTAGTCTTTTAAAAAAAATATGTATGTATGTATGTATGTATGTATGTATGTATGTATGAATTTAAGAGGGAGAGAACATGTGAGTGAGGGAAGGGGCAGAGGAAGAAAATCTCCAGCAGTCTCCCCACAGAGTGGGTGCCCAATGCCAGGCTCTATTTCCAGACCGTGAGATCATGACCTGAGCTGAAATCAAGAGTTGGATATTTAAACAACGGAGTCACCCAGGCACCCCAAATCTAACTAATCTCATCAAGCAGTTCCCAGGATCACATATGCTTACCTTTAAAAAAAATGGTAAAAAGTCTGGCATGCCTATTGAGCAAGTAAACAGCATTATGGCTATTGCTAGAGATGATCTTGTATGATATAATTTATTTTACATGTTTTAGTCATCGTGTGAACATTTGCAGATCTCTAAATAATGAAATGTTTGCTGTACTCAGCATTAAAAATAAGTTAGTGAAATATCTTGATTGTATCAAAAATGTTAACTGAATGCAGGATATGATGCCGGCTTTGTTTATGTCAGCTACAGAAAAAATAAAAAATAAAAAGAGGAAAGAAGCTGTGGGAAAGCTGTATGCTGAAGGTAGAACATTCTCCTAATCCTAACCAGCTGTCCTTGCTTGAATGCATGGGAATTTAATAGCAATCTTCCTGCCTCTCTCTGTCTCATGATGTGTTTACTGAGTAGCAAGCTTGTACTCATTTTACTGAAGCAATGACAAAGCTGTTTTCTAGCTTTGAAAGTATCTATGAAAATACAAGAAGGAAATAATCAAAAGTCACCTTGAAATAAAATATATGTAAGTACTAACAACAGATTTCTCCCAGGCTGTTACATGGCAGGGAGCCACAATTAAGTAACTACTTAAAACACAGCAAGTTCAAATTCATTTATTCTGCTTTAGAGTGGCTACTATCTCAAATGGAATCACACAGCAAATCACAAGTGCAAGGGTGACAGAAACACAACATTCCAGTACCTGAAGATAAATAGCCAAGGCGTCACACTCCAAACTCTTCAGATCTTTCAACTCCCCCTCCTTCACATTTTTCTTTAGGGCCTGACAAATTATAAATCCTTGACTTCACAAAGGAAACTGCAGCTTTACTTTGAATCTCTTGAAGTAATAGATCAAGAGAATACAGAGAAGTACAGGAAAGAAATAACTTTTTTACGTTTTGTTTACATAAATATACTATAGAAAAATATGTACATAGGAGGGTATTTAGATCTGTGTGTTTCTTAGAACAGTTATCCATATATGGATTGATTTGTAACATCTAGTTCCTCATTTTTGCTTCAGTCCTGTGACGTTTAGGAATATCATGGGCTTTGGATTCAGGAGAATTGAACTCACATCCATCTTCAAACTCTTTCCAGTTAGGTGACTTGGGATTAAGTTACTTAACATTGTGATCTTGAGTTTTCTCACTTGTCAATGGGGAAAATGATTATCTGCCTTAAACAGTTATTACAGCACTCAAAGAGATCAATGACTTATGAACACTATTGGGATATAGTAGGTCCTCAATGAAAATTCACTTCTATCTCTTCTGACACTCCCTTTCCTGTTTGTCCAGGGTTTGTTCAGGGTTCTGTTATTTCTCATAAGGACAGGAGATGGTCTAGAACTAGCCATAGAACGCCCAATTTCATTTTGTGACTAAGGAAACAATGAGACAATGAAAAGCATAAAATAACTTAAAAAATGCTCACTCAAGTCACTCCAGTGATGCATGGCATGTTAATTTATGGATGCAAAAGGTCTTGGCCACCTCAGTACCATCCAACATGAAAAATTATGAATGCAGAATGCCCACAGATAATCCAGTGCTGTGAATAATGATGATCTGAATTAAGTGCAGTTAGAATATCTTTATAAGTTCTACAAAAACATGTGAATAGTGCTAGGGGTCCCTTGGGAGCTTATAGGAAAATGGGTAAGTAAGGGACCTTTAAGTTTCATTAGCTTCATTATAAATCTGCCTGACCTGGGGATCCCTGGGTGGCTCAGCGGTTTAGCACCTGCCTTTGGTCTAGGGTCCAATCCTGGAGTTCCGGGATCGAGTCCCACGTCAGGCTCCCAGTATGGAGCCTGCTTCTCCCTCCTCCTGTGTCTCTGCCTCTCTCTCTCTCTCTGTCTATCATAAATAAATAAATAAATCTTAAAAAAAATCTGCCTGACCATGGGGGTGTGGGGAATCAGTGCTATTATTATTATTATTATTACCATATTGACATTATATAGATTTTAATCTTAAAACAATCTCACTTCTCCAAACCAATCACATTTCCCTCAATTCTTTCCCACCCGCCCTACTTGAATTGGCATGTAAACTTGTTTTCTCTGAGTAAGCAATGGGAATGTTGACTTATTTGAACTGGTGTGTATGCGTATGCTGCCTGAAAAAAAAAAGTACTGGTATGCTATGCGGGTGCATACCAGCACTATACACAAGTACAAGAGATGTTTTTTTCTGTTCAAGTAGATTCCTATCTAATTGGGTGAAAAGGACTAACATTGAAACAGCTGCACGATGAAATAAATAAAAAGAAACATATAATTGGGATGCCTGGGTGGCTCAGCGGTTGAGTGTCTGCCTTTGGCTTTGGGTGTGATCCTGGAGTCCTGGGATCGAGTCCCATACTGAGCTCCCTGCATGGAGCCTGCTTCTCCCTCTGCCTGTGTCTCTACCTCTCTCTGTCTCTCTGTATCTCTCATGAACAAATAAATAAAATCTTTTAAAAAAAAAGCATATAACTAATTACAAACATTTAAAAAATTGGTAAATGCTACAAGACTTCAGATAAAAAGAACAACAGTAAAGGCTGACTTTGTTCTAAACATTTATAAAGACAAGAGAATTGAAAAGTGAAGATTTTGGTTAAGGGGATCATGCTACATTTGTTGAAGAACAGGAACAAACCATAGAGACAGGAACCCAGTGCTTTGGTGGAGCTGTAAGCAGACAAGTACGGTGGAGGAAGAAAGTATAGCCAGATAACAGAGCATCATCACAAGCAGGTAGAGTTGTTTTGATTTTTTTGTTCCTGGAATCACATGCCACTGAAAGTTTCTGGGCAAAAACAGTGACAAGATGAAGATGGTAACAGCCTACATGACGCTGGAGTCACAGGCAGAAGCTTAGGAGATGTTGACTTTATGTAGGTAGGGTTCAAGGTGGTCTGTGCTATGATGGTGCACATGGGACTGACTAGCAGGGACGGGGCAGATACAGAGGCACACAGCAGGTACATGTGACAGGATCTGGTGACTGACTTAATATAAGCAATGAAGGGGAAGTAAGGCAACTTGTAGAAGAGGAACAGACTCTGAGCAACAGAAAATGAGGTTAACCTTGGAACTGGTTTGAATCTGATGTTGCAAGACCTCCAACATTTACTGAGCACGTGCAGATCACTAAAGATAAAGGGTCAGAGTGTAAAGATATGAATAGGACAGATGAAGACAGGTGGGTAGGTAGGTAGGGGGACACAGAAAAAGAGACAGAGAGAGAAAAAAAAAGACTGAAAATAGAAGAATACAAGTATAAGTCTCGTATCATTTGAACTTTAGGAATGATCAACACTGAAGAATATTATCCAGAGATAACTTATGAAAAAGCAGTGTGATCATAAGGGAGATATTACTGATTCAAACAGCTTCTGAGTGTTTTAATTGGTTTAAAAAGAATGTGAGGCAGACATCTTACTACTCCTTGATATCTGTTTTCCCTTCTACGTTGTCCTACACAAAAAATGTACTGTATTTTAATATATAATATTCATTATGCATTTCTGCAGTATGGCAGTTTGTGTGTGTTCATTTGGGTTTATACAACTGTCTGTTGATTAAAGCATTCTACAAATGTTTGTGTGTCAGGCACTGTTTGAAGCACTAGATATACCTAGGTGTACAATACTGAGTTCCTGGCCTCCAAGAGAACCTTAGATTCTAGAGGGAGGGAGAGATGACAAACAATCATATATAGCATTCTGGGATAAATGGATTACATTAGGTCGATAGAGGAATGTGATTTTAATAGAGTGACCCACAAAGGGTCACTGCATGGAGTGAGGGAGAAAGCCTTGTGACTCTGAGAAAAGGGTTTTTCAGGATGAAGGAACAGCAATTGCCAAGGAACCGCAAAGAGGCCAAAGTGTGTAGAATGGACTAAACTGGGGGAAGAATATAAGAAGGTAAGGTAGGAAAGGTAGGCAGGCCTGGGGCAGGTAAGGACTTCTTGACCATAGAAGGGATTTCATTCTAAATGTAAGGGGAAGATATTGGAAGGTTTTCAGGTGAGGAGTGACATGACATGATTTATGTCTAAAAATATCACTCTGGTTGCCACATTTGAAATAAATTATAGGAGGGGGTAAGGGTAGATGTAGGGAGGTAGTTAAGGATACAGGTTCGAGGTGACAGTGGCTTGGCCCAGGGTGGTAGCAGTGAGGGTGGTGACAAGTGGCTGGATTCTCCACACATTTTGCGGGTAGAGCTGATGTGATTGGCTGATGGAAGGAATGTAGGGTATGAAAGAAGAGAGGAGTCAAAGAGGACTGCCATGAACTGAGATGAAAAAGACAAGTTTTTACGGGAAAGTGAAGAAGCTCAACTTTGGAATATCAAGTGATTTTTGGCAAGATACTTAACATCCCTGGACATGTTTCCTCATTTGTAAAACAAGGTTTATAACAGAATCTACTTCATAGGGTTATGTAAGTATTAAATAACAGTGCAAGGAAAACTGACCAGAGGCCAGCACTGCATGTTAGGCATCTAGCTAAAATTAGATATCAAGAAGTTGAAGAAAAACTTCAATCTTTTAATCTATGACAAAGGAGGAAAGAGTATCCCATGGGAAAACCACGGTCTCTTCAACAAATGATGCTGGGAAAATGGGACAGCTATATGCCAAAGAATGAAACTGGACCACTTTCATATACCATACACAAAAATAAACTTAAAATGGATTGAGGACGTAAATGTGAGACCTGAAACAATAAAAATCCTAGAAGAGAGAACACAGTGATTTCTCTGACAATGTTGTAGCAACATTTTTCTAGATAACCCTGAGGCAGGGAAAACAAAAGCAAAGATAAACTATTGGGAATTTATCAAAATAAAAAGCTTCTGCACAGCAAGGAAAATAATTCATAAAACAGAAAGACAACCTACTGAATGGGAAAAGGTATTTGCAAATGATATATCTGATAAGGGGTTAATATCCGAAGTATATAAAGAATTTATACAACCCAACACCAAAAAAAAAAGAAAAAATCCAGTTAAACAACAGGCAGAAGACATGAACAGACATTTCTCTAAAGAAGACATGCAGATGGCCAACAGATACATGAAAAGATGCTCAACATCACTCACCATCAGGAAAATGCAAATTAAAACCACAACGAGATATCATCCCACACTTGTCAGAACAGCTAAAGTAAAAAATACAAGAAACAACAAGTGTTGGGGAGGACGTGGAGGAAAAGGAACCCTCATGCACTGTTATCAATGCAAATTGATGCAGCTACTGTGTAAAATGGTATGGAGGTTCCTCAAAAATATAAAAATAGAATTATCATATGATCCAGTAATTCCATTCAAGGAATATGAAAACACTAATTTGAAAAGACATATGCACCCCTATGTTTACTGCAGCATTATTTACAATAGCCAAAATATGGAAGTAATCTAAGTATCCATCCATAGGTGCAGGGATAAAGAAGCGGTATGCACACGTGCACACACACACACACAGGAACATTATTCAGCCATAAAAAGGAATGAAATCTTATCATTTGCAACAACATTGATGGATCTAGAGGGTAAAAGCTAAATAAAATTAGTCAAATAAGGCAAATATCATATGATTTCACTCATATGTGAAACTTAAGAAACAAAACAAATGAACAAAGAAAAAAAGAGATAAACCAAAAAACAGACTCTTAACTATAGAGAACAAACTGGTGATTAACAGAAGAAAGTGAGTGGGAGGATGCGTGAAATGGGTGAAGGGGATTAAGACCATACTATACACGATGAGCACAGAATAAAATTGCCGAGTCACAATACTGTACACCTGAAACTAATATAATAACAATGTATGTTAATTGTACTGGAATTAATTAACTAATTAATTAAATTAAAAACCCTTCAATCTCACATTCTTTCTGAATCTTTAAAAAAAGGGCAGGGCTTAAAAATTTATTCTCCATCCTCTCTTTTGGGATATGGGTGCTACAGTTATGGGAGAGAGTGAACATTCTAAATGTCAATCATGTCATGTATGCTAAAAATAATAATAATGCTGATGGTGATTGTGACAGAATAAATAAATGAGCTGTAGAAATCTTGGTCATCAGAGAGAATTTCAAGCTGAAATCAAGAGACTATAGAGAGAACAGTAAATGGTTTATATTTTGAAGAAAAGAGAAAAGAATTTAAAGAATTGCTTGAAGGGAATATATCCCATGAGAAATGATAAAAGGTATTAAAATTAGGAGGAAAAGCAATAATCATGTGATGATGAAGAAAATCCACACATTGTTCTACAAAGTGTGACTTATATCTCTTTTTGGACCTTACATTGTAAAGAAATGACTTGTGTGGTCACCTTAGTAAAATGAAAGATTATTTAACTAAGGAAACTATAAACTCACCAGTATTTCCAGGCAACTAGGAGGGGCTAATTATATTCCCATTTTTAAGATGACATCTGGTATCTTCCCCACACTAAGTCTGCTGCTTCCAACTTACCCATATGATGAAAGGAAAAATTGCTAGGTGGATAGATGAATACAAGAGCAGAGGTCTCCATGCCCCTATTTGGTAGTTTAAACTTCAAGACCGAAGAACCATCATGAGTTAAGTATCTGTCTGGTAAAATGTTGAGGTAGAGACACGGGTTTTTAACATGCACATCATTTTAAAACATGATGCTTTTCTTACAAAAGACATTTAAAAAATAGGGCAGCCCGGGTGGCTCAGTGGTTTAGCGCCACCTTCAGTCCAGGGCCTGATCCTGGAGTCCCGGGATCGAGTCCCACATTGGACTCCCTGCATGGAGCCTGTTCTCCCTCTGCTTCTGACTCTCTCTCTCTCTCTCTTTCTGTGTCTCTCATGAATAAATAAATAAAATATTAAAAAAAATACATTTAAAAAATAAGTATTACTATTTACTCCTCTAATATGGTAGAATTAAAAAAAATTTATGCTTATTTTTGCAAATTAATGCTTCCTCCACTTAAAGACAATTATCTACTGTTGGAGGACAGGGTTGCTTTTCAATGACATTCAAATAGTTGGTCCCCTCTGCCAGGTTTTCATACTTGGTTCCAGGGAAACTTTGGTCTTCACAAAGCCTTCAAGAGATTTTTTTTGGGGGGGGGATGGGTGGAGGAAGGTATTCCCTAGGTGTTCTTGTAAGCATTTCTTCATATAGGTTATTGGGAGGATGTTCTCTCTGAATCACATTTTCACTTCTTCTCATTCTTAGACTTTCCTTCCATTTTCTATTCTCATCACCTACCTCAGCTGTATTTGTACCCAAATACAGGGTCAAAATGGCATAAATGAACTTACTGTTTATTATCACTGTTAAAACATTTTTAAAAGATTTTATTTATTTATTCACGAGAGAACAGAGAGAGACAGACAGACAGACAGACAGAGACAGAGATGTAAGCAGAGGGAGAAGCAAGCTCCATGCAGGGAACCCCATGTGGGATTCGATCCCTGGTCTCCTGGATTCCGCCCTGGGCCGAAGGCTTGCTAAACTGCTGACCCACCAGGGTGCCCTGTTAAAACATTTAATTCCAGTGTAGTTAACATATAGTGTTATATTAGTTTCAGGTGTACAGTTTAGTGATTCAACACTTCCATAGGCCACTCAGTGCTCATGATGACAAGTGCCTCCCTTAATCCCCATCACCTATTTCATCCATCCCCCCCACCCCTCTCCCTCTAGTAACCATCAGTTTCTCTGTAGTTTCTCTATAGTTAAGAGTCTATTTCTTGGTTTGTGTGTGTGTGTCTCTTTCTTTTTCTCCCTTTGATTGTTTGTTTTGTTTCTTAAATTCCACTTATGAGTGAAATCATACAGTATTTGTCTTTCTCTGACTTATTTCACTTAGCATTATACTCTCTAGCTCCATTCATGTTGTTGTAAATGGCACGGTTTCATTCATTTTTATGGCTGGATAATATCCAATATATACATATATATCATATATTAGTTATTATCACCTTTAAACAGATACTTAGTTACATTTTAGCTTGACCTACATATAAAAACACACTAAACTGAAACATTATTATTTACAATCTTTATTCCAAACTTTGCTCAGCTAGTCTTTGCTTAATTCAATTAAAATTTAAAAACTTTCCATGATATGCTGCTATATATGATATACATATATAAGTTTATATCTGTATATATGCATATTCACATGTATCTATACATATATATAAATTTGACTATTACTATCTTACCTATACTATTTACATTTTCATGTTTTTCAAAGTAAATATTCTATGATTTTTTTATAATATTTGAAAAATTCCCTTCTGTATTGGGTATTATATATATCATTGGCTAGTGTGTAATACATGTTGAACACTTTGGCCATATAAGATGTGCGTATCTTAGATTATGAAGTTTCCTCCTTAGATGAATTACTCTTCCATGGAGAAACTTCTACACATATGTACATGGTGGTATGAACAATAGTATTACTAATAACAAGTGATTGTAACAGCACATAATTGGAAACAATCTAAATGTCTCCTAACAGGAGAATGAATAAGTAATAGTGTATTTACAGAACAGGAGTAGGAATAAATGATCTTTATGTTTCAATATGAATAAATCTCAAAAATATAATTCTGAGCAAAATGAATTGCAGAAAGATACCTGCAGTATGGTATCTTTGAAATGTGCAAAACAGTAATTATTATTTTCTTAGGTTACTATGTAGTAAGAGTATAAAAGTAGTATGAGAATGATTCAACACCAAGTTCAAGATTGGAGAATTTCAGGGGGCAGTTGGGAGAAAGAAGAAGGAAAATATGATCCGGGAGGGACACCCTGTAATTTTACATTTTAACTACTAAACAGTATTTTAATGTTTTATTACTTAAATTAGTGCTTGATACAGAGTTTTCTTGTATGTCTAAAATATTTAGTGAGGGTAATATTGCTGTTAGTTAATTGATAACATATCTAAAGATAATTTTAGAGAAAAGATTTTTGGAAAGCAAAGGGACCAATTTCAAATGTTACCCAAACTGTACTGAATTAAAAAAAAAACACAAAAAACAATGAATATGTTATGGAAACAGCAACTTAAGCCATCCGAGATACTGGGATCAAATTTCCCAGGGTATGACCGCATGGACCATTAGCTAGAGCAACATCACCTTCATTTTACAAAAGCAATTAGTACATGGTTCAGTCTTCAAAGGGAGCAAGGATTACCTGCTCTTCAAAAGTTATTAAAAGCACTTGGCTTTTGACCCTTAGAACTCAACTGGTACAAAGTATTGGGGTCAGTTTCTTGCTATCCTAATAAAAGTTGTCAAACATTATTTTGCAAGACTCCATATAAAAACAGAGACATTACATAAGTTATTGTGACTTGAAAACATCCACTTTTACGTAGAGACGAGTGGACAGCTCAAGTTATGGCCTTTTATTAATCAGTTAAAAATATTATAAGTCAGAATATGGAATAAGGAAAAGAAAGCATGCACACACAAGGACAAATGATGCATTGCGAGCTTATTAAGCTCAGTATCTCACTTAAGTACAAAATGGGTAAAGAAAAAGAGCAGATAATCATAAAGAAGTTTGAGAGTTGGGGGTATGTGTGGGTCGGTGGTAGGGATTAATCACATAAGGCCACAAAGTTTCACTCGGGGAAACTACACAGCAAAGTGGGAGTCATGTGCAGGGTCACAGAAATAAAAACATTTTCTGTGAACTGGCTTCACAGGAATGGGAGCTTGGAATGTGTGTGGCGGTAGCTGAGAAAGTGGGTATGTGGCTGGGATTCAATTGTCCTTGTCTCCAAGAGGGGAATATCAACAGGCGGCGGTTTGCCCTCACCTCCCTGGTAATGCCCTTCCCCGACTAATGCTTTCCTTTTTCCTTTCCTTTTTTTCTTTTTTTTAAAATTAAACATTTATTTCCCCCTTTCCCAGACTCTTAAACTTGGCTCTGACATGCCGGCTAATCCTTGGGGTATGTGCAGAGGGGCTGGTCACAGATTGTTGTTATTGTTTTAAATGGTGCAAAAGGCATTTACAATAGATTTTCAGGCACCATTTTGAAATAATTGTTCTGAAGTTTACCCTCTATGTTTATCTTCAGTTGTGCAATGATTATGCTTGCCAAAGAGCTTTGGCTGGAAACAGTCCTGGGTTCTAAGTCATCAATGTATAAAAGTGATCACTGAAGGACTAAAGACACTGTTTCTCTATCTTCCCTTTATATCCTACCAAAACCAAAACCAAAAAGCCAGAAATAAAGAAGCTTAAAATTATGCACAAAGTGTTGCATATAGATTGGAATTGGTGACATCTCACAAATTTACAATATCCTAAGTATAAAATTCCCAGTGTTATTCTCACAGTATTACTGTATTCCACCTGCATACAAAAGACAAGAGTAAGGTACTTTGGGTTGCCTTGGCATCCTTCAACATTCTCCAACCTGGTGCTCATGGCTGCAGGCATGTTTGGTTGGTGTTTGTTTGGATGTTGTCTGAGGCCTCAACATAGAAGAAGGGCCTCAGTTTCCCCCTGTGACTCAGTAGCATAGTACTTTGGTCGATTCTGTCTTTTAAAAAAGCCCTCTGCAGGGGAGCCTGGGTGGCCCAGTCAGTTGAGCATCTGACTCTTGGTTTTGGCTCAGGTCATGATCTCATGGGTCATGAGATCAAGCCCCATGTGGGGCTCCATGCTCAGCAGGGAGTCTGCTTGAGATTCTCTCCTTCTGCTCCCACCCCTGCTCTCTCTCTCTAATAAATAAATAAATAAATAAATAAATAAATAAATAAATAAATATTTTTTTCCAAAAAATCCCTCTGCATAGTTTTAATATAAATAATAACTCTTAGAATATGGCAATCAACCCATATAGAATAAAACTTGAGAAGACCTATATTCTACCCATATCTACATTGCTGTGGGTTTGGTCCTATCATCTCTCTTCCCTGTCCCCACTGGTTTGTTACCTCATCGGTCCATCCGTGAGCTACACATGAGGCAACATGCATGCATTAATTTCATTTGGCTGGAATTCACTAAATGAAATTCTAGCTTCTTGTAATAGCACAAAGGAAAGATGTTTCTACTGCAGCCTGAAATTACATGTTCAAACTTGTTTTCATCAGTGAAAAATTATAGTCCAAAGACTGTCTTATCAGAATTGAAAAACAATGTTTTGATGACATCCTTTTCAACCTGAGATGGGCTTCATTTTAAAAAGTTTTATTTTAAATACAGCATATTGTAAGGTAGATTAGGAATGTTCTTACTCATCTAGTTTAGTTTTTTTTTTTTCTGCCAGATGTTTATGTTGGTGAGAAACCAATAACACTGTCTAGACCTCTAGAATATAGTAATCAAGCATGACTGGAAAACATTCAGAGGTCACACTTCAATCTGGACCTACAACATCCTGCTATTCAAAACCAGATTAGAGATGATGGATCATGATAAACAGAACCACACTGAATGCTGAGTCAGTGATTTGAGAGTTGTCGGCAAAAAAAAAGCTAACTATGTCACAAAAAATCTACAAAATAAAACAAAGTCTAGACATCATTAAATGTGCTGTACTCCTACCTCCACCCCAAGTTGTCAACAACCAGATGCTACCTTGTGACTTTTACATCAGCATCCTGTAAATCAGGAATCCTCAATTTTTTTATGGAGGAGTTCCTTGAAATGACGGCTTCCTGAGGTGTGTGTGTGTGTGTGTGTGTGTGTGTGTGTGAAATTGCCTAGATATGCTCATACAAGTAAATATCCTAAAAACACAGAGAAAGAAGAGAGAGAAAAGTGATATATAGTGTCAGGTTGTTTAGAGATCACCAAACAAGATTTTGCTAAGCAATAAGGTGCCGTGTGTGTGTGTGTGTGTGTGTGTGTGTGTGTGTGTGTGTTTTACTATGTCTTGGTGGTTTTATCTAGAAGGCATTCATTAGCTTTTATTGCGAGTGTCTCAGTTCTTGACTGAAATAGTGACTGGAGATTCCTGCTATGGAGAATCAAAACTGACACCTCTGTCACGACACCAAATTCAGCACTAACATTTTTTACTGTCAAATGATCAAGAGTCAGAGTCAGAGTCCTGGCAAATCATAAAAATGTCTTCTTCTCACTCTCTGCTTCCTGGCTGCCACTTGCAAGTCCTTACTGAACTTCTGATTTTGAACACTCTTGAGCTGTACTGAATACAAGATATTGGTCAATGACTGTCTCAAAGAAGGCAAACCTTACTGATTCCTAAGGTAAGTAAGTATGGAGTAAAATCATAGTGGAGTTCTTTATTTTTTTGTTTTCTTTTGTTTTATTTTAATTTTTACTCAGTGGAGGGAGCAACCAGGTGAATCAGTCCAGCTACTAGTACAAGAATTTCTTAAACATTGAGGAACATCCAAATAACTTACCTGGCTGAACGTATGAGTGCTACTATGCAAAACAATTTTAATCTGAAATATGTGTATTTGCCTTTACGCCACCTTCCTGGTGCATGCACGTGCGCACACACACACATCTTCACAGTCATATCCTCATAGTGGCATAGAGGCTCTTTGCTGCAACGATTCAAGTGCTTTCATTTCCATGAGCAATAGTGGAAAAGTGATAATTATGACTTTAAAAGTTAGCTGTGTCAGGGCAGCCCAGGTGGCTCAGCAGTTTAGTGTAGCCTTTAGCCCAGGGCCTGATCCTGGAGACCCAGGATCGAGTCCCACATCGGGCCCTCAGCATGGAGCCTGCTCCTCTCTCTGCCTGTGTCTCTGCCTCTCTCTTTCTCTCATGAATAAATAAATAAAATCTTAAAAAAAAAAAAGTTAGCTGTGTCAGGGAAACTTCCACTAAAAATAATGTTCATTGAAGTACAGATGAGCACGACTGACAAAATGCAGAAAAGCGAGTGCTAATAAAATAGCGTGGATATCCTTTCATTATACAGCACTTGGATCAGAGGCAAATTCATGTTGCAGAGAGGAGAGGGGGGCAGTATTGATTGGCTCAGCAAGTACCCTATGATACCTGTCAAATTAGGTTTTAGATACCTGTTTTCCTGTAGGTCACTTTTCCTGCCAAATATAGTCTAAACTAGTGGCTCAGTAGGTTAGGCATCTGCCTTCAGCTCAGGTCCTGATCCCAGGGTTCTAGGATGGAGCCCCACATCAGGCTCCCTGCTCAGTGGAAAGCCTGCTTCTCCCTCTGCTATTCCCTCTGCTTGCGTGCCCATGCTCTCTCTCCCTCTCTGTCAAATAAATAAGTAATCTTAAAAAAAAAAGTCCAGAGAGTTTTTGTCTTTGTGTCTTTTCTACCACCTATCATTCTGTCTTTCACATAGTGAGGGCACAATCAGTATTAGCTAATTTGGAGTTAATAAAAGATTATGCCCATTCAGTACAAAGCCTCTCTTTGTTACTTTTTGCGTCACTGGATGGATGTTTTGTCTGCCTTCTTGACTGCTCAGTGTCTGGGCCATGTCCCATACTTTCTGTTTCTAAGCCCCTTAGTTGAAGGTGAAACATTCATTCTGAAAACCTTTCCTGCTTTCTTTCATCCTCAGTCTCTCTACCTGGCCACACCAAGAAGCCAAAATTAACGAGATTCTTTGGAATTACTAGTGAAATCACTCCTAAGAGAAAATAAGGCCAAGGTACATGAACATATTGTCAATATTCAAAATATGCTTTAATTAAAAATATGAAGAG
Source organism: Vulpes vulpes (assembly GCF_048418805.1). Lineage (NCBI taxonomy): Eukaryota > Metazoa > Chordata > Mammalia > Carnivora > Canidae > Vulpes > Vulpes vulpes. The sequence continues at coordinate 41,049,872 of NC_132786.1, forward strand.
TTGGAAGCATCATTAATGCAAATTCATACCTCCTTTGGTAATGTTTTCATCGATTTCATTAATCTCTCCATTGAATAGATGATAATTAATTTTCAAACTACTGAAAGCATTCTAGAGTGTCATCAATCCAAAATAGACTAGAATTTTTAAAGATCATCTTATATATGGAGTTTCCTATGATCATATACTTAATACTTGAATTTTATCACCTCAACTATTTTTCTTCTCAGTGTGACATAATTTTGGTTACTGGTAAACAATTAATAATATATTGTCATATATTTTTTTTAAAGATTTTATTTATTTATTTATTTATTTATTTATTCATGAGAGACACACAGAGAGAGAGAGAGGCAGAGACACAAGCAGAGGGAAAAGCAGGCTCCATGCAGGGAGCCTGCCACGGGACTCGATCCCAGGTCTCCAGGATCATGCCCTGGGCTGAAGGCAGACGCTCAACCACTAAGCCACCCAGGCATCCCATATTTTCTTTTTTTGAAAGATTTTATTTATTTATTTATTCATGAGACACACACACACACACACACACACACACACACAGAGAGAGAGAGAGAGAGAGAGAGAGAGAGAGAAGCAGAGACACAGGCAGAGGGAGAAGCAGGCCTCATACAGGGAACCTGACGTGGGACTCGATCCTGGGTCTTCAGGATCATGCCCTGGGCTAAAGGCAGCACTAAACCACAGCCACCCAGGCTGCCCAATAAGTCATATTTTTATTTAACTCACCCATCATTATTTTTTTCCTTTAAAAATGCAATATGACTGTCTCTTAAAATTATGATGGAAAGAAAAGATGTCCTGACTTCCAGTTTGGTTCCATAAGAAATTCTGTGGCATCACAAAAGACTTAGACTATCTATTTCAGTTCTATAGCCCATGTATTTTGAAATCTGAGAGTAATTTCCTCCACAAATTGAGATACTTAAAGCACAACTTCCAATTTTAGTTCATTTTAATTTCTGAATCCATCAAGAGCACCTTATTTTAGCCAGTGATGTATTTTAGGCTTTAGGTTACTCAAACTTTGGAAAAAGGTCAACATTGCATCTTTAAAAAATGACTAAATATATGACTCCATGGCACTTTGGAAGTAATGAGTCTGTCCTATGGAGAGGAGAATGGCCAGTTCCTGAGGGAAGATGTGCTAACCTGTCTGTTCCTTCTTTGCAGAGAGGCTCTCCCCCTCAAGGGCACCCTGCTGATGGTCCGATTTCTTACGTGTACAACTTATTTTCTGCTCATGAAGGGAGCAGGACCCATTGGGACTGGTAGAGGAGCTTAAACCAGTGGTTCTCAACCTTGGTACTCACATCCCATCCCTCTCACCCATGCATTCCTTCTCTATTTTCAGCATTTTGTGCTATGAAAACAATAAACTGATTGAGTATATTTTTAAAAGTACATATGCTCTTTCTGATACTGTCCCTAACAAGGGTGTCTTCTCCCTAACAATCACTGGTTTGAAGAACAAACCACTGATGAGTTTTAAACATCCCTCAGTGTCCAAGAGACACTGTGTATTTCTTTCTTACTATGATGGAGTTCACTTTACCATGTAGGTCCTCTCTTGAGTTCCAAGGTAGAATTCAGGTGTGATATTCATGGCTGGCAGGCACGGACTGTGTCTTCCTTGTTTGTTAACCATTAACTAGCACACTGTTTTGCATACAATAGGCTTTCAATAAATCTTTGTGAGGTTAATTAATAATGACTGACAGACTCACATTTTTGTCCATGGATACACACTAATAGGTTTTTAAGGTATTACCAAAAAATATGTAAATGGGAATAAAAATAGTGGTGTATACCTCATAGGATTATTTTAAAGATTAAACGAGAAAATTCTTTAGAGCTCTCAGCCTAGGTTTTGGCACTTAGTAGGCACTCAAATGACAACTTAATTAGTCATTATAGTATTTGTCATAAAGAATGCATCCAAATGGTAATGACCACCTACTGCCAAGTGCCACATTTAGTTCATATTCTGTGCCCAATCTTTAGCTGTGCCTGATAAGTACAATAGTAGCACTACAGTCTTGAATTTAATGATTAAGGGGATAGATCACTTTGGTCTTCAGTTAACTTTAGTTAAGTCTTCATCAATAATTCCAAGCAAATTCTTCAAAAGTATCACAAGTTGTTCACAAGCAATAAGGAAGGAGCACAGAAGGAAAAGTGCAAACTCATCATCATTATCACTCACAAACAATTCCAGCATGAACCTTCTAGATGGTATACCCTCTTCCTTCAAGAATGACAGATTACAGAAGACACAGAGAAGGCCAACAGGTACATGAAAAGATGCTCAATATCACTAATCACCAGGGAAATGCAATTCAAAGCCACAATGAGATATCACCTCACACCTGTTAGAATGGCTGGTATCAAAAAGACAAGAAATATATTTGGTGAGAATGTGGAGAAAAGAGAACTTTCACGCATTATTGGTGGGAATGTAAATCTGTGCAGCCACTATAGAAAACAGTACGGAGAGTCCTCAAAAATTAAATATAGAAATACCATATGATCCAGTAACTACACTGGTATTTATCCAGTAATTACATTGCTATTTATCTGAAGAAAATTAAAACACTAATTTGAAAAGACAAATGATCCTCTATGTTTACTGCAGCATTATTTATAATAGCTAAGATATGGGAGTAACCCAAGTGTCCAGTCATATATAAATGGATAAAGAAAAGTGGCAAATATATATATATACATATTTTATAAAGTGATATTTATTATATCTATAATGAAATATTACTTAGCCATAAAAAAGGATAAGATCTTGCCAACTGAGAAAATATGAATATGGATGGTATTATGCTAATTGAAATAAGTCAAAGAAAAATACTATAGGGTTTCTTTTATATATGGAATCTAAAAAAACAGAACAAATGAATAAACAAATAAAAAACAGAAATAGACTCATAAATACTGAGAACAATCTGATGGCTGCCAGAGGGGCAGGGGCACAGTGATGGGCAAAATAGGTGAAGGGGAGCTTCCAGTTATGGAATAAATAAGTCACGGGGAGAAAAGGTACAGCATAGAGAGTATAGTCAATGGTACTGTAACAGCATTGTATGGGGACAGACAGTAGCCACACTTGTGCACAGCTTAACACATAGGGCTACTGAATTGCTATATTATACACCTGACACTAATGTAACAATGTGTGTCAGCTATACTTCAATAAACAAGAATGATAAATATTATTAAAAGAAAGTGACTATAATCAGAAATTGGAGAACATATACAATAACAAATGTAACTTCAATCTATACCTTAATTAATTCCTCTTGAATAGAGAACTTGCAGTAGTGTATTCCTTTAGGTCAAGTTTTGACTTTATTATTTAGCTTCAGATCCTTAAGCATACCTGTGACTAATTAATATATCCCTTCTACCATGCCTTTGACCTTGGACACGTTTTGTTATTATAATTATACAGACCTTTGGCAAAATTTGCAGACGCTTTACACATACTATTTTAAATGAAGAAAGTCATAGAAGTTTTGCTCCAGAAAGGGAGGTGGCCAAATATCCCTTTCAAGTGGCAGCCCTGACATTTAGCATACTTTTTCCCATACCACAGCTGTGCCACGTGCTTGAAACCCCAGCCTGCTTGTGTTGTTGATCTTTTCCATGTTTGGCTCCATCTATATAGCAATTTTCAAAGCAGGTTCCAACTCGCTTGGGGAGACGTTCAGATATTGTATATGCAGCTTGACAAAGTCACATGCAAGGGCTGATTTCTTCACCGATGTGTAAAAACAGTTATTTTCACCAGTCATCTCATTTTGGAATTCAACAAGGTCTTCACAGAAGTCACCTTCATTAGATTTTTTTCTTTTCTTTCTTTTTTTTTTTTTTTCCTTCCAGAGGTACGGAAATAAATTCCATTTGGCATTGATATTTTATCTTTTATTTTCTATTTTTGGATTGAACTATTTTCGCCCAATAGACTTAGACAAATTATAGCGGTATCATGCTAGTAGGGTGAAGCTTCTATGGATTTAGGGCACAGGGAAAAGAAAAGAGGCGTTATAATAACCAAACTGATGAAGTACTTAACTATATGCCACTGACTCTTCTAAGTACTCTACTCATTTAAACTTTGAAACAATTTTATGACATAAGTACTATCTATGTTCATCCTCTTTATATTGGTAAGAAACAGACTGACTTGCCCAAAGCTATCCAGTGCAAGAGCCAGGATTCCAACCCGGAAGTCTGATGTCATAGTCAGCTCTCCTAGCCAATATATTATGTTTTCTCTCATCAAAGCTGACCTCGACATCAACACGCTTCTCTTTTAATGAAAGAGTAATATCTATTTTAATAGATACATGCTACATCTACCCTCCAGAAATGTGACAGGGTCTCATGAAGCACTTTAATGGTGGTCTCTCAGACCCTTTAAAATGTTACATAGTATTGCATACACCCAGGGAAGTCTTTGTTTACTGGAGGAGCCTGCATACTTTGAGGCATACATCATTCTTGGTTAAAAGGCATTATATATGCCCTTACTTGCTTTTCACTGTGAACCAATGAGCAGAAGACAGTTCACAGAAGTCAGTGTTTGTGGTTTCTCATCATGGGAAGTGGGCCAGAATTCCTGATGCCCCATTGAATTGAGAGCCAAAGTACTACAGAGCATGTCAAACATTCGTTTTGCTGGTGAATTGGAGACCTGGTCAGCTGAAATGTAAAACTTTATTTCACAAAAGACAAGATACTGAACACTCAACAGAATACCCCATGGGATCCAACCTAGTGTAGATACCTGAATTTATTCTATGTCCATTGAATCTCACTTGGATTGACATTTGTCTAAATTTTCCGACCTCCTTCATAGACAATTCAGTTTTCTTCCTTGTTTAAAATGTTTAGCTATGGAAGTAGTGACACATGCCCCACAACAGGCTGAGGCTTTTACATTTTTACTCCCTTACATGTCATATTTCTCTTACAGACTAGATTGAACACTTTTTAAACAATCAATGTGGCTTACGCTGTATAAGCTGTTCTTACCTTATTGGATGCCATTAAATAAAGGCTGATATTTAATTTCTTTTTGGTTTATTTATCTATTCCACTTTGCAAACTGGTGAAAGCTATTGTACATGTGTGTAGTTGGGAGTTTTGCCTCTCTTTTAGCCTCTCTATCTCTCTCCAGTCTGAATGTTAGTGTCTCTTATTTTTCCTTAGCGGCAGTCTTATTGGCACATCAGTCCAAACTTGATTGCAGAGCTTTGTTGGACATACATCAATGTATTCCAGCCATCTCACATAGGAGAGCCCAACATCCCAGTCTATGAGAATGTCTAACTAGAAGTACTTGGAAGTTACAATACGGATAAAGCAAGGATTCTTTGTTTTTTTTTAAAGATTTTATTTATTTATTTATTCATGAGAGAGAGAGAGAGAGAGAGAGAGAGAGAGAGAGAGAGAGAGGCGCAGAGACACAGGCAGAGGGAGAAGCAGGCTCCATGCAGGGAGCCTGACATGGGACTGGATCCCGGGTCTCTAGGATCATACCCTGGGCTGCAGGTGGTGCTAAACCGCTGCGCCACCGGGGCTGCCCCTAAAGCAGGGATTCTTAATCTAGGGTCTACAAGTAGAATTCAGAGTGCCTAGGAACTTGGATGAAGACAAATTTCATATTTTATTTGCATGAAACTCTAATTGGAATTTACCATTTCTTTCAATTATGAATGTGGACAAACTGTCACCTCCCCTCATCTCATGCACAATGGTATTAGCTGTCCCTGTGACTTGTCACCAATAGAAAACAGACTTTCGCATATCAGACACAGTTGATGCATATATCAACAATTTCATTTATACTCATTCCTACTTCACAGTTTTGGTGGTTAACAAACTTGCTCCAGATCACACGTGATTGTGGGTTTTGTGCAATGGACATCCACAGATGTTCACATGACGTCACTGCTGGCCCCATTCAGCCACTGAACAGTAAAGTTGAAAGTTTGCACATTGCTGACCTAGATATGGATGCTGCTCCCCAGTGTTCTATCTATAATGATTAGTGACAAGGAGATGAATCAAAGACTATTGTAGAGCTTAATGCTCTTATTCTAGCTAACAATAACCATCTGTACACTAGTATCTTTACAAAATATTTAACTTATATTTATTTCCCTATATTTTAAACATCAGAGTCTATTATGTAATCTCATTCATTTTCTATTACTATACCACAATTTTGTGTTTGGAATACCTTGATAACTATATTGCACTATAATTGATTTCCTTCATAATTCTATGTATTTTATTTATATATCACAAAATATTATTCCGAAGAATGATCTGCAGGCTTCACCAGAATGCTAAAAAGATCCATTAGCACAAAAAAGGCTAAGAAGCCCTATTTAAGAGTATTATAATGGTAACAGGTTTTCAGGACTGAAATACACCCCAAAGCCTAGGAGTTGTGTACCCAAGGGGAGGGAGGAGGGAGGAGAGGAGCTGTGAGGGGCAAGGAAGAGGTTCATGATGGATGGACAATTCGTCCAGAGTAGGGCTATCTACCTTTTCCATCGCCCACTGTTAACCTCAAAGTTGTAATTTCCTGAAAACTAGATGCCATTCTCTGCTTTTATTTATTTTTATTTTTTTAAAGATTTATTTTATTTTTATTTTTTGGGGGGAAGAGCAGAGGAAGAGGGAGGGAGAGAATCTCAAGCAGACTCCCTGCGGAGCACAGAGCCCAACACAAGGCTCACTCCCAAGACCTTGAGATCATGACCTGAGCCAAAACCAAGAGTCAGATGCTTAGCCAGGTGAGTCACCCAGAAGATGAGGCCCCATCTCCTGCTTTCAGAAGAGAGACTGTGTACCTATGGGTTTGGGAATAATGGTCAGAGAGAGAGAAAAGGAGTAAAGGAAACCCTGTGGGTTGTGGTTGGGCAGAGAAAGGCAATTCCATGTAAAGGAGGATACAATTAAGACAGTCTGTTCCATCACTCCTTACAGCTTGAAGGTCTTTTCCTAGCAGCAATTCTGTATTTTGTTTACATAAGGATAGGGATCCTTGAAAATAATAGGCAGGCTCCTTGTTTGATATGTAAGGGATTTTAAGGTAGGGAAATATAAGTGATGGTTTTCATACATGACATCATTTGGGGTAGAAGAACTAGGGACAGTTGCGTTATGGAGAGTGTGTGTATTTGCATGTGTGGGAGAGACACAGAGGGACACACACACACACACACACACACACACACACACGGAGAGCCAGTGAAATTGATTGATTGAGAGAGAAAATACCCAACAAGGAAACCTAAAACTTTGGCCCATGGCCAAATATGTTAAACCTCTGGAAGAAACTGCAATCTCAAGTTAGTTTTTGAGAGATTTGATGAAAGTCATCAAAGTAATGGTCATCATGAAAATACCATTTCAGGCACTATTAAAAAGAAGTATTTCCTCAGAGGCTTCAAAACACTTATTTATCTGTCACTTCATTAATTTCACAACATAAAGTAAAGCAGGAGATTTGGACTTTCTACTGCCCTCCAAACTGCAACAGAGGGCAAAGGGGTAGGATGTATAACAAAGATTGTATCTGATGTTTAGAGAAGTGACTTTTTGTGGATAATTCACAGCTTTTAGTTAGCCTTTGGTCAGGAGGAAGTTCGAGTACAGAGAAGTTTGTGGGGAAGGAGAAAAGTAAGTGCTCTTGAGCTCTGAATGTGCACCAAATTGGTCTCCATCTGACAAACACTGACTGAGCTATGAGCCATGTGCCAAGCACAGGGGAGGCATGAAAAGGGTCCAATTCCGCAGTAATCAGTCCGTTGTAGAAGCCAAAATTCTTTCTTTTCAAGTATAGTACCTGGATTCTCTACTGTGTGAATTACCTAATAGGTCATTTTCATCTTAGGAAAACTGGGCAATATAAAAAGAATTTCTTTCTTCAGCAGACCTGAAGCAGGTAAATTTCTATTTGCTGTTAGAGCTGTGGAAATGTTTAATTTTCATCATACATATAAAGTAACTACTTTTAAGTGTTTTTCATTTGCTGCTACATTTTTGAGCCCATATACACTCTATGTATGGATGTGTGTGTGTGTGTGTGTGTGTGTGTATAGATACATACACACATGCAGACAAATGACAAGACGGAGGAAGTGACTTTCCAGGGATAATATCCTTATTCTAGGAGGTCAACAGCTATCAAAATCTCATCCTTTATGAAAATATAAGGGGAACCTTGGGAGGCAGGAGTGTTTGATTTAGTCTTACTCTTGAGTTGAAACACCAAACCACAAGATATTTTTGTGTTGTCTTTAATAAGATATTATTTATGGAACCTTTCCACTTGTGACAATGGATCTGTCAAAGAAGACAGCAATGAAAGATCTACTTTTTTTTTTTTTTAAGAGCCAACCAGTTATAGTTGTAGATTTTATAGTCCTATATCTTATTTCTTAAACTTCCTCTGGCCAATTGCAAACTGTTATCACTAGATAATACAGCTTAAAAAAAACTTATCAGAAAGTTGGATTTCTTTAAGGTATCATATTTATTCTGAAACCATAATAAAGTGGTTAAGTTTAAAATATTTTGCCCTGTCTCCCCTACTTTATGATTAGACTTGACATTGTTTACCCTGCCCTGTATTGGGCAATATTGTTTAGTTTAACAAACAGAAAGATTTTCATGAGCATTAAGGACAAGCTTACAGCCTCACAAGCGAATATAACTAGCATGTTATCTTCATAATCGGTTATCACAATCACAACCCTTAAATTTCTCTTCAAGTCACGTCAGGACTGTGATGTGAAAGTCAAAGGACCTTTTATCAGGAACATACAGCACAGAAATCTGTTGACACTTGGAGGCCACGTGTAATATTTTTAACAATTCAGAACTTCACAGCGAGTATGAAAAACTACTGGATTAACCAAAAAGGTTAAGAAAATATCATCTCTGACCGATTCACGTAGATGACATAAATACAAGGACTTACAGAGCCAACAAGGAGGAGCCATGAAACAGGAGTAGGATACGTTTCTAGAATTCAGAGAGATCATTTTATTGCTAGCTGCTTTTTCTATCAATTCATACTCTTAATACCAGGACCAAAGCAGAAGTCCTTGTTTCTTTAGTGTCCCCCTTGAAACACCATCTGCCACTTGGTTGCAATGTCACACGAGCCCTAGCACATCTGAATTGCACCACTGTATTTATGTTTTATTATATTTCAAACGCCTGCCTCCAGCATACCTGACACCCTCTTGGAACTCAGAGCAGCTCCAGGCTGCCAGAGGAAATACCAGCAGGCTTTCGCCCGGGCAGCAGCGCAGATTACTCCACTGACACACAGACCTTCCAGGCCGCTCTCCTGCAGAGACCAGGCCACCTGGGGCCACACCAGCCCCACGGGGGACCCCACCAGCGCTGCGGAGCTCGGTGCTTCCCGCTGCAGCTGCTCATCGCCAATGATTTCCTGACACTCAAAAGGACCTTGCTTTTCTTTTCAAGGTTAAAAAAAAAAAAAAAAGAACAACATGCACACACACACACCTCCCATAAAACCTTATCTAGAAATAATCAGGCCAGAAACCAGAGAGGCATTAGAGAGATAAAAAAAAAAAAAAAAAACCAACCATCCCAGCGACGTTAAATAGCAGAGGAAGGGAGATGGAAAGCTGGAAAGCACTGGCCTGACAGTGCTGAACTTTTCTGCAGCCCATGAGACCCTGAGTCACCGGAGCCGGTACCTGCGGCTGGGCCCTGGATGGCCTTCCGAGCCGTACGCCCCCCTCGCCCCCGCTCGCCCCTCACCTGCCAGCCTTCTGTCCCTGGTGTTTTTCCAAATCGCATCCAGGGCCCTAGCGGTGGAGTCTCGGATGTGGTCGCTGAAGGACCTCCGGAGAGGGGCTCTCGGGGGCCGGGCCATGCCGCGCGCCCCGGGGCCGCCGTCGGGCTGGGGCTGGGGCTGGGGCTGGGGCTGGGGCTGGGGCTGGGGCTCGGGCTGCGGGCGCCCTCGGCGGGGCCGGGGCAGGGCGCGCACCGCCGTGCGCCCTCAGGACTCCGGCCCCGCGGCTGGCGCTGCGGCCCGGCCGGGGAGCGCCGACTGCGGGCGGCCTCCTGGAGCGCGGCCAGGCGCGCGCGGCGGCCCCATCTGGAAGGGCTCGCGGCGGGCCCGCGGCACGCTCGCGCGCTCGCTCCGGCGGCCTCCGAGGCTCGAGAGGGGCGGCTCCGGCTCCCCGCGGGCGCCAGCGACTCGGCTCGGTGCAGGCGCGGCCGCCGCCTCTCTACTACCTGCCTCCTGGCCTGGCGATCCGGCTCCACCTGGCATTCCCGGGGGAAGCGGAGCCGCGGGCGGGGGCGGGGGGGACGCGACACGAGGGGCGGCAGGGAGGTGACTTCGCACCCACGTTTGCGTGTGACCCCCTCGTCTTGGGGTTTTATTGCCTCGCGGTTGTAGATGAGGCTGTTTCTGACCTCCAGTGTTCAACCTTTGGTTGCGGGGAGGGAGGGCAGGGAGGGCTGCAGTGCGCATCCTGCAGATGTGTCTGGATCTCTCTAGGAAATGGATGCTTGGGTTTTAAAGGAAACATTAGTCACCCCCTCCTGTCTCCCTTCTCACTATGCTTCCACCTGCTTTAAGTGGTTTAATCAAACATTTCTAGGTTTTGCCTCTAAAGAAGGTCCACATGTCCCCTGGTTTTCGGAATCTTTCAGCTCCAACCAAGCCAACGTCATCGTTGTAATTGCACACCCAAAACTCTGCCCCAAAGAATAAAACTGCCGAGCACCGTGAAATCAAAATATGGGCCAACTGCTTCTTTTACAAGATCTGTTTTTGACTTTCTAAAATGCCGAGTAAATCTATTTCTTTGCCAATGAATTTGGCTGATTTTCTGCTTTGTAGTGCAGCATTGCTCCTCTTTCCTCTCACTATCCCCTAAATGCCATCTCTTAACTTTCAAGGTTTGGCATGGCGGCCTACTGTTGGCATCACATACTATCTAAGGGCTAGTTCATAACCTTTGCAAAATTAGAAAATGCTGTAAAAGCACTTTGTAAATTGCAAGGTACCATGTGAGTACTAATTATTAACATAATTATTTTTATGCATGAAATCATTTTCAACCCACACTGATCTCCAGAGTCTCCAAATTTCTACAGCTTGCAACCTCTTTCCCATCAACTTTGACAACTTAATTATACAAAGGATGATCATTATAATAGCGTGATTGTACTCACAAGTTAGAACACTTGTGGCACTGCTTATTAGTAACCCAGGTGTTTTCAATCATATTGTTCCCAAATTATTAAAGCTCATGAGTCTCTCCAACTGAAAATGTGTGTCTTGATCGATATTGTCTTCTTTGCCTTATCACTGGGGTGGTCATAGATCAGGAGGCAACAAGTACTAACCGAGGTGTGTAGACCTCGGTGCCCATGGGAGCCATTTCCGAGGCAAAACTCTCCATTAGAAAAAAATCTCAAAAAATTGGACTGCCTAACACATGGCTCCATTTTAAAACAAAGTACCAAAAGTCTGTGTGTGCATGTATCTGTGTGTGCATGTGCATGTGTGCACGTATGTGTTTCTCCTTCAGAGAGGTCTGGGCATCTTGAAACAGGTTGACTCATTTTCTGGTCAGGTTGACCAAGGCAGATCTGGTTTGTAGAGGAACAGCATGAAGTAACCATAGCACAAGTAGTGAACTATATACTCTGAGCTAGGTGTGGAAAAGTTGAGGATGAATAAGACATTGACTCTGTCTTTGAGGAGAAATCCCACTGACCACAAATCATTTCAAAATAGTGTCATATGTTCTATGATAGAAGTGTGTACAAAGCGTTATAGGAGCACCAAGAAGGAAAAGGTAGCTTGGATTCCTAGCTCCTCTTAAACACCAACCTCACCTAAATTTCCAGTCTAGATTTACAACATAAAACCATTCCCAGCATGAATATCAATAACTGATTGTATGAGTCATGCAAAGTGACTGGCTGTAATGGCATGAAGTCTTTTTATACCTAAACACAGAAAAGAAAGGGAGCAATAAAGGGAAACAGCATTTGTTGAATACCTATGACATGTAGATAGATAGACCCCTAGAGGTGTTATTATTTCCTCTTTAGAGATGAGGAAACTGGAGGGCAGAAAGAAGAGGTGTGAGAAAGTTCAGAGAGTAAATGGCAGACCTAGGATTCATACCAAGGGCTGTCTGCATTCAAAGCTCATTAGCTTCCCGATCAACTTGATTGCTCATAAATTAATGACAGTGATGATAATGACCCATTAGGGCTTATGTATGCTCAGCTGATACTAAGCTACAGGCCAAAGCTCTTTAATCTTAGTCAAATAAAATGGCCACTGGGCCCATGGTATGGAATAAGCCTGAGTCTCAGATGGGTTTTAGATGATCCCAGCTATGAAAATTGAAGGGCAGTGAGTCAAGATAACCAAGGCCTAGTCAACACATACTGTTTAATAATAGGGTACTCAAGTCTGATCTCCAAAGTGTTCTAAAATACCCTCCTTCTCCTCTGTGACATGCTCTTTTGAAAAAAATCCTCCTAGTATTTCACTGTAGCTCATCTCAGCAGTGAAAGCCTACTTATTCTAAGCACAGGTTCCATTTGGTAGAATCTAACCTAACCTAACCTAACCTAACCTAACCTAACATAGACCTAACCTCCTAAGAGGTATATATATATATATATATAAGGTATATATAAGAGGTGTATATATATATATAAAAGGAAACTTACCAGCATAAATGTAACTTTTATACTTCAGAGAAGTGGAGCACAGCTATATATTTTCAAGCAAGGTGGGCTTTATTTATTTAAAGATTTATTAATTTATTTATTCTTGAGAAACACAGAGAGTGAGAGAGGCAGAGACACAGGCAGAGGGAGAAGCAGGCTCCATGCAAGGAGCCCGATGTGGGACCTGATCCCTGGTCTCTAGGACCACATCCTGGGCTGCAGGCGGCACTAAACCGCTGCGCCACCGGGGCTGCCCGCAAGGTGGGCTTTAATTATTGATTTAACCATATTCCAAAGTAGGGCTGGCAACTTGACTCCTCATTTCTAAAAACTCATTACATTCAAATTTCATTGTGAAGATGTTTCGACTCCTTATAAATGAGTCTCAGCCACATATCATTGGTATGATGTAAAAACCATCTAATACACTGCCAATTTTAAATTATTTTTATTTTTTGCTTTTGTTCTGTAGTAGAAGAAATATTCCACACAGAAGTGCTTTTCAAAATTCACCATTTATAGAATAACCCCTCAAGTTTTATTTCTACAAATTTCAAATAATCCAAGTCTCTTCTGACTGAGAGGTGAGGATTGTATATCATAGTTAATGTTATCTCAACTTGGCAGATGGGGAAAGTGGGAATATGAGAAGTTTATTGATTTTTTTCAAGATCCTGCTGGGAATTATAAAAGAAATGAGGATAGCAACATTATGCGTTGATTGCTTCTTAGTTCCTTTTTCTTGTGATAAAAAGCTAGTTTCAGCCATTGGTGGAGCTGCTCTTTGACCTGGGGGACTCTTATTTGTATATTAAGGTAGAGACTTTCATGCAAGTATGTCCCTAATATTGTCCATCTAAGAAAACCATCCCATTTTGATAATGTATTATAGTTTTTATCTAATTTTGTTTAATTTATAGTTTTTAATTTTCTTAATGCAAGCAAAAATTTTAATGTTATAATGTTTCTAGGTCCCATACACTTTGATCTAATGTTAGGGACTCCTTCTTTTCTAAGCCTGTGGTCTTATGGCCACTCTTATTTGCTGATACAACTCATTTAAGCTTCCTTTGGAGTACTTAGAACATTAGGATTACCCAAAGTGCTAGCTAGTAGGTTCTCTCGAAATAGTATGACTAATGATGGGAAATGAAATGTTTATTAAGAGTCAATGCCATGCTTAGATCTGGGTCTTTGGAACAGGAAGGAAACTATTAAAACCCCATTTGGTTAAGTCCTGTGAGAGACCTAGCCCCTGCAACAGCACAACAGGTTAAGTGAATGACAGTGCCTACCCTGGCATAATAGGTCTGCCTAAAGGGCTGTAACTCCACAAAAGGAGTTTTCCATTATGTATCTAGGTATCCAAAAGCCCATGACGAAATTTGTAGTATGAAAGTTTGGTAACTGAGGACTACATAGATGGTTTCTGTTTTTCCCAATGAATAACACCTAGCATATGGGTTACATGCTGCCAATCTCTGTTTTCATTTTGAATTTTGTTTATTTAACATGACCATCTTGAGTACATTTGCTCTGGTGTGAGTGGCAATTTTGTTAATTTGCTCCTACAATTGGAACCCTTAGGATTACATTCAGTTTGGTTGAGAATCTCCTCTGTGATAAATTGTTAAGTATTTTCAACCAAAGGGTTCAAGGTAAGTTTGTTTGCACCATCAGTTAGATATCTATTAATGCTTGATAGACCAATACATCACAATGACAGTTCTTCAAATTGGTTATCTCCAATCTCCACTTGTGGAGATTGCCTTGGAAGGCAAGAAGAAAATCTTAGAATCTATGTCTATTTACTTAGCTCTTTGAACTTTCTATTTTTCTAATATACAGAGCACAGTGATTTATGGATAAAATTATAAGTAAATGTATGTATATTTATAAATAAACGTATATATCAGAAACTAATGGGATTAGCAATCAAAGATTGCTAATGGGATTAGCAATCAAAGATGTTCAGAAACTATTTCTCTACAACTCCTGATATGTATCAAATATATACACTATCTTTCAGAGTAAAATCAATTTGTTGGGGTAATACTGTTGAATAAATGTGTAAGGGGCAAGGGTATAATAAAACAAGAAGTGAATATGAGGAAAGAAAAACGTTCTGACTAACACAATAGTACCTTCTTTCATTTTTAACTACTGAATCTCATTATTAACTGCGCTTTCTGAAATAAATTTCTTCACCTGGGCTGAGAAGAGTCACCTTACCTGTGAGTAAGGAAACTGCTATATACTGAATGTGTTTGTCTCCAAACTCATGTTGAAACTTAATCCCCAATGTGATGGTATTAGAAGGTGGGGCCTTTAGGAGGTGATTAGGTCATGAGAGGTGAGCCATCATGAATGGGATTAGTGTCCTATAAAAGAGAACCTGGGGTAGTCCTTGCCCCTTCTCCATGTGAGGGTTCAGCAAGGAGATGGTGTCAATGAACCATGAAGTAAATCCTCACCAGACACCACATCTGCTGGCACCTTGATCTTGGGCTTCACAGCCTCTAGACTGGGAAATAAGATTTCTGCTGTTTATGTCACCCAGTCTATGGCATTCTGTTAAAGCAGTCCAAATAGACTAAGGCAGAGACAGACCTTATTTCAGTTCTGTCCCTTAATAGCTTTGTGATCTTAGGACAGCATTTTCACAATTGCTAAAAAGGGGATTGAGTAGATGCCTGATTCTGGTATGGAAGGAGAGATGGAAGTAAAGTATACAGATTCACACAGGATGGGACCTGTCCTGCTGAAGCGGAACAAAAAAGTTAAACAGCTCTACTGGGGTAGGGGTCTCTTACCTCTTCTAAAAAGTATGCCCATAGACTCTAACCTATTAGTAAATTAATTGTCCCTCTGTATACTTTCCTCAAGCTATTTTCAAGTTGCTTTGAATATGTTTCCTTGGAGTTGTTCATTTGTTTGTTTTGGTTTACTCTCTCGATTACTTCCTTTCTATTTTTTGTTGACCACTCGGCTCTAGTTGGCTATACTAGTAATTTTGGCAAGAAAGACAGGAAAGAAAAAGTACTAGAGAATGGGAAGAGGAAGTAGTGATGCTCTCAGAATTTTTTTAATGTAATGATTTCAGATTTTTTTCTGTGTCATGATTTCAGAAGGTTAAAATATTTTTAATTCTATAGAAAAATCAATAAGGATACATCACCAATACAAGTACAAAGAAATAATATATCTATAATTTATATTGTCTAACAAAGGATAGAATATCTACTGGTAAAATAAATTTTAGACACAGTTAAAACTTTAGGAAGAAATTTAGCAAGGACATTTCCTTGCTTGTATTCTTCATATTCTTTTATTCCTTTTATTCTTCCTTTTGTCATTCTATTCTCCTATTGTTTATTCCTCACAGTAAAAAATTCCAGTGTATTATGAATTAAAGGAGTCCAACATTATGAAATAGAATTACAGTGATGTAATTTCTCTGCTTACTAAGAATTAGAGTATATTATGATTACTTGCATTGCTTTTATTTTCTTTATTTTTTAAAGATTTTATTTATTTATTTATTCATGAGAGACAGAGAGAGAGGCAGAGACATAGGCAGAGAAAGAATCAGGCTCCATGCAGGGAGCCCGATGTGGGACTCGATCCCAGTACTTCAGGATCACGCCCCAGGCTGAAGGCAGGTGCTCAACCACTAAGTCACCCAGGCATCCCTTGAATTGCTTTTAAATTGCATTTATTTCAGTTCATACTAGTTTTATATGTGTCTTTATATTGACATTGCAAAAAAAATCATCCTCTTACTGATTCTGAGTTATAAGACTTCCTTCTAAGAAAAAAAAAATTCAAATGCTTTATTTTACCTTCATGTAAACTCACTGCCACATCTCTATAAAGAATGCCACATGGTGATTATCTTCTGGATCTTAACAATTATCAATGGCCTCTAATAATATGCTATACTAATAAAATCAAAAGCAATTTGGGTTAATGACTTAATGGTATACTCAAGCATATGCATTCAGGGATAATTCCGAAATCAGACCAAAGAGGAACACAAATATTTTTTCTGTGTTAATACAACCTATTGGGGATCCCTGGGTGGCGCAGCAGTTTGGCGCCTGCCTTTGGCCCAGGGCGCGATCTTGGAGACCTGGGATCGAATCCCACGTCGGGCTCCCGGTGCATGGAGCCTGCTTCTCCCTCTACCTATGTCTCTGCCTCTCTCTCTCTCTCTGTGTAACTATCATAAATAAGTAAAAATTAAAAAAAAATACAACCTATTGATTATACCTTTTCAGCCATATTATTAATAAATGTTATTTATTAAAGGATCCCCAAAACACTGCCAGTACTAACAGGTTTGAATGTTTTCATAAAAAGTTATTTTACAGGTTGCATTAGTTTTTGTCCATGAAGTGATCCTGATGGTATACCACCACAACTACCACCCCCCCCCACACACAAAATATAAGACAATGTTTTTCAGAAATTGCATAATAGGTAATGCCAGACTTGATTTCTGGAAGAGAGAGAGAGAGAGAGAGAGAGAGAGAGAAAAGATGAGCTTACCATTGCTGCAGCTTACAGCCTTATTTTCTGGCCACAGAGTAGAAAGATGAAAATCAAACATAACTTGAGGTGATAGACATCAGAGTTTATGGAGACTGAGGCAGCTAGAATTTGCAGGTCAGAGTGCCAAAGAAAAAAGAGCAACATTGTAAGCTCTGCAAATTTGCAGAGAAGTCTCCCCAGGCTTTTGCTGAATACTGATCTCCACAGATGCAGAAGGAATTTTCCCAAAACTTGGGGAAAAAAATATTGGAAGTCAATGAGCAGATAACATCCTAAAGCTCACACACACAGGGCTGGGATTAGTTTTTGTTCCACCAGTCAGCATGATGAGACCTCACGTAATACGGGGCCTAAGGTAGAAATCCCTAGAAGGGTCATTCTTTTCTTTTCTTTCTTTCTTTTTTTTTTTTTTTAAAGATTTTATTTATTTATTCTTGAGAGATAGAAGGAGAGACAGAGCCAGAGACACAGGCAGAGGGAGAAGCAGGCTCCATGCACTGGGAGCCCGACGTGGGATTCGATCCCGGGTCTCCAGGATCGCGCCCTGGGCCAAAGGCAGGCGCCAAACCGCTGCGCCACCCAGGGATCCCGGGTCATTCTTTTCTAGGAGGACTAAATTAGTCTTAGAATAACAGCAGCTCTGGAACTGCCAGCAGGAGAAAGGAAATCTTTATTTCCTGAACTGAAATTGAAAATAAACAATAGAAATTAAAAGATGATTCTTTGGAAAGATCAATGAAGTTGATTAATTTCTAGTCAGATTAACTAGAAATAAAAAGTGAATTTAACAGGATTTAAGGTTAATATAAAAAAAATCAATTGTATTTCCACCTACTAGCAATGAACAATTAGTAAGTCATTTACAACATGATAAAAAAATATGAAATACTTAGAGATATATTTAACAAATATGTATACCTAAATTTATACACTGAATGCTTTATAAAACATTACTAAAAGAAATTAAATACCTAAATAAATAGAGACTTATGCCATGTTCATGGATTTAAAGAATCAATATTGTTAGGATGTGAAGTCTTCTCATACTAATCTATAAAACAATACCAATCAAAATTCTAGAAGTTTCTTTTTTTAACTGACAAGCTCTTTCTAAAATTAATATGGAAATATAAAGGCCCTAAATGAACCAAAATTTTTTTGAGAAAGAGATGCAGTGTTGGAGGATTTACACTTCCTGACTTCAAGACTTATAAATCTACAGTAATTAAAACAGGATGATGCAGATTTAAGGATAGGCATGTAGACCAATGGAACAGAATAAAGATTTCAGAAATAGGCCATACAACATGTTCAGATGATTCTTGATAAAGATGCCAAGGCAAACCAATGGGGACGAATAATCTTTTTTCAACAAATAGTATTGGGACAATTGGATGCCATATGGAAAAAATAGGAACCTTAGCTCTTACCTCACACATTAAGCAAACTAACTCTAAATGAACCATGAACTATAGTAGTAATTTAAGAGTAAAACTATAAGAGTTATACAAGAGATTTGGTGGCCTTAGTTAGGTAAAGCTTTCTTAGAATCCATTAAACATCAAGCATTTTAAAAAATGGATAAATTGGAATTAAAAAACTCCTTTATCCTCTTAAAAAAGCTGCACAGGAAAGAAAAAGTCAAGTCACTGACTAGGAGAAAATATATCCAGAATATATATAATTACTAGTATAGAAAAAGCCCTATAATTTAATTTAATAAAAAGACAATCAGATTTTAACAAATGGACAAAAATTTTGAAATGACACTTTACAAAAGGAGGTATATGAATGGCTAAATAAGTACATGAAGATATCCAATCTCATTAGTCATTAGGGAAATGGAAAATAAAATCACATTGCGTTACTATTACACACTGAAACTAAAAAGACTAACCATATCAAGTGTTGGGTAAGATCTTATATATTGCTGGTGGGAATGTAAAATGGTTTAATCAATTTGAAAGTTTGTAAGTTTCTTATAAAGTTAAAACATACCCTTACCAACTAAATCTACTCAGGTATTACTCAAAAGAAATGATAATATATGTTTGTACAAACACCTGTATGTTAATATTGGCAGCACCTCCTTCCATTTATAGATAATTCTATAAAAGATACAATTACAGTGATAAAGTACTAGCTTAGTGCTTGTCAGAGGCTGGGGATGAGGGTGAAGGTGGGGTGAGATTCACTATAAGGTACATAAGGGTTATTCTGGGGGTGATGAAAAAGAGCAAAATGAAATATTTTCAACATAAATAACCAATGGAGAGTTAATATCTATATTAAGCACTTCTACAAATAAAAAAAAAAAGCAAAATAGAAACAACCCAAGTGAAAAAAAATCAATGGATTTTATGAGTAAGCATTTTACAGAACATATGGAGGTGAAAGAATTGGGAAATAGAGGCTCAGGGTTCAAATTTTGATGTCACTGAAAATTCCAGAATAAAAGCAAATCATCAAAACTCTGAATCTTTGAAAATCAGGTATAAGTCTTCACAGGGAGATATGTCTTCATAGGGAGGGAATGTGCTTTCTAGAGCATGATCACTGGCTTGGAATATGTATGGAATGTATATATGAAAATAATATCCCAGTGCTGTGTTACTGGATCAAATTGTATGAGAATTTTATAATAAGGCACTTCAGATATTATTAATAGTAAAATTTATTTGAATGGTATCATTAAAGACTCAACTCTGTGTTGAATGATTATTAGTATAATTTCATTCAATATTATTAGTATTGGCATGTTATTAACCAAAACAATAAAAAGATTTAAACTCAATAATGACAGGTTACTTTTGGATTTCACTATTATATTAGGACATGTCATTTGTGTGGATATATGTTCCTTTCTGGGGCACTAATGGAATCTTAAAAATATGATTACTTAAGTAAACAGGTATTTTGCTAACATTAGCAGATAAAACACATAATTTTCACACTCTTCCTGATAAATAGTAAGCCAAAAATCTCTGCAAATATTTTAAATGAGAAAAAAATAGGAAAAATATGAAACTCTTACTTTTCTGACTGGCATGAAAAGCTAAAAAATACAAGCCAGGAGAAGAAAATAAAAAAGAACAGCCTTGAGAAAAGGAAAAATAGAATTATGGGAGCTGGAACTTATTTGCATAAATTACGCTGCACAGGAAGTGGCAGTCTGCAAACTTCACCTGAAAAAAAAAAAATCTGCAGAGAAGGTTGAGCATACTCCTTACTGAAGAAAAAAAAGCAGATGATGAAGGGCAGTGGAGATTGTTAGCAAGTGCTTCTTTTGGATAAATTCCTTTTCTTTTTTTGTCTTTATTTTTTATTGTATTTATTGTATGTATTGTGTGTATGTATGTATGTATGTATGTATTGTGGAGGGAACACCCCCATTAACAGACTTTAGAAACATGGTGCATGCACTGCTTCCCTAATCTTGAATTGGAGACTCAGGGGGTTCTGACCCTAATTTTTCCTCACACTCACTATTGTCTTGGGCTTCTTGGTCTTTGAGACTTTTCAATGTGAGGCCAATGGCTGGTCAGAGTCTGGATGAATGGGCCAGAGATGAGCACAGAAATCTAGAGGAAGCATTTAGAAACTTCTTATAGTAATTGGACAAAGTAGTTGGAATTACTTCCTTAAGTAATTTTATGTCTGTTGAATCTAATGATAAAACACTTGGGCTTCTATTTTTTTTTGTTTTGTGTTTTTCCTCTCAATTTTATTTTCTAGTATTCTATTTTTATTATATTTTAAAATTATATTTTAAAATAAATATTTATATATTTAAAATTATAATATTAAAATTTAAAAAATTTATATTTTTTATATTTATATTTATTATATTTTAAATTATATTCTATTTTATTCTATTTTAAAATTTATATTATATTTAATATATATTTATATTATATTTTAAAATATATTTTAAAATAATATTTTTATTATATCTTAAAATGTGTCACCAGGAGACTGGGGAAAAAAGAGGTCACCATAAACAGTTTAGGAAACCTTGCTCTAAATATATGTATAAAATATCTAGAGAGACTAATTACTTGAGTGTTTCAGTGGGTGGTACTTTAGCTCCAGTGTATCTAGATGGAGAGAAAAGATAAAAACACTCTTCTGTGCAGCATTTAATCAGCCTCTGAATTAAACAATCGTTGGTATTTGCACATTTCTTACTATTTGTTATTTACATGGAAGAGCAACAGGGTAAGCATTCTTAATATTTCAACTTGGAAATTGAAAAAAAATGCTTAAAGGAAATGGAAGCATTTTTGCTTTTGCAGTTTCATGCATAGTGAGTGGTTCACATCTGGCACCAAGACTATAGATCATCAGTGATGCAAGAACACTGCAAACTGAAATATTCAAAGAAAAACAAAGGGTGGATGGTGGCAGGAAATAGAGCAGGCAAATTTGTCATTTAAGTGTAAAATATAATTATTCTAAAGTAAACCTTTTTATCTAACTAGTTTTAGGAAATGGTTAACATTTCTTAGGAGGATGATTTGCTCTAAAATCTGAAAATTGGAGATCTTTAGAAGAGACTATTTTCATTAGTTCTCTAAATTCATGTATCTCTTCTTTATCTTAATGATATAACTTGTTATTTATTATCATGAGCAATAGTTGAATTATAATAAAGCAGAATTCAGTTTTTAGAAACATATCACCAAAACCAAAAGCACAACTCAAAAGTTTTGACTTTTTTTTCCAACCTCATTTACTTAATCCCTGTAATATATACATATTAAAAGTCCTTATGAATAGTGATTGTAGTTATTATCTAATAGGTTTCTGGTATTGTAGTATACCATCTAAAAAATCCTGGGGGTGCCTGGGCATCTCAGGTAGTTAAGCATCTGACTCTTAATTTTGGCTCAGGTCCAAAAATTTTGGAATTTTTGGCTCAGGTCATGATCTCAGGCTTGTGAGATGGACTCCTAGGTTAGCTCTGTGCTGTGTGTGGAAACTGATTGAGATTCTCTCTCTCCTTCCTTTGCTCCTCCCCCACCCCTAAAAAAATAAAAACACAATTTCTGCCTCTTTTTCCTTTACTACTGACTATAGAGTTTAGAATAAGGATGTCTGGATCTTTGCAGCTGGGATAGTACCACTGATTAATTTAATAAGATTTACTATTCTGAGTAAAAGTTATAATCACTCTTCAAGTCCTGCTGAGTCTGGACCCATCCTATTTTTTTTCCAGTTTTCTCTCCTTCCAAACACAAACTCCATGCTCCAGCTGGCCAGGCTGCACAATTTCATAATCGAGCCGTGTGCGTTCCCACTACTCTAACTTTGCCAATAGTTTTCCATGCCTAGAATTGTCTGTGATCTCCCTTCCCAGTTTTCAAGGCTTTTCTCTCCCCCATATCCTCTCTGGAGCACTCCAGCGCAGTGAACTCTCTCAGCTCAATGTCTAGAGTGTCTTGAGTATCTTGCCACCTAAGGTTACAACTTATCTTGCTCGGCAGGCTGGAAGCATTCTGAAGGGATGGGTTCTCAAGATCTAGACCAAGTAAATCCCTAGACAACAAGAGGAGCACGAAAAACAGCTCACAGCAACATCACTTGTTCCTTGCCCTTGTACCCTTAACCCCTGGCCCTCAGCTTTCTACTGGAGGAGGGAGGAAGTGAGAGAGAAAGAGGGTAGCAAAGAGAATTGGATGGGCTGACATTTGGCTGGACTTGAGTTAACCTGCAGAAGGGAAAATACATCCCATTAAGGGCAAATTGAGGATTGTAGTCTTATTAAAGAATTAAAACATATTAGTTTTCAGCAATATGTGGTAGTGATTTTCAGGGTCACTTGGGCTGTTTCTAGGATTACAAAATTACAAATTAGGTAATGTTTGTTTGTGTCATTCCTCATGTCCCTCACTGAACATCTTCATACCTGAGATCTCTTCCTTTTCCTCCTTTTCCCCTAAAGCATTGCCTTCTGCCATCTGACTGTCCAGAGTCACCACTGCGTGGTGGTTTACGTCTTCACCCTCACTCTCCCCTCATCTCATAGAGATCAGAATTCTGTTATATGGGTTCTTGATAATATTTGCTGGGCTATTCCAAGAGGAAGTTTAGCTCTAGGAGACAGTATAGAGCTGTAGAAAAATTTATATATATAAAATATCCCACATATAAGAGAGACTATACAGTATCTTTCTTTCTGTCTGACTTACTTCACTTAGCATAACGCCCTTGAGGTCCATCGGTGTAGACACAAATGGCAAGATTTCTTTCTTTTTTATGGCTGAGTCGTATTCATACATATATATATATATATATGTCTCCATTCAATCATTGATAGGCTATTTCCATACTTTGGCTATTATAAACAATGGTTCAATGAACATGGAGGTGCATATGTCTTTTTAAATTAGCATTTTCACTTTTTAAGATAAATACTCCAAGGCAAAATTACTGGATCATATGATAGTTCTATTTTTAATTTTTTGAGGAACCTATTTTGAGGAACTTGCATACAAGGTTCCTTTTTCTCCACATCCTTGGCAACACTTAATATTTCTACTCTTTTTGATAATAGCCATTCTAACAGGCATGAGGTAATATCTCATTGTGGCTTTGATTTGCATTTCCCTGATGATTAATGAAGTAGAGCATCTTTTTATGTACCCATTGGTCATGTGCATGTCTTTTTTGAAAAAAAAAATTCAGATCTTCTACTCATATTTTAAATGAGTTATTTATTTATTTCTTTAGTTATTGAGGGGTAGGAGTTCTTTATATATTTTTGATAATTCCTCCTTATCAATATATGGTTTGCAAATATTTTATGCCATTCAGTAGGCTATCTTTTCATTCTGTTGATGGTTTCCTTTGCTGTGCAGAAACTCTAGTTTGATATAGTGCTGCTTGTTTAGTTTTGCTTTTGTTGTTTTGCTTTTGCAGTCATCAAAAGTCATCACCAAGAAAGTCATCACCAAGACTTCTGTGAAGGAGTTTTGACTTATGTTTTCTCCTAGAGTTTTATGGCTTCAGGTCTTACATTTAAGTCTTTAATCCATCTTAAGTTAATTTTTGTGTACAGTGAAAGAAGGTAGTCCAGCTTCATTCTTTTGCATGTGGCTATCCAGTTTTCCCAATTACACCATTTGAAGAGACCATCTTTTTCCCCGTTGTATATTCTTGGCTCATTCATTGCAAATTTATTGACCATATATATGTAAGTTTATTTCTGCGCTCTCTATTCTGTTCCATTGACCTATTTATCTATTTTCATAATGGTGCCACACTGTTTTAATCACTGTAGCTTTGTAATTAGTTTAAAACCAGGGAGGGTGATGCCTCTGGTTTTGTTGTTCTTCCTTAAGATGGCTTTGGCTATTTGGGGTCTACTATGATTCTGTACAAATTTTAGGACTATTTGTTCTATTTCTATGAGACATGCCACTGGAATTTTGATAGGAAATGCATTAAATCTGCATGTTGCTCTGGATAGTATAGCCATTTTAACAATATTAATTCTTCCAATCCATGAACATGAAATAGCTTTCTATTTGTGTCTTCTTCAATTTCTTTCATTAATGTCTTGTAGTTTTCCATATATTGGTCTTTCACCTCCTTGGTTAAATTTATTCCTAGGTCTTTTATCTTTTTAGATGCAATTGCAAAAGGGATAGTTTTCTTAATTTTTGTTTCTGATAGCTCATTATTAGTGTATAGAAATGCAACAGAGTTTTCTGTATTAATTTTGTAGCCTGCAACTTTGCTGAATTCATTTATTAATTCTAACAGTCTTCTAATGGAATCTTTAGGGTTTTCTACGTATAACATCACAGCATATGCAAGTAGTGACATTTTTACTTCTCTCTTTCCAACTTGGATGCCTTTTATTTCACCCTCCCCCACCTGTCTTCTTCTGCCTAATTGCTCTGGGTGGGACTTAAAATTACATTTTCTACTTTAACATGTTGTTATCTTTAGTTGATTGGATGAGTAAGTTAACTAGTGGCAAATTTGCAACTATATGACATAATGTGGCATCTTTGATTACTTTGCTTGTTCAATAAATTTTTCACACATATCTTTTCTCTCACCTTTTTTGTAAGCTCTTGGAGGATAGTATCTTAAATAGTTTTATACGTCCAGTACACTATTTGTTAAAAATAGACATTCAGAGATATTTCTGGTTATATTTATAATGTAATATAAATATAGTCATTCAGTGTCACAATCATTTGTCTTAAGCTTTAGGACTTTGTTATGCAAAGTACAAACTTTGAGGTATATATTGAGATTGCAAGCATGTGGAGGAAGAATAAATGGGAAACTATCATTAACTTTAACCAGTGATGCCTCAAACTTTATTGTGGACAAGAACTCTCTGGGGAGTATATTATCTTAGAGATTCTTTGGCCTATGAGCCTCCAGGCCTGGAGTTATCTAGGAATCTGAATTCTTAAAGAAGCATTCTTCAAGAAATTAAGAAAATTATGAGGTACATTTTAACAAACATTGCATTAAATAGGTATGCCTTTGTATTCTTTTTTAAAAAAGACTTATTTATTTTAGAGAAAGAGAGAGTATTAGTAAAGGGAGGGACAAAGGGAGACAGGGAGAGAGAATCTCAAAGAGGCTCTACACTGAGCAGGGAGCCTGATATAGGACTTAATCCCAGGACCTCATGGTCACTACCTGAACAAAACCTTAAGAGTTAGAGGTTAATCAACTGAGCCTTTATTTATTTTTTTATTTTTTATTTTATTTATTTATTCATGAGAGACAGAGAGAGATAGAGGCAGGCAGAGACATAGGCAGAGGGAGAAGCAGGCTCCATGCAGGGAGCCTAATGTGGGACTTGATCCCGGGACGGTGGGATCACGCCCTGAGCCAAAGGCAGATGCTCAACCGCTGAGCCACCCAGGCGTCCTGTATGCCTTTATTTTTAAATTAAAAATGCTGTTTTTCTTTCAAGCAAAAAATAATTGAGTGTCCTTTAGGTGCAAGACATTTAAAGATAAACTGGACATGGGTTTTATGATATAATAGGGAGAATAAGCTTTAGTAATCATAAGGAACATAAAGGAATAAAAATCTTATGAGAATTTCGAGTTTAGTGTTTGAGCTTTCTGGGGAATAGGGCTGATTTCAGAGCAGAGGTGGTCATGGAAGGCTTTAAAGGGGAGGTAAATATAGAAATTTGGAAACAGTATGAAAGAAAGTTCCTGGGAAAGATAACAGTATTAGCAAAAACACGGCAGGATGTAGAGGGTGGGTATTTCTGTGATGGAGTCTCAGGGGCTGCTGAACATGAGAAAGGTGGCTTGGCTGATAGGCTAGGGGTGGAGATCGTGGAGATATAGCTTTAGTTTGGTGAGATTCCATGTAAGAATGTGTAAGGGCAGGTAAGGGAAGAAAAGACAGACAATAAAAGAAAATCCAAACATCAATGCCATATAATGTATTTAGGGTTTAGGAGGATTTTTGGGGAGATAATAATTTAACAGTAAACATCTCTTCTTAATTATATTAAACATCATATCAGTGAGTGCTATGATACAAATATGTAACTTTATTTCTATGTGTTCTATGATATTAACTTCTATCATTTGAAACAAAATAAGACTCAAATTAGAATTAAAGCCAATATTAAAACTATTAAAGTAAAAATTTTAAAAAGGTAAAAATCGCTATCTAACCTGTTCTATTATATTAACTTCTATCATTTGATACAAACAAAATAAGACTCTTAAATTAGAAGTTTACAATATTAAAACTATTAAAGTAAAAATTTTAAAAAGGTAAAAATCACTATCTAACCTAATGCATTTCTAACATATAATGCCAGAGTTGAAAAGACATTTGTATTTTTACTGTCTAGATTACTTATGTAGACACTTCAAGAAACAGAAGTGAGACTAAATTCTAGAAAATCACGAAGACAGTGTGAGGTATTCTCTTGCTCTCCTTCCTCCTAAAAACAAAACAAAATAAAACAAAACAAAATAAAACCCTGAAACCCCTAAGGGTTGAATAATTTAACTAAAGAAAACAAAAGAGAGGTAAGCTGAAGTCACGGGAAATGGAAGAGAAAGAGCAAAAGGCTGGAAACCTACCACAGATGGAGCAAAGATTTTCCAGATGTGGAATTCTTTCTATGGATCAGTGCTGTTAGCTTGGCTTACTGAGGTTCTACCAGGAAAAAAAAAAAATGGAACTATGGCTTCCTTTTAAATTCTATCTGTAATCTAACTAAACCTACTTTGCTGAAATTTTATATTGTGTTTCCTTTAGGAAAATGTCTTGATATCTGTGATCTGCGGTTATTTTTCAAAACTAAGCTTACATTGTAGATGGGAATGCTTTTGGAATGCCTGAAGATATTTGTATGTGTGTCAGAATTTCTCCATTTGGAAAGACATTTATAACATCTCTACATCACGGTCCTCTTGTCTGCATCACAAAAAGGCCAGGGTGCTGCCTGCATGTGAGGATAAGGGGTCACTGTTCTGTTTATGTTCTGTTGTCCTGGACCATCTGGGGGGATGGTTCTTGATTAGCTGCAGAATGATGAGTGCCATCTTAGTGTCAGGGTCACAAGTTAGACAGAGATGACTTTTTTAAAGGCCCCCAAATTTGGTGCTCAAAAATATTACAAAATGATGAAAGTTTCTGTATATAATAAACAAGCCAGCTTCCCACTTCACTATAGTTATAAAAGAAGAAAAGCCTCATGTTCCCCTTTGAGTCTCCTGGCTGATCTTTCTTTGAAAAAATGAAAGCTAATGTCTTTATCATTGTAGCTAGAATATAGCCATTAGGGTCTCAGGGGGAAGAAACATCACTGAAATACCCACCATGTGGGTAATTTTTTTTAATTAAAAAATACTAAGTCATAGAATATAGATATATCTAGGAGAATTCTGATTTTTTTCTCATAAAGATACTTTATTTAAAAAAATGTACCAAGTGTCTCCCCCCCTGATTATTTGTTTATTCTTCCTTCTTTTGGTTTTACAATGTTAGCTATTATTATTTAATATCTTACTGTGTTTAGTGGAATGGGAGAATGTGATATAGTCTATTGAACATACTAAATTGTTGAGGGTATCAGCACTTGACTCAAACACATTACAATGCAAATTAAAAACCGAATGGCGTGTTCAGGATAAAGTTGAGTGGTTTTAAAAAGGAGATAATTTATTTGGTCAGGAGGAAAGAGAAAATCCATTAATCTCATAAATACAAGATAAGATGGTGCTGATGTAGGTGAGTATAGCTAAAAGAGCTAGGAAAGGTTCTATGGGTTGCAGGTAATTATGAAGTAGTAAGATAGCTCTGTAGACTAAAAAGGCAGTATAGCTGTGAAAAGTTAAAATTTCATTGAACATTCACTATATACTTAGTTGATGGTAGGTCTTATAGATTAAAACTAAACAAAAATATGTGACGGCTTTTCATTGAGGCTGCTTATAGCATATTTTAGGGGATGGGACACATATGTAAGAAGCAGAGAATGATGTAAGACATCGGGTAAAATTAAATAATAGACAATTTTTGATACTAATTGTATGTGCAATCTGAATTTGAAGAAAGATGTCTAATTATCTGAGTGTAAGGAACTAATTCATATTCAGTCCAACTAAAAGCCTGAGCAGGCATGAGAATACAGAAATATTCTGCAGATGTGGGACATAGACCTAAGAATTGAAGCTGGCACCTAGGGAGTCATCTGGAATGAAAGGAGCTACTTTTTTCATTTCTTTCTCTAGTTTGCATTGTTCTGCACTTCTCTGTCTTAGCCCAACTCTGCCATTATTCTGCTCTTTTTTGCAAGGTGGTTTCCTCTGTTACTTTATCTCACAGTCCATGTGAACTTTTCACCAAAACACCTATTGTAGGTTGACTATTTCTTCAGCTCATAATTTAACAGAGAGAGAGAGAGAGAGAGAGAGAGAGAGAGAGGCAGAAAGACAGAAAGAGATTGTCCATTGGTCTGCCCATCTCTTCTCTGACCTTGAGTCAAGTGTGTCCCTCCCCAACCCCTACTTGCCTGTCTCTTGTCCAGTGGACTTTGCATGAGTTAGGATAGGTGGTCACATGGACCTAGGATGTTCCTTGTGACCTAGGAGCAGTGAAACTTGTCTGATTCAAAGGAAGAATTAATTGAAGAGTAGAGCAGTCAGAGGAGGCGTGGTGGAAAAAGTGGCACTCAAATGAGTCCTTACAGGAAAAGTATGGTTTGGAGAAAAAGAATAGAAGAGTATTTTGGGGGCAGTAAACTTTGGAAGCAAAAGCATAAGGACAGGAATATGTAGATCATATAAATTATGCGAATTCATACTTTCATTAGACCATTGGAGGTGGAAAAATGGTGATATTAGGCATAAAGAGGTAGATAAAACATCAGCTTTGGAGCCCAAGGGATTCATGTACCGTGTAGCTTAGTATTAGGAGGGTCTAGCTCTCTTCTCAGAAACTACATGTTAGGTACACAATAAATAACAGCTGTTGTAATACATATATTGAGTGGTAGTATTTTTCATTTGAAAACCTGAAGAAATTCCACAGGAAAGAAATGAAGTAATTGAAATCAAAGACTAAGAGAATAGAATTACTTTTTGCCTAAAGACAAAAATATAAGTGGAGTGTGCAATTATTTTATGATTAATGAGTTTTTAAAAAGTGTTTACACTAAGAATGTATTAAATAAGCTCTTTAAACTGAGGTATATTTATATAATGAAGTATTACTTAGTTGCTAAAAAGAAATGAGCTGTCAAATCATGAAAAGGCATGGAGGAACCTTAAATGATACTAAGTGAAAGACACCAACTGAAAAGCCTACATGCTGTACCATTGTAGTATCACACAGAGTAGTTTCCCTGTCCCCTAAATCCTCTGTGCTTCATCAATTCATGCCTCCCTACCCGCAACCCCTGATCTTTTGACCATATTCATAGCTTTGCCCTTAAAAGAATGTCATATGTTTGAGCTCTACTTTCCACTAAATTTTTCTGTGAATCTAAAATTATTCCCCCCAAAACAGTTTATTTATTAAAATAAACCATTTTAAGTGTACAGTGCTATACTTAATGACTTTTAATAAGATGTTTAAGACTATTGGAGGCAATGCTGACACAAAGAAATCACTCAACACACAATGACAACCCACATATCATTAAACATGAAAATGGCATTATTTCAAAAAGTAGGAAATTAATATGAGCAGAAGTTGTCATAGAAGACTTCATGGTGAAGGTGAGACCTAAATGAGACCTTGGGAGCCGAGGGAGTTAATTTCTGAAAGGAAACAGGAGGATCAAAGGTCAAGTTATGTAGAAGCAAATTTAGGCAAAAAGTGTTGCTACCATGGTTACAGCGGAAGGTACATGTTAGAAGAGGATGGGAGATAAGGTTAGGAAGGAAGGCCAGGGTCAGATCATGGAAAAATTTGTTCATTAGCTTGAGGAGTCTTGGCATTTAACCACTACATACAGCATAGTAGTTAGGAGTATGCATTCTAGTCTGTGTTGCTTGCTTTGAGTCTTGCATTGAACAAAGTGTGACTTTGGGTATTTTAGGAAACCTCTGAGTCTCAGGTTCCTCATCTCTATAATGTGGAAAATAGTAACACTTAACCTTATAAGGTTGCTAGAGGATTTATTGAGTTCATATATATAAAGTGCTCAGAAAAGTGCAGGCAGAGTAAACACTTGCTATTATCATTTATTCAACCATTCACTTGACAAACGTTAAGTCAAAAACCTTCTAGGAGGCTGAGATTACACTGATGCAGAGAAAATGTAGGAGATCAGAGCACAGTGGGGAAAACATTTGGGTAAATATATCCAAGAAGACCATAGACTTAAAAAGGCAGATAAACTAAAGTTAAAACTGTACTATTATCCTCTTTGTATTTGCTTAAATCCATAAGAAAGAAATGATTATTATATTAAGAAGTTTTTAACATTAGCAGTTGGGAGTCACTGGAATGTGTCTTCTGGTTAGAAAGATCTTAAAGCCAAAGCCAAAACCACATTGTGGTGGGCAAGCAAGGGCTTTGGGAGATCATTTTGCTTAAATTTGACTTGTAGAATTTATAAGATCTCTTTTACCTGATTACAGTAATCAGGACAAAATACTTTCTTAAATCCATGGTCCATTCTGACATAGCCAGACTTGTGTTCTACACAGCCTTCATACAACAAAATGGACACCAGCCTTATCTTGGGCATCAATAAATTTGTTATGGTTGTTAATAACTATCTTGGATTTCCTACTTAAGATAAACCACATCTCAAAATCATATTTTTCAGTTTATAATAGAAATGCTTATAAATCCATCTGTAAGATGATCTTAAACTTTTGTCCATAGAAAAACAAATCGAAGTCCTTCAAATCAAGGGAGGTTCAATAAGAAAAGGAAAGCAAAGTCCTACCAGTAGAGTTTGTAGGTCACTTCATACTCAGAAGGTCGAAGTAATACTTTGCCATATTTACCTTTCCAAAGTCAGTGGACCTCTTTGAAGAAAGCAGAGCCAATCTACAGTTATCTTGTGAGTATATATTTGTGTATATATTCGTATTATTAATAAAAGTAACTGAACTGCAAATTGTGCATTGCAAACTGTATAAAGATAAATATTTGAGAGCATCTAAAAATGATCAGATATAATTTTCAAACTAAATGAAAGTTCTATTGCTCTATAAAATACAACTAATGCAAATGGGCCTTTTAATAAATTATTCTTCAGGGAAGATCAGAAATGACAAATTAATTTTTCTAGGGATAAAAAAGTCAATGTCAATTAAAATACCAAAATGAAAAATTGTGTCATTAGCCTGGACTGGTAGTTCCTAGCTACTCCTTCACAGTCCTGATAGCCATTCTTTCAAGGGATAAAGTAGGGAGCAAAATATGCACAAGACTTTTTGGAGGAAGAAATTTTAAGCTCATCAAATGTGAAAAGTTATTGTTATTGACAAGCTGGAGATTAACGTAGTGCCTGGAGGAGTTGCTGGGTATGTCAAATAAATAGATTGATTCAATCTTTCTTGGGCATCTGCTTGTGCAAGGATACCACACTGGATGTGGGGTGACAAACATGAAATCGAGGGGTTTAGGCCTTTAAGAGCTTACAGTGTGATATGGAAGATAATTCATGAACAGAAATACATCACAAGTATCACTATATGCCATAGAAAGATATAGCTGCCTTTGGCTATAGAGACCTGGGGAAGACCATGCCAAGTAGAAGAAAAATGGTTCAAATTGGAACTCATTAAAGAGAATTATCATGTACTCGTGTCACTTGAAATATAATTGGGTAGAAAAGGAAATATGTTTGATTGTTTCTGGTGATACAGTAGATTTATTTTCCTACCTGGTAATAAATGAAATTCCAACAGAACATTTAGAAGCAGATTCAGAAAGTTATTTGTATTGAAAAATATCCTATGAATTCAAGATTTTTGGCATTTAAGAATAGCTTACTTATATTTTTCATGAATTCCTTGATACCTGAAAGCTAATGTGTTTCCTCTCAACAGCCCAGTTGACCACAGCCAACTTTTCATGGATTAGTTTACATTAGGTTTCAGAGAAACTGAGAGGTTATGTGTGGGCATACCCTAAATTCCTTCCTCATAAAAAAGCAGGCAAGCAGAAACCATAATACTAAGAAAAGTGAAGCAAGTGAGTATTTATAAGCTACTAGTATAAAAATAATGAAATTCATTTTTGGAGAGTGAAAGGGAATAAAGAATTTGGAATGTTGGCCAAAGCCCTGCCTGGTCAGATAAAGACAATTTTCAGATCCTGCCGAACCCCCCCTTTTTTTTCGGCCGAACCCTTTTAAACAGCTTGGGGTCTTTACAGTCCCAGAAAATGCTTCACTTAGAATAGAATGATACAGTTTTGCTTTTGGCTCTAGGAGTATTATGCATATGGAATAAAGCATTTGCTGATTTTTTTTGAAAAAGGGATTTTATTTATTCGCTTATTTACCAAACATCCAGGAACTACCCTAACATCAGGCATAGGGATGAGTTGAATAAAACAAAATTCTGTCTTCCAAGGTGCTTACAGCCTAGTGAGTGAGACAGCACTAAAACTAGTGTGATCTAGAGATATGACATACAGCAGTCTTTCAAAGGAAAACTCTGAAATACAGCAGACCTATTTTTATTCTTTCATTAAATCTCAATATCAGTAGATATTGAAACATGACTTAGAGTGGAATACATCACAGGGATGAGTCTGTATCAAGCAATGATAGTGAGATTGGAAAGGGGAGCACATCTTTGCATTTTTAGCTCTTTTCTGCTGTTGTTGTTGTCTGTATTCCCCTTCTCAGTGATCAAAGGCAGTCAAGAAAATTAATACCAAAAGGCACCAAATCTGGGCTTTGTTATTGGTATGTTTACAAGAATTTGGAATGAAATTTTGAAAAACCCTGATTTTTTCCCCCTCACATATTTGTCACAAAGAAGTGTTTGATTTCTATGTTCTGCCTTAGTAGCCACAACACAAAGTTTAGAGAGACTGTGAATCTGTTATATGCTTCTGAAAGCTATCTTTCACGAGTGTTTCGGGCTACAATTATTCATTATCTTGATTTTAACATTTTCTTGCCAATGAACTAACCTAGAGGCAGGAATACAAACATTCTAAGAAAAATGACCAAGGAATGCAACCAAAGTCACATTCTAAGTCATTTTTCTCAATGGTGCCCTTTACATATTTGTGTGGGATAGATCCCCAAATAACACCATTAATTAATTATCCAGTTGAAATATTTGGCAGTTGTGGGGGTAGTAAGAGTACTGGGGGGTAGGGGCAGTTAAATAAATTTTTAGAACCATATCAACATTAAATCATCAAGATTGAAGCTAAAGCATCTTTGTAATTATAATTTATTGGTTAGCATGTATTTACAGAACACTCACTATGTGCTTATTAGCTGTTTTAATTATAGGGCACACAAAGACAATATTCCTTATCTAGGAAAGTTCATGGCCTAGAGATGAGGACATACAACAAAGCAAGATGATAAAGATTGCTGTAACAAACCTATAGAGATTTCTAGGAGCACAGAAAAATCAATGACTAACTCTGCCTGGGAAATCATTAAGGAGATATAATAAATTTGGATCTAATATTGGATCTAATAAAACAAGTATAATTTTAAAGATATGCAAGGCAAAAAATTTGCCGTTTTTGGCCAATAATTATGGTCTATTTTCCAGAGCTGCCATGCATTTTGACAAAATTTGCAAGGTGTTCTGTGATTTCATTTTAGAATGAGAGATTTCATATTACTCAATATTACTACTTTTCAAATATGCTCAGAGAATCATATTTTGGTGACTAAAATGCAATGCTAATTTTCTAATTTATATACATCTATAGAGGGTGATTCTAAATCATAAATGTAGAAATTTTTCTCCCATGAAATTAAATGAAACTATATTCATTGAAGATGAAGAGAAACATGGTCCATATCCTCTTTCCCCCAGAATAAACCATTTCTCTCTTTCTCTATCTCTGCCTATCATCTATATTTTTTGAAAGGTGATTGCATGATCCAGGCAAAAGTAGAAACTTGATACTAATGGAAAAGTTTCTATAACTGAATGAAGTGGCTAAAATTGGATGAACAAACCAGCAAACCAACACAAGAGAAGAGAAATAAGAGAAAGTACTGGTAGATATATTGGAGAGACTCCTAGCAGGAAACAGATGGTATATTGGGTAAACTGAGGAAAGCTTGGTAACAGAACTATTTATAAAGTTTAGGGAAACCAGAAGGACAAGAGGAGAATGATTTTCAGCACCTGCTAAGTTGGGTGGAAAGGGTCACCTAAGAGAAGCCAGCAGTGATTCCTTGGGAAAGAGATGGGAACTAACTACCCAACCTCACAGTCCCACTGTCATGCCCTGCCTTATTTTCCTCCCAGTTGCCTCCAGCTCCTCACTGGAGAAATAGGGAAGATAAAAAGGTGGGCAGCCCACTGATTCTGTCCACACTAGTCAAGCCTCCAGGGGATAGAGCTGGGAAGAAGTAGTGGATCTCAGTGACAAAAAGGGCATATCTAGTATGATAAATTATACTACTACCAGATTACAAATGGCCAGGTATCATGCAGGAAGTTTGACCTTAGCCTGTGGAGACCAGGGAGACAAAGAAAATGTTCAGGCAGGAATTGATATGACCAGGTGGTGCTTTTCAAACATCACTCTGGTGACCATTAGAGAGTGGACTGATGTAATGACAGGTCGAGGCAGGGAAAGCAGTTCTGGTTGCTGTTGTGAAAGTCCAGTGGGAAGTGGAGGGCTCCATTAATGCAATGGCAGGGAGAAGGGATGACGGTTGATTAGAAGGCAGTGTTGACAGCATTGTGTACAGGGGGTGAGGGAGTGAGGATGGGAGCCGGGAAGATAGGATCCAATTACCCTGGGATTAGGGATGCAGTGGATAATGTAGTCATAGGAAGAGAGGATGCAGGGTATACATTTCTCATGGACTAATTGTTTGTGAAAACTGAAGATTATCTGTTCACAAGAGAGAATTTCACCCTAATAGAGACAGGACTTTCTAATGAGAGGTTAAAATACGACCAACTCTGCCTATGCTATGATAACTTCTGTCTGAATTAACTTACTCAGAGGCTTACAGAGAAAGTGATCTCTTTTTTCCACATGGACGGCTGCTTAACTGTTAATTGGTGCCCCGAGGAAGCATTTAAGAGCTCTTAGAGCAGACATGGGCAGCAGTAACACAGCTAGATTCTATTTGGCTTGTACACATGGTAGTTATAAGCACAACCAATTATCATAAAAAACAGCTACCATTTTTTAGGGCCTATTTTGTGCCAAGCATTGTTGCCTTACAACAACAACATGGCAGCTTCTTTATTTATACTCTAGAAATGAGAAAATGAGGAGGTTAAGTAACTTGCTTAAGGCCACACAGATAGGAAGCAGATGTGCTAGAGAATATACCAAAGGCATTGGGCCCATTCTTTAGGGGCATACAGTTGCTGGTGGCATGAGGGAGGTTATATGAAAATACTATATGTTGGATATGATTATACATTACTATGTGATTATGATTTTTAAAAGCACATTAATTGGATTCTATTTCAGATCATGAGAATGTACATTTTAATACTTTGATTCTTTTCCTGGGAACTTTCTGAATAAGGTGGTTTAAGAAATTCTCAATTTAGAAGAAGAAAAGGTAGATGCTCGGCCAATGGATTATTCTTGACTAGAGATTGAGTTCCTTCAGGGCAAGGAACATGCCTTATTGGTAAACTGCTTCCTTGATATAACCTAATAAGATGCCTAGAATATGTTGCTGTTCAATACGTATATTTCTGGAATAACGAACCAATGGGAGGCTCTTTCAAAGTGCTTCTCCTTGGAAATTTTTGTCATCACAAGGTGGAAGATGAGCAGCAGGATTAATTCCACCAGGATGTATTTATCTAGCAACATGGATCAGAATAGAAGATGTCTACTTAAAGCATACACAGAAACAACCACACAACTGTATCTCAAAAATTATTAATGGAATGTACCCAAAATGATTTTTTTTAGAGCTTCACAAGGCCTGGTGGGATTGGTTCCAGTTGGCTTGGATGAGAGGTCACACAGATTAAAAATAGACTTTCTTAATATGGAACAATAGGCTACATTCATTTAACAAGACAGAAAAAAAAAAAAATAACAGGCCTTAGGGGCGGGAATGAAGCTTAATCCTATTTAAGAGCTCAATTAACCCTCAGAAGATTGAGTAGGTACTCTCTCTTCATTGCCACTCTTCTGTCTTGCAGAGCTTAAAATCCAAGATTCATAAAGAGGAATAAAGAGATTCATATTTGTATATAATACTGAAAATATTTTAAATAGGGTCATAATAAAGTTTAGAAATATAAGAATTAGTTTGCTTAGTCTGTTATGGTCCTTTAAAACTTGAAATAAGTCATATTCTGTTTTAATTGTCAAATCCTTTACCATTATTAACAAAATATTCAAACACAAGCCTTTATCTTGACACATAAATTCACTGATTTTAAAAAAATCATTTCTTTCTTATACTATCAAACAAAATTACATTTCCTTCTAAGCTAATCAGTACATTCTTAAGAAATCCATATCAAACTCCATGGTGGAGTACATTCTATCACTCTAATGATTTAATACACAGAAGCCAGGTTCTATTCAAATCAGTCCATCTGGGTTAAGTATCTGCGACCTGGGTAGGTCATTTGTATCAACTCGTAGATCCTACTTTCAAAGAGATTCCATCTCTTTGAATGGAATTTATCAGCTTTTTTCATTCATGCCCCATCATTATAGAAATGACCCAAATAGAGCATTGAAAAGTAACAACGTCTTGTTTTTGTTTCTTGCAGTTGAATTATGATAAAATGTGGTAGTTACATTATAGTTACACTTTTTGTTTAGTTAGTTCTTTGTTTTTATAAACATATCTTTAAAATATTTGAGAAGCTTGAAAAATTGAAGGTCTTCTCCCTATCAAACGGAAATCATTTAAAGATATCTCTGCCTCTCCATTCCCCCAAGCAGTAGCATTTCCATCCCTTCTTCCCCTTCCCCACCAGCCAAGAATTCACATCTTAATTTTCTCCTTGGGGTATGAAAGAATTTGCTGACGTTCTGGAATAAGATGACAGCTTTGCTCTGTTATATACTTTGTTTAAATTGCAGCTACTCTTGGAAATTACAGAGAATGTCACAACCCAAGATAAAGCATGACATTGGCTAAGTTTCTTTCTCTTTGTGATGCAAATGTTACTTAACCATTTATTTCTGGTCCCAACTAGACAGTGAATACATCTATTTATGGTATTAGAGCACTGGGACTATAATTGGGATTCAGTTACTACATGCTACTAATCCATATAATACCACTGCCTTGTTAAATTGAACAGTTTTTCTCTTGAACTGACACAAGATGCCAGTTCAATATTTTTCTTCTGTTCTGAAGGCTACTTTTCAACATATTAGAGTAAAGAAATGAGACACAGCCTAAACATGAGAGAAAAGTTTAGCTCATAGAAGCATATAAACTATGAAAACTTTTGTGTGAAAACCACCTAGCAGTGAAAGTAAGATCACTGAACTAGAAAGAGAATATTCTCCATATAAAAATGATCTAAAACTAATGTTTTAATCATTAAGTTTGATGGGTAAAGTCATTTATTTATTTTTTTTTTGGGGGGGGTAAAGTCATTTAAATCATTAGCTCAATTAACCCTCAAATTGAACCCTGTAATTTCAATTTTTAGATGACACTATAAACTTTTAATGCAGCTCTTAAAAATCACAAATATCTAATTTCTAAGTTCTATGTTTCAAAATCACAAGATTTTTTTTAAAAGCACCTGAAACCACCAATCCAAGTCTAATTTTTCGCATTTCCGTGTTTCTCATCAGTCCCTATTAATCTCCCATGATACTGCTAAATAGCTATATACACTTTTGATATTTAATGAAATGTCTACACGAAGATGGAATTTTATTCTAGAATATGATGAAAAACATAACCAAATGTCCACTTACCAGCCTTTTCCTTGTCTGAAATGCCTGGAATAGTCTGAAAAAAAAAAAAAAAGAAGCCACAGAATTGTTATTATTAGAAAGAAACACCAAAACATTATCAGGAACAAAATGAACTACCATAAATGGAGCAAAAATTAAATAGAACCCAAGAGTAGAAAAATGAGTGGGCACAAAAACTGAACAGATATTTTTCCATGGAAAGTATACAAATGGCC
This sequence comes from Vulpes vulpes, assembly GCF_048418805.1. NCBI lineage: Eukaryota > Metazoa > Chordata > Mammalia > Carnivora > Canidae > Vulpes > Vulpes vulpes. Next base: position 41,089,003 of record NC_132786.1, read on the forward strand.
AATAGGTACATGAAGAGGTGCTCAACATCACTAATCATCAGGGAAATGTAGATTAAAATCACAATGAGATATTACCTCCCAACTGTTAAAATAGTAATTAAGAAAAAGTCACAAAATAAGTGTTGGCAACGGTATGAAGGAAAGGAAACCCTTGTGCACTGTTGGTGGGAGTGTAAACTGCACAGCCATTGTGGAAAACAGCATGAAATTTCCTCAAAAAAAAAAAAAAAAAATAGAACTACTGTATGATCCAGCAACCAAACTTCTGGTTATATACCCATAGGAAATGAAAAGAGGGTATCAAAGAGATAGCTGTGCTTGCATATTCATTGCAGCATTGTTGAGAGAAGCCAAGATATGGTAACAGCCTAAATAAATGTCCTTCAATGAGTGAATGCATAAAGAAGATGTGGTATATACACAATAGAATATTATTCAGGAATGAGAAAGAAGAAAATCTTGCCATTTGCAATCACATAAACCTTGAGGGCATTATGCTAAGTGAAATAAGCCAGACAGAGAAAGACAAATGCTGCTGTATGGTATCCTTTATATGTGGAATGTAAAAAAAAAAAAAGAGAGAGAAAGAGAAGAAAAAGTGAAACTTCTAGAATCAGAGAGTAGAAATGTTGTGAGGGTCTGGAGAAATAAGAAAGATTTGGTAAAAGGTATATAAACTTTCAGTTGTAAGATGAACAAGGACTGAGGATCAAATGTATAACACGGTGACTATAGTTAATAACACTGTACTGTATAATTAAAATTTGCTATGAGAGTAGAACTTGTGTTTTTACAAAAAAAAAAAGATGTGAAGTGATGAATGTGGTAATTAAGTGGAAATCCTTTCACAATGTATATGTATTCCAATTATTGTGATATAAAACTTTAAATATCTTACAATTTTGTCAATTATACCTCAATAAAGCTAAAAAGAAAAGTAAAAGAAAAATGAAAGTTGAGGAACTATCAGGAATGTTATCAGACGCAGGTACAATAATTGTTAATCATGTAATTATTTTCTTCCCTGAAAACACATATTAACCCTAAAAACATATTGGCAATAAATGAAACCAAAGACATTCTTTGAATTTGGGTAGAATTTTTTAGTTCAATTTCTTTGTCCTGTTTTGGAAGACAGAAAAAGTAAATTGTCTGGTGAGTTTCTGGGCATTTCAAATCTCTGCCCTATCTCTTTGAGGCTCAGATTCCTCCTTTATTAGATGGGGACAATCACATGTACTTCTTAAGGTTGCTTAAAGGACCAACTGTGGTAGCTTTGATAAAGCATTTGAGGTCTTCAGGAAAAGGTAACTGCTGTTACTATTTGTTTCTATGGGCTCTAGGCCAATGGGTCAATTTACTAATAGGAGTGTTCTAGAAGTTCCATTCCCAGCAACTATCATCTATCACTACCATTGTTTAAAAATTAGAGTTCAGGAGATGTTTTAAAAAGAGTTTAACGTATAAATGTCTAGTTCTACTAGTTCTACTCTCAGTGGATATTCTAAAACAAATTAAGGAAGTTGAACTTCTGTTTCCCATTCACCTGAGTTATTCATGTATACAATATCATGCACACGAGGGTATTAACTTGTATTGGAAGACTTCAATACATCGGAGCCACTGGGATTTGATACCTTCTACCCAAAACTACTGACCAAACAAAATATCTACAACTGACATGTCTCCTTCTCTTTAGGGACAAAGTCCTCAGAGTTGGGGTAAGAAAAGTAGGCTTAAATGGATAATTAATTTTGTTGTACATGCATGTGTGTGTGTGTGTGTGTGTGTGTGTGTGTGTGTGTGAAAGAGAGAGACAGAGAGAGAGAAAGGGAGGGAGGAAGAGAGAGGAAATTTCACATGCACCTAGGTTGCAGATAAGCCTACGGAAATAGAATAGCATCAATCTTCATTTCCAGAAATATCAAATATCAAGTTACCTATGTCTTTGTGAGGTATTGATTACTGCTGAGACTCTGACCTTTGGAACTTAGGGAATTTGGAGGTTGATACAATTTCCAAATAAGGGGCAAATATCTCTCTGGGTAAAAATAGAGGGGGCTTTTATTTTGGCAATATTAATCTATAGTGAAAGTATATTTTGACTCAATCTCTATCTACATTTAGTTGTTTACTTCTTGTTCTCTGAGTGTGAATGCTGACTCTGCATCCTGGCAAATGTGCAGCTGTGAGGAAGAGTATCAGGTGAGTACATGGCAGGGTGGAAAGTCATGTCCAGAGACCAGGACATTGAAGGGATTCCATAGGCTCTAGGTATCTCCGTCAGCATCCTTTCATTTATAGCTGGGTCATCTATTTTTTCTTTCCTTCGGGAAGAACTGCTGTGATTCTACAGTTTAGAAAAGCTGTTCCCCCCTTTACAGAAAAATTGCCACACAGTGTTAGCGATATTTGTTTACTTCTTATGTATCTTTTTTGAGAGGGGTTTAAAAATGAACTTACATTTGGGGCGCCTGGGTGGCTCAGTCAGTTGAGCATCTGGCCCTTGATTTTGGCTGAGGTCATGGTCTCAGGGCTGTGATATTGAGAGCCCCCAACAGACTCCATGCTGAACATGAAGACTGTTTAGGATTCTCTCTCTCCTTCCCCCCAACCTCCCTCTTGTGTGCATTCTCTCTCTCTCTCTCTTAAAAAAAAAAAAGGACTTAAATTCACACTGTGTGTTATATTTTAAGCTTAGCCCCTAGATTTCCTTCCTGCCTGGAGATGAGGTCTTTCAGATTAAATTTTCTCTTCTGTGACCAGTAAATAATAAAACAAAGCCAAAACCCTTCCATTGAGAAGATTGTAAATGTTGGCAAAGGTTGGTGATAAGCAGTTAAAAGATGTTCGTGGAGAAAGTGCCTCAGAAAAAAATAGAAAATATTTACTAGGTTCTGAATATGTACAAGGTACAGTTTTCAGCTTTCGCCTGCATAAACTCACTGAATCCTCAGAATAGCCAATGGAGTCCTGGAAAGGGAAGTAACTTATGTGAGGCCACAGTCAGTGATGGAAGCCAGGACACAACCATTGGCATGCTGGCCTCTGAGGTCACTAACACTAGTTTGAAAATACTAATTAGAGTCTTTTTAAAACAAAGGAGAAGAAAAATTTGGAGAGATTCCATGATAAAATATTGACTGAGATCACAAAATATCTGTGCAGGAATATCTGTATGAGGTATTTATAAATTATCTAAATAAGCTATCTCTTCTTATAAAAAAAAGGCATTTTAAGATGAATTGAATGTCTTGCCCCAAATCACAAGTTGACTAGCAACAAGTCTTTTCCATATTTTGTTCTATTTGATTACAAAGTGTATAGCAAACACATATAAGTAAATATTTAATAAAAACGTTAAACAATGAGTTGTACTACAAAACAAAAATATTTTAGCCTCCACGGAGCCAGTGCCTATTACTTTAGAATATCACTATATTCTGTATGATGCTTGAAGCCTCCAAGGCTCACTTTCATGAAATAATTGCATGATGTGGAGGTAGGAGAGTCAAAGTTTAATGCACCCAGAATTTTATAACTGCTCTTTCAAAGTAAAACCACACAGTCAACAGCTGAATGTCTCTCAGCTGGCTTATCTTTGTTTTGTTTTTGTTGTTGTTGTTGTTGTTGTTTTTTGGTTTATCTTTGAATTTGAGGGAGAATTGTCTCTCTAGAAAAGTTTTATAAGTAAATTTTTAAAATGATGACACTTCATTTTAAATTAATTAAAGCTATATGTTGATTTCTAAATTACATGCCTTACATTATCCTATGTATAGAAACCCTTGGCCAAGTGTTCCTTCCTTGTGGAATACAAGTTGTGGAATACAACTGGAAGTTTCTTCCAGTTGAAGAAAGTACATGAAAGACAGGACAGTTCCATACAGTGGATGCTCAATGGCAAGGATTAGCTTCATCACTGATGTGACATCAAAAGAAGTGAGAAGACAGTAGATAAGTAGAACTACCCAGGTAGAAATGGAATGGTTTTCTTGGGCACTGAACCCTTTGGAAGGAGTATTGGTCTAAAGATTGGTCTTTTGCCTTTGACTTCAGAGAAGAGGCATGGCTGGATTTGGGCTTCAGGTCTTTTTTTTTTTTTTAAGATTTTATTTATTCATGAGAGACACACACACAGAGGCAGAGACATAGGCAGAAGGAGAAGCAGGCTCCCCACAAGGAGCTTGATGTGGGACTCAAGAATCCTGGGATCATGACCTAAGCCAAAGACAGATGCTCAACCACTGAGCCACTCAGGTGCCCTGGGTTTCAAATTTTGAGGTTCCATAGTGTTATATCTATTTCTGTGCTTGAAACAAAACAGTCCATGCAAGGTGGCTGTATAGTCTGGTACAGAGTAGGTTTCATCAAACATTTGCGGAATTAAAGAACCAAACACATATCCATATATACAGTTTAAGAAACATGTATGACTATTGCTTATGAGAAAGCTCCTATAAAAAGCATATTTTTGAATTCATTAGGGGTTTTTGTTAATAGTTACCATATGTTTCATTTGAACTGTATCCTCAGGAAGTGATTTAACATTTCTGGCAATAAAGCAATTAAATAGGATTTTCCTGCTGCCCATATGGGTTCGCTGTAACTTCATATTTTCTTCTCTTATTTCTTAATGTAACAAAGGGAAGTCTACTAATAACTTCCAAATGAGAGAAAAACACCATTCGTGTGCTGTTATTCTTCTTTGCAATATTCAAATGATAGGATAACAATCTTATATATATTTTTTAATGGCTGTACTGACCCTCCAGTAGTTCCCTACAAGTCAAGATTTTCATTTGTGTTGATCTGTGAAGGTGTTTTATAATTGAATTTAAAAAGCCATTAAAGAGAAAGCATTTTAGGAAAGGGGGAGTAAATAATTCTCTTTCTCTTAATGAGGTCTTTTAAAGCTGTGTGTGGGAGCTTAGACTGTGTGTGTGTCTGTTTATGTTTTTGACGTGAAACATGGTTACGGGAAATGCTGGTTTTGACATGCCTTCCGGAAATGTTGTAGACATATGTTGATTCTTTCGGTCTGCTGCTAGAATGACTTTCTACACTTACAGGAGGGACCTCAGCTGGACACCTTTTAAGAACTTAAACCAAGTACACAGAAGCTGCTAACACAGTCACATAAGTAATAGATGTCATATCTGGCTTCATTTTTGTACAATGGCAATTTATTGATCTAATTTCTTCTTGATGATTTCAGTTGGAAATGGAGTATGATTTTTCCTCTTTAATGTGCTATTTTCATAATATGCCATGTCCCTCACTTATATAAGTTATTTCTCTCTTAGTTCTTTGGAATCAGAACCATAGGACACTACCATTAAGAAGGTGCTTTGAAAGCCTATCTTCCAATCACTGGGCCTTTAAGCTAGACTGAAAGGATCTTACTCGTGTTCTAGGAAGGGATTTCTGTTGTTATTGTTCTGCAGTAAACAACAAAGCATGACAATTGATTTTGTATTTTCTCTCTTTATAGGCAGCACTGGTTTTGCATATTTTATTAGACATGTTCACACAGAAATGGCTAAGGTACTCTATTGTTTTATAAGCATTCTCTTCATTTGCCTCTAAAACGGCAAGAATCAGTGGCAAAGTAATTTATTCCTTCCCCTCAAAAACATTCACTTTTGTTCCCACAAAAATATTTTACAGACAGATTTCAAAATGGGTAATCATGTCCTTAGAAATTGCAGGAAAACATCCTCCAGTGATGGAGCAGCCTCTTTCCCAAATGAGGGCGCAAGAGCCCATTGTGGCCACAATGGGTAACAGGAAGAGTTTAGAGCTTCACATTTTGGGGAAGACATGGGAGACAGCATAAAAGAAAAGAAGGTAAATTGAAAAATGAGTTTATTTCCCATATCTTTATTTAAAAACTTTTTTCAGATCAGGCCAGTATGTGATACTGTTAGTAGTCAGTGATTTCTATGTCATCTCACTTGAACAAAGAAGTTCGCTGAAAAGCTGTGTCTAATTGGCAACTGATATCACCTGTTTTGATTTACAAAGTATTTCTCTCATTTTGACAGTCACCATTCTTTTATTAAAAATATAGGCTCTTGGGGATCCCTGGGGTGGCTCAGCGGTTTAGCGCCTGCCTTTGGCCGAGGGTGCAATCCTGGAGTCCCGGGATCGAGTCCCACGTCGGGCTCCCGGCATGGAGCCTGCTTCTCCCTCCTCCTGTGTCTCTGCCTCTCTCTCTATATATATACATGTCTATCATGAATTCTTATATATATATAAAATTTATGATATATATATAGGCTCTTCATGGTGGAGGGGACTTAGGTATCATTTAGGTGTGTTTCCCAAACTACTTCTAATACTACCTTTTCAATTTTAACTACATACACATATCACTTATAAATTTTTTATTTAATAAAATTTAAATATTATATTTAAATAAATATTTTTTCTTGCCTTGTTCTAAATAACAAAAATAAAACACCTGAATTTATGGGTTTGAATTTTTGGTTGTATTATTCATACTACACATTAAAATAAATAAGTATTAAAATTTAAAATAATTTTCCCTGTGTCAGCTGATGTTTACCAATAATCTATGTAACCCTGGGAAACACTGATCTAGTTCTTTGTCTGTCATTTTGCCTATAAGGATGTTGAGATCCAGAGGGATTAATGATTTACTGGATGTTATAGACCTTAAGTAGGCCAATTGGGGATTAGAGTAGAATATGGTTCTGAAAGCACTGTCTACAATACATTAATTCCTAAGACTGATGAAGTCAAAGGCCACCAAGGTCTTACCTTCTAGAATTTATGATTTCAATTAAACTTAGCTTCTGAATCATTCAATGGGAGATAAAGGAAATTCAGTTACAGTGGAAGAGACATGTGCTAGGAAGATTGACAAATATATATATATATATATATATATATATATATATAACCAAAGTGAAGTGAAATAAATGTATGTATAATTACCTGAGAAATGTAATTGTGCATCCTTACTTCCAAAAAGAATTTGACATGTCCTATTTAATGGAATTGTCAGCCATATTGAGGAATCCTTTTAATTGGGGGGCGGGGGGAAACATTTCTTTAGCAAGCTAGATAAACAGAAAAATCCATGGCTGGGTCACATTGAATTAACTCTTTTCAGAATTTATAGACGCTCTTAATTTTAATGCTTCTGTATTTCCAATAAATCACTTAATATTATTCATGAGAGAACTCAATATCCTTTAGATACATTTTCATGTTATAAATTCCTTTCAATATTTAACAAGTCCTGTCTCCCTCCCCAACCTTGTAATTATGAAAGTTCAATGCCAAATGCATCAATTGAAGGAACTATTTTGGTATAATTGTTTTACCTTTTACATGGTTTTATATAATTTTGGTACTTTATTAATCCTACTTGGTGACTCTTGCTGTAAGTTACTCTATTTTTGTGATTTGCAAGGTATGTATTCTAAAACATCTGATTTTATGTCAACCTTAGTAATTCTGAAAGAAGAATCATTGCTGAAGTACATGAATATGTTCATAAATTTCACTAGAAAAATTGTATTATTTCTTCCTTCTTGGATATTTGCAAATTTTTCAAAAATCAATTTGTGAGTTCTTCAAAAGATTCTTTTATATTTTGGTATAGTGATTTGCATATAGTAGCCATTTAGAAATACTGATTATTCAAGGAGGCTTGTTTTTTGCTTTTTGTTTTATTTTTATCTTATTTTTTAGTCTGATTAATGAAAGTTCTCAATTAAGGAGCACCATAGACATGTAGACTTATTTTCGGTAAAGATGATACTCAAGATAAGTGACTTATTCAGAGAGCAATTGACCCTGAATTGCTGATTATTTTTCTTGATGGACAATGTTAACCAGCAATTCATCTGCTTCTCAGTGTTAAATGTGTGCCCTTTACTCCTCCCAGTATCTCTCATAATGGATTTTTTTTTCATTTGTCCATGTCCTCATTTTTTTTAGCCTGAGTCATAGTTTTCTGCTGGTGCTACCCTCCTCCTCTCTGTATCTGATGGGCACTAGAAAGGCAATTGGCCCTGACAAAATGTATTACTATATCACTGTTTTCCTTAAAATGCTTTAATGATGACCTTCTCCCCAAGCCCCTCCTGGAATGCATGGCCATTAGTCATGTGCTCTGAGATTCTCATCCTCTTATGCCTAGTTCTAGCAACTCAGTTAATAGACACATGCTATGTACCCATCAAATGCACAGCTCTTTACTACGTGCTGTGGTGGCACTAAATGAAATAAAAAGATATGCTGTTAAAAGAAATAATCTAATTATGAATTCAAGACATAAGACTAAAATAGAAAATTTGAGGTGGATATGAACAAATACTGGGTCCCTCACTGTTATTGATTGGCTCTGTGACTTTGGACAAGTTTCTAGAACTCTCTGAGTTCAGTTTCCTCATCTCTAAAAAAGAGGGTAAAACTAATATCTACATCTCAGGGATATTCGTGATGATTCAATGGCATGCTGCACAAAAGAGGATTATTATAGTACTTGTTCAACTGCTCCCTAAGTGTAAAGTATTCCCATTGTTGGGTTTTGTTATCATGATATAAGAAAGTAACTATATATTTATTCTGAAATAATGCAAAGAAGCATAGGTTGTCTGTCTCTGCCCCCTCCACTTCATTCTGTCAGATTAACTTGTTTCCTCAGGTTCATTACTCCTTTATTTATTTTGAACTATTTATAATTATTTTCTGTGTTATTTTGAAAGAAATATTTTTCCTTGTTTTTGGTCAGCTACTTCCTTTAAGTTTTATAAAACCCAGTTCAGAAGCTATCATCCTCATACCTCACCTTTAATTTGGAGACTGTCACTAACTGTTACTAGATAGCTCTATTCTTGGCCCCTTTAGGTGTCAACAAGTGACACTATTCTTCTTGGATCCTTACACTGAAAACAGGCTCCTAGTTCTGTGCAACCTGGAGCAGCAGGACCTAAGGGCATATGTGGAAGTCACATCTGTATCACAAAATGTAGAATATTTCTCTTCTGCACTTGTGGGACCTTTCTGTGACTTCTGAACTATAGGAGATATCTAGGGCCACCACTCATATTTAACCAGAACTCTTAATGGGATTTATCACTTAATGAAACTTCCCTGAACTAAAATGAATTCCATACATGATTCAGAAATTGTTGGATATATATATATATATGTATATATATATAAATTTATATATACAAATAAAATAAATTTATATATAAAAACTTATATATAAATTTATTATATATAAATATATATATAAAAGTAATATGTAATATAATATTGACTAGTAGTCTGGATAAAAGTATAGATGGAAATATACACTAATAATGAAGTAGTAGAAAGAGAAATTAAGAGTCCCATTTATATTGTATCAAAAAGAATAAAATACCTAGAAATAAACTTAACAGAGGAGGTAAAAAAGCTGTGCTATATGAAATCTATAAAACATTGATGGAAGAAATTGAAGATGACACAAAGAAATGGAAAGATATTCCATGCTCATGGATTAGGAGAACAAATATTGTTAAAATGTCAATACTACCCAAGACAATCTACAGATTCAATGCAATCCCTATCAAAATACCATAACATTTTTCACAAAACTAGAAAAATAATCCTAAAATTTGTATGGAACCACAAAAGACCCTGAACAACCAAAGCAATTTTGAAAAAGAACAAAACTGGAGGTGTCACAATCCTGGATTTGAAGGTATACTACAAGGTTGCAATAATAAAAAAAGTCTGATACTGACACAAAAATAGACATATAGATCAATAGAACAGAATAGATAGCCCAGAAATAAACTCACAATTATATGGTCAGTTAATCTCTAAGAGAGGAGGCAAGAATATGCAATGGGGAAAAGACAATGTTTTCAAAAAATGGTGCTATCAAAACTATTGGGACTTCATCAAGATAAGAAGCTTTTGCACAGCAAAGGATACAGTCAACAAAACTAAAAAACAACCTACAGAATGGGAGAAGATATTTGCAAATGACGTATCAGATAAAGGGCTAGTTTCCAAGATCTATAAAGAACTTATTGAACTCAACAGCAAAGAAACAATCCAACCATGAAATGGGCAAAAGACATGAAGAGAAATTTCACAGAGGAAGACATAGACATGGCCAACATGCACATGAGAAAATGCTCTGCATCACTTGCCATCAGGGAAATACAAATCAAAACCACAATGAGATCCCACCTCACACCAGTGAGAATGGGGAAAATTAACAAGGCAGGAAACCACAAATGTTGGAGAGGATGTGGAGAAAAGGGAACCCTCTTACACTGTTGGTGGGAATGTGAACTGGTGCAGCCACTCTGGAAAACTGTGTGGAGGTTCCTCAAAGAGTTAAAAATAGACCTGCCCTATGACCCAGCAATTGCACTGTTGCGGATTTACCCCAAAGATACAGATGCAATGAAACGCTGGGACACCTGCACCCCGATGTTTCTAGCAGCAATGTCCACAATAGCCAAACTGTGGAAGGAGCCTCGGTGTCCATCGAAAGATGAATGGATAAACAAGATGTGGGTTATGTGTACAATGGAATATTAATCAGCCATTAGAAACGACAAATACCCACCATTTGCTTCAACGTGGATGGAACTGGAGGTATTATGCTGAGTGAAATAAGTCAGTCGGAGAAGGACAAACATTATATGGTCTCATTCATTTGGGGAATATAAATAATAGTGAAAGGAAATATAAGGGAAGGGAGAAGAAATGTGTGGGAAATATCAGAAAGGGAGACAGAACATAAAGACTCCTAACTCTGGGAAACAAACTAGGGGTGGTAGAAGGGGAGGAGGGCAGGGGGTGGGGGTGAATGGGTGACGGGGACTGAGGGGGGCACTTGACGGGATGAGAACTGGGTGTTATTCTGTATGTTGGTAAATTGAACACCAATAAAAATAAATTTATTATTAAAAAAACTGGACAACTACATGCAAAAGAATAAAACTAGACCACTTTCTTACACCATACACAAAAATAAAGTAAAAAGGAATTAAGGACTTAAATGTGAGACCAGACATCATAAAAATCCTAGAAGAGAACGCAGGCAGTAATTTCTTTGACATTGGCATTGGCAACATTTACGTAGATATGTCCCTCCAGGCAAGGGAAGGAAAAGCAAAAATAAACTATTGGGACTATATCAAAATGAAAAGCTTCTGCACAGCAAAGGAAACAATTGACAAAACTAAAAGTCAACCTACAGAATGGGAGAAGATATTTACAAATGAGGTATCCAATAGAGAGTTAATATCCAAAAAATATAAAGAACATATACAACTTAGCACCAAAGAAACCAAATAATCCAATTAAAAAATGAACACAAATTTCTTCAAAGAAGACATACAAATGGCCAAAAAATACATGAAAAGATGCTCAGCATCACTCATCATTAGAGAATGCAAATCAAAACCACAATGGGATATCACCTCACACCAGTGGGAATGGCTAGAATAAAAAACACAAGAAACAACAGGTGTTGGGGACAATGTAGAGAAAAAGGAACCCTCTTGCACTGTTGGTGGAAATGCAAACTGCTGTGGTCACTGTGGAAAAGAATATGGAAGTTCCTCAAAAAATTAAAAATAAAATTATCATATGATCCACTAATTCCACTACTGGGTATTCACCCAAAGAATATGAAAACACTAATTCACAAAGATCTATGCACCTCTTTGTTTATTGTAGCATTATTTATAATTGCCAAATTATGAAAGCAAAGTGTCCATCAGTGAATGAATGGATAAAGAAAATTAGGTATGTATATATACATACACATGCATATAAACACGCACAATAGAATATTACTTAGCCATAAAAAAGAATGAAATCTTGTCTTTTACAATAACATGGATTGATCTAGAGGGTATAACGCTAAGTGAAATAAGTCAGTCAGAGAAAGACAAATACCATATCATTTTATTCATATGTGCAATTTAAGAAACATACAAAGAAAAAAGAGACAAAAAAATAGACTCAACTATAAAGAACAAACTGATGGTTACCAGAGAGAGGAGGTTGGTGAGGGGATGAGTTAAACAGGTGAAGAGGATTAAGAATACACGTATTATGGGGCTCCTGGGTGGATTAGTCTGTCAAGCATCTGATTCTTGATTTCTGCTCAGGTCATGATCTCAGGGTTGTTGAGACCGAGCCCCCTGTCGGGCTTCTCACTGGGTGTGGAGCCTGCTTAAAATTCTCTCTCTCCCTTTCCCTCTGCCCCTCCACCCCTGCTCATGCTCTCTCTAAAAAAAAAACAAAACAAACAAAATCTTTAGATAAAAGAGTACACTTATTGTGATGATCACTGAGTAATGTATAGAATTGTTAAATGACAATATCGTACACCCAAACTAATACAACACAGTATTCATTATATTGAGTTAATTATACTGGAATTAAAAAAAATATACAGGCAAAGTATTTGTCAATGGTTTAACACAGAATTGCATATAGTATTTAGCTTATAAAAAATAATTTGCATTATGAGTATATTTGTCATATTTTAACTTAGTCTTTAGAAGGCTGAGAGATAAAGAAGCATTTTGCTTATAACTACTTTTCTACCAGTTATATCCCAATATAAGTTTAGGTTCATATCAATAATTCAATGCTTATATGTTCACCTGTATTCAACCCCAAATTTACTAATATTCTTACAGTTTCTTACCTTCCAACTTAAAACCTTTGGCAGAACTTAACTTTTGATAGAAACTCAAAACATATACCACTAAGTCATAACTGCAAAAAGAATATAGATTAAAACTACTTAAATGATATACATAAATCTGTTTATGACAAATTATAACCTTGTTCATTGAATTGGAATTTATTCTTATCAAATATTACTTCATTTAAGTGGGCTCTTGACTGGAGGCCAGAAACATTTTTGTTACAGGGAGATATTCATCATAGTGGTATTCATTAACAAAAATTGATTTGAAATAGGTATTTTATGTGTGCTATAAACCACAGACCTGAGCAAGAACAAGAATGCTCTAAATCTGACTGGAACTTAAGGACAAAACTTGGAGTAACAGAGGACAAGTAGAAACTGAAAAAAAAAAAATCACCTAAAACTAGTGTTACACTGTATGTTAACTAACTGGAATTTAAATAAAAATTAAACAAAAAAACCACAAAGTCTTATGAATAAGGATACTAATCAACTAACAACCAAATGTTTAATCCTTTTAAAGCTGTAAATTGTATGAACATTGAGATATTTAAAAACGTTCTGCTCTTAGAGAATGTCTAACATAGGCAGTAGAGATGCCTGTTAGCATTTCTGAAGTATATGCCTGAATTAAGTCATAATGTGAGATGTCTATCCTACGAGGAATAAAGATGGATTAATTTAGATGAATCTTATGTAGGGTTCTTTCTTCTTTTTTTAAAGATTTTATTTATTTATTGGAGAGAGAGAGTGAGAATGAATGCACAAGTCGGGGGAGTTGCAGAGGGAGAGGAAGAAGCTGACTCCCCACTGAGCAGGGAGCCCAACGTGGGGCTCGATTCCAGGACCCTGGGATCATGACTCAAGCCAAAGGTAGACGCTTAACTGGCTGAGCCACCCAGGTGCCTATAGGGACCTTTCAGTTACCTGCTGTTGATAACATGACAAATATTCTAGGACTTTTCTCCACTGATCACAAGGTCCTAGAGCCCAAATCAATTTTTTTAACCACACCAGTGACTCAAATCCTCTTCTTTGCTGATAAGTTATCATCTGGCCTTCTAGATTTCCCTTCTACTCTATCTGTTCAGGAAGTCTGACCTGGATGGGAAGGAGTGCCATATGCCCTGCTTTACCTGGGATAGTCCCAATTTATATGGGGCATCCTGGTAGTTTAGCATTTGTCTCAGAATGTTCCTTTTTTAAACAAACAAACAAACAAACAATCAGATCTGATTTTTTAGGATAGTTTCAAATTCACAACAAAATTGAGTGGAAGGTACAGAGATTGCCTCTCTGCCTGCTGTCCTCACATGGCACAGCCTCCCCCAGTACCAACAGCCTCCACAGAATGGTGCATTTGTGACATCTGTTAATTGATTGGCACATCAAGATCACTCAAAGTCCATAGCTTACATTAGCATTTACTTTGGTGTTGTATATTCTATGGATTTGGATAAATATATAACATATATCTGCCATTATAGAATCATACAGAATGGTTTTGTTCTAAAAATGCCTGTGCTCTGACTTTTCAACTCAGCCTCTCCCCAACCCCAAGTGGCCACTGATCTTTTTACTGTCTCTATAGTTTTGCCTTTTCTAGAGTATCATATAGTTGGAATTACAGAGTATGAAGCCCTTTCTAGTTGTTTTTCATTTAGTAATATGCATTTAAGTTTCTTCCATGTCTTTTCATGGCTTGATAGCTCATTTCTTAGTGGTGAATAATATTCCATTGTCTGGATGTACTAATTTATCCATTACCTACTGAAGGACATCTTGTTTGCTTCCAGGTTTTGGCAATTAACTATGAATAATGTTTCTATAAACATCTGTGTACACGTTTTTGTGTGGACACAAGTTTTCAACTCCTTGGGGTAAATACTAAAGAATGCAATTGCTAGACTGTATGCTAATAGTATGTTTGGTTTCAGAATATTATTTTTTAATGACATAAAATTATGAACAGTTGTATTAATATGAGTCAGGGCATAATTACCTTTCTGGCTTCTCTAGTCTTATCTAGTAGTGTGTGATATGCATGTGCAGAGAACAAAGTTTCCACTTTAATATATGGTTACATCTGAAACACAACTAGTGATAAACAGCTTCTCTCCCTGACCCTTTCCAGACATAGTCTAACAAATACCTGCCATTGAGCACAGCATGCATGTTGCTTGCTAGCTTAACAAAACACACTCAGACACAAGTGGCTAGGATCAGCCTTCCGGTGATGATGGAATGGACCAACTGCTGCTCTACTGGTCACTTGGTATACCAGCCAGTTTTGCTCTGGTGCCTGCTACAGTCTGCAGGACACACAGAACCTCATGAGGTAGGAGGGAAATGTGGGTTAGGTGTATGAGAGCTATACATACAGAAAATATGGGGGGGGGGGGTAATAGAGTAGTCTTACCATAGAATGCATAGAGTAGTAGAGGCATTCCTATTACTGTCCCATCTTTTAATGTACAGTATAAACATCTACTACAGTAGTAGTAATTGTTGGGAAGCATTTTATTTGTAGTAATTACAATTAATTTAAGCAGCTCCTTTTTCTCTCAAACGTATCCCAGTTTGGATGATAACTTATATGAAACCATTTTGTATGGATTTCATCAATAGGGTCTTATGCCTCATAGCTCCTCGTAGGTTAGGCCCATGGGGAGCCCCAGTAATGGATATAAGTGTGTGATATTATGATTTATAAAAAGAAATATATATTTGGTCTTCTATCTTGTTCCTGGCACAGAGCTTCTACAAATCTTATAATTTCCTAAATTGTAAGAGTGATAAAGGTGTCTTTTTATGTTAATGAGGTGACCCTTTGGTACCTAGGAACTGAGGCTGGTTGTTAGTGAAGCCAACCAAATGATTAGAGGGTTGGAACTCCAGGGCTGGAAGAGGTGCTGGAGATTGAGTTCAATTGCCAATGGACAATGATTTAATCAATCACGTAGAGACAAAGTAACTTATTGCCCAAATTATCACCTTTTGTAAATGGTCAAGCCAAGAATTGAACACAGGATTTTAACACAGATTAAGTGTATGTTCTTAATCTCTACTCTACATAGCTTCTCTGGACTGACATATTACTCTTTCTGTAAATATCTTCTACCATAGATAAAAAGAGAAAAAAATAAGTGAGAAACCAAAGATACTGGTATTGTTTTTACTTACTGGGAAACAAAAACCTAACAGAATGTAAGCTTACAGGAATAATGAACATTCATCTTTTTTTTTTTTTTTAATGCCTAATAGGTGCAAATTCTAAAGGAGCAGGGG
Organism: Vulpes vulpes; assembly: GCF_048418805.1. Taxonomy (NCBI): domain Eukaryota; kingdom Metazoa; phylum Chordata; class Mammalia; order Carnivora; family Canidae; genus Vulpes; species Vulpes vulpes. The sequence continues at coordinate 41,105,009 of NC_132786.1, forward strand.
ACTTGAATATAAAGTTAAACACAAAGCCCTGGCACTTTCCCTTTTCTGCTTGTCAGTCCTGGGCTGGTTGCCCCTTCCCCTTATTCTTTCTCAGGCAGACATTACTGGCTAAGAGTACACTTACTGGGGTAAAAGGAAAAGTCACTTAATTTTTATGACCACACTAGAAAATGTTTATACACTTTCACGAGGCAGATTGAATGCTCTGCAGTTTAGCCTCACATAATGTCTCTCTCCCAAAGAAACACAACGGAGTGAGGTTCACTCTAAAGCTGTGCGCTGCAAGGACCACTTCAAATGGAGCTAGCTTTTGCAGACCTGGAGTTTTTTCCATCAATCATCAGTGATGCTAAAGGACTGATTTATACCTGTAATGGGTATGCCTTTCATCAAGGTCAAAAGTAATTGATTTAGTGGCTGTTTCATTTAAAAGACTGTTTATGATTATAGGCACCTCAACAAAATAAAAAACATTCTCTCAGAGTGAAAGTAATGCAGGGAGCATGTGATATAGACACCTGACCCTAAAGACTAACTTGGCATGATAAATGACGTCCCATTATTCCTCAGTTGTCTGCTGTCCGAACTACACTCCTTTCAGCGTCTTTTCCAGGCTGTTGTTTAATCCTGAGACTTGATGCTTAGGCCTGCCAAAGGGCTGGTTTGGGTTTTAAACAAACTATCAGATTGGCACTAGATCAAATGATTTCTAGTCCTAAATATCAACAACATGCTACCTCATTATCTTAAACTGTGTTCCAATCAAATTTGGGATGTAATATGGCCTTCTTGTGATTTCTGCTATCCATGAAATGGGTTAAAAACTCGCCCTATCAATTCTTCACTTTCAGAACTCAGGTTCCTTTTGGCATAACTCTTAACTTTGATATTGAGTACAACTTTGTCCAATGACCTAGTTTCTGTAATTAACAAAAAGAAGATACTTGGTAGCATGTTTTAAAATAAAAATAGTTAAACAAGGTCATATTTTCCCTTTTTAAAGGATTACAATACAGCAGGATCCTGAACTCATCCAATAACTTAAATGCAAAATCTCATAGTAGGAAAGAATCATCATTTTAAAAAAAGTTTAGGTTTATTCATCTATGTGCTAAATGGGGAAATAGGCAAAGAAATTAGACACTGTAAAGTGATTCCAAAACAAGATACTTAATGAGGCTCTTTCCTCTTTTCAATTAACCACTGTTTATTCTATAGGAAGTTATTATATGAGTCCTGAATCAGGGGGATAATTCATCTAGTTTTCAGGAAATTTCTTCTTCTTCTTCTTCTTCTTCTTCTTCTTCTTCTTCTTCTTCTTCTTCTTTTCTTTCTTTATTTCTTCTTCTTCTTCCTTCTTCTTCCACCCCCACCCTTTTTTGATAAGAAACAAACAAAATTGGCTTTTAAAAGTGGCTGATATTTATAGGCTCTCCAGATAATGTTGCACAGCAAATCCACGTGGCCCAGATGAAAGAGGTGATTTATGTAAGAATTCAGTAAATGTGCTACATTCTCTGGCAAGCTTATTTTTAATTCCTACAGCTCTTTTTTTTAGTATTTGGGTCAAAATTCCATTAACAAAGGGAACTTTTCTACATATTCTCTACTTTGTGAACCTTGAATACTAGAAAATTAAAGATTTATTGGAGTAGGCCTGAGAAATATTTCTATTCAAAAGCATTATTTCCACTGGGTTTTGAACATGTGTTTTTATCAAGAACTCTAGTGAATGTTTCTTTATAATGCGCAAACTTCCGAATAGAAAATAAATCAAAACTGCTTTTATTAAATGCTTTAATTTCTTAATCAAAACATTTCAGATACTATCTACTGGCTCTTTTAACTGGTACCCACTGCTATTGAATACCCTCAATCATTTTGGTTTTGAAAGACAGCCAAAAAAAATAAATAAATAAAGGAAAGACAGCAACATTTAATTGCTAAAATAAACAAATAATAGTCTTATTTGTTATGGTTATGTTCGGAAGCTTTTTGTTCTACCTGAAGTGCAAGCACTTTGAGGGCAAATACTATCGTATTTTATCTATTTACATTCCCTATAAAACTTTCTTAGCTTACTGTTTATTACCTTTTTATCTATTTGTACCGCCTTTAAAACTTTCAAACTTTCATGAACTGTTACATTGAATTTTTATTATTACCTTGAAATCCATAGAGAGCTGGACATTCTAACATGTAATGAAACCCTATAGAATTTACAGTGGGTATTAATAGGGACCTCAGATCTCATCCTGTCACCTTAAGAAGGTTAAACATTTTAGATCATAGTTTTCTTACTTATAAAGTTTTAGCTTATCTTTCAAGTTCCAAATTTTAAATAATTCTTAATTTGTGCTGAAGTGTCTGAGTTTCTCTTGGAAATGTCTGTTAGTAAAATACTTAGTCAAACTGAAACCATATGAGCTCTAGGAGGTAATATTTCTTTACTGCATAGAGATGGCATTACCCATAGAGCTTACTGTAATGGTTTTAATCTATGCCCACAAATTCTTTGACATTCCTTCTTTTGAAAGGTAAAGCCTCATTTCCCTCCCTGAGTATGGCTGAAGTAACACTGTGTAACTTCCGACACGGTATCATAACAGCCATGGCAGCTTCTTCCTTGCTCTCTCTTTTTAGGATGGCATGCTAAGCTAGCTCCCATGTTACCAGGACACTCAAGTTACCCTACATGTTCACCTGGAGAGAAATGGATGCTCCTGCCAACAGCCAGGTGCATGAGTCTGTTTATTTCAGAATCTTCAGTTTTAGTTACACTTTACACATTCTACTTACAATCTCCTGAGAACTGGAGCTAGAACCTATCAAGCTCTGCCTGAATTTCTGAGACACAGAAACTGTGAGAGTATAAATGTACACTGTTATTTTAAGTTGCCAAATTTTGGGGTGATTTATTATGCAGCAATAAATAATACACTTACCTATATATTTAAATGAGGAATTTCTGTAAACATTGGCAAAACTGCAGCTAAACTAAAGTTCATCTTATTTCCCAGGGAACTAGGTTTTTGAAAATCCCTTTAAAAGATTATTTCATGTTTAAAGGTATTACTATACTCCTAGTATAAAAATTTCCCCTGTCACAGTTAAACAGTGCTTCCTTTTGTGGCAGACCTAATGAGAATGGGCAGAAAGCTGGCCTCTCTTCATTATTATTCTTTCTTCATTCTTTGCAGTTAAGTTTTCTGTCTGGGTTGATGGTCATCATTTATTAATTTGTGTTTATTGAGCTTCCCTGTGTATTTTAAGTCAAAATAGGAACCATATATTGCACAATAAAAATTAGTTTCTATTCTTAAGGAACTTAAGGCTTTCAACAAAGAATGATGTAAATGGGGTGACTGGGTGGCAGGTACTGAGGGGGGCACTTGACGGGATGAGCACTGGGTGTTATTCTGTATGTTGGCAAATTGAACAGCAATAAAAAATAAATTTATTATTAAAAAAAGAATGATGTTAACATACGTAGGCAGGCATATGGTATTCATACCATATTGTTATGGTATATTGATATACACAGAGATAAGGTAATGCAACAAAATGAATACCTTATTGTAATTAAATATTTATAATACATAGTATCTTACTTAATCTTCACAGTAATGCCAGGAGACATAAAATAAACAATTTTACTAGTCCGTGGTATTATTTCTTCTGAAATAAATATTTTTCTGGTTATAAATGTATTTTAGAGACTTTGATAATATGGAAAGATAACCCTTGTGCAGTGTTACTGTAAATCATCCAGCAAGCTGGCCTAAGAATTATGTGAGATAGTTAATGTATCTTAACACAGTTAATTCTGTGGCTTCATTAGAGCCTACCAGAAGGTGCTACTGAGCACAGTCAGGACAAGTCTGTTACTTGAGAACAATGAATACAGAATCTAACATAGCAGACTGATTTTTTTAAAATCATTCATTAGAAAGTTGGCCATCTTTTAAAAATTTTTTGTTGTTGTTGCTGTTGTAGTTTTGCTTTTTTATTTTTTATTTTTTTATTTTTTTTAGTTTTGCTTTTTATAACACTATGTTGTTGCAGATCTTTCTCAAAAGTGCTAACAAGAGGGCAGCCCGGGTGGCTCAGCAGTGTAGCACCTGCCTTTGGCCCAGGGTGTGATCCTGGAGACTGGGGATCGAGTCCCACGTCGGGCTCCCTGCATGGAGCCTGCTTCTCCCTCTGCCTGTGTCTCTGCCTCTCTCTCTCAGCTCTCTGTGTTTCTCATGAATAAAGAAATGGAATCTTAAAAAAAAAAAGTGCTAACAAGGGAACTCTCCGGAAATATTATAAAAAGCAAACTGAAGATTTTTTAGTCACTCATGTTATTGAGGAACATGTAGTAGACATGTCTCTAGAGAAATTTCTTAAAAGTAACTTTAAAAAAACGCTAACTTTATTTGTAGGATATAACTTTCTTTTTCTTTCTGTGTAAATCTGAGTAAGTGCTTAGCTTCCAAACCAAATTCAAAACCATACTTATACTTATGAAATGAAAATTGGAAGATTTTCTCCATATCAGAATCTTATTCCATAGCAAGCTGTTTTACTAAACTTGAAAAATGTGGAATTTAAACTAACCAAAATGTAATGATAGTTGTGCTTTTCTTGATAAATCTCAAAGGTGTTATGTTTATTTGTGTGTGTAATGTGTGTGTGTGTGTGTTTGTGTGTGTGTGTGTATGTTTTATTTTTTTAGGCAACTATTAGAGTATCAAATAGTCTTTTGATAACTATTTGGTGATCTGTAAAGATTATTTACCAAAAAAATCACTTGGCCTCGAGTGACTGATCTGTTTAAACATTATACCATCATATGCTAAAAACTGTTTTGAGTTTCTTAACATTACATACACTTAAAATTAACTATATAGAAAAAGACACAAGAAAAGTACTGAGAGTGAGGATCATAACAAAAAATTTTTTAGAATCTTGTAATTTATGGCAAGTATTCTATAACACTGGGGGGAAAAAACAAGAAAAGAGAAATCTCAGAAGTTGGTTAGTCTTGGGTCTTTGCTTGTATAGTTTGTTTAGGGCCCTAAAAGCCTAGAGAGAAGTAGAAGTAAGGTTAATGAACTTGGCTTTCAGAACAGAGCCCATCCCTAGAGGAGACTGTTAGGTTAGTTCACATATGGCAAGAAGGGATAATGTGATACACAGAAAAAACGTTTTCTTGCTTCCAATAGTCATACAAAATTGCACAATACTTTATAGCATTTCTCTAACACTTAAACATGTTCTGGGACAATAATTTTATACACTCACAGAGGAAACCTCAGAAGGCCATAAATACTGCTCTGCTAAATAAAGGGAGGCTGATGAGTAGGTGGCTTCTGAGGCCTGATCATAGTAGAGACATAAATGAAGCGGGCTGCCAGTGAATAATTCTCAGTAAATAATTGGTCTTTCATGTGAAGACAAACAGCTGCTGGAACTCTTTGGAAGATGCTACAGAGATTTAAGAATGCATAGAAAAAGAACTTTTGGCATTATCACATATGAAGGTCAGGACTGGATATTCTCTGGGAAAGGTAAACACCAAGGGAAAAGATTGTCTTCTTGCCTCACATTTTAAAACACACAGTGGTTTAGATTTATTCCAACTTAAAGTAAGAAAATGGCTCTCATCAACTCCTTAAAACTTAGTATTGCAAAGCAATGAGGAGGATATTACAAATTATGAAGTACAATTCCTTTTTTTTAAAAAAAAGATTTTAGTTATTTGAAGTACAATTCCTAGTTTCAATGAATTTAAGATTTAAGAGAGAGAAGACACTTATATGCAAATTTCACTGAGTCACAAAACTGAAAGCTGATGTTTGAGAATAAAGGTCTAACTTTTTACTTAAGAAAGGCTTGCCTACACTTAGACCATAATTCTACAAGTATCAGTGGGCCTCTAATTAAAGTGTTCAAGATATGGTATAGTATAGTAGAATATCCAAAGGGTCACAAAGTTGTGTACGTAAATGTAGATATCTTACTCTTCATAACCCAAAAGCCACCAGAGACAGTTTATTAAGTTGGATTAGCAGTATTTGCTCCTAATATCTTTGCTCCCCTAAGTCCATTAAAAGAGCCTACCAAATCAATTATGTTTAAGTAATAAAAAAAGGTAAAACTGGAACTTCAGGCATTCCTATTTCTGATTAGTTAGATCAGGGGTTCTCAAACCTGTTTGTGCATCAGAATCACCTGCTGGGCTCTGTCTAAGAGTTTTCTGATTCAGTAGGTCAGTAGGTTTAGGGTAGGGCTCCAGGGTTTCTATTTCCTCTAAGTTCCTAGATGCTGCTGCTGCTGCTACTTTAAGATCATTATGGTTAGGTGGGAACCACAAGAAAACACCTCCTTTCTCCTTCTCCCAGACTTTCCTCAAGCAAGTACAACTTCCCGGAGTTGTGACTATCTGATGGTGTCACAGAGCTTCCCAAATTTTTCATATCAAGGCATGCATAAAAAATTATAATATTAGTGCAGAACACTGGATTAACTGGAAGGGCTACTCAAGGCTGGGGCTGTATCCTAGAAAAATTTATCCCTGACCTTGGCTCCAGTCTGCAGGATAAACGAATCCCAGTCATCCCCAGACTGATCCCACTTGTCCTCACCTCAACTTAGGTGTGGTCAGTTCTATTCATATCTAGGTTCTTCTCATCAAAATGATAGTTCAAAAGGCCCAGGGGAAAGAAAAGATTCCCACAAATAATGATATTTCTACTGAGTTTTTGGGTGGCTTGACTTTCAGGTATTTTTTCACATATGTTTTATGATTAGGAGATAGTACCACTACTAATGTAAAATCTATCTGATATATATTATTATTTAAAAATATTTTTAATATATTCTTGTATATTTATACTGTCAATCTTACTTCTCCAACTAAATTCTAAGATCCTTCAGGATGGGACTTATGAATATATATTTTTTCTTTTTGTTCTTCCTATGCCATTGTAGCATCTTTCATGTTGTAAATGATGCCTGTTGGTTAATACATACACAGATATATAAAGTCCACATATGATGCTCAGGCTTTGTAGTACAAGAGAGAGGAACATTGTTTGATTACCCAATGTTTATTTTATTTTATTTTATTTTATTTTATTTTATTTTATTTTTTACCCAATGTTTAAAATTGAGACTGATTTTTGCCTTTAGCTGGTAGACTCATCTGATACTTAAAGAGCCTGGCAAAATCTGGCTGAGGTGGAGCTTTAGCAGACTACGAGCACATAATCTATTTATTGATGATTAGATATTTAACTCAATACATGTGAACTTTTGACTGAAAACAAAGGTCTTCCTGACTGAAACTGGTGTTGGGTCTGTGCCTCTTTTTTTTTTTTTTTTTTTGGAGCCAGCTTCCATTAGTAGAATGTTGCCTATTCTGTGAGCTCTGAGCAAATATTAATTATAGCTAATTGTTTTGAGGTCAACACATTCAAACCAGTCATCAGCTACCTTTCTCCAGGTTTCCTTTAATAACTGGGGACCTTTCTATTGTGTGGTCATTGCTTCTGCATCATGTTTCCAGGCCCCAGATCCTGGATGAGCAAGAACACATGGGGTGAGGATAAGAGGAGACTGTCCAGTCAGGGTTAGGATTACATACATCTGTCTTCCTCACTATACACCTCTTTTTGTTAGTTTATTTAATTTGTTCTCCAGACTCTCTGTGACACAACAGCTAATCACAGGGACTTTCCTCACATGTATAGCATCATGAATATGGATAATAAGTCTGCCTTATAGGTAGGGTTTCCTCTCTCTGAAAAATGTTTACATACATGAAATTAGGTTAAAATGAATAAAATAGATATGAAAAGTATAGGTAAAGTGAAGAAAATGCCCAAAAGTTCTTAAAATAAGCCACAAAGATATATGAACCAGTAGGAGAGAAGCTCACTCACTCATTTATGACTTGCTCTGAGTCAGGTTCCTCTGCTCACTGAGGTTTCAGTGGATTTCTGACTTCTATTATACCAGATTCCTAGTAAACAGGTTCTCACACTGGTTGTGCTACAACATTTTATGGATTAATGGTTTGTAAATAAGCTTAAACTTTTAATTTAATTTTTAATATTCATAATTTTATAAGTACCAAGTTGCTGATCTTCTAATGGCAAGTACCTAGTTTAGTTTTAGCTTAATGTGTTTATAAACAAAAGGAGAAAAGCCAAATGGCATTTTCTTCTCTGAGTCAACCCTAATTCTGAGGTATTATTTTTAACGGAAATGATTTTTATTGCAATAAAAAAATAAGTCCCTCTCTTGACAGTTAAACCGAGGCCTTGTGAGCGGTGGTTACCTTTTAAAAAAGATGCTTTCTTTGGTTTCACGTGGAAAGCAACAATTGATAGGAGAAAATGTGTCCTTCTCCTGGGTGGCAATTCCAATTTGTAGGATTCCTTTTTGCTCAGAAAGCTGATAATAGTCATAAAGCCATGGCCTAGATGCATGAAGAGCAAATTCTAAGCCTAATAGTATTTTAATAAGTCTGACTCAGTAAAAGGTGACATTCCAAAGAAGATCAAGAATAAAGCCTGTCCAAACTAAGGACTTGTTAAGAGGATTCATATTGTTTTGTCACTTAGCTGAATTCTGTTTACTATAGAATGTTTTCAAATTTAAAATACCTGTGTCCCCCCCCAAAAAAACCTGTGTCCCAATTCAGAAATGATGCAGACAGAAACATCAACAAACAAACAAACCCCCAAACCAAAAAAAATTTTTATATAAACCCTAAAACTCAGGATGTACACTTTTTTGTTTAAAAATACAACCTATTTTTTTAAATTTCTGAGATTTCAGAAGCACAAATATTTTTACATACCAAAAAGAGTAAAATATTGATATTGGCATCAAGTCAGGCCTTGCTCCTTGTTTTAAGTGGCTTTAATAGTATCCTTTCTGTGCCTTACTTCTTTTTGTTAGTCTGTTCCTTGACATAATGCACTGAGAATGTGACCACAGTGTAATGTGTGTAACTTCTGAAGATGAAGACTCAAACCATGTTAGGTTGACATCAGCCTCCATAAAACAACAACAAAAATCATTTTAAACCGATGACTTAGCTTCAGCATTTTTAATGATCTCTAAATTGCACACGGTAAAACCTTGATTGACCAGATGTTTTGGAAATGGAACATAAATTGCATTTTTTCCTTAATGTAGCTTTAAATTTCAAAAAGGAAAAAGTTACTTTCAACCATTGTTGAAAACTGTTGTAAAGTGGATGGGATATTTTCCTGCCTTAGTAAACAAAGCATAATGAACACAATGCAATCTTTTTTAAAGATTTTATTTCTTGCAGTGCCTCTGGCTTCTAAGGAGCTGAGTTTCATACCCCACCTTCTAGTTTCACGAAAGCCACAGAGGCAGCAGAGCACACACAGCTTACCCTGGAAGCTGCTTGAAACAGTAAATATAGGTATGGGTTTAACTATTCTCTGCCTTTGCCTTACGGGTTACTTGATTAACCTATCAATGAACACAAGTTAACTGATATTTTAAGGGAATTAAGACAGTTTATTTAGAACAGTATATTTAAATATGATCTTTTTGGAATTAAACTGAGTCTCCAGTGAAATGAATGCATAAAGATGAAGCTATGATTCTGCTATTTGTCCGGAAATTTACAAAAATGAGATCTCTATTTATCTTCCTTGAGGCAGAGAAATGGGTAAATCATCTCTATAGAACTTCTATAGCACTGGGACTCTAGAAAGATTACTTAAGTAAAATAACTAACTGAATTAATTGTATTTTTAAAGATTATAGTATTTTTCATATAGCACTTAGTACAACTTTATATATAATTGAAAAAACATTTTTTGTTGTCTGCCTTATTATTAAATGCATGAAAAATTCTTACAAAATAGCCTTCTCATGCCAATAATTTTTTTATATGAAGAATAAAAATTTTCTAAGGCCCAAACTGCTCAAAGGGGGAATTAATTAATTAATTAATTAATTTTTGTTTTGTTTTGTGTTTTTTAATTAATTAATTTATTAATTTATATTTTTCCCTGTTTTATTTTTATTTATTTATTTTAATAATAAATTTATTTTTTATTGGTGTTCAATTTGCCAACATACAGAATAACACCCAGTGCTCATCCCATCAAGTGCCCCCCTCAGTGCCCATCACCCATTCACTCCCATTCCCCGCCCTCCTCCCCTTCCACCACCCCTAGTTCGTTTCCCAGAGTTAGGAGTCTTCATGTTCTGTCTCCCTTTCTGATATTTCCCACCCATTTCTTCTCCCTTCCCTTTTATTCCCTTTCACTATCATTTATATTCCCCAAATGAATGAGACAATATAATGTTTGTCCTTCTCCGATTGACTTATTTCACTCAGCATAATACCCTCCAGTTCCATCCATGTTGAAGCAAATGGTGGGTACCTGTCATTTCTAATGGCTGAGTAATATTCCATTGTATGCATAAACCACATCTTCTTTATCCATTCATCTTTCGATGGGCACCGAGGCTCCTTCCACAGTTTGGTTATTGTGGACATTGCTGCTATAAACATCGGGGTGCAGGTGTCCCGGCGTTTCATTGCATCTGCATCTTTGGGGTAAATCCCCAGCAGTGCAATTCAATTTGCCAACATATAGTATAACACCCAGTGCTCATCTCATCATGTGCTCTTCTTAATGCCTGTCACCCAGTTACCCCATTCCCCTACCCAACCGCTCTTCCGCAACCCTTTGTTTCCCAGTTAGGAGTCTCTCTTGGTTTGTTTTCCTCTCTAATTTTTCCCCACTCAGTCCCCTCCTTTCTCAAAGGAGGAATTTAAAGCTGCAGTGGGAAATGGATCTCCAATTTGTTACAAAAGTGTCCTTCATATCTTCTCTTCTCCCATTTAAAACATGGTTTTATTTAGAATACATAAAACAAAATGCGCAGCAGCTCAAGTTAAATGTGAGTTTCTAAATGGTCCAGAACGACTTATTCTTTTTCATTACATACCATCAATTTGTCAGCTACCTACAAACACATTTACTGTGTTAGGCTCTACTTTAGAGTAGGAGACTCATTATAAGATCATAGCAAGCACAGAATTAGACACAAAACATTTTTCAAATGCCTTTTCTATGTGCCAGACACTGTTCTAGTATGGGGGAAAATAATAATGAACAGAACCAAAAAAGCCCCTTCTTTCATGAAGCTAACTTTCCTGTTGGGTAGATCAACTAAAAACATGAACAAAAGTAAGGTGATGTCATGTTCAAATAAATGTGAGGAAAATGAGAAAATAAGGCCGTGTGCTGGTGAGTGACAGAGGCTTGGAGAGGGCAGAGAAGGTGGCTTTATCCAAAATAATCAGGGAAGTCAGCTCTTGTGTAGGTGATATTTGAGTTGCCACCTGAACGCTGAGGAAGGCCTGCACAGATACGGGGAAGCAACAAGAGCTCTGAGTGCAAAGTCCTTGGAGTTGGAAGGAGTTTGGTGTGCTCAGAGGACAGAGATAAGGCTAGAGTCACTGTGGCAGAGTAGAAGAGAGAGGCAGGATAGAAGGGAAAGAGGTCAGGGAGCAGGGCACAGGCCAGAGCTGTAAGCCTTTGTGGGCTAAATTGCTGATTATAATGGGAAGCAGCTGGGAGGTTTTAAGCAGGAAGAGTAGCTTGATGTGATGCATGCTTAGAAAAATTACTCTGTGCAGAGGATAGACTGCAGGGGCAGGAGAAAAGGCAGATGCGAATGGATACTGGGAAATAGTGGTGACTTGAACTGGAGTTATGAAAGGCAAATATCAATTATCTCCATGCAAGAATAAGGTAAGGAGAAAATATCAAGAGATTTTTATAGGTAAAGTTGGCAGGACTTCCTCAATTATGTATTGGCTGGGTCATTTGAAGGAAATAGAATCAAGATGGCTTCTTAGGTGTTTGGCTTGAGATACTGGCTGGAAACTGGGTGTGTAGGGGAGAAGAAACCAATTGTCCTGCTCTTGTGTTGTTAAGCATGAGATACTTGTTAGATAAGCAAAGGGAGATAAGTCCTAATTATAGCTGTGTTTTATTAGTGCCTGCTATGTGCCAGACACTGTTCTAAGCCTTTTTAAGTGTAATAGCTAATTCATTCCTTTCAACTATAGCTGGAAGTACAGACAGTTATTATGACTGCTAAGGTTATAATAAATGGCATAATCCAAATTAGCCCACAGAAAACCTGGCTCAGGGAACCTGGCCAGTTGTCACTATGCTAAGTTGAATGAAGAGAAACAAGTTTGGGTTTAAGAGATATATCTAAGTTTCACATATACATTTTAGAGTCATCAGCCTATGAGGTATTTTTAAAACCATGGGACAGGATGAGATCTCCCGAAGAAGGCATGCAGATAGGACTGGGGACAGTGTCTTGGAGCCTTCAACAATTTAGAGGTCTCTTGAAGAAGGAGGAGCCGAGGAGCATGAGAGATAGCAGCTGGTGTGATTGGAGGAAATAAGGCAAATGGATATAGAATCTTTCTCAACTTCATCAGAATTTATATATAGGACCTTTTTTTTTTTTTTTTTTTTTTTTTAAAGTAGGCTCCTTGCCCAGTGTAGAGCCCAAAGTGAGGCTTGAACTCATAACCCTGAGATCAGGACCTGAGTTACTATCAGGGTCCGACATTTAACCCACTGAGCCACCCAGGCATGCCTAGGACTTTTTTCTTTTTAAACAATCATATTCAGAGAATATGAAAACCAGGGATATGGAGTACACTTTCCTCAATGGAATTCTAATATTTTTAGAGAAAACAATGTGAGCACTCAAGAAAATTCAGATTACTTCATGTTTACTATCAAGGTATTCGACTTTCTGATGTAGGGTGGAAGACAATCAAGGGAGGGTTGTCTGCACTCTGACATTTCTGAAAGCATATTTTAAGTAAACATCCTGTTTTTCCTCATGGTAAAGTCATCCCTTCCTCAAGCTGATGGAAATCCCTATTCTTCACAAGAATGGGCCTCAAGAAGTAGAGGATAATTATATATAGAATATATATATTCTATATATTATAGAATATATATTATATATTCTCCCTTAAGGAAAACACTAACAACAAGCAAATGCTTGAACAAGCCAAATCTGGATCTATTGTTCTATAGAACCACAGCACTAGCCAATTTATCTATGCAATATAAAGTCTGCTAAAAATGCATTACAATATAAAGAAACAAAATTAATCAATAATTATTCATTGGACCTATACTAAAATATGTATAAATATAACCTTATTAATTTCAAAACAACCTGATTTTTTTGACAAGAGGGTAGGTTTTAATAAATACTTGGTTTGGAAGTTATAAAAAAATACTACATATTTTCATTTATGTAGGTGAAGTTTATTACATATTATACTTAAATTTTAGCTAGCAGGGGAAAAGATATGCTATTCAGAATCCTTCCAAAAATTGCAAAGAGTGCATATTTCCCAAAGGCTCATCTTTCTTTTGAAAATAAAACTGAGTTATTTTTCTTCTGAAACTTTTAATTGGAGCTAGAGACCATTCATCTAAATCTATGAAGTATATTCCATTATTTGCTAAAATACAGGGAAGCAGAACCTTTAATAAAGTTTATTTTTCTAACAAATACCCAATCCTGCGGTGAAATTGCTTGACTATGAGATAGTATGGTTTACTATTGGGATCACAGGTAGAATTGCAATGGTAGAAATTACAATGTATCAATACATATTATGATATTTGTTAAAGTATTTTAATATTTCAGACTATGTAACAATTCCAGAGGATTTTTTTAACTTTCCAAAAGAGAAGTTCTATTTTTCTCAATTAATGAAATTAGCTTGTTGTTTAGAGTTATGTTTATAGCTACTGAGACCTTATAGAGAAAAGGCAGTCAAGATTGAGTAATTGTGTTGGCCCACAGAGCTAAACTATATATTTTATTGTGGGGATCTGCTATATGGTCAAAAAGAACTAGATCAATCAGAAGAATGGCAGTGAATACAAGCTCTGTCACTTCTTAGCTACATGCTTTTTGGCTCCAGTCTCATCTTTTTTTTGTTGTTGTTGTTTATAAGAATAACAACAGTACTTGTAGAGTTCTTGTGATGATTAATTAAGAAATTTGAAGACACTATGTAGTATGCCACCCAAATATATACTGGAATTATTGCTATATGACATTAATAGTACCTCAAGAAGACACAGTCAAAACATTAATACTGGTGTCAAATTTGTCTTTTTTTAACATAATTTATTATTTTTTAATTTTTAACTTTTTAAAAGATTTTATGTATTTATTCATGAGAGATACAGAGAGAGAGAGAGGCAGAGACACAGGCAGAGGGAGAAGCAGGCTCCCTGCAAGGAACCCGATGTGGGACTCAATCCTGAATCCTGGGATCACACCCTGAGCTGTAGACAAATGCTCAACCACTGAGTCACCCAGGCATCCCTCTAACATACTTTAAATATAAAATCAGAAGTGATGATTTGCTAAATATTCACTAAAGATAAAAGAAATAAAGTGAAAAATGTAAACAAAATATATAAAAACAAAATCAATTATCTGTAGTCATAAGCAAAAGGTAAACTACAATCTTTTTCTGGAGGAAAAAATAGAAATAGAATGAAGACTTGTTCAAATACTTCCTTGACAAACCTTTATTATAGAACTGAGTTCCAGAATAGTATAAGAACATTGAATTTCATTTTATTTCTGTTATGCTAAAATCTTGATTATGTAGCTCATGAAAGGAGGTCTTTATTAAAGAGTATATTATGTAGATACTATTTCTATAATACACATGAAATATTGGCAATATGCTTTTTCAATTCAAGTAAAGATACTTTTGATTCAATAAGGACTATTTTTAAATCAAGTAACCCATTATCTGCCTCATTTCAGAATAATTAATTATCTCATTTTTAATTAAGGGTGAATTCATTCATAGTTATATAAAATAATTGGTTCAGTATTTTCAAAGGTATTAACATATTCTAGGAAATCATATTTTCTAATTATTTTTAATGCATTGATTTGATTTAATAATCATATTAGCATCATGGATTGTAAATAGATAGAAAAGTAATGGGAAGGGTTCTGATGTCCTACACTTTGTTCAAATTTACTGCATATGTATGAGAGAATTTAGGTGGATAAGACAAATAAAAAAACATGAACTTCCAAGATAATGTATGTATATGTATAATTATACCTACAAAGCACCTTTCTCATAAATTTTGGTAAAATCAGACTAGAAAACAAAGTTATGATTAATAGAGACAGATTCAGGAAAATAAAGAAAAATTTAATATAGAATAAGGAAATGACTGAATTAAGGAAGAATTCCTTAGTGTTAAGAGTCTCATTATTTTGGGGCACCTGTGTAGCTCAGTGGTTGAGCATCTGCCTTCAGCTCAGGTCATGATCACAGGGTTCTGGGATTGAGTCCTGCTTCAGGCTCCCTGCAGGGGAGGGAGTTTCTCCTCTGCCTATCCCTCTGCCTCTCTTTCTGTGTTTCTCATGAATAAATAAAATACTAAAAAAAAGTCCCATTCTCTCAACTGCTATTGATATATACTGCATGAAAAGAAATATTTTCCCATAATATTAATTGTATGCAATTTTGACCAGTTAGGCTTCTTCATTTACTTGCAGAATGACAATGAATGAACCATTCTCTTTCTTGTCAAATAGGAATTTTACAGACCAAACTATCTTTATCATAGAGTTGCTTTGAGGTTAAAAGATGAAACGATGCATATAAGAACAATTTTCAAAGTTAAAACAGCTATACAAAGAGATGAATATAGCTTAAGTGATTCAGTGATCAGCCTCTGAGTCAAAGAGGACAAGGCACAGTGTATGACTTTTCTGGCCTCTGGTGACAACGTTTCTAGGGTGGAGATTTATAAGAAAGAGTTGATGCATGTGAAGCAGTTAGCAGGGTGCCAGCAAATAAGAAGTGCTAAAAAAATAGAGTATTTGTAACTCTCTAGTTTCAGTTTACCATTTTTCCCTTTTGGAAAGTCTGTCTTTAGGAATGATCATATCAGACAACAGATCACAGTTTAGTATTTGAGATGTTTTGTTCATATTTGTGTGTGTATGTGTGTTTTAGATTTATTTATTTATTTTACAGAGAAAAGCCGGAGTGAGAGAGTGCACAGACTCATGTCTCATGGGAGGGGCAGAGGAAGAGAGAAAAAGAATCTCAAGCAGACTTCCCACTAAGTACAGAGCCTGGGCTCCATCCCACCACCCGGAGACCAAGACCTGAGCTCAACACTCAACCAACTGAGCCACCAAGGTGCCCTTTGTGTGTATTTTTAAATCATACTTGATTTCTAGCTTGATACAGGGAAGAGATGCCCTATCCTTGTTTCAGTTTTGAAATAAGTGAAATGCTCTCATCTCCAGAAAATTTTCTTAAGTATCAGAGATTATTTCTGATTTAAATTTAAATGACCATTTCTACAAAACTAAATCTAATAGAAATCAGAGTTTCTTAACCTAGGACCCCCTAGTTTTTGAACCCCTAAAATTGCATGCCAAATTTATTTGTGCATGTGCTCATTTATTTTTTAAGAAAACAATCTCTAGCTTTTATTAAATACACAAAGGGACTGTGATTCTCTTCAAATTAAGAATTATTGGTATAAAAAGTCTATAACAATTATAATTTATGATGTGTTTCATTTGTGGCTTATGGGTTCATATTCATTTCTTTCTTCTTTCCTTTTCCATTCACTTAACAAATATTGATTGAATGTCTATTACGTGCTTAGAGCAACAGAAATACAGCAGTGAATAAAACGTGTAAAATCCCTTCAGTTCTCATTGGACTCATATTCTATGGAGGGAAGATGGACAAAAAGCAATTATGAAATATAAGATCAGCGAGAAAAGCAATTAATATAAGGTAATAACAAGTGTTATGAAAGAAAGCAGAGGTTGGGGTAGAGCATGATAGATAGGGGTAGGGTTTCAGATGGGGGTTCAGGGAAACCTCTCTGGTGAGGTGTCCTCAGAACAGATACTTGAATGAAGGGCAGGAAAAAGCCATCCACATATCCTTTAAAGGCATTCCAGGTACCCTTTTAGGCTAGATTTCATCTTCAATGTTGTATGTTGACTTTTCTTTTCCATATAGTACTGCTTACTTTTTGTTATTCCTTTTTTTGTTGATTTTTTTTCTGTCATAGACCCAATGGATATGAATTTTTGCCCTCAATTTCCTCTCCTGTTAAATAAGGTTGTTTGGCTGATGATTCCTTAAAATGTTAACACACCATAGTGCCTATTCTTGTTTTATTATTACTGTAAACTTCACATTTCAATGTTCTTCTAAATTCAGTAACCATCTGGGCTAAGTCGTAAACTCCATAATTAATTCACCCATCAAAGATTCACAAAGTAAAATGTATGCCTTTGCTTCTGAAGAGCTTAAAATATGACGGTGATATACTTCTTGGAATGTTAAACTTGGCTCTATGGCTATATCCAATTGCAGGTGAACTATTCTTGTTCTTTGGGGTAATTTAGCAGCACTGATTCTGTCTGAAGGTTTAGGGTTCTGCATGCCGTGGCACTGACAAAGGCATAATCTCATCAAACTATAGGGATACTCAAGATCGATGTTGCTCCTTTGAGACTTATGCTAAGGCAAACATTGTATCTGGTGGGATCTGAGTAAAAATAATGAACATAGGATCACATTTCAGCAAAAGCACTGTTTTTCCTATTGAACCAATTTCTCTAGTTTATAATTGTAACACTGCAAAAAAAAAAAATCTGTAATAAACAAATACCAGAGAAGGAAATGGAGGAAAGGAAAAGAAAGCCCTCAAGAAATTGGACAGCTTCACAAATATAATCATATATAGCAGGACCACTGGGAATTGTCCAGTATCTCCAGCCTTCTGTAAAACAGACCAGCCTGCAGACAGGAATGAAGTAGGTGAACCTGTAATGCAGCTCTGAGTGTGAACTCACTCGCACCTAGGGTATGGGCACGTGCTGTGCATCTAACTTAGAACAAACTCTAAAGTGTATTGGGAATTCCCCTAAAGGGCTTGTTGAGACATAGGTTGCTGGGCCCCAAGCGTAGTCTCAGGGGCCTCAGAAGCTTTGATTTCTCATAGTTCCTAGGTGATGCTGATGCTACTAAGATCACATTTTGAGAATCGCTGGCTTGAAGAATTCCCAGGGAGTCTCTGACTGAAGCACCACAAGGGTGTCATGGAGGCTGGAATGTTACTAAGAATCCTTGCAGGAAGCCTTGAAGTAGGGGAGTCAAGATGGTGACTGGAGTAAGTAAAAGGCAGGCTCATCTTCCTGGTATGCAGCTGCCGAGATGCAAGACACTTTTCAAACATTGTGCAGGTTTTAGGTTGGTGCCCCAGGGAGGAACAGGCCCCATCAAGGCCAGCTAAGAGCAGACTGATTACATCTGTACCCGAGTGTAAAGGACCAAAAGTCATCCATCAAATTCTCTAATCACGTGTGAACATGAGATCAGCCAAGTTGTCAGCTGAACAATCTTTCAATAAGTAAAATAATAAAATGCCTAAACTTAAAGCCATTTTATAAGACAGGTAGTACTTATTTTAGCAATAAAGACGCTCTTTAAATTTAAATATATAAGATCAAGAGATACATCTGGCAAGTGTGAGTTAAAGGAGTTAATTTGCTTTCACTCTGTGAATTCCAAACTAAAAATCATTTCCAATCATAAAGATTCTAAATATGATTGATGAGGTATGACAAAACAAAAGTAAAACCCTACTCTTTCTCTCTATGAATGTGTTAAATGTGAAGTAATACATGACAGGTTATAGGAACTACCCTATTTACAATTTAATTTACTACAATTTGCAATTTAATATATAAAAAATTTACTATTTAATGCAGATGCTAAGAAGCTTTTACTTCATAATTCAGGAAAAAATGTTTAAAATACATAGCAAATATGGAGGAGACTCTGGAAGATTCTGTATAATTAGAATGGGAAGAAAAGCAAACGATTTGGTCAGGTGAGAGATATGTGATGATTGATTTTATGTGTTAACTTGGCTAGCCTGTGGTATCCAGTTGTTTGGTCAAACAGGAGTCTAGATATTGCTGTGAAGACCTTTTTTTAGATGTGATTAACATTTAAATTAGTTGACTTTGAGTGAAGCTGATTATACTTCATAAGGTAAGTGGGCCTCCTTAAACCAGTTGAAGGCTTTAAGAGCAGAGACTGTGGTTTCCCAAAGAAGAAGGGATTCTATCTCAACCTGCAACACAGAAATCTTGTCTAGCTTTCCAACCCGCTGCCTTTGGAATTTGGACCTAAGACTGTAACATCAACCCTTTCCTGAATTTCCAGCCTGCCCAGTCTACTTTAGTGATTTCAGACTTGCCAGCTCCCACAATCACAAGAGCCAATTCTTTAAAGTAAGCCTTTCTCTGTTTCTACCTGTGTCTATATGTCTGCCTTGTGTCTATCTCTGTGTCTCTGTCTCTCTGTTATGTTTCTCTGGAGAACCCTGACTAACACAGTATATATCAAAAGCAAGACTAATCAGAGTAGAGGTGTTATCTCTATTTTTAATGTGACTATGGTGAACTCAACAATCATTTTTTACTTTGACTACTTGAGAGTGATTTAATTTCCCTCTTAATTTCTATTGCCTTCACACTTTACCCACCAAAAAGCAGGGATACTTATTTACTATTTATTACTGATATCTCTGTGAAGCACATATACCTGCACTTTCTATAATTTCCTTTACTTAGAAGATGCAAGGAGAGGTGAATTTATGATTCCTCAGTGATTTGAGTGGTTTGAGATATTGGGTCATCCACTATTGTGCTTCCTGCAGTTATTTCATGTTGTTCATATTGTTAGCAGCCCTAAGTGTAACTACACCAAGTGATTATTCTGACCAGAAAGTGATGGCTCATTGCCTGAGACAGGAACATCATGTACAAGGCTGCCGTTTACACAACTCCTGGGATTATGCAATGTGGTGTTGCTAATCAATTATGTTCACTGAATGGAAAAAAAGCATTAAAACTGCATGTTTCTGTACATTTAGAGCTAAACTGTTCTTAAATAAAAGTTACAAGATGGGGGAGGATTTATTGTCTAATCTGTACAAGGCACTATGCCAGGTAACCTAGATATATAATCTTATTTGATTTTTAAACATTCTGAAGGCAGATGAAGAAGGAGGAGGAGGAGGGGGTGGGTAGGAGGAAGAGAATGATTCCCATTTTCTGGGTAAGTAAAAGAGGGTCTAAGATAACAAGTGGCCTGCCAAAGTCAAGCTGTTAGTAAATTAAAAGGCATGCATTTGAGTCATATTTGATTCCAAAGCCTATATTCTTTTCCTATACTGGATTCTCTTTAGGTAAAAGTTAGACTCTGGCCATACAGAAGATAGTTTTAGTGACATTGGTTCAATATATTGATATACCATCCTGACTTTTCTTAGAGAGGTATTTTTTCTAGACAATGGTTTGAAAATAAATTTACAGTAAGTGAATCTAAAGTCAATATTCATGATATTTGGACATACAATGAATCCAAATTTTAAATACTCAGTTGCAAAAGTTTCCAGAATTATAGCACAAACAGTCTAAGCCATCAAGATGTTTGGTTAGTACTATTTCCTTTGGGAAAATGATGAGGGTTTCTCAGAATCTTAGGATTTCTTTTGCTTTGATATTTTCTGAATTTATGTTATTGTCCTATAAAACATTCATTCATCTACTCATTAACTCATTCAATGTTTATTGAACACTTATTTTACCAAAAGTCTATATTTTATATTTAGTAAAGTACAAAGATAAATTAGCTATAGGTTCTCCACTTATAGTACTTCCAATGTAGAAGGAAATTCTAGTAAATAAGTGGAAGACAGAGTACAGAGTGAGAAGGGGTTTTTCATGTCTGCCACAGAGTAGTGCCAGCAAAACAGTTTTTGCAAAAAAGGTGGTAGAAATGGTTACTTATACAACAATGCACATGATTAGCCACTGTCTCTCTGTAGCTGTTACAATGACTATGATCATTATAATACAAGTCAGGTTGACATGCCAGGAAAGCAAATGTAGATAAAATCATTTGGGTAGATATTTTTCCCTTGGGCCTCAGAAATAAGGGAAAGAAAGTAATAACTCATAGAAGTGGTCTTCACTTTGTCATTAGACATAGTTTGCATATGGTATGAAAAGAAAACAACCTAATTGTGTGCATACATTTGACCTACTAAGTTTAGTCAATTTCTAATTATGTAATTATTTTGCCAAACTGAATAATAGGTGGATAATGAGAAATGATAACGCTATTCTAGTACACTGAGAAGGTGGATAGATATAATTCCAGAACAGTGAAGCAGAACAGGAATTTAGAGCCCTCTCTCCCCTCTTATTTGGCAAATGGTGAGGAGAGTTATGCTCAGAGAGGAAACACATTTGTCCATAAATGATAGAAGAGCTAGTGGAAGAAACTGGGATAAAATTTTAGAGGAGAGGAAATCTTGGGGACAGAACTTGTAACCTTGTTTATCCCTCCTCAACAATATCCAACTGTCATACACTGAGCCTACCATGTCAGGAGTTGCAGTAGTAACATCCAAATTGAGAATTAAAAAGACCATTGATTTCAGTTGGCCGAGAGTGAAAAGACAAAGTAATCATTGCAGAGAAAGTCAAGGAAATGGATCTCTTCGAAGCAGTAGTTAAAGGCTACTTTGGGAGGGAGAGAGAGGTAGGGAAGAAGCCAAGAGACAGTTCAGAGGTCTGGGCTGGGGAGGATGAGGGATCTCTTGGGAGAGATAATGTACACATATGATTAAATGAAAGGCTAGGTGAAGTTTTTCGTTCACACCTTCAAAGTCAGAAATGAGTTAGGGTGGAAAGATGATGACCTTAGAAAAGGACTTATAAAGCTTTGGTGGTGTTAAGGTGTTATTCATATAAATACTAGAAAACCATTCAAATCTGTTATTTGTGTTTTGTGCTGCACGTTTTCCATATCATGCTACATAAACTAGATACCTGTTACTACATTAGGAAATGACTTCACAAGGATCTCAGACATTGAGAAAAGCTCTTTCAAAATATGTCCAGAGTTTTGTACTTTGGGATTATATACTGCTATCCTTGGAGAATATTATGTTACTCTCTAAAACTTGGCTAAATTTTGAGTGTACATATTTTCTTATGTGAAGAGATTCACAACAGCATTTAGAAGAGTTTCTTTCAATTCAGCTAGAATTTTGAACCACATTTCAAGGCTTTGAGGGGAGAAAAATTGTTCACAATCATAGTCTAAGATTTCAATCAGCAGCAGGAATGAAATGTAGACTTGTTTGAATTTGTAAACAAGTTGTGGTCTAAATTTTCACTTTCAAGTCTGCTGTGTAGAACTCTGAAACCATTTTTTCATAGACAAAAGGACTGACGTGGTGGCTGGATTACCAGGTCTGCTCACAAAATCCCTTTAAGCCATCATGTACATAAAGTTTAACTGTTTTTCTAGTTCTTTGTAACATGAGCTGCAGGTACAAGAACTTGATGGCAAAGTGCAGAGTTCCTCTAATGTAATGGAATCACTGACTTGCCCATTGTCCACGGTGGGGATGTGTCCAGAAAGAAGGGAATGGAGTGGCTGGGTGGTCTTGCCAGTGTAAACCCCAGTTCACACTCTCCCTTTTATTTTGCAACCCCTGTGATTGGTTCTCTTGCTTCCCTTTTCCCAGGTGCAGCAGATATTTCTGACAAGGTTTTAATTCTTTTGGAATACCTAAAACCATAATATTGGTATTTTATGAATATTTTAGAAAACAAAGGGAGAAAAATATCAGGTGGCCATTAAACCAATTTTTTAAGTGCATCCCTTTCTCTTATTTTATGAAAAAAACCCAAATCACACTTTAATAATAATAGTGATGAAGAAAGCTTTTATCTACATTTCTGAAGAAAATCAGATACAGCCCTAAGTATGTCATCAATAGAGCTTTAGGATGTACAAGTGTTTTGAGATTGAGAGGGACAGGGCTGGACATCTTTGAAGTAGCCATGTTTGAGGTGGCAGCATGAGAAAGATGCAGGCCTGGGAATTTAATTTCTTCTGAATATACAGCCCATTTGGGGCCATGCTTCATGTGCAGATTTAACTCTCATTTAAATCAGTTTGAGGGTTAGAGGTTAGTCCCAGGTACCAGAAAGTAGACAGGGGAGGGAGGAAAGAAGCGAAGCATCAAGAGTATGTCTGTGGCCATGTCCAGGAGGTTTAGGTCATAAGCAAATCAGGAAAGATGACTGATTAACAGTTCCTGTTCTATGGGCACAGAAGGTGAGAATCTCATTTCAGTATATGAAGTATATATGGATAAGGTGCTTTCTATGAATACAGAGTAGGGGCTCCCAATCCTTGAGAGAGAGGCAATTTAAAAACAGATGCTTCCTGGAGATGACCTTACTTACAGAAATATGGGGTAAATGGGGAGAAAGAGAAAAAAAAAGTACATAGTAATGCAAGGATGTAGGAGAGAGTCTGATCTCCATGTGGGGATTTGTGTGTGTTTGGTGGTTGGGCACAAACTCAAGTTGTTGGAGCTTAAGGTACATGATGTGGCAAGGGGTACAAAGCCAAGCTAGAGAGAAGGGATCCTTCAGGGCTGTGAGCCATACTAAAGAAGTGAGATATTCTCTAGAGAATAGAGAGCTGGTAAGTTCAAATAGAAGTGACATGGAGAGATTTGCATTTTGGATGGATGAACAGAGAGGTGTGTTGGAAGTAGAATTAAAGATGACAGACTGGAAAAGATACCATTTAGGAGGTTGTTGCAAGAGTCCATAAGAAAGATGATTAAGACTTTATGAAGACTCTTTTTTAGAGTATAGATAGTGGGAATGGAGGGCATGGTTTTGAATTCAAAAAGTTTAAGTACTTCTGATTAAATATGACTGAATAAGCACTTTCATTTAACTTAGATTTCTTCCCCAAAATATAATAGTTAAAAAAAAAACAGAGAGAAAGAAAAAGAACATACAAGGAGAAAAATGGAAAGGAAGGTGACAGGAAGATAAGAGTAAGAATATTATTACTCTGGAAAGATAGACTGTTTGAAGCTATGTTATAGGCTGTAGAAAGCCATGGTCTCAGCCTTCCTGGGGGAAAATCACTAAGAGAGAAATATATTCGTTGAGCTAAGAAAACAAAACAAAACCCTGAGAGTGCTCAGGAATTGGGGGTACCAATTACTCTGGAAGACTGGGACAGGTATATGAGGATGCAAAGAGGAGGAACGACTTTATATCTAACAGCTCCCCAGATCCCCAGATCCCAAACCCTATGCTGTACAGCCAGTTAATTGCCCATCTGCCATTTCAGCAAGAGACAGGAAGTTTGCTCTCCAGAGAAACAAATCGGACAGGTTCTGGACCCAAGGATACTGGGCAAAGCAGAGGGCTGGATGAGGCGCAGCAGTGAGAATAGAGAGTAAGTGAAAGTCAGCATTCCCTTCTGCTCAGCAACTTGAATTCTGATAGCCAGACATTACCTAGGAAGTGCTGGAGAATTTATTTCTGGAGAAACTTGTCATCCAAAGAGAGAAGACTGAGAGAAGTCAAGATTTGAAAAACTTTCAAAAAGACTTGGGTCTCAACCAGATTACTAACAATCCGCCAACAAATCCTAGAGTACTCCTCTCCCATCCCCATCCCAATGCACAGCATCCAATCACTTTTTTTTAAAAAAAGATTTTATTATTCATGAGAGAGAGAGAGAGAGAAAGAGAGAGTGAGAATGAGCAGGAAGGGAGAGAGAGGGAGAAGCAAGGAGGGAGGGAGCCCCAGATGGGGCTGGATCCCATGACCCTGCTGAAGGCCGATACTTAACTGACTGAGCTACCCAGGTGCCCCAGCATCTAAATCACTTTTAGTGACTTATCTTTATATAAACAGAGCCAAAGCTCACCAGACAAATAGAGAAGGCTGCTAACATGAAAGGCAAGACAAAAAAGGATACATATAAAACATGAAATTTGGAGGAAACAGGGATAATGCAAAGGAAACCCATAATTAGAATCAATATAAAAGTGAGTGACAAAAAATATCATAACAAGATCAGGATGTCATAGAAAAGGACTATGCAGAGAACATGAATGGCCTCAGGTGTCTTTTTAAAAGAGAAATACCAAAATTCAATAGAGATTTTGAAAAATAAATTAAAATTTCTCAGAAGGATTAAAAATAGTAAAGACCTAGAATATAGAAGACAAAGCTTATACAAATAGAGGATAAGTCCAAGAGGTCTAAAATGCAAGTCATAGGAAATATGAATAAAGAACACAAAATGCAAGAGGAATTAATTATTTTTAAAAATGCATGCACATTTTCAGAAAAGAAAAAATGAGTTTTCAGATTAAAAGGGATGAACAAGTGACCACAAATAGAAAGGGGAAGAGATTAATACTAAAGTATATCATTGTAAATTCTCACCACATTAGAGATAAGAAGAAGACTCAAATTTTGGATTAAGTAGGTGAAAATAGATAGCATATAGAATTGGGACTCAGAGAGACCTTGGTCTTCTCAAGAGCAAAACAGCAAGCTACAAAGCAATCAAGTAATATCTAGAAATTTTTAGGGAAAATTATTTCTAACCTAGAGTTCAATACCTAACTGAACTACAATCCAGTGTTCAGGCAGATTGAAAGCATTTTCAAACATGGAAATTAATTTCAAAAATTACATTCCTTGCACTCTTAGTCATTGGAGAATCTGCTCCATCATAACAAGGAAGTAAACCAAAACAGGGAAATATGAATCAATTCTATAAAAGAAGGGATCCAACCCAGGATGAGCCAAAGAGAATACCCTGGGTGATGATGTCAGATTGATAGATGGGAAGAGGAATAGATAACACATAATCCACAAAGAAGCAGAAAAATGGAAAGCACGATGAGTAATATCCTTGAGAAAAAAATAAAGTAGATAAAGCAAACTCGATAGATACAAAATCAATAATATTAACACACTGAAAGAAGTTTTATAGTTTTGGCAGAGAGTTTGAAAATGAATAAGTGAAGTGAATGTAGAAAATAAGCCCTGTCTCACTCAAAGGAAGCAACTAAAAGGCAAAAAAAAAAGTTAATTTCAAGTAAGAGAATATAATAATATAATACAGTGTGTATGTGTATGTACATGTGGGTGGGGTAGGAAAGCTAAATATTATCTTCTAGAGCTAAATAACTAAAAGGGGAAAAATCAAGAAATATCAGTTAAGCATGTTATTTAGAAATGTAGAAATAGGGACATGTGGATAGCTCCGTCAGTTGAGCATCCAACTCAATTTCGGCTCAGGTCATGGTCTCGAGGTTGTGAGAGCAGAAATCAGGAGAAAGAGAGAGATGGAGTACAGGTTTGCTCATTTTTGTTAGAGAAAGATACAAATAAGGAATAAATATTACAAAGAAAAACAGGCAAAAGGATCTGGATTTGATGTACACTGGGGAGAGGAAACCTGACCAACTCCTAGTTTTCTAGGTGAATGATCAGGTAATATGAAGCTGACTATGAGAAAGGAGGAGATATTTGATGACAAGAGATATGGGGAGGAAAAAGAAGATATATTGCATTTCAGACATCCTGAATTTGCGGGTAGATGTGGCCTCCGGATGACCAGGTCTAACTGTATCAGGACTCTCTCCTTTGCTTGTCTTTGGTTTGCTGAATAATTTTTGGCCCCAGCTTCTACATTCAGTGGGCAACATAACTGTAAACACATTGAAAATAACATCTTTTAGTTTGTGACCAGAAAGGAAAATAAGCAGTCTTGTTTGACAGGTCTGAGAAATTCTGGAGCTATTATGAAGAGCGAAGCCAGATCACGTGCTCCCCTCTGTGGCCAGAGGCCAGATCTGTTACTAGGAGAAGGTGTCTGGAGGACAAAAACACCTCACACCACACCTCTAATTTCTCTTAAAGTTTGGATTCCCTTCTTCCAAGGCCCACTCTAATGGTAGATATTATACCTACCTCAACTGGTATTCATGTAGCCTTCCTCCAGAGTACTCATTGTTTTATTACTTGTATGTTCTTTATCATTTATGGCATGGAGTTGAAATTTTTAAAGTGTGTATATTTCCTCTCTAAGATTTTAAGCTCCTTATGTGAAAATGTGAAGTGTAATAATAAAGAAAAGCACTCGAAGGATTATATATAAATGAGAATTGTTTACGTTAGGATAGTAAGCTTAGAGGACCACAAACTTTAATGATTCTATTACTCCCACCTTACCAAGAAGATCCTCTGTGTAATTGTTTTCAGACTTAGTACTCATTCTTTTGGTATCTTCTTTTAAAATAGAAGATAATATTTTGCAACAGACAAATGTAGTAACAAGTTTCAGAGTCAATTTTTGACTTTGATTTAGATTTTTTTGAAATGAACAAATTTAGGGGCAGTTTCCATGAATAAAATAGGTAATGATAGTGTGGTGATGTTTTCTCCCAGGATTTGTAACTTGGCTTTAAAAGTCTTTTAAAGGAGTCCTAAGTATTTTTAAACAATGAGATTATGTATTACTAAACGTAAATGTAGTATTTATTATATACCAAGCACAGTTGTAAGGGCTTCACATATATCAATTCATTTATTCCCACAATATACTAATGGGGAAGGTATTATTGTTACTCCTGTTTTATAGATGAAGAACCTGAATCACGAAGAATTGAAGAAATTAATGTCACAAACTAGGAAACAGAGTTGGGGTTCAATCCCAAATCCATATACTTCCGCTGATGATATGCTACACTATCAGTGTAATGTTAATTTTTCCAATGTAATCCCTAAGAAAGGGGTTGCATGTTTATGTCTTTGTGCCAAATCCATCCTCCTTAGTTTTTGTATTAGTCTGTAAGCTACATTTTTTGATGTTTGAAAAACAAAGAAAGAAAATACATTATGGCATGTGAAAATTACATGAAACTGAAATATTAGTGTCCACAAATAAAATGATATTGGAACACATCCCAATACTTTGGTTTAAGTATTGTCCCTGCTACTTTTGCAGTGGCCCACAAAGACTGAAATATTTACTTTATGACCCTTTTTTAAAAAAAGTTTGCTGACACCAACTTAGAAGAGTAAGTCTGGATGTTTAGGTTCTGACACATTTTTCAAAAGAAATTCCAAATAAAGCCAGTTGAAGTAGTTTATATTAAATTAAATATACACTATTTCAAATTATTTTAAATTACATTAATTTCTATGCATATAATAACATATATCCAACCATTTAACAAATGTTTAATTCACATATGCCAGACATTGCCTGTAGGAACTTTAAAAACATGGGAATGTAGAAAGAGTAAAATAAAAAACTTCAGTAACATTCTTTACATAAGAACTCAGAGAGTTCTTATGCTCTCAAAAACATCAATGGAGTGCTTTGCACACCATTAAGAAATCAATAAATCTTTATTAGTGATTAATTTTGTTGAATTTTACACGTAGAATGTGTTTCCTGTTATGTGCTGAATGGCTCCATATGCTTATAAAGAGATAAAAGGAAATCATGTAGAGACAGCTTTATGATAAAAAAAAAAGTTAAATACTAAATGCAACTAGAAAGAGTTAATGGAGCACTGTGGTTGAAGGCAGGTCATGGAGCCAGACTGTCTGCCTTCAAACCCTGCTACACTATTTACTTCCTACCCAAGCTACACACAGAAGCACTCAGCTGGATGGATCACTCACTCTCCCTGGTTTTGGTTTCCTCATCTGTAGACTTCTGTGTCTGAGATGAAAGGATTTGTAAGGTCTCAAGAATTTTATGAACACATAAGTTTGCAGAAAGGAACAGATATGATGGATTTCACTTTTTAGCATTTTTATTAAGAGACATTGTTTGAGGTGGTGTAAGATACCAAGCAGATAAGAACGAGGTCAAATAAATATTTACCACTGGCTAAACATTAACCCTTGCTTTGTAAAATGGGATGAATTATTTTATCCTTCGTTTAAAAATAGAAATGTTCACTTGTGTAGATATCAGTCCTTTTAGTTTTCAAAATTAAGTGATAAATAATAATATACTATTTATACTATTAATATATATATTCAAAACACTATAGATAAGTTTGATATCTGAACAAGTTGTCTAGAACCATAAGCTGAGTAATTTTTTCATTAAATCAAAATATCTGGAAAACTCAATTTTATTCTTCAATTCAAAACATGATTGATTTTAAGATATGTAGAGATGGGTAATAGCCCATTCTGGATAAATGTTTTTCAACTAGAGTTTTAATTTAGGATATGATACAATTTTCACTTTCCAGATGATTCTACTCTGACTTCTTAGTTGTCTTTAACATAGACCACTTTGTCCTGAAGGGTGGCTAGAAGTAGCTTTGCTCTTGGAACTGCAAAACTGCAGACAGGGTGCAGAAGTTAAACCATGGTGAGGCTTGCCCTGTTCAGTTCTTTGCAAGAGAAACTCCCAGGGAGAGGATAGAGAGGAGGGAACATTCTGGTCAGGGATTTCAGATCATCTGAAGAATTTTTCTTTCTCAACTGTATAGGTGGCATTTCTTCTCAGCCAGGTGAAGAAAATATGTTTGAACTGCTACATAATACCTATAAAAAGTTTCACAACCTTTTATTGCTTGTTTACTTGAAACAACAAAGGATTATTTTTCTGAAAGCTCCCTCCAACTCTAATGTTCTATGCTACACAGTGGCACAGTTCTTAATTTATTCAAAGATGGTTGAGAGTGAAATGGGCAAAGGGGTTCATTCATGGAGACTTGCTTCTCTATGTTTCAGCCTCTTGGGATTCTCTCCTCCAGCCATATTGAACTTCTCTTTGTTTTTCTAATTGGCTATGCTTTTCCCTTCAGATCTTCAAACACGATGTTTATTTTGCCTAAGAAGTCATTCCCTACCTCTTTGCATGGCTAATTCCAACTGATTAAAATTCCTTTATTTGACATTACTGGTACCTCATAGATGCCAACTTCCTTCCAGGCTTTGCTGAAACAAACTTTTTCTAGGAAACCTTTCCTGGCTCTCTAACTAGTTAGAAGCTCTTCCTCCATGCTCCCACAGCAACCTGTATTCTATCATAGCCCTTAGCATACTTTATCGTTCGTCACTGCAATTTCATTGTCTTATGGACTTGACTTTGAACTTTAGGGAAAGCAGAGAATCATTTCCATCTTTGTCTATTCCTAGGGCCCAACATAGTATCTGGCATAAAGCAGCTGTTAAAAGATTTGTGTTGAGTGAATACCAAAATAATTACCAGAGATTTTAGTATAGGCATGCACATAAACAGAACTCCTTTAGAAGAAAAAAAGTGAATTTGTTTGGTCTGAAATTCACTTCTGCACCAAGTTCATTAGCCCAGTTCTTTGAATGCCACTAATACTTAGCCCACTGATAAAGCTCAGATATGAAGAAAAGGAGATGTTTGAAAGAAATAAAACATCATTGGAAGGGTTGTATATATTTTTAAAGATTTATATATATTAGAGAGAGAGCATGAGTGGGAGGGATGGAGGGAGGGGGAGAGAGAATCTCAGGCAAACACTCTGCTGAGCAAGGAGCCTGATTCGGGGCTTAATATCATGACCAGTATCACCACCTCAGGATCATGAGCTGTGCCAAAACTAAGAGTCAGAGGCTTAACCCACTTTGCCACCCAGGTGTCCTTGAAAGGGTTATATTTATAATCATCATATAGTTGCATGACCAGTTAAAACTACGGTATTTTCTAGTGCTTCATAATTACTACAAAGAACTAGTAACTCAAAAGTTCTAAAAACTGCAATCACATTTTAAAAACAGATTTTGATATCTTAACTGAAACATAAAAAATCTATCCTGTAATAATATCATTTATTTGGTATCTGTATTAGCTAGAGTGACCAAAGTACCATAGACCAGGTGGCTTAAACAACAGAAATTTATTTCTCACTCTTCTGGATCAGGGTCAAGCAGATTTGATTTCTGGTGAGGACTCTCATCCTGGTTTGCAGATGACCGTTCTTGCTGTATCCTCACATGGCCATCTTCTGAGGACATACACTGGGAGAGAGCAGGCTTTCTGGTGTTTCTTATGTGATCAGGGCTCATTTTATGACTTCATTTTAATTGCTTTCTTACTCTAAATATAGTCACATTGGAGATTAGAACTTTACTATACAAATTTTGGGTGATCCAATTTGTCCTGTGGCTTTATCATTCTAAAATAACATTTTAAGTAATTCAGCTTATAAGTCTGGAAAGTATTCTTTTTGCATTTATAAGACAAAGTAGTGTTGGTCCATTAAAAAAAAAAAAAAGTCCCTCCACCTCCCTCTGCCCCAGTAAAGCCCTGATATAATGATGTAGGGAAGATTATTCTTCTAAAATTGGGAGTAACAGTCAACTACCTTGGTACTATCTTTACAGGAATTGATAGTATCTGGCCAGATTTCATACAAAAGCATTTCCTCTTGAACTTTTAGTGTAATCTCATTTAGACTTTAGACCTGGTCATGAACTCAGATATGGTCCCGTCTGCTCCCTTACTCAAAGATGAGGAAATTTAGTCCCAAACAGCCTGTGTTACCCAAATTCTTTAGCAAGTTATTCAAAACTTTTCTCAATTTGTCTCAACTTACATTTTATCTAAAGTATCCTTCTCCTACACTGTGTATTTTCGTCATACCAGATTACTGGCGATTACCTTTCAAGGTCCTAATTGAAACCCCTCCAGATGCTTCTGCCAACACTCCTCAAACAAAACTGGTTATCTATTTCTCCCGGTCTCTTCAGAATTTTTCCAAAGGCTTGTATATCATTTCTCAAAGAATATCATCATAATTTGTATAAATTTATATTTTCTATTAAATTATGAGCTTCTTGAAGTCAGCAACTGGCTCTATATGCACCAGTCCTACCCCTATAACACCAGTCCTAACCTATAGTACAGGACTTTAATAAATGATTTCCAAACTTCATTTCTGAAGATCACACGGATAATAAGTGGTGCATTAGTAATGGGAATTCTGACTTCCTGACCAGTACTCTTTTACTCCCTCCTAGGTTGTATTTCACTTTTAAGATGGTAGTTTTAGAGTTCTAGAAGATCTTCTGGGTCAAAGCACTTTATAAGCAAAAGTCAGAGAAGCCTCAGAAAAGTTCTTCCCTGAGTCAGAGGTTATATCCTAACTCACGTGTTTGAAACCTACGTGTTTCAAATAGGCCATCCCAGAGAAAAATGTTATATTTCTTATTGGGCAAATTTACCCAACTACTCGGCACCAAAAGCCAAGTTTGACATTTGTTGTTATGACTCCAGCTTGCAGGGGAACCATGCAAGGCTTGAGCTTGGTCACGTTGTAAGATGCCTTATAGAAAAATCACCGATGCCCTGAAGAGATTAAAGGTCAATGAAGTTAAGCCTGGAGCAATTGTTCTCTGAACTCTGGCACATTCTTACGGTTTTCTGCTGTTTTATTGTGTTTGGCCTTTCCTTTATGGTTTAGCAAGGATTGTGAAATTCTGAATAAAGCTCAAGACGACATGTTGATTCTCCTTTTGTGAGTCAAATCATAATTCTTCAGAATTTTCTCTCTTGAGAATTACAATAGTTGAGATATTTTTGTAACAGATAAGCCAAACTCTTAAGAAAATTGGGATGAATGAAAAATACCTATTTTTTTTCCAATGCCATGTGAGTACCCTGGATTAATAACATATTAGAAATTTTGCAATTCTCTAATGACATAAAAATACTTGGAAGAGGGATCCCTGGGTGGCGCAGCGGTTTGGCGCCTGCCTTTGGCCCAGGGCGCGATCCTGGAGACCCGGGATCGAATCCCACGTCAGGCTCCCGGTGCATGGAGCCTGCTTGTTCCTCTGCCTGTGTCTCTGCCTCTCTCTCTCTCTCTGTGTGACTATCATAAATAAATAAAAATTAAAAAAAAAATACTTGGAAGAAATTAGAAGAGGGCCACTGGATAATAAAAAAATATAAATTCCACTTAGGATACATATTTTATTAAAATACCTGCATATATATTCTCATAAATTAGGTATTATCTTGAAAGAAATAAGAATTTTCTGTAATTCCCCCAGGTAAATCTTTAAAGGCTAAACTTTCTATAGCATGTTGCTTTTATAACGAATATTGTTCTATCTACTTTAAGTTTCTCTGGAGCCAACAGCTGTAAGTCAGAAAAATTCAACTCACTAGTTAATTGAAACTGATGGTGTCAAAAAGTCTCTTTCCCACATATGTAAAATCCACATGTAAAATATACCCATGTATAAAAGTACATGTACATAGATGTTTTTATTTATAAATGATAAAGTAACCTGAAGAACTTTGCTAAAGCTTTAATCAGCTTCCATCTCAAATTATCAGTTTTGTTTCCTCCAGATTACTGAGACTGCAAAGTATAAGTGCTTTCTTAGTAGAAGGATGAGGGATGACCTTTGCTTTGCATTTAGTCCAAAAGTCCTTGATTTCTCTGGTAACTATTTTTTTCTTACTTGTTTCCTTAGCAATATGGACTATCATTAATTTGCTTCCTATGTTTTCTCCTGATCTATAGTACATGAAAGAAATATCATGAGTTCCTTTTTTTCCTTTTTCTTTTTTTTTAAGATTTTCTGTATTTATTCATGACACACACACACACACACACACACACAGAGAGAGAGAGAGAGAGAGAGAGAGGCAGAGACACAGACAGAGGGAGAAGCAGGCTCCATGTAGGGAGCCCGATGTGGGACTTGATCCCGGGTCTCCAGGATCAGGCCCTGGGCTGAAGGCGGTGCTAAATTGCTGAGCCACCAGGGCTGCTCCCTTTTTCCTTTTAAAGAATAAACATTAAAATATTTTTCCATTTTATCCATTATAGTACAACATAAAATTCCTGCTAAGGAAGGAGCCAAATAAAAATGCTAACCAAATAATAAATGCTAAAAGATTTTCCTTTTATATGAATTCTAGCACCTAAGATGGTCATTTCCTTCTTTTTTTTCTTTTTGTATACACTCACTGCCAAAGTTATTCAACTTAAGACTATATTCTGCTGCAAGTTTGTGGACAATATTTGATTGCAAAATTATCTGAAAGGTAATGCTTATTTTATCATGCAAAAGCAAAACATTTACAAGTGATCTTTTTAAACAGTATTTATTCTCTGGTCTCTTTGTGGTCTCACAAAACTTGCCCCATAAGCTGATCCGGAGCTCCTGGTAATTGAAATGGATTATATTGTATCCTCAACCCATCAATTTAGCTTTATTGGGTAATGTTACGTTCAGGTAATGCTATACAAATCAGGGAAAATGAATTTTACTTCAAAGACCTGGGACTCGGGTTTTAAGTGAAAAGGGCCCAGTTCTGTTGGTGATGTGCACTTGTAGTTCTGCTTGAGGGTGGTGGGAATCTTGACTATCTGAAGGGGTGAAGTGTACTTTCAGCCAGTCAGCAGAACTGAACTCAATCCACATGAAGCATCAGAGAGGAGATCTCAGCAAATCTAGTGATGTTGAAATCTGTCTGGAACAGTAATCCTAAAGCTGCTTTTGTGACATCCTAAAGTGCCTTCAATTATCTAAGGAGTTTTGCAAAATGCTTTAAAAAAGTCTCAAAATACAATTAACTATTTATTACCAAAAATAAGATTTAAAACAAAATAAAAATACCAACCATGCCATGATCTCAGAAGATGGGCAGTGTCATAAAGTGAGGCAATGAAATACTATTGAAACTTTTAACAAGTTGGAGGTTTACATTCTAAAGCATTATAGTATGTACTAGAACACACGTGAAGTTTAACTAATACAGTTCAGGTTGTCAGGGAATGAGTAAACAGAATGTCCCATAGACTGCAAATACGGTTACACATGATAGAGTTCTACGTGGAAATTGAATGGGACAACTGCTAGTTGAAAGACTTGTTATGAAGAGCTACTGCACCAACAATTAAAAGTGAGTATGCGCCTGCAGCCCAGGGCGTGATCCTGGAGACCCGGGATCGAATCCCATGTCGGGCTCCCTGCATGGAGCCTGCTTCTCTCTCTGCCCTTCTCCTCTCTCTCTCTCTCTCTCTCTCTGAATGAATAAATAAATAAATCTTAAAAAAAGTGAGTATGCCATAATCTCTATATTCGGGAATTTAGAAAGCCTTCCTCCCAGTTTCCCCATTTATCCCAAAACTGGGGAGAATGCTTTCTTTGCCCATCTTCATATGAGACACAACCTGGGTTCAAAAGAGGTAGGTTGCTAGAGCAATTTATTTCATATTTCTGAGTCTTAGTTTTCTCCTCTGTGAGGTGAATTTAATACTATCCACCTTGCTGGATTATTCTGAGAATTCAATGCACATAAAACACTCAGCTCAGAGCCTTTCCCAGAGTGAATATTCAACTCATAGTAGTTTACCTGACAGTGGCATGTGACCCTGTCTATACATCAGAATCACCTGGAAAAATTTAGAACATACTGCTGCCAGGGCTCTACTATAAACCAATTAAAATCAGAACCTGGGGTTAGGGACCATACATTGGTCTTATAAAAACTCCCCAGGAGATTCTAATTGCAGCCAGAGTTGCAAACCACTAAGCTATCCAATTAGTCTACCAATGGTTCTTAACCTTGGCTGTGCATTGAAATCATCTGGGAACTTAAAAATACTGATGCCTGGGTTACTGCTTCTGATTTAATTGGTAAAAGGCTTACCTTAGGAACTGGGAGTGTTAAAAAGTTCTCCAGTTAATTTTTTTTTAACCTCACTTTTTGAGATCTGACTGACATACAAAAACTGTCATATTTAAGATATACAACTTCATGAGTTTAGAGATAAGTATACACCATAAAACCGCCACCACAGTCAAGGCCATAAATATATCCATCACCTCCAAAAGTTCTTTCCAACCCTTTATTTATTTAATTTATTTTTTCCCCAGTTAATTCTAATGTGTTCCAGGTTGAAGACCACATAGAATCAGGAGGATAACACTTATTCTGTGCATTCTGGTTGCACAGTGTGTTTCTCTTAAAATGAATCTAATTTTTCTGATTATGCAAGTAATCCACATCCTAACAAATTATCAAATGCTGAAAACCATGAAAAAATAATAATTAAAAAAATCTATAACCTTACTGCCCAGATACCGACATCATTAACAGTTTGGTTTGTTTCCTTCTTTGTATGCTGTTTTACATGGTTGGGCTCATGCTCTATATAATATTATATTCCTTTTCTTTCTTTATAACACAAGCATTTTCCATGGAATTTAATACACATTTCAAGTATCATTTTATTTATTTATTTATTTATTTATTTATTTATTTATTTAAGATTATTTATTCATGAGAGGCACAGAGACAGAGAGAGAGAGAGAGAGGCATAAGGAGAAGCAGGCTCCATGCAGGAAGCCCGACGTGGGACTCGATCCCAGGTCTCCAGGATCATGCCCTGGGCCAAAGGCGACACTAAACCCACTGGGCCACTGGGGCTGCCCTCAAGTATCATTTTAAAGAAGTAGCTTAAGGGTGCCTGGGTGGCTTAATGGTTGAGTGTCTGCCTTTGGCTCAGGTCATGATCCCAGGGTCCTGGGATCAAGTCCTGCATCAGGCTCCCCACAGGGAGCCTACTTCTCCCTCTGCCTATGTCTCTGCTTCTCTCTGTGTCTCTCATGAATAAATAAATATAATCTTTAAAAAAGTAAAGAAGTGGCATAAACGTCTCCTTTACATATTATTTTGAATATTTCAAAGAAATTTCCGGACAAACTATTTAGGAACTTTTTTGGCAAACTCCCCCTACCAAAATTAAATGTCCCTCCTGGTGGGGTAGGAAGGAATAGACTCAATGTTCTTGTTCTAGACAGAACTCAGAGGACTGACAAGAGTACTGCTGCCCCAGTTCTCCTCATTAGTCACATTTATTTATAAGTTATCTTCTATAAGGAAGTCATGGCATTAGAAGTTGGGCATGGGCTCAGGCAACGATTTGATTGCTAGGTTGACCTAAGATAGGTTTCCAATAGTCAAGGAAGCAGAAAGAGGAATCAAGAATGTCCTAAAACCAGAGAAATAAATCCAAGCTCACAGCCATAAAGCCACTGGGCACAATAGATGCCAACCACTAACATTTTGAAAAATGAACAGAATTTTCCAGTTTCTTGCCCCAAAGGAGGAAAGTAGTAAGATGTGGCTTAAGTTGAATCTGCTTACAGTGCAGAAATGAATCAGCATGTAGTAGACTGCAGACAAAATCTGCGGGGAAGGTGAACTTGATGCTCCTAGAGGACATGAAGCCTAGCTGACTTGCCAGCAGACAACCAATAAAAGTGGAGTAAGAGCTTGTGTTTGGGAGACTTGTAAAGTCCGGCTTGGGAAAATTTCCTTGACCTCTTCCAAAGTGGAGGAAACCAAGTATGAAATTAGAACACTCTGTCTTGGTGCAGTTAAATTTCTGGGTACTCTCTAAAGTGGGGAGCCAAGTGCCTGACAATGCAATAATTTCAAGGATAAGCCTGAAATTAGAGGTGAGTTCCTGTGTAGGTTAACCTTTCCTGGATGCATTAGCTCACATCTCTTCCACTCCTGAAGAGGGGCATCTATTCCTCATAGTCCATGATTAATTATCCACTATCTAGTGTCTAATTTTTAAATATATTTTAGTCCTGTTGCCAAAACAAAACTATAAACAAAGAGAGGCGTGGAAAACGGAAAGGGAACTTACATTATGTTTAGAATGAAACTCACACTTAGCAGAGTCTGCAGGCCCTGTGTGATCTAGCTGCTTACCGCTCATCAGCCACATTGGCCTCTTCCTGTTCCTTCAGCATTCCACACTCTTTCCTGTCTCAGGGCCTTTGCCCTGGATATTTCCTGTCTAGAAATCTCTTCTCCTGGCTTTTTTCCTCCACAGGGCTGGCTTCTTCTCATAATTTAAATGTTCCAGATTCCTAGAGAGGCCTTTCTAGACTACCCTATCAAATGATTTACTCCCTCATGTCTCTGTTTTCTCAATTACACCCCTCTGTTCATTACTTTATCACCATGCTTTCATTCATTTTCTGTAATTGTGCATATTTGCCACCTCCGTGCATGGTATGGGCATACAATAGTTGCTCTCTACCACCACAGAGCCTAAACTTTAGTGGAGGACATAAACATTAATCACAAAACTAATTGCAAAATCCTAATTCTGTTAATATCTACAAATGAGAGCCCATGGAACTAACTGGCAAGTATTTCATGTGGGATTTCTCTGCGGTTTATTATTGATCTCTTACTTGAATATTTGCTCCCTGAGGGCAGAGTCTTTGCTTTGTGTCCAGTTCTGCATCCTAGCCCCAGAGCAAGCATGCTTTGGAGACTTGAGGTCATTGAATAAATGGATGCTAAACATCTCCATTTATTCTTTCTTTCAAAAACATGGTAACCATGCGAACTACGTTCAATTATCCCTATCTCATGAATTAATAGCATTGAAACTCAGATGTGGATGGAACTGGAATATAAATTGCTTTATGCGGACTGAAATAAGTCAATCAGAGAAGGATAAACAT
The DNA here is from genome assembly GCF_048418805.1 of Vulpes vulpes. Classification (NCBI taxonomy): domain Eukaryota; kingdom Metazoa; phylum Chordata; class Mammalia; order Carnivora; family Canidae; genus Vulpes; species Vulpes vulpes. The sequence goes on from NC_132786.1 coordinate 41,143,592, forward strand.
TATATGGTCTCATTCATTTGGGGAATATAAAAAATAGTGAAAGGGAATAAAGGGGAAAGAAAAAATCTGTGGGAAATATCAGAGAGGGAGACAGAACATGAGAGACACCTAACTCTGGGAAATGAACAAGGGGTGGTGGAAAGAGAGGTGGCCGGGGGTTTGGGGTGACTGGGTGACGGGCACTGAAGGGGGGCACTTGATGGGATGAGCACTGGGTGTTATGCTATATGTTGGCAAATTGAACTCCAATAAAAAGAAATTAAAAAAAAAGAAGCATAGAGAAAAAAACGAAACTCAGATAAGAAATTAATCCAAGGTCATAAAGCTGGTGACAAAACTGAAATTGAACTTAGTTATTATTTCAAGTCATTGTTTTTTTCATTATACAAAGGGCATAGAAAAGGCAAAGAAGAAGTTATTGTAAGTTGTTTTACTATAATGTAGAACTAAACTCATTGGTTAAATTGTTTTCACATGTTTTCCCTATAAAATCAAAATAAAAAACCAAACAGACCAAAAAACCCCACTATCATGCAAAAGAATCCTACAACTTCATTTCCCAGTAGCATTGTGGGACCAACAAAATCTAACCTTGCCAAGCATGCTCAAGTATTTCTTAGTGTTTGGTGATTGCAAAACTGGATTTCATTTGGATCTCTTTACATTTGGCACCAAAATGATAACTTGAAAGATCAAGAACAAAGATGTATGTTTGTGTGGCATTTGCTTTACTTGGCTAAAGGAAACCAGGTACAAAGGTATATGCTCTCTTAACTCTTACTATACTCTAAGAAGTTCTCAGAAATTTGAAAGGAAGTCCTACAGTGATTTCTTTGTTACTTATGACTTGAATGCCAGCAAGGAGGGGGGGTGTGTTTGTGTGTACATGCATGTGTGTGTGTGTATACACATGCACAGATGTGTATTTTGCAAACATGTATGCTTTCATCTCTTCTTTTTTCTCCCCCTGGGACTTCTCCTTCCAGATCATGGATAACACAGTGCCAGATTCCAGTTTTAAAGGAAAGGCAGGAGAGTGAGGGAAACCAGAAAACAACTACTAAAGTGGTTTCTGGTCCATAGTCTTGAATAACGCACTGAACTCTTCAGGGAACAGCAGCCCATTGCTTTCTCTTCAGACTTGCTCTCATGGTTTATTCCTCCTCAGAGTCAAGCATTATTTCTAAGTTTCTAGGCCCCTGGGTAATATTATTCCTACATCCCCTCTTGCTTGGTGCCATCCCCCCTGAGTACTGGCACATACATAAATCTCTAAGCTCACATGGATTCCCTTTATGGGATAGGGATAGGTGATTTATAAATTTATCATATGCTAGAACTTCTTTCCAAACATTTCAAAGATGAGTCAAAAGTAAACACCTGTATAAATAAAAATATGTGTATTTTGAGGAAAATTGTCTCATGTCTCTAACTCAAAACAATAAGAACTGTCATCTAAGAAATCCTGTTGTCTAAAGCACTTGCAGAATTTTCCCATCATATTTAATGAACCTCATATTTTGCCAAGGATTAAACTCTTGATATATTTGAGATTACATGGTAAATCTGTGCCCAAAGACTTTCAACACTTTCTTTAACTGGGACAAATGCCTTCCTGTTCTGATACTTAATCTACATTTAATCCAATCTGTATTTTATTACTATCATCCTTAGCCATCCAATTCCATCTTTAATTTCCATTTCCCAATCTCTATCCTATTACTAGCCATTACCTAGATCAAGAGAATGCCCTGTAGGGATACTTTTGTTGACATAAATTGAGAGAAAAATACTCCGAGTTAAAATGATTACCTCTGTCCACGCCAGGCTACCGGATGTAATCAGTCAAGTGCCCACATGGCTTGCTAGTATCCAAAGTTATGTATGAAGGGCTGATCCATCTCCTTAAACTGTGTGTTATCCTTCCTTGTAGGTGGAATTACTGCCCTCAGTTCACCTCCAGATACTAAGATATTTCTAGGATCCTCTGGAAAGTCAGATGATTCTGTGCCTTTATCCTGCTGTAGGTGTGATTGGCCCGCAAACATAAGACCCCTTTGAACACATTGGAGGGACAAATGCCAGATGCCTAAGGTGCCACGGATTTCTCTTTTGAGAGTCTTGGAGTCTGCCTTCCTCAATTAACCGCTTACAACACCTTCATTGTATACCACTGAGCAAGCACTTGCGAGACGGTGTTGCTTCTGGGTTTCCAGACATGTGTCATTTCCACCGCATATTTAGTAGCACATAACTGCCTGAAGTGGGGAGGCCGGAATGTGAGGCATGTCTCACAGCGGAGTAGGGTTTTTATTTAAAAAAAAATATCACTCAACTGCTAATGGAAACGTCAACCTCCCGGCCCTATTCTTAAAAATAAATAAATACAAGGAGTTCCCCGTGTGAGAGGCACATTAGGGACGCAAGATATTCATTTCCATGAAGTCACTCACAGCAGGCCTGTCTGGAAAAATGCTTTCATCTTCTGCAAAGGAAGGGTGGGGGGATGTATAGCCAGAAGGTTTAAAGACTGAGACTCTGAAGTAGAGTGTGAAGTGGGAAAAGCGATCTTTTAGTCAGGTGAGTTTAGGCCAAACCAGATTAATTTCTACACTTCATCTCATTGTGTGCTACACAGAAACCAAAGAATTATGATTGATGAAAGAGAAGCCTCTGGTGGTCAAACTGGGTATCTCATAGTCCTGCTGTTCCTATGGGGACCCCAGGGGTAAAAGAGGGCAGTTGAGGTAGTGGGGTGCCACATTGCTTGGGTCAGGACAGCTCTGATCTGCATCATGGATTGTGGTCTGCTTTAATTCATTTAACACATATCATTGAGCATCTACTACTACGATGTGCTGGGCACTGTTCCAACTATGGTGACATGGTAATGATCTAGATAGACATGGCCTCATGGGGCCTGTGGTCTGTGCAAGGTTCTTTGTGGGCTGGTGGGAGGTATGTGAATAGGGAGTTTCTACTGTTAAAATCCTGAGTGGTGTTCCAACATGCTCATTTTAAGGATGAATAAGCTGACGCTCAGAGATAGAGTCCTACGGCTAATTAGCTGAAGAGTTGATGACAGAATGTAGAGGCCTTGACTTACACTCCAGTACTATTCCTCCTCAGTTCAAACAGGAAGAGAAAAAAATTTAAAGATTGGAAATTTGCTCGGCTAGAGAGGATGTGAATTTTGGTCCATGAACTTCCCCTGACACGGTTTTATCTCCATTTCTATCATCTTGAGTGCTCTGTTCAAGATGCAGTCAGGGCTGCACACCCACCCATCCTTGGACATGAGGAAGATCAGATGCACAGCCTTGTCCCTCCCAGACCAATGTCTCCGTTTCCCTTCTGAGGGGAGATCATCTGGCTGCAGTTTATCCCAGGGGAGCCCTCATCAGTCCCCCTCCATCCATGTGGCCCTACTGCACAGTCATCTCTGTGAAATTGCTGGGACTCTCTTGCATTCTCTCTGAATTGCATCACTTCCTTCCTTCCTTTCTTGTATGGACAGGCAACACTTTCTCTCCAGCCCCCATCCCAGCCTGCTCGCTCTCCCAAACCACTGACTTTGCCTCTTTCCCCTTTCCTCTCTATTTTCCCTTGAGGCTATGTTACTGTATTGTATAATGCTGAAAACTAGAAGAGAGGTAGGATAAAATTCCGTTTATTTCTCTTTTGATTCTGTGCTCCTGCCTTGTTCTCTCATTCTCTGCTTAAGATCTCTCACCCTCTTCTAATTTAGAGTTCAGCTTTAGTCCTGGTCACTTGACCTGCCTGCTGTGTGTCTCTCCCCCTTCACAGCATCTGTGATCCTGTCTCCTGGCAAAGTTAGCTCTGCTCAGGCTCACATAAAGAAAGGCGACCTGCAATGTTTGCAACTCAGGATATGGAGAGCTCCTTACTCAGCCAGCCCAGACCTTGACCTGCTAGGAAATGTGGCACAGAGAATTGCTGGTCATGATCCCACACTGTCCTCAAAGATCCTGTGACACAATCAGCATCCTGTTCTGGGAAGCTGCCTGCACATTAGCTCACACATCTCTATCCTCAATGGAAGGGAAGCAAAGAGCAGCCTGCACCTACTAAAGATCTTTTCCTGAACTATTTCTTTGTGCAGCACTGTTTATTACAGCAGCAAACCAAAATGTTGCCTGTTTGGTTTTGAAAAGGTTTTTTTTTTTTTTTTTTTAATGCAGACTAACATACTGAATCTTTCCTTGCCCTCTAACCCTACAGGTCAGGTTCTCTGTAAGATTTAGTGACACAGTTTATGGAAATCACACTCTGTGACTTATTCATCTCTTTTGTATTTTTCTGCATCTGAATTGAGTTACTGGTGGCTGAAGGCAGCAGCCTTGGCCTATCTGCCAGCACCATTGTGAAGAAGGCAGAAGAGAAGAGAGTTGCAAGAGAGCCTCAGAGTTAAATTTGCAAATGAGGATAATGTGATATTATTAGAACAAGGGCCTTGGGAAAGTTTTCAATTTAGAGAGCGATGCTATAGAAATGCACACACATTCTCTTCTAGCCCCAGTTAGGTTCAATAATTGTGTGGGGTCTGAATAAGTGTGCATGGCATTAGGGCTGTTTTCTATGTTAAGCTGGTAAGTCTAGTCAAAGACCAGATATTTGACCCTGGCTTCAAGTGACCGCTGTGTTCCAAACAGCTGAACTGATTCCAGTAAGACAGAAGTCAAGAGTGGGAAGGATTAGAGCTGTTTTGTTTTGGAAGAAATGATAGGGAATTTTCAAACGGATTAGGTTTTGATCCCCACTTCTGAGCTGAGAGAGTAATGTCCCACAGTGATAAAGTGCCCTTAACCACCACGTCTTCTATCTCCTTGGGGCAGTTTATTTTCCATTACGCCAAACCCCGAGTCATGTGGTGTCTCTTTCTTCCCACAGAGCCTTGGCATCTTCTCCTTCATGGTAGGGGGCATCTCTAGCAGACTGAAGTGTTGCCTTCATACGTCATGTGATGTCACAACAATAAGGTCACACTTATTATTTACTGTAGACAGATCATGAAGGACCTGTGGTTGAGACAGTGGATTATTACCCACCTGAAAATGAAAAACAGTTTTTTCCAATGTGGAAAAAAATTCTTACGAAATGCCAGTGTTCTATCAGAGGACACGTTCCATTCAAGCTGTTCTTACTGTATCCTGGACAGGCCTGTCCAGTCCTGGGAGGGGGACCTAGTGACTGGATGGACACGAGGTTCTGATCCTTTAGGCTAAACAGCCCTCACAGATGGTTAGGAGAGTATTGGATTTTTCCCAAGCAAAGAGAAGTGGTACTGAAGTGAGCAGTGTTTTTCTTGCTCAACTGTTCTCTGACGATGTTTAGACATGCGGGCATGCAGGGCAATGCTGTGTATGGCTGCCTTATCCATGTTCCCAAGTGCCTACAGAACATACTGTCTCTTCAACCTTCGACCTCTTTCTATCTCCCAGCATGCTGCACATAATGTAGATGTGTTGAATTCGACTGGGCCTCAGATTGGTTCACTCTTTCTATTCAATCTACTGATTTACTTCCTTTTATAGTCTAGTGAGTTTAATACTATTGACTTTGGCAAAAAAAAAAAAAAAAGATGATAGTCATTCTCAATAAAGTCATCAAAGACTGGTTTTTCTGTTGTTGTCAGAGGCAACTTTCACTGCTTATCTAATTCCCTTGGTTTTTCTGCAGCACTTAAAAGTTTAACCAGGCCCTCCTTCCCAAAGCTGTGTCCCTCTGTAGTCTGTGACAGCGCTTTCATAGATACCCCAATTGACTTTCCTCTGTAGACTGCTCTCATGCTTCCAGTAGCTCCGGGAAAAAGCTCAGAAGTCATCCTGGATTTCTTTCTCTCACAGATGACATTCAATATATCAGAATTTCTGTTTGTTCTCCCCTAAAAATATATCTATAATATGCCAGTTTTTGCCACTACCACTGCTACTGAGGCCTAGCCACCATCCTGTCTTGCCGGGACGGTCATGCGTGCCTTCTGGAGGCCTCTCTGATTCCCCCTTGCCCTGAAAGGCTATTCTGACAGCAGGCAGAGTGGGCCACTTGAAGCCTAACCAGATCATGAAACATCTCTCCTGAGAACCCTCCTCATATGAGGACGAGGGTTAGGCTTCTCATCTAACTCAGAATAGAAGTGAAAGTTGTCCCTGTGGCTTGCAAGGCTTTCCCTGCTCTGGTCCCTCTTCCTTGCTCATGGGGCCCTAGCTTACTCCCCTTTGCTGAGTTTCCCAGCACAGAGGGTGGGTAGGCTCCTGCCTTGAGCCTTCCTCACTTTCTGTTCTTGCACGTGCAGTGCTCTTCCTCAGCCACGTATGCGGTTTGCTTCCCTATTTGCTTCCAATCCTTACTTAAACAGTCAACTTCATAATGAGGCCCACCCTGATCACTGTCTGAACACCCACATTCTACTCCTTCCTCCTCTCTTTTCCTTGAACATATCATTATTACAAATTCTAATATGCTTTTTTTGGTTGTTTTCTTTTCCCTCCATTTCCTATCAGCTCTAAAAGAACAGGGACATATAATTATTATCGTCACTTTTGTCCATTGATGTGGTATTTGTTCTAGAGAAAGATGCTCCGTAAGCATTTGTTGAGTGACTAAGTGGCTGAATGTTGGTGTTTCCCAGGGTTTTCTATCTTTTCTTACATCACTGGGCAATCATTTCATGTTTAAAATCACTTATCTGCAGATAACACTCCATGGCAGATTTCTCCTTGGAGCTCCAGACACTTAAGCTTAAACTGCCTCCTAGACATTGCCCTTGGCCTTTGCATTCACTAGGACTCTCTCCTACAAATGTCTTAAGCATGTTGACTTGCATAACTGAAAAGTCCCGTTGGAGGACTGGCTTCAGATGTGGCAGAAAGCAGGGCTCACACAATGTTATGAAAACCTACTTGTTCTTTCTTCTCTAGATTGTCTACATTCTTAGTTTCTGCTGCTGGGGGAGGGGGGCAAGATGGCTACAGTAGCTGCATTTGCATATTCTTATGACTCTAATTCCCATGCAGAGGAGAAAGCCTGTTTTCCATAGGTCCTGAAAATTCTTTATATTCAAACCCTAAGTGGACTAGCATAGAGCATGTGGATCCCAGCCTCCCTCACTCGGCCATCAGCAACACAGATCACACACACACACACACACACACACACACACACACACACTCCCACGTCACTTTGGCCATTGGTTGCAGCCCTGGCTCTGATCTGGATCACATGCCGTACTCTTGGGGGCAACCTTGCCTTTTCACATAAACTGGGTATTGTGGAGGGATCCTCAAATGAAAATCAGCAGTAGTTTTCAGCAGAAGGGAACAAGGATGCCAAAGATTTTCCCTGTCTTGGAGTTATTATCATCTAGCTGCTCAGTCATTATGAGGTCTTGGTTCCTTTCTCCTCTTTATATCCACTATATTACTTTTGTATAGAGATTATAATTCCTTAAATATACTTTAAATCTATCCATGCCTCCTCCTTAGCATTCCTACCATGGAGGCTTCCATCTTTTACTTTGTGCCTGGATTGCTATGAAAACCTTCAAAATAGTGCCTCTCTTAGAGCCATTCCAAAGCATTCCCTCTCTATTCAGAAGAAACTTTGCCAAAATGCAGGAATGATCGCCCTGCTTCCCAATGTCCTTTGCTAGAGTTCACTCATTTTCCTTGTCACCTTGTCATAGTGTAGAAGACACTTTTTTTTAAAAAAGGTTTATTTATTTATTTTAAAAAGAAGGGGATGGGGAGACAGAGAGAGAGAGAGGGAGAGAGAGGGATAGGGAGAGAGAGAGAGAATGAACAAGGGGGAGGAGCAGAGGGAGAAAGAGAAGCAGACTTCCCACCAAACAGGCAGCCTAATGCAAGGCTCAATCCCAGGACCTTGAGCGCATGACCTGGGCCAAAGGCAGATGCTTAACTGCCTGAGGCACCCAGGCGCCCCTAGGAGACACTTTTGAAATCTGACTCTAACTGGCCTCTGCAGCCTCTGTGTTGAGTTCAAAGCTCCTGCACTTGTGTCAGGCCGAACCATCTGCTAGTCTCCACGCGTGTGTGTGTGGGGGCTTTCTCACCTCTGTCTTTGCTTGCACTAACTGCTTAGCCTGGAAATCTCTTCTCTTTGCTCTCTACACCTTCACCAGGGTAGAACCATCTGTATTTAAATATTAAAGAAATATTTGAGAGCACCTACTGCATACCAACTTTTCCCAACTGCCTCACAACTAGCCTAGGTGTTCTTCCCTGCCTCCCTTGAGTTGAGATTAGTTGTTTATTAGTGTGTCTCTCTGTTTAACTCTGAGCTCTGTAAGGAAGCCTATTGTTTCTTAAGTATCTAGCACAATGCTTGGCACACAGTAGGCACTCAAGAAATGATTACTAAATAAGGAAATAAAATGTCAAATAACCAACAGGTAATAGGAGGTGTCTAAAAGCATTTTCTCTACTGAGCAAGTACATTATAAAAGGATCCAATAAAAGCTGTGCTGCTTTAATGATTCATTTTCAAGAGCCAAGTCCTTTTGAGATTATGTTCACTGGAGAGTAATGGAGACAGATAATGAACACCTTACAATAGATTGAGGATCATTCATTTGATCTGAGATTCGACATTTTGCTTATTGGGGAATAGTCATATCTCCCTACCATTTATATTGCATTTGTTACTTCTTTCAAAAAATGTGTGCATGTGTGTTTTGATAATGGGAAATGGAATACTAAATGTCTGGAAATATGGGGCCAAAGAGAATTGACCTTTATCCTGGATCATTTTAAAGCTCCAGAAAATTCCAAGTCAAGGGTTCAAAATCATGCTTTCCCTAAAAATTGCTAATAAAGATTAAACATTTACAGAGAAATGTGCAATCAGTATAAATCATTGTTTCTGTGGGTAGCCTGTTTACGACCACTTTGTACACAAACAGCAGCATTGTTCTACGATTGGTAGTCAGTTCACTAGCATTCCAAGAAAATGTCCAAACAAATTCTTCTATGGTGATGTGGAAAGAACATCATTTCTTCAGAGGCGCCAACACAGTGCAGAAATCCCTTCTTTGAGTGTTTATATTCATCATCGATGAAAACTGATGTTTACTTGCTGCCATTTGAATTATTACAATTACAAGACAAAGTTCATGAACTTTCTGTCATATTTTAACCAAATACTGAAGTATTTCCTCATCTTCTCAAGTCCAAAAAAAAAAAAAAAAAACAACATGCCATTGATAAAAGACAAAACAAAACAGGAAAATCAATAGAGGCATATGAGACTTCGTTTTAAAAGAATCAGTCTTATTAATTCATCTTAATATACTGTTGAGCACAAGATTTTTGCTCAGAAAGAGGCCTGTGCATTAAGCTATTAACAAGCCAGAAAAGCAAATTTACCAGGAATATATTTATTTCTAGTTTATAATATATGTTCTTTGGAAATTTTCCAATGAAGAAAGATGATTAGGGTACAATAAATACCTGGCATCCACCATGAGATGGCTTGGAAAGCAGAAACCAAGCCGTATAGCAACAGGAAGTAGCAAAGATGACTATAGCTGAAACCCAAATGACAATTATTAAGATGGATGCAAAGAGGGGTGACTGAATTATTCATCTTTCTCATAATCCCTGTCTTCCCAGATAATGACCACATTCATTAGTGTCATTTTGAATACAAAAGTATGCTGTGGGGTTTTTCTTGATGATAAAAAGGCTCCTTCATTTTTCACTTTCCTCCATTGTTGGGTATTCCAATCTTTCTGGGAATCTGACTCTGTAAATCGTTCCTTATCTTATGCTAGGACATGTAGGACAAGGATGTCCTTTCTGGGCTGTTGATCTTGGTAGTTAACTCAATTGTCTTGGGTTGCCCTTTTTCAATTACAGATGGTGCCTCTTAATTCATTCTAGTACAGAAAATACTAGAATTTGATTTGGCTCAGAGAACAACTTGATATAGAATTTAGGCAAAGTGCAAATACACTAGTTAAAATATTATTTGATTCATCATTTAAATAATTTTAAGTGTCCCTTTTAAAGAACAGGTCTGTTGTATATACTGAAGTATAATACTGACTGTCGTTGGTGGAGGGATTACTATGCATTGAGCACTCTACTAAGAGATTTATTTCCACAAATCATGAAATCTTGTTTAATGCCATTTAAAAGGAGCCAGTTAAATTATTTAATTGTAATGAAAATATTTTAGAACTACTTTATTAAAAATATAAAAAAAGAGAAGACATAAGTTTGCCTAACTTTATAAAATGTTAAGAGTAATTTTATGTCTGTATTGCATTGTTCTATGAAAATTTTACTATCGTTTCCAGGCTTGGATTGCTTTAACAAAATTTAATCTGAATCTAATCAATTTCCAAAAGAATTTCATAAAACAGAAAAATAGGGAAAGCATTAATGAAGGACAAATAATAGGTACCTCAAGGCAATATTTTCTGCTTAAGGGATATGTATGAAAATGCCATAAATCAAAGAACTGTATAATTTTTAATTTGTGACTTTTAATATTTAAAATTTTTCCTCTTTAAATAGTTCTCAACAGAATAAGAATGCTGTGTCAATGATGGTATAGTTTGTTAGGACTGAGACCCTCCACAGTGATTTGGCTCAGAGAACTATTGAATACAAGCTTTCACTTAACTTCTGAACCAGGAGGATGAAAGGCATGCTGACACAATCTCAAATTCTTTAAATCTATTATCCTAACTATTCTTTTTTGCTTTGTGATGAGAATTAAAAAAAAATTATGTGTATACTTCACAACTTGGTTACCATTCTCAGTCAAAGAAGAGCTAAAAGTACATGTAACTATGGCATAATGTATTAAACTTGGGTTTGAAAACACAGGAATATATATATATATATGCCAGTCCCCAAATAGCAGGAAATATTGATATCTAGGATACTTAAAAGAGTGACTTATAGATTTTCTAACTTTATCATGCATGGAGCCTGAATAACTTTCAATTGTACTCTAACAACTGCTCCAAGAAAAAGCATCCAAAAGAAGAAAAGCTGTTCCTATGTAGTCTTAGTTGAGTCTTCTAGGTGCAGAGAATAGTTTAACTATGAGGAACTGATCACATGAATTCCTAAGCATACGTTCTGTGCAGTGGTTCATTATTTTCTCTTACAGAGAATACCAGGAGCATTTTCCTGTAATCTCTTACATACCGCTCAACAATACATGTGATCATTTACCTGTTTCCTTTTAATAATGGGAAAAGTAGTGGAGTGCCAAGAGTGAAACAAGGCAAAGCTGGGGGGAGTTGCTAATGCATGCTTTCTTCATTCCTCTGAGCTATCAGGTGGCTCTTCATTGAGCAGTCATCCATGCAACGTGGTGCTGTCTGAGGGAACAGGGTCAGCTCCAGATCATATCCTGCTCTGGAGCACAGCACTCCTTTCCCTTCTCCCTGCGCACAACCATCCTCTCTAATCAGGCAATTTCTGAGCACTACCCTGGCAGTACAGCTACAATACCATTGAGTAACTCAAGTAAGTGGGTCTCAGTGTGCCAAGATTCTTCACCTTTTAAACATTGATTACTGTGCTGATTTCATGGCTATTTGGTGTGAATTATATGTGTCAGCAAATTGTAAATATGATGGTGGGGCAGGAGGGAGAAAATTTGGTAGAAACCATCAGTGACAAAAAGAAGCAGCTCATGAGTCTTGTAGATGCTTCCTACTCTTGTGCTGTGACTTACCAGTTTTTGGTTTTGGTAGATTAAAATGTTTTTGATTAATTAGTAAAGGACTAATAGTCCTTTGAGGATAAATTAGTCCTTGTATTAGTCCAGTGAGGATTTCTAGGACTTGGCTAAAGTAATCCACTAAATTGCATGCTTTTAAGTCTAAGGATGGCATCTTCTGTTTGAATTTTCAGTGCCTACCAAAGAAACTGGCACATGGTAAGAGCTTCAGTTTTTTTCAATGAATCAATAAAAAGGAATAAAAACTAGAGTGTGGGAGTAGAAGTATACATTCAAGGAGTTACATATACTTGTTAATATCAAATCAAGCTCTTTAAATTATGTATCCTTTAATAAATAATTCTAAAAGAAGTACAAATATAAACAACTCTAAGAAGGTGTCCCACAAGAATCTTCTTCACTGAAAGGGGAACACTTATTGAGGGTCTTTATAAAATACTATAGAAATATTCTTTCAAAATGAATTACTTAGAAAATGGTTTGTAGAAACGAATACAGAAAATATACGTCAAAATTGCTTAATTATTCTTACAGAAATAGAACAAGTCAAATATTCCCTAGAGACACTTTGCCTTATCTGTCCTTCTGTATATGCGTTTACTGTGCAACATATATTTTGATAGCATTACAAATCCTGAAACATCTTCTGTGAATTTAACTCCCTAAAGTTCTTGAAAATTATTTAAAGTTCTCTAGTTTTGGAACATTAGAGGCATAAATATTAAATAGGTGACTCCTAATGATAAAAGATGAATTTATATAAACCTAAATTGCCTCTGCTGTAGATCTTTTGTGTGTGAAGTAATATACAATTTGACCAGAAGATGGCAGCATTCTGAAAGAAAAAAAAAAACAAACGAAGGCAAACCTCAAAATAAAAAGCAAGATACTGCAACTACCTTGCTTTATATTATTCAAAGTTTTAATGATGACATTACTTTTACTAGTGTTAATCTTTTTTTTTGGTATATTATCCTTTTTCAAGGTGTAAGTTGCCCTCATTTGAAGAAAAATAACTTAGTGGTTGTAGGAGCCTACCTGTACTATCTTGTCACCAAAGAAGAAAGTCCTTCGAAAGATCCAACAATCATCGGAAGGCTACAGAATTTTAAGTCAGTGGTATATTAATTTTCTATTGGAGTAAAAGATAATATCTGAAAATAATATATTTAATAATCAAACTTATGATCAAAGAAAAGATTACATGAGTTAGAATTTTTCTCCAGTGAATCTTTTTGGGGTGGAGAACATTTTTTTTGGGGGGTGGTGGTGGAGAACATTCTTAGGCATTGTGAAATACATTATATAGAAATACAATTTAAAAACATGAAAAGTTTCATCCATGGAGAAAAAATATATATTATATATATTTTATATATTATATATAGTTTATTATTTACAAACCCTTCAAAACAATGTGCTCTTATCTTAAATCTATTTTAAATTTAACATCAGATTACACATATATTTTTTGTTTATACCAATACTGAAAGTTCTTTCTCAGCTGGCAAGAGGAATAGGGCTTCCCTTAGGTGCCAACTTACTGACAACTTTAATTGAATTAATTTAAAAAGATGCACAGGGGAGCCTATAGTCGTGTCCTTGTAATGCCCCTTTTAATTTATACAGCAAACAGAATCATGGATAATCTAATGTGACAATATCCTTTAAACCAATTAATGAGTAACATCTACTCTGTGTAACTCAGAAATATGCTAGGAATAAATGTGGAAAAATAATAAATATATGACATTAACAGTAATAAAATATTGAAATGATTTTAATTTTGTATCTCTAGATTTTAAGTGGCATTATATAGTTTTTTGCCATATATGCAGTAATTTTTTTTTAAAGATTTTATTTATTTATTTGAGAGAGAGAGACACAGGGGGCAGGACTGGGGGCAGAGGCAGAGAGAGAAGGAGAAGCAGGCTCCCTGCTCAGTGGGGAGCCTGATGTCTGTCTTGATTCCAGGACCCCAGGATCGTGACTTGAGCTGAAGGCAGATGCTTAAACAACTGAGCCACCCAGGGACTCTGTGCAATAATATCTGGTTTGATCACAATATTGTGATGAAAGTTTTCAGAAATCTTGTAAGAAAAAAAATGGTTTTGTATTCTATTGTCTCCAAAAGTTTAAGAAAAATAGTCAATAAGCCTAAGTCTAAATATAAGCATGTATCCTTGGAACCTATTCCTGCTGTCCATGCAGCAACTAAATCAGAATATTATTATTGCTCCTCCCCTGGAGCCAACCTGACCTAATTCCCTCCACTCATGCCTATCTGACCATTTGAGACCTGGTAGGAGTACTTATTGCTAAAATCTATCCTTCTTCATCCCCAGAAGCTGCTGAAGCTCCTAGATCTCAGCCCCAAATTGAACTTCCAGAACTTTTGGCCAGATAGAGCCCATCCTTTGTCATAGGCCTTTTCCTCATTACACTTCCCCCCCAAATCTGACTTGTGTAGAAGGATGTTTCTTTAGCTCTTATTGGAGCTGAAGAGGAAACCAGGCCCCATAAAGATTATACCATGTAGAACACAAATTAGAAAAAAAGTTTAAGTCTAGGCAAATTGATATTTTATTCTCCCTGCAGAAATACTATGATTTGCTATTATCTCTGTCATTATCATTTTAATCGTTCAAATTTGTTAATCCATGTTTTGCCTGTAAGTCAACATACAAATTATTTTATGATGTTTTAACACATTACCTTATCAGCATGTATTCCAACAGCGGATTTAAGGAAAACCAATTTTTAAATATCCCCCCCGCCCCCCTCAGGGTATATAAACTCTACATTTAGCAGGCCAATTAAGGAACTGAAGGGTGGTAGTCAACCAACTTTGGGTAGTATGTACCTTATCTTTAGTCCTGTCTGAATACAGTTTTAGTGAATGATTAAAAAAAAAAAAACTACCATAACCTTGAACCTGTGATTTTATCTCCCTCAAAGTGTTTTTAATCTCTCAAATGGCAGCAGAGAGCAAATGTGTTCCTGGCACACCTATCATTGCCCAGGACACAAATCTCTGCGATAGGGTATTAAAATTGAGGTTTGGACCTAAACTCTAAGGTGACAGATTTCATATCAAACTGAGTTGTGATAAAGACAAAAATGTAGAGGTTGTAACAAATATTTTGAGGAGAATGTGTCAGAGAACACTGACTTACCCCCACCCCCCGAAAGGATAGAATAGAATCAGGAATAAGTGACTTGGGGAAGAGAATTTAGTTTGCTATGAGTCCTCCCCTACATCTTGCCCTACAGAGAAGTGTTAGTAAATAGGGTGTCTGCTCTCATTTCAAGGCTGGTTAAACCGACTTCAGACATACCCTCCAGACATGGAAAGTCTGATATGTGTCCCTGCAGCACAGGGGACACAGGAAACTGATCTGGCCTGATTGGGCTCCCTAGCTGGTGAGGAGTCAAAGGAGATGGGCTGTATTAGTATCAGCTGGATTCCTAGATTTTTCAGGAAAGGCAGTATTAGTATTTCTTATGGATGAGAGATATATGCATGGCTTAATTAGAGGACTGATTAGAGGTATAAACAGGTTTCAGCCAGGAGAAGATAAAAGCGTCTGCATTCCCAGGGTCTGTAAAAAAAAAACCTAGATGACCTGCAAAATTAGAAATATTTATATTCCTATATAAAGAAATTCCTGCATTAAGGGAATTAGAGATGTGGAAGCTAATCTCCAAGATGGTTCCCAGTGATCTTTGCTTCCTGGTACACATGCCCTGGAGGGTCCCCTCCCACGCCGATTAGTATTGTATAATCAAAAGGAAAACAACAGATATATTGGTGTGTGACTTTCAAAACCAGTTCATAAAAAGCATTGAAACCTCTGCCTTGGTCTCTTAGATTTCTCACCGTGGGGGAAGTGAGCTGCTATGGTATGAAGAAACTAAGGCTGTCTCATAAAGAGACCCACGTGGGGGAAAAACCAGTTTGCCACCCATATGAGTAATTAATCATTTTTTTAAATAATAAATTTATTTTTATTAGTGTTCAATTTGCCAACATACAGAATAACACCCAGTGCTCATCCCGTCAAGTGCCCCCCTCAGTGCCCGTCACCCAGTCACCCCCACCTCCTGCCCACCTCCCCTTCCACCACCCCTTGTTCGTTTCCCAGAGTTAGGAGTCTTTATGTTCTGTCTCCCTTTCTGATATTTCCTACCCATTTCTTCTCCCTTCCCTTGTATTACTTTTCACTATTATCTATATTCCCCAAATGAATGAGACCATTTAATGTTTGCCCTTCTCTGACTGACTCATTTCACTCAGCATAATACCCTCCAGTTCCATCCACGTTGAAGCAAATGGTGGGTATTTGTCATTTCTAATGGCTGAGTAATATTCCATTGTATACATAGACCACATCTTCTTTATCCATTCATCTTTTGAGGGACACCGAGGCTCCTTCCACAGTTTGGCTATTGTGGACATTGCTGCTAAAAACATCGGGGTGCAGGTGTCCTGGCGTTTCACTACATCTGCATCTTTGGGGTAAATCTCCAGCAGTGCAATTGGTGGGTCGTAGGACAGGTCTATTTTTAACTCTTTGAGGAACCTCCACACAGTTTTTCAGAGTGGCTGATTAATCGTTTTGGAGGAGATCTTCCACTCCTTGCGAACACCTACCTGCACCATCATGAGAAACCCTGTACCAGAACTGCATGAATAGGCTTCTCCTGAATTTCTAGTATATGGAAACCATGATACACTGATTACTATTGTTGTAAGCCACTGAATTAGGGTTGATTTGTCATGCAACAACAGACAACTAATAGATTTTGGTACTAAGGATTGGGTGCTATTATAACAAAAAGATGTAAAAAAAATGACAAAATGTGGGAGTGCCTTTGGGATTAGGTGGCAGGTGAATGTTAGCTGGACTTGAGGAGAGTGCTTTTGACACCAAAGATACTGTTAGCACTAGCTGAATAGCCTTTGAGGAGGCTTTCAGTGAGACCTTAAAGAAATATTATTAGAAGAAAAGAATCATTTTTTATTTAGTGACAGAAAGTTTAGGAGTATAGTTGTGGTGGTGCTGTGGAAAGCAGAAAACGTGTAAGGTATTTAGTGATCTGGCAAATGAGATTTCCAGGCTGGATTAAAGGCATTGCATGAGTTCTTGTTCCTTATACTAAAATGTAAAAAGAGGGAGAAAGACGTCTTCACAGGGTCTCCAGACAATAAATGATACTAAAGTTAAGAAATTGGGCAGCCCGGGTGGCTCAGCAGTTTAGCACCGCCTTCAGCCCAAGCCTGATCCTGGAGACCCAGGATCGAGTCCCACATCGGGCTCCCTGCATGGAGCCTGCTTCTCCCTCTGCCTGTGTCTCTGCCTCTCTCTCTCTCTGTGTCTCTCATGAATAAATAAATAAAATCTTTTTTTTAAAAAAGAAACAGTTTCAGGGTAAGATCAAATCTAGGTTCAGCCAAGAAAATATACCTAAAGATAAAATTCTTTGCCAAAGTCTCAAAAATATTTAAAACAATGCCTCAGAGAATTGTCCACACAAAAAGCTCACTAGGGATGTTTAGAAGGTACATCACACATCCTTTACATTAAACAACAGGAGTTTTAAGAATCATCAGGGCATGCCTCTCAGAAGCCTCAGTAGGAGTCTGAGGTAGGGAAAGACTTATCGTGAAGAGATTTGTGATTTGGCTCTGTCTACTGGAGCTCTAATAGGACACATAGGAGATGCACAAAATTTCAAAGAGATTGCACTAGCAGAAACAACTTCATCTCAGATCAAAAGATTCTGACAGTGCAGAACCAATGCAGGGTTTTGGAACTCCCAAACTCTATAGGCAGAGACCAAGATGAGAGTTTCTTTCAGATTCTGAACTTATTAGAAACCATGAGAAATAATAATAATTATTATTTTAGGCCACAAAGTTTAAATATGCCTTGTTACATAGCAACAGAAAACTGATAATAGCAGGTAACAGTTTCTCTTACAGACTCATAGGCATTCATGTGCATCCAGTGAGAACTTTTCTGTTTTCCTTGTCATCCCACCTCTCATTACACAGCTGCTAGCTAGTGATGTATCTGGCGAGAGAGGAAGGAAAAGGAAGCTGAACTCCCACTCGCAACCTTCCCTGGCTGCAGGCAGACTAGGAGAGAGAGGAGGCTTACAGGTAAAGGAAGATTGCAATGTTGACTATCGCAGAAATTAAACCTTCTCATTTCTGATTCATGAATGCTACATTTTGGGATTTAAAGTGATTGTATTATTTAAGAGTGTCTAGTAAGACTCATGGGAGTTTCTGAGTTTTTGTCTAATCAAGGAGGGAGAAAAGTAACTGATTTGGGTGTTTGGTATGGAAGGTATAATAAAAAATTAATTTGTTTTGTGATTTCATTCTATTGGGTTGTGCATATTTAGCTAAGATCACATTCCTGGAAAACAGTAAAACAATGCAAAAAATAAAAAAAAAAGATAATATAACTTCCTTCACTAAAACTTCCTCTGCTAGCATCCTTTGTTTTTCTTTCTTTTCATTACTACCAAAAACATCCTGGAGGTAGGCACACTTAAAATGGGCATATTTTATTGTATGTAAATTATACCTTAAAATAAGGTTGATTTAAAAACTTTGCTTTTTCTCCTCCTCATTCCTACCTCTGCTTCTTTATTCCCTTAGTCAATGACCCCACCATTGTCTTACTTCTTCAAGATGTAAATCTTGAATCCACTTTTAATTTTTTCCTTTTCCTAATCCTTTGTATAAGGTCAATTTCCAAACCCTGTAAGTTCTATCATAAATGGGAAATATGAGTCTGCATTTTTCCTGTTCCTTAGGGTTGTTCCCTCAGGGTCCTAATAATAACTATAATTTGGTTCTTGTTACATCTTTTTATATCCACATTTTGGGTATCTACTACTTGCACCAGAGAACGCACCCATTGAAGGCGAAGGTCATAGCATCTGTGGTGGAGACTGCAGAGCCATTCCCTCTTCAGGGTCAGTGCATCAACTCTCTTACTGCTGCCAATTTGGGAAATATCCTTTGGGAAATGGCCTTGGGAGCGAGGAACTGCCTCACTCAAAGTTTCATCACTTTCTAGGGGCAGCTTAGGACCAATGATTGGCTGGTGCAAGGATAGAGGTCTAACTCCCTCCCTCACTTTGGGACAACATGGAGAGACACCCAGCTCCAGGGATCTCCATACAATCACCTGAGGCCACAGCTGTTACTGCACTGCAGCTGAAGCAACTCTGTCTTCTATCCAATTTGGCCTTCCTCACTTCCATACATGTCTATCTCTCAGAAACACAACAACACAGCTTCTCCAGGCAATTCTTAGTCCCAGAGTCTGATTCCAGAGATTCCAATCACATCCTCTCCCTCCAACACTTTTTTCTTAAATTCTATTCCAGCGCTTAGCACAGTGGCTTACACATAGCCATAGCGAGTTCTTATAGCTTCTTGAAAAAACAAAGAATTGGGTTTCATGAAATTAATGTTCATAACATTAATAGTATTATAATTCACCTACATTATAAATTAGAATTGCTTTTTAAGGGAGATGTAGGATAATTTTATGAAGACATGAATAGATCAGTTATTACACATGGCTACTAATATTGTTCTATATATTTTTATTAAAGTAAGGTGTACAAATGTCTGATAAATATAAGAAAGGTACAATATTACTAGTAATAAAAAATATCCTGGCAAATATGCAATTCTTTTTTGGTCTATGAAACTACATAAATAAATATTAGAAATGCAGACAAAAATGTATATAGAACTGCCCATATATATAAACACACACACATATATACACACACACATATATGTATACTATAAATGTTTTACAAGTAAGGAAATGATTGTAAAATTTTGATACCACAAAATTCCAAAAGTAAAAATTAAATACTTAGCTAATATTTCATTAGGAAATATATCTAAATGGAAATTCTACTAGTTCTGAGTTCTAAATATTCACCTATTTAAAGTTATTTAAAATTCTGACTTTATTCCCCAATAGAAACAAATTAAACAAGACAAACAAACAAAAAAGCAAACAAACCTATTCATCTACAACCCGATATTCTGAAGTATAGATTTTGTTTTGTATTTACCACCTTAATGATCTGGGCCAACAGAACCCCAAGCCCAGGCCAAGTCAAATTGTTCTGATTCAGACAGAGTCCTCTCTCTCTTACAGTTTCTTGTTTCTTATCTCCCAGAGTTCAGAACTCAGTGATGATGAAGCTTTAGGAATGAATACCTTGCTCTTGGAGCATAGGAGTTCTAGGGGCAGCTTCACCACAGTGATCTTGGAAATAGAGTAGATATATATCAGAGGCTCTCTGGACACACACAAAAACATTCTTCAACATTTTCTCACTCCTATAGTTTAGTCTAGGATTTGGACAAAATTTATGCTATGGATTGACCAAAGAAGATCTCATTCATAAAGCCAATATGTAAAAGAGATAAAAGTAAATAAGTCTGGTTGGGGCAGGTGGAGGAAGGCAGGTGGAGGAAGGCTCTGATTCTCCAGAGCACAGTCTGAACAGCACTGATTTATTCAGTTAGTTTTGCCTCTTTGTATGATTCTCTGCATTTTGCATTATGGATAATTTGGTAAGTGGCCATTTGGTGAATTACTATAATATTAACATACAAAGATAGGACCTTCAAAATGGATCAGCAGAACAACAACAAATAAAATGGATAAAGCAATTTACAGTGAACAGGAAACAATGAGAGTCATTTTCAAGAACATCAACTGATCTTACTTTGAAGGAGTTTACAAACCCAGAATTCATCTGGATTACACTAAGGTGTTAGAATGGAAAGAAAAGAGAATCACTAAAAATGGCAGTGGTGACAATAATGTAAAGAATATGAACTATGGGCATAAAAAAAGAAAACTAGCACATAAAATGTTCATTAAATACCTAGAATAGTCAGGGATATCGATATTTTTCAAGTGATGGTGTTTTAGGACATCATGAATGGAAAGTAAATAATTCCTTTACTTTCCTATTTTTATTATAAGACTCCAAATGTTTAGATGTGTGATGTTCAGAATACTTTAAAACATGGTAGATGTTTATATTTTTTCATTTAGAAATTTGCTATGTGGTAGACAGCTCACCACTAGAGCTAAAGAAGCCCCAACTGTAAACTTCGTGTAACTGCTACTGAATATTCCCATGGAATCCTTGGTTCAACATTTCATCTGACTTCCAACTGTCTATAAGAAGTGAGTGCTGAGACCAACAAATGCTAGGGCTGAAATTAATTATCAATCAAAGTGGAAAAGTTAAAAAAAGGGGAATGTATTGAATATGTAATTAGAGCTTTGGGACAACGAAGTCTAAAATGAAGAGAGAGAGGACTGTGAAAATGACTTAGTGGTTATTATTACTGCTCAGTGCTATGAATTATATTCTTGGTTGCTGTGATGTGGCATGCTGCTGGCTTGCCATTTTACATTGCCCAGAAATAACTGGAAGTTGTTATTGCTCTTGGACAAAAATATGAGCTGGATTCGAGAAGTAACATCAGCACATGGAAAAACTAAATTTTTCTCATTGTAATGATGATAACACACAAAAGTACTATTCATATGACTAAACCTTAGATTGCAGAGATGATTTTTTATTTTGCCCTTACGGAATTTATTCCATTCAAACTGTTCCATGATCCATAGGTATTCCTTTCCCCCTTACCCCCCTTTTTTTAATTTTAGGAATTCTGCTCTGGACAACTAATTAACTAGATTATTATATACTAAACACAAGCAAAATAGAAAAACAATTTTGCCAACTTGAAAAATTCTTTCAATACCATGAACTCAGTGTTTAGTGTTAAGAATCAGTGTATCTGGGTATAAGTTATGCTTATTTTTGACAAAATGAAACTCTTAGGTTCAAAGTGAAAAGGCTGACGTGAGGAGGTCATTGTGGAGATCAAATAACCCATCCCAAATGAGACTGTCATGAATCAGCGGCCAGGATAGCTCAGTTGGGAGAGCGTTAGACTGGAGACTGTCATGAATTAATTTGTAAATGCATTGGAAACAGATGACAGTATCTTCAAACACAAGAAATGAGAGAATTTTGAATTTATTTTCAATATAAAAGCAAATAACTATAAAAATGTTCCTATTTTTCAAAGCCCAAGGTTAATGAATTACATATTTATTATTTCAAAATCCAGGATATGTGAATGGATTCCTCTATGCTTTACAATCATAGAATTCTAAGAAATATCTCATTATAATAATCACAGAATGATGTCTTTTTCAAAAACATTTTTTCCAGTTCTTTGGTGGCTCAGTTTTTCTTTAAAAAGCTATAAATTTTGCTTTATTTTCCTTTCTCATAAACAATCAAGATCTTAGTGAACAAAGACAAATATTTCTTTAAAAATCCACATACTTTAATGTTATTGCTTTTCTATGTCAAAGTAAGATTGCCATATTCAAAAGCATTACAATCAAAGGCATTTTTCTAAGACCATTACATTTTTGCATTTATTAATGGTAAACTGTACTAATTCAATTTTTTTGATGTTTCAGAAGAGGTTTTCTTTTTTTTTAAGATTTTATTTATTTATTTGACACAGAGAGAGAGAAAGCACAAGCAGGGGGAGCTGCAGACAGAGGGAGAAGGAAAAGCAGGCTCCCCACAGAACAGGAAGACTGATGCGAGGCTGGATCCCAGGACCCTAGGATCATGACTTTAATGATTGAGCCACCCAGATGTCCCTTAAACTTTCTTTAAAATTCTATGTGTGACATTTTTTCCTTTGCTACGCTATTTTCTTTACTTATCATATATGACATTATGGAATACTGTTAAACTCTAATTAATTTTATACATTATCTTGTGTTTTTTCTCCCAGACTCCAGTAAAGAGGAGTATTTGCAGTTCCTCTTTGTAAAAAAGACAGTAATGCTTTATCCCTCTATTTTGTTCTAAATAGTGGACAAGATTAGGGAAAAATACCAGCTGTGTTGAAAATAACGGTTTGATAACCATTTAAACAAAAATATAGTATATAATATAAAAATATAGTATATAGTACCCTGGTAAAACAAAATATAGACAGTGCTAAAATTCTATGCAGGAACTGGGTTTTTAAATGATGTTATTTGGACTCCAGAATCTATATTCTTGTTTTCAATTTTAATGCCTGCCGTTTACTGTATCACAGGCATAACGAGGTTAGCTTCATGATCATATGTATAAGATATGTGATTGCATTTGGATATGAAACCTGATTTGCACTGAAACTATTACAGGAAAACTTTGATGATTTTTTCTTTCTTGGATCATTTTTAATTTTATTGAAATTCTGTATAATTGAGACAAATGCCAATGGTGTTGAATTGCTTTTCACATATCTATAAAGCATAGCCTAGTTTATTGGAAAAACGCTTCTGTGGAACTCTCCACTAGGAAATAAAGCTGAAAGAAATAATTCCAGTCAATGTGGCTGAAGTGTATTATTTGTAACAAAGGTTCTCTCATGCTCATCAGGTTTCTTCACGGATAACTGACTGAATCATCAAAACTCAAAAGAGCATTTCTTTATGGGGGGTTTGGAGAGTCTTTGAGAATCTGATGCAGATATTGACAGTCTTTCTATGTGTCAATGCTGGTGTGCATATACAATTTAAAATACAACTTCAAGGACTTTAGGTAACCTCTTAAACTCATCCTTAAATTCTGTGCTAAGAATTTTGTTTTTAATCTTGTGTGGATAATTCATCATAAATTAATATCATATTCCCAATCAGATTGTCCTCGACATCTTTAATAAATTACTCTCCATCAAAACAGTATTTAATGAGCTTTATATTTTTTGTTTTTAAGCAGGCTTACGTGGAAGTCCTCTTTTTACAGAAGCAATAATTTTTTTAAGATTTTATTTATTTATTCATGAGAGACACACACAGAGAGAGATAGAGAAAGGCAGAGATACAGGTAGAGGAAGAAGCAGGCTCCATGCAGGGAGCCAGATGTGGGACTTGATCCCGGGTCTCCAGGATCACACCCTGGGCTGAAGGCAGTGCTAAACCGCTGAGCCACCTGGGCTGCCCAACAGAAACAATAATTAAGTTGATTATTGGTTGTCAAAGGTGTCCATTAACCTCTGTCTGCTACCTTATGAGCTTCTCTTTAGAAACTCTTTTTCAAACCTTTCCCACCTTAAATCTCCTATTGTAGATACGGACATTACCACACCCCACACCTGGTAACAATGAATAAATCTGCCTCTGTAGTTTCTGTGTTTATCCTGAGAAAGAGTCTTATACAAAATTAATAAAGACATTATATAAACTTATACTGGATAATAATTTCATGACTATATAAAAACTTAATAATTACTAACTTGGTTTTATTAAAAATTGAACCATATAGGTAAGAATTATTCAACACACATTTTGGAAAATAACACCAGGGAATGTACATCTATATATACACATATATACATACACACAAATATATGTATATATCTTCTGATATATGTATACACATATATGTATGCATATCATCTGTATGTATCTAAACATACAAACACCTGTAAAAAAATCTATGGTAGATAGATGATTTAGAAAATGATGTTAGAAGAATATGACCTATGCCATGCTCTGATGAACTAGCTCTTTATTGTGCAATGAAACTGTTCTTGTGCACTCTAATAATTCAAACATCAGTGACAATTTGTTTCCGACATAATAACCTCTCAAACCAGTTATGTTGATTCTGAAGCCAGGTGGTTGGCAGGTGCATCTCTGCCTAAAGCAGTGTTTAGGAGCACAGAAGATCTGGGTGCCATCCTGGCCCCATTCCTTCCTAGCAGTGAGGTCATAGGCAACTCAGATTAGCCATTATAAATATCAGTTTCCTCATCTATGAACTCTAGGAAATCATAGCATCTACCTAAAAGGCTGTCCTGAGGATTCAATGAACTATATGCCCTGCTAGTACATAATATATCTGCCCATAGAGTGCATTCCATACATGTCCCTTTTGTATTTGATATTATTATTATTACATAAGCAAAAATACTTTTCTCCATAATTATTACCTGGATAAAACTTGTGAGTCTTTCTTAAAGTTCATATTCCTGTTCATTCTCTGTCTCTGCTTTTACCATAGAGAAATATAGATCCATAGAAATACTATGAATGACAATTTATGGTTCTCACATGCACAGTGGCAGTGGCCAAAATATCAACTGATAATTTTAAGAACAATGTAGATTAGACCATATCTCATTGGGTGAAAAAGGGAAAGTGAGATTCTGTTTTTGTAATGATTTGAACTTAAATAATGTTCATTAAAAATAATGAGTCAAAATTCTTATGTAGTGCCATCACCCTCCATTTCCCTGCACCCCAAAACATTTACACCTTTAGGGAAATCAATGCTATTGACAAGCGAATGCCAAAACAGAAAATTACTATTTTGCTTCTATCATGCAGAGGGAAGGAAAATAATAGATTGTATGTGAATGCCTCATTAAACTGACTATAGCATAAACAGTTGTGTTGGGGGTCATCTTGAGAGACTGTCCTCTTCAACAATAGAATAGACTGACCATGCAAGTTTTAGAACTGTCAGTAAAAGCAGCTGGACTTTTAGGCTGATTGTAGTATTGGAGTCTTTTAAAAAGTCATCGAGAAACGATCCTGAACTGTAGTCAGGGCATACTCCTGAGCTCTATTTTCCTCACACCGTGGCAGACTGGAGGCAAGATTTATTCTGAACTGCTCTCTAAAGGGGTTGGCAGAGTCTGGCTGGGCGTCATCCTGCCTACCCTAAACTCCCATCCCTCCAGCAGCTGTTTTCCTTCATCTGTCCCATCACTATTTTGGTATTAATGATGAAAAGATGAGGGGTGTATTCAATCTCTGGAATTAGACCTACTGTTGCCACCTTAAGCTAAAATAAGATGTATCTGTCTTTTTACTCTGTAGCAATTACAGTAATGAAGGTTAATAATTTCTGCAGTTTTTTATGTCTTCAATAAAAGGGTTATTTTCCAGTATGTAATACATTCTTATATGAATGCTAATATGTTCCAAAATTCCTTTAGATAGTTTAAGACATACTCAAAGCTGCTCTGTCTAGCTGTGGTTCCAACATGCCCAAATGATTGAGGGTTTCATCACTGTTATTAGAATTCTATCACAGGGCAACTAAAAGAGTTTCTGGGACAAAGAGGGAAGGGGAATTTATACTAAATTGAAAACATATCCTTGCATTACTCTTAGTGATGCTCTCGGTTATTCTACAGAATGCTAGACTGTCCCTGTTCCTCCAGTACTTATTCTATAAATGGGATGTGTTATTTCCTTTGTTACCTGGAGCGTGGTTTCTCTCTTCATAAATGTATGATTAATAGTAATTTAGTGAGCACCTATATTTATAAGTATCTTCAGGGAAAACAACAAAACCCTGAGGTTTAATGTCCAGCTTCGAAATCTTTCGTGTAACAACCCTATATTCATGCAGAGAGGAACAGCTCAAGCAACTGATGCCATGGCCAGAAGGATGCCAGTATACCATTCTATAGTGAGTCAGAGCACTTGGTATAAAAATAATATGACTGATCACGAGTTGTTTGTGAAAGTGTTTCAAAGGGACAAAACAAAGATTTTGGGAGAGAAATCATTGATTTTTGGGATATTAAGCACTAGACCTCCTTTTTTCTAATGTGTTTTTTTTGGTAGGGGGTATCCTACCTTTCAACTTCTTCATTTTTCGTGTAAAATACATCCCAGAAATCTACTTTAATGCTTACTTTTTGGCATGATATATACATAGTCTTTGTGAAAAATCTGAAGATTACTCATTGGTACTGTTCTAATAATACATATAAAAATAAGAAATATTATTTAAAAAATAGGCACTTAGAAACCCAGAGGACTTCATACAAAAGGAAAGCCAAATATTTGTGGTAGTTAGTCACCATTATAAATAGATTTCGCAGCAGCAAATCAAATGTAACATTAAATAATTCTGAAATAAAAGTAAACATTTTGTAAAAATATGACATTATGGAGCAGAAGGTTAGTTTGCTATGAGTGAATGTTAGAAGTAGGTGTTTTTAGAATTTAATGTTTCTACTTAATATTAAAATTGAAATTTTACTTCCTGGTGAAAAGAATGGTTCTGTAGGATACTCGTGTTTTCTCTCTTTTCACAAAGTAGCCAGACTGACATTACACATTATCTATTTCCCAAGCTCCAGATTGAGGGGGGGAAGTATATGTTTACTCTCTCATAAAATAGGTAAAATTCTTCATTCTAATATTCCACCCAGAAACAACTGAAAACATAGAATTGATCCATAGCTAAACTATTTTCAAACTGTAGTAAAAAAGGAACAATATTCAAAAGAATCAACACCAATAACAACAAAATTAGATATATACACACATTGAAACAACTCTTCCCCTGAAACAAAAGTGTGCTTTTCAAGCTATTTTCTTTATTGGCCATTTTCTTCAAGAAATTTCCTAAAAGTCAGTTGTCTTTGACAGTGGAGTGTTTCTTTCTGGGTCCTTCTCATGGTCTACTGGAGAATTTTACTAAATTATAGTTCAGTAGCTGGACAGAGTTCCATGTACAGTTCTCTAACTGCCTGTGGTATTGGTCAAGATGGGTTAAGCAGTTTTTGGTTGTCTTGAAGTGGAATATTGTGTTTGGAGGCTCAATCCACTGCATAATGATTCTCAGTGCTCACTGACTAAGGAGTGATGGCATCACTACAAAACTGTGACAGTGCCTAGGTGACAAGTCACACCTGAACAGCTGGATAGATAGACACAATTTTACCTGAAGTTGACAGCTTTTCAGTGAATATTTGCTTTAGGGGCATGAAAAAGTATGTTTCTGTTCAATAATTGACCTAGGTATTTTTTAAAATAAATTTATTTTTTATCGGTGTTCAATTTGCCAACATACAGAATGACACCCAGTGCTCTCACCTAGGTATTTTTTTTTTAAAGATTGTATTTATTTCAGAAGAGAGAGAGACAGAGACAGAACCAGTGGGGGAAGGGGCAGAGGGACAGGAAGATTCAGACTCTTGGTTGAGCAGGGAGCCTGACGTGGGGATCGATCCCAGGACCTTGAGATCATGATCTGAACCAAAACTAGATCCTTAATGATTGAGTCACGCAGGTGCCCCTTAAACTTTCTTTAAAAATTCTATGTGTGCCACTTTTTCCTTTTCTTAACCCACTGAATAACACAAGTGCCCCAAATTGAGTATTTCTTAATTTTATCTGTGAGGTGAATAGTTTGGTCAATTGATATGGCAAACATGAAAATTTGAAAACAGACCCATCTTTAAGTATTTTAAAGGATTAAAGTCCCCCCAAAGCTGATGGTTTTATGTTTCTCATTTTAAAACTTTACTGTAGATGGTTATCATAAAAATATAGAGACATATCTCAATGGAAACACATTTATAAACATGGGCACATTTATAAACATGAAGTTATTGAAGAAAAATGATGTAACTACACACAAAGTAATATAAATTGCTACAAATTATAAGGTGGCCACATATTAAAATATGTATGTTTCAAGGGAGAAAAAGAAGATACCAATGGCAATTATTCTAAAGTAAAAGATGAATGTGGAATAAATATCAGAGAGAAAATAACTGCACTTCAGGATAATAGCAGGTATTTTAAAAAGTGTATATAAGCATGAATACATTTAAAAAGGGAATCACCTTCCTTTCTACTTCTCTCTTATGTATCAGCCCCATACCTTGTCTCAATGTTCAGAAAGCCAATGCTCCAATGGTTCCTAAACCTTCAAGTTAAAACTGTTGACTTTTACCTTTTACTTCAACAAGAATGTGGTAAAGTGAAATCATTTGGTTTCATACCTTAATTTTACATTTTAACCTTTTTTTTAACCCATTTTGGAAAAGAAGAGCACCACTTCATTGCAGTCTACCTGTTGACACATATTATTTTTGACCCTATGTTTTCATTGTACCTAGAACAGCATTATATGTAGTCTGTCAGTGGTTCTTGCCATTTCCAATCTACACAGCTCTACTATATAGTATGATACTGCATTTCCCTGTTTACTCACCTACACCCCTTTGCTAGATTGTGAAATGTTTAAAGAAAGAAAATACATTTTACTCCACTCCCATTCTTTTATCTAGCAGAATGCATGGCATGTAGTAGGTGTGTAGTAGGTGTTCAATAGATATTTATTCTATTAAAAATGCTCTAGATATTCTTGCAATTGAACATATCTACCACGTTTTAAATTCAGAGTATTCTCTTTTGAGTCTTATTTCAGATTTGCCTTTTATTTTAAAGTCAGGCAAACAAGCAATCCAAACTTGTTTCTCTGTGTTAAACTAACATGGGCATTTAAAAAAATAATATGCCACTATGATTTTCACTAAACTAGGAAAGGTTATTTTGGAGCAGCTGGGACTTCAGATATTTGAAGTTGTAATTACTTCCTCTATAAATGTTACCTTTTACAGTCAAATACTGCTTTCCTGTAGTAGTTCAACTTTTTACTTAAAGGAAAATGTCTTTTATTTACAATTCACTATGCTATATTACTATATGTGAAAATTCTCCTTTTATTTGTTTTGGTAGCACTGTAAAGTTGATGAAGCATCATCATGATAAAGATAGTAACTTATATTTATTCAGTATTTATTCTGTGCCAAGCATTTCACTAAGTAGTTTACATGAGCTATGTCATTTAATATCCACATAACATTTATGATGTGTGTGATTTTATCTCTTTCTCTCTCTATGTCTAGTCTTAGAGAGGCAATTTTCTGACTGGTAAGTAGTTTGGTCAGGCTAATAATTCAAGAAGAACCATCTCCAGATTTTTTGTTCTTGGTTCTTTAAAGATGAGAATACACAGCAGCAAAATTTGATAACATAAAATTGCATAATTCTAGAAACATGATCTGTTTTAGTGAAGTACTTGTGTAATTGCTTATAAAGCAAACAAACAACATATGTTGGATTGTACTTAGTTAAATGCTATCATGTCACTGCAACTAAGACTCAAAGAGTATTTCTTCTATATTGAATGCATGAGGTATCAACCCTTACCATCATCAGCATTTCATGTTAAAATTGACTGGTAGCACTTATAACTTACCGTAGACTTGGGTTTGGTTCCAGAACTGGCCACTGGGGTGGACGATGATAGGTCAGTAGATTCGGTGTTAGAAGACAGATTTATTTGTGTCTGATTTATTGAAATGGTATCTGCTCCACTCTCAGATCCTGACTCCAGATCCTATTAAAAAATATATTGATATGAAAGGCATGTCCATGCTCTCTGAAGGCCTTTCCCCCTGCTACCAGCATCTTTTCAACTCTTCCTACTCCCAACACACACTGACATGCTAAAGAGTTGCTGACAACTGACACTGACTCGTCACCCACAACCATGGATTTTGTAATAAACAACTACAAATGGAGAGAGGAGGGATAGTGTTGAGGGATCAGGAACAGATCCCTTTCTCTTTTAGCACAGGGAAAAAAAAAAAAAACCCAAACACATGGTTTAAAAGAGCAACTAGCACAGAAAAGAGACTACACTAGAGCTCTGCCAAGCTGGGGAGAAGCTGCGAGAAAGCTCTCCAGGTCAGAGGAACTGAAGAACATCCTGGTTTATAGTCCCACCCCACCTTAAAAGCCTAGACTGCAGCAGGATCCAGACACCAAAATGGGTGGGTCCAGTCATCTCTATGAGTTTATAACTCCAGTGAGTGCAGGGTCTGCAAGCCCACACCAGCCAGAGTCATGCTGGTGCACTGAAAAGAGAAGCTGGAGTTTAAAAGGACTGAAGAGGGGGATCCCTGGGTGGCGCAGCGGTTTGGCGCCTGCCTTTGGCCCAGGGCATGATCCTGGAGACCCGGGATTGAATCCCACGTCAGGCTCCCGGTGCATGGAGCCTGCTTCTCCCTCCGCCTGTGTCTCTGCCTCTCTCTCTCTCTCTCTGTGACTATCATAAATAAATAAAAAAAAATTTTTTTTTTAAAAAAAGGACTGAAGAGCTGTGGGAATGCTCTCTCCCCCTCAACCTTAAAGTTCCAGGTGAAAGCAGGATTTGGCTGCCATGAGAAATTTCAGAAACCATAAATGGAGTGTCCTGATGCCACATCAGGCAGGTCCTGATGACATAACTGAAGGGTCTTGTCATCATAGGGAGCTTGTGATCTCAGTGAATCCAAGGTCCACTAGCTCACACCAGTCATCCTGTGACTGGGGCACAGAAAACAAGCCATGATTTTTGTGTCTTATCTTATTTTTAAAAATTTTTAAATTATTATTATTTTTTACTTTTTAAGATTTGTCTTGTTTTAATTTTATTGTTTTATTTTTTCTTGTTCTCTTTTCTTCCTTTTTCTTTTTTCCTTTTCTTTCTTCTTTTATTTCATTATGTTCTTTTTTCTTTTATTATTATTTTTCTTTATTCTTTCTGTAAATGCCATGGTTTAAAAAAATAACTAGCATATATAGCCATAGTTCTGTCCAGCCAGCAAAAGTCACAGCACACACAGTCACATAGGGGACAACATACACAAAACCACTCCTACAACTTTAGGAAAAGTAACTATTTCACCTAATATATAGAAAAAAATACAGGAAGTCAAGCAAAATGGGGAGACAGAGGAATGTGCTCCAAGAGAAAGAACAAGAAAAAAATCTCAGAAAAAGAACTAAATGAAACAGATAAGCAATGTATTTGATAAAGAATTTAAAGCAATGATCATAGTCATATACACAGGGGCAGAGAGAAGAATGGAAAGGCTTGGTGATATTTTCAATGAAGAAATAGAAAATATTTAAATGAATCACGCAGAATTGAAAAATACCATAACTGAAATAAAAAGCACACTAGAGGGAATCAACATTAAATGAGAGGATGCAGAACATATAAGTGATCTGGAAGAAAGCATAATGGAAAGCACACAAGCTCATCATCAAAAAGAGAAAAAAAAATTAAGCAATGAGGATAGATTAAGAGATCTCTTGGACAACATCAAGTGAATAAACATTTGCATTATAGGGATCCCTGAAGAAGACAGAGAAAAAGGTGTAGAAAACTTATCTGAAAAAATAATACTTACTTAACCTAGGAGGGAAATAGATATTTAAATCCAAGAATATTAAAATTTGTAAGGAGACACATAA
This sequence comes from Vulpes vulpes, assembly GCF_048418805.1. Lineage (NCBI taxonomy): Eukaryota > Metazoa > Chordata > Mammalia > Carnivora > Canidae > Vulpes > Vulpes vulpes. Next base: position 41,175,553 of record NC_132786.1, read on the forward strand.
GACTCCAAAGAGTCAAAGCAATCCTGAGAAAGAAGAACAAAACTGGAGGCATTACAACCCCAGATTTCAAGTTACACTACAAAGCTATAGTAATCAAAATAGCATGGTACTGGCACAAAATAGACATATAGAGCAACAGAATGAATAGAGAGCCCAGAAATAAAGCCACATTTAAATGGTCAACTAATCTATGAAAAAGAAGGAAAGCATATACGACGGGGATAAGACAGTGTTTCTAACAAATGGTGCTAGGAAAACTGACAGCTACCTGTAAAAGAATGAAACTGGACCACTATCTAACACCATATGCAAAAATAAACTCAAAATGGACTAAAGACCTAAAGTGATACCTGAAATCATAAAAATCCTAGAAAAGATGAAACATAGTAATTTCTCTGACATCAGCTATAGCAACATTTTTCTAGATATGTCTAGTAAGGTAAGGTAAACAAAAACAAAAATACACTATTGGGACTACATCAGAATAAAAAGCTTTTGCACAGAAAAGAAATCATCAACAAAACAAAAACACAACTGACTGAATGGGAGAAGATATTTGCAAATGACATATCCAATAACATCCAAAATATATAAAAAACTTACACAACTCAATACCGAAAAAATTTTTGTGCTCATTAAAATGAGCACAGGACTTAAATGGATATTTTTCCAAAGACGTACATATGGTCAATAGATATGTGAAAAGATGTTAAACATCACTATCAGGGAAATGTAAATCAAACCCACAATGAGATATCACCCAATACATATTAGAATAGCTAAAATCAAGAAGACAAGGAACAAGAAGTGTTGGTACAAATAAGTGGAAAAAAAGGAACACTTGTGCATTGTTAGTGGGAGTGCAAACTGGTGCAACCACTGTGGAAAAGAGTATGGAGGTTCCTCAAAAAATGTAAAATAAAAATATCATATAATAATAATAATAGTAATAATAATAGTAATTCAATATTCATCCAGGGAAAATGAAAACAGTAACTCAAAAAGATGTGTGCACCTCTATGTAAATTGCAGTATTATTTATAATAGCTGAGACATGGAAGCAACCTAGGTGTCTATCAATAGATGGACGGATAAGGAAGTGATTTATATTTATATATAAATAAATATATTTTTATTTATATAATTTTAATTTATATCTAATTTATATAATTATATAAAACTATTTTATATAATTATATCTAATTTATATATTAAATACACATTTATTTATATATATAAATGTGAGTACATGTCTAACGGAATAGTACATGGCCATTAAAAAGGATGAAATCATGCCATTTGAATAAAATAGATGGACCTAGAGGGTATTATGCTAAGTGAAATAAGTCAGACCGAGAAAGACAAACACCATATGATTCCACTCATAAATGGAATAAAAAAGTGAGTAAACAAAAAGTAGAATCAGAACTACAAATACAGAAAACAAACTGATAGTCGCTAGAGGGAAAATGGGTGGGGAGTTGAATAAAATGGATAAAGGGGAGAAGCAGATACAGGAACAAGTAATAGAATGAGTAAGTCACGAGAATAAGAAGCAGAGCATAAGGAACACAATCAGTGAGACTGTAGTAGCAATGTAATGAGACAGATGGTAGCTCTGCTTGTGGTGAACATAACGTAATAAATAAACTTGTCAAATCACTAAGTTGTACACCCCAAACTAACATAACATTGTGTATCAATATTGTATCAGTATAGTATCAACTATACTCAAATTTGAAAAAGGAAATGGGTATAATAATAGCATGCACTCAGAGTTTCTAGGAGTAAGCAAGATATATGCAAAGTACATGGAAACTGTACTTAATAATTTTCATTAAATGTTAGCCATTACCATAAACATTATTATTAATATCATTATGTCTTCTTAAAATTAGTACACAGTATGTATATAAGACATATCTGCTGAGTGAATGCAATTACTTGGTAATCTCTCCAAAGGCAGTGCATTTAATCCATCAAATGTTCTGTTGGTGTTATAAGGTAGCCTGAGAGCATAGAGGAAAGTTGGGGAGGAGGGAATCCCAAAGAGAGGCAGCAGAGGCACGTATCACTCTACAGTTTAACCTGAGAAAATTATGCGTTAAATATCTCTGTGCTTACTCTCCACATGTCAACCTTCTCATGCCCACATAGTTGAATATCATCTACACTACATCTCTGCCCTCTGGCCTTATGTTCTACCGTTCTCTTGTTTCTTGGTGTGCTTCAGCCATACAGTTGTTTTTCAGTTCTAAAACATCAAACTGGTTTCTATGGCAGGAACTATGTCTTTCTTGTCTCTTGCCTCAGAATTTCCCTTTGCTGGTCCCCTCTTGTCAAACCAGGTTTCCGCATGAATATTCATTGACATTTCAAGCTAAAGGAGTTTCCTCCCTTCAAACTCCACAGCATATAATTCTCTATTTCATAATGCCTTGTTTATCTATCACATATCAATTATATCCACCTATCATCCTATTTATCTATCCATCCATCCATCCTTCCATCCACCCATCCATCCATTCCTCTGTCCATCTGACCATCCATCTAACCATTCATCTTCCACTCATCTCTTTTTTCTAATCTTATCTGTTTCCCTCTATTAGAATCTATGTATCACAAGAGGAGGGACTTCATCTATCTTATTTACTGATATACCCCCAGATCTTAGAATAGTGCCTGGCATGTAAAACATGCTTATAAAATATTGTTTAAAGAAAGAATAGGGATGCCTGGGTGGCTCAGCGGTTGGGCATCTGCCTTCAACTCAGGGCATGATCCCATGGTCCTGGGATCAAGTCCCACATCGGTCTCCTTGCATGGAGCGTGCTTCTCCCTCTGCCTCTCTCTGTGTCTCTCATGAATAAATAAATAAAATCTTAAAAAAAAAGAAAGAATAGCTAGACTCAAAAGTATCAATATCTCTTTTTCACAATGAAAGTAGTTTTATAGTTTTTGCTATGAAATTATAAATCACCAGTACCATTGAAAGGATCCAAGGAGGAAATAGAGAGGAGTTAGCAAAAGGGTACAAATTTTTAGCTATAAGATGAATCAGGTCTGAGGATCTAGTATTAAATATGGTGACTACAGTTGATAAGACTACATTAAAAATAGTAATTAAAATTTGCTACGAGAGGGCACCTGGGGGTCTCGGTGGGTTAAACGTCTGACTTTTGATTTCAGCTCAGGTCATGATCTCAGGGTCGTAAGACCAAGCCCCACGCTGGGCCCTACAATCAGTGAAGAGTCTGCTTGAGAATATCTCTCTCCTCTCTCTCTGCTCCTCCACCCCCATCTCTCTCTAGAAGAGATAAATAAATAAAAGCTTTAAAAAGAGAAATTTGCAGCCACCTATGTGGTTCAAAGTTTGAGCATCTGCCTTTGGCTCAGGGTGTGATCCTGGGGTCCTGTAATCGAGTCCCACATTAGGCTCCCTGGAGGGAGCCTGCTGCTTCCTGTGCCTATGTCTCTGCTTCTCTCTCTGTGTCTCTCATGAATAAATGAATAAAATCTTTAAAAAAAGAAATTTGCTAAGAGAATAGAACTAAAGTTTTCTTCTCACCAAAAAACTCCCCAAAAGATAAATATGTGAGGCAATGGATGTGCTCATTAACTAATTGATGGGAATCTTTTCAAATGTATACATATATCAAATCACTACAATGTGTACTTTACCTTATAATTTTATTTATCAATTATATCTTAGTAAAGCTGAAAGTAAAAGAAAAAAGAAAAAGCAAGACTAAATCATGAAGAAATAGAAAATCTCGACAGACCAATAACTAAGGAGATTAAAGTTGTAATAAAAAAATCTTCCAGGACGCCTGGATGGCTCAGTGGTTTAGAGTCTGCCTTCGGCCCAGGGTGTAATCCTGGAGACCCAGGATCGAGTCCCACATCAAGCTTTCTTCATGGAGCCTGCTTCTCCCTCTGCCTGTGTCTCTGCCTCTCTCTCTCTCTCTCTCTCTGTCTCTCATAAATAAATAAAAATCTTAATTAAAAAAAAATCTTCCAACAATGGAAAGGCCAAGAGCAGATAGTTTCACTGATGAATTCTACCAAACATTTAAAGAAGAATTATGCCAATCCTTCTCAAATTCTTCCAAAAAACTGAACAGAACGGAATACTCTCAAACTCCGTTTACAAGCCCAGCATAACACTAATATACAGCCAGATGCGGACACTACAACAAAAACAAAAAAACAAAACTACAGGCCAATATCCTTGATATAGATGAAAAAGTTCTCAACAGAATTCTAGCAAACAGAATTTAACAGTACATTAAAAGCATGTTACACTATAATCAAATGAGATGCAAACATGTTTAACACATATAAGTCAATGAATGAGATGCATCACATTAACAGAATCAAGGATAAAAATATAATCATCTCAATATATTATGAAAAAAGTATTTGACAAAATTCCAAAACTTCTCATAATAAAAGCTCTCCACAAATTGTGTATAGAAGAAATATATCTCAATATAATAAGTGCCATGTATGACAAAGCCACAGCTGACATCATATTCAATGATGAAAAAATAAAATCTTTTCCTTTAAAATCAGGAACATGACCAGGATGTCCACTCCCATCAATCCTTCTCAACACAGAACTGGAAGTTCTAGCCAGAGCAATTAAGCATGAAAAATAAAGTCATCCTAATTGGAAGCAAAATTTCAAATTGAATCAACATGAGATTGATAGTCATAAGTAGCAAGTAATTTATAAGCCATTTATATTTGACATGTATACCAGCATTCTTTTTGCCTTCCTGTTTATACTTTGAGTAGGTGATTAACAGGGTAATCTTCTGCCTTTCTAACAATAAAATATTTCTGAGGCAAATTAAGAAATATTTTTAAAAATCTATCATTTATTGTGTCCCTACCTTTCAAAGACAATACTACACAGCAATTACGTGCTTCAATATTCACCAACCCTATGTGGAAGGTATTATCATCACTACTTGACAGATGAGGTGGTTAAGGGTTAAGGCAAGTAATTTAACCAAATTCACATTATGCAGTAGGGCTTACATTAAAAGTCAGATTTTTCAGATCCCAGAGTTCAAACTCCTTAAGTAGCTACTGAGATGTTCTGCTGGGGGCATAAAATACAACCACATAAGTGATTTAAGGAAGGTCACAAATATGTAGTTTAGTACAAATCTTTATATTATTGTTTCCTCTCTCTTCATTATGAGAAATAACATGCAAGCTCTCTCAGAATCTGTCACATCCATTCCTTCTTTTCTTTTTCCACTGCTATCATACCCAAATTAAGTGATTAATCAGCCCTAAATTATCATTACAACTGCCATCTAATAATTTTCCTGTGACTACTCTTTGCTTTGTGTAATTCATCTTCTGCATCATCTCCTTACTAGGCTCTATTTATCACTGTTACCCCATGCTTCAACTGTGCCAGGGGTGGGAATATAAAAATCTTAGGGTAGTTCCCCCTATGGGAGGGAACATAATATGATGTGTTATAGTAGAGACGCAGGCACAGTACATTTGTGACATAAACAAGTGGGTAGCTAGTGATTCATTGGATATACAGATCTGGGGATAGAAAAAAAGGTCTCACTGGTGACCCTCAATAAGCAGGAAGTCATGGAATTCATGGTAATTTCCAGGGAGAATATTCTATCAGACGTAGAGAGAAATGAGTCTAAATTCTAGAGATAAGATTTAAGGGTCAAAAATAGGAAGAGGAATCACTGAAGTGTATGAAAAGTAACTGATGAGGATATGGAAGAAAAGGAAAGGGAGGAGCCAGAAGCCAACGGAATTGTGAAGTCCAGGGAGGAGAGGATACTCAATTGCATCAAATGCTACAGCTGAAGACTGAGGAGTTACTACTGGATATTTCAGATAGGAGGTGAGTTGCAGAGAGATGATGGAGCAATAGACAAGAATTAAATCACGGAATATATACTTGGTGAAGAGAAGCTTGGCTCATGAAGGAGGTCATAGGAAAACAGAGAAGAAAAAGAATACCTACAGATATTTGCAGTTGTGAGGCTGCAAAATCCCTGTCATTTGTTTATTTTCTCTGTGAAGAAGAACACAAAGATGTTTGCTAAGAGATAGGTGTAAGGGCTGGGCAGGGTTTGGGAAGAATAGTAAAATTTTTGAATAGCTGCATTGAACCATGGTAAAAGGTCCAGGAACACCAAAAAATACTGTAAAAACAGTGTTGGAGGTTCAATTAAAAGTAGTGAAGTGGTTCTGGTTTTTATGTTTCTTAAGCTTCTCGATGGCAAAGATGAAATATCCGAAAATATTCTCAATATTGCCTTATTTACACATTAATTCAAACACAATTAGTAACTTAATATTCAGAGTACCTTATTATCAGGAAAAAAATTCTTGACAGTCAGAAAAGTAGGTTCTGGTTCTGGAAATGGCGCTTATTCCATTGTGAATGGACAATTGGCATCTTGGGGAGGGTTATAATAGAGTGGAATGAGCACAAGCTTTGAAGTCTGACAGATGTGGAAGTAAATCTTACCTTCTGTCTGACTTTCAGTAAATTACCACTCCCCACCTGTGTGAACTTAGGTAAATTAATCATCTTCTCTGAAGCTCAATTCTTATTTTAAGATTGTTGAGGGTAAATGAAGTAACATAAATAAAGATTAGTGCTCAGTAAGTACTACTGTCTTCTTCATTCCCCACTTGCATTCTTTCCATGAGATGGGCCATCATTTGGAAGCTCTAAGAGACTGGCACTCAGTAGATATTTGGACAAAATCAAGTATTTGGACTCCAGAGGAGGAAACCAGATTCTGGGTTGGGGTGAACCACCAAGGTGCAGCCAACTCACAAGTCTCTATCAAGGCAGTCTCCTTTAAATCTTTATTTCTATTCTGTTTCTACTTCTATTCTTTATTTTTATTATATTTCTATTCTTATTTTTTCATCTTCAAGCCATTCTTAAAGACCCTAGTCTATTATTATTTTTTATATCCTTTATTATAGGTAGAAAACTCACTCCAGCATTTTCTCATAAGTAATCTCAAACTGAGATTACTTTTTCATTGTATATCTTGTCTTCCTTGTTAAACTATAAATTCACAGTGGAATGTAAGGGTGTGAAACAGGGAGTTTCTCCTCTGAATCTGGGACATTGCTCCTTGCTGGATGATCAAGGTCATAATCATGCTGCTATAATCCCTTTATTCCATGGTGCAATTATCAAAAGAAATGGAAAGTGCCTGTGGAAAAAATTTTGATGATGAAAGAATTTTAAAATTAGCTTTAAATACAAAAGAAGAGAAATAAAGAACAAGGGATGACCTAGAAAAACATAAAGACCAAAAAGATATTTTGAGGACTTTAGGCTATATGTTATTTATCTTTAGCCCAGTGCCTGGTGTGAGTAAGTACATGGGAGAAGGAAAGGAAATAATACATTCTAAATATGTGCCAGATCTGCGTAATACATCTTAACATATATTCTTTCATTTATTCTTTCCAATGAATCAGTAGACAGGAAATAATATTGCCTTTTTTTTATATGAACCTGAAGTTGAGAAGTCAAATAACTTTCTGTGTTCTTAGATATTCAGCTGTAGAGCTGGTGATATTTGAAGCCAGGCCTGTAAACTCTGAAGTTCATAAGGTTTCTATGGTATAATTTTGCTTATTCCAAGTATCTATTCAACTGAAAACTTAGAAATGGATCACTATTTATATAATCAACCACTGCTCAGCAATGGTGATGATATTCCATGAGACAGTACATGCAACATAAAATCCAGTTTATACTTTAAATGGAGGCAAAATATGTAGATATAGATGAATCCTAAAATCAGCACCTATAATTTGTTCCTGTTTTTGTTTTGTCTTTACCATTGAACAAAGAAACATGTCTAGCAGATAAAAGCTGTCTTGCTTTCTGAGATGGAGACATCACTATGGAGTTGAATTCAGCAATTTGGGTTGGGTTTTTTCCCACTAAGTACATAGGGATTGAGGAAAGTTCAACATAGATGGAAAAGTGGACAGATTAAAAAAATAGGGAAATAATAATTCTCACCAGACAACTTCCAAAGAGAAAACATATCCCATGCCTACATTCATGGCAAAAAACTAAGAAATACCTCTTATTGAAAAATATTTCTGGCTTTAAAAGTGTTGAAGATAAGTGTAATTATTCTCCACACCTTTCATATATAAACAAGATTAAAACACACTTTTTTGTTGGTCTTCAGATTACTTTGTATTTCTTCCATTGGGATGCCTTTCCTACTAAAGTATGTGTAAGGCACTTGGACAACACCAAGCAAGGAGTAATTGATTTTCTCTGGGAAGACAGAAGGAGATTTAAGCAAGGTTTCACTGTAAAAATGAGATGAATCCTAAAAGGTAAGAAAAATTATCCAGAGGATCACAGAAAAAAACACAAAAATTTCATTCTACTAGCTTTTAAGTTGAAGCATCTGGTTTTTTTCCCTCCCTCCCTCTCTCCCTCCCTCTCTCCCTCCCTTCCACCTTCCCTCCTTCCTAACTCTCTCTCTCATCAATCTATCATCTATAATTTGCTTACACTCTAAGGTATCCACCATAGTCTGCTAGAGAAAGCAGTGTTGTGTAGTGGTTATATGAAATGGCTCTAGATCAAGACTCACTAGGTATGTACTTATGTACTCCAGCTCTGACACATACTTAAAAAATGTGAGGAATGAATGTGTTAGCATGCATAAATCATTTAGAATAATACCTAGCATATGCCAAGGTTAGCTATCATTTTAATTTGTTTATTTACTTTGAAATATCCTGCCCCATGGCCAGAATAAGTCTTGAATAACTCCAGAATCAGTGATAGAACTATACTTATTAAAGAATCTGATCCAGAGTATTTCTATTTTGGTAGGTTCTCAGATTTATGTATAGGATTTTTCACCCCTTTGATTTTAGATAAATACATAATTTCTTCACTTTATGTGTTATTACATAGCAAAAGTAATAGGTTAATTGAAAAGAGATTCATGGCTTAATTATAAGTAAATCTACCATCACATTTGCTTGATCTATACAGAGTAAGCCATTTAATATAAAACTAATAGTAAATATATAAAGTGTGTAGTCAGTCCTGGAATCTGTCTTCCAAATTTTAACTCAAATGTCAGAATCATACGGGAGTGTCTGTCTTTTTTTTTTTTTTTGAGTGTCTGTCTTATATGAAATTAATGCACAGTAGAATAAAACTCTCCCCTCTGGACAATTCATTATGTTTCATGGAGTGAATTCTAGAGTGTTTTCAGGTTAATATCATCTAGATTATTTCTTGATAGTAGTATGCTGGGTTAGTCCAGCATCCATCCATCCATCCATCCATCCATCCATCCATCCACCCATCTATCTAAACATCGATACATGCATGTGTGCATGCAGCAAATATTTAGGTATCTTCTACATGCAATGTAAATTTGTGGGATACTGGAAATGGTGTTTATAGGATGTCAGAGAAGACTTACAATGAGAGAAACAAGTATAGTGAAGATGATTTGATCTCTAGGTAACATAATTTCCCCAGATGACTTTCTTTTTTGTCTAGCTAATAATAATCATTTTCTTTTAAATTACACTTACTCTTTTAAATAATATTGCATCAAGCACAGAATTACTTGAGTGATATTTATGGAACATTAGCAGGACCACATATAGGTCATGTTACCATCAAAGATGTTTCATTTGCAAGAGGGACTATATGAAAAAAAGAGCTATCATTCTCATGGGAAAAGAAGTGGAAAGAGGAAAGCTCACAGGAACATGCCGCCTCAGGTTCGTTGGTGTGCTGGATGGAGAAGAGCTGGTGCTGAGGGCATTCTCAATGTCCTGATCAAGTTGGTCCAGTTTCATAATTAGCAGCACCATGGAGTCTAGCCGCGCCCTATCTCGATCTTCTCTTATTTCCTGAGGAACAGAACATGTTGTTACTGAATCTGAAAGGCCATTTCTTGGAAAGAATAAAAAGTTCCCTGTTCTTCAATGTGACAAAAAGGACACTGAATAATAGGCAGCCTTCTACTCAAGGGGAAAAGGAAGTTCTATTCTGTATCATCAATGGGCTCTTCATTGGGAAGATACTGATCTACTGCCAAAGAAACGTTTTACTTGAATTTTAAATATACATCTTCTGGAAAAAAAGTGCAATAAAAAGAAGTATAACATTAGTGGGTATTGATACATATTTACTACTTTTCAGCTATTTATTCTTGGGAAAAGTTATGCATTACTTTTTTCATGGTACCGATCAATTATGACATACTACCGTTTGTGGTTAGACATTTAAGGATCCATATAAGAGAATATGTTTGAAAAATGCTTCTGAGTATAGTGAAACATGGGAAAATAATCAAAGAAGGCAGGATTTTAGTTTGTGCAGTGGGTAGGTTTTTTTGTTTTTGTTTTGTTTTGTTTTTGCATGTGGCCATTTACCTACCGCCACTTCAGGCTATATCGTCAATATTTCTTTTCAAGCTTCTTTTGCTTTCACACATTTTTTTAAAAAGCCCCACAATTGTTTATATTTTTGCAAATGATCATAGTTTCTTATTATAAATTTCCTATAATATAGAGATATGTTTATGGAAATACTGCTGCTTACAGGAAAACCTAAAGTTTCTGGTTAACCATATAGACTTATTTGGGCATGACTGCTTACTATTCTTGCTTATTCAAATCAAGTTAATTAATATTAGGAATCTTCCAGATTCCCTGTGTGTTGTGTAAGGTATCAAGGTTGGATAGAGTATTGCGTGGGAGAAAAAAGGCTGTGCAAAGCACAGTAAGGTTCTTCAGAATCAAAATCTATTGAGAGATGTAATAGACTCAGGGGTAGCCCTTTTGAGGAAAATAATCATTTCTCATTCATGCTGCCATATTCTCATCTGTCTTTGATATTTATCTGGATGAAATCAGCTTCAAAAGGAACACCAGTGGAGGTCTCAAAGGGAAAATATATCGTAACAGAAGCCTGAGGGGTATGGGTACAAGGGAGCAGGTGATGATATTGGCAGTAGGATGGTAGGATGACTGCCTGAATCAGATCTTTTGTTTTTGACATTTTTCTTTTAATCCCCTAAATTCTCTAGCCATCATTAGGAAGGATCTCCAAAGAGCAGGGACTAACTAGGGTAATTTCATGGATTAATCTAATTCTATAGGAGTCTCTGTACCCACAAGACTTAGAGCAGATTGTTAATATTACAGAGCATTATTTTCCAGATGTCAAATAATTGGCTTATCCAACTAAATTGTTCAAAGAATCATTAATTAAGCTAATGATCAGTTATTTGGGTAAGCTGAACTTGTGTTTGGTTTAACAGACTAATGTCAAATTGAAAGAGTCCTATTTCCACAAAGACATCAAATTTGAGAATTAACTAATAATTTTTGTTTTGTTAATTACTTCAGATTTCTGTTCTGTGATTATTACTTAAATCTCCTTTCACTGTCCCTGCTGTCTAAAACATGTAATGAGGTTCTGACATAATTACAGACTCTTGTAATCATAAAGGTTTGTGCTTTGTGCTTAAGAGTGTCCAGGGTATTTACAAACAGACTTAAACCTCACTATATATCATATCCTTCAGTGCTACAGACCTTTGTTTTATTCAAAAGAGCCTAATTGGGGTGCCTGGGTGGCTTAGTCACTTGAGTGCCCGACTCTAGGTTTTAGCTCATGTCATGATCTCAGGGTTGTCAGACTGAGACCTATGGGGGGCTCACGTTGGGCTTGGAGACTGCTTGGGATTCTCTCTCTCCTTCTCCTTCTGTCTGCCCTGCTTGCACATGCACCCCTCCCCTCTAAAAAAGCAAACAACAACAACAAAACCAAAAAAGTATTATTTATAGTAAAATCCTGCTTCTACCTTAAAATGGAGTCCTAGAAATATTGGAGATAATTTGGTTTAATTCTCTTCCTAATACCCAGAAAATGGAAAATCTGACTAACAGGAGATTCAAAGTCCTCTTAATTACTTCTTCTCCAATGCATTTGCTTGTATAATTTCCTTCTTTTTTAAACTGAAGTTATGTTTGGCAAGACAATGTTCCTTGCATCTCTATATCCACATATGTTTTTTGTGTGACTTTCATTTCCCAGTTATAACATCCTCAAGCACAAAAAGTTATGTTTTTCTACCTGGCAGATGAGTTAAGTTATACATTGCATATGCAATATGTTTTCAGGAATAATAACAATAATTAAATCAATATAAGGCAGTAAAACAACATCTCCCAAAGCCATAGAAAGTATATCTTGATATTTTTCCAGCTACTAAGTTAATGCTGGATAAAGAAGTATGTCCTGAGTTGTCCTAGACCTACCAGCAGTGGTCTCAGAAACAATTTGTCTTTGAGTTAACTGGATGCTGAGATTGTGCTTTAAAAACATTTTCAAATCCATGGGCTGAGCATCAAATTATTTAAAATGCTCTGCCAAAAGGAATAAAACCAAACATCCTTGGTCTACAATATTCCTTTAGAGAAATAAGCCTATTTCTTTCCCCTTCCTTCCTGGATGCTTCCTTATTCACCACCCATTACACTTAGCCTGAAGTGTCAAGTACACAGACCAGTATCCTGTGTTGGGTTCTATAAAACCTCACAAAATAGAACTGACTACAAATCAGATGCTTTGGATAAATGTTATTGTCTTTGTTTTTAAAACCTAGATGTTAATACTCTACTGTTCTAACCTTTCATATGTGCATGGCTAAACTCCAGCAAATAGCTCATGCCTGAAAATAGAGCTTCATATTTGCAGATTTTGGCTAGGTTGACTTCTACAGTGAAGCTTTTATTTCATGCTCTCCCTATAGTCCAAGAAGAGAAACTTCTTAATAAATGAAGCTACCTATTAGTGAAGTTCTCTGTATTTCAGTAACTTCACTCACTCAAATCAAGGCCAAAATGCTAAATTCTCTTCCTTCCCATCTTTCCTTCTTTCTTTCTTGTAGTCATAACTGTTGTGGGCCAAACACCATTAAAGGGAAAATATAGTCACCAATAAAAAGAGATTTAAAAAAAAATCCCTGTTTTCCTGAATATTATAGTCAACCATCAGAAGACAGATAACAGAAGTTAACAAATCACAAGTAGGATGGCTTTATATAGGAACAAGTGCAAGAAGCAAATAGATAGGGAAAGAAACTACAAGTCACTGAAGGGGATTTTCCCATTTTGTATAGGGTGGTTGGAAAAGAGTTTTCTTTGGAAGTGAGGGCTAAATCATGACGGGATGAAAAAAATGGGGTAGAAGAGAGAGACAGCGGTGGAGAAAGAAGAAAAGAAAGTAAGAGAGAGAAAGGAAGAAGAAGGAAGGAAGGAAAGGAAAGGAATGGAAAGGAAAGGAAAGGAACAGGATGAGGAGAAAAGAAGGAGGAAATCTGGGAAAACAGCATTCCATGCAGAGTGTGGAGTGACACCAAGATGCTGAGACAGGAATGAGTTGGATGAATAAAAGGATCAGATAAAAGGTTGGGAACACCAGGAGGGAAAATGACAGGGAAAGGAATAAGTGCTAGGACAATGTGAGGCTGAATATAAACAGGAGCCAAATTATATTCTGTTATGAAGGTCACTGTAAAGAGGTCCAAATTATTCTTTGCAGTGGGGCCACTGGCAGGATGTCAGCAAATTAACGATCTGGTATGTGTTTTAAACTTTTAGAGGGTTCTCATCACGTACTGACAACTAAACATTTTTAGAAAGCTCACCCTACTTTACATCCAGTGATGCCACGTGACTAATACATGTTAAATAAGTTCCATTTATCCGAAGATTATTTTCTAGTCCTATAGTCCTTTTTTTCCTCCTGAAGTCTGAGGTCGGATCCACATTATGGTAATTATAAGGAAATAACAAATTTAAGAGCACACTTATCTTGATGAACAATGAATAATATATGGAATTGTTGAATCACTCTATGGTTCACCTGAAACTAATATAATACTGTGTGTTAACTACAGTGGATTTAAAAAAAATAAATACTTTTATAACATGGCCTTACATATTTTGAGATCAAAGTGAAAGAAGAAGGCACTGTTTGGGAAGCTGTTTCTTGGAGGTAGGGAGTGGTATATTGGTAAATGTTTAGAAACTAGATTCCAAAAAGAAAGTCCTGATTTGTAGCATGTGTCAATTTTTCTGTGACATAAATACTGCCGTGGCTGATCTCCAGCTACCAAATAGACACTATTGAATGCAGAATTGGAAGAGATGCTCCAAGACTGCTCTTGGGAGCTTATGTGAGCTGGTGACCAATAGTTGTAATTATGGTTTAATCAATGTACTAACATATTGAAATAATGCATTTTATTTATTTAATGATCGCACTTTCCTTAACTTTTGCAGGTAAAGTTCAGTATAAATTGCAGGCTTAAATTTAGTGTTCTGGAGACTTTTTTTGTTCTCAGAAGTTCTCACTAAACTGCTTTCCTTGCACTATCCATTATTTATATTGTAAAATATCTTAAAATTCATATAATTAATACATCTTTATACTTGTATTTTTACTTAAGTAAGTCAAAACATATTTCTTTGAGTAACTCATTATGTATTTGAATATTTTCTTCAAAATTTAACACTCTAGAAATCTATAACCCTAGGACCATGGCTATTGGTTCCATAGTGTCCTGACTTTGCAGAAGAAAGTAAATTCTAGGGGGTTTTAAGCCAGATTACTTCTCCGTTAGCAAATTGAATAGAATAGAGCTCATATTTCCCAACTCTCTGTCCTGATCTTTTTCCAGTATTCCAATTTACTTTTCTTTCATGGATGCAATTATCAATTTAATTCCATTTAGTATCATTTATTCTCTCCTCAACTCCCGCAATCTAGTTCCATTCCTTCCAATATACAGAAACTATGTTAATGAAAAACAACAATAACCACAATTAAATGCACAAAACTTTTGCACCTAAGTTAGTTCTTTTACACTTTTATTTAACAACCATTCATGATGTTTATTGACCATCTCCTGTGTGCTATGCACTGTTCCCTAGGAAGCCACCTATTTCATATTTGTACAGTTATAATGTTTAGAAATGCCATGGAGTCAAATTCTGCCTTCTGCAACTCCCAGTTTCTCCCTCCAGAACTAGACAGAGTAAAGTCATGTCTATTCCATGAAAGAGTCTTTCAAATATTTGAAAAACTTTGTTGTGCCCATTTTCTTCCTTTTCTAAGTGAATCATCCTCAGTTCCCTTAATGATTTCTCATATGACATGTTTTCAAACCCTCATTAGTTCTGTTTACTCTTCTCTGTATATGACATAATTCTGTCAATGACCCAATTAATGGTTGGTGCCCAGAATTAAATATATTACTCTACACGTTGTCTGACCAGGGCAGAGTAGGCAAGTATTTCCCCATGTTCTATACACCCTCTCTAACACAGCTAAGAATTAAGTGCCTGTTTAGAACATGAATAGGCTATTCTTAATGGGACTGCCATGGTTTGCTTTTTTAATGAGGAAAAGCTATTTACTTGCCTGTGAGCTGACCTTGAGTCAACAGTGTGATATATGTCTCCTTTTCCCAATATATGCCTGTGTAGCAGTAAGAACAGAAACATCCTGTTGTCTTGACACTATAACCGGCTGTTGTCAAGGTATAGATAATATATGTCACAGTTGTGGAAGAAATTCCAGTTGTATTTCTTTCTTAAACTCATCAGTGCACACTTAAGGAAATTTGGAGAAAAACTATTCAGTTTGATTTGTTGTCAAAAGGCTAAAATGGTCAACCCACATGGTTTTCCATTGGGAAATCTGAAATATCCCCCCCCCCTTTTTTTTTTACCTCCAATAGCTATTTAGTCCCTGGGCAGTGAGGTCACTTTGATTACAGTGGAATGTGGGGGAGACAAACAGAGTTTTTAGGGGGTCATTCTCTCCAGGTGTCTGAAAAGGAATTCTCTGAACATAAGACTCCACTACCCTTCTTTCCTTCTATCTGGGGAAGATAATTCCAACCCTCCTCTTTCTCCAGATGGTCTTTATTGAACAGCACAGGATTCAGTACACATACATGTAGTAAGGAGGAGGTGAAAATTACCAAGCATTTTATAGACTGGGCAAAATATGAAGTCCAGAGAAAAGGATGCCCCCCTAAAGATGCAGAGAGAGGTTCTGTTTTCCTAATGCCAAGCATTTGGAAGAAAACCAAAGAAATTCAGTAAAAGACCAGAATGCCTCCAAATAGTGGACATTTGGCTCGGCAAATTTAGCAGTGCCTGAATGTTCTGCTTGTCAATGAGTTGTGGCATCACATAGACAGCCATAATAAATTAAATAGTAGGCCAGGAATAGAACTAAGACTTCCTGATTCATAATCCAAGGTTCTGGCCCCTACACTGTCTTTGATTCTATACGCATCTCACTGACTATTCTGGGCTGGTAAGACTCCTTGCTCACCCATAGTAGAAAAGAACCTTTTAGAAAAAGACTTGGCCCAACTTCATTTTGAATTATTTGATCTGAAGCCAGCTGGACTAGGATGAAATCTCATATTAGTGTTATACATTTCATTTGACAATAAATTCCTCACTCTAGACTTTCCTTTCTTAAAATAATATCCTGTTTAAAGAACCAGAAAGTTATTAAATTTTTTTTCTCCAGAAGCAGTGAAGATTTTCATCTGAATAGCTGGTCAGAAGCTAAAGATAATATAATTATCCTATGTCAGAATTTCTAGGCAAGTTATATAAGTCAACCTTAATTTTTATTCTGGTGCATTTCAAGATGAAACTTATGTAGATTAAGAGGTAGGTAATAAAACAAACCAGGAACTAACACCTATTTGCCAGATATCGTCTGTTGAACCACAAAATCTTTGCATGTTACCTTAAATTAATAGTAACATGTGCCAATATAATTTTAATATTAGATGACACAGAATGATAAATAATATCCTCATTCAAAATTACTACAAGGCATCTTTTAACTGATATATAAATTATGGCTTTATATTAAGTGTTTATGCTCATTTCCTATGTATCTCCTCCCATTCATCAAACATGATGAGGAAAACTGGTCTCTGCTTGATTTTTAAACTCCAACAAGGCTTCAAATAGAACATTTTTTATGTTGGGACTTCTGTAAATAGTTTACACACTCTCCTGCATAGTTTCAAAGCACATCTATGCAGCTGGTCCTAAAGAGTGCTCAGAAGTGGCAGGTGTGAGTCGGGAAGAGAACTGTGTGGGCAGTAATTCCTCTCTATTCCAGGGAGATCTGAGGATGACTTCCTCCACTAGGTTTAAAGGCCCATTTTGTGGAATGGGATATAATTTCTATTTAAATAATTCGATAAACATTATGAAATCAGTCTTTAAGTGCTAAAGTTGGAGATTAACTTTCAGGGTTACTTAGTACATTTATAGATACAAAGTCAGCCTTTCTGGGCTGATTATTTATTCTCTATCATAATGCTTGCTTGATATCTGCAAATCCTTGAAGTTTTTACTTTTTTTTTTTCTTTTTACAATTCTCAGTAGCTCTCTCCTTGGGTTCAGATATTGAAGGAGACATGATTCTTTCTGGTACGAAAATAAGAAAAACATCCATTTAACATTAAAATTCCATCTACTGTTTTCAAGATATTATGATCATCTTTCTTTAGGTGTGGATAACAAAGAAAGACAAAAGTAAAAATTTCTTCCTTTTCCATAAAATTATATGACTTAATTTAGAAAAAAAGTCTTGTATTGACCTGGATCTGTCAACTTTCTTAGTTTTACCTTTCAGAGTCTTTCTCATAATGCCTGGTGTTCCTCAAATGACAGTCATCTTGAGGACTACCACTACATAATTCTTAATATTTTTCTTTAATTAGATTCACATTTTTTACAGTTAAAATAATTTTAAAAATATATTCATGCTATATATCAGTTATAATTTTATATTTCTTATTGTATATTAAACTATAAAATTATCAAAATAAATCACTATACTATCTGATGTAATCTCACATAAATTATACTACATTTTAGGAAATGCTTAGTTAGAAATTCAAAACTTATTTTGGTTTCTTGAATATGCCATGCTCTCTCTCATTGCAACCAGGATTACTAAGTTCAGCAAATAAAAATATAGGATACTTAGCTTCATTTGAATTCCACATAAACAAGGTTTTTTAGTATAAGGATAGCCCATGCAATATTTGAGATTTTTTTTTTAAATATTTTTATTTATTTATGATAGTCACACAGAGAGAGAGAGAGGCAGAGACATAGGCAGAGGAAGAAGCAGGCTCCATGCACTGGGAACCCGACGTGGGATTCGATCCCAGGTCTCCAGGATCGCGCCCTGGGCCAAAGGCAGGCACCAAACCGCTGCGCCACCCAGGGATCCCCAATATTTGAGATTTACTAAAACATTTTATGTTGTTTATCTGAAATTCAAGTGGAACTAGGCATCCTGAATTTCATCTCGCAACTCTATTTTGACCCATGGAATCCTTCTCCTTTGGCTTAACATACATCTCCCCTGCCTGGGTATATCAGAGGAAACCTTTTGTTTTGAGTATAGTGTCACTCCAATGGAGAGGTCTTACAGAAGTTGTTTCCTTGAATGAATGAATGAACAGTAATTGCCTCTTAAGATATGCAACTTCAAAGAATGGAAATTACATTTTCTTAGTGTGTTATTTAGTGTTATAATCCTAGGCAAATCTAAGACTTCCCATTTTGTTTTTTCTTTGGTAACAAAATAAAATCTGAAAAATGCAGGAGGCTAATCTTTTAAGAATTGCAAATTTACTTGAATTGTTAATATTTTGTATGAAATTTTCTAAGAATGAGTAATTTCAGATTGAATCCTTTGCTATTGTATATTTTCTCACTTCTATCATGTGCAATGTGTCTGTGGCTTTGTTGGCACAAAGTGGAGTCTTCACACTGAAAAAGTATGGAAACTATTTATCTAACTCCGTCCTCTCATTTTTTTCCTGATGACTTACATTAGCAAATTTAAGAATTTCCCAAGCTACAAATTTAGGTTAATGGCAGGATTGGAAAATCCCGGCTTCTTGCGTTCATCCTTACTTCTGGTTACCTAAGTAGGCATTAACACTATTAGACCTACAAGGCACTTTCTTCAACTCTATAGGTGACCCAAGAGGATATATTGCCCATACAAATTCATATGCATTGAAAGACCTGGGATGAATACGTGTAGATTAGAAAAAAAAATTTAGTCTCACATGGATGGCATCTTCATATTATTAATCTACAAGTTTAGAAGAAACATCATCTTATTGATGATTTGTTCCTTTCTTCCTCCTTCCCTCCCTCCATCTGCTTTTTGTTTTCTTTTCCTTCCCTCTTTTCTTCACTTTTTTCCTTCCTTCTGTCTCTCCTTCTTTTTGTTTGTTAATAGTTCACTCTATCAGTGGTTCTCAAATATGATTAGGCATCAGAACCACCTGAATAGAATAGCTTGTTAAAATACAGCTGCTGATTCAGTAGGTCTTTAATGGGAATGAAACATTTGCACTTTTTACAAGTTCCCAGGTAATAATGTTGCTGCTCTATGGAGGGGGCTACACTTTAAGAACTCTGAACCACATACTAGTACTAGTTCTCAACAGTGGCTGATTGTAAGCATACGTGTATAGCTTTGAAAACTTCCACATTCTAAGGCTCCACACTCCAAATTTCATAGGTGTAGGGTGGGGCCAAACCAGTGTGTTTTTAAGAAGTTCAGCAAGAAATCCATTAATCTCTTATATTAACAGAATAATAAAAAAAATACAACATATAAATGTCCAAAAAAGGTATTTATAACATTCAAGACCTATTTTAAATCACTTCTTAGTGATTTAATAAGCAGAACAACCAAAACTCTCTCAGGTAGCAAGGATTTAAAAGGCAATTAGAGCAAGTTTTGAAGATAAATATTAGAAACACTTCTATACTTTTAAGAAAAAGTAGAACACTCATTATCACTCATTTTATTCAATATTGTGATTAAGGTTCTGGCTGAAGCAATAAATCAACAAATAGTAGCAACAACAACAAAATGGAGAGGTAATTATATTACAAAGAAAGAGAATTTGTATTTTAAAAATCCCAGAGAATAATCTGAGAATCAACAAAGGAAAACACAGAACATTGTTGTCCACTATCATTAGCCATTTAAAAAACAGAATAGGGATACCTGGGTGGCTCAGTCAGTTAAGCGCGTAACCTGAGTTAAGCTCAGGTCATGATCTCAGGGGTCCTGGGATGGAGCCCTGCATTGGGTTCCCTGCCTGCCTCTCCCTCTCTTTTCCACTTGTGCTTCTCACTATCTCTGTCGCTATCTTGGTCAAATAAATAAATCTTAAAAAAAAAAAAACAGAATAGAGAAAAATAAATCACAGTGACAAAAAAATCTAAAATATCTAGAAGCAACTGAACAAGAAATAATCAATATTTTTATGGAGAAAGTTAAAAATGTCACCAAAGTATGTAAAAGAAGACAACAAATGGAGAGGTACATAATTGTTTTGGATAGGAACATTCCTTCTAACATACTTTAAGGCAATGTCTGTTTCCCCTCTAGAATGTAATGATCATTGCCTGTTTTGTGCAGTGATGTAACCCAAGAATCTAGAGCAGTGGTTGGCACATGATATCATAAAATAAATGTTTGTTGAATGAATGAATGAATGAATGAATGAAATCTTAATTGTCTTTCAATTAATTTTTAAATCCAAAGTAGTTTAACTCGAAACTCCTATAGGATTTTTAAAATGAAACTTGCAAAGCTGATTCTTAAAAAAACAAAAATGAAGAAGTCCCAAAGGAAACAAAACATTTTAGTATAAATATCTTTAAATATGTATGAAAATACAAAAAAATATTTTAATAAACTCAGATGCTGAATTAAAATTAAAATTTGTCAGGACTTTGTTAATTTTATTTTATGTATTCCTCCCTACTTTTTAAAAAACAATATTTTAGATAAATTCCTGACATTATATTTCACTCACAAATGCTTAAGTATGATAAATTGATTTTAAAATTCTCTTGTAAAAGGAAAGGGGGGGAGTATTAATTATAAAAATCTTAAAACAAAACAATTCAAACATTTTTTGACACTGTATAAAAAATCTACAAATGAAATTTAAGAAACAAAACAAAGAAAAAAAGAGACAAAAAACCAGACTCTTAACTATAGAGAACAAATTGATGGTTACCAGAGGGGAGGCAGGTGGGTGAAACAGGTGAAGAAGTGAAGGGGATTAAGAGTACACTTATGATGAGCACTGAGTGACCTAGAGAATTGTTGAATCAGTATATTGCACATCTGAAACTAATATAACACTGTATATTAACTCTACAGGAATTAAAACTAAAATCCATAAATGAAAAGACTGATAAAAATCAAAAGGCAACTGACAGGGAAAATATTTGGAGCATGTATAATGAAGAACTAAGAAATTATTAAAAAATCAATAAAAATGGCAAAAGCATTCAAAAAAGCTATTATATAAGAATGAATATTATTTTAAATTCTAAACCTCAGTGGTAATCAAAGCACTGCAAATTAAATAAATAATGGAAATTATTTTTCATCCATCAGACTGTCAAAAAAGAAAAAAAAGCTTGACCACATTTGAGATTGACAATCTCTTCAGAAATGTAAAGCTCTGCCTTTTTTGGAGGCCAGTTTGGCCTATTAAAATTAAAATAGAACATGTCCTTGAACTTGGCATTCTAATTTTAGATATACGTCCTACAAATTACTTGTAAACATGCAAAAATTAGTATGCCCAATACTATTCACTGAAACTATTTTTGTGTAGTGGCCAAAGAATTGGAAATAACCTATGCAGTCATAAGCAGAAAACTGTTTAATGTAATAAATTATTGTACCATTATTTCTTAGATATCATTACCCATTAGTTGCAAATATGAAGTAGATTCATGTGCACTGACACACAAGTAACCTAGTCAGCTCTTCAATGTAAGTAAGAAACTGTGGCTCTTTGGAGGGATACAGCCCCATGGCAGGGTACACTGCTCGATGAGTAAAACACGGTTGCCCAGGAATTCTCACTTTAGTCTGGTGTCCTTGTGCAGGGAACAACCTGTATAATTGTACTGGGGGCCCTGCTACTTGTTAGTAAAGCACTCCAAGAAGGTTTATTAAATGGAAAAAAATGTGAAGGAGAATATCCTATAGCATGAAATCTTTTAGGTACCAAATGAGCACACATATATATGTGCATGCATAGTATTCAGACACAGGCACACACACAAAAACACAGACTTGAATCAAAATTCTGTATTTTGATATGCATATATATAGATGCACAAAGATCTGGAAAGATACCTAGCCTTTGAGAGTGGAGGTAGAACTGGGAGGAGGCAAAGGAAACCCATATGTTTTTTCATATAGTTTGAAATTCCTATAGGGAGTTTATGATTGTAAATTACATCAGCAATTGTCATTTTTTATTAGGTAAAAAAGTAAATATTTATTAAAAACATTAAAACACTACAAATTACAATTTTAAAAAGATGGCAAATACCACAAACAGAATACCCAGAAAAATTTTTGTTAGTAAACTGAATAGCACACTTTATTAATACCATCCGCCCCCCCCCCCCCGCCTTGTCTGTTACCGTGAATGATTTTAAAAGATGTGGTATATCCATATATTGTCATACTGTGAAGCCTTTAACTTAATGATGGAAAACCCTCATTAGCGATATGGAAAGATGTCCACACATTCAGTATATAAGTTTACTAAATCGTAAAGTTACTAAATTTTCACACGTGAAGAGATGATTTATCTTGGCCATTGGTTCTACCTCCCTGAGTGCCAGTCTCTGCAGCCAGATTTGTTGAGATCTGGTGGTCATCCCTTTCTGTGACAATTAGTTTCAATATATTGAGTCCTGGCTGGAACTACTGACCTATTCCTGGTGTTCCTGGTTACTCACCAGAGTTATAATTCTCTTCTTACAGATTAGACAAATTCCTGAATAGCTGCACTGTTTCTTTTAGTCCAAAAATAGAAAAGAGTACTATTATGACCTTGACTCTACCGTAAAGCCAAACTGACATTTTGTGAGAAATGATAAAATGGTATTCCACACTTGCTAAGATTTACAGAGCTCTAGTCAGTGAGCATATTAAATAGAATGTAGATGATGCTATATGTGATTTTAAGGCTAAGTTTTAGGGGATTAGCTACATACTTGCAATGAATTAAGATAAATATTCTTATTTCACATTTTATTTATAAAAAGGATTTTATTTATTTATGAGAAACACACACACACACACAGAGGAGCACCAGGTAGAGGGAGAAGCAGGCTCCATGCAGGGAGCCTGACGTAGGACTTGATCCCGGGTCTCCAGGATCATGCCCCAAACTGAAGGCGGCGCTAAACCACTGAGCCACCCGGGCTGCCCAAAATTTTATTTTTTTTAAGACAGATAGCAGCTAGTGCTATGCAATGTATCTTGATAGAATTTAATAAAAACGTTAATACTATTGATAAATACTTAACCCAGATAGCGATTTAAATGAACATGTGTCAGAGTTTTTTTTTTTTTTTAAGATTTTTTAAAAAATTTATTCAGGAGAGATACAGAGAGAGAGAGAGAGAGAGAGGTAGAGACATAGGCAGAGGCAGAAGCAGGCTCCATGCAGGAAGCCCATTGTGGGACTCAATCCTGGGATCCCAGGATCAGGCCCTGAGCAAAGGCAGACGCTCAATCACTGAGCCACCCAGGGGTCCCTGTAAGGGTTTTTAAGAAGTTATTAGGCAATCTGTTATGAAGGGACACCTTACAGAATAGGAGAAACTGTTTGCAAATCATAAATTGATAAGGGATTAGTAGCCAAAATATATAAAAAACTCATACAACTGAATAACCAAAAGCAAATAATCTGATTAAAATATGGCAAAGGACCTGAAAAGATATTGTTGCAAGAAGACATACAAATAGCCAGTAGGTATATGAAAAAGTGCTCAACATCACTAATTATCAGGGAAATTCAAGTTAAAACCACAATAAGATACTACCTCACACTGGTTAGAATGACTAATGTAGAAAAGACAAGAGAAACCAAATATTGGAAAGAATGTAGAGAAAAGGGAACCTTGTATGCACTGTTGGTGGGAATGTAAATTGGTAGAGCCACTATGGAAAACAACATGGTGGCTCCTCAAAAAATTAAAAATGGAACTATTATTTGATCCAGCAAAAATACTTTTCTGGGAATATATCCAAAGGAAATGAAATCAGTATCCCACAGAGATTATTTGTAGTCCCATGTTCACTGCAACATTATTCACAATAGCCCAGATATGAAAACAACCTACATGTCCATTGAAGGATGAATGGACCACCCCTCAAGAACTGACCATACCTAAAGGAATATGATTCAGCGATAAAAAAGTGGAAAGTCCTGTCATTTGTGACAACATGGATGAAGCCAGAGGACATTATGCTAAGTGAAAGAAGCCAGCCAGAGAAAGACTAATACTGCATGGTACCACTTATAGGTGAAATCTTTTTTTTAAAAAAGACCTGCTTTTATATATTTTTAAAGATTTTAGAGATTTTATGGATTCGTATATTTTATGGACTAGAATGGTGGTTCCAGGGGCTGTGGGATGGAAAATGGGGAAATGTAGGGAAAAGGTACAAACTTCTCTTATGAGAAAAATAAGTTTTGAGAATCTAATGTACAGCATGGCAACTGTAGTTATTAATATAGTACTGCATACTCGAAAATTGCTTAGAGTAGATCTTAAACATTCTTCACACATGCACGCACATGCATACACACAGAAGAAGTTAATCATAAGAGGTGATGGGTGCATTGCTTATTTTAATTCTGGTAACCATTTCACAATGTGTATAATATCATATCATCACTTTGTACATTTTGAATATACACATATATTTGTCAATTATTCCTCAATAATGTTGATCAAGATGAACACAAATCATTGACAATTAAATTCCAGCATGTACACAGTTTCCTTTTAGTATAGATATTTCTTTCATTAATGTCTTTGTGTTGGTTACCAAATTAAAAAGGAATAACCAGTCAGTAGTAGCTCCCTCTTATTATTAAGCATTTCACACACATTAGTCTCCCAATATTTTGATAGCTTGAATGAGAGGAGATGGAGCATCTGGCTTCCCTGAAACCACTGAAGTACCTAGCAGAGAGAACGAATGTAGTGAAACTCAAAAGTATTTTTTCATTAATTAATAGTTGTATACTAAGTTCCAGTCTTTAATGAGCATCTAGACAATATGATCAATCTCTAAAAGTCGGTTTCTACAGAAAGAAAGCATCAACAACTGCTATGGAACATTACCTTTTCTTTTCAATTGAAGAGAACTTTTTAGATGCACTGATTAGAAAATGTGTTGGCCCTAGAGTAGGTCATTATTTGTGTCCTTACAAGACTTAGTAGAAACTCAAAAACGTCTTTGTGGTATAATGCTTCTGAGGGAAAGGGACATTTGAAAAATAGCCTTTTGCTTCCAAAATATTGAGGTTACTCATCCTCCAATTCCCTGAGATCATTAAGACCTGTTTGTTTGCCTTTCTCTTGTGCATAAGGAAACCAAACAATGCCTTCTTTTTTCCCCAATATGGTAATAACTCTTAACCCAAATTTCTGCCTGGGGAATCTCTCCAGCACATTGAAGAAAAATTTTTCTTTATCTATATATCTTGTTTGTTCTCCATATAAACTGTGTGCCCATAAAAGGGACCAATAAGTTTCTGTGGCTTCTAATTCAAATGGCTAAATTCCATAATATATGAATCTCCTGTGGTGTTGACTTGCACCTTTTTCCTATGGTGGGTAGTAATTCCTTGGCTATCATTTGTACAGTCAAAAATAAACACAAATGAAAATGTGACTGATAAAGCTAGTAAGTTAGAGAGCTTAAGACTATTCAATAGTATTTTAAAATGGGATTCACGTTCCTTTAAAATATTGTTTGAAAAAAATATTGTTTGATATGTATATAGAGAATATATATGTATTGAGAGTTAAATGATTAAAAGTAATTTTCTGTTTTCAAAAGGTAAGGTTTAAGAGAATACAATGTCACTCTTTTCAGAAGTCCAAGGTAGATGGGACATTACTTAGTGCTAAAATTCTGTTACTCTCATGGTAAAATTATGAAACAAACCACAAAGTAGTAATTTAGAACTGGAGAGTACTTTAGATGTGTAGCTTTTTAAGCAATGAAAAAATCCTAAGATGAATAATATCAAGAAAAAATTGACTTACTAGGTTTTGACTGCTTGAGAAGGTTAATTGAAAAGAAGGTTAAAATATACCAAGGAGAACTACATATGGTTCCTGCATATGATAGGTAGCAAAAGGGTATTTTGGCAGCTATAAATCTCTTCTTTTTGTGTAGTTAACTTACTTTTAGCTCATCCCTCTTTCTCTAGCTGTGGTTTCCGAGAGAGATCTGTGTAATTTTTTCCATATTTATTGAGCAACTATTAGATCAATTAACACTATGTTGTGTACAAGAGATGAAACAAATCCCTCTTCTTTTAAGAAGTTTATATTACATTTAGCAGATTGCCATGCAAACAAGCAACCAAAAGAGGGAAAAGAGAGAGAGAGAGAGAGGGAGAAAATGAGAGAGATTTTGATTGGATAATATGGGGTAAGCTTCACAGAGAAGGCCACAATTTAACTGAGCCTTGAAAACTGAGTAAGAATATGAACGATGGAAGGCATGAAGTGGAAGGTATGCTAGGAACAGGATACGAAACATGTTAATAAAACAAGTTTGCAACTGATTGAATTGAGAGTGGTGTGAGATTAACACTGGCTAAAATCTTGTGCAAGGTGCAGTAAAAGATATAAACTAAACACACATAAAAACTTGTTCAATTGAATTGAACTTCACAGGTTTGCCCTGTCTCTCAGGCTTACCATGCATGTGTCTATCTATTTTCTTCTCTGCACCCAACAGCTCCCCTTTTCCAGGTCTTTATTATACTATTATAAGGAAAGTAATTGTATTTTTGTTAAAGCGTTGAAAGTCAAAGAAGATAAGTGCATCCTTTGTGCTCTGTCTGCAATCCCTACTGCTCCTGTATGGGTCACCTCTGTATGGGGTCTCCAGTGGCACAATTATTTCCTCTGTTTGTTTCAAGGTGAATCTAAATTTGCCATTTAAGTAATTTGCAGATATAGACATATTTTATAATCTGGTGAAGAGGATTCTCTGCTGGGTCAGTGAAGCTCTACCTCATTGTTCTCTGTGGCAATAGTTGAGTCCTAGTATAAAAGAGTAAGAATAATACATTTATATATATATATCAAATTAATGGGCACTGCTTAAACAGTTGGTGACTATTTAATCAGAAATGTCATTTCCACACAATTTCTGCGTTGGTGTGTGCCATTATTCAATTTGACTAAATTCTATTCAAATTGTATTCAACCACAAATGCTTGCTGGTGACTAAAAGGTCAAATACATGAGAAAGCACAGATCTTATAGTATCACCTGTCACCTTTACTGATAAAATAATTCAAAGTATATGTTCTTCTACTGAAGGCAAGTTAAAGGAAGGACTGGCTATTTTTATTCTAAGCATCTTCTTGTGGATTGAAAGCATTGATCCATTACAGACTTAGAAAGTCCAACCAAGGGGAAAATAAGAATTGTGATCTCCTTATATTTTAAGATTCTGTTATTTGCTCAGAAAAAATATAACCCAAATGTAAACTTATAGCCATAAAAATGGTAGGTAAATTAAGTAATTCTAAGAAATGTCTTTATTACATTTAATAGGAAATTAAGGAGATATTTCCTTACGCTATTGAAAATAGAAATACAGAAATACTCTTCTGGCAGACAGTTCTCATGAATTTTGGAAATTAAGGCAAAACAAAACAACTCATAGTCCCTGAAAAAAAATAAGAGTAGTGGCAAAAAAATAAATCATATCTCTATTATTTGCCTTAAGATATTTCTTGTGCTCTTGGTCAGAAATTAGTTGTTAATAGAATTGACCTGCTTTTGAACAAGTATTTCTAACAACCTCTGCATTCAATAACACAATGCACCCATGCATATTGAATTTAAATGGCTGTAAATATGATAATATGCCTTAACTGCTAAATTTTGTGAGAAAGTAGTGAGAATTCTATGAATTTTCTCACATACCACGTCGCTAGGAATATTGTCTTAAAAGCCTTCTAAGCATTTAGAATATGCTTCTTTCCACTTCCTGGAACACAAAGTGCAGCAAAGGAAGAAGGGTTAGGAAGAAAGGGTCACTATCTCTAAGGGAAATATGCAAGCACCACAGATGCACGAAGCAAGCTGCTGTTTCCCACAAAGTCCACAGCTCCTCTTGAGCACAGGAAAGGGAAGAAAAATCCTCTAAAAAATTAACCACATGTTAGTATTGAAACGTTGCCAGGAACACAGACAGCCCTAGAGGGTTTGTTTCAAATCAATATTGATGGAGCCGTGTGGTGGGTCAAGAGAATGGCACATCTTGCTCTCAGAGTTCACAGGACTGAGTATTTTTATTCAGCCAAAGAGGAAAACTCAGAAAACAAACAAACAGCAGTGGGAATGATACCAGCAACACTAACAGTCTGACATTTTTAGATTCATGTATAGTGAGAAAGTGGTTCGCTACCTCAATCAATCTTTCATTTAATGAAATCTCTGGGAGGCACAGGGGCTGTGTTTGGGCAGAAGGTGACATGCGGTATTACAAAGCCCTCCTGGTGAATGAGGCTGTTGCATGTTGCTGAAGTTTTTGAAATATCAGGTCAGTATCGTTATTATACCATTGTCGAAGCAAAAATATGCCACATTACCGTGGCATACTAACTAGTTTAATGTATATAAAACAAAACAACCTTATCCCCCTAAAAACACCTAAAAACAATTTCTCCCTCTTTTTTTGATTGGATCGATTCAATTGTATACAAATTGAATAGCGGCCCCCGTTCAATATTCCAGGTAATTGTTAAGTGACAATTTTTTTTCATAAAGAGATTATAGCTATTAAGTATATAACAATCTGATGTAAAGCCAGCAAGCAGTAGACAATCCACAAATGCCTCCTTTCTTTTCTGAGCCTTCATAGCATTTTCTAAATTACATATTGTTTTAGAGAGGTGAAGGGGTGTGATTAGTTATATTAGCTTGATTGCTTTGATAATGGTAAACCGGTATCTTTTTGTTGTCTCCATACTTACTTCTATATTTTGATAAATGCTTTCCTTTCATTTCTCAGAGAAAACACTTCTGACAACACTCTATATTTAAGTAAACCTTTAGTTGGCTTCTTTGCCTCATTTTCTCACTCTACCATCTTTGTTCTGAGGATCACAGAACTTAAATTTGAAGGAGGACTAGAGACCATTTAGAGTATTTCTTTTTAATTTTATTTATTTATTCGTGACAGAGAGAGAGAAAAAGAGAGAGAGGCAGAGACACAGGCAGAGGGAGAAGCAGGCTCCATGCAGGGAGCCCCACATGAGACTCCACCCCGGGTCTCCAGGATCAGGCCCCGGGCTGAAGGTGGCGCTAAACCACTGGGCCACCAGGGCTGCCCATAGAGTAACTTTAAACAGAGATGACAACTAAAGCCAAGGAGAGCCTTAGTAGACACAAGGTAGATGGAGAAATTAGTCATTCCAGATCTGTGTCACTCTCAGATCTGTGTCCCAACATTTCTCTATATCCTTCATATCTCATAGGGGCTCCTATTTTTATAGTGCCAGTGTCTAATTCTCTCTACATTTTTCCTTCTCTTAAAGAGTTGCCTACATTTGTCTTACCCTGGGATTTCTTTGAATTTCTCCCTACAGTCATTCGAACTTACCTCAAGATTACTTACAATGAGATGCTACAGAAAAGTTTGGTCATATCATGGGTTTGTCTTAATTTTGTCTGTTTTTCGCCTACAACTTGCCACTTTGAAGTATTAATAAGTTCCCCAGGTTTTTTTCTGAAGCAGATGTGGCCCAGACTTTAATCTGTATTTAGGACTTCCTGCTATTTGCTTTGAGCCCACACCCCTTGCACTGTTCTTTTGTGATTGTGTAAAGGTAGTGAGTGGCACTGGGCTTCTCTTTCTATCTACTGACTTCAGCATCCCTTTCTAGGTAAAGTCCCAGATTTCCAGCAAAGTCCCAGATTTCCAGCTGTTTTCCCAAACTTTCAACAGCTATCAATGCACTACTCCTTCCCTTCCAGCTTTTTCCACAGTTCTCTGCGTAGTCTTGGCTCTTAGGGCCCCCGTCCTGACCCTGGGCTGTCCCATACATCTTTGAGGCTTCTCATCCAAAGACAAGAGGCCAGTTCACTATTCACTCATTTCTCCTTTCTCTGAAGGTGTATCTAGCCTAATGACAGCAACATAATGTCACACCAGTTGTTTCTAATTGCACAGAATCCAATTTTCTTAACATATATAAAAATTAAACAAATCTTTCTCCATCTATTTCTGTCTCTGTCAGCCTAAAATCTATGCTACTCTTCAGCTTAGAATCCACCTCTTTCCTTGCTCCATGTGGAAATAACCTATCCATTCTCCAGGGCATAATTTATTAGTCATCCTCTCTATGACTCTTTCTTAGTCCCTTTTCCCTTAGAATTAATCAACCATTTCACACTGTCCTCATAGGCATCTTGTTCTGTGATAGTCATTTTTGTCTATTTTCTTAAAAAAATGGTGAGCTCTTTGGGGTCAGGAATAAATCTTGTTCCTTTCAATTATGTGTTTTTTTTCCAGAGCCTTTCACAACTTCTGCCCTTGTTAGAAACAAACTCTTAATCCTTTATTAGACTAAAGTTCTGGGATGCAGGAATAATGTCTTCTTATGCTTTTGCACTCCTCAAAGTTCCTAAGAACATGTTAAGTACATGGTGGTCACTTGATATACTAACTGCTTGACCATCTGGCTAGAAATCTGGTAGCAGAGTTCCCAGTTTGGTCTCAGAAAGACAAGACTTTCTGCACAAATGGCTTCTTTGAGAACAAGGGAAGGGCTATGATTAAAATGTAGAACTCAGGAAGGAAAGGCCTTTTGTTTTCCTTATTAGTCTTCTAATCTCAGTGATTTCTAGGTCTTTGTGTGAGTGTGTGCTAGTGCAAACAGATAAGGTGATAAAAAGAGAACAGAGGGATGGCAGATACAAATACATTTTCTGGGTCCACTCAGGTTGTGAGATAAGAAAATATGACATTGGCAAGAGATGCTGTGTGCTTTAACTTTAATAATAACTTTGTTTCAAGCACACACATGGGCCTAGTTTAATGTCCCCCAAATTGGAACTTGAAGATTATTTATTTATTTATTTATTTATTTATTTATTTATTTATTTTTGGAACTTGAAGATTTTAGCAGGGATATTTCACTCAAGATGTTAAGAGTTGTGACTTGAAAGAAATGTTTACATAATCAAATAAATTTGTGAAATTCTGTTTTCTATGATTTTTGCTTTCTTGTACTTATTTTCTGAATCACCATAACATCCATAAGCATATTGAAAGCTTTGAGAATTCCTGAAGTAAATAAAATCATTTAGCTTTATTTAATTAGGCATTTCTCAATCATGTCTGAGCGTAGCACCTTTTTTCCCTTTGTTTTTCACAGAATATTCCTTTGAGGAATGATGACCCAAATACTCTATGGTGACTTGAATTTGAGTGAAAAGATGCTCCCCAGAAGATTATAGGGTACCCTCTGTTAAGTCTCTGAGAGGTAAGAACTAAATTGTCCAAGAAGGGTTTCCTGAAAGGTGGACTTTCAGGTGGAAATAGCCTTCAAAGAGCTCTCTAGAGACTGGCCATAGCTAATTCCAAAATAAATCAGTTTTAAAGATTTCATTTATTTATTTTATTTGAGAGAGAGGGAGAGAGAGAATGTGAGTGAGGGAGGGGCAGAGGGAGAGAATCTCAAGCAGACTCCAAGCTGATCATGGAGCCTAACAAGGGGCTCCAGGACTCTGAGATGATGACCTGAGCCAAAATCAAGAGTCAGATGCTTAACTGACTGAGCCACCCAGGTGCCCTGAAATTAATCAGTTTTAATAAAGTAGTATTTCTCAAATTTTAAGGGACAGCCAAATACCCTAGAGATCTTGTTAAAAATACAGATTCTGATTTAGTAGGCCTGTACTGGGGCCTGAGATTATTAATTTCTAATAAGCTTTAAGGTCATATTAATGATATTGATCTTTAGAAAATTCCTTGAGTTGCATTAGAGTGGAATGTTGAGATGGTGGAAAAGATCTGGAAATGACTGGACTGTCATGCATCCCAGCCCCATTATCATTTCAGGGGAAGGGCTGATGCTCCCCAAGTATGGAATGCTAGGATGATAAAACAGGGCTGGAGGCCAAAGGTTCTGCAATGTCATATGGCTGTTTGTCTCCAGCTCTGTTTTTTTGCAGAATCCAATGTCTGTTCCCGCTGGATTCCATTGTATCATACTCGAATGTGATGGGCACTGGTGGAAATGCATGCCTGTTGCCACTTAAGTCTGAGTTTTCCCCAATATATTCCATGCCAGAAAGCCAATGAGTGTTCTACTGGTCATCTGCTTCTGTTTATTTGACAGTAGTTTAGGATAATTATTCTAAATAGAGTTACAGAAGAATTGAGAAGTCTAAGAAATTAAGAAACAGGTTAGAAGGGAACTATTCATACTGTTCTTCAAAAGTTCCTTCACACTGATCCTAAGCCATCATTCCAACCTGATTTTCTTCTTTCCCTCAACCCAGAGCTCATAGGCCCATGTAGTCTAGTTTCTTTTTTAGCCTACTAAAGTGCCATGCTAAGTTCCTCCTTCATGCAAGGGCACATCCATGTGTTCTCTTTCTTTCTAATTCTTACTCCAGTTAGAGTCTAGTTCAAGTTTTGCTTTCTTTACAAGGCTTGTTCTAATTATCCCAAAGCACATACTACAGAATATGATTTGCATTAGTACTATGTGTTTCTTATTCCTCCATTCTTGTCTCAAAGTTACACTTTATTTGAGAACAGGGGACATCTTATTATTATTTTATAAATTTTTATTTTACTTTCTTGTTTTCTGCTTTTCTAGGCTTTCACATTTTCTAGCATTGTGTTCATGGGCAGCAAAGAAAACTTCTCTAAGGACTTGGTTGTCTCATCTATGAAATAAAAACATTGGACTAATATGTGGTTTTCATATTTCTTGAAGACAAATAATCATTTCTTCAAATAATATATTACACAATAACCCAGTATATGGAATAGGTCAAAGGTGGGGCTGTAAGGTTACATGATGGGCTAAGGGAAGGCAGAGACTTTCCTGTTTTCTGACCTTCTACTCTAGAATATCTGCCTAAGCATAAAGTTACACAGGAATCCAGAAAACCATGGGGTTCAATGAAGTCCAAGACCTTTTATTACTCTGAAGACTTTGATTTTAATCTTTAGAGAAACTTTGCTGGTTTATATAAAATGGGCAAACATGTCATGACAAATGAAATGAAATTGTAAGATACAATGCACACACCACAGTGGTATTTAAGGTGTGGCTCACTGAACAGCTGTGGCAGGAACATTGTGATGTTTTTTAGAAATGCCAGATCACAGATCTCCTTCAAGGCCTACCAAATCATAGTTGGTGAGATTGGGCATTTGCAGATTACCAAGTGCCATAGATGACTTTTATAAACATTGAGGTTTCAAACCCAATGATGTAGAGTAATGATTTTAAACAGCGGCACACATAGGGTTTAACTACTGAGTTTTGTATAAGGCAAATATCTGGCTGCTACACCTATAAGTTCTGATTTAATAGATCTTGGATAGGGGATCCCTGGGTGGCTCTGCGGTTTAGCACCTGCCTTCAGCTCAGGGTGTGATCCTGGGGTCCCAGGATCAAGTCCCACTTCGGGGCTCCCTGTGTGGAGCCTTCTTCTCTCTCTGCCTGTGTCTCGGCCTCTCTCTCTCTGTCACTCATGAACAAATAAATAAAATCTTTAAAATAAAAAAAGATCTTGGATAAGACAAGGTCCAGTCATCTGTACTTAAAAAAACAAAAAACAAACAAAAACAAAAACAAAAACAAAAAACCTTTCAGTGGTGATTCTCTGTGTACTTCTGGTTGAGACCACTGATAAAGTGTAAAGTAAAATACCAATAATTTAGAGATAAACAGTTGCTGTTATTATGCAGCAAGTTTAGCTTCGAGCCTCCTAGAGGGGAAAGAGCAAAAGGGACATATCTTTTTGCCATGCCCATCATAGTGGAAGACATACAGTAATACTCAGTAAGTCTATTTTTATTTATTGGAAGCACTCCTGCATTTTATGGTAACTCTTATGATGATAGGGCCTCTAGATTAAAAAAAAAAATTCTACTTGCTCAAAAAGTTCACATGAAAATATTATCAACTAAGAATAACTCTAAAAAAGCCAAAATATTTGTTTGGACAATATACTGATATTTAATAATGCTTAAATACTTTATTAGTAACTGGGTAACAAAATGTTCAAAGGTTAAGTCTCCATTTGTCTCCATTTGCTTTTGTAACTTTCATTTTTAGTTATACA
Organism: Vulpes vulpes; assembly: GCF_048418805.1. Lineage (NCBI taxonomy): Eukaryota > Metazoa > Chordata > Mammalia > Carnivora > Canidae > Vulpes > Vulpes vulpes. The sequence continues at coordinate 41,210,149 of NC_132786.1, forward strand.
TACCATATTTATTTATTTTTTTTTAATTTTTATTTATTTATGATAGTCACAGAGAGAGAGAGAGAGAGAGAGAGAGAGAGGCAGAGACACAGGCAGAGGGAGAAGCAGGCTCCATGCACTGGGAGCCCGACGTGGGATTCGATCCCGGGTCTCCAGGATCGCACCCTGGGCCAAAGGCAGGCACCAAACCGCTGCGCCACCCAGGGATCCCCTACATACCATATTTAAATGCTACCTGATGCTTGCATGAACACAAAAGTGATTCTTAACCTTGACCAAACATTAGAATTCACCTCCCAGGATTTTAAAAATTCCTTTAAAAATCCTGATACTCAGGCTACACTCTTGAAAAATTACATATGAATTTCTGGAGATGGGATCTAGACATCAATATTTTGTAAAGTTCCCTAAGTAATTCCAATGTGAATCTAAGGTTCTTGCTTCCACCAATAGTTCTCAAATTAGAGAATGCATGATAGTTACCTGGAAAGTTTATTGGAAATGCAAATTCTCCACTCCCCTACAACTGAGATTCAGATCCAATAGGTTTATCTGAAATGGTAGTTGTTGAGAAATAAAGACCCATGAAAAAAATTAAATGGATCCTAAAATCTAAAAGTAAATGCTTGCATAAGAAGCAAAAATGTGATCTTTATTTCCAATTCTACTTATTACCTTTCAATAGGTAGATATGATATTGGACTTTTAATTTGTGATAGAGGCTAAGCGACAATTATATATTAGAATCCAAGAGGTCCCTGACTCATTCATTAAGGTATAACAGGACATATACTTGAGGGCCACAGAGCATTGAAACACTTTAAGTCAATATTTAGAAAATGGCTTTTAGTCATCTAGGTGGCTCAATTGGTTAAGTGTCAGACTCTTGATTTTGGCTCAGGTCATGATCTCAGAGGGTCATGAGACTGTGCCCTGTGTCAGGATCCATGCCCAGCATGGAACTTAAGATTCTCTTTCACCCTTGCCCCTCCCCCACCCCAGATGTACATATTCGCTCTTGCTTTCTCTCAGAAAAAAAGACAGAGAGAGAGAGAGAGAGAGAGAAAAAAGAAAGAAAGAAAGAAAGAAAGAAAGAAAGAAAGAAAGAAAGAAAAAAGAAAGAAGAAAGAAAGGAGAGAAAAAGAAAGAAAGAAAGAAAAAGAAAGAAAGAAAGAAAGAAAGAAAGAAAGAAAGAAAGAAAAAAGAAAGAAGAAAGAAAGAAAGGAGGGAGGAAAAGTAAAATGGTTTTTAAGATTTGAGGTGATACTGTCTAAAAATCTCTACTGCAGTTTTAAAGGTAAAAAGTAGAAGTTCAACTTGGAAATGTATTTTCTTCATTGAATGAAAAAATAGGCAAAATTACCTGAAATACTTCAGTCTATGGAACTTAGTGATTGATTTAAAAATCCCAGACAACAGAAAGGCTAGGAAGAATCAATATCGTATTTCTCAGAAATCCTCAATCTTAAAACTAAATGTTATGAAATACAGAATTTTGTAGACGACCAGATTTTAAAAAATGTATTTTATTGCCACTAAATTCCCAACAATAGATTATATGATGGATACATAGTTATTGAGGCAGAAAAAAAAAAACTCACAATATAATTTGAAATTTAAAGGCATTATAACATGCCATATGCAATTAATTGCTGCCATATCTAGCTGCATGAAGAACATTGATAAATGAAAAGCAAGGAGACAATGAACACAGAACAAATAAGGATGAGCTATAAAATCCACAACTAATTCTTCCATGCCAGTCAAAGTTCAAGTGAGGATTATTTAGGCTATGGCATTAGTTTGAGTTATTTTAGTTGACCTTCAAAGAAACACTAAGACCACGTTAAGAGGAAAGAAAAAGTATTGTGGATATAACTGAGAAGTCTAAGAGGTAGATTCTGGCCCAGGTATATTTAGGAATCCAGCAAAGTCATCACAGCTCTTCCTCTCTTGTCTGTGTGACAACTTCATGTCCAGGTAAGCTGTCCCAGTATGATGGCAAATACGGCCACGGGGGCTCAAGACTTTGCTCCGAGCTCAAGATAATTTCCAAACAGCCTCTGTTATAAAAGTGCTCTCAGAAAAAAAAAAAAAACAAAAAACAAAAACAAGACAAAAAACCCGAAACTGTAGAACTGTGGCCAAGGGGATAAGGTTTGTCTGGCCAGAATGAGTGTCATGATTACCCATCTGTAAGGCCTGGAAGAGGTAGTTGTGGGTAAGAATGAGAGGGTACATGAAAAGACATGTATATTTGTGGGGAGAAGACAGGAACCTGAAGGAAATATGTGACCCATGATTCAATTTTCTCTTTGAACAAAAAGGCAAGTTTCACTGTGGAAAGTGTGTGAGGGTGTTCTGGGGGCAAGGGTGCCCAGGAAGGCTTGAGGGAAGTGGTGAAAGTAATCTTTGGAATGCCACTTGGAGGGTGAGGTGGGGAGAGTCACATTTTCACCAAGCAAATTTCTATAAAGGGAGCCCAATGTCAGGAAAAACTGTGGATTAAGAGTTATTTTGGGGGTGCCTGGATGGGTCAGTTGGCTAAGCGGTGGATTCTTGATTTTGGCTCAGGTCACGATCTTAGGGTCTTGGGGTTGAGCCCTGCCTCAGGCTCCTTGCTCAAAGGGGAGTCTGCCTGAGATTTTCTCTTTCCCTCTCCCTTCACCGCCAATCCCCCCCCCCCCCACACACACACTCTGTCTTTTTGGAATAAATAAACAAATCTTTTTTAAAAAAGACTTATTCTTATATAAACCAATCACAATGTCTACCCCATGTGTGGAGTTAACAACTAAGTCTGTTTTTCTGATTAATTGTCAAATATCTAAGTTGGTAAATCCTATTATAAGTTGCATGACTCGTAAGCTTTCTTCCTTGGAAATGGCAAGTAAATGCCTTGTTTTATCTCTAAAACTCACATACTGAAATGAGATTATGCAATCATATTCAGGCTGTTATCTTCCATTATGTATGATGTCATGGTACTTTGGTCCTATAAATTTTACAAGACATGCTCTATTGACTCAAAAAAAAAAAAAAAAAAGAAAAAGAAACCCTCTCTTTTGAGAACAAACATAAAAGATGACAAAATTTTCTCTGATTACTCTGTGCTCACTGGAAGGAGAAAGAAAAGTGGATGTTCCTACAGAATCATGGATTTGATAACAAGCTCTAATTTAATCATGGATTTGATAACAAAGTCTAATTTAATTCGAGAGTGTTACAAATGGGAATGGTATTCCAGATGGTGCTCCCATAACTAGCTAACAACAGATTTGGGGTATAATAATGATTTCTAAGCCACTGCTCTTTTTACAAAATAGATCTTCATGACCCGAGCATGGCATTGCTCTAGATTTTAAGCATAAATATAGGGAACCAGTAGTTTTAGTTTCTCTTTCTCAATCCGTAAAATTTATTAGCATTATCTTGGAGCTGTGAAACTGTGCAGGCATAGGAGTAAATAATATGAATGTACTGAGAATGTGGGTGTGTATGTGCACACATGTGCATGTGCAGGTCAGCATAAGAAGGAATGAGAGATAGAAGGGTGATGTAGCTGACGACTTTGGGTGGGTGTTGGCAGGATGAAGTTGAATCCCATAACTATTGTGATATTCTATCAATTGAGTCGTTATTAAATATCTGTGATACATAAGAAAATAGACTAGATGGGGGGATGGATAAAAATATAATACTTTTTAATATTTGGGAATTCAATATATAATTACTCAAGTACTTTAAATAAAAGTGTAAAGCAGTATTTGATAAATTACTGGGTAATAGTGAGCTGGAGTGGACTGAGTTTTGTTAAAAAAAATGAGGTGAGATTTCTCTCTGCCTCTGTCAATAAATGTAACTATTCCTTTAATTTGTTGGCTGCTTTATTGGACATGACAAACAAACAGGCATTAAGTATAGACAGGAGAGTAAATACTCTGATTATATCTCACTTAAACATAATCTTAAGGGGCCCCTGGGTGACTTAGTGATTGAGCATCTGCCTTTGGCTCAGGTTGTGGTCCCGGGATCCTGGGATCGAGTCCCACATTGGGCTCCCTGCAGGGAACCTGTTTCTCCTTCTGCCTATGTCTCTGCCTCTCTCTTTCTGTGTCTCTCATAAATAAATAAATAGAATATTTAAAACAAACAAGCAAACATAATCGTAGGTAACAGTAATTTCATACTCATTGTTCTGGGTTGAATTGTGTTCCCCAGAAGATATGCTTAAGTCTTCATCCCTGGTACCTGTGAATGACCTCATTTGGAAAATAAGGTCTTTGCAGATGTAATCAAGTTAAGATAAGGTCATGCTGGATTATGGTGGGCCCTGATCCAATGACTGGTGTCCTTATAAGAAGTAAAAATTTGGGGTCTAGACACAGACACACAGGGGAGAAGACCATTTGATGACAAAGGCAGAGATTGGAACAATGGATCTTCAAGACAAGGAAACCCAGGGCTGCTGAGAACCAGCAGAAGACAGGAAGAGGCAAGGAAGATTTCTTCTCTACAACTTTTAGAGGGAGAAAGCTCTAGATTCAAACACCTTGATTTTAAACTTCTAGCCTCCAGAACTTTTTTTTTTTAATTTATTTTTATTTTTTTAATTAATTTTTATTGGTGTTCAATTTACCAACATACAGAAAAACACCCAGTGCTAGCCTCCAGAACTTAAGAAAAATAAATTTCTATTGCTTTAAACCACTCAATTTGTGATACTTTGTTACATAGCCCTAGGAAACAAATAGACATATTTTTTGGTGAATCTACCAAGGAAATACAAATGGAAAGTTAATCAAGAAAGAGTTATAGATAAGGAATTTTAGAGCTTTGGTACAACTTTCTCAGTTATAAATGAGGAAACTTAGGACTACAGAAATAACAATGACTTTCCCCAAACCAATTATGGAAAGCAGGGACTAGAATCCAGGTATCTTGCTTCCCATTCATTTTTTTTTCCTCTCATATTGTCCAAATGTATATGGGAAACATGTGTTCTGTAGAGATAAATTGGAAAAAGAGACTACAACTCCTGATTTGGACTTATTGTGTTAGGTCAGCAGGTTTGTGCCTTTCTTGAAAATAACATTATATCAAATTTTACTGTCCAGTATTCAATTACCTATCAAGGCTAATCCTTGAAATGAGAAACTGTGTTAGCACACCAAAAGCACTCACCCTTTTTCATTCTTCATTATTTTCACTTTTCCAGACTTTCTCATAAAAACAGATTCTTAGTTTTTTTTTTTTAAATCATTGTCTGGACAACTGGGGCTTTATAGAATTTAAAAGTCCCTTTAGGAGTAACTAAAAAACGTTTTTTTTTTTTTTTTCTATTTTTTAAGCAGGTTTTTAACACACAGTAACTGGACAATGCAGAAAACAGACAACCTGAGGAGGAAATTGTGTTTTCCCAGAGCTCTGTTCCATTGCTCTATCATGTAAGATCCAGTGCCATGTAAAAGATGCTTGATGTTATAATAGCTTATTTGTTTGACACATTGCCAAAATGCATAAAACATTTTTAAGAAATCACATACTACTAGAAATGTGAGAATGTATTTGGTCACTGGATGCTCACAGATTTAAGGTTTAAAAAAGGAACTTTCCCTATATCTGTACTTTTTATGGGGAAAATTAGCATTATGTGACCTAGCTCTTGTGTTAAAGGAGACTGAAGGTTTCTGGTATAAAATAGTCATAAAAATCTGCATTTCTAAAAATATATGTTAAGATGCAAAATTTGAGAGAATATGTTTTAATTTATAGACTTAGAGGTTTTGAGTTAATCATCTTGAAGCATGTACCCTAAAACACTGAAATCATTTTTATCATGTCTCAAAGATTTCCAAAAAGCTCAGATGGTCTGTCGAGCTCCTACTTTGTCCTCAAAATATATGTAGCTCCCACCTTTTTGCTCTCTTCTTCTCGATGCCATTTCTACTGTTCCTCAATTTGACAAATGCAGAACTGAAGGTTCTAGCCAACAGACCCAGTTTTCTCTTGAATGAAAGCATTAATCAAGGTGAAACAAAAACAGGGAAGGAGATGAAGGAGTGATAGTGTATTTTAAAGCCTGCCGCCTGATTTTCATTAGACATGCTGCTGGCTCTCTTTTAGGTCCACACTGATTTCTTCTGTTTCCAGGGCATGCCTGTGAGCATTTAGTCAATGGAGCATCTTTTGAATGTCAAAATATGACTTCTATTTTCTTACAGTCAAAACATAGAACTCTATCTTACACATGATCGAAGCCAAATGAATCATTTTCACAGTAAGAAGGTCTTCTTTCTCATGATTAATTCTATGTTTATTTCTTTCAACAAATCACATCAGCATACATGACATCATGTAATGGCTATGCCTCAGGCTTAGAAGGTCCACATGCTTACGTATAGCAAATAGTATTGTTGTATTACTCTGGTAACTAGCTCCTAGGGACCACTGTGTAGGCAGATCTGCAGGGGCCTCTGTGGCTATCATTAAGGGGGTTGTCTGGTTGCAGATGACTATGTTTAAAACTTCCAACCTATGAAATTCCCTGCCAGCAAACACCATCAGGCCATAAATGTAGTACAAATTGATTCAAATAACAGAATCGGGAAGCTGCTGGAATCTCTAAAGGCCATTTGATACTGACACATCCAAGCAGAGTCATGCCTGCTTCAGACAAGTAGGTCCCCGGTCTGATTTTAAAATTGTCCAGGACACTGAACAGTTTTGAGATTCTTATAAAGTCCCTACAGGAAGAGTGAACTTCTGGATAACTTACGTTGCACATCAATCTGTTTTCCCCTATGGCACCGTATAATTAGCTATCATAAAATTGACATTTTGTCGGTCTTCAATATTTTTCTCTAAAAGCAATGGTTCTCAATCCTGGTTGCACATTAGAGACATCTGGAGAGTTTTAAACAAACAAACAAACAAACAAACAAACAAACAAACATCTCAAACCCCACCTCAATTAAATTAAATCAGAATCTCAAAAACCAAAAAATTAAATCAGAATCTCTTTCCGCACTCTAGCACTGGTATTTTTAAAAGCTGTCAAGGAGATTTTAGTATGCTACAGGAGTTGAAACTACTGTCCTCATATGTGGCCTTTACTGGTGACATTAAATAGTATCTTTGTAGTCTGATAGTAGAATATTAGTTTTTGTTTGTTTATTTTTTTTAAATCCAAAGTTGCCCTATTTCACTCTTAGTTGTTTCTCTACAATTAGTTTTCAACACAACAGCCAGAATGATTGTTTTAAGATAACTGAGTTCATATTACTTCTCTAACTCAGAACAGCTCAAAGGCTTCCTACCAGTTAAAGTCTGAATCTACTGTGGCGAGGAGTTGTGATCCTTAGGACTGTATCTCCTACCACTCATGTGTCTCTCACATCACTCTTCCCACTGCATTTCTGGCCATTTCCAATGGCCAGGTGGGGTGCCTCTGTCAAGAACACCATTTCCCAGATTTTCACAGGCTAGTTTTCTCCCTTCTTTCAGGTTTGTCTATGCTCAAATGTCATCTCTGTGCAGAGATGTTTCCTGTCCAAAACAGCCACCTCCTCTCCCTGATTACTCTCCATCCACTTACCCTGATTCATTACACTTAATTAATAACTACAATAATACCCTTTGCGAACTAGGAGGCATCAAACTCTTTCTATCATGGGCCAGAGAGTAAATGTATTAGGTTTCACGTGTCTTATAGTCTCTGCCACAGCCACCCAATTCTGTTCCAGGGCAAAAGCGGCTGTTGACAATATGTAAACATGAACACAACAGTGTCCCAATAAGACTGTATTTAAAGAAAAAGCAGAGGGTCAGAGTTGGCAAGCAGCCAGTAGTTTGCTGACCCCTGCTGAATAAGTGAAGTCCTACCACATATTTAGGGTTTAGGTACTACGTTTTCTGTTACTGATATACCCTCTCTATTTGAAAAAATTCCAAATTAATAATACATCCAAGTGTAAGTTAGCAAACTTTAAGTGTAATTAGTATTTGCACCAATTTCAGCACTCTTTCAGTTTCTATTTGGAATATATATCTTGTGTGCTCTTTTTGAGTCAAAATTCCTTTCAGGGCTAAAACCCAACTTAAAACTCAAGTTCTTGTAGATTCTAGCACTTTAGGGGACTTGCAGCATATGTGACATAAAAAAACTACAACATGATCCCAGCCTGCTTCTCCCTCTGCCTATGTCTCTGCTTCTCCCTCTGTGTCTCTCATGAATGAATAAAATCTTCTTCTTCTTTTTTTTTTTTTTAAGTTACCATTAGTTGTTTGTGATTTCACAGAAAGAAGTGTTACATCATTTCATTAGTGGTACTAACCAGTTGAGGCATTCTTGGTGCCTCTGCCTTTCTTGAACCTGTTTAGTACAGGACAGAATGCTTTTCCCTTCACAATTCATTTGTGATAAAGAACATCATGATGGCTTTAGACACAATCACCTGGTAGAAATGATTTTTTTCCTTGACCTAAGCTCTTTGAACTTAGTCTAAGAATATTCTTCCCAGTAGGAGGACAACATAACCATAAAAAGAGTTCAGTGTTCCTGGAAGTGTATTCCAGTGAACACTGGATCTGTGGGATGATCATAGGTATGAGAATGGAAAAAGTCTTTGGTCAAATAAATTTGGGAGACACTGTTTCTTTACTGCAGGATTTTTGGAACATCCTAGTAAAAGTATATATGGCTACTTTTCAAGTATCTGTCAGTTTCAAGAAAATTCGTAAATACTCCAGCTGGAGCTAGAGTACTCGCAAGTTCCTTTCTGTTTTGATCATAGAAACCTGTTTTACTTACAGTGTATTTTGCAGACACAGGGCTCCATGAAATCTAACTTAAGGAAAACAAATTCTATGCTCACTAAAATTTATTTAATAATCTGTGAAGGCTTCCCTTGGTATCATTGAGTTTCACAAATACTACTGATACAAATTGCTTTGTTTATTATTATTATTATTTGAAAACATGTTAGTAAATATAAAGAAATATGTAGTTTGCCTATAAAAATCTCAACGTCCTTATCTCAGCTCTTGTTGATTAATTATGTATCTCCATGTAATGTCTAAAAAGAGTGATGTTACTTCTACATACTTAAAATTTTGGTAGAAAGTTAAAGGAGCTCTACGTATTTTTTTTTTTTGAAATGAATCAATCTAGTTCTTTTTCCATATAATATAGCAATACTTCAAAGTTAGCCATAGTGGTGAGTCCTAAGAATAAAAGCTCAGGAAGAAAGGAGTGTTCATGGGACTTTAGATGAAAAAGTACACCTGAGGAATGCTGTGACTAGTAAGAAGGAAGGAAGTCAATTTTAAAAGACAGGAGAAGTGACACTACTTCTCTTCAACAGTAATTTCCTTTTCACTTTACTACTTAGCATTTTGTGTCAAACTACTTTGACTCTTTATTCACTATCCACATATATGCTCAGAAATATTCTCTAACAACAGTACTTTATTCATACCTCCTCAGAAAGTGAATTCTAATGATATATGATATAAACAAACAGTCCAAACTTAAAATATATCCTGGGATAATTCTACCGAACTTTCATTATGAAAAATTTCATTCATCTTCAGTATATTCAAAGCCCCCAAATGGACAAATAAACGTGCAGGACTTGGAAGCCAGAAGAAACATAGTATTCTGTATAAATTTTCTTCATCCCCATTTTGTTCTATTGCCCAGTTTGAGTTGAAACTAAAGGAGAATATGAGAGTAATTTCAGGAGACTAGGTTTGCTTTCCCCTTAACATTCATTACCTATAGTTCTTTTAGTATTAAAAAAATTAGAGCTAGAAATACCTCCAAAACAACTATAACAAAAACTTTAGAGAAATAATATATAAAGATGTTATAATTCTAATGTCTTGAATTTGTTTGCTATACACATTTGTCGACCACTCCATGATTTTTTAAATTATGCTGAATTGATATAAAATCACTCCCGATGGCCATTGGAAGCTTCAAGTTCTAGACTCATTAATGCTTTATCAAAGTGTTCAAGCAAATATTAATTTCAAAGAATATTAATATTAACTAAGAATTAATATTAAGGATTCTAGGGGTTATTTAATTAGAGAAATACAGACAAAAAGATATTTTCAGAGAAGATGTAGTACATATATTTTAAAGATTTTATTTATTTACTTGAGACACAGCATGAAAGAGAGAGCAGGAGCAGGGGCTAGGGGTAGAGGGAGAGGGAGAAGCCAATACGTTGTTGAGCAGGGAGCCCAATCTCCCTGCTTGATCCTGGGACCCTGGGATCATGGCCTGAGCCAAAGGCAGATACTTAACTGACTGAGCCACCCAGGTACCCTGAGAAGATGTAATACACTCTCAGCCTTTGTATGATAGTGAGCATTATGACTATACAAATGGCAGCTGTTGTGTTGCATTTCTATTGCGTGTCTTTGCTAATGAGTGCCTCTGTTCCCTAAGCTAATATCAAATATTTGGCATTTCTCTCCTCCCTTTTACCCAGGATTTACCGTTCTTATTTAGGTGCAAGCTTAGCCACCAATATCCTGTAGCCATTATATTAGTCAAGTCTGTGATATAAATACACAAATATATATTGTAAGCTTTAATGTAAATTCATAATGCACAAATTCTTCTTAAAAAGCAAAGCAAAACTATTTCAGAATCATAAACTCAGAGGATAGGCTTTGAATTCCCAGTCTCTAGTAGATCAAATCAAATGAGTGACAGAGAAGTTTGCAAAGATTGATGTGGTAGGTTTAGTTGCATTCTACACTTTCATAGGAATGAAGAAAATCTCTGTTAAAAACTTTAATGTGTTATTTTTAAGACCAAAATAATATTGACTTTTTGATTAATACAAGCTACCATATTTTTCTTCTCACAAATTTGTCTTGATCCAGTTATTTTTTTATTATAAAATATCATTCCACTGCACTCTGCACTCTAAAATTACAAGCATACAAGCAACTATTATTTGGTGTTAGAAGAGATTTCAGGGTGATTAACTGCAGTATTTAGTGACTGTTATGGTTTATGAAAATTTTCGATGCAATTTGAAAAACAGTCATCTCACTTTAGTAGTAAGTTTTTGCTTTATCTCTAATTACATTTCTTATTGGTTTGTACATTTCCATTTTCTTCATTTCTCTAACTGGAGGCTTTTAAATCCGTAGTCCCATTTTTCTTCACTGACATGACATTCATAAACCAATAGTCATAATACTCATATATGATTCTAGACTTTTCCCTTATTTCTCCTCAAATGTTTACTCCATGGTATCTAACACAGTGCAGGGAATATGTATTTATTCATTGCTGAGTCACCTGTTCTTTTAGGTCTTATTGTTGATATTTTGATTGTAAGGCTGTTTTTCTCTCCTTGCTTTTAAGGTTACCTTTTTGAATTTTAAGTTTTATTACAACGTCCCTAAAAGTGAATATCATTGTATTTATTCTTAGTATTTTTAACATTCTTGAAATTGTCTTTTATCTGTTTTTGTAAAATTCTTGACCATATTGTCTTCAACTTTTGCTTCTGTCCTTTTTTTCTATCAACTCACCTCTGGAAATTAAATTATTTGTTGCTAATATATTTTAATATCACATTTTTAAGAATTATATTGTTTTATCTGTGAATAAGTCTGGCTGCTAGTGATTTTCTAGGTCACTTAGTTAAATCTTTTGTAAAACTTGCCTATTAAAATCTTAATTCCAGTCACATAGATTTTTACACCTAGAATTTCCATGTGATTCTTTAAAAATTTTTTTATAAAGGATTGATTTTGTTTTTAGAGAGAGAGAGAGAGAGTGTGTGTGTGTGTGTGTGTGTGTGTGTGTGTGCATGAATGGTAGTGGTCAGCGGGGAGAAGCAGGGGAAAGGGAGAGAGAGAATCTTAAGCAGGCTCCATCCTGAGGATGGGCTCGACCTCACAACCTTGAGATCTATGACCTGAACTGAAATCAAGAGTCTAATGCTTAATCCACTGAGCCACTTACGTGCCCCCACCCTCAATTTGATTCTTTTTAATAGATGTCTCTGGTGAATTTTATGGATATCTCTGTTAAAATTTCCTATTTTATTGTTTGTTCTCTTCAATATTCTAACTAGTGTTTAAAAGTTTATGACTGGTAACTTTAGATCTAGATCTAAATCTAGATCTATCTAGATCACTTGTGGCTCTATTCCTGTTATTTGCTTTCTTTTGCTCCTGTTTCTCAGTATGCCTGGAAGTTTTTTTTTAATGGATTGAAGATTTTTTCATTTTTATACTCATCTCTTCTTCATTTCATTTGAAGTTTCTGGAAAAATTAATTTGTAGAAAACATACATATAAATTGCATTATGTCTTTGAAGGCATGCAGCATAAATAGCTCTTGTATAGTTGTTTATTCAGCATGTGCATACATTATGAGATTTTAGAAAAAGGTGTTAGAAGCCTATCAGATTAAATATGCTTTCTGTTGCTTATCCAGATAGTAATAACTCTAGTTTTTCAAACCCAAAGTTAACTTGTCTTTCATAGTCTATTAGATAGGAGATAACTCCAGTGTGAGTTTCCCAGAGGTTCCTGGACATTTCTGATAATCTATTAGAAATTTTGAATGAAATATTGTAGAGACTCAGGATAACAGTTTCTTCCTCCAGAGAGAGTTCAACCTATTTGCTGGTATGCATCTATAGTGGGGACAAATCACATTAATTGAATTAGGAACTGAATTATCTTTTGGATAAGTTGAAGTCTTAGTAAGATTTATTGTCCCTAAGGCTCTCCCCTTCCAAGTATGTTACCCTCCAGGGGTCCCAAATGAGAGCTGAGGGTTTATTAAGCAATTTCTCCTTGGTTTAACTTGAACATCAGTTTTTCTCTCAGCACCATATGACTTCTGGAAGCTCTTCTTCACTTCTTGCTCTTTGGTGCCCCAATAGGCTTATAATTCGTTAATGCCCTGAATATAACACCTTGAGTGTCAGCCCCAATATCTTGTGCCCCCTTCTCCATGGCATGTATCCCTCATGTCCTGGCTGCTGTGACATCTCTCATTGCCAATAGTTGTCTTTTTAAATATGAGACTACTAAAATTTTGCTGCCTTCTTGCATTTTAGCAGTGGCTGTCTTCTTTGTTCTCTCTTTTCTCTCATCAAATGCTTGAAAGGATGAGGTAATAGTCTGAGAAGAACATCATCACCTTACAGCAGTTGGGGCTACCTCTCCTCAATTACCTTGTTTCTGATATCTTGTATACTAATCGCTACCTGCTTCAATAGCTCCTTGATGTCTTTGAAATATGTAGAGTTTCTTTTTTATTTGTTTTCTAGTATTACTATTATTTTTGGTGGGAACATTGGTTTGCTACAAGCTATTCTATCCCAGGCAGAATTTGAAATCTCTATGTGGTTTTAAGTTGGCAGATTCTCATAGACTTAATGAAAACTTGAAAAATTAAACTCTGTCACAGTTTTGGAAAAAGTTGGAACGAGGTTCCTGACCTGAAGTATTAAACTGATGTTTCAGAAGAACATATACATATTGAATCCTAGAATGTAGTAAAAAGGAGACCTAAAATATAAATACATTGTATCTTTAGAAAAATTTACCGGAAAAATGAGACTACAGAAGACAAAAGCAAAATATGAAAAATATATGAAAATATAATTAGAGAAGAAAATTATTTCCCTAACATTTTCTAAGATAAGTTTCAAGTAATTGGTGGTCTTTTAATACCTTTATTTTGGATTGGCTTGTATAGAAATTCAGCTGAATCAACATCATGTGGGGAAATACATGATTTTACACAAGCCTATCCTACTCCTTTCACTTTTTTTTGTGGAACTTGTGAACTGAGTGATTTTAATTTGGGGACTGTTTGGCGAGAGGGAAGCAGGTGGAGAGATTGAGAGACAGTTGTTTATCTGCTTCATGGTTTAATCTTATTGCAAGCTTTTGGTGTCTTCCACTTCTGTTCACATCAGTAAGCATTTGGCCCCAGATTGCTATATTCATTTCATCTTTGACCAGGAAAAGAAAGCAGAATTGTTTTGGAGAAGAGGAGGGAGGGTAAATCAGTGATCTGAAGAAGGAAGCAGGAAGCTCTAGGCACTAACAAACACAAGCCTGTGCTTCAGAGATAAAAGTACAAATACATAGTCTCTATCTTCACAGAACTTGTAAACCAGAGAATGGAACAATAACTGCGGAGCTTAGAGTAACTGCCTTTCTACCCTATATATAGACACAGAGTAAGGAGCCACTCATTATTAAAGCCATCACCTAGAACAACCCAAAGGAGTAGAACATCTGGTTAGCTCCACAAAAACCACAGTAATGAGTAGGGACAAGATTAGTATCTATGACATGCCAGTGACTACAGACTTAACCAGACATTATTGTAGGGAGGCCTCTTTTTTGAGTGATATCATCCTACTCTGAGGTGTAACAGCTGAAAAAGGAAAACAAAACAAAAATAACCCAGACGTCGCTCCTTTTCTAGATTAAAAACCTGAAGAATCTGCATACTCAGCACCCAGGAGTTTTTCCAGGGAGCCAGACTTAATTCAGCATAGCAATGTGCTACTGAGAAATACAAACAAATACACATTTCAAACCCTTGTGTCCATATTTAACATACTTCATTTCTAAGGAAGACTTAGAGAATTTTAGGAAAAGATCTGGGGAATGATGTAAGTCATTATGGAAAGGGATGGTTATTGGTACATGGCTGTAGGGAAAGATTTGGTAGCAGATCAATTATAAATCAGGAAAGTCATATTAAAACAAAAATCTTTTGATTTGTCTCCTAAAAAAAAAATATCGGGCAGCCTGGGTGGCTCAGCAGTTTAGTGCTGCCTTCGGCCCAGGGCCTGATCACAGAGTTACAGGATTGAGTTCCACTTCAGGCTCCCTGCATGGAGCCTGCTTCTCCCTCTGCCTGTGTCTCTGCCTCTCTCTCTCTCTCTCTCTCTCTCTCTCATGAATAAATAAATAAAATGTTTTAAAAAAATTAAAATAAAATAAAAAAATAGGTCCCCAGTGGCTAGTTGGCCCTAAATTAGCTTTATGGTATTCAGTGAAAGAATGGTAAACTCTCTCGAATGAATAAAAAATAAAATAGACAAGTCTTCTATAACTGAGAAAAAGAAACATGAAAATGAGACAGAAAATATTTGCCTTCAATACCAATGAAATTTCTACCTTGCTCTCTTATGGTCATGGTACCATTTAGGCAACAATCTTCAGGGATGTAAAATTTAGGATATAATGTATTTCAGCAAGACTGTAACAGAATTTAATCTCATGCATAATATACAACTTTGGGCATTAAAATACATTGATTTATTTTCCTTCTCTGTTACTTCCAAATTGTGAGAATTGAAAAAATAACACTCATTTCTTGTTTTCATCTTCTGATTTCCACAAACCCTTCCCAATGGGCAAAACTTGTTGGAAACCATGGCCCAAGACTGTTCATTTAGTTATGACTAACATTTAAATCATCATACACTGGAGGCAGAAACCTTTGGCCCTATGTAAATTAAACAAAACAAAGCAAAAACCAGTACAAGAAAAAAACAAAAGAAAACTAGGACTCAGCTCTCATGTCTCTTTTGACTTTAAAACACTATTCCAAATTTTTACTGTGTTCAGGGCTCAAGTTTTCAACTGCATTGACTAAGATGTATGCTATGAGTCTTGATTTACTAGCAATGTTTTCTCAAAATGTTGATTTTTGGAATCAGAAAACGGTTCATTTCCTGCAGAAATAAAATGATCACTCTGGAAGTGTACTCATCTCTAGGATTGATATTAAAATATATGCTTTTTACTAAACATTTGTGTGTGTGTGTGTGTGTGTGTGTGTGCATTTGCTGTTAATATCATCTTATTCTTATATTTTCTTGTTAGGTATATGATTTATGAATATCAGTTCTTTTTGTGACATTGCATAATATCTATTTGGCATAAATTGGATTTGGTTCAGGTGAATGCATGGTTATGAAGAATTGGTCTGCAATACATTTTCTAATACTCAACTAGTAAGTGGTATAGACAGGAGTCATGTCCAGGCAATCTGACTCCAGAGCTTTTACTTTTTACTACCTCTCAATATTATTTCAAAAAAGAAAAATGCAAGTTGTTTATTAGATATTAGGTCTTTTTTTCCTTCTAGGTCATAAATTTACAACAAAATCTTTTTCCTAGATCTTGTCAATTTTGGTTTATGCAGAGAATAGGCTGAGAGTTAAAGTACATGATCATGTAAGAAAACTTTAATATTGGCTGCCATTTTGGAATAGGTGTTGTAGTATTTACTTGTCTTTTATTTTTTATTTTTATGTTTTATTTTTTCCAGTCAGCGCAGCTAAATTGATATTCATGATTTTTTGAGAATACTTTGTGAATTATTATAGCATGAAAGTGTCCTGCTTACTTATTTAACATTTTTCAGAAAAAAAGCATGGACACTCTTTCAGGTTCTAAGAGAATTTAGAATGCTATACATGTAATTCCTCCTAAACTTTGCCCCCAGTATACTGAAATATAAGTTCAGGGTATTGACAGCACAGATAAGTAAACGTTAATAAATTTTTTGTTCTGAACAACAGGATTTTAAAAATAAAACTCATCTTGAAAGCTACTTCTAGTCGACTTGGTCAACATCAGTGATTATGACAGGCTTCTTACCAGGTGACTCATTCCCTTTGCAATTGCTCAGTCCATGGTATGCCACTGTGGATATCTACTTACACTCACATGGAAAAAAAGGTTGGTAATGAATCATGAAACCCTGGAATATAAGCATACTTTTAAGCAAAATACATGGGATTTCCCAGGGTTGAAAAATGGTTTGTCTCCTGTATCTCCTGAAATATTTTTTTGGAATATCATCTACATTATCCTTAAAATTAATCCCATCCTCATCCTTCCTCCATAATGTTTAGTGTTTAATTTTTTCCTTTTAATTTCAGAAATTCTATCTCAGTTTGGAACATTTTTGGTGCAGTTGATGTTGTTTATAATATACTGCCAGAAATGTACAATAGCAGACTTGACAAATAAGGGTAACAACATTGTTTCTTGACCATTTTCTGGGAACTACAGGGGGTTTGGGGGGCATCTGTGCTTTCCTATTATGAGTCCCTTTAGCCATTTTCTTTTGAGACCAGGATGCATACAGGCAACTGAGGCTCATTTGCAGGCATTTCATGGATTACTGAGGAAGCCAATTTAATGAGCATCTTGTACCTTACAAGCCACAACCATTCCAGAGGTTAACCTTATGAGGCAATTAAGAAAAATCATCCCAGTATTGTGAAATGACCTAGAATCAGAGATCACTGGCCTTAACAAAGACTCTTTTTATGTAGAAAGTTAAGTATACAGTTGGACTTGAGCAAATAATAGTCTTTGGAGATGTGGAGATTGGCACATAGCTCAGCTCCAATGAAGTTGATATAATCGAAAGAAATAGAAGTAACCTTTGCCTCTGCAAGAAGAATAACAAGAAAGGGCCATTTGGAATTCATGAGACGTTCTTTCCAATGTCAACTGAGGGAATAACTGTCTTTTTCAAAGAGGCGATTGTCTTGATATTTGTTTTAGTTAATGCAAGAAATGCAATTTCCAACTTTTATCTGTTATTTAGTGGATATTGTATGCAAACATAGGACAGAAATCAGGAATCTGACACAAAAGATGCGAATCCTGTGTTGCCCCTTTACATACTAATGGCAAGTTGTTATGTGTTATGTGATGTGAATAAAAAATAAAAATCTTGATCAAAAACACAAAGGAATATTCTCTAACTGAAGAATACTTTTCAATGTAGTGACAGATATAACTTTGTAATACCAGATTACAGTTTTCTTTAACTCTACATTTATTATGGAAGTCCCAATAATTGTATGTGCTATTGGGATTGTCAGTTTTTATTCCCCAAATCTTATGATAATATACAATTCTTATGATCATATTTTTATAAACTTAAAAACATAATTAAAAAAATCAAAGACAAATTCTACATCAAAACATTAAAAATCAGGGTAATGAAACAGGTTTAGTTTTAAAAGAGAATTAGAATATGAAAAGTAGATTTATTTTTAACTGAAATCATAAACTTTATTTTCTGAACATTTTTTTCTTTTTCTAGTATATAACTTAATGATGTTTTGATGACTTTTTATTTTAAGGGTACAAAGTTTTCCTTAATAAGTCTTGCAAAATTAATGGCCACAAACAATTTTTTTCCAAATAAAATGATCATCACAACAAAAAGAAAAGATATACATATACATATGTCAGATTTTCTTAAGATTTGAGATAAAGGAAGACAGAAATTGAATAAATTTGAGAAAACAAAATATATAATTATCTTTTGTCAGATTTTTAAAAAAGATTTTACTTATTTATTCATGAGAGACACACAGAAAGAGAGGCAGAGACACAGGCAGAGGGAGAAGCAGGCTCCATGAAGGGAGCCAGATGTGGGACTCGATTCGGGACTCTGGGATCATGCCCTGAGCCAAAGGCAGATGCTCAACCGCTGTGCCACCCAGGCATCCCTCATTTGTCTGATTTAGGTCACATTAAATTCATTTATTTGCTATTTCTTAATCAGACTTTGCTGACATTAAGCCTGACTTGTTTTCAGTTGCACCCAACCTCCAATTTTGCTTGAGAGCTTTAGAAATCTTAAATAAAAGATGAAAGAAGACTCCAGCAGCAATGGTTGAAGGGTTATTTAATGGAAAAAGTTAAGGAAAATTTAAGATACAAAAATCACTTTTTTTTTTTTTTTTAGAGAGGGAGGCATATGGAGGAGGTACAGAGGGAGAGAGAGACTCTTAAGCAGGCTCCAAGCTTGAAACCTGCGGCAGAGCTTGATCTCACAACCGTGAGATCATGACTGAGCCAAAATCAAGAGTTGGACGCTTAACCAACTGAGCCACCCAGGCACCCTAAAATAACTTTTTAAAATAAATATATCTTTATAACTATATTAAAATTTAATTTTTGAAAATTGTACCAGATCATAGTTATACCTACATTTGTCAATAATTTGACTAACTTTACATCTGTTCTGAAAACTAAACATCACCCAGAGTAAAAGAGTAACTCAACTCATGTTCTTCTATGTAAGGGTATAGGAGATACTGAAACCTTTTTCACCCGATATTAAAATATCCAGATATCTTCATGTCAAATTGACAATGTGATGGCTACAGATTTTACTTTTCAACCATTTCCTGAAGCATTAGATACAAATAGCTATCATATAAGCACCAGAAGAAAACAAAGTGGCTAAATGAAATTATTTTTCTGTTCTCCAACTTGAGCTGCTTCCGCGTATACTACAGTGATCCCAAATGATCTTAGAATTCAAGCATGCTTGCCCTGGAACCTTGCATGTAGCAACAGTCGTAACCAAGACCTGAGAATGTTGACTTAGCTGCACATATAATCAATTCAAACTATGCTGATCTCACCTGACCAAATCTTGAGTCTCACAGTTAGTGTAAACCTACAATCATACATGCTTGGTGGTTCTGGGGCTTCTGGGTTACCTCAGTGGGACATTCCAATGACAAGTTTGTCTATCACAGCTGTATTTGCTCAGCTACATCCATAGCCAAGCTGACTGTATCTTCCAAATGAGAATGAATGTAATATGAGTAATAATAATGAAACGACAATTTTGCCTTATAGTTTCTTGCTTTTATTCCTTTCAGAATGAATTCAGTTTTCACATTACGTGTTCTTCACAATAACCTACCAGACAATTTACTCCTTATTTGAACAGAAGAACTGAAAAATAGGTAAGTAACTAGCCCACATCACAATGAATCTCTTCAGTATTTCCATCAGAATCTGTATATAAAATATGTTTAAAATATAAAACTATTTGTAAAATAAAAAGGAATGAAATATAATTATGTAAATGTAATAATTAAAATGATCATTTTATCAGAAAAGATTAATAAAGCAGAGTCATTTATATTCCAGTTTTTGTCTGTTTTAATTATGAAAATAGAGAATTTCCTTATATGCTTACTAACAGAATAGATGGGCCAGAGTATTTTGTTTTTTCTCAGAGAGAAATGTTTACTGAGTCTAAACTAAACCACTAATTCATTTGTCTGGTTTAAGAAAGCGTATCTCATTGGAAATCTCATGACTATTCTCAAAAGAATTTATAGGAATGCCACTACTCTGGTTAGGTTTTCTTTTTATTCAACTTCCTATAATTTGAAATTCAATAGTGCTTCATTACCATTGTAGAAATGTTATTATTTTATAGTTAAATGTTATTGCAAAGATGACTTCTTTATCTGCTGAAATATATATTAGAATATCTGCTAAAATATGTATCAGGGTGTAAAAGATATTAATTTCAGCTAATTGTTTAAGCAAATAAATACATGTAAAATATGACTGCCTTCATTTTTCTTCATGTCCACTGAGCTGACAACCAAAAATTGGGAACACATTGCAAAAGTTTTCTCAGATTGTTAAATTACTTTATGTGCTAAGGTTTAAAATTCTCTTCATGGTTAAATGATAAAATTAAAATGTGTTAGTTGCCATTATACTAGCATTTCTTGAATATGACATTTTAAAAGAGTGTGGTGAAAAAGGCAGAATTATTTGTTGGACTACGTGCAGTTTGGCTTGTTCATGTAGTTCCAAAAAACAAATGTTTGTCCAACAAAATGCTGAGAATCATGTCTCCTGGGAAACTTATACAAGGTCATAGTTTCAAGAGCATAAAAAAAAAATCTTATAAAAGCAAACTAGCATGTAATGTGAGAAAGTAAAAAAGTGTTTGGGGAAAAGTTTGATTCTGTTGACTGAAACATCTATTTAGAAAAAATAAGTTACTGTCTTCTTAAAATACTATATTTGCAAACATATTCACATAGTGATAATCATGTTTCAGCAATATTACAGAGAAAAAGGAGGAGTTAGCCTTGGAAAAAAACTGCCTGAGGGGTATATAACCAAAAAGAGAGAGTGAAAGCTTAGTATTTGTGGAATACACAGTATTGGGACAGTTTGCTAAGGGGGAGATAGGTGGTAAAGATTATGAAGGATAGACACGTGTGGCTAGGATCCTGGTGGTTTCATTCACTACTGAATCCCTGTGTGCTGTGTGCCGAGTGCCTGACATGTGGAGGACTCTCAACAATTACTTCTTGAATGATTGAATGAGTAAAAATAAACAAACTAGTTAGACAAAGGCGTGATCATTGATTTGATATCAGAATTTGTACACAGTTCATCACCTCAAATTAGGTGAAATGACTCCTCTGTTTATAAATTGAACAAAAATGACCCCTCTGTTAATAATAGCAAGTATTACAAACAAACATCACAAGCATGAAAATATTTTCCCTTGGTAAAGGAAAAGGAAGGAGATGGCATGCCGTACAAACAGAATCATTTGTGTTCAGATACCCACATTGTACAATCATTGCCTACACAGAAACATACTTGACTGGCATGTTAAAACGTGAGTATCACATCATGTTACTCTTCTCTTCAAAACTTTCAAAAGGCTCACATGACATTTAGGGTAAGAGCCATGGATCCCAAAGATCCTCACTTCTTGGAGCTTATCTCCTGCAGGCTTCATCTACCTCACTCTGCTCCAGCCACACTTGTCCCCTCCCCCACAGCTATTTCAAGCCTTTCCTGCTCGCTGGGCACGTGGACTCTGCAGCTCTCTTACCCACATCCACACCAGCAAAGCTGGCTCACTCTCTCGTGTCCTTCAGGTGTTTACTCCAATGTTACCTCATTGAGGCATTCTTTGGCAACCCTGTCTAAAATTGCATTTCCTATATTTTTCCTGCCTTTTTTTCATGTGATAAGTATATAGTGATATACTTTAACACATATTCTATTTATATTTACCTCTACAATGTAAGCTTCATGACAGTAAGATTTTTTGTCAGTTTTGTAGTTGATTTGTCTATTGCTTGTATCCTAAACCAAATGTTGTTTGGAATACAACATATGCTATATTAATGAATAAACAAATGAACAGGTAAACCAAATTCTTAAAAATTGGGGGGCTTTCTGGTTAACTTTTGTTTCCAAACATTTAAAAGATGCAAATTGATTGAAATGATAAATATTAAATGAAATGGTAATAATTAAAAAGAAAAAAATAGCTTTGTGTCTAAAAAAGGAAAAATATCATTTCTTTTCCAGGTATCATGAAACAGAGTTTTTGATAGCAGAAAAATCTTACATTGGGCACTCTTAATCTGGAGTACATGGATCCTTAACAATTTTAGAAGGGATCTCTGAACCTATATATTTTGGGGCCAAATTTTGTTAGGTATAGTACTTATTTCATGGATAAGATGGACTATAGCCTCCGTGAGGCTATAGTAAACTCAAAGACAATGTTTACAAAAGTATGGTCTCTTTACCATCTATGGTGGTATAACCAAGGCGAGGGGGTGCTTATACAAACTGTATACTCTTGGGCCCCTCTCCAGACATACTGAAATCAGAATCTCTGGAAGATTGACCTAAGACATTATGTTTTGAAATAAATTTCCAGTTGATTTTTATCAAAATTTTATTTTCGGATTCCCTGCCTCCAGTAGGTGGTGATCTCCAAAATATGACAAGCATTTCCTATGGTTGTTTCCCAGATAACACAGTGTCACTTACATCTGATTGTCTTAGCAGACCAATGAGGTCTACAAAGGTAAATAGCTATTCTCCTCATTTCCCTGGCAAGGGGACCGATGTTTGAGAAACAATTTGACCTAGTTCTCACAGTTACGTCCAAGGTTTTTTCACTGCTTTTACTTTCTGAAGATGAGGTACTTCCACAAAGAATTCAAAAGGGTCTTCCTAATATTGTAGACATAGCATTTCTAATAGTTCTCAAGATACTGAATTTTTCAATGTTATCAAGTAGAGATATTGAGCAAGGTAGATAAAGCCACCCAGGCAAAATGAAATTGCAGAAGAACTGTATGATACCTCTATATAGTTTATAAACATTTGGGCCTCTTCTTCTCTAGGTGGTCCCCTTATGTTGCATCCCTCACTGTTCCTGATCACTTTGCCCTTTTCTTTGCAATGATTTTTACTTTCATGACCAGCATCACATATCAGTGCTTGCAGACCAACAGTTTCACATGTAAAGTTTCAGCCTTGCCTATACTGCCCATGAAAGTAAGATTTATGTGCTTATATTTCTTTTATATGGGACTTGATATGAGGTAGATACCTCAAATAATATGGTTTCTGTGATCCCTCAAGTCTGAAAGCTGGGATCAGATCCAAACATAGTTTCACTAACATTGATTGAGTGCCTATCACAATACTGTTCTAGGTACTTGCACAGACTGTCCGCCTTTATATTAAGCTGCAGAAAATCAGTTTAAGACAACATAATTAAGCCTGCAGTGTTATCAATAGATTTGAATGGATCACTGCTTATTTTCTAGTTGCCATAATTGAAAACATGGCCCATTTTTAGAATACGACCTTAATTATGGCTTACTTGATCTGCATTAACAGAAAAAAATTGCATCTAAAATCTTTGTTCTTGATACATTTCTATTTCTGTGCATGATTCTTTGGTTGCACTCGGCATTTTATTTTATTTATTTGAGAAAGAGGGAGAGAGAGAGAGAAAGAAAGAGAGAAGGAAAGGGAAAGGGACAGAGAATCTGAAGCAGACTCCATGCTGAGTGCAGAGTCCAGCACAGGGTTCAATCCCACACCCACAAGCTCATGACCTGAGCCAAAACCAAGAGTTGGGTGTTTAACAGATGGAGCCACATTTAGTATTTTATAATGCATCCACCTTCCTCAGAGTATTGTGAACTCCTTATCTAAATCCAGCACTATGTCCCACTCATGTTGTTTAATAAATGTTTACTGAATAAAAGAATAAAACAGTTACTTTATTTTATTTATTTTTAAAGATTTTACTTATTTATTTTAGAAAGAGAGAGAGCATGTGAGCAGAGCAAGAGGGAGAGGAAGAGAGAAAGAAACTCAAGAAACTCTCTGTGCTGAGCAGAGAGCCCCACATGTGGCCCAACCTCATGACCCTGAGATCCTGACCTGAGTTGAAACCATGACTTGGAGGCTTAACTGACTGAGCTACCCAGATTCCCCAAAACAAAATTAGTTTAAAAGCCCACCATTTCTATGTCTATTTTGTTAGATTATTTAAAACATACTCCTGTCAAACAAATATGATTATATGTTATGAAATATAATCTTGTCCCATTATGTTATTATAATGACCAGAAGATTTTTAGATATTAGATCAAGAGAGATGAAGCCAGAGGTGAGATGTATCTTGCAAAAGACATCAAGTGAAGTAGAAAATTATTTTATAAATGTATCAGTCCTGAAAGAAAAAAAAGAGAGAGAAGTAGTATGATATCAATTTATTTTTAAGAGAGCAGGGCAATTATAATTACTTTACTCGGAGAATTTGGTGTTACAGGAAATTCTAAGGATACTGAGAATGAAATACAAGGAGTTATCCAGAGGGAATGGATGGATAAACAAATAAAGCTAAGTGAGACTGGAAGTAAAAACAAAGTTCACGCAAGCCCTCATTGGGAATCTGGTGGTTTTAGCCACACTTACCCCTCCATCCCCACCAAGAAGAAATTCAACCTTTACTTTTTGCTTCTGTGAGAATAGTTGAAAAGAGGAATTATTCACCATTTCTGCAAATTATAATCATTTATCTTCTTCTCCAAAACACTTTTTTAAAGTATAGGATAGGCTCAAAGAGAACCAACACAAACTACAAGGTTGAACAGGAAAGTAACAGTTGTATGAGAATTGTGACCCTCTGTGCAAGTCACCTGGTGACCAGTGGACACTAGAAAAATCCTCCAATGTTGAGAGAGGGCTATTACAAGGCCCTTTAAAAAACAAAGCAGGATGATTTGAGGGACTTGAGAACACAAAGTTTAAGTCATATATGGATATACAACCATCAAACGTCATCAGTTAAGAATTTAAATTCTGGCCAAAATTTAAGCAGTATAAGTCTATGACCATTAGGTGTGGTGTGCAACTTCAGTGGAGCAATTTTGGCAAGCTTATTTTAGATTTGGAGAGAGCTTTATGATCATCTAGTCGCATTCCCTTGCTTTATAGATAAGGGACATATCTATACCAAAGTTAGAGTTTCCCAGGGTCAAATTGGGTAAAAATTAAAACACACAGAGCTCCTAACTCCCAGCCCACTGCAATTTCCACTAATTGAAGTTTTGACTTTCTGGATCTTTGATAAGATATAGTCAATAAAATGTTCTAACATGGGGTGAGTCTGTTGAAGAATTCCCTTGTTATTTGAAATGCTAAGTTGGCATTTGCTAAAACTCCATAGTAATACTTTGTTCCTTGTTACACAGAGCTCATGCTGTACAATATGTGACAACAGTGATCTGATATTCAGTCACTACTACAATTTTGAAATCACAGATGTTGCTGACACTTCATATGTCAGTAGTTCAAAGTACTTCAAATGACCTTTCAAAATAGAGACTAACTCTATAATTACATTTTTCTCCCTCAAACCAGATTTGGTGACATTTCTACCACTGTTATACCCCCATCATGTGTAAAGAATACTAAAAATCAAGCTCATAGTTTTTCTTCACTTGGAAAAAAAGAGGTGTGCTTATTATTTTGGTAAAAATCCTCAAAAAGCATATTTATTATTAATTTGGTAACCAATTTTATAAAGTATCATATTATATAAAAATATAATCTTTTGAAGAATAAAATTCAAGTAACACACTAATCAGCTAAAAATGCTAGCCTTCAATACTCTTCCATTACCACAGATCAGTCTATTTCTTGTGTCCAGCTAATGAATAAGAATTCTTTCCTAATAGAATATGATTTTAAACAACCAACAAACTACAGTTTGAATTTCTAAATGTAGCACTTCTAAGAGTTCTCTAAAAAGCAATTCTCTTGAAAGTCCCCTTTTTTCTTGCTTTATCTCTAGAGAATTTCTAAGTTCTGTGAAGCTCTATGTTTTTCATATTTCTTTCCTGCCCTCCCCCTTCTTTCATTCTCTCTTTTCCCTCTTTCTCTGGGACAGGAAGTTGAGGGTGTTGACCTCATCTGGATCATTCCCAATGTCAGAAGGTGGTCTTTTCAAAAAGATTCCTAGTTGTGGATTTCTTCCTGATTTTATTTTTCAGATAACTGTGTCAATAAATGAGTTCTAAAATGTTTTTTTCCCCTCCCTCCTCATAGCTGTAAAATGATCAAGTGGCTCCTTTGAGGCTAATTACTGGGCAGGCTCTTAGAGAAATAAGTATTATCTCTTTGTTCATTGAAAGTGCACTGTGCTTTCCTGATGGGGCAGGGCTGTGGGCTGGGAATGCAAGCAACAAGCTCTCCTGTCCACAGGATCCTCAGCTCACAGACATCAATGTATGGGATGCTGATACCCTGGAACTACTTCTCCCACACAGTGAAGTTAATGAAGGGTTGCTATTATGATTTCCTTTTCTCAGCTGATCTAAATAGTAACCCCTTTGATTTCTAGAAAAGGGAAATGTTATGGAAAAACTGCTTCCTGTGAATAAGCATATTAAAACTAGAATGCCACATAACATACTCTATAAAAAGATTTTTTTCCCAATTCTTTTTATAGGTTTATGAGGAGGAGGATGACCCCAGGGAACACCCACTCCACTCACCCAGTATTGCTTCATATACATGTGCCTGGAATGCCATCTCAATTTCCATCTGCCTGTTCCTGAGCCTACCCATCCTTCAATGAAATTGAAATTCTTCATACTGCCCCCTCTTGAAACTTGCCCAGATGATTTGCTCACTGCCACAGGATTGGTTAGCATCTAGGATTGTGCTTGGAATTTATTTCACACTCAATAAAGAATTGATGAACACATGGAGAAATGTATGTCTGCAGCCAGTGAGGTTACCTCACCCTGATATATATTGTTTTTAACCTTTCCAGGTTTTTAAAATATGGTGTATTGTACTCATTTATAACTGAAAAAGCCTTGCCTATTTGTCTAATTGTCTCATAGTATTTAAAGGGGTGTGTTTCTTTTCTTCATAGCAGCTTTTTTATTTTCTACAAAAACTTGTGAGCTGCCTTCTTGGTTCATGATAAAAGCTCAGCAAATGTTGGTTGTACAATTAAAAGACTTCCATAACCATTTTCCTCAAACTCACTGTAAATGTTCTATGCATCCATTATTTAGTCATCATGACACAGTTATTTAGATCTGATTATGTGCTGGAGTTCAAAGGGAAATAAAAAAGTCTACCTTGGAGGATCTACCAGGGAATGGACAAAGCAAATAAACATTTACAGCTAAAGATAATCAGTGTCACTCTAAAGGTATGAGAGTATGGCCTTGGAAGATAGGGTTTTGAGAACAGACAAAAGAAGGCTTAGGGAGATGCTTGGGGGAGGTAATGGTATGGATCACAAATGAAGGAACACAGGGAGAAACGCTCCTCCCATGTTTTCTGACAGCACACTTTTGTTATTTTAAAGATAAAAGGGATTACCACATATGAGTAGATGTCTGTTACTAAGGCCAGGCATTTTTAGGAATCACAATGTAAACAACAAGCACTAGTATTATGAGCACCAATTCTGAAGACAGATTCCATTCATTTCTTCGACAGAATATGGTGGTCATGTTTCACAGTATGAACAAAAAAAAGAGTCCGTTGGATGTAAAAATATGTGTAGAAATAATGTCATAATGATATAAGACATCAGTGAGAAAGCATCTCATACCAATCCCATGTCTTGGGATTAATTCACCATTTCTTTACGTGAAAATTCAGCACATCAGTCCACATAGCATTTCTACACATTTAAATACATGTACAGTCATTTTCTTCCACACCTTTAACAAGCATTCATATGTGCAGCCTCTTCTTGGCCTTCTCTCTCAAACTCTGCACTGTCCTAGGCATGTTTCTGCCTTCAGGTCATAATTACTATCCACCAAGCTAGGTTTTTGTAGTTTATCATCCATGGTTTTAAATACCTATAAATTAAAAAACAAAACAAAACAAAACAAAACACACACACACACACACACACACACACAAACCAGGGGTGCCTGGGTGGTACAGTCAGTTAAGCATCTGACTCCTGGTTTTGGTTCAGGTCATGATCTCAGGGTAGTGAGATCAAGCCCTGTGTCTGGCTCCATGCTCTGCACAGAGTCTGCTTGGAATCTCTCTTCCTCTCCCTCTGCCTCTCCTGCTTGTGCTCTCTCTCTCTCTTTCTCTCTCTCTCAAATTTTAAAAAGTCTTAAATAATTAATTTCTCAACTACAAAATTATATTTATTACTCATTTCAAACTATGCATAATCCTACAGAGAAGGCATTTCTCCCTTGCAAAATATTATATTCAATCCTCTTTTTCTATAAGTTAAGGAGCAATTTCACTGACTTACCCAAGATTGCAGAGCAAGTTAGTGGTAGAGCTGTCATGAGGCTTATCTTTTATCTCTGATGCCAATGTGCTTTCTGTTACACCATAATACCTTCTTTATTTATATATATCAATAGACATGGCATGCAAAAATGCTACTGAAGAAATAGTGTGCCATGCTTCTGTGCATCTAGAAACAACTGTATCAGTGGGACACTTATTTCTGTTAACATCTACCTCATTTGCCTTAGCACTAGTGGAAAGAAAGCCCAGTTCTGGGGGATTTCTTTTTCCACCCTGATTTGTATCTGCACCATAAGGGAGAAAGCCACATTATAGAGACAGATGGGACAGAATGACACTCTTATTGTTCTCCTTTTCCTACCAGGGCTCATGACTACTTGCTGCAAGGCCATTGGTACATATAGTCTTATCATTCAGCAAATAGATTTTCAACTTATTCCTTACAAATTCTATCCAAATCTACTCAAGATAATTTGATTAAAAATCTACCAATGTTTTAGCTGCCATTTCACCCCGTAGTCTATAGTAACAGATATCATTCGTGCCAAGAATAATTAGAAAGCTCACATTCACCTGGGACCTTTTCTTCCAGAACTTAGTTGGCACTGTATCCTGAACAGAAAGAATAAAATACCTTTGTATTCTTGATTTTAGTAACTTGTTCTTCCTACAGATGTGTCTATTCTTTACATCTCAATATACTACTCTTCTGAAAGCAGAAATGAACAGGGTTGTAATCAAAGTAACTTTACAAAGTGTTGAAGCTCACTGTACCCATGGTGTTTAGAGAAGAGCATTGAACACATGTTTTATTAGTTGCAGTACTTCTTCTGGGCTCCCATAACCCTATCATTTTATTGTTGGGCATTATGATGCACTACTAGTAGCACTAGTGCAAAGAATAAAAATAAATCAGATGTAATTGGCCCTTCTTTTTGTCATTGCAGGCAATATACATCTGGCAGTTTTGAATTGAAATATATTGACTATCCAAGACAGCCTCTTCTTTGTTAGAAAAACAAGCAAAGGAATTCAGGAGATGTTTTTTTATCTCGTTGCCAGCATTTAAGAGACACTAAAGACTGTTATCTAGCATGGCAACTTTGTATGACTGAATATGTACCAGGTTTTCCATGATGTGGGAATAAGAGAACTAGAATCTGGGCCTTGATTATGACTGAAAATTTCAGGTTCTATTAGTTGCAGAGAACAACTGCCTGGGGGTGACTCTGACTTCTTTGCTATAAAGTAACAGAGAGTAATCGTAGAAAGGGAATGTTTTAAAAATATGACCTAAGGGACTCCTGGGTGGCTCAGTGGTTGAGCATCTGCCTTTGGCTCAGGGCATGATCCTGTGGTTCTGGGATTAAGTCCCACATTGGGCTCCTCTGGGGAGCCTGCTTCTCTCTCTGCCTATGTCTCTGCCTCTCTCGTGTCTCTCATGAATAAATAAATAAAATCTTTAAAAAATGACCTGATAAAATATAGATTTCTTCAGATCTATTCAAAGAGTAAAAGATTGTAATTAATCTGATACATATTCATACTACATGGATATTCACTACCTTGTTTTCCCCACTGATTTGTTATAGATACTTATTTATGAAAAAGCTTTAATTTTGTTTAGCTTTGGAGAGGCCTGTTGAAACTAGTGAATTTGGTAGATTTCATGTAAATTAGATAAAAGAGCTTTTTGTGCTCAATTGTCTCTAAATTGAGACTGGTCATTTCTGGTCATGAGGAAGCAACATTGTTCTAATAGTTGTTTAGAGTTATTATTTTTGGCTTATTATTCTCTGATGAGGAAACAGAAACCTGACATTTTGCTGGATTCCCAGGACCTATGTCTTTAAAGACTGGGATTATCAACCTTCCCCAGAGATTTGTCTCTAAGGGAAAGAGAGCCATCTGGGAGTTAGAGTTGCAGTTCTATTTGTGGGGACATGAAAAAGCTCAAAAGAGCTAGAAAGAGGAAAAATGGCAGCTAACTCACTTCCTTTTCTGCAGCCCAAGGGATAAAATAAATGAAAGAGATAAACTAAAATAAAAAGAAAAGAAAAAAGATGAAATTTGAATATGGTGGAAAGTTTTTCCCCAGAGTCAAGACTCAAGTTCAAGGCTATTAGTGGGTAAAAACTGCAGGCTCATGGATATGGGCAACTTGTGTTGTGGGTGCTGCAGGATACAGAGAACAAAAGCTTCTTGAAGCCCGGAGAGGCTTAGGAAGAGGGACCTTTGTCTTATTCTGGAGGGGTAAATGTGTTGTGGCCAAATGCACGTGATCAGATGTAATCTAGACTCATACAAGAGAAAAATCAACACATGCAAACAAAAGGAAACAGTAGACACTCTCTTTAGTTCTTCATCAACCTGAAGCATCCATGTGCCATATTCACCAAGTGTCACTCAGAATTCCATCATAACCCTTCACTTTGAGCAGTTTCCAATCTAATTAGGGACGATAGATCTAAAATACAGTAATTTAGAACACCGCAATAAAAATTTCTCTAAATCTCTATGGTAAAAGCATTATTCACATTTGTTATCATGTTTAAACATCCTTTTATTGTATTGGAATATATCAGTTGATATGAAATGTTTGCCCCAGATATGCAAATTGTAAAGCATACTATTACAGTGACTCCCCTGTGAATCTATCCCCTCACCCTGGAACTGGAGCATTAGCAATGATTTGAGTCCATTTATATGCTCCTCTCCTATCTCATTCTTGCCTTCCTTCCTCTACTCTGCTAAGATTTTTTGATTTAGTTTTTTATTCCTTTACTTTTTTTTTTTTTAAGTAGAGGCTTTAAATTGTGTATATATGTGTGTGTGTGTGCACCTAAATAAGCTATTATTTAGTTCTCTTTTTGAGCTCTATAACTATATTGAACCCTATGTAGTTTTCTGAAACGTGCTTCCCTTACTCTCAGCAGCATTTATTTTTAAAAGACTATTTATTTATTCATGAGAGACAGAGAGAGAGAGAGAGAGAGAGAGAAAGAGAGAGAGGCAGAGACACAGGCAGAGGGAGAAGTAGGCTCCATGCAGGGAGCCCAACATGGGACTCGATCCCAGGTCTCCAGGATCACACCTGGGCTGAAGGCCGCACTAAACCGCTGACCCACCTGGGCCACCCCAATTTTTTTTCTTTTTTTAATGAACATTGAGTGTTGTAGATTGAAGTGCTTAATTAATTTGATATCTAGACAATATGCCATTGTGTTGGTATTCTACAATGTATTTATCCACTATCTCACAAATGAATGCTTAGTTTATTTCTAATTTTTTGTTGGTATGAACATTAATACAATGTATGATCTTGTACTCATTTCTTGAGGGGCAAATTCAAGATTGTGTCTCAGGTATATATTAGGAGTGAGAATATTTTTAGAGTATGGGGATATTTAACCTTAAGATATAATGTCAACTTGTTTTCTAAAATTGTGTGTCAATTATATTGATATCCAGAGTGTATATAATTTCCTATTGATCCTAATCAACTCTGATACCTGGCATGTTAGACTTTTTAATTGGTGCTAATCTAGAGGATATAATATCATTGTGATTTTATTGGCATTTCTCTGATTTGAAAGCACTTTTTAAGGGGGTGACTGGGTGTTATACTATATGTTGGCAAATCGAAATCCAATAAAAAATATACAAAAAGAAATAAAAAAATAATAAAATGCTTTCTTTCTACTGATTTTTGATAAATTTAGACTTTCTAAAATTTTTTTAAAAAAGATTTTATTTATTTATTCATGAAAGACAGAGAGAAAGAAACAGAGACATAGGTGGAGGGAGAAGCAGGCTCCATTCAGGAAGCCCAATGTGGGACTTGATCCCTGACTTCGGGATCATGTCCTGAGCCAAAGGCAGATGCTCAAACGCTCGCTGAGCCACCCAGGCATCCCAAGAATTTCTAAATTTTAACTTAAAGATATATCCATCTTTTCTTATGTAATTAATTTTCTGTGTTGTTGTTGAATTCCTTATTATTCTTTGCCATATATTTATCTGTTCACATTTTCATATAAAATATTTCAAGTTCTTTCACATATAAATCATTAATCCTGCATCTAGAACTGTAGAGAGGAGAGGAGAGTGAACTTAATTTTATCCTTTTCCATACAGATAACTAATTTTCCAAGAATCAGCCCCCTTTCCTTCAAGAACACTATCCTATACGATTGAATTTCTACCTACATGGGATTATTCTGGGCTTTCTCGTCTATTTCATTAGTCATTTTGTCTATTCCTTCATAAATATCACATTATATTCATTCAATATGTTTAAATTTTTTTGACATTTGGGTGGGTCAGTTTTGCTATCTTGCATGACTTCTTCAGTAATCTCTTGGTTATACACTGCCCATTGCTTTTCCATTGATATTTTAGAATCCAGTTGTCAAGTTTCTTGAAAAACAGAATTTCAACTGTATATAATCTATGAATCAATTTTGGGAGCATTGGTATCTTTACAATATTGAGTCTTTTTGTTTTTTTTTTATTTAAAGATTTTGTTTATTTGTTTATATATTTACCGGGAGAGAGAGGGAGAGAGAGAGGGAGGGAGAGAGCACACAAACAGGGGGAGCAGCAGTCAGAGGGAGAGGGAGAGGGAGAAACAAGCCCCTCCCTGAGCAGAAAGCCTAATCCCTGGGGTTGATCCCAGGACCCTGGGACCATAGCCTTACCCAAAGGCAGAAACTTAAACCAATAAGCCACCCAGGGCACCCCAGGTCTTTCTATTTGTGAGTATAATACATCCCTCTACTTATTTAGATCTTCCTTAATATCTTTCAATAAAGTTTTATAATTTCCTGCATATGATAATATGTAAGGGTACATCACATAAAGACTTATTTCTCTGTAACTTATAGTTCTTGTTGCTTTCATAAATGGTAAATTTTAAAATATACATTTTATAAATTTTTGTGAGTTTGCTAAACTCTTTTAATAATTTGACTATTTTTGTCAGATGTTCTTAGAGAAAATCTGATTCTTAGACTTTTATTGCCACTTCCCTCCCCCTATTGGTGTGAATCTCCAGCATAAAGTTGAAGAGAGAATATGACAATATGCCCCCATTAGAAATACTATTTGCTGTAGGATTTTCTTTTTAAAGTAACACAGGGGTGCCAGGGTGGCTCAAGTGGTTGAGTGTCTGCCTTCGGCTCAGGGTGTGATTCTGGGTCCAGGAATCCAGTCCCACATCAGGCTCCCCACAGGAAGCCTGCTTCTTTCTCCCTCTGGCTATTTCTCTGCCTTTCTTTCTGCGTCTCTCATGAATGAATAAATACAATCTTTAAAAAAAAAAATAGGTATGACTTTGTTAGGTTAAAATAGCTGTAGTCTGTTTCTACTTTCTCAATTTAAAAAATAGTGGATTTGGCTTTTGCCAAATGTTTTTTGTAAATCTGTTGAGATAATCATAATTTTTCCCCTTTAACCCACAAATGATTATTTAAAATGACATACAGATCTTTTAATATCAAAGTACTCTTTTATTCCTAGGATTAGCTAATTTGGTTAAGATGTTTTATCTTGTTTTGTACTGCTGAATTGTTCAGGTTTTAGCATCTATGTCCATGAGCGAGATTTATTCCTTTCTAATCTCTGGAAGAGTTTATAAAGGATTGAAATTATTTGTTCTTTGAAAGCTAAGCACAATTTTCTTATAAAATCATCTATATTGGGTGTTTCCTTTGTAGGAGAATTTTAAAGGCTTTTTATTTTTAAAAGTGCTATAAGATTATTTTTTTCGTGGTTGAGTTCAGTGATTTTTCTTAGTAGTTTGTCTATGCCACCTAATTTATCAAATTCATTGACCTAAAGTTGTGCATTATATTCTCTAATTAATCTTTATCAGTGATTATATTCCACTTTCTATTTGTAATATTGTTTTCCTCTCTCTTGACTTCATAAAGTATTTCCTTTCTTGAATCGGGTTTATATGTCTTAATCCTTAAGATACCTGCTTTATTATCTTTTGGGTTTTCTTCTTTTATGATGGCATTTATGGTTTTCATATTTCCCTACAAGTAGCTCTTTTTTTGGAACCCGCATGTTTAGATGTAAACAATTTTTTAATCACTCAATTATCTTTAAAATTTCAGTTATGATTGCTTACCTCTTGAATTATTGGTGTGAATATGCTTTAATTTCCAAATATATGGGAATTCCTATTATTAAATTCTAACCTAATTGTCTAACCTAACTGCACTGTGGTTTGAGTATGTGGTCTCTATGACAGCAATTTTTAAAATTTGTTGAGACATACTTCATAGTCTACAATACCAGTTTTCAAATGCTCCATATATGATGAGAACAACATATATGTTCTGATTATTGGGTGCAGAGTTCTATACGTGCATCAGATTAAGCTTGGTTATTGTATTGCTTAAATCATCAGTGATTTATTAATTTTTTACTTGCATCTTCATTATTATTTAAGAAATCTGATAACCTCCCACCAAAATTGTAGATTTTTCAAAATTTCTATCTAGTGTATTAATGTTTTCTTTATATAGTTTTAGTCCATTTTAGTTGTTACAATTTATTTTGTCTTCATGGTGAACTGAAATGTTTATCAATATTGGTGACATAATTTTATGTGGTGATTTTCATAACTGGTCTTAAGTTATATTTCATTTGTATTTACCTTTTCTCTTTCTTTTCCCTTTTCCTTCACCTGTAATCTTTAAAAATCCTTACACATTACATATCTTTGTAAACAGCATTTGGAGTGTTTTCAATTCAATAAACTTTTAATTGATTATTGAAATCCATTTCCACTTATTGTGATTATTGATATAATTGGATTTTGTTATAACATTTTTCTTTCTTTCTTTCTTTCTTTCTTTCTTTCTTTCTTTCTTTCTTTCTTTCTTCTTTCTTTCTTTCTTTCTTTCTTTCTTCTTTCTTTCTTTCTTCTTTCTTGACTATTTCTTTGAGAGAGAGAAAGCACAAGCTGGGCAGGGAGGGGCAAAGGGAGAGGGAGAAGCAGACTCTGAGCTGAACAGGGAGCCCAACTTGGGCTCTATCCCAGGGCCCCAGTGTCATGACCTGAGCTAAGGCAGACGTTTAACCAACTAAGCCACCACCCAGGTGCCCCTGTTATAATGTTTGTCTATTTTATTTATCTCACTTTTAATATTTTGGTTTTATTTGCTTGTTAAGTGATGTTTTTATTTGTTTGTATCCCATTTTGTTCCTTAAAACTTATTTACCCAAGTTCTATTCCTTTATCCTTGAAATGTCATCATTTTTTATTTTTTTAAAGTTTTTATGTATTTATTTGACAGAGAGAGAGAGAAAGAGAGAAGAAGCAGGGGGGAGCTGCAGAGGGAGAGGGAGAAGCAGGCTTCTCACTGAGCAGGGAGCCTGAGTGGGGCTCCATTCCAGGACCCTGAGATCATGACCTGAGCCAAAGGCAGATGTTTAACCAACTTGAACCACCCAGGTGCCCCATCACTTAATTTTTAGCATGGCAAATTTACATTATAATAAAATATAAAGTTAAAAATATGCATTAATGCAACCCCCATTTTCTACAAAGGTGTAATAAGGAACTTGGACTTTTTAAAAATCTGATCACCCAACTTTTGATTTATCCTCAGCTCTAGCAGCTACCTTCTGTTTTGTAATGTGCAACTGAAGCTCATTGCTTGATCTTAATAGGTGGGAATTCTGTGGGCCTAAGTTGGGGATTGGAAACACTTTTTTTGCCAGAGGGACTTTTTACTTCTGCCACTAGCTAGGAGAACTACTAAACTTGAGGAGCATGGCTCAGCTTGATTGGCTCAAGACTCAGTTTCCTAGTTGCCATGTTGATTGGGCCACTCTGTTCTTCCTGTCTGCCCACTACTCAGGTTTCTACCAGGGTTCTGGGTCTTCCTTTATCCCTAGCTCATGTTGGCATGTTTTTAGAGGGTGTTTCATTAGTGATTTTCTTACTCCTTGTGAATCTAATGACATCTGAATCTATTCTTTCCAGAGTTTAGTTTAACTAAAAAGGGAAGTTTCTTTGGAGCAATACTGTTGTAAGCCGAAATCTTCCTTTCAAATATTTTAATAATGCAGCAAAGTTGGAATTATTACCACTACATTTACCTTGAAGAAATTTTGACATGGAGAGGTTAATCTGCAGAAGATATAACAGCAGTTTAAGTGGGAGACTGGACTCTTGATTTTGTTTTCTACCTCAATTTCATTTTTTTTTACCTTAAAACTATGACAACATGAAAACTAGTGTACAAAGCAGTGACACACTCATGATGAAAGGAGGTAGAATAAGGACATGAGCAGGGTTTTTGTAGTTGTAGAAGCAACCACAACAGTCACATGTGTACTACTTCTCATATTTTCCTAGTACACTTGCCCCTCAGTTTCCATGAGTCAGATCATCAGCTTTGCCTCCTCTGTGACAGATTTCATGATAATCATCTCCCATACTTATGTCTAAATGCTAACTCCAATCTTACAGCTAGACAGACCAACAGATTGAATTACTTTCTTGGTGTCACTATCTAACATATGGTGAGATCCAGGAATCAAATGGAATTTTGTCTATTTCCAGAATCCACTCTCTTACTCTTTCTTTTATGGATTTTATGCAGCAGCACTGTTTTCTGGGAACAAGAAAGAACTGGACAGGGATTATAAGTCTGAATAGCAATGCTGCTTTTTAAATGTTCACAGGCCCACTTTCCAAAGCATAGATCAAAGAGTTAAAGTTCCTCCCTTTCAATTTTGTAAATAAACAATAGTCTTCAAAGTGTTGACGTCATCTATATTTTAAATAAAGCCTTAAAAGCTGAGATCAATACTGCTGTTTAAAAAGATCCTATGTAAAAAAAAAATCCTATGTATTCCATTAGAATTGAGTTTTTCACATTAATGCCAAATCCTAAAGCCTATGATATGGCCAGAACAATGGGTGTTGGAGTCCTGACTTGCTGAGCTCTGAATAATAGTTCTGATATTTAAATGCTCTGTGGCCTGGAAGTGTGTTACTTATTTGTCAAGGCCTTGGTTTTCTCATCTACCAATTTTAACCAAATTTGTATGTTTTGTGACAATTAAAGAGATAATGCATATAAAGAATCTAAATGCTATAGCCATAGGAATTATAGGAATTTATAAAAGGTAAATTATAGATAAATTGTGTAATTTTCCATATCCTAGAAGTTTTATTGACATTTATGTTTGGATATTAAAATTAACATCAAAATTTGCAATAAGAAATGATTGGAAGCTATTGAAATACATACCCTACATAACGTGACATGATTTTGACCTTCTAATAGTTGTTAACATTGAATGTCTAGAGAAGTGTGACACTGCTTTGCTAAAGTCTATACAGATAACCAAGTGAGTTTTCTCTTGAGTTTTCTTGAAGGGAAAGCATAAATTGTGAAAAGAATTAAATATATAGAGAAACTCCAGTTTCTATCCTCCAAAATAATGGTGTAATAGCTCAACATTGTAGGAAAATATCCGGCCAGACAGCTTATTTTCTACAAAAAGTAGCAATTGGATTTCCCTTGATTTTTCTGTAGTTTATATAAAGCAATGCCTAACAATAAATCCACTTGTGTTCAGCCACCCATTCAACCTCATTTTTTTCCCTCAGTGAACAAAGTTACTTCCTCTTGTGGAAAAATTTAATAAAACATTTGAATAAAATAATCCTTTGATACAGCTGAAAAAGAGGAAAGCACATTTGTCTTATCTGACTACATAACTTAAAAGCAATTCAGGAAGAAGTCATTTATTGCCCAAGGGACTTTTATTTTTATTTTATTTTATTATTTGAACATAATGTGCTAGGTAACTGTTCTAAAGGCCATTTAAAATAAAGAATGCCTTTCAGCAAAGTCCCTGGAATGCTCCCTAGCAGATCCCTCCACTCCTTCCACCCCAACTTGAAGTCACTAGTGACATCAGTCTGGGGCCTGTCTCCAGAAGGAGATCTTGGACCTGAGGGGCAGTCATGGGGCTCTCCCACTCTGGGGACCACAAAAATCCCAAAAGTTTCTTAGTTAACACCCTTTAAAAAATTGAGGCCTGTGGAAAACCTACGCACGGAAAGTCTGTTTCTATTTCAGTTGTGTATCAGTTAAGATGGAAAAATTTTAAAGTCCACACAGATGGTAAATAAATTTCTGCTACATGAGGCAGTTCCTGGAATAAAGCAATTTTCTCAAATAACAAGTGCCAACTTATTTTTTCAACTGACTTATTTTTAACTTTCCCAGGGAATAGTTGAGAGACTGGGAGCAGTGTCCTTCACCTTAGGAATCTGAGTCTCCTTCCAGAAGAAACTAATGCTGTTCTCACTACATACATACGTATATGTATATATACATATGTACACTGAATGAAGAGAGTGGTTGTTCATTTTCTTGGGGGAAGGGACTGAGAGAGAGGCTGAGGGGAGCCTGGGTGGCTCAGTCGGTTAAGTGTCTGCCGTCAGCTCAGGTCATGATCTTGGGGTCCTGGGACTGAGCCCCATGTCAGGCTCCCTGCTCAGGGAAGAGTCTGCCTTTCCCTCTCCCTCTTCTGCTCCCCCTACTCATGCTCTCTCGCTCACTCTCTCTCTCTCTCAAATAAATAACTTAAAAAAGGAGAGAGAGGCTGAGAAGTTGTAAATTTTGAAGAAATATTTATGTTTTAGTTCAATGTTTAATTTTCTATAACTTTAAACAGTATAATATTAACTCATGCTTACTTAGGAATTCATTAAATATCTTGAACGAATGACCATTAATACTTGGGAATTCTTTATAGACTATTAGACTTGGCCCATGTCTCCAAAAATCTTCAGGGCTGAAGTCTCCTAGGACATAGCTGAACCCCCTAATGATTTGCTGGGTCATGCTTCCTTGGGGAAAACCATCCCTGGACTGCAATTGGCACGGAAGTCTGGTGTTTTAAACGAAACTATGCCATTTGCTAAATCAGGGTGAAGCAAACATTTCTTCTAGTAGTAGAGATTCCTTATTCATAAGAAACACAAACATTGGCTATTAAATGATTAAGTTGCTACAACATACTGGTAGTTTTGGTGAGGGTATTATAATAGAGTGTTAAGTACACAGCCCTTACATATTTATTAACTTTTTTTAGTAAATATTTTACTCAACAATTCAGAGATATCAACCTATCAATCAGTTGATATTTCCTAAGTGCCTAAATACTAGTCACTGTAAAAATAAGGAAAAAAGAAAAACTTGTCTTTGCCTTAGAAAGGTTATAGTTGAAGAGACAAACATGAAGGAATTAGAGAACCACCAAGAGCCAAACTGTGTGATGCTGAACATCAGAGTGGATATTGATATGCTGACCAGATATGTCAAGAGAGATACTTCTGTGGATTGAATATCTTGTTCAACCCACCCAAATTATGTTGAAGCCTTAATTCTCAGTATGATGGTATTAGGAGGTGAGACCTTTGGGAATTAATTAGTTTTAGGCAAAGTCATGAGGGTAGAGCCCTGATGATGGAATTAGCATCCTTCTCATAAAAGGGAGAGAAACCAGAGCTTCCTCTCTCTGCCAAGGTAAGGTGGCTGGCTATTCATAAACCAGAAGAAGAATTCTCACCAAACTCCAAACACACTCTCACCCAGATCTCAGAATTCTAGCTTCCAGAACTATAAGAAAACAAATGTTTATTGTTTAAACCACTTAGCCTATGGTATTTTGTTATAGCAGCCCATCAGACTAAGACAGACACTTAGTGCTCAGATGAAATTTATGAGTAAAGCATCCACATGGAACAAGAAGACAGATTTTTAGAAGGAAGTTTTTGAAGTACTTGTTTTTTAGGGACATGGTTATCATCTTTCCATTGCAGTGACAAACTCATGTGTGTGACAAATTCTAATGTTTGAAAGTAAACACTGACAAATAAATAACAGTCAATATATTGAAACCTAAACACGGTTTACTAACCAACAAGTATGTGGGAATCAGAAAAATAGGGAACTGGAAGGAATAGAAATATTTCTGAATTCAGTATCCTCCCTTAAACAATGAAGAAGGGAAAGGCTTGCTCTAGGTCATAGGAGTTGTCAGAACTGAAATGAGAACACTCTTCCAGAAGCTAACTCTGCCTCCTCCGTTATAATACAAGAAACAATAACAGGTTTCATGTTACTCTTCTGTAGCATTTATGCAAAAATTTGTCAATTTCCCTTACTGGGAATAAAAGACCTCTGAGAATAATTGCCTAAATTTTCCCCCTTGGTTTTCTTTTCTTTGATCATTAAATCTCCTGTGGTTTTATACCACATCAAAGTGCAGGTATTAATAATGAAATGAGAACATATT
The DNA here is from genome assembly GCF_048418805.1 of Vulpes vulpes. Lineage (NCBI taxonomy): Eukaryota > Metazoa > Chordata > Mammalia > Carnivora > Canidae > Vulpes > Vulpes vulpes. The sequence continues at coordinate 41,250,961 of NC_132786.1, forward strand.
TATATAGTGATATAACATAATGGCATTTTTAATAGACAACAACAAATTATAATTTCAGTTTTAAAAAGGTAGTAAATTTCTAAATATTTGTAACTGGTTTTCCTTTTTTTGACCTAAATGTGTTGTATCAACATTGACTTAAATTCAATGTTGTATCATTGAATTTGTTCTTCAAAGATTTGAAAAAAAGGTGCTTTTTACGATACAGTACAGATATCTTAATAATTAAAGTTTTTTTAATGAAAATCCTTAGTCTGGAGAAAGCCTTGATTTTTTTAGTTTGGTTCAAAAGGACTTTAGTCTTCTGATTCTGAGGGCCCAGCAAAGGCCATCTTTCCTATCAGGGCTTTGGCTAAAACATAGTGGTTATAATAATGAATTTTCTGTTATTCTTAGCATGTGCCCAGAAGCCATGGAGATTTTTGGACTTACTTAGTGAATTAAAGAAAGAAAGTGAAAAAAGAAGCTTTTATGAATAGCAACCACAGAAAATAGAGATTATAAACAGTAGTAGTTTCAAAATGAAAAGAAAAACACTACCATAACCATAGAATCTCTCCCAGAGATGAGGAGACTCCTTGGTGTATTTCAGCTCTCAGGTAAATTTGGGGAACTGTAAACCCTGAGGCTAATTGACAAGTGCTGAGTATGTGGCATTAAGAACTGATCCCTTGATGGGAAGGAGACCAGGATTTCATCTCTGCAAACTAATTAGCATTGAGCGAAATTATTATTTTTTTTTTTTTTAGTTTTTTTTTTGCTAAATTATTCTTTAAAAGAGAATGAACCGAAACTTATCATTACCTTCCATCTTGTGTTTTTTTGTGGTTTTTATATGCTTGGGTCATTATTTCACAACCAGTTCTCCACTGAATTAAAAATGGGTAGTGTAGAAACTCCTATGGGATGACCAGTTCTTAGCATATTTATCGTTTCCAAGGGAATAAGAAAAGTGAGTAGGTTGCCTCCCAAAGCAAAAAGAATCTATAGAGAGGAATTGTGATGGGTGAAATATTATCAATTTAAAAGTAATAAGTATTTTATACTTTTTGAACTTCAAATAGAATACATAATGTTATTTTAGCATTGTTTCAGGAACATAATTAGTATAATTTATTGTTTTGTGAATATTAGCATTTCCATAGATTTCTGTGAATATCCAGCTGTAAGAGCCTTATTTTCCATGATATTTTAAAAGCCATATGCCAGTCATCTAAATCTTAATCTCTATCAATACAGATTTGGTTGAGGTTTTTAAAAAAGTTAGGAAAATTAAAAACAAAAGCAAATATATTCTACTAATTTCAGCAGGATTTTTTTTTTTATGCCACTAAGAAGTTTAAATTTAGAAGAGGAGACCAGATACGTTTTTATTTTTACACACACATCCACAGCCCAATCCTTTTTAGTATGGTTAGTACAATATATTGATGATGTAATTTATCACCTAAATGAGACATTTCAGAAAGTACAAGGGGGAGCAAAGTAGGCAGGAGGTAGGGACAACAGGCGTAAATCAGTGTGGCCAGACAAACAAGGATGAATGGTCATCACACTGGTGGAGCATATTCTCTAAAAGTTAGAGTTATAGAAGTTTATTCTTCGTTTTTTGAGTTTCTTAAGGAAAATGATAGAAACTTTTTCATCTTTGATTCCCAGGCAACCAACATGATGCCTAAATATTAGATGGTAAAAACAATGCTGAATGAATATACTAACAAAAGTATATGTTCACACAAAGAATTACAATTTTATTGTAGGATACACTCCTTCTTGTTCATAAAACTATTAATACAGCAGACTCAAGGATATGTGAAGACACCACAATGAGGGAATCTTCTTCTCTTCATCCATATATGTAGCAAGGGAAGTTGTTCTTTTCTCTTACACCTACCATACTGAAAATGGAGACAATTCTGTAGTCAGCTATGGCTGGGGGAATACACACACTCAATCATCTACCCCATCCATCCATCTACCTGCTAGACAACTCCCTGTTTCTCACTATACCATACAGATCACCAAGACTGCACAAAGGACATAGATAGTGACCTCAATGTGCATACAGTACCACCATATCAGGGCATTTATTAGTTCATTTTCAAACAAGATTTTTAAAAAGATTAACTTTCATTCATTTCACTTCTTTTCCCAGCGAAGACTTTTTCAGGGAGGAAGAAGTAGCTTTGGGAACTTAAAGAAAGTTGAAACAGTTAGGTGGTAAATGCTGGAATGAGGCAACTGGGTGTATAGAGTAACTAAGAGACTCTAAGAGCCCATCGTGGACAGAGAGCAGGGATTTGTGATGAGTCTCTGTAAGACTCATTAGAATAGTGAGAGTAAGTTTAAAATTTTTAACAAGAACTTAATAGAGAAGTTTAAATTACAGGCTAGGGATATAATCTCCATTTGATAAAAACCAAGAGATTAGGTTAGTTTTTCATGAAGGGAAATAAGCTGGTGATGGTGCTTTCTTAACAAGTTCATATCTGATTATACTGTATAGAAAAAACTAGAGTAAGAGAAAAAAACTGGATCCAAGGAGACAGCCAAAAAGGCATTTATTATAGTACTTCTTAATGCTGTGATGAGTATGTGGGTAGGATGGAGACATGGGAAGTGGAAATATATGATTTATGCGAGAATTATGGATTTCTACAAAAATCACAGGGAGATCACACACCAGTCACCTTTGCTATCCTGTTGTTGTTGTTGTTGTTGTTGTTCTTCTTCTTCTTCTTCTTCTTCTTCTTCTTAAATTTTCTTTATTTATTGATTAGAGTTATACAGAGAGACAGAGACACAGGCAGAGGGAGAAGCAGGCTCCATGCAGGGAGCCCAAGGAGGGACTCAATCCCAGGACTCCAGGATTACTCCCTGGCCTGAAGGCAGGCGCTAAACTGCTGGGCCACCCAGGCATCCCTCTATCCAGTTCTTCTTAGTCATAACAAGGAAGAGGGAAAAATCACTAAATTGTTAAGAAAAATCAATAGCAGGGAAAGAGACTCTGCACAGAAAGAAATAATTCAGGTAATACAGCTCCACATTAAAAATCTCTAAACCTCACATTAAATTATCTCTATAATTAGTGTTCTCAGAGAGTTTTAAGAGAATGCTCCATCTATAAAACATGAACACATTATTATCAAAGAGCAGGCAGAGAACATATTCCATACGCTTTGCCTTCACTCTTGTTGTACACATGAAGTCTTAGCACTGTCTAAACCCAATCCCTCTACTGGATTCCCTTCTCCCTTATCAGTTCAACGATATCAGTCTTAGAGCTACCTCCTATCTTGTAACAATGGTATTTCTTTTCTTGGGTCATTTTTTGACTCTCCATATATGATACCTAAATATCTCCCATTAAATATTAAAAACAATCTCTCTTGACTCCACATCCTCTTCTGGCTTTTACCCTCTCCCTTCATGTTCTTTTACAGCAAATATTAAATCATGATTTAATAGCTGGCTCTGCTTACTTTCTTTAATTCCTGTCCTCCCTTTTGTTCTTGAGCCTTCTGAAAGCAAGCATCTCCCTTCACCAAACTATGAACAAGCCAGCCAATGGACTTTATGTTGTGAAATGCCACGTTTCTTCTTGATATTATCCACAGCATTTGAAACATCCTCTTTCACTCTCCTTTTAGAAACAGTTCCTTTGCATTGCTTCTAAGATCCTACTCTTTGATTCTGTTCTTTCTTTTGTTCATTCTACTCCTTAGTTGGCTTACCATTCATTTGTTGGATTTATTTTCTGCTTTCCTATACTAGAAAGTAGGTCCTTGAGAGCAAAGATGTTATTTTGTTTCTTGTACATCCAGAAGAGTGCTTGGCACACAGTAAATGCTCACTAACTGTTTATCGACAAGGTAATTAAATAACAAAAACAAAGAGCTATGTAAATTGAAAATAGGGGAGTAAAACAATAAATGTTTTAACATACAATGAATGATAAAATGCATCTACCTGAAGACCAAAGTGCTGATTTGGTGCAGTGAGTCAAAAAAGAAAAAAAGAATCTCAGAGTAAATAATGCAAAAATACAAAAAAGTGTCAAGTAATAGAAGTTAAGAGACATAGATACAGGTTATTCAAAAACATATAATAAGAATTCTGAGCAGAAGCAACAGAAACAAGGGGAGATGTCAGTACTCATTAAAATATCGTAAGAAATATTTCTTAAACTGATGAAAGACAGCTTTTCAGATTGAATGATCTTAGTAAACAGTAGGTTGCATTCAAAAGAAGCAAAAATATTCATAGTCACAACCTAATAAATTTTATAACTCCAAGAATAAAGAATATATCTTAAGAAGATCCAGAGATTTAAAAATAAGTTATAGAAAACAAGTTATCAGGGTGACATAGATCTTCATATTTTAAATTCTGGGTCACAGGAGAGTCAAGGAATGTCATCAAATTTCTCAAGACAAAAGAAAAAAAAGAAAGAAGGAAGGAAAGAAAGACAAGAAAAAAAAAGCCTAGAGTTCTAAATCTGCTTAATCATTAAAATATGGGAAAAATAGCAACACTTATGGATATAAAAGAACTTAATAAATAATCATAACTATATGATAAAGTTATTCAAGGACATATGTCAACCTAATAAATAAAAATGTAAGAAAGCTAAAGAACATGGATATGCACAAGATGCGTGATATAGAAAATGGAAGCAATTCAGAAGGATTTTAAAATCTGTTAGATCTTGATGCCTGAGTGATCTCCCTTTAAATGACAAGACTTACAATCTGCTTCTCTGTGGTCCAATTTCATTGTTGTTGTTGTTGTTTTCCTGGAGTGGTTATTTACATACTATAAAGCTTTTTGTGGATTTTGAATTTTATAATTAGACATGGAACAATTAATTTTAGCCTCAAGAGAGAATGTATATGTTAAAACCTTGAAAATATAAAAAGAATACCATCAACAAAAATCAGAAGACAGAATGGGGGGTACGCATAAGTACTAATTTTCTAAACTTTTGAAATGGAAATAAAATACTATTTAAAATGGTTAATCAACAATGAACAAATAAACATTTTATTTGGGAGGCATATTCATGAAGGCAAATACCAGAGGAACTAAAAATATATAAATAGGGGTACCTGGGTGGCTCAGTCAGTTAGGTGTCAGATTCTTGGTTTTGGCTAAGGTCATGATCTCAGGGTCCTTAAGTCAAGACCCTCTTCCGGCCCCACACTCAGCAGGAAGTCTGCTAGGGATTCTCTCCCTCTGCCCCTCCCCACAATGCTTTCTCTCTCTCAAATAAATAAATAAATATTAAAAAATAAAAATACATAAACAATAAAGATCAGTAGGTATAGGGGAGAATCTTTTTTTTTTTTTTTAAGAATCTTTGAACTAGTATGAGAACACTAAATTCCATTGAAAGTAATTTTTCGATGATAGAAAATTTGTCAGCCATTGGTTTTAGTCCATTACATGGACTGTGCTTAGCATAATATAAGCAATTGTTATGGATCAAACTGTGACTCTCCCACTCCACAAATTTGTATGTTGACAATTTATGAAGTCATTGTGTAGGATGGACCTCTGTTCCCATGTGACTCATGTCCTAGTCAATCAGGTGATTGTTCACAAGCCAAGAAAAACTAAAAACAATCAACAGACCACCAAAGCTAGGAGAGAGGCACAGAATAGCCAACAGAAGGAAATAAATGTCTTTCACAAGTGAACATCATAGATTCTATGTCACTACTGTCACTAATTAATAAATATTTTAAAAGCAAATATTTATAGTTATTTAGGTAATGAACCAGAATTGGAGACAGTTGACAATGGTAGTCTTTGGAAAAATGGAACTAGTCAGAGAGGAAATTTAACTTTCATTTTATACTTTTTTTTTTGCATGTATCACATATACTTAGAAAAATATAAAAATATGGAGTTGGTAAATAAACCAATGCTATCTTACGGGCAGAATCTTTTCTCAAGTTAAGCAGTGAGACAATTTAAAGCTTGGAATTGATTCAGAGATTTTTACATCACGTAATTACTTATAATTACCGAATGCATGCTATGTCTCAAAAAAATAAGCTACATTTTATGTAGAAGTGTCCTCATGTTATCTGCTATAGTTACAGTTATTTTTATTATAACTTTCAAAGAACTACCAGATAAAACTAAAGATGAGGAAATACAGTGTGAGGTGATTAAGTGATTTAACTGGAACAAGAAGACAGTAAAGAAATAGTGTGAATTATTACTGTACATGAAGGTAATGCTCAATGGGCTGTGCCAGCCTTCCCTCAATCACTCGTTCTACAGAAATGTAATAAGTGCACAAGTGCACACTGTATGCCATGCACACACTAGGCATTAGAGAGAGAATGGTGAATAAGCTATGAGTATGCTAGTCTCTACTCTCAAGAAATTTCATAAGATGTGTAGGTTCATAAGACACCTGGAACCCACCCCCTTCCTTTATTCACCAGGGAAAAGTTCCAAGACCCCCAGTGGGTTCCTGAAACCGCCTATAGTACCATTCCTGTAAGTCTGGTTTTGCCTCTACATACAAACATACTTCTCATAAAGTTTAACTTATAAATTAGGCACTGTAAGAGATGAACACCAGTTAATCATGGAATAGAACAATTCTAACAATTTACTGTAGTAAAAGTTATTTGAGTATCATCTCTCTCTCTCTCTATCATAATATCTTATTGTACTGTGCCCACCCTTCTTGGGAAGATGTGAGATGATAAAATGCCCCATGGTGAGATTATGTGAGGTGATGATGTAGCCTTTGGGACCTACACTGGAGGCTAATGACGTCAAGAAGCCACATCAGAGGAGGAGCGTCTGCTTCGGAAGGCAATTGGCTGCTGGTAACTGAAACCTCAGATAAGGAGGAATATTGGACTACTGTAGTTTCCTGAGGCTTCCTCTAATAAATTAGTACAAATTTAGTGCCTTAAAAGTACAGAACAACTTCTTCTTTCTTCTTTCTTCTTTCTTCTTTTTTCTTTCTTCTTTCTTCTTTCTTCTTTCTTCTTCTCCTTCTCCCTCTCCTTCTCCTTCTTCTTCTTCCTTCTTCTCCTTCTTTTTGGAGAGAGGATTGGGGGAAGGGGCAGAGGGAGAGGGAGAGAGAGAATCTTAAGCAGACTCCATGCTCAGCCCAGGGTCTGAGGAGGGCTTGATCCCATGACCCTAAGATCCTGACCTGAGCCAAAATGGAGTGTCAGACACTTACTGCCTGAGCCACCCAAATACCTGCCAAATATAGAACTTTTTTCTCTCACAGCTCCTGAGGCCAGAAATCAAGGTGTGTTGGCAGAGCAATCCTCCTTCAGAAGGCTCTGTGAGAGGACCCTTCCTTGCTTTCTCCCTCTTCTGGCAGTTCCAGGTGTTTCTTGGCCACATAATTCCAATCTTTGCCTCCATCTTCTCATGGCCTTCTGCTCCATCTGTTGTCTTTTCTGTCTTGTGCAAGGCACTTGGCATTGGATCTAGGGTTCACCCAGGTCATCCAGGATGATCTCATTTTGAGATTCTTAATTACATCTCCAAAGACCCTTTTTCCCAATGTTAGGTCACATTCACAGGTTCCCAGGTTAGGATATACACATGCTTTTTGGGAGCCTCCACATTCAACCACTGCAGTATGGATAAGTGAACAGGTAAGTCCAACACAGTGTGCTAAGTGCTATGCTAGGGTAGGTACAGAGGGTGACAGCATGCACAGATGACACCTGGAAGGAGGTCCCAATTCAGTTTGAGGGGTTCAGGGAAGATTTTGAGTGAAGTGACCTGTGAGACGTGACCTGAGGAATGCCTAGGGTAGGAAGATGGGCTGGGAGAGCTTTCTGGGTGAGAGAGAGAGAGAGAATATTACGAATTTAGGTAACTGACAGGAGTTTAATGTGGCTATAAAAGGTGAGATGAGGTGTGGCACAGAAGAGACTACAAAGGTGAGCAGTTGCCCAGAATGCAACTGTCCTTGAAATCCTTGTCCAGCATATTGGAATGTTAAAGCTACAGAGGAAAACGGGACAGATGTGGACTGGATAAAGATAATTTGGAGTGCAGCATAAAGTGCAGAATTGTGGGGTTTAGGACTGGAGCCAAACAAATCAGGATGATGTTGCAGTAATTTGAGCAAGAGATGGTGAGGGGATTAAGGGGTTAGGGAAGAGAAATATTGAGGATGTAGAAATATTATATTCATAAGTATTGTTAGTTACAGCTAAGCTCACAGGTGCATTTCTACAGTGTTTCTAAAGCGAAGAGAGATTCCAAAGCTCTCAACTTTTCATCTGAGCTTTCTTTCTGCCACTATGACTTGCCAACAGAGAAAGAAATGGAGAGGGAGGGAGAAGGGGTGACAATATGGATCTGGCAACGGTTTTAAACAAACATTTGGAATTTCTGAAGCATATCTTTTACAAATGGGTTGATTTCTTTCAGTTCTTAGAGCTGTGAATATACTTTAATTTGCATTGCTTCAAAGTAAATTTGACCTTTTAAACCCCTTCTTAAGTGAAAAAGTGGGACTACACATTTGGGAGGGTGGATATTCCTTATGACTCACTCTTAATTATATGCACCTGTTTAGTTCTTTTGGTTTCAAAAAGTTTCATGAGACGGTTAGGAATGCAGAAGGGTGTTATCAAAGTGGCAGTGGAATTCTGTGCAGAAGGAACGGAGGCGGCAGCCTTAGGAGAAGGTAAATATGTCACTTTGAATATAAGCAGTCCCTCAAGGCAAACAGTAGTGCGCTTCGGGAAAATCTGACTGCTGCTTCTCACTTGGGTGTCCACCGGTGTCCACTGCCCAGGACAGGGGAAAATACTTGTGAGTTTGCTAATAATACTTGCCAAATCAAGTTTTATTGTTAAGTGGCTGAAATGGTAATAATTACTCGAAAACACTGTGTCAAGGATAACTCCTTGGATTTGAAATGCGGTACGACAACAACAAAAATCCCTATTGAAGGTTATTATTCACTCTAAGGGTGTTAGCTACAGGGATCCCTGGGTGGCGCAGCGGTTTGGCGCCTGCCTTTGGCCCAGGGCGCAATCCTGGAGACCCGGGATCGAATCCCACATCGGGCTCCCGGTGCATGGAGCCTGCTTCTCCCTCTGCCTGTGTCTCTGCCTCTCTCTCTCTCTGTGATTATCATAAATAAAAATTTAAAAAAAAAATAAAAATAAAAAAAGGGTGTTAGCTACACCTCTTTGCTATGTTAGGCATGACTAAATACATTTCCTTCCAACAGGCAGTGGTTCCTAGGTCCTATTAACACACTTCTACTATTGCTTCTTAGTAGAGATTGACTCTTATATTTCTTCCATGAACCCTCAAATTATGTAGGAAACCTCAATGTGGGCATTTTTATTATTCACCATATTTTATCTTAGGTTCTCATCATAAACAGTGGATTTTACATGACTTCAGTGTATGTTGATAACAGTAGTGTACAGATTTTCCTTCTTGGAGACTGCAGTGCTCCTTGTCCATTTTATACCAACCTCACGCATCTTGCCTTACCTCAAACAACTTTATGTCACCAGGTTTTGCTACAATGTTCTATACAATAACTGGAGCTCTGGCTAAGTACTGTACAGTCCTCTGACTTTAGAAGGGCAGCCCCGGTGGCTCAGTGGTTTAGCGCTGCCTTCAGCCCAGGGCGTGATCCTGGAGACCCAGGGTCGAGTCCCTCGTCGGGCTCTCTGCATGGAGCCTGCTTCTCCCTCTGCCTGCGTCTCTGCTTCTCTCTCTGTGTCTCTCATGAATAAATAAATAAAATCTTAAAAAAAAGAAGCGAATATACTGGAGGCACAAATATTGGGCAGCAGCTCACATATATAAGTCATCATATCAGCAGAGTGACTTATCTATTGACATCTCCTGAGTAAATCTGGTCCCCTTTTTAAAAATGAAAAGATTTATGTGAAAGTTAGCAATTAAAGTTCATAATCAATTGGCTTCCTGTAAGCATTTGGCTACTGCCTATTTATTCTCTATTAATAAAATAAACGATCTAGGTGGTCAGGTTTGGAAATTTTGGATTACAATAACCGTAATGTATTACATGTGATTGAATAGATTTATTTCCATTTTAGGTTGCCCAGAATAGGGTGTTGGACAGCTTAGCATGTTTTTTGTTTCTAGTCTACGTCAAATTTTAAGTATAAAAATTCAGTGTTTTACATAATCACTAATATGTTTAAAAAATTTGGGTGAGGATTATACTGAAATCTGCTGGCTAATTTCCTTTCTCTCCTTGCCTCCTTAATGATTGCTCACAGTATGGAACTTGTTTGAAATACTTTTCAGCTTGTTTAAAATTTATCTTGCTTCAACCCAAACATTGAAGACATCTGAGAGAAACCACTTTGTAACTTCTAAGTGGATAGAGATAATATTTATGATAAAAGTCTATGCTGATCACAGGGAAAGAGTACAGAATAATTGAATTAAATGAAAATTCATGCCTCAGGAAAGAGTAACTTTTTAGTATAAAGCTAGAAACCAGGAGAAGCTGAGAAAAATAAACTTTACTTCATCTTCTTTTCAGTTTTCAAAATTTTATTTCATATTCTTGTCAGTAGATACCTGAAATGGTAGTTAAATTCTTAAAGCTGTGTTTTTTTTTCTTTCTGCACACCAAGAGGACAAATGTCTGAAATAGAAGGATAAAACATTTCCTTTCATCGTTCAAAAAACCCTTAATATTAGGTTTGTGTTACATTTTGATGTTGGCCAATTCTTTCTGATTACTTTTAAATTATAGCTTCTCCATGATAATATGCAACTCAGCATCTTCTCCATGGGGAAGCAACTTTACATTGGTAACAGGACATACCACTATTAACACTCTAAATTATATAGCTCCTTGGCCTTGTCAATACACACACATTATTCCAGTTACAGTGAAATGCAAGGATGTTTAAAGTGTCTTCCAGCTGGAACATTCCATGAATCTATGAAAAGCAAATTCTGCGTCTCATCCCATATTTGTAGGATGCTGCCTACAACAGTCAAGTGGACAACGTCTCGCTTGTTGGGTAAAGGAAGATGTGATAGGACGTTAAACATCATGTTACTATATTACAGTAAAATGAAGACAAAATGCAAGGGATGTTGTTGAGACATGGATCAAAATTAAAGTTCTCATACCCAAAGGCAAATGCATACTGTGATAAATAACTCTGTACCCAAGAGCTCAACTGTTTGTTTCTTAATGTGGGCACTGGTCTGCTGTGTTGGCCAAACTCCACTTCCCTTCCCTATGCTCTTAGTGGGAGGGTGGAGAGGTGAGAAACAGTCCATAGACCTTGAAGATGACGTTTACCACAGAGGCCTTGCCTGCATCTGGTTTCCTTTTACATCTCCCCTGGAAACATGTGGGAATAGACCACCACCAGCCAACATGCAAATGTCTCTGTGGTCATGACCACTTAGTTCCTCTGTGTTTTGTCACATCCTCTACTCCAAGTCTCAATAAAGACTACATTGTTGAAGGAAGCCAAATACTGCCTTTCAGATTGTGCTTGATGATTGCAGATGTTGCAAATAAATTTATATAGGTATGTAAGTTTTATATATGTACTATACATATTATTTTATATGTGTATATACATATGCAATATTTGGTTAAGTAAATTTATTTTATCTTTAGTATTCCTGCTATAGGCTTTACACACCTCATAGCTTAAGAAAAGATTTCACTCATTCAAAAATTCATAAAATGGATTTTGTGGTGCAAATTGACACTTAATGTAAATAATATTTAAATAATGGTGCTGAAAAATGAAGGCTGTCATCAGCACACTGAGTGTGTGAGCAACAATCTTTCACTGTGTAACAACAGAAGATGAACGGCATGGTCAGGGTGCTGTCCTCAGCACACATTGTTAACCATCAGAAAATTCACATCACTCATAGAGACTGTGGGCTCTTATTGTTAAAAAATTCTTATTTAAACTGGAGGAAGATGCAAATTGAAATTTGACCTTTTATCAGGTATTCATGAAGTACATTTCTCCTCTGTTATACTCTGTCAAATACCTTTGGTACCACTTCAAAGTGACTCTCAGGAAAATTTCCAATTGTTGATTAGGCCAATATGTGAGTAGAATGTGAAACTTCATAATTAGAATTCAATTCTTAACAAACAGGAATTATTCTCTTGCTGTTGTTAAAAAGATTTTATTTATGTGTTTGAGAGAGAGAGAGAGAGACAGAGATAGCAAGTGAGAGCACAGAGAGAGAGAAGCAGGCTCTCTGCTTAGGGGCTCGATCCCAAGACCCTGAGATCATGACCAGAGTCAAAGGCAGACACTTCACCGACTGAGCCACCCGGTGCCCATATTCTCTTGCTTTTTTACTTATAGTTTTAGTCAATTATGCTTTTTAATCACCTTGCTATGATTGCCCATCATAAGAACATTAATGAGTAGCATTCCAAAGATGATTCTTACATATCTATGAGCGTATGAAAATTATTGAGAATCACAGTCTCATCACCATTTCATAGTTGAACCATTTTGTGAGTACACCTCCCAATGATGCTTTAGTCATCAGTCAAATGCCCATGTTCTTCATTTCACTTTTCTGCAAACTAATCAAATACTAGGTGGGAGCAAATTAACACAGCTAGAGTTTTTGTTCAGGACTCGTTAGTATGCCGAAATCAAACTATCTATCTATCTATCTATCTATCTATCTATCTATCTATCTATCTATGGCAAAGTGAGCCCAGAAGTTATGAAGCTAAAAATCTATGTTTGGAAACAGAAAGCTGCTTTGCCTAAGCTGAAGTATGGCATATGATGTACTGTCCTCCTCTTTTGATGTTTATATCACCATGAAATAGTTTGCAAAGCACATCTTAGCATTTAAAAGTGATTGTTTACCGAATAGCTTTCCTGATGTATTTATTTCACTGACTCCCTAACATTGAAATCTATGTATTTAAAAACAATAAAATTTTACTTCTCAAGAACAGTTAAAGTAGAGACAGAGAGATTCCTCTCTTTCATTCTCTCAGTTCTGGCATCACTTGGTGAAATCTTCTTTGACTTCCTCACGGGGACGGAGTCCCTCTCCTACCCTGTAATGCTCTAGCTCCATAGATTTTAATATTTTCTACCTTGGGTTAGGTTGAAGCGTGATGTTACTGTACTTGTGACTCCAAACTTTTCATTATATTAGGTTCTAAAAGGAAAGGTTATTAAAGTCAATTTAATGGAATATTTTGCTATTTATGTTATATTGCCCTTGCAATATGTAAACTCCTTTAGGTAAGGATGTACATATGCTTTTTATTTGGATCTTATACCACACATGACAAAGTGCTGGGAAAGGGAAGGCACTTAATATTTATTTAGTCAATGGATGCATATTACAGGATTTAATCTGTCATGATATTTAGGTAGCAAAGATGTCCATGAAGGTTGATTTATTTTCTAAATCCTCTCTTAAATTTTGTCAGTCTTGGGACGCCTGGGTGGCTCAGCGTTTTAGTGTCTGCCTTTGGCTCAGGGCATGATCCTAAAGTTCTGGGATCAAGTCCCACATCAGGCTCCCTGGATGGAGCCTGCTTCTCCCTCTGACTATGTCTTTGCCTTTCTCTCTATGTATCTCATGAATCAATTATAAAAAAAAAAAAAACTTGTCAGTCTTTCCCCACACCTATTCCCAGACAGTTCAGCTTACTCTCAGATCTAGAACAAGGACAATTTAGTCAAACAAACAGCAGACCACAACAACTACTGCCACTAATAGCTCAAGTCCTTGTTATTGTCTATGTGTCAGGCACTGTTTTAATTACTTCTATATATTAACATGCAATCTTCCTAACACCAGAGTGAAGTATTCCATTATACAGATGAAAACAAACAAACCGGAGGCACAGAGAAAATCAATAACATACAGGATTACAAAGCTACAAGTGAGAGAGGCAGCTTGGTTTCAGAGTCCATTGGCTTAATTATTTGGTTCTGTGTATACCCATACTGTAGACAGTGTGGAGGTTTATCATAGGACCTGCAGCACTCCAGAAATCTACAACTAGAGTAGCTACTGACCCTGGCTGCTATTGTGCTGTGAGTACAAAGTCTGCCTGCAATTTTTCAGTTATGCAACTGTCAATTGACCTTGAGTTTTGGTAAAAAATGGATTGTTACAGGAGTTGTACTAGGTAGTTTGTTTAATAACGTTTTCTGTATCATTTAATGTTCTGGCAACCTTGTGGTGTAGGGAATGTTGCCTCCATTATTTTAGGGACATATAAGCTGTACAAAGTTTAAATGGCACCCTGCAATTTGTACTGTGCTCTTTCTCCTCATCACCAGCTTATTCTCTCAGTTAGAAAATCAAACTCAGATCAAGCCATTCATTTTCTAGACCCAATAATAATGCTATTTCAATTTTTAAAAAACCTCTAGGTTAACTTTTAATGTATATAAAATCCTTTTCAAGTTCTAGTGGCTCAAAAAAAAAAATAGGACCCTAAATTCAAGAGTTTCATTAATTACTAGTTTTATTCCTGTGGCAATGTAGACAGAACTGAAAAAAAGTGAAAGTGTATTTTCCTATTTGCTTATGTTTCCTTTGAAAATTGTAAGGTTATCTCTAAAGTAGCACTATAATTTTCTTGACAGAACATTATCTGTGGAATAGACATCTTGTTGGCAGCGAGGATAAGCACTTTATTTCTAAGAATATGAGCCAGGAAGTGAACAGATTCTGTTGGCACCACTGCATTTAGTGCCCAGATAACAGAGGCAGGGCCCTGTTCTGTAGGCTATGTTAGTTATCCCAGCTTTTGTGGATATTGGCATTTGTTTGAGGGAGGAAGCCAAAACTTATGGTGGTTTTGTTGGTATTAAAAGATTAATAAGTTGGTCCTGGTTTATAGTAACAGAAATCCATGAAGAAGAAACTAAATCAGTTTCACTATTACGATAGCCTCTAATGTGCAATTGGCTCTGAAATACCCATTAATTATTTAAAATAACATCATAAATGTGTATTAATTCTTGCTCCAATAAAAGCTGATGTTGGGTTAATGTGGATTTATTAATGATCTTGTTACTAATAATGTAAATTTGCAATTTGGGTCTAAATCACTGCTTGATCAGAAGCCCACTACACATCATAACTACTTTAAAAAAATATCTGGAACAAGAAACATCCAGATCTAATTGCTCTCATTCAGAGTCTATTTTTCTGCCTTAGAGGCACCTGACAGCAAATCTCCCTACTTTATGTGGTTTTCACAATATAAACTACAAAGAAATTTACTATCGTCTGACATTTTCTAAACAAATCCCTTAATCTCTCCTACTCATTTGTCTTTCAATCTCTTACTCTATTTTTCCTGTCATTTCCCCTCCACTCTATCCCCAACTTCCTCAGAATGACATGAACCAGAGAAGTTGGAGAATTTCTGAACCAGTGTCCTCCGAACATTTTTGGTCATGGGCTCCTCAAGGAGTGTGTGTATGTTATATACTTATAAATTATAACATATATACTTTTGTATTAATATATCATATATCTTATAAAATATGTATAAAATTAAAGGATAAATTAAAAATAAACGTGAAGAGATATTCTAATATTTTCCTCATCTACACTGACTTTTGCCTATTCCTCTCCGGAAACAACTAAGTGGATTCTGAGTAACATTTTTCCCTCAGATTTCTATGTTCTAGATTAGTTACAATTAATTAGTTATTTTGAGACCAACAGTAATAATAACCAAACTTGAAGGTTGCCTCAGAGACCCATATCTTATATAGTTCTTTTCTCCCCCTTCCCTTATGCTCTGTTTTAGCACAGAACTAGTAGGGAGCATAGAGAGGAGATTATGGTACAAAGAATGAGATGTCTGGTTTTGGATTTGGGTTGTATGGTTCCATTTCTTCTGCATCTTTATACTTGGGCTTTAGACATCTGATTTTGTCTTCTGAAAATAAATCCTTTACCATGACAGAAATATTCATTCATTCAAACATTTATGAATGGAGTTCTAAGCACCAGGCTGAATGAAATAGGCACACATTTGAACTGCTACAGGCACAAAACTGCCCCCACTAAGCTTATGTTTTAGTTAGCAAGGGTGGGATCAAATGATTTGACAGTAAACACTATAAAAGAGATAAATCTTCTATGAGTAAAGATAGAATCAAGCAGTTAATTTGGCTTGGAAATTTGGGAAAGTCCTCCCCCAAGTGACACTAGCTGAGGATCTTGAAATACAAGCTCATTGGGTGGAGATGGGTGGAGATGACTCTACTCAGCAGAGCTCCTCATGTGAACCTATAATAACAATAATTTATTTCCACCTGCTTTATAATCACTGGAGTCAAATTCATGTTCCTTGTCTCCTTATTAAATTCCTGCTGGAGATAACCATAACTGCATTGTGCTGGAAAAGGTTCTGATTCCAGCCTGCTACAAACCCACTTTTTGTCAAAGAATTGTATTGTTGCTTTTCCTGGCAATTAACTAGGACTTCTTGGTATCCTATCACCACTTATCCTTCTCTCTGTTCCTCAATCTCTCTCTCTCTCCACCTCCTCCTCTTCCTGTGCCCCACCCCTTCTCTCATTCTCTCCCACTACTGTTCTCTCCCTTGGGGCTAGCCTTACATATTAATCAAACAAAAGTCTTACTTGGGAACTCCAGCAATGTTTCACATAACTGCTTCACAGTTTATCTGGCTCATGGTGGTGTACCAGATACATGGTATAGGGCTTGGGATACTGAAAATGCTCAATATTTATTACTGATTGGTTTTATCAGACACCGTGTCTGATGTTATCCTTTATCATATATTTAAATGGGGTTTTTTTCTAGCATTTATACGTGGTTTTAGGGGAATTGTGTTTATTTGTGTTTATAATGAGGCAAAATACTTGAGCCCCAAATATCTCCAAATATGTTTTTGGCTTTCTAGTCATAAGGCAATAATCTGTTTAAGAGGCATAAAATAATTTGATGGTTTTCAGTGGTCTAAGAATACAAAAATGAGTTACTTGTAAAATTACCAGATTCACCTGGAACACAAATCAAGCTAAAATATAGCTGGGAAGACCTTGTGTCATCTGCATGTTAACTTTCCACCAGGTAATGATTTTTCTCTGCCATCCCTAATCCTCAACCCAGAGCAAAAAGTTTAAAAACAATACAATCTACTCAACAAGACTGTGTCTTTAAAACCCATGCGAAAAGACTATCCACTGGAAAAAAGACAGTCTCTTCAATAAACGGTGCTGGGAAAATTGGACATCCACATGCAGAAGAATGAAACTAGACCATTCTCTTACACCATACACAAAGATAAACTCAAAATGGATGAAAGATCTAAATGTGAGACAAGATTCCATTAAAATCCTAGAGGAGAACACAGGCAACACCCTTTTTGAACTCAGCCACAGTAACTTCTTGCAAGATACATCCACGAAAGCAAAAGAAACAAAAGCAAAAATGAACTATTGGGACTTCATCAAGATAAGAAGCTTTTGCACAGCAAAAGAAACAGTCAACAAAACTAAAAGACAACCTACAGAATGGGAGAAGATATTTGCAAATGACCTATCAGATGAAGGGCTAGTATCCAAGATCTATAAAGAACTTATTAAACTCAACAGCAAAGAAACAAACAATCCAATCATGAAATGGGCAAAAGACATGAACAGAAATCTCACAGAGAAGACATACACATGGCCAACATGCACATGAGAAAATGCTCTGCATCACTTGCCATCAGGGAAATACAAATCAAAACCACAATGAGATACCACCTCACACCAGTGAGAATGAGGAAAATTAACAAGGCAGGAAACAACAAATGTTGGAGAGGATGTGGAGAAAGGGGAACCCTCCTGCACTGTTGGTGGGAATGTGAACTGGTGCAGCCACTCTGGAAAATTGTGTGGAGGTTCCTCAAAGAGTTTAAAATAGATCTGCCCTCTGACCCAGAAATTGCACTGCTGGGGATTTACCCCAAAGATGCAGATGCAGTGAAACGCCAGGACACCTGCACCCCAATGCTTATAGCAGCAATGTCCACAACAGCCAAACTGTGGAAGGAGCCTCGGTGTTCATCGAAAGATGAATGGATAAAGAAGACGTGGTCTATGTATACAACGGAATATTACCAAGCCATTAGAAATGACAAATACCCACCATTTGCTTCGACGTGGATGGAATGGGAGGGTATTATGCTGAGTGAAGTAAGTCAATCAGAGAAGGACAAACATCATATGGTCTCATTCATTTGGGGAATATAAAAAATAGTGAAAGGGAATAAAGGGAAAAGGAGAAAAAATGAGTGGGAAATATCAGAAAGGGAGACAGAATATGAGAGACTCATAACTCTGGGAAACGAACAAGGGGTGGTAGAAAGGGAGGTGGGTGGGGGGTTGGGGTGACTGGGTGACAGGCACTGATGGGGGCACTTGATGGGATGAGCATTTGGTGTTATGCTATATTTTGGCAAATTGAACTCCAATAAAAAATAAAAAAAAAATAAAACCCATGTGAACTGAGTATAAAATCATACTGTTATATATCCTTTTTTGCTTTCTATTCCTTCTCTCTTCATCAAATGATACTAGGCTTATTAACAATCTCTAATTATTCCACTAGTCCTTGTCTTCATTCAACATATCTTAGGGCTTTAACTTAACTATCCTTTTGTTTTTATTTCTTAGACAACTTTTTCCTTCCTTTTTATATTCTTCCAGCTGGCTTCCTATCTCAGTCCATTCTATCTTCTGCATAATTTACTATGTTCTTTATGTCACCCATCGGTCAATGACAGCCTCCTCATGCTACAAGGCTCCCACATAGGCATTCAGGAGACAGAAAAAAAGAAAAAAAAGAAGGTCATAGAAAGGAATGAGAAGGTCATTTCAAATATGAGTGAACTTTTACTGAATTTATACATATTTTAGAGATAGGGTAAGGAGAAAATACTTGATTTTATCAGTCATTTCTAGTTAATGTATTACATTTGCCCAGAGATAAAGTACAGTATATACAGTATAATGTTTTGCTCCGGGGGGGGGGGGGGGGTTCATAAGAAAAAGTGTAGCATTTCGTCATCATCATTTTGAATTGTTTCCTACCACGGAAAGGTATTCTGTAGTGTTAAATTACATTTAAAAAATTATAGAAAATGCCACAGAACATATAGCAGACTGTTTATTCCTGTGATTATACACTGGAATAAATTTATGGTAGGGTGTTGTTCCTAGTTGTTCCTAACATATTTAATGTTATGAGTTATCACTCAATATAAAATTTCTCCTTCATCCTTGATAATAGAATTTTTAGCAGACACCCGCTTACCCAGAATACAGACCCAATTTCTTAGGCTTTATTGCTAGGTGTGGTCATGGAACTAAATTCTAGCACATGAAATATGAGAGAAAAAGAAGTGTGTCCCTTCTGGCTACTGCCTTTACATAGGGGTGTGTTCATTCCTGCACTTTCAACTCTTCCCATTGACTTTAAAATTGATAAGGGATCAAAATGGTAGAACAGTTAGATCAAAAGAGCCAGGGGTTTTGAAAATATAGAGGCTACATATTAGTCCAGAACTATTTATACTCACTTATTATGTGTATATGAGAAAAAGATACCGTTTAAGCCACTTTTATGCTGGTTTTCTACAATAGCAGTCAAAACTACAGCATAAAGGATATAGTTTAATTTAGTGTTGGAATGTGAGATTTTTGTTTGAATATGGAATTAGGTGTCTTCTCAAGGCTCAGATCATTTTTGCATAAGATTTTGCAGTTTATATTGCTTTGTAATATGGATTATGTTTTATGTGAGCAAATAAAAATATGTTCATACATTTATATAACTATTATGGTTATGCAAAACTTTGGGAACAATTTAAATAGTCTCTAGAGAGGACTGAATGTTGGATTCTCTTTAATTAGCTAACCACCATCAAGAACAAATACACTAGTTCTTTAAAAAAGTCTAACCTCAAGTCTTTCCCTACATATTTTCCATCTTCACATCTCATTTGGTTTAAAGAGACCACTTCTTAGACTGACTCCCTCCTCCAGATTTCTGTGGAATTTGTCTCTGAGAATTGCTCTTAACCAGCTGCCTTACCCCAAAGACCCACCCACGCTCTATAAGCACAAGTCATATGCCACACGGCCTTCTGACTCATTTGCTAATGTCTGCTCCTAATCTACTTGATTTTCCTTTGATTTCAGTGGCTTCAATTTAATGATATATTTCATCATATTTAGAATTATTAGCTTAAAAGTTAATATTTATATACACTACAAATACAGTCCTCTTCTCTTGAGACTCTTAATAAATATATGTGTAGCTATCCTTGGTGGCCAGAAATAACACTGGAAAACAACAAGAAATACATCATGCAAAACAATGAATGCCTGCCAAGATTTATAGGTTTCAAGGAGCGATAATGTATATCTAGAGTACAATGATATCTCTAGTACAGTGCTATTTCAGTACATTCCGAGGATCACTCTTAGAAGCTCTACTTTAGTTTTCATTTTTTTTCCAAGTCTTAGACTCTCGATTATACCCTGACCCCCACCCCTCAAAAAAAGTCATGCTCATAAATTTCAGTGAAGGATTTGGTTTACTCATGGCCTTCGGATAATAAGTTGATTAAAGTTCTCTCACCAAAATTTCATTAGCTTATATTCTGCTTCACCTTCCATGCACTAATCTTAAAGCTGTCACCATGGCTGATGAATAGTTTTACAGATATAGACAATTAAGCAAATTCATTTCAACATCTAGTACCTAATACCTTAGACGTGAAAATGTGGCTTGTGTGTCTCTCCAAGAAGTTTACATGTTTTAAGTGATGTTCACTGGCATTAGGAATGGAGTAGCTGATTGCAACTCTTGTTGATATTTTGAAGACTTTACAAATACTTGTTTCCATTTAATGGAAGTGATGATAATCATAATAATTATATAAAGGGTCATTTTGTGCTATGCAGAAAATACTCCAAATAGTTTATGTATCTAATATTACTTTATTTTTGTACTTCTGTTCATTGTATGCATTTCATCCATAATTTTATCAGCTTTCATAAAAATTATATAGGATAAAAGGTGAGAATCTCTTGCTTCTATACATTTATTTATTTATTTATTTATTTATTTTTATTACTTTTCTTTACTCAAGTTCTATTTGCCAACATATAGTATGCTTTTAATTCCATTCTTTCAAAGTAACTGCTATTAACACTTTTATGCCTATTTAGTCAGAATTTGCATCATCTTATTTAATCATATAAAGAGATTTATACCCCTGTCCCTATTAATATTTATATCTATATACACAGATTTTGTCAAACAAGATTGGTATGTGCTAAAGTGGTTTGCCACTGCCTTTTCCCAGATACACCATATAATGAGCATTATTCAGTTAATGCACATGGATTTCACTCTATCTTTTTAATGTCTATGTAGCATTCCAATAATAGACAGTAATTAAACATTCTTTATTGATGGAAATTTAGGTTATTTCTTTTTTTGTGAGTAACATATAATGATGAATATCTCTGCCCATATATTTTTATGAAATTTTTTTTTACCATATTCTTTGGTAAAGTTCTAAAATGGCTAGTTGCTAATTCAAAGATATTTTAATATTCATTCAGTATAAAATAGAACAGAAATTCCTAAAGACTTTGACTATAAGTGCTCCCCATAATCATACTTTTCCAGAGTAGATTCTAAACTTGAAATTCTGCATTTAATCTTCTTATTACAAAGCATCCCAAATGAGCTGTAGAGTCAAAGCAAATATTCCATCAGACAGTGCCATAACACTTTAGAATGATGAAATGCTTAAAATAGAATATTTAAGTTAGAACTTGTAAATAGGTTATAATTACTGCTCTCATAATGGAACCATGCTATAGCGACATGTCCAAGAGCAAATTCTTTCCAGCATTCTTAGTATTGATATAAATGTCCAAGTGGTGAGCATATGTTTCTGGAATGTTTAATGTTTCTGTCGGCAGTTGGGCAGGGTTTGTCTTATTTTAGGGGAGCTGTGTCATAGGTCAGTTAATAATTTCTTATGTCATTATTACATTCCCAAAAGATTTGATAGAATAAATGCACATTTCTGAAAAAGTGACCTGAGCATGCCAATCATAACAATTTTATGGAGAATTAATATTTTAATACAATATATAAGGAAGAGTTTGCCAGAAGCATGGAATTCTCTGCTGTCATATAGTTCAAGCACACTGATCTTGGCTGTCAAGTCTTTGACTTCATTTAAACCAAACTGATCTAGTTTGTTAGCAAAACCACAGTTTATGGAAACCAGACTTTTTTTTTAATCACAGAGTTAGAGATTATTTTTTTTCCTCATTGCCGATAGCCCTAGTTGAGCAGAACTAAGAACACTGGTTTTATGTTAGGAGAATTGCAATGAAGAATTAATATTTTATCAAAAGATGGAGAAGGATGTTGTCCAATCTGCAGGGACTTTTCAATACCAATGACCATGTTGGATTTACAGAAGAAATTATATTTGTATTTACATTAGGATTCAAAAGCACTACATTGTTGGAAGAATTTGGAGAAAATCCCAAAGATAAGAAAACTTTGGCCAAGTCTACTAGCTAAACAATGCTTCATGTAACCCCAATCTTTGCTCCTCTCACTCAGAAACTTTTTAGAGGAGTATGGCATCTACAGGATTAGTCAAAGGAAGTTTGGCATGAAAAAATAATTTCAGCTATTGGCTCTTTTTGGTTAAGAGTTACAGAAAGATTGATACAACTATCGATGGCAAATGTGTCAAGATATTATTTCAAATTTTATCAGCATATTTGGAGATATTGTTGCCTTTGTATGTGAAAAGGGTCATTATTCACAGTGATTCATAGCACTTTAATTATGATAAAACATACTTTTAAAGGGAAAAAATAAAAAAAAATTTAAAAAGGGGAAAAAAAGCCCAAATAATTGACATTAAATAAAGTAAATACTGTGACTTTCTGTCTTTCTAAAAGTTAGAGAACATTCTTCTGATATACCTTGACCTATGAGCTATCTGGTGGCTATTTAATTTCAAAAGGAGGAAATGAAACCAATTTTGTCATCAACACAATTCCAAAATACAATGTTCACAAACTATTATAAATTCTATTAGTGAACTGAATAGATTAATAAATTTTAGTTTTTGTATATTTTGACGATTTGTACAATAAGATAGTCTTTGAATTATACAGCTACAATATAAGGCAAAAGAAACATTTACATATCATTAATCCTTGCAAAATACTAAGTGATGGCAACAAGGATATTTATA
The DNA here is from genome assembly GCF_048418805.1 of Vulpes vulpes. Lineage (NCBI taxonomy): Eukaryota > Metazoa > Chordata > Mammalia > Carnivora > Canidae > Vulpes > Vulpes vulpes. Next base: position 41,274,287 of record NC_132786.1, read on the forward strand.
AAATCCCAAAAGCCAGATAATCTGTGTATGTGTCTTACCTTTCTTTTGCGAAGCCTGACTGGGTTATCTGTGGGTTCCTGGGTGGCCAGAGTTTCCTTTAAGTGTAAACACTGCATGCCATCTCCTGAGTTGACCTTTGGGAGACTTTTGTTTTGATGTTCTGAGAAACCACTCTTCTCTAGGCCATTTTCAGCTGACATTCCACTAGGGCAGGAAGGAGGTTGCAGAAGGCAGCTTCCAGAATCTGCTTTTAATAACGGCAGTCCTCTGTCCATGCAAGGAGCAGCCAAGAACTCATCCTGTACTACACTGCAGGTGTTTCTTTCATGTTCATCTTTAGGGAAGTCAAGTTTCCTCCGTTGCTGAGCAATCACAGCAGAATTAAACAATTGTTTCTCAGGCACAATATCTTTCACAGTCAAAGAGTCACATGCACTTAATTGGGGTGCATCTTTTATTTCACTTAAACTTATATCATTACAAAGCTCCAGGCTTTTGCTTACAATGTAAGTAACTTTTTTCTCTCCCCTTTCTTCTACCAGTCCTAAGTCAGCTCCACCAGCCATTCTCCAGGAGTTACTTTGGTTACCTTCCATGATGGGCAGCGTCTTTATTAAGGAGCCTGCTCCTCTGCTGCTATGTTGGTCTGATATTTTATGTGCTTGGGTAGTTAAAATCTGCTTATCATCTGTAATATATGGATCAGAATCGGCATCCTCATCAGAAACATGTACTAGTGTTTCTGTGCTGGCCTCCAGAGAAAGAAACTGATCTTCATCTTCATGGCTGTCATTTTCATCCACCTCCTTTGAAATGTGACCCATTGGCCTCCCAGGAAAGTCTCTCATCTCTGAACCATGGCAGCAGTCTGGTAGTGAAACACACTTCTCTTTACGATCCACATTTAAAGTTGCATCTTTTTCCATACTTGCCTGCAAGCTGTCAGCTACTAGTCCATGATGACATGCTGGGTTATGATCATCAGAATTAAAAGGCTGCCCAATCCATTGGGTCACATGTTCTTCCCAGCTTCTCTTTCTGATAGCTACAGACATGTCATCGTAGTTTGACAACAGATAGAGAGATATGTTCCATTTGAGACTAAAGGAGATGGAACTTGATGAAAGATGACTTCATATCCACTGGTCGAAGAAGAGAGTGTTTTGTCGTTTCACCACCTATTAAATTTTTTAAAAAATATATGTATATAGTTCAGGATATTCATTAACAAACCAAAATACATCTTAGAAAAGAGCACATTTAATCTGTGCTATGAAAGAGTAAGTAAGAGATTTTAAAAGCTTCTATTCCTTAGCTTTAATGATGTTACTTCTTTAAGAAGTAGCATAGTATTAGAACAAAATTTTGCATTTAATATTTCTGGTCAAAAACACTGACAACACTTGAAATGCAGCTGAATTGATTGACCTATTAATGAATGACAATCCAAGTACTGAATGTGTGAAACTCCATTAAGAACACATTTGCATTGCAGTACTTAACAAAATTCACCAGAAGAAACCTGTTGCTCTCGCATACATGCTTTCCTGCTCCACTTTTGTGAACACAAGATCTTATAAAGATCTATTTGCTGTTTGGTTTAAATCACAGCAGAGGCCACCAGGGAACTGTTCATTCACGACATGAGCTATGGAGACAGCACATATAATGTCTTAGTTTGGAAAGAGCTAATACAGATCCCAAACTACCAGGATGTATTTACTCCAGGGAGTGACTAAGAAACATGGAATAATCTAGTTTAGCTCCTATTAACACACAATTCACAAGAAAGTATAACACACACCATTGACCATGCCTTAGGATAAATACATTTGCATTCATGCTATCACTGCTACCACTAGCTAGCAAGCTCATTTTGTTGAAGCTTAGAGGCATTGAATAAGTTGCCCAAGGTCATATATCCCAGAAGTAAACCAGGATTCAAACTAGGTCCTGTTTCTAACTAAGTAGCCAACAAACTTCACTGTCTCCATGGAATGAGATTCTACTTGTGCCCTTTCCCTCCACCTAGCTTAAAGATTTTTATTTGTTTATTTATTCATGAGAGACACAGAGAGAGGCAGAGACACAGGCAGAAGGAGAAGCAGGCTCCCTGCAAGGAGCCCAATGTGGGACACCATCCCAGGACCCGGAGGCAGACAGACGCTCAACCACTGAGCCACCCTGGTGCCCCACTCCACATAGCTTTAAGTATGTATAAAATGTGAACTCCTCATGCAGGAATTCAGTGAACCAAAAAGAAGATGTGAACATGGTAAAAATAATTGGTACAATTATTCAGAAATTTCAGTAGCATTCTTTTTCGCTTCTAAGGCATTTAGTTTGTATACGTCTATTAGAATTTGGCCATAAAAATCTAAGTAAACCAGGAAACCAGGCCCTAAGATAAGGTAGATTATAAACACATTCCAGGTAGCCTTCTCCTTTTTTTGCCTTGAATTATTCAAACCCTTAGTTCAAGGAAACAAATTATACCAATGTAAACTGAACTTTAAAAAAAGGACTAATCCAAATGTTGTTCCATAATGAAACCAAATTATTGGACCATAAAAGAAAAATCCCATTCAAAGAGCAGACACTTCTAGTTTTTCCTCTACACAAGAAATGTCAGCACATAAATGGATTGGCTTATTGATCTCAGCCATAAACAAGATGGACTGCTGTGCTGGTTTTGGGTCACTTCAGTCTATTGAAAAGGCTTCTGAATCCCTACCAAAAATTTCAAGCTATTCTGACTAAGCACTTGCCAGAAAGGTAAATATTCCCATCCTGTGAAGACCAGCGGAGTTAAGGAATGTACTAGAATTTGGTACCCTAGCCTGACCAAATATCTTTCTGGATGCTATCTGGTTCTCTCAAAGGTCTGTGACCATTTGAAAATGGTCAGCCTGCACATTTTCCATGTTGGCATTCATTTTGCACTCAAAAGAAAATATAAAGTCCCTGAATTCCATGCATAAGTCATTATAGTGTGGGAGGCTACGGAAAGTGGAAAAAACGCATAGACGCAGGCCAGAAAATTTCTGCTTTCATGGGCAAATTTGGGTCGTAATAGGGCGGTTCTGTTTTAGATGCTTTCTTTTCTTTATTTTTATCCAGTATAGAGAGAGAGAGCAGGCTAACTTAAGAAATGCCAAGTGGTATTACTGTGTCATTCCTAAGCCACATTTACATTTAAGTTGAGACTAAATTCTGGATTCATTTTTTTTTTTTTACTAAAAAGAAATGGAGTTTTATTAACTCCTTGGGGGACAGATTACATAAAAGTTTTACCCTTCGGACCTTCCCATATTAATTTATTTCACTCCACTTTGGCAAATAGGTTAGTGTTTTTATAATGTCAAAGGAAGACACTTCAACAAGTTCTGAAGCCATCTAGTTGCAAAGGGAGATTGTAAATTAGGTAGAGTGTACACACTGAGGCATTAACTCCTTCTGTCCTGCTCATTTAGGTTCTTTGAACACTTCCAAATCATTCCTGTAAATGCATAGTGTCTATATTTTTAAAGACATAATTATCCTGATTATCCTTCTGACCATCACCTCTACATTTTCAGTGCTCATTCCATATCCTATGGTCTGACAGATTTTTAAAAATGTTCTCTCTCCAAACTTCGTTATTCACACTTCCTATTTAAATTCTATTTATAAGATAAAATCTGCCTCCATGTTCTAATGGCTGAACAGAGTATTAAGAAGGAGTACTGGATAATTGTCAGTTGCATCTGAGCATATTGGCATCATTTTCTAAATCATCTAAATTGATTATAATCCATCCTATAATATTGAGATGTCTTTGTAAAAGACCTGATTTTTCCCTATCAGTCTTCTCACCAGATTGCTCTCTTTGTAACTGTACTTCTAACTATTGACTATTTTGCAAATTTCCATTACATTTTTTTTGATAATCCTTTTGTGCATTTTCATTCAGAATGAGCTCAGCTCCTGAGGATTTGGATGAAGGATCTGGAAAAGTGTAGGTCATTGCGGGGTGTTGATTTTATGAAGTGAATTTCCATGGGGATTTTTCACTTCTTAAATGCATGTGTTCAAACACCACTATATTAATATCACAAGAGACTCTATATACCTCTAATTATGTAACAGTCCTGGAAAATGTTTGTAAAATGTCCAAATTTGCTTTTTGTAATATTAGTGCATAAAATGTTTAGACACGAATGAATTTCAAATTTATTACTTGAGTTAATTTTGTAACACCATTCCTTAACATTGGCATTTTGTGCTAAACAGTACATATTTTTAAAGATTTTATTTATTTATTCTTGAGAGACAGAGAGAGAGAGAGGCAGAGACACAGGCAGGGAGAGAAGCAGGCTCCATGCAGGGAGCCGGATGTGGGACTTGACCTGGGTCCCCAGGATCAGCCCCTGGGCCAAAGGCGGTGCTAAACTGCTGAGCCACCTGGGCTGCCTCAGTATTTTAAACTTAAATGAAATTAAACATTATTATGCTAAATGACAATATCTGGAGACATTCTAGTTTGAGAATCACTGGCCTATATCTCATATCAAGCAATCATGCTTTCCTTTGCACCTGCTTCTGAAATAAGCACATACTATGTACCTTGGCTTGGTAATTGTCCTTAGAGAAGGAAATCCCAATGATAATCACCATTGCTCATTCTTTTTTTTTTTAAGATTTTATTTATTCATTCATGAGAGACACAGACAGAAGCAGAGACTCAGGCAGAGGGAGAAGCAGGCTCCATGCAGGGAGCCTGACGGGGGACTCGATCCCAGGACTTCAGGATCTCACCCTGAGCCAAAGGTAGACGCTTAACCTCTGAGCTACCTAGGCGTCCCACCACTGCTCATTCTATAGTCTGAGAGAACATGATGCAAATAAAGCACTTGTGGCTGAAATCGAATGGGCAGTATTGAAGAACTGGCAGCAACAATGCCTGGCCAAGATCAATTCTTCAATACTTGTTTCTTCAAAGACTCTGCTAAACATTAGGAATAAAAATCTAAATAATATATTCCACCTTTCCTAAAGGAGCTTACAGTTTTATAGGAGAAACTCATCTAGGGGCACCTGGGTGGCTCAGCAGTTGAGCACCTGCCTTTGGCTCAGGGCGTGATCCTGGAGTCCCAGAATCAAGTCCTGCCCTGGGCTCCCCGCATGGAGCCTGCTTCTCTCTCTGCCTGTGTCTCTGCCTCTGTCTCTGTGTGTCTCTCATGAATAAATAAATAAAATCTTTTTAAAAAGGAGAAACCCATGTAGAGAAAAATAAAAGTCTTCTCATGCCACAAATACCATGTAAAGTTAACATAAAGCAGATGGTCATCAATTTCTCTCTCCTTTCTTTCTCTCTTTCCCTTCCTTCTTTTTGTCTTTTCTTTCTCTTTCTTTTCCTTCCTTCCTTTTCTCCCTCTCTCCCTTTTTTCTTCCCTCCATCTTTCATCCTCCTTCCTTCTCTCCTTCCCTTCCTCCCTCCAGCATTCCTTCTCCTTCTCTTCCTTCCTTCCTTCTTTTTAAACAGTGAGTGGTGTGGGATGATGGAAACATTAGGTAGGGCTTCAGAGGAGAAACCCCTAAATAAAGTCCTCTGTGGTAAATTTCCTGCCTCCATGACTTCTAGATCAAATGAGAGCTGAGGTTCAGAGTTTCACTGTTCTAAATCACCTGTTTGGGAAAGATAGCAGAGGCAACAATAAACTCCAGAGAATTACTGCAACTTGAAAACCCATTTGACATCTTGGAGAGGAATCACATTTCTTGAATGCATTCAGAGAAAACTGAGGGAAGAAGAAATTTTTTAAAAAGATTTTACTTATTTACTCATGAGAGACACAGAGAAAGAGGCAAAGACATAAGCAGAGGGAGAAGCAGGCTCCCTTTAGGGAGCCTAATGCAGGACTCGATCCCAGGCTTCCAGATCACGATCTGAGCCAAAGGCAGATGCTCAACCACTGAGCCACTCAGGTGTCCCTAAAAAGAATTTTTTTTTCAGATTTTCACAGACTTGTCTTCAGATTCAAGGGAATCTGTGGAGTATGCAGTGATACAAGAAATAAAAATAGAACACACTAAGAAACATTATTATGAAATTTCAGAACTTTAGAGGTAAGCAAATGAATGTAAATGTTATCAGAGAGAGAAAGAAAAGAGGTTATATATTATTTATTACAAATCTCAATATTATTGGATTTTTTAATAGCAAAATTGGAAACAAGACAGTCAAATATATCTTCAAAATTCTGATGGGAAATTATTTCTACCTTAAAATTATGTGAAGAGCCTTAAAAATTTTTCTCATCTGCTGAAGAAGCTACTGGAAGTATAGTTCCACCCAAATAAGAGAATAAATAAAATGAAAAAGACATGGCAGCAAAGGACTCAGAAATTCAACACAAAGACCAGGGAATGGGCTTTCCAGGATAAAATTAATGTTACAGACCTAGTGGGCAATCATTTCACGTAAACCCTAAAGTTCTCTACAAGAAATGTCTCTAAGGAAAAAAAAAATCCACACATGTAAATAATTAATTATATGAGGTATATGACCACATTGAGAAGAATTTACAATAAAGTTGGATGATATAGATGAAAGAAGTAGTAATAATTATATAGAAAACTAAAAATCAATTATTATCTACAAGAAACAGGCTTGTAAAAGAAAGGAAATATAATCATAGTACACTATCTGGCTTAGCTATGAAATTTTTGGATAGCCAAATACTGCAAGCAGTAAATATGGACTTAATAAAAAAATTATGAAAGCAACTATTTTTGAAGCATAAAATTTTTATAGGGGATAGGGTCAGGGATGCTGGGAAGAATAGTCTCAGAGAGCTAACTCTTCATTTTCTATAATAGAAATTTAACAGAAAATGTCTAAAATGGAAAAAAAATAGTGTAATCGTATTGTCTAGAAATATGGAAATAATAGGAGAAATAGCTAAAAAACTTAAATTATTATAATTCTCTGTGTTATTTGCTTGAGATAAAGAAAAATTTCTGAACCTCAGAAAGCATGTTAAATAATAACCTACATTTAATCTAAATTTTAATATGTTCCAGAGAATTAATTTTAAGATTAAGTTGATATGTAAATATATCTGCATTTCCTCTACAATATATCCAATAGGACCTAAATATTCCCTGTATTCCCTTCCCCACTCACTATATCACCCCCTGACAAGTACACATATATCTTCTTCCTTCTATTAGCACAATAAAGGTGCCAGTTTGGGTATTTATTTTTGGGCCAAAAATGTCCTGTAGTTTTCTATCAGATTCTTCAGTGATTTTTTTTTAATGGCTCTTTTTCCTCCCCTGACCCTTTTAGGAACTCCTGCAAGTCTAGATAAATATTCTTGGTAATCCTCTTAGCTATAGCCTTCTAAAATATTATCTTAAAAGAGGTTTTAGGATACAGAAAATTAGATGCAAATAACCTTAATTGAGTAAATGAATATGAAAAGAGGAATTCTCCATTGCATTATATTGCAACTTCTGGACTCCTCATCATAGTACTTGGAAAGATGGCAACTTTTCTTATTCAACCCCTTAAAACTCTAAGTGTAGATATCTCATTTTATCCTTTCAGAACACAGGTGACATACATAGACATACATATGCATACATATACATAAATAAAAATTTGAAAAATAAGTATATATGCACACACACACGTGATTGGCTCCTAGGCTGTTTTTAAACACCTTCATTCAGGTTCTATGTATTTAATGGAAGGGAAAATGAAAACATAATAGTACTGCCACTTTATTTTTCTCTTTCCTTAGGTGGCCATAGTTGTTTTGGTTTCCTTGAGGGTCTTTCTTCTTAATTATCCATTCCACATTAAATTTCTAGGTCATGTTTTCCTTCTACAACTGCTTTAAAGCATATATATGTGGAATATCTACCACATGGCATATTCTCAGACACTGTGGGAAAGAAGAGAAGATATGGGGAAAATAATCTCCTTTTAATTCAAAAGTTTCAGCTCTCTAAAATGCACTCTTGCAAGAAGAAAGAATGCATTTGAACCAAGAAAAGAACATTTCCACATTGACCCACTTTGTTGCTAATATGGTAAGTCAGTGAAATGGAGAGATTGGGAATCTGAACACCCTATCATGATTTGAAATCTTAATGTGTCTTAGCCTACTCTCAAGGAGTCACATTTGCAAGTAGAAAGTGCCCCCAAACCACTTATGAACTGAATTAGACAACTGGAACAGAAACAACAACATTGACATGACCACAACTTAATACAGTTCTTCAAATGTACGCTCACTAGTTTCAAAGGAAATCTTCATTACAGTGAGCATTTGCAGGGGCCAAAATGAAATTCATTTTCTTGATGGAGCTGTCAAGGAACAAATTACCAAGCAAACCAAACTGTGCACATTTGGGCTACTTCCCACTGCTCCCCAGCTCAATAATAACATGAAGAGGAATGCTTTTCATTGCCAGACTGATGTCTCATATTCAAGATGCTCAGGAGCACTAAGAAAGCGTAGGCAGATATGACTTTTCTTAATTCCTTTATGTAAATGTATGAACAAATAGCCACAAAAGGATAACACATTTTAAAAAAGCATTTCTATGAGTCTAGTCAGGGGTCAGAGTAGCCAACTTTTAGTAGAAGACAATTGGCGCTTTTCCTTTAAAACACTCATGCTGTCTAATCCAAATTGGACAGGGCTAGAAATAGTCTTTAGGAGAGAGAGATCTTAATAATATGATGCGTGAATTTTTCTTCATATGATTTTGCGCAGATTTTCTTTCTTTCGTAGCAGTCTGTGTCCTGATTCTTCACAAAATCATCATCCATCTACTTTCACATATTTTGTCAGGTGTTGGAATTTACTCATTATGCCTCATTAGCTGTCTGTGGAAAACAAACTCTTATTGAAATTCTTTATTGGCAAATTGTTTAGTGAAGCTTAAAATAATATATATGAAATAGCTTGCATGTATTTAGGCTTTCTGGATATCAAAAAAAAATAGTAAATCATAGGATAAACTGCCTATAATGAACTAAGCGGAATAAGAAGTATATTACTTTCTCCAAAGACACAGCCAAGCTTCCATCATATTTGGTCTTTAGAAGAAAAAGGAAGAAGCACGTACCCAATTTAAAAATATTCTTTTAAGACATCTATTTTTATGTATATCTCAGCTTTACTAAGCTTGGTAAATTTTTTTTATTATACTTAGCTTTCAGAGTCAAAGATTCCAGGAATTAGACAAACCTGAAAATTAACTCTGTCATTCATTAGAAGTCAGCTCATTATTAAAAAGATTTCTAAAATTATAAATTATTATTTCTGTGGTGCTCTATTTTTATCATCAGGTTCTTGCTATGTAATGCAGCCTCAGTAATTTCTAATTTTTTTTTGCAAGGAGGAGCCCAGGTACTGGCAGTGTTTGACTTACTACCACTTTATAGCTTAGGTCAGCCAGGTCTGCAGATTCTCTTAACATTTTCTTAAGTAACCCACATGTAATTTGAGGAAATCTTGGAATACTTCATAATATTTGCTGGATATCACTAAGACCTTTTTGGGAATAAGTGGTTTCCAAAAGATCCCAAAATTAACACAGTCATGGGGAATAATATTGCATCATGGATACAGTAATATCTAGGTATGTGTATTTTCTTTGGGTTTTTCTATTTTGCTTTTTAAAAGTACACTGTATTCTCAATGATAGTGTTCAATCCTATGCAGAATCCTTTGAGCATTTAGAGCTGCACTGAATCTTAGATATTTCTGCAAATACATTTATTAATAATTAACCATTTGGGTTTTTGCCCTCCTATTTTTTTCCTGTAAAACCCCTCATAACCAAAGAAAAGTATTGCCTTTGCTCTGAACTTGTTTCAGTTGAAATTTTTCATGCAATAGGAAATAGCTTAGAGTTAAATTTGTCATCAAGAGCTTGGTTGCTTTTTTTTTTTTTTTTTTTTTTAATGGCCGAGTAACATTTCTATTCAACAAGGGACACGGATTATATTGCTTTATCATCAGCATGGTGAGATGTGTCTCTGCTTTAAGTGGTCACTTTCTATTTTTAGCTTTGCTATCATTTCTAAGAACCCTCTAACGGTAGACACAGTAATCACCAACTGCAAATAAGAGATATGGCTACAACCACACAGGTGCTTGGATTCCTAGGTGCCAACAGGATACTGAGATTTCACTCATTCAAATAAGTATGACTTTCACTGAAATTGGGAACACGAAATCATTGGGAACTTAGCTACTTCTGTTAGGTCAGCATCCTACCAGGGGTTGATGCCTCTGACATCAACTTTTCCTGCTGTGCTTAATATCTATAATCCTCATCTTATTTTGCCTTCTATCTATGTACAGTTGAGCTTGCTTTTTATTACCACATGTTCTTCTCTATACCCAACTAACAGCAGGCACATTGAAAACTTTTGATGATCATGATAATAGTAATAGTAATAAAGGACTTCTAATAGTAATAGTAATAAAGGACTTCTATTTACTAAGCATTTACTGTGGCTCAGGAACTGTATTTATACTATCTCCCTTGGTAATAGTACTCATAAATACTCCATGGAGTAGTTGCTATCATTGCCCTAATTTTAAAGGGATAATTTTGGCAGAACTTAGTAACTAGCTCAAGGTCAAATACCTACTAGTGGGCAAAAGTTATCTCCATTTTTTTGTGAAGGTAAGATGGCTATTAGAGAACCATTGTCCCCCCCCCCCGCCCCCCAGTAATTTGGATTAGTCACCTAAATTTTGTTTTCCTCAGTTTTCTCACCTCTATAAAGGGAAGAGTGAAAAGTTATTGAAAGGAAAATAATAATACTAAGCTAAAATAATAAAACTAAGCTAATGATACGTGTAGAACATTTAATCCATTGCATCTTGTGAGAATTCACTAGATAGATGTTCAGGGACATAATGATGATGCTAATTGTGATGCTGCTGTTGCTGACAACGATGACTACTTTAGGTTTTGATTGACCTTAGCTGCAGAATCCATGGCTGAGTATGAGCTGGAACTATGCCTTGCATGCCCATGTTGTTTCAATATAGATGAGCGATTTGGCCAAAATATGAAACACCATGAGTCTTTCTTCCTTGACTAATTGACCTATGCTTTTTGAAACAGATTTGTCTGTTATACAATTTGCAAACAATTTGCCTATATAAAATCTCATGTGATGCTCAAAATGACCCAGGGATATAACTGTTTTCATTATCTTCCTCACTTTACCGATAAAATGCAGAAGCGCAAAGTACTTATGGGGCATCTTTAAAATCACAGAACATCAAGTGGCAAAGATGCAGATCAGAGCTGGTTCTTTGACTCTGCTTATGAGCTTTTCAGTACACCATACTATTTAAACAGTGGAAAATTCACTAGTGCTCTGCTGTCACTGGCTTCATGTAACTTTTAATTTTAAACTATTTCTGGATGCTCATGCTTCCTTCTGGCTTTTAATGAATTTGTAATGTCATCTTATGAGAATGTTGTTAACCTTTGGCCTCAGGCTCTGACGATTCTTGACAACCTCTTATTTTCTTTCCCCTGTAAAAAATATTCTATCATCACAGGATGTCTGGAAAATTAAAAAAAAAAAAGTCCCACAATCCCACTCTTTATCACCAGTTTTGCTTTCCTTTCTTTCCTCTTTCCTACTGATTTAGTCCACAAACATTTATTGACAAAGAGGTATGGAGAGCATCTTATGTGTTAGGCTATCTTGTTAATTGCTGAGAATAAAAAGAAACAATTGAATTTCTGAATTTCTCTGATCCTCCTACTTCCTTTCTATCTCATTTCCATTACTGGACTGATGTTCTCTTTGAATTATTTGAACTGTATTGCTAGAACACTTGGTTAATCCAGTCTAATACAAAACAACCTTTTTACATATATAACTAGTATAGTAATTTTTTTCTACCCATCTATCTTAATTAATGAGCACATTCAGCGCCTTCCCACTATTTTTTGTATGGAGTCCTTATTTAATCTTTTCTTTAAAAAAAAGATTTTATTTATTTATTCACAAGAGACACACAGAGAGAGAGAAAGAGAGACAGAGACACAGGCAGAGGGAGAAGCAGGCTCCATGCAGGGACCCCGATGTGGGACTCGATCCCAGGTCCCCAGGATCAGGCTCTGGGCTGCAGGCGGCGCTAAACCACTGAGCCACCCAGGCTGCCCTTATTTAATCTTTTCCAGTTGATTTACAAACTCTATACTCTACTGAATCAAAATCAGTAATCTCTTTTAACTAGGTCTCAAGGTCCACACTTCACCATTATTCTGTTTAAATTCAATTAAACTAAGTCCATCTATTTCTCAAAACTCTGTGAACTGACTAGCAACTTAATGCTAAAATAGAACTGTGGAATAAATGCTGCATTCCTATATTCACACCAAAATCAATCTGGAGTCTTGTTTGGTTTAAGTTGTGGGATTAGGGTGCTTATCATTCATATGGGGAAAGAGGGCACAACAGTCATGTCAACTCCTTCAAATCTCTCATCCTCTTTAAATTCGCATGTACAATTACTGGCATTTCTCTATTTTCATAATAAAATTCTCTGATCCAGATCTAGGTTATCTTTTTGGAAATTTGTTGTACTGTGGTGATTTCTACAGAAAGATTCTTATTGTAAGATAATACACTAATTCATTCATTCTTCAAGAAGAAACAAGATCAAAACAAAGGATTAATTTAAAATGTCCCAAATGTAAACTTGTTTAAAGCCTAGAAGACCCAATCCTCTATGAGTGAGATTAAAGTATGCCTAAAATCTTTAGAGTGAGGTGTATGGTATGGGCAGGTTTAAACGTGGACAGAAAAATCATCCTTTGAAATGATAAGATCCCTAAGAAAAAAAAATAAAATGATGTATTCTCTTTTGCTAGGTTCTCTAAGTAACCATGCAGTCAGTTACATAGGCTACTGCTTTACTGAATTTATTCCTCATTCCAATATTGTGTAGGATGGTGACACTGAAAGTGTTGAAGTGTCTTTTAAATGTAATAACATCAGGAAATTCAATCTAGTTCATAAAAATGGGGAAAAGAAAGGATCATGACACACATTCTGTCTAAGAAATGGCATATAGTAGAAATGACATATATTAGTTTTATGAGAAAGCTTCTTGCCTTGGAAAGGGCAGTATTCAGGTTGCATAGCAACATATGTTGTCATATATGAAGTATGATACAGCTTAAGCAGCCAACTCTCTCATTTTACACTCTACCAGTCAGACATTTATTTATATACTGTAAGAAATTCTATATTCTACAACTAAAAAACTTTGTAGAAGGCTCAGAGTAGATATATGAACCAATTAAAGGATTGAAAATAAGCTGTACAAGGGAAGATGAAAGGCATTGGCTTTATTTGGCCCACAAATGTATACTTATGTTTTCATATGTTCATTTAGATTTTCCATATTTCCACCGAGGAAAATCCCATAAAACTGGAAATAGGCTAGAGCAATAGAGATTTAGGTTAGATAAAAGAAAGAATGTCTGGGTACATGAGATCCTTAAACCGATTCTGAGGTGGGGTAGTAAAATCTCTGAACGTCGCTGGTCAGGATAGATTTGTTATGATACCATTTGAATATATCAATCGGACAAGCTCCTTTCTAGCCCTACATTTTTAAGACACATCAGTTTAAAATTATTATAATTATTAGCATGTGGATTGATTTTCTTGGCATAAACATGAAATAAAACAGTCACCAACAAGTTACTCCGCTGAAGTGTTTGTCAAAGGCGTAAGAAAAGTTTTACATTTGAGAAAACTTCATTACTTAGTGAATTTGGCTCTTTTTTTTTTAAATCATGATTTTTCCCTCCATACTGTACATGGGTAGTAGCTTTGAGCCTTTCTTATTTTTTAAAGAAGTACTACAGTTTCTGTCTAAAAGTAGCCTTCCACTGGATATATTCATAATTCATTCTGCATAATTATTATTTGAGAACAAGATGAAGTAGTATAAAGATATCTGAATTATGAAGGAGCACTCCACTGTGATCTCTTCCACTAGCAAGTGGTGTGACCTTGGACAGGTCACTTTTGAATGTCATTTTTCAGCTGCCTTGTGTCAACCTCAGGACAGCGTTTGAAGAAGTGATCTCTTATATTCTTTCCTTCCTTGAAATTCTTTTCAGGGATTTTACCAAATCATAATTTAGATAAGTCAGCATTTTATTTTGCATGTGCTGAACAAAAGATTTTTTTATCATATTTAAAAGTTTTAAGACATCTTAAATTGTTAGTGAATGGTTAAAAATATACTAAGATAACTTATTCTAGCATAGAATTCAATAATAAGTTGGCTAATACCACAAATGGTCACCTTGTACTGTGTAAAAGTTTAGAATTAAAACATTTGATTTCTTATGATCCAACTGTCAAACAGCTCTCATCTTTCATTTATTATATTTTGTGTTCATCTAATTGATTAGGAAATACACATGAATATTTATCCCTTTCACACACTAATCCACACAATTTCTATAAAATAATTATTTTCATTTTTAAATCTTCAGAAATATAAACGCAACAGTATGTTATGCATTAAAAAGTCCATTTTATTTCAGTCATTGCTAGATTTCTTTCTTCATAGATAGCACATTTAAACATTTAAGATACCTTAAAGAGATTAGAGCCCAGTGGAAATCTAATTTTATGACTATATGAATTATGAATATATGATTCATTTTTCATGTGATTGCAGTGATTTCCAGCTGCCTTAAAATAATAATACTGAATGTTGCTGTCATTGAGATTTACTTCAATTCTTCAAAAATGTTCAACACAAGTATAACATGAGCAGTAAATCCAGGAAAGTAAATATAAAGTAAATTGGATTCTGATATATAAATTTTGAAAATCAAGTTAACTACTATATAGGATAGAAATAATTTTTGAAGTTTCATGTGTTGACTCTTTTTTTTTTTTTTTTTAATGAAACATTTAAGCTGTACATTAGCAGCCTGCACTGTGATTGAAACTGGTTTAGGGAAACACTGAGGAGTCCAATCTTCATATTTTACATGACACATAGAATATTCTTTGGAGATTCATTATAAAGAAAAGCCACTCTGGTGCCATCTACTCTCCCTGTTGGCAAAGGAAGGGGGGGGGGGGTCCAAAGAAATCATTTACACCTCACACTTAAGTGTGAGAATATGTATTTGTTTTGTATTATGCCCTGGAATAGGAAACCTGGTCTAATTCATTAAAAAAAAAAAAAAAAAAAAAAAAAAAAAAAAAAAAAAGGAAAGTAAAGATAAAAAGGGATCACAATAAAATCGTAGTTTATGGAGGAAAAGAGTAAAATCTCTCTGGAGCCTATTTTAGAACTGACATTGTGCTAAAACAATTTGACTCGCAGTTTTCTCCTCCCTACACATTTTCCACTTCTAATTTCAGAGCTTAGCTCCCAAACTTAGGAAACCACCACTCCTTGCAAGATGCTAACATTTCTGTCCAACTTTCTGCCTCTTCAAAGCCTGCCTGGAAATATAAAGCAGAGAGTCCACAGCGTCTTACCTAGACAACGAGGAGCTGAAACGCCCAGGCATGACATCGCTCAACACTCAGGCTAGGAGAGAAGTCCGTCCCCGCTAGGTCCTCCAAAATATACGTTCACATTTTCGTGGTTGAGATCATGGCTCTATTCTAAGCAGTTTTACGCAGAGTGTGATTCTAACAAAAACACCCTCTGCAGCTGGAGGGAGCCTTGGCTAAAGCAGGAGCCTGTCAAGGCGTTCCTGGTGACTTCTGTCCACTAAATTCAGACTGATGTTTTGCGAAAGGGGCCTCCACAAGCAGGCCCAGATTGCCTGGGAAGCATTTCCTGCCTCTGAGTAGTGCATGTGAGAAAGAGTGCACGAAGCAGAGGGAGGGGGGCAGAGCAGAGCCCGCCTGGGCGATTGAGGAGCTCTGATTTTACACAGAACTGAAGTGAGTTTGTCAAAGCTCTTGAGGTGATTAGCTGGAGAGTCATAAAGTCCTAGAGCTTTCTCTATCCCCCACTGCTGATGAATTAAAAAAAAAAGGGGGGGGGTGTGGGGAAAACAATTTTCTCCCTCCTTTACAGCTTCCCCACTGTATTAAATGTATATGCACAGCTTACTCAAAATACCCTTGCCCGTTCCCCTTTCAAAAGATCCCTTAGGAGAGGGAGATGAATTTAGAGTTTTAAAACTGTCATCCCCCAAAGAGGAACACTTTTTTTTTTTTTTTACGCTACTTACAATCTACAATGCTGCAGCCCCACATACAGTACCTGAGAGGATCTGTAAGTAAAATCCCAAGAAGCCAGGAGATAGAACATTGTCTTCAAATCTCTCCAATCCCAGGAATCCTTCAAAGAATTAAAGTAGTTCATGTCATGGCACATGCAGCGTTACCTCCAGTCAGAATCCTCCAGTTACACAAACACAGTGCTGGGAAAGCAGAAGACAGACTCCATCTTGATCCTATTACAGTCTTGCTGACATTAACCACTTGCAACTTCTTCCATCTAGCATGACAGAGTCCCTGAATCACATCTCCAAAGCGGCTCACGGTATCTGCATCCTTTGTCCGACACAAATTTTGTGAACTATCATCTGTTTATCTTTTCTGCTTTCTTGTGCCTCCACTGAATGACTTCCTCCTAGCTGCTCCAGGCTGGGAACTTGGACTACCATTTGGTTTTGATTAAAACCAGACAGCCAACTCTGGAGAATTTAGGGAATAAGCTAATGGAAACTGCAAGTATGGCTTTAATTAGTGCATCAATTAATAATAGATGTTAGCTCGTCTTATAATAAGATGACACAAATGTCAACACAGAGGAAGCTCAAGTCCTTTCAGGAAAGAAGTTACACCAATTCTCATTTCTTTATGACCCAGAATTCTCCTGAGGGAAAGTGGAAGGAAAGAAGAGGGATGTGGCCTTGGGACATCCAGGTTGTGCAGAGGCCAGTGGAGCAGCTTTGTTGTTTATACCAGAGAAACAGGAAACGGTATCTCTGAGTTTAATTATCTTGCTTGGGTGAAATTGCTCTGTAATGTCTCCCTTCTACTTTATTTACAATCAATGGATTCTCTTGCTATTTATGACTTAAGCATTTTTGTGTGTGTGACTGGTGATTAGATTAATCTGATTATTGGGTCTATGCGCAGTTTACAAATTCTTAGGGATTTCCCATAATGGGAGTTACAAGAACAATTCTAATTTCAATATGCTAAATGAATAACATAGAGCTACAAGAAATATTAAACTTTTTAGCCCAAGACCCACCCTGTATGTCTCTGACATTGAAAGTAGTTTTCATTGTTCACTTTTATTTTCAGTTGACTCATTTTTATAAAGACGGACAGATACCTGGATATCACAATGGCCATCCTTTTCATATTCTCAAAGAATGCTGGGTAGGTGGCGATTCGATGCAGTATGATGTGACACCTACTATTTCTTTTCTTATTAGATAACTAAAATCTCTCAAAATTAATGCAAAGTATGGACTACTAGAGAAATAGGAAATGGCAAGATTAACATATTGCATGTGAATATGAAGATGAGAAGCATTCACACAAAAACATGTGGGCAGAAGCAAGTTTTAAAAGTTTTTTATCAAAACGTTACTGATTTAAAAATGAGCACTTAGATTCCTTTAATTTAACCTACAACCATATGGCAAGAAGGAAGTCCATACTTTCATAAATCCTTTAAAGAGCTACTATATTCATATTGATTGAAAATACTTTCATTAAAACCATGCCATTTAAGCTTCCCAATAATCTCTCTCTGTGTGTGTGTGTGTGTGTGTGTGTGTATGTGCTCTTATTTTGTATTAAAAGTAAAGCACCTGAACTTTGTGGAATTGTTTTTCTTACAATCACATGATGGAAAGTGGCCAAGTCCACACCAGAACTCAGATTTTAACTCTCAATTTTGTGTCTTTTCCTTCCCTCTGAGAGTCCGCCTGCCTCTCTTGACTCACCCTTAATTGCTGTGTGAAATTGGGGAGACTTCCTAAACTTTCTGAGTTTCAAATACCCCTTTAAAAATAGGGACAACTCCACATAACTCACAGATTGGAATGCAGAATTTGCTTTATATACACATATATTTATAAATTTGTATTTATTTCCCTGAGGAAAACACTGGAGCAGAATGGAATGAGAATTGATGTAAGTTCTTTCCTAAAATAACTTGTTTATCTCCATCTCTATCTCTGCCCCTAGTCTTCTGGTCTTCTAGTAGATAGTAGGCGCTCAATAAATATTAGCTCACTGCTAATTCTCAGCTAGATTCTCCTCATGAGTGCTATAATCACCCCTCATGCAATCTAGCCTCCTTCCTGTTTACATTGGCCTGAGGTAACAACAAAACCCTATTCACATGCATTTATAAATGCGTTTATAGACATCTAGACACTCTTAATAGTAATTTTCTCCTTAATGTTCTCTTCTCTAAACAAATAAGACTTCCTGCTTTCTTCTATTATTAGAAGGATTACTTCCCAAATCTTTAATCACTCTTATTTATTTTTCATCCTTCAGTTGCCTGACTCCAAACAAATCTCAGAACTTACATTCTCATAAAGACTTTACCAAATATGAGTATAAAGATAAATACTGAGATAATTTCTTAAATATTTAGCATGGTGTCAGGCACATAGAAAGGGTCCCAAGTATTTGTCCCCTTCTCCTCTCTGCATGTAAATCTAAGTACATCACTTCCTTAAATGTTTGCTTCTGACTCTATGCTAGATAAACTAATAAAATACGGCATGGAGGCAGTTAGAAAGCTGAAAGTAGAGGATCAGGATAGGAGTCTGACTCCAACACTGTGATGAGCCCGTGCAAGTTACTTAAGCTGTGTAAGCCTCAGTTTTAGCCTCTGGATATAAGGATTTTCCAAAATTAGAGATGATAGTCCACATAAAGCCATTAGACATTATGGCTGATGCAGTATTCATTTTTAACTACAATTTTTTTTGACATTCAAATTATCTTCCTCTCCCATTCATATATTGCTCTTCGGTGATAACTAAAAAAAAAATCTATTAATCTTTTGAGCTCTGAGTTAAATGTATGCATTTGGAACCATTTTTTTGGTAGAGGAATCATGTACTTTTTAAAAAGGAGGCTAGCAGAATAAGGCTTAGAAGTTATTATGAAGATCAATTTTCTTCCCAGGTACTATAATCTAAATAATACACATCAGCTATGACAGACTTGCCAATTCCCTGTCATCTTCAGGAAATCTGTACCTGGACTTCTTCTAAAGGATTGTTCAAAGACTCTCACATAGTCCAACAACCCCTCAGCTGTGCAAAGTGAGATCCACCCTGGGGAAAGAATGTTTTACTCTTAAAAGTTGAGTATCAGGGACACCTGGGTGGCTCAGTGGTTAAGCATCTGCCTTCGGCTCAGGGTATGATCCTGGAGTGCCAGCATCGAGTCCCACATTGGGCTCATGGCATGGAGTCTGCTTCTCCCTCTGCCTATATCTCTCCCTCTCTCTGTGTCTCTCATGAATGAATAAATAAGATCTTAAAAAAAAAAAAAGACTTCTGATCTGTGAAGACAGAATGTCTTTCCAAAAAAAAAAGAATTAAATTAAATTAAAAAATCTGTATTTAACAACTTTAGCCTGCAGCTTATTGGAGTTACCACATGTATGTCAAAGCAATAAAAATTGAATACATTTGACAGGATTTCTAGTTAATTTTTAAGTTTTTTTTTATGTGTACTTTCTTCCAATAGGTTCATTAGGATAGATATACACCCACTTAGGAAAAAAATACAATTTTGTAGTTTGCATATAAAAATCTGAATGTAGGGATCCCTGGGTGCCGCAGTGGTTTAGCGCCTGCCTTTGGCCCAGGGCGCGATCCTGGAGACCCGGGATCGAATCCCACGTTGGGCTCCCGGTGCATGGAGCCTGCTTCTCCCTCTGCCTGTGTCTCTGCCTCTCTCGCTCTCTCTCTGTGACTATCATAAATAAATAAAAATTTAAAAAAAATCTGAATGTACATTATTAGTTCTTTAAAATCAATTTTGTCAAACTTGTGATACTCCACTTTAACTAAACATTAAGTATTCATTCAGAAGTATTTATTAAAGGAACACAATTAAGTTTGATGATAAACTAACGAAAAGGACCAAAGTCTATAAATTCTCCAAAACTAATTGTACCTGTTTCTTGGATTATTATGTTCATTGCTTTCCTCCATTCAAAATTATTACAATCCAAGAATAACTATAAAGTCTCTTGATAAATTTTAAATAACTTGGAAAAAATCTTAGCAAGTATTAAAAAATTATAATTTTTAAATTATAATTAAATTTATTTATAATTTTAATTATAATTAAAAAATTGCCACAAACCCAATAGTATATTTGGTTTTGGAAACTGATAATTATCCTTGCCTGTCTGGTAGGGCCAGGATACTCTCAGAAACATGAAGGGTGCATGCCAAGCATGACTTGTTTTAGAAAGGCCTGACTGTACCTACCCAGTAGAGGCTCTTAAGTCTTTTAAAGAATTTGTTCTCTATGAAAACTTATTAATAATACCATACAGCACACTTCAGCATCCTTGCTTATCATTATGATAACATTCTCTGAAATTCTCATTTCATGGCTAAAAATGTCCCTGTAACTTCAGTCTATTCCAAAGGAAAAAAAAAAAAAAAAGTTCCCTCTTTACCTGTGGCCCAGAGCTCACACTCTCTTCTAACTTGTCTCACCATGCTCTCAAACCCGGCCACGCATTGCCTCTTACATGCTCTGTTCACCTGGGAAAGAGGTGAAACTGCCTCTGTTCAAGTCCCTCCTCCTCAATAAAATAAGGTCCAGTTAAACCTCTGTCCTTTGGGAGTCATTCTACCTCACTGTTTATACCATACCCTGGTCTAGAGTCCAGGCCACATCCTCAGCCTTCCAGTGGGGGAAGGTGGGGAGGTCATGAAGTTGTTACGAAGGCCTGTGTCTTTGAAGGAATATCTGTTCCATATCTATAAAAATATAAATATACTCTCCTATTTTTCCCTTTAAAATAGAACCATTTGAGAGATTCAGGATACACAACAAGGAAATACACTTAATATCCATCCACACATTCAATATTTCCTTGCACTTATTATATTCATGATACTGTTCTATATTTGGGATACATCATTAAAAACAATCAGACCAAAAAGGAAAAGAAAAAAAAGAAAAAAGAAAGAACTTTGACCTCAAGGAGCTTAAATGGGAAGTAGGAGGTTGACGATCAGCAATCAACATAATAAATAAGCAAATTATCTAGTATATGGATAATTACTATGGAGAGAGGAAAATATAGAGTGTGATAAAGAAAACAGGGAGTGGGGATCTCTGAGAGGCTCAGTGGTTTAGCGCCTTTCTTTGGCCCAGGGTGTGGTCCTGGAGTCCCGGGATTGAATCCCACATCGGGTTCCCTGCATGGAGCCTGCTTCTTCCTCTGCCTGTGTCTCTGCCTCTCTCTGTCTCTCACGAATAAATGAATAGAATCTTAAAAAAAAAAAAAAAAGAATACAGAGAGTGAAGGTTGAGGGACAATAGTGTTATAGCATGAAATGAAAGATATCAGGGTAGGGATCACTGAAGGGCTTCTCAGCAAATATTTTTAAAAGATGAGGGAGATGGGTATACAGGTATCTAAGCATCACAGAATTTCAGGCAGAGTAGACAGGTCTCAAGGAGAAGTGTGTCTGGTCATTTCCAAAAAATAGCAAGGGGATCTATGTGGCTGGAATGGAAGAAGAAAGGGGTAGAGAGCTAGAAGATGCCCTCAAGGAGGTAAGGAGGAGGTAGTGTCCTGTAGTGACATTGACTTTGACTGACTAGGAAGTAGAGTCCTTGTCAGGTTTTGAGCAAAGGAGTGTAAGGTCTGCTCTACATTTTAATATGGTTACTTTGGCTGTTGCATTAAGAATAGGCTGAAAGGAATTGATGGCCACAGTGGGGAGGCCAGTTAGGAGGTCACTATGATGATCCAGGTGAGAGACATGGATGGTGGCTCAAATAGAGGTGAGAAAGTTCAGGTATAAAATTATTCTTTGGTAGTTAGCCCCAAGAGTACTTCATGAAGAATTAAATTTGCTACATAAGAAGAAAAGAGGAGATTGAAAAGCTTCTTGAGAAACTCAAGGGTGAGTAGGTAGGACAAATTTTGCAGAAGGAGAGGGACAAGCCGACTCTTCTTAAAGGAGGGAGCCCAAGGGTGCAAGGGTAGATCCCAGGGTCCTGGGATCACAACCTGAGCCAAATGCAGATGCTTAATCAGCTAAGCCACCCAGGCATCCCAATCAGCAGGTTTTAAAAGAGAATTTGAGGAAAGGAAATGGAGATACAAGTTGAGTCAATGTTTTTGAAGTTTCCCTGCAGAAGAAAGCAAACATAGTATCAGTAATGATGTGGGGCCATGAGAAGCTTCCATTAGGATGGGAAAATTAATAGAATGCTTTCAATTTTTGTTTTATGTTGTTGTTGTTGTTGTTGTTGTTGTTGTTGTTGTTGTTTTTATCAGTATGCTATCTTCCCAATGTGAGGGAAAAGCTGATGATGAGAAGAGTGGAGAAATATTTGAGGTGGACTTTTGAGAACTTGGGATCCAAGACTTTTGAGAACTTGGGATCTAAGGGCCCAGAGAATGATTTTACAGGGGAAGGTGATACAGGGGAAAACGTTAGTGGCTATGATTCAGTTAGTCATTTGGCATACTCCAGTGAGCCACTATTATGGCTTTCATTGTTATCAACTTAAAATTATTTTTTTTTGTTGTTCTTAGTCACATAAAAATTATACCCATAAGAGATAGTTGCACCTAAGTCATAGGTGTAACTGATGAGCAAAAGCTATGAAAACTTTGCAAATATGCTTGTCTCGGCAATAGTATAATCCCACCTCCTGCATTTCTCTAATGGAACATGGTATTAGCAGGTGAAGAAGCACTTCTCCCCTGACACCCCACAATACAGCTCTGGCCCTTAAAGCTGCAACAAAGGTCCTGCTTTTGTGTCTCATCTTCAGAGAGTGTATTTCTGCTGTTGTTTTCCAGTGCTGAGTCCTTTTGCTAATTTCTTCATATCCATTTCTCAATTCATCTCGCAATTTTTCTAGATTTTTGTTGTTTTTGGCATTTCTCTTGTGTTTTTCTTCTTACCTTTATTGAGATATAATGGGCACACAATAAACTCTGCATATTTAAAACCTGCAAACTGATGGTTTTGACAAATGCAGATGCCTATGATGCAGTCACCACCATGGAAATAATGAATACATTGTATCCATCACCTCCAAGTTTCCTTGTGCCTGTCATCCTGCCCTTTTGCCACTTTCTCCCTCTCTACTACCAAGCAACCACTGATCTGCTTTTTTGTCACTGCAGAGTAGTTTAAATTGCCTAGATATTTATTTCCATGAAATCATATGTCTGGATTTATTTCTGGATATATTTCTGGATATAGTCTGGATTTATTCTTCACTTGACATCATCATTTGAGATCTGTCCATGCTGTTGCATGTATCAATGACCCATTCCTTTTCACTGATGAATAGTATTTAATTGCAAGGATTTATCAATCACAGTTTATCCATTCATCTGCTAATGCACATTTGGGACAATATCATTGGGACGAAGTTTTTTTGGCTATTACACAGAAAACTGCTATGAAAAGTCATGTACAAGTCTTCATATGCTCATGGTCTTTCATTTCCTTGGATAAATACCTAGGAGTGAATGGTAGATTCATTTGGTAGGCAGATTTTTAACTTTCTTAGGAACTGCCATACTGTTTTCTAAGGTAGATGTTCCATTTCATATTTCCATTAGAAGTTTCTGAGAATTTTTGTTGATCCACGTGTGTGCTGACACTTGGTATGCTTCATTTCTTTAATTTTAGCCCTTCTTACATAGGTATAGTTGTATCTCCTTAGCATTTTCCTAATGATTGATCCTGAGTATCTTTTCCTATGCTACTTTAACAACAGTATATCTTCAGGGAAGTGTTTGTTCAAATACTTTGTTCATGAAAGAAATTTGGTTTGTTGGTTTCCTTATTATTCAGTCATTAGAAATCTCTATATATTCTTCATGCAAGTCCTTTATCAGGTAATTGAAAATATTTTCTCCAAGTCTAGATTGTCTTTCATTTTTAACAGTGTCTTTTGGAGAGTAGAAGTTCTTAGTTTTGATAAATTAAAAAGTTACCAGTTTTCTCCTTTTATGGATTATGCTTCCAGTCTCATGGTAAAGAAATTAGGTTTCCTAAGATCACAAAGATTTTCTTTTATATTTTATGCTATAAATTTCATAATAACATTTAATTTCTTTATATGGCGAGAGTATAGAGCAAAGGTTTTTTTTCTTCTTTTTCTTTTTAAATATGGATATCCAATTACCCTAGCACCATTTATGATAATCCTTTTCCAAAGAATTGTCTTTGTCCCTCTTACAAGAATCAATTGACCACGAAGTATGGTTTATTTTTAAACTCTGTCTCATTGACCTATTTATTTCTTTTATAATATCACATTGTATTGACTATTGTAGCTTTACAATAAGTTTTGAATTCAAGTATTGTAAATATTCCTACTTTGTTCTTCCTTTTCAAAGTTGTTTTGGATAATCTAGATCATTTGCACTTCCACACAAATTTTAGAAGCAGCTTGTTCATTTCTACCAAAAAAAAAAGCCTGTCCGGATCTTGTTCAATTTGGTATATAAATTAAATGAGAAAGAATATTGACTTTTCTGTTCCATGAGCATAATGTATCTCACATTTTACTGAAGTTTTTAATTCCTCTTGTCAGTGTTTTATGCTTTACTCTGTAACAGTCTTGCACATTTTTGACAGATTTCTTTATACGTATTTCTTATTTTGATGCTACTGTAAATGATTTTAAAATTTCCATTTCTAGTTGTTTATTACTGTTATATAGAACACATCTAATTTTTTGTATATTGATTAATATTCTGAAAACTTGCAAACTTCACTAACTAGTTCTAGTAGCTTTTTGAAAATTGCTAAGCTTTTCTGCCTAAGTGGTTATGTCTTATGTGAATAAAGACAGTTTTGCTTGCTCTTTTCCAACCTGAATACTTTTTATTTCTTTTTTGTTTTTGTTTGTTGCTTTATTCCATGGATTAGAATCTGCATTACAATGTTGAATAACATTGGTGAAGTGGATGTTCCTGCCTTTTCTTGGATCTAAGGGAAAAAGCATTTGGTCTTTTACCATTAATTATGATATTAGCTGCAAGTTTTTTTTGGTAGATGTCTTTATCAGATTAAGGAAGTTCCCTCAATTCCAGTGGAAGAAATTTTGTTCCCCAGGGATATTTGGAGATGTTTGGAAATATTTTTGGTCATCACAACTGGAGCAGAGTGGTGTTCCTGGATGCAAAACATACTGTAATTCACAAGATAGCTTCTCACACAACAAATAATTATTTGACTCAAAATGTTGACAATGTTGAGGTTGAGAAATCCTAATCTGCTATATTTCTAGTTTGCTAGGAATATTTTTTTTAATCATGAAAGGTATTGGGATGCCCTCTCAATTTTTTATGAATAAGATTTTTCTTTAAGGTGGTATAAAGTTTTTCTTTTTTAGTTTGTTAATAATGGCACATTTCACTGACTGATTTTCAAATGTTAAACAAATCTTCTATTCCTAAGATATTTTGTCACGGTGTATAATTATCTTTCATATGATATTTGATATGATGTATTATCTTTTAAACGTTATTGAATTGAATTTGTGAAATTTTTGCTGAGATTTTTTGCATCCTGTGTTCAAAAGAAATAATGGTTTGCTATTTTCTTGTTACTTTGCTTTTGCTTTTGATTTTAATTCCATTATAGCTGGAAAACATACTATGGATAATTTGAATTTTTGAATTTATTGAGACTTCTTTTATGGCTAAACACATGGTCCATTGTGGCAAATACCTTCAAAAAGAATGTGCGTTATTTTTTTGCATTATGTTTTCATAGATGAAATATCTGATCAAGGTCCAGAGAATTGAAAAACGTTCACCACTATCTTCCAAGAAGGAAGAAATAGTACCTATTCTATATAAACTGGAAGCATATCTTTAGATAGTCCTTAGTTCCAATGGATTTCTATTGAGCAACCTAATATTTCCTGGAACTGAGGTCGCCCTGCTCTTGGAATTTTTAAGCATTATACAGTTTAAACTCTTCATACCAGTAGGATAATCATTTATATTTGAAATGAATATTAACTCGATATTAGTTAAATTTTTGACAATTGAATTCAACCCGTTTTTAACTGTAAGAATATCAGTACATATGCCTACTTGGACATCCAATAATAATCACTATTTTGCTTATAAATTATCAGCCTTGATAGAAGTGGTATGTTAACCATTAAAAATAAAGAACACAATTAGAACTGCCTTTTTTTTTTTAAAGATTTTATTTATTTATTCATGAGAGACACAGAGAGAGAGAGAGAGAGCCCAGAGATAGGTAGAGGAAGATGCAGGCTTCATGGAGGGAGCCCGATGTGGGACTTGATCCCAGGTCTCCAGGATCACGCCCTGGGCTGAAGGCGGCGCTAAACCGCTAAGCCACCTGGGCTGCCCAGAACTGCCTTTTAATGAAACTATATAAACAATTCTTTGTTAAACTCTTGAAAAATTTTGATATTCTATTCAATAGCCAGTAGGATGTATATATATTTATATAGTATCACTTCTATATCCTGGTCTTTATTATTTTCTTGGATAAAACAATACACAATAGTGTTTTTTTTATGAATTTCAGTGATGAGTTTTCCATTTAGTATGAAAAATGAAAACTTGAAAAAGTCTTTAAAATGAAAGCTTTTGTGAAATTACATTATCTTATTTTAAGTTGGAGAAAAATATTTTGGGCAGAATGTAGTTAAAGCTTTGCCAAAATTCAAATGTTAGAAACACAGTTTGAAAGAGTTTGTAAAACATGTGTCATAATAGGTTTCTTCTATCCTTATGTTGGAAGGTTGAATTTCACTACCAAAATAATCCTATTGTGGAATAAAATATAGCAGGGTTTCCTCTACTTATATTAGTTACTCGTGGGCCAAAGTAGAGTGTCGATTATGGTTGCCAAGTTCCTATGTAGACAAATGAATCACAGGAACACAGTAGCTATTTTATTTGGGACCTTGCTGAGCTGCAAGATTTTTAATGAGTTAAAATAATATTTTGGGTTTTGAGTAGAAAGTGTGAACTATCAAAAACACAGACATTTGACTTTAAAGTTTAGGACAAAAACAACTCCACATGCAAAGTCATTTTGAGCAACAGACTTACTGAACTTGAAATGGAATCCCCTGAGCGATGGTCTCTCTGTTTCCTTTGGGCTATGTGTCAGGGAAGCCAGTCTGATGGTACTGAAGCTCTCGAGAAAAGATCCTGCTATTATTGGCATGTATGCCCTCAAATTTGCATGTAAGAAAATTTGTTTTAGCTTATGTCTGAAGAGCCATGAGGAGAGGATTGTTTGCTTCTCTTCTAGTTGGGAAGATAATAATAATGATAATTATTGCTAAGCACCAAGAAGATAGAAAACACAGACTGTGCAAGATATGTAAGTGAATGAAATAAGTGTATTAGAAGACATATTTTTCTTCAAGTGGGCCAAGTGGTTTGGTTAGCATTAATCTATTTTTTTTCAAATGTTGATTAGAATAAAGATGATCAATTAAACACAACAAATGTTTTCGAACACCTACAAGACTCAGTATTGTTAAAGATTTTGAAGAGCACTGTGATCCTTTAAATTAACTGCACCGATTACTTTACAATCTGATATTTGTATAAATACATAGACATGCATGGCACCCTATAAAAGTTTGGCATTGTCTTATTTTCCATTTTAAGTAAACATTGTTTTAAAATTCCATTTCAGGGACGCCTGGGTGGCCCAGTAGTTGAGCATCTGCCTGTGGCTCAGGGCGTGATCCTGAGGTACTGAGATCGAGTCCTGCTTCAGGTTCCTTGCAAGGAGCCTGCTTCTCCCTCTGCCTCCCTCTGTGTTTCTCATGAATAAATAACTAAAATCTTTTTTAAAAATCCATTTCAGATCTTTGTTTTCCTAAGGCCTCACTCTAATGTCTGCTTTTCTGTGAATGCCTTCCCAGATGATCCTAAAATTATACTTAGTTACTATCTTTTATGTTTTTCTCTTCACGCTTTATACCTCCATTCAGACATGCCTTTTGCTTGGGGACTATCATCAAGAAGAATTATGAGTGGAGTGTCCTAAACCAGAGCTGAATATTCACAGTTAGAAAGGCCACTGCAAGGAGGAGAAGAATTTTGGGGCAAAAGAAGGCAAATAGAGAAGAATAAAAGGAATATTTATCTTGCCGGAAGGATGAAACCACTAAATCCTATAAATCAATGGGGATGTCACTGCCAGGGTCCTGGTTTTTCCTGTATTATAAATATGTGCTACTGGCCTGCATGCTAGGTTGAATCCCATCTGACTCTGTGACTATGAGTGCGAGGCCACGTATTTTTTTTTTAAGATTTTATTTATTCATGAGAGACACAAAGAGAGGGGGAGACATAAGCAGAGGGAGAAGCAGGCTCCCCAGGGGGAACCTGATGTGGGGCTCCATCCCAGGACCTTGGAATCACACCCTGAGCTGAAGGCAGCCACACGGCTGAGCCATCCAAGCATCCCATAAGGCTGTGTCTTATTTATAGTTCTAATCTTAACACCACACAGTTAAGAGCTAGGGAAGGAGGGGACGGAAGACTATCAGGAAATCACATTTGAGCATTAATTTAATTAGATCATTTTCTCCTGTCCATACATTGGAAAGAACAGGAATTTTGATCAGTGCAGATGGCGGAGAGGGAGGGGCTAGGAGAGAAGCAGGGGTAATTTAGAGCAAGGGGCACATCTATGCACCAAGGGCCTGAGCATTTGTTCTGTAAGACACTTTGGGGACTGATGGGAAACTGAGAGGAAACATTATGGCATCTGAGAGAATGAAGGCAAAAGCCAAGAGATGAGGGCTGTTTTGCAACTTTACTTGGACTTGACCAATGTGTTATTTTTCTCTTCCCATATCATGTTCATATGCTTTCTCTAAGTGCTCTATGCTTATCTACCAACTGCTGGTGCCATAAGGCTAACACATCCATTTCTCAAGAAAAATGGAATTATGAGATGATAGAGAAAGAAACTCGCTTACTGCTGAGTTTTAAAAATTCCTTGAAATGCAAACCACAAAGGAAATACCTAATTGCTTCTCTAAGAGATGGTGGAAATTGGTAGGACAAGATACTCAGTTTCAGATTTTTGCTTTCATTCTCTGAAGGCATTTCTGTGTTTCTTGGCTGTGTGTGTATATGTGTGTGTGTGTGTGTGTGTGTGTGTGTGTGTTTCCAGAAACATGTAGCACATACTTCAGCCAGACCACATGTCTATGAGTCAATATTTCAGCCTGCATTTGTCTTAAACCGTGAAGCTCTGGGTGTAACCTAACAGAACCTGGCAGGTTGTCTGAATAGTTCTTTCACCACTTGACCCAAAATATAGTAAATCAGATGACATATTGTTCCAATTTTACATTAGTACTCATATTTTAATAAGGAAAGGAAGAGTGTGTTCTATCAAGATTTTTGAATACAAACAAAATCTAGTTTCAGATCCAACCTATTACAGAATTTAATATTGGAGTCACCAAATGCAGCTTGCTTTAAAAAAAAAAACTTGATATGTACATATTTTGGCATTTGCTATGGACTAAATTGAGTCCCCACCCTCCCCAACCTCAAATTCATGTGTTGGATCCCTGACCCCTGATGTGACGGTATTTGGAGAGGGGGCCTTTTGGAGAGAATTAGGTTTAGATGAGGCCACAAAGATGGGGCTCTTCATAGCCCAACAATGGGATCAGTGCCCTTATGAGAAAATGAAGAGACACCAGAACTCTCTCTCTCTGCCATGTGAGGACACAGACACAAGGTAGTCATTTGTACATCAGGAATAGTGTTCCTACCTGACCATCCAACACCTTGATCTTGGACTTCCCAGCCTCTAGAAGTTTGAGAAATAAAAGTCTGTTGTTAAGCTTTCCAGCCTATGGTATTTTGTGACAGCGGCTCAAGAAAACTAGCCAGCATTTCACAAGTTTGAGATGTTCACTTAGCTACATTTAAAGTAAAACTTGATACTAGAATTTTCTAGTATCAATTTTCTAGTATCTTTAGTAGTAGAAGTGGTGGCACTGCTGCTGGTGGTGGTAATGATAATATTAATAATAATGGTTGGAATTTAATGAGTTATTACTTCTCTCTTGCTAAAATCCCTGGGAGAAAATTAAGATGTGGATGAGATTTTTATCCTCTCTCTAATCTTAAATATCGGTGCTATATTTAATGGACACATAAACCATTCTCAGCTCTGCTATCTCTAAGAAAGATCAAAATATTTTGTCCACCTATTTTTATAAAGACATATCATATATTACAAAGGGAAAAAGCACTGTATATTTCGGGTATTTAAAAAATACATCCATTTATGGAACTTCAATGAGGTTAGGTGACTAGTCCAGTTGCTCAGCTGGTTAGTGACATGACACCCTCCTTCCAGCCCAAGAAAAGCTCTTCTTGTCTCAGGGAAGACAACTAGCTCTAGTCTGTGATATTTTTCTCCAAGATCTTTTGCCTATGCTCTGAATTCATTAAGATTCCCCTAACTAGGGCCCAAAGAAGCCAAATAAAATAAAATAAAACAAGAGTTGGGGGGCTTCTTGTAAAAGCCAAAGGAGGCTTCCTTTTCCTGCATTCTCCTCACACCTCCCTTGAGACAAGAAGCACTGAACTATTCACTTACTGAAATAGGAAAATGAAAGGGAAAGAGAATACTGGTGAAAATGTTTTTTTCTGAACACGACTTTGCCAAACTAAAAAATAGTTTAAGGATAACTCATCTCTGAGTGTCCCTCTTTATTTGTTTCTTTCCTTCTGTACTTAGTATACACGTCAACTTCTAAAATGAGGAAGCCATCATTCAATCTCGTCTCCACTTGGACCTGTAAGCCCTGACTCTGTTTTTTGTTACTAAAACATTGGGAATCATAACAGATTAGTATTGAGAGCTCATTAATAGTCAGGCCCTATTCTCAGGGCTGTATGGAGTTGCTATTTAAACCTGACAACAATCCTAGGAACTAGGATCTTTTAATAGGCTCTTATGTAGACAAGGTAACTGAGGCTGAACTTGTCAAAGTTCTCACATGGGGAAGAGTGTCAGACTCTAAGTCGCAGGCTCTTAACCACTGCCTTTCCACATGTTTGTGTTTACTCCTCACTATACTTCCTCACCCTCTTGACTGGCCCTCATCTCCCCATCTCTAAACTACTGTGCTCAATCATTTACAAAGCTCTTTGGAATATTAATGAAAATTTTCAATTTTATAAATTTAAAGTAATAAAAGTAAATAGAAGGAATAAATACCTAAAATGCCAATTATTTCCAAATTAAATCCAAAGTTGTTTACAGCAGCACAATTCCATGTGAAATTTGGAAAGAATCTGTTGAATTATTGTCAGAGAAACTTGAAATATACATTAATTGAAAGGCTCTGCACCTTTAATAATACTTATTTTAGAATGCCGATTACTCTAAACAGGAGTACTAGCCAATAAAACCATCACAAAGTAAAAACAAACTCTCACAAAAATCTATCCATAGAGAGCAACACTGGAAAAATTTATCAAAAATATAACAGTGATTCTCTTTGATCAATAGAATTTTGCTTATATTTTTCTGTATTTTCTAATTTTTAGTAGTTTCTGCTTTCTATAGTTAGTACATAGTAAAGAGAGGACAAAATATATCTGAAATGTAGTGGAAATTGTATTTATAAAGAGTTAACTTAATCAATTTCCACATTTGTAAAATTAATGGCAGGGTCTAAATATTAATAACTCCCAAATATCATATTGTAACTTTCATTTCCTTTAGCTTCTTAAATCTTCCAAGTAATCATGAAAAATGGAATTAGCCTATTCTTTGTGGATAAGAAAGTTGCATTTCTGAATACTTAAGAAAAAAAACAGTAGGTGGTGAGAACCAAGAACCAACACCATGTATTTCTAAGGAGGATTTTAAAAATCTCCTCCGTCACAATTATTTCATATACTATGTTTGTATAATTCTGATTATTTATGACTCCTTTTCTTAATGTCATCCTTTTGAGATTGTCTCCAAACTTCTTCCAAGCTTTTTAGGTCTTGTTCAGTTGACTCCCATTTACGCTAGCACTCCCAGAATATTTATCATCCATGTCTCCAAAAACCTTTCCTGATGAGCCTTGTTGACTGCGTCTCTTTGCCATTTTTGATACACACAATGACGATATTAAGACCTTATGTATTTGTACTGCTATACTTCATTAATGATAAAGACGATATCTTCTCTTGATTGTATTTTTCTCCTTTTTTTTCTTAAACACAAACATATGCACTTCACCAATTGTAATTCAATAGAAGGCTCAGCACATTGTAACTTGGATTTTGCAGAGTACATCAATTTGGGGACACAATTAGAATATACTGTTGTGGAAGTCTCTGGAAAGTGGTGTGGATTTCCTGCAAACTCTTGGTTCCCATAGGGCAAGTACCATTTGTTTCCTTTCCCACTTCAAATAAGGCTATGAGGTGGCTCTTTGTCCTACAGATCCTAAGTGGAAGTTAAGGTACTGATCTCCAGGAAAGGCACTACTACTCCTACCGACCTGGCATGGAACATGCTTATGATATCATGGGGATATCTACCAGTCACTGCCACAGCCAGAGCTAGCCATGGTCAACCCCAAAGCCACTCCTCTCTCAGTGGTGAAAACTGCAAGACTGATTCTTCCAGTATTTTGTTCCTTTAGTCTTCCACAGAGTCTCATTTTTATTAAAATAGTTTTGTTAGTGTAGTCCTTTATGAGTTTTGGGGATTTTAACGAAGGAAAACCTGAGTGATTTTACACCAAACATCTCATCTACCCCCTGCAATGCTGCTCACCCTTTTCTAACTGACCTAATCTATCTGACTCCCACTCATATATATTACAGGAGCTGCCTTATTTCTTCATAATCATTCATTCAATTATTCAATACATTTGTTGAAAATTCATTAGGGGCTAGGCGTTGACCTAGGTTTTGGTCACAGATCAATAATAAGACAAAGCCCCTTTCCCTTTGGAATTTATATTCTAAAGAAGAACACAGACATTAGACATGTAGGTACATATTGATTACAAAAGCTGTTGATACAAACAAAAATAAGTTAGAGCAAGGGACTAAATAGTGCTGTATACATGTGCACTATGTGTATGTCTGTGTGGGTGCACGTGGGTGCATACATGCCTGCCCGTGTGCTTAGATAGGTCATCAGGAAGGAAGCCCATGTGAAAGTGGCATTTGAACAAAAGCTTGGGGAAAGGTGTTCACAATAAGGGAGAAGGAACTATAAATGCCACCAGAGAAGAAGACCTGAAATTCAGGGTGGACACATCTTAGACACAAATTGAGTCTCCTGTGTTACATTGTTTACTGGTTTATAAGGAAATGGAGTAGGGTTTCTCAAGAAAATGCTTATAAGAGCAAATTTTAACATCTAAGCATTAGAGTATATGTCTAAACAATAATTTCCTTCAGAAAGTAAGCCTCAGGGACATGGCTTTTGTCACCTGAAACTATCAAAGTGGGTTGTAGTAAGATTTAAATGAGGCAGTGGGTATAAAACAAGCCAACCAAAAAGCTATATGTTGTGAGACAAATCTTAGGGATTATTATACAAAACAATAAGCTGTATTTTGAAGTATGTTATTAATAATTATACAGTGTCTATTGGTTTGTATAATTCTGCTTACCTGGTCACTAGATTTTGAGAACTCAACATTCTATATGGTTCCTTTTAGAACCAGCTATATGTTTACTTTTGTGGATGAGGTGCAGATTTACATCAGTATAATAAGATCTTTTGGGGTCCCTAAAAACCAAAATACTATGTATGCATAGAGGTTGCAAGTGAGCCTGGCTCTCTTGTAGCTTATAAACTGATTTTGGAGGAAAGGAGATTCATTTTACCCCCGACACTAAGAGCAAAGGAAAATAAACAGTATCTCTCTTTATACACCAGTGATGTCCAACTAAGTAAGTTGTAGCTACTGATTTATGAAGAATGAGAGGTACATGTACTATATAACATGGAGGGCAGGAGAATCTGACTGCGCAGAAGCAAATGTGGTCAGGATGCTCTATCATGAGAAATGATAAGTGAAATTAGGAGTAGTAGAGAATTCTAAGGATTAGAAGTGATAAATAGGGCAGAATTATGAACTTCAAGGCTTTGGTTTAATGTACAGAGAGATAGATACAAGATATGCATATTTTTAGGAGACACTACAATGAAGGAGGAATAAAAATCATTTTTTAAAAAATATTTATTTATTCATGAGAGACACAGAGAGATAGAGGGGCAGAGGGAGTAGCTGGCTCCATGCAGGGAGCTTGATGCAGGATTCGATCCCAGGACCCTGGGATCACACCCTGAGCCAAAGGCAGACACTTTAACCAACCGCTGAGCCACTCAGGCATCCCTAAAAGTCTTAAGATACAGGTTTCTTTGAGTTGCTTAGTTGGCATTTCTTGCTACCTAAGTAAAGAAGCAAGTCAGTTCCACCCATCCCCTATTTTACAAATGATCAGAGTGGGGCCTTGACAGATTAAATGCCCTGCACCCTGACAGGCAGTTAGTGACTTACAAGGCAGGACTAACCCAG
Source organism: Vulpes vulpes (assembly GCF_048418805.1). Lineage (NCBI taxonomy): Eukaryota > Metazoa > Chordata > Mammalia > Carnivora > Canidae > Vulpes > Vulpes vulpes. The sequence goes on from NC_132786.1 coordinate 41,309,139, forward strand.
GTTACACTGCTCATGGTCATAGCCTTCTCCTACTGTTCTGGGTGGCCCTTGAATTTCAAAATCACAGGGAAACTTTGCACAGTGACCTAGAGCCATAAGGCAATGGCAACTTCTGGAGAAGGGATATTGCATACCTATATGACATGATGAAATAAATCACATATTTAGAGCATCTTCATTCTTCTTATCAATCCTTTGTAACTATGAAGTACTAGGCCATCTGCATGTCAAAAATGGTTTCCACGCACCTAAGTAATAATCAGTCCCAAAGTTACAATATTTTTGGAAAACACATCATTTTGGATATTATCAGATAAGGGAATTTAAATCATTAGCATCTTTATTATAAAGCCCCAATATCCTTTGACAGAATCTATAAAAATTGGGAGTGATCTAGTTAATAAGGTAGTATATTTCTGAGTCTTTAAGCACATTAAATCCTTAGGCAAAAATCAGAATGGAAAATACATACACAAACTCAAGCTAGAAGGTCTCACTTGTTTTTAGATCAAGAGAACAAAATCAAGGAAGATAAACACTCTCTTTCCATTAACACATCACTTTGTGTAGTTGTGTTCTGGTTCTGTCATTATACCTTCCAGAGTAAACTGTGATCACATGGTACATTCAGCGTCAGGCAGGCTTAATCACAGTGCTGTAAAATAGTATGAACAGCACTGCTGAATCACACCGATTTTTCTCCTGTCCTCCTCCAGAGCATAATGCAACACTGAACATGCCTGAAATGCAAGCTGAGGATCCCACTCAGTTCCTCAATCAAAAATAGTAGAAGTTGTTAATGCTGCAAAACAATCTCAAGTCTTGAGTCAAGTTTTAGTGAAAAAGTGCACCCAGGGTATGAGACTGAGACACATTAGGCAGAGGATCCGTGCAGGGTGAGGGCTTCTACTGATGACAACAGCGGCAAGAAGAGTACTAACCATAATAGTAGTAATAGCTAACTCTTGAAAGTTGAGTGTGTTCCATGCTTTGGGCCGGGTGTATTACATTAATTAGCTCATTTAAATTTCATAAAGACTCCATGAAGTAAAATTTAAAATAGCTAATATTACTTTAAGTATAATTTGAATAATTATTTAATAATTATTATGAAATAACTGATATTGAGTACTTACTCTGTGCCTAAGGCTTTATAGGATTATGTCATTTAATCCTCACAAAACTTCCATCCTTCCCTGGGAAGAATTTTTTTTTTCTTAATTGACATATAACATGATATTAGTTTCAGGTTCACAATATAATGATTTGAAATTTGTATTGTGAAATGACCGACCAATTAAGTAAGCCTTGTTAACATCTGTCACTACAGAGTTACAAAAATTTTTTTTTTCTTGTGATGAGACCTTTCAGCGTCTACTCACTTAGTAACCTTCGAATATGCAGTACAGTATTATAAACCACCGTGTGAAATGCTGGCAAGTGGGAGCAGAGATATTGCCCCCGAGCCTTGGGACTGCTTTCTCCCTTCAGGTGAGGAAGGGGATTTGCTGAGATGGCTTAAGAGCCTGGAGGACCCAAGGTTTATAAACATTTCTGTAAGTAGGAAGACATCTATCTTGGGTAGACACTGCAGGAATGGTGAGATAAGCACGGAGCATAAGACAGAAGCATATCAAGAATCAGGATTTCCAGATCTGGTAAGACCCTACTCTTTGCAGCTGGTGTCAGGAACAGTGCTGTGTCCTTGTTAGGGAATCTGAAGGCACCTATGAAACTAAAGTCAGTGTGGCTGCTTTTACCGCTGTGTGGCCATTTTGCTTTAGAAGTGTGTCCCTGGCCAGTTAAGTGAGGCCCTCACTCCAGGGGTGTCTATGTGGGGTGTATCAGTGGGTGTGACAATCTACTGTCTTCAATCAGTATTCCTCACCAAACACTGCAGCAGGTGAGATGAATACCCCATTTTACAGATGGAGAGCCAGAGACTTAGTGTCACTCTACAGTTAACCTAACATTATTCAGGTAGTAAGTAGTAGAGACAGGTTTCAACCTCAGGCTGGCTGACTCCAGCTCTTATTATCACCACACTGTGTGTTTAGAAAGTACATACTGCTTGAAAGTCCATACTCCCCTCTGTGGCCCAGCTACACAGACAACAATGTTACTAATTATACCTTTTTTTTTTTTTTTTGCCTTCAAAAGATAATTTCATCTCATAAAATCTTCCCTGTTTTTACATTTGCTTCTCAGACTTAAAATACAAGGCCGATTAAACACTGCCCTTGTGCTTTGTACTTAGTCATTTATATTTATTTCATTCTTCATACATGTCTTTATCTTTAAAATATTATTTTTTTGAATAATTTCACATCTTATTATCATATTTGGTCAGAGTCATCATTTATATTGATTATTGGTAACATTCAGTTCTGCTTTTGTTCAATACATCTCTTAATTGTATTTTGGTGAAAACTCAGATGAGATCAGCAAGCTGAGAGCTACTTTAAGAGGAGCAGGTTCAATGACCTCCCTCCAATCTGCCCCTTTAAGGTGGGAGCCTTCTTCCCCTAGCCAGTGACTGATGCAGAGCGCCAAGGAAATGCCTTTCAGTTTAACTATCACAACTTCTGCAGGTCAGCCGGTGATAGATTTTATTCTTTGTTTCTGTTCCTGGAGATGAGGTATTCTTGAAGAGTGTCAGGGTGGATGTGGGGGTGTATTTTAAAATTTAAATATTGAAAGATTCCACAGAGTAAATGATTTCTAAGTATTGGGGAGGGATGCAGTGATAAAGTGCTGATTTAGAAAATTATTTTTATTTTCTTGACAAAAGCTATGATAAACTTTCAAATCTTTTCCAATGCAGCAGTAAAGAGAAGAAAGATATTTTTATAACACTAGCCACTAGCACATTTTTAAAACTCTGTGGGAGACACACTTTATATATTCATGGCCTCAGGTAAGCATTTCACTACTATCTCAGTAAAGGATTGCTACAATTAAAAATAGGTTTACACTTAAACTTTTTCATCCATACATTCTACTCCAACAGTAAAATTTCAATTCTTGTAAGCAAACAGCTTTTGTGGTCTTTATGAAATCCCAAGTTTAATGAAGCTCTTTAGATATGATTAAAGCGAGGTGATTGTACTTTGTTACTAAACAGAAAATCCCACTCAACATTCCAATTCTTGAACTAAATAAACCAGATAAGCACCATCCTTCACAAAGTGGTGTCTTGGACAAATCATAGGCTTTGGACATGTCACATGTTTCCTCTGCAAGTATTGATCAAAAAGCATGCATTCAAGTCAATCAATTCCTCTTATCCCCAAATGGTTGTAGGCATGAAGTATTATACTAATTATCCTGGAGGCTAGCAATGAGGCTAAGACAAGATAAGAAACCTGAACTAGTTAACCAATGAAGCCTTGGAGATGCCAATCACTCATCTGGGGATTTGTTCAAATAGCAATCTAAAGACAAGTTTTGAATGTCAGGAGAGACACTGATCACAGATGAAAACCAGGACAGGAGTTCAGAGAGTCCTCTCAGGATTAGCAAATTCCATGCTATTGATTTTTATATAATAAATGCAGGATATTAACTGTTTAGAACATCACAATTCTCTAACCTATATTCCATGTCACACTGTGCTATCAAGTGAACAATTTAATAGGCTAATTCTTTATTGTTATTATTAGCTTTGTTGAAGTATGATTTGCATACAATTAAAGTCACCAATTTCAAGTGTATAATTAATGAGTGTTAATAAATATTTAAATTCCTATAATAATCACCAAAAACATGCTATAGAATGTCTTATTCACACCAGAAATTTCCCTTAGTAAATAGTAATTCTTTTCTCTCAATCTCTGGCTCTGGCAGTTATTGGTCTTCTTTCTGTCAGAAAGAATTTTTCTTTTTCTAGAAATTCATATAAATGAAATCATACATTATATTTTCTTTTGGATCTGATTTCTCTCATTCAGAATAATGTTTTGACATCTAGATCATTGTACATGGCAGTAGTTCAACCTTTTATTTCCAAGTATCACATTATATAGATATACCACAATTTATTTACAAGTTGATAGTCATTTGGATTGTTTCCAGTTTTTACTTATAACAAAGCTAATACAAACATTATACACAAGTCTTTGTGAAAAATATATTTTCCTTCTGTTACGTAAGTAACAATAGCATCCCTGGATCATATATTAAGTGTGTGTTTAATTATTTTTAAAAACGGTAAAACTATTCTTCAACGTGGCTGAACTATTTTGCTTATACAACAATCACTTAGAGAGCCAGTTGCTCTATATTTGGAAAGCACTTAGTATGGCCAGATTTATAAATTTGAGTCATTCTAATTGATGTGTAGTGGTAGCTAGTTTTGATTTTAATTTTCATGTTTCTAAATTTCATATTTCTAAATTTTCATGTACTTATCTGACATGGATATTCTTTGGTAGAGTGTATATACTATATTCAAATATTATATATTCAAATCTTTTGCCCATTTTTTACTTGGGTGTTGTTTTTTTCTTATTACTGATTATAACTCTAATATATTATGAATATAAATCCTCTATTGGCATATATTTTATAGCATTTTCTCCCAGCCTGTGTCTTTCCTTTTATTTCTTAGGTATCTTTTGGTGGGCAAATGTTTTTAATTATGATGAAGTTCTTTTTTTCTTTCTTTTTGGTTTGAGATTTTTCCATCTTATATAATAAATATTTATTTAAGATCACTAACATTTTTTCATGTGTTTCCTTTTTAGAAGTTTTATAGCTTTAACTCTTATATTTAAATCTATAATCTATCTAGAGGTAATTATTGTGTATTGTGTGAGGGCCAAGATCAATCTATCTCTCTATATCTATCTACTTACCCTATCTATCTATATCACATATAGATACAGGGTTTTTTTTTTAGTAATAAAGGATTGTTGAAAAGACTACTGAATTGATTTTGTACTTTTGTTAACATTAAGTGGACCATATATGTGTGGGTCTCTTTCTGCACTTTGTATTTTGGTCCATTGGTCTATTATCCTACCTTTCTCAATAATCCATACTGCCCTTACTATAGTAACTTTATAATGTCTTTTTTCCCAAAAAACTGTTTTGACTATTCTTTGAATAGTCAATTCCTTTGAATTTTCATATAAATTTTAGAAGCAGTCTATTAATTTCTTGAAAACAAAGTCTTCTGTAATTTTGATTTGTAGATTAATTTGAGGAAAATATACCTCTATAACATTTGATTTCTCAATCAATAAACTTGGGATATCTTTAGACTTATTTAGGTCTTTTTAAACATTCAGCAATGTTTTATAGCTTTCAGGTTATAAGGTGTGCATTTTCTGGTTAAATTTATCCATAAGTATTTATATTCTTGATGCTGTTCTTTATAGTTCCATTGATTGTTGCTAATATATAAAACACAACTGATTTTTGTATATTAATATAATTTGATATATGATTATATCAATTACTAATTGTAATAGCTTTTTGAGTATTAAGAATTTTCTATTAATACAGCTTTACTCAACATATGTCAAGTATTTCTGCATTTATCAAAATTCTAAATGGCTTTTCTTCTTTTTGCTCTTAATATAAATTACATGGATCAATTTTCTAATCATAAACTAGATTTAGGGATCCCTGGGTGGCTCAGCGGTTTAGCACCTGCCTTTGGCCCAGGGCGTGATCCTGGAAACCTGGGATCAAGTCCCACATCAGGCTCCTTGCATAGAGCCTGCTTCTCCCTCTGCCTGTGTCTCTGCCTCTCTCTCTCTCTATCTCTCATGAATAAATAAATAAAACCTTAAAAAAATAAACTAGATTTTATGGATAAAATGTGGATAAATTCTACTTGGCAATGATGTTTTAAATTAAAGAAGTAGCAACTAATATTGCTTGTTCTAATAATTGCATATGACTAGTTTTTAATGAAAACTTATTTTTAAATATATGTAATTGAAAAAATAAATGCAAATCGGGGAAAATATTTTTGAAACGTGAGACTTAGAGAAAATATAACTTTGTATTCTTTCCTGAAGTAATGCCTTGTAGAATTGTGATATTTTGTTTATATACTTACTTAACTTCAGAAATAGATAAACTTACTTAACTTATAAACTTACTTAACTTCAGAAATAGATAATTTAGATCAAACAGCTAATGCAGTAATCAATATCATCAATAGATAATTTTAGGTTGGCAAATACAATTATTTTGTTATTTTATATCATTTGCTGCTCATGTATAGTAGATACATAAATTGTGTATGTGCACACAAATTAGTCAATTTTGCTCTTGTCTATCATCGTCTCTATGACTCTCTTTTATACAGATGAACACACACACACACACACATGCAAATAGGAAGTGCCTTAATACATTGGACATTTAACTGACAAACCCAAAAATCTGCAACTCAGTAATACTATTAAGGTCTTGGAGTAGCCAGATTGAAAAACTTTTATCAGAATTTTCCTTACATATTTCCTCATGGTCTTAATAATTGATACATGGTAGGGTGTCCTGGTGGCTCAATTGGTTTCAGCTCAGGTCATGATCTCAGGGTACTGTGATAGAGCCCTGGGTTGGGCTAAGCACTCGGTGAGGAGTCTGTTTGGAATTCTCTCTCTCTCTCTCTCTCTCTCTCTCTGCTCCTCACCCCACTCATGCATCCTCTCTTTGTCTCTCCCTCTCTCTCTCCCTCTCAATAAATAAAATCTCCTTTAAAAGTCTAAAAAAATAATTGGTATATGGTATATATAATTGCTTGGACCAAGTTTGATTTTGTGGCTTATCTCTACAAAGTAGATTAAACACAGTACTTTCGTATGAGAAAATGAAACTTGCATTAGGTGTAGAGGTGGGAGGATCTGAGAGCCAACAGCATAAAGGGAGAGATTACAGAAAGCAGACAAAATAACTGAAAAGTGTAGCAGCTGGGGCTGCTCAGTGATTGCATACTATTGTGCATGATTCATGCCCCTGAGAATAATCACTGAATTTTAGCACAGTCTAATAGCCTATGTTCAAGATGATGAAATGGAGTCATTAAGAATAAGTTAAGTTTAATCAGTCTATTCTGTTTAACAAGGCATGGAATTGTACAATCCATTTTAAAAAGCTGTCCATTAAAAGAGTTAAAAATATTTTGGCACTTTTTGGAGTAAGCTTTATTTCCTTTGGGAGATTGACTTGGACAATATGCTTCACCATCTCTTTGTTCAGTAATGCTGCCTAAACGAGGAATGTGATGTATCCACAAGCAGAGAAGTCACACATAAGGGCCACATGGTCAGTACAGTGCCGACTTCAGGGGATGTTATTCACATAGATTTACAGTTGAACAACACTCCCCCTGGAATCGTGCGGGACTGCAGTCCTGTCCTCATGGGCTAGGATTTAAAGTCTCTATTCTGTTCACTATTGTATCTCCAATACTAGGACAACCTGTGGCACATAGGCACTTAATAACATTTTCTTATTGATCATGAATGTAAGCATATGTAACTACATTGAATTCGCCAATGTAGTTACATATACTTGTTTAGAAACAAAGTATTTGAGCTAAGATTTCATTAAGTGCCCATTTATAAGATGATAAAATTTTTCCAGATATCCTGTTTAAATCAGAACAGAACATTTGTCTAAAAGGTAATAGGCATGTACCTATAAAGGAAAGAACTAGGAAAGCTTCAACTTTATGAATGCCATGGAGGAAAGCTTAGAGTTTTTTTCTAAGTTGCCTTTGCTTGCCAGTTCTTTCTTTCCTGGCCAAAAGTGAGGCCCAGAGTGGCTTCCTGCCTCCTCAGGATTCGATCACAGGACTTGGCATGGACAAGGTTTATCCTTCTCATTCTCTTCTCTTAAAACCTCAGTCGGCTTTGTGGTAGTGTTGGACTCTATCTATTTAATACACTTTGTCAGTTCTAGTTTCATACCATATATAGAGAACATTTAGCCAGATGATGATACTAATGATGACAAGACATTGAATTTGGAATCTGCAGATTAAAATTCTACATCTGGCTGAATCATTTATGCTAAGATAAATGATATCACATTTGAAAAAAAAAGACTATTTGCCTGGTATCTTTTGTCTATGAGGTTAAAAGTACTTTAGAATTATTATGCTATCTTGGATAGTAAATAAGTAATTTAAAATCCAGTGTTTCCATACTTTATGATGAATAAAATGCTACAAACCCTGTTAAACATATTAAAAATTAACCATTTTCACAACTTTATTAATTTTTTTAAAAGACACATTGGGATACCAGCCAAGCACAATACTTCATACACAGTCATTAGATGTGTGCATTGGCTTCGAAGATATGTTGAAGAGAATAGGGAAAGGGATTAAGAAAACAATTTTTTATGGTATCTTGGAATTCTTATCTTCTATAAAGTCAAAAATAGTTTTGAAAATCCTATAAAGGATGTGCTATTTATAGGCCCATGGTCAGCTTGTCAGATGTAATGGTTTTCTCATATTGGTCATTAATCTTTGTTTCAGCAATAATTGCAGACCACCATAAATTCTAAATACCCATGGAATTTCATGGTCTGAAATTATTCTGCAATTTAATGCTCTAACATTAAAAATAGACCAAGAATTCAAGAATTTGTTTTCTTTTAATCAGTTGCAATGTAAAATGTTTATGAATCTCAATCTTGAAAAACTATTTTAATATGATGAAGTATTTTGGAACACTTTAAAAAGCCATAACAGGATTGAATTACATCCTTTATATTGGAATCAACAGAGGAACTTTTTAAAAAGCCATATTTAGCTGCAAAGTTTTACCAGATTATGCTTAAGGTGCAACTTGAAATCACCTTCCAGATGTCTCATTTATAGATTATGACTGGTTCATCCATGAATCACCAGCATGTCATTCTGCTTCCGCATTGAAGTTTCACGCAAACCAAGGAAATACCAAAGCCCTCTGTTCTCTTGGGTCTTTTATTGTAGGATCCACTCAGTCTGTACTGCCTTTTGATAATGAAAGCCAGCATTAGAAGATAGACCATGCTTCCAATGGAATCGACATCTTAGTAATTGGCCCTAATCACTTCGGAATATTATATCCTGGGTTTAGGCTTCTTTCCATCTTCCATATTTTATTCATCAATCATGGTTTCTGTCATAACTTGGCAAGAGTCTCTGGAATGCTGTATATTGTTAAAACAACCCTCCATTTCCTGAAATAGACACTCTATGTATCCTAGAGTGAAGAAGTCTTGGGAGAAGGTCTTTCTTCTTGAATTAAATTGTACAGAAAAAACATACTCTTAGCTTAATAATAATCGTATGTTAAATACCTATGACATGTAATTTCTTAAAAGCCTTTGATGAATCAAGTGCTTTTATTGCATATGACTATTTCACTTAAATAATGAGAGAAATTTTACATTTTCTGACAGAAATTTGATGATATAATGACAGAAGTATTACCTTTTATCAAAAGCAGTTTAGTTGGGAAATAATAGTATTTTTAATTCAGAACCCATGAAAAACAACTGAACAGATTTTTTTCTTATAACCTTCTGGAGATTCTTAACCATTATTATTGATCAATATTGATCTTCCCATGGCTTTACAAATAGAACTCAAAACCCTCAGAACTATATGAAATTGTTCTCATATAGCCCTGAGTGAGAGGAGTTCTCTTGCCATGGACTGAAAATTTAAAGGGCTACTCATATCACAAGTCACATTTATTAAATTTAACAAAGAAAAAAACAGGAACTTCTGTCAGTGATATAGTATAACCTGTAATTGTAAATATCACTCTCTTGACTAATATAGTCTTCAGGCACCAAGGAAATATTTCTTTCCATCTGTTATCTCTGTCCTCCAGAAAAAGGTGGTTATATCCTATTGCTCTCAATGTCACAAAAGTTTATGGGTTTTGTCTCTGCTGGTAGCAGAGACAGATGTAGCTCATGAATTAAGAAGGCATATTTGTTGAGGTTGGGAAATACAACATAGTTTAGGTATTTATTAGCTTGACTTAAAATTTTTAAATGTTTAGCCTCTACTTGTATCCTTGCCTCAATTCTCACCTTCATATATCTTACTCTAGCTAATCTCTGTTCCCAGAGCCTACCTCTATAGACATTTTACTCATTTTGAAATACTTGCTATTTCCCAAAACATCCTTATATCTCTTTCATTTCTCACTGGTTGCTTCCTTTCTTGGAATATCTCTCCTATGTCTTCTGAATGAAACTTTGTCATATTCAAGATTCTATTCAATTGTTAATACTTCCTTAAAATTTTCTCAAGCACCCTACACTTCAATATAGATTGATTTAAAAAACACTTAAAATATGAAATGCTAATATTAGGTCCCAAAACATGTAGTGCTAAAAATTAAGTGCTAATATATATATTGACATAGTAACTAGAACATAGAGTTCAAAATGTTTGCTGTTGTTATTAGTTCATATTAAGCTTAACTATCCCCTCCCTAAATACCGTCCCCCCATCACACATTAGATTAGCTAACACTATTATATGTTTCCAGAGCATTCTGTACTCCCATATTGGCCATTTTTAACACTCACACAACTTGACTAATATTTGTCTTTCTGGGACTATCTCATTCATTCTTGTAAGCCAAACATCCAGTATTAAACTGGGAAAATAAAAGGTGAGATTTGGAGAGATATATAAAGGTCTGGAATACAAAAGTAAGTGTGAAGATGATGGAGGACATTAAGAATTTTTAAGAGGAAATTTAAAAAGATATAAGGAATATAAAACAAATATTTAGAAAAGTAAAAGAAGGGATATTTGAGACATTTACTTAGATGTCCTAAAGGATTATTCATCTGAAAATGGTAGATAATTATTAAATTAATGAGTTAAACTCTATCCCTTTACTCCAGTTCCACTAGAGATATTCAACTGCCTTATATCAACTGCTAAGACATTTTTCTTCAAAGTTAATGTGCTTTGTTTACATCTTCTTCAAGAAAGAAGATCTCATTTAAATCTGAGGTAAATCTTTTTTAGTATAATCACCTAGCATATCATTGATGCTTAAATGATGTCAAATATTTGCCTTAAGCACAATAATAGAATTATAAAAATATGCATAAATATTACCACTTCTGGAAAAATAAGTTTGATATATAAAAATTATAGTAGAGGTATAGGAAACCATACTCACTCTTGTCAGCTTTTATATGGATTTAGCAATACTATAACTTTAGATAATACGTATCTTAAAAGGATTCCACTTCTAAACAGCATAGAAATATGATATATTTCTTTTATTAATTAATTTTTTTGAAATATGGTATATTTCTATGATAATATATTGGTAAACAACAAGACAGGTGGTAACCAACACAATCTAGCTTATTTGGGTTGATATTGTTGATTAATTTTTTAGGTGAGTTATAGGGAGCATCTTCCAAGTTTTTGACAGAAGAATATCTGTTTTCAGGAAATATTATTTTGTGCTCCGGAAAAATATTGGAATGTATTGAGTGACAATTGTAATTATTAAATTTCAGTAAAAGAACTCTTTGTTCTTTTATACCTTATTATTCCAATAATAAAATATAAGAAGTCTATTTTATTTTTTGAACTTTTCCCCTTCCTTTAAATTTAGTTGTAATTGAATAACTATATTAAAAATTAAGAAATAAGTCTCCATTATGAAAAAAAAAGACTGATTTTTTTACTCTAGGGCTGGTAAAAATTAGCAGTAAAAACTCAGCAAGGAAATAAACATCTTAAGTAGAAATTAAGTCAAATCTTCTAAAGTGTGTTATGTTCAATAATCAGTCTTAGTGGGATTTGAAGTCTGTGAGTATAAGGAGAAAACACTGAAGGTCAGGTAACAAAATTGTATTATAGGAAAGTTAATACCTTTTTCAAAAGTCTTTTCTTTAGGAGCTCATTATCCTGCACAAAATTACAAACTGTATTAGAAAGTACTTCCATCTGAGTTGAAAATTCTTTAAAACATACCACAAAGAACTAAGAAGGTAAGCACATTTAACTGTTTTAACCCTATAATTACATTTCCACTATCTGTGCTTCCACACACCCATGAAGTAATCCAGTGAAATCATGCAGAATCATTACTGTGTAGCTAACACACTTGGTTCATGTATGTGATACAATTAGTCTAAAAAGGTTGATACTTTAAACATCAGAGGAATTAAATTTTTAAACCATGTTAAAGGATGTGGTAGAGAAACATCTGGAAAAGAACAGGTTGATTGAAATAGGCCTGCGTGGTTTCAGGAATGGAAGGTCATATTAAACTAATCTCCAAAAGAACTCTGAGAGTATTACTGCCAAAATAGACAAAGGCAATTCAGGGATGTAATATATTCACATTTTCAAGGATCACAGGAAAGTACTGGAGCTTAAAGTCAGTCTAGCAGTACATTATACTTAATTTTTTTCTTTCCATTGTTTTCAAAGAGGGCTATCTAGCATCTTTTTAAAATACATATGGATAGGCAGAAACAGCTATATCCATGGAGGAAATATTTGTGCCTTCTAGTGCCAGGCAGGTACTGAGATTAGAGAAACAAGTGATGTATTTTCATCCCTGAGACTCCAGAATCTAATCTGAGAGCCAGACAGCTACCCTGACCATACGATAGAGAAACAGTAACCCAGACGAAGGTTTTGCATGATTTGCTTGAAATGTTTAAGGGAAATTTGAATTTTAATATTAAATTTGAGGATAATCTTCATGGCTGTCCCATAGTGAAGAAATAAATATATGGAGGCATATGGTTTTCTGCAGAAGTACTTTGTAGAAAGAGAAAATAAATGAAATAATAGAATCTTAAAGCAAAATATTATGTACATTCCTTTAGTTATTTCTAGAGCAGCTTCGGCTATCTTAAAATTAGCTTAAACTCTATAGAATAGATAAGCCATTTAATCAGATTGGTGTCTACAGTTATGACTTGAATCTAGCTGCATGTGTCATGTCTAATCATGGAGCCATAGAGCCATAAAGAAGAGTACAATCTTGCCATTTGCAGCAGCATGGATGGATCTAAAGGATATAACACCAAGTGAAATAAGTCACTCAGAGAAAGACAAAACCATATGATTTTACTTATATGTGGAATTTAAGAAGCGAAACAAATGAGCAAAGAATTAAGAGGCAAACAAAAAAAACCCAGACTCTTAAATATAGAGAACAAATTGGTGGTTGCCAGAGGGGAGGTTGGGGGCAAGGGGCAGGTGAGGTAGGTAAAGTGAATTAAGAGTTCACTTATCATTATGAGCACTAAGGAATGTATAGAATTGTTGACTCATTATATGAACACGTGAGACTAATATAATAACACTGTATTTTAATTACACTTGAATTAAAAAATATTTTTTTTAAAAAAATCAACTATACAGTTAGAAAAAAATCACAGAAAACTCTGGTTCAGAGATCCTTGAAGTCTGTTCTTTAATGCAAAAAAACAAACAAACACATTTTTATGGTCAAATAGTCTAGAAATCAATAGATTAAATGAAGATAAACAAGTTTTTCTCCTGCAGGAATTGTCAGTAGATTTATTCTACCAATGTGCATTGTGTTTTTTGCAAAAACAGCGCAGTTCATAGTACTGCCCCAAATTCTTTGATTAAGAATACTTCATGGGGAATTTTAATTTGAAAACTCTTTGGAAAATATTGTGTTAACCCTACTCATTTACTTTGCATAGATAGAATTAAGATTCAGTGAGTTAAGTGATTTACACAGTCAGTTACAGTAAGCCAAGACTAAGAACTGAGTTTTAAAGATTATTTATTTGAGAGAGAGAGAGAGAGAGACCATGAGTGGGAGAGGAAGAGGGAGGCTCTCAAGCAGGCTCTGAACGCAGAGCCCAAAACGGGATGTGACTTCATGACCCTGAGATCAGGACCTGAGCAGAAACCAAGATTTGGACATTTAAATGACTGCACCACCCAGGCACCTCAGAACTGAGCTCTTATTTTTTCAATTTAGCACTCATTCCTCCAAACGATGGTCTTCAATTTGCACACAATCTCTGGAAGCACAGAAAGATTTTCTAAACATATGTAGGCACAGAGAGTTTTAAGGAAATCTAGGTTTCATATTTCTTTCTTAAAGTTGATTTATCTACAAATAAGTCTGGGGGTTGGTCATGGGGGCAGGGCTACTCCCTCCTTTCCTACATCCCCTTCTACAATGAGGGATACAATGGTATATTGGAGGAAAGATTTCCATTTAGGGAAAAGCAGTATGTTGTTAGGAAATTTAGTTGGCTGTCATTGGCTATGCCCAGAATTAGGAATAAGAACAGCAAACTAAAATCTTGTTATTTCAGCTCAGGATATCAATCTCATTAATGCAAATAGCTATCAGTAATCACAGAACTTTAACATAGTAAGTTTTCATAGCAGTAGCTACTAATGTGCCACTGATTTTTAATGATCAATGAAGTAACCTTTATAAATCATTATATTGCAAATCAATATACAAATGCAAAACTGCAAAATAGCAGCTTTTATATATGTGTACAACACCTTTCTTTCTGTTATTTTGATGAAATATCTGTGCATCTTTCTAAGGCTGACCTTTCCATGCATGTATTAAATCTCTTCCTCTCTCATGTGCTGTAGGTAGAACATCATTTTTGCCTTTCTTTTCCTGTTTCCTGCAACTGCATATTTTCCCATTTGATTAGATTTCTCACCAGCATGCTTGCGTACTATTTCTCTTTCATATTAAAAGCATTCCTTTCTTGAGTCCACTTGTACCTCCAATTATTTCTCAACTTTTTTGTTTTTTGTTTCCCTTTATAGCAAAACATTTCTTTTTTTAAATAAAGATTTGTATTTATTCATTAGAGACAGAGAGTGAGAGAGAGATTGGCAGAGACACAGGCAGAGGGAGAAGCAGGCTGCGCTAAACCGCTGAGCCACCCAGGCTGCCCTAGCAAAACATTTCAAAAGAGATACCTATACACATTGTCTCTATTTTCTCTCTTCTGGCTCTCCATAAAACCATTTCCTTTGAATCTTTGATCCCCATAACTCAAAGCTATTCTTGTCAAGGTCACCGAAGTCCTCTGCATTGTTAAGTCTAATGGTTAAATTCTCAGCCTTTATCTTACTTAAGGACATTTGATATGGTTGACAACTTCCTTCTGTTTGAAGTACTTTCCTCACAGGACTTCCAGAACACTACCTTCTCCTGGTTTTCTTTGTATCTCCCTTGCTGCTCCTCTCGGTGTTCTTTGCCGGATCCTCCTCACATCCCTATTCTTGATATTAGCGTACACAGAACATGTTTATCGTCTCATCTATAAACACTCTTCTTATGATCTCATCTAGCCTCTTGGCTTTAAACACTATCGATACACACATGACTTTCAAACTTCTATATCACCATCCAGCTTCTTCTTCTCAGTTTCCAGCCTTACATACTGGATTAGCTGCTCGACGTCTCCACTTAGGTATCCAAAAGGCATCTCAAACATTGCTCTTCCAGTCTTCCCTTCCAATTGTTTGTCTTTTAGTCTTTTCTATTTGCATTACTGATAACTCAATCCTTCCAGGTTCTCATTTTTTTTTTAAGATTTTATTTATTCGAGAGAGAGAAAGAGAGACAGAGAGAGAGAGAGAGGCAGAGACACAGGCAGAGGGAGAAGGAGGCTCCATACAGGGAGCCCAACACGGGACTCAATCCTGGGGCTTCAGGATCAGGCCCTGGGCTAAAGGCAGCACTAAACTGCTGAGCCACCGGGGCTGCCCCCAGTTTCTCATTCTTGACTCATCTATTCCTCACATCCCATGCCCAATGCCATTGAGAAATCTTTTAAGTTCTAATTTCAAAATGTCTCCAAACTAGAACTATTTCTTACCACTCTCACTGCTACCATTCTGGTTCGATATACATAATCTCTTGCTTGGACTTATGCTTCTATCTTTGTACTCCACACCATAACATTTCCCCATTCCTCATCTAAAATCTATCACAGCAGAAAGGGATATCTTGTTAAAATGTCTGCTCAAAATATTCTAATGGCTATTTATCTTACAAAAAATATCAAAAAGTTTACGATAGCTGAGAAGGCCCTAGACGATTAGGTTCTCAATTTGTGCTCCACTATTAAACTCCAATTCCATTAACCTGCTCCAGCCAGCCGAAGCACTTTTGCTGGTCTTTTCACATGCCAGACTACTCTCAATGGAGGACATATGCTCTCCTGTTCCCTCAGTCTGTAATACTTTTCTTCAACAACTTCATGGCTCATTCCCTTACCTCCTTCATGTCTGTTCAAATTTCATATCTTTGGAGCAGTCTCTTCAATAAATGGTGCTGTGAAAATTGGACATCCACATGCAGAAGAATGAAACTAGATCATTCTCTTACACCACACACAAAGATAAACTCAAAATGAATGAAAGATCTAAATGTGAGACAAGATTCCATCAAAATCCTAGAGGAGAACACAGGCAACACCCTTTTTGAACTTGGCCACAGCAACTTCTTGCAAGATACATCCATGAAGGCAAGAGAAACAAAAGCAAAAATGAACTATTGGGACTTCATCAAGATAAAAAGCTTTTGCACAGCAAAGGATACAGTCAACAAAACTAAAAGACAACCTAAGAATGGGAGGAGATACTTGCAAATTATGTATCAGATAAAGGGCTAGTTTCCAAGATCTATAAAGAAATTATTAAATTCAACAGCAAAGAAACAAACAATCCAATCATGAAATGGCAAAAGACATGAACAGAAATCTCACAGAGGAAGACATACACATGGCCAACAAGCACATGAGAAAATGCTAAACAAAACTAAAAGATCTTCCCAAATTAAAACTATAAAATTCCTCAGACCTTCCTCACACTCTTCATGCCTTATTTTTCTTCATGTCACATACCACTTTCTAGTGTAATTCATTTATTATGTTTATAATACATCCTCACACAGTAGAATACAAGCTGTCTGAGGTCAAGCTTGTGTTTTATTTATGTTATTCCAAATGGGGAGAATAAAGCATGTTTGGAAAAATACAAAATATACCAGTTTCAGGGATGGCCAAGTGGCCCAGCGGTTTAAGCGTCTGGCTTTGGATCAGGGTGTGATCCTGGAGTCCCAGGACCCCACATCGGGCTTCCTGCATGGAGCCTACTTCTCTTTCTGCCTGTGTCTCTGTCTCTGTCTCTCTCTCACTCTCTTTCCTCTCTCTCTCTCTCTCTCTCTCTCTGTGTGTGTGTGTGTCTCATGAATAAATAAAATCTTTAAAAAACTATACCAGTTTCAGAATGGTGAACACATTTGGGGAGGAATGGTAAGGAAAAAAACTGTCTAGGGATGACCAGGTGGTTTTAATTTTATTATTTGTAGCATTTTTTTTAATGATAAAGGATCCAGTCATTTTTGTTACATGTTAATAGTAGGTACAAGGGTTCTATTGTGTCTGTCCTCTGAACTTTCTGAATGTTTAAAATATTTTATAATGCTAAAAATACCAATTTACAGAGAATGAAAGAGGGTGGTACATCAGGCAACCACAGATGGGGCAAATGGTAGAAAGAAAGAAGAGAAAGAGTATTGACCAGGTATTAGGCAATAATGGGAAGTATAGCTATTTTATAAAAGGCTATTTAGGACAGATGTCATAAAGTAGTGCTACTCATGCCTCAGCATGCATAGGAATAATGGAAGGATTTATTTTAATATGCAAATTCCAATTCAGTTGGTTTGAGAGGAGTGTGTTCCTGCTAGGTCATGCCAGTGCTCCTGGTCCTAAAGCACTGATAACAGGATCCTGAAATGTGGGATCTCTGCTGTGGCTGCACAGTGGAATCCCCAAGAGCATTATAGAAAATACTGATGTCTGGGTCCAACCCCCAAAGTTTCTGATTTAATTATCATTGGAGGTGGCCTGGATACCACCCAATATTTTAAAAGATGATGTTAAAGCACAGCAGAATTTGAGAAGAGCTATAGGGGGATTCCAGATCTGGTGCCTTCCTGGCACACTGTCTCTTCTGTGGACTCCCTCAGGATGTCTGTTTCCTGTGGTCTCCTTCTGAGGGATTTTGGGGCAGAGGTCACTGGGCTGTAACATTTGATGCTGCTGCTGCTCAGGCCAGGCCACATGCCAAAGATTAGGACCCAAATGCAGACAAAGGGTGAACATTTAACTGATATGCTTTTTACTGAATGAGGCCTGGCTGGTCAATTATTTCAAGTACCTGACCAACATAATATGCAATAGAGAAGTAGGGAAAAACCTATGCTTACTTCTGAGGAGGAAACTATCAGAGATGCTGCCATCTGTAGGCAGACCATCAAATCAATTATTATTTTTTTAATAAATTTATTTTTTATTGGTGTTCAATTTCCCAACATATAGAATAACACCCAGTGCTCATCCCATCAAGTGCCCCCCTCAGTGCCCATCACCCAGTCACCCCCACCCCCTGCTCACCTCCCCTTCCACCACCCCTTGTTCGTTTCCCAGAGTTAGGACTCTCTCATGTTCTGTCTCCCTTTCTGATATTTCCCACCCATTTTTTCTCCTTCCCCCTTTATTGCCTTTCACTATTTTTTATATTCCCCAAATGAATGAGACCATATAATGTTTGTCCTTCTCTGATTGACTTATTTCACTCAGCATAATACCCTCCCGTTCCATCCACATCGAAGCAAATGGTGGGTACTTGTCATTTCTAGTCGCTGAGTAATATTCCATTGTATACATAAACCACATCTTCTTTATCCATTCATCTTTCGATGGACACCGAGGCTCCTTCCATAGTTTGGCTATTGTGGCCATTGCTGATAGAAACATCGGGGTGCAGGTGTTGCGGCGTTTCACTGCATCTGCATCTTTGGGGTAAATCCCCAGCAGTGCAATTGCTGGGTCAGAGGGCAGGTCTATTTTTAACTCTTTGAGGAACCTCCACACAGTTTTCCAGAGTGGCTGCACCAGTTCACATTCCCACCAACAGTGTAAGAGGGTTCCCCTTTCTCCACATCCTCTCCAACATTTGTGGTTTCCTGCCTTGTTAATTTTCCCCATTCTCACTGGTGTGAGGTGGTATCTCATTGTGGTTTTGATTTGTATTTCCCTGATGGCAAGTGATGCAGAGCATTTTCTCATGTGCTTGTTGGCCATGTGTATGTCTTCCTCTGTGAGATTTCTGTTCATGTCTTTTGCCCATTTCATGATTGGATTGTTTGTTTCTTTGCTGTTGAGTTTAATAAGTTCTTTATAGACCTTGGAAACTAGCCCTTTATCTGATACGTCATTTGCAAATATCTTCTCCCATTCTGTAGGTTGTCTTTTAGTTTTGTTGACTGTATCCTTTGCTGTGCAAAAGCTTTTTATCTTGATGAAGTCCCAATAGTTCATTTTTGCTTTTGTATCTTTTGCCTTCGTGGATGTATCTCGCAAGAAGTTACTGTGGCCAAGTTCAAAAAGGGTGTTGCCTGTGTTCTCCTCTAGGATTTTGATGGACTCTTGTCTCACATTTAGATCTTTCATCCATTTTGAGTTTATCTTTGTGTATGGTGAAAGAGAGTGGTCTAGTTTCATTCTTCTGCATGTGGATGTCCAATTTTCGTAGCACCATTTATTGTCTTTTTTTTTTCCAGTGGATAGTCTTTCCTCCTTTGTCGAATATTAGTTGACCATAAAGTTGAGGGCCCATTTCTGGGTTCTCTATTCTGTTCCATTGATCTATGTGTCTGCTTTTGTGCCAGTACCACACTGTCTTGATGACCACAGCTTTGTAGTCCTACCTGAAATCTGGCATTGTGATGCCCCCAGCTATGGCTTTCTTTTTTAAAATTCGCCTGGCTATTCGGGGTCT
This sequence comes from Vulpes vulpes, assembly GCF_048418805.1. NCBI lineage: Eukaryota > Metazoa > Chordata > Mammalia > Carnivora > Canidae > Vulpes > Vulpes vulpes. Next base: position 41,328,973 of record NC_132786.1, read on the forward strand.
TTTCTGGTTCCACACAAATCTTAAAATAATTTGTTCCAACTCTCTGAAGAAAGTCCAAGGATTTTGATAGGGATTGCATTAAACGTGTATATTGCCCTGGGTAACATTGACATTTTCACAATATTAACTCTTCTAATCCATGAGCATGGAATATTTTTCCACCTCTTTGTGTCTTCCTCAATTTCTTTCAGAAGTGTTCTGTAGTTTTTAGGGTATAGATCCTTTACCTCTTTGGTTAGGTTTATTCCTAGGTATCTTACGCTTTTGGGTGCAATTGTAAATGGGATTGACTCCTTAATTTCTCTTTCTTCAGTCTCAAATCAATTATTTGATTATTTAATTCATCTATTATTTTCAAAATGTATTGACGGTACAAGACATGTAGCTTAATGGTGAAGAAAACAGACTTTTTCCAGTCCTGGTAGGGCTTACAGTCTATCAGTATGACCTACCACGAATCACTTAACACCATTCTAGACTTATTTATAATGTGTCATTTGCTGCATGCATGTTCTCCTTCCTGAAAGCAAGAGTAGTAGATGTCTAAGGGTAATATTTGTCTCAAATGATGGATAATCTAAGACCTGAAGGATGAGTAATAATCAGTGAGGAGAATGGGTAAGCTGAGGAGGAGAATGGAAAAGCTGCTGTTTAATACTAAGTGTTAGGCTCTTTCCCAGGGGGATTTTCAGCTGCTTAAGCAATTTCCTTTCTCCTTCTTCCTCAAGTATTTTTACATAAAGACTTAAGTAACTAATATCCTAAATATTTCACTGTTCTGTTTTGTTTTCAATCTGAAAGAGTCACTCTGTGTCACTTATGTCTGTTCCAGACCAAACTGTTGAGAAGAAATAAGAAACATGAACCAGGGGAGCTGTCTTCTACTCTAGTTGCAATGTGGATAGTTATTTGGAAAGGAGTTGGAGTGGAAGGAAGGGAGAAAGGAAGTGAAGGGTTTGGGAAAAGTCTAGAGGTTGTGAGGTCAACTTGAAGACAGGTGCTCTGGATCCAGTGAAGGATATCTGTGTCCAATACTGGGGATGTGACTGAAGAGAAGCAGTCTGTTGGGGGTCAGGGTGTGTCATTACAGGATTTTGTGACTGGAGGGATCTGGGGAGAGGAAGGATTTGTGAATGATTCCAAGGCTTCAGACTCCTTGGCTCATTTGTAGGTTTCGTCCCTGAGTTTCATAAGTTTCTAATCTCATACCCATCATTTTTTGACCATACTCCTATTACTCAATTTCTGTTATTGTCTAATTAGTATCTAGTAATTCTAGACACTTGATGGCATAAGTATCTCTAAGTACTTAGTAGGAAAAAGTGTAGGGAATAAAATTACTTGATTTAAAAAAAATCTACTGTCTTTTTATGGGAAATAGAATACTACATAAGTGGAAGTATGTCGGTGGGCATTCCTTTTGTTCTGTGTGCCTTAGAATACAATGTTGATGGGTCACTGGGCCATAGCAGAACTGACTGTGAGAAGCTTGATGCTGGGAGATGGGGGTAGGGTGGACATGAAAATAGATGGAAAAAATAGTACCTACTTAAAAAAAATCCAATCAAGATAAAAATTTAAAACTCAAACGTTGGAGCACCTGGGTGGCTCACTGGTTAATAGTCTGCCTTCACCCCAGGTCATGATCCCAGGTTCTCAGATCAAGTTCCACATTGGGCTTCCTGCGGAGAGCCTGCTTCTCCCTCTCCCTCTCCTCTTCTCTCTGTGTATCTCTCATGAATAAATAAGTCAAATCTAAAAAAAAAAAAAAAACAAACTCAAACATAACTTGCCAAAAATATTGACAAAATACCATGACAATGTCATGGAATTTGTCTTTACCTTGGTTAATCATTTTGTTAAGATTTATTTGTCAAGTATTAAATAGACACCTATAAATCTTTTTCTATGATAGTGAAATACTTAGAAATGAAGATCTACATACAATCTTTAAAAAGTTGGTAGAAAACATAATTGTAATTTTCAACTCCCACTCCAAATAATTGCCACTCCAAAATTGATTTTAATTTTTAATTTGATAGAAAACATTTTTTAAACCAAAAATATGAAGAGAAAAAATTTAAAAATAAAAATATGAAGAGAGGAGAGGAGGAAAGCAAAATAAATTCTATGTGTGGAAACATATACGCACTTAAAGAATTAAACAAATTTGGTACATGCATTTTAGTAAAAAATATAATTCAGCTTCTACTAGCTAGAACAATGGCTGGCATTATGAGATAAACTTTTCTCACATTTATATTCTATTGACCTGAAATTTTGATAATCCCACTAAAATTGGGAGATCAGACAACCAGAAAAAATATGAAGACGATAGAAATGTTGAGATAGTAGCTCAAGGTGTTCCAGTTTTGTTGTTGTTGTTGTTTACGTGGGGAGGGGCTGAGGAGAGAGAATCTTAAATAGGTTCCATGTTCAGTGCAGAGCCTGACACAAGGCTCAATCTCACAACCCTAAGATCATGATCTGAGCTGAAATCAAGAGTTGGATGCCCAATCAACTGAGCTACCTAGGCACCCCAAGTGTTTCTGTGTTTTAATTACTTCTACTTTTTTTTATTGAGGAAGTAACTTGTGTGTTTGTGGTTATTTGCTCTTCAAAGTCTTTTTACACATTTATTGTTTTAGTGCTTTGGAGAAGTCTTATTGGGTAGATAGAATACAAATGCAAAAAAACAAAATCAGGAAAGTAGAATGCTTGGTAAAAATTAGTGTACTCATAATGAAGAAGTCCATTAGAAGGATTTCAGTGGGCAGCCCTGGTGGCACAGCGGTTAGCGCCACCTGCAGCCCAGGGTGTGATCCTGGAGACCCGGGATCCAGTCCCACATTGGGCTCCCTGCATGGAGCCTGCTTCTCCTTCTGCCTGTATCTCTGCCTCTCTCTCTGTGTGTGACTCTCATGAATAAATAAATAAAGTATTTTAAAAAAAAGGATCTCAGTATTTATTTCCCTATTAAATCTATCCTGCAATTGCAAGGATGGTGATCATAAGTACCCTGTATTGGGTAACAAGCTCTTGTGTATGTTACCTTATTTAATAGCCAAGTTATGGGTATTAAATGGCAGCCAAGAGATGGTGTCCATTATCCCTATTATATTACAAGAAACAAAAATGAAGGAGCTGATACACCTTGAGTTTGGATAAGAGGTTCATAATTGTTTCTTCCTAAAATTTACAAGCTCTAAGGAATCTTTTAACATTTCTTGTTTGTATTTAGGTTAACTGAAGCCCATGTTCTATAGGCAGCTGTGGCAATCACTTCCGATTTTTCTTTAGGTCACTTTATCAAAGCTTGCATTGGGGCCTATTGATGTAATAGTAGTTGAGAGAAGGAAGATGCCCAATCAGATAACAAAGTATGAGAAAAATATGTTAAAACATAACAAGGGGACCATTTTAATACTTCTTATTTAGGATTAGGTAATCCGATTAGTTATGATCCATTTAATGCCATTCTCTTCATTCTGGATGAATTTTATTCATATTTTTGTTCTTATAATGTTCATTGTTATCACCACATTTAACAAAGAAGAGGAACTTGCAGGAGCCTCAGTGGCTTTCACCTCCAAGTTTTTATCTCCACATAATCTCAAAATTATAATTCTTGGCTTGGGGGGGTGTGGTAATAAAAAGGGGCAAATAAAAACAAAGTAAAATAAACTTTACAACTTTATAAACAGCAAGAACTGGCTTAATGGCATATAGCCACACTTATTAGTAAAGGGCCTAACAAGTTTGATGCATGAAATTTAGCCACAGAAAGACAAGAAACAGTCTCTGCTAGCTAGAACAAAGGCTGATATTGTGAGATTTCAGTGGCATAATATACAGGCTTCAAATAAGAGTTCTGGTCAGTGAGACATAAAGGAAGTGCTTCATTAGCTATCATAGTGCATACCTCTCAGGCTTGTACCACGGGGCAGCACGCAGCAAGGGCATGGGCGCAAAGAATGAGCTATTCACTCAGGTTTCATAATCTTGCTCTGTTTCAGCCTCCTGGGTTGACAGCTTTCAAGTTAAGCATGGAAGGCTCTAAAGAAACAGTCTTACATTCTTGAGTGATAGAGTTTGTTTTTGGAAAATGCCTATCTAAAATAAGGAGATAAAATAAGTTGAGTCTGTGAGCTCAATTTATTACATTAGATGTCTTTCCAGAGCATAGTGAGATTTTTATGATTGCTTTGAACACTTCAATAAAATAGTTCTATGGAAATATTGGTCTCAAATGAAATTATTTGCAATTTCTATGTCATCCAACCCTATGCAATCATATGAATATTCATTTTACAGTGAAAGCTTACTTTGTAAGTAGGAAAATTACAGTAAAATGCTTTGCAAAGATATTGAGTAGAAGAAAAAATCATTCTATGTAGTAGTTTTCAGGAAAACCACTGTGAATTCCAATCTTTTCCCCCAACATCCAGAGTCACAGACCTCTGTCCCTCAAGAAAACCCATTTCTGGATTCATTTCATACATCCTCTGTGCTTTGAAGAGAAATGTATTACAATTAGGTTCTGATTTATATTAATTTCCTAGATGTCAATGTCAGTATTAAGTAGTATTGCCCAAAGGCCCAGGGACTTACCTTTATAAAATTGCATAAAGATGCTGAGAATGGTTCTCAATTTGAAGTATAGTGAAGGTGAAGTAAATAAGACTAGAAAACCTATATATTATGTTGTTATCATAGAATTTTCAAGAAAAATAACAAAAGAGATCATACAATTCAAATTCATGCTTGACATTATTTGTTGTGAAGAATATCACCATTGATACACTTAAATATATTGGAGATACTTATTTATAAAATAACTAATTTCTGCCCTATACTTGTTTGGAAGTACCAGATACTCAAATGGGACAGTGGGAAATAACTGCTTAAGAACATTAAAAACTCTAAAATAAACCAATCAAAATATTTTATTTTTTCTTTTTAAAAACGATTTTATTTATTTATTTATCAGAGAGAGAGAGAGAGCACACGTGAGCAGGGGGGGCAGGGGTAGGCCTAATCCAGGACTCTGAGATCATGTCCTGAGCTGAAAGTGGATGCTTAACCACATGAGCCATACAGGCACTCTTATTTTTTTTTAATAAAAATATTTTAAAAGATCTGTTTAAAATTAAAAATTTAAATTTTCTCATATTCCAGGAAGAGCAATAATTTCTTACTTAAAACACTAAATGTGAGCAATATCTCTAAAGCCTGGCCAGTCACATTTATAGTAGTGTCAGAGAATATAAATTGTATTCACAAGGCCCTCAAGGTCCTTCATCTAAAACAAAAATACTTCTTAATTAACAGACAAATAAAGTTGAAACTACTCACAGAGTGTAGCTCTATGTACACCTATAAAGCAGTTTGTCTTTCTTTAAGTCCCTGTATTTAACTACTCCATTTTTCTCACTTAGCAGATCACAAGCAGTTTAACAATAAAAGTCTATCCTGCAGGCAGACTATCAAATTAACCTTTAATCTGTTTTTCATAAACACCACATGCCATGGGTTCAATTGCATCCCTACCAAATTCTTATGTTGAAGTCCTAACCCCCAGTATTTCAGAATGTGTATCCCTTTAGAGATATCTCTAACACAGGTAAGCAAGTTAAAATGAGGTCATTAGGGTGGGATCCAATATTGGACACAAATATGGCTGGTACCCTTATAAAAGGTGAAATTTGAACATACAGACATGCATACAGGGAGAACACCATATGAACATGAAGACAGCAATCTCCTAGTCAAAGAGAGAGCCCTGGAACAGACTCTTCCCTCACAGCCTTAAGAAGGAACCAATCCCATCCATGCCCTGATTTCAGATTTCTAGTTTCCAGACTGTGAGGCATTCTCTGTTGTTTAAACCACTAATTTGTGGCATTTTATTACAGCAGCCCTAGCAAACTAATACACCACATAAATAAAAAATTAATTGATAAATTCCCTCAATATTTTATCTATCTTTCTATCTCTTTACCTATCAGAGCTTTGTTATAGTAGCATTTTATAGGACAATTCTATGTCATGCAGATCATTCTGACTTTTGTTTTTCAAGATCAAAAACAATTCTAAACTATCAGAAGTTTTATATATGTTTTACAAATCTAAGACAAAGATACAACTACTCTAAACAATAAACATTTACTAAAGTAGCAGGCTATAAAATAAAAATACTGGTGTCTACAGCATTCTAGTATACAAATAATAATCAGTTGCAAGATATAGTGGAAGAAGTAACTTCCTTTATGATGACTAGCATAAAGTATATAACATAAAACAATAAAATCCATAAGCTTAAGAAAAAGAGAGGTAGACAGAACCTATATTGGAAACTACATGCAAGATGCCAAAGTACACCTGAGTACTTGTAAAGAATGCCATATTTCTGAATAGGAAGGTCCAATTTAAAAAATCCTCAATATTTATAAATTTAGAATATTCCAAGACTATTGTTTTTTACTTTTATCCTGAAGCAAGACAGATTGGTTATAAAGTTCATTTGGAAAAATAAAGAAATAAGAACATACAAGAAATTCCTGATAACAAAGAAGAGAGGTCTGGCCCTATGAGAAATTAAAACATATTATATAAAGTCTGTTAAAACAGTATAGTATTGGTATATAGAAATAGAAAGACAGACCAATATACTAAATTTGAAATTCCAGGAAAAAAACACACAGCAAAACTATGTATGGGAATTTCTGATAAAGTCAGTATCTAAAAGCAGTGGAGTAAACAAGAACATTTTGGTAAGTATGATTGGAATCACTGGATAGCCATACAAAAATATATAAAAGTAGGTTCATTCTTCACATTAGAAAAAAAAAATATAAAAGGATTAGAGTGTTAACACAGAGAAGAAAAATTTATTGATAAAATAACACAAATATTGTAAGAAAACATGTGTGAGTTTATAACATGGGAGTGGACAAAATTTTTCTAAATATGATTAAGAATTCTAGAACACTAAGGAAACAGATTGATAAATTTATTATATGAGATGAAAAATCTAACTTTTGCATGGCAAACAGCACAAGCAAATAAAAAGACAAAGTGGGAAAATTGTTTGGGACTTATCTCATGGACAAATGGTTAATATTGCCAATATTAAAGTGATTTTAAGTACTTTTTAAGAATTCAGAAGAATAAATTAAAAAGTCTTTTGGAAAAATGGGCAAAATAGCGCATACAAAATAAATGTAAAAGGCCTTTATATACATAAAATGGTGTTCAATCTCACTTATAATAACAGGAATTCAATGTAAAATTACACTGAGATACCATTTCTCATCCATTATATTCACAAAAATTCATAAATCTGAGTACATATCCTGATGGCCAGGCTCGTGGGAACCATTGTTCTTATACATTGCTGACAGGAATGCAAAATGTACACCCCCCTATAGAGGGGAACTTGGAAATATGTAAAAAACAAAACAAAACAGAACTCCACCAAAACTCAACAACTACATATGTCTAAATTTTTTATTTGTTAATCTTACTCCTAGATATCTTATTGGAGATATACCTCTACATATACAAAGAAAAATTTGATTCCTTATAAGACCAAATTGCTCATCAAAATGTGGGAATAACTGTGGTCCAACCAACATATGTTGAATACATTTTTTTTTCTAAGAAAGGGTGCACAAATGTATATTGATGTGTAATTTCAACAAGAAACTTGGAAGAATAAATAAAAAAACTTTAATGATTATCTATAGGGAACATAATAGTAGATACAAAGAAGAAAAATAAATTTATGGCTGCTTATTTTTTTTCTTTTTCCTTTTTTAAGATTGTTTGTACTTGGGAAGAATTGTGGAGTAAAAGAGCCTTGTGAGCCCTATTAGCTAAATGTGGTGAACAGATCTCAATACAAGTGCTGCAACTTGCAAAAAGGTATTTTTGACACAGAGAAATTTGAATACAGAAGAGTTATTAGATGATACTAAGGAATTATTATGTTTTGGATGTGACAATCATCATAATGTGGTTTTTATTTTTAGAAATGCCTCACCTACTGAAGTTATAAACTGAAGTATTTATGGAAAAATATTATATCTTGGATTTTGCATATTGCAGTAAGGGGTAAAAAGTGAAAAGGGAAGAATTGATATCTTAAAAGCCTTCAAATTATACACACATATGACCATCAATTACATTCTGGAATGTATTATAAATGTATACCTATGAATGTATATAAAGATTTAACTAGAGAAACATTTATTCTGATAATTTGTAGAAGCACAAATACTTAGAAATTTATTTATTATTGTGCCTAAATAATTTAATTAATTAAATAAATCAAATATGCTGAAATTACGTTGAAAAAGAATTTTTATAAATTGAATGGAAAAGTCACATTATTACTAATTGAAGAAAATAGTTTATAAAATAATAATATAACCCACATTTTTGTTTATAAGTGTTTGTAGTATAATCTTTGGGAGGTCAGAATTTAGGTAACTTTTACTTAAAATCAATATTGGTGGCTTATCCTTATCTTTTAAAGTACATATGTTATCTTTGCAAAACAACAATTATTAAAGAAAAAGGCAACTCTGTGTAAGGCAATCAATGTCTGAAAAATTATAGAAGAATGGAAAAAAGAATGGAAAGATTGAGATATTTGTGAGGGAAAAACATTTTAAAGAAATGAAGAACCAGTACTGTCCTGTAAATTGAAATAATTTTTTAACATGAGTGATGTAAGATTCTTTACTCTGCAAAAATCGTTTCTCACTGTGAGATTTCTGACACATTGACCTTAGACCCTTAGGAGAAGAAATAATATTTCATTTTGCTTGATCCATAGAACCAAGTACAGGGCTGGGAGGTTTATGTAAAGCGTAGGATATTGTTGAAAGATTTGTCAACTTAATTTCCCCTATTCATAAACTAGATTCCCTCCTGGTACCCTGTACACCACCATGGCTCCAGGAAGGGGTGCAGGCCAAATGCCACCTGGGAAGGAAGAGCTACGATACCTGGGGGGAGAAGTGCTTGCCAAACAGGAAGAAACTGAGAGAGTGTCCTTTTCCCTCCAAGAGAAGAGAAACAAGAGAGAAAAAGAATCAGACAGGAAGACTAATTTATTTTGACCTCCTCTCTCTGGGGTTAAGCCCCATAGCTATAAAGCATATTTGATTGTTGAAGAAAAGCTGGAAAAAAGAGCTTTGCCCTCCTCCCATTAAGAACTTTGAAGGAAGAGACAGTGTCCGCAAGGTAATAAAAGTAGTGCCATCACATGGTTAAGCCAGGAGCATTTGATTTATCTCTTTACTTCCTACTCCTCCCACCCCACTCCAGCCAGTCTTCAGCCACAATTCCATCTGTAGAGAACTCCAACATTCCCATCAGCCCTAAGAGATGCCTGAGGTTTCTGGAGGAAAAACTTGCCAGAGGAAGTCACCTGAGTGATGGTGTTTTGCTGCATGTGCCAAAGCACTTTCTCCCTGGCACTTCTCAAGCATGCTTTTGAAAGAAAAAGAGCCAACCTATAGGAGGCGGCCCAAGTACCCAAGATGCCCAAAGCACAGGCAAAGTAGCCAGGAGAGGTTTTGACAAGTTCCACCAACCTTGGATTTTGTCAAGACCCTAGAAGGAATATGACTGGCTGTACCTTGGAAAACATCATGTTAAGAGTATTATTACCAAAAAAAAAAAAGGTTAATTACAGGATATTTTCCCTCACTGTATCTGCTTCTAGTATTAGTTTTTTTTTTTATTTTTATTTTTTTTTAATTCATGATAGACGTAGAGAGAGAGAGAAAGGCAGAGACACAGGCAGAGGGAGAAGCAGAGGGAGAAGCAGGCTCCATGCCGGGAGCCTGACGTGGGACTTGATCCGGGGACTCCAGGATCGCGCCCTGGGCCAAAGGCAGGCACTAAACCGCTGAGCCAACCAGGGATCCCCTAGTATTAGGTTCTTAAAAATATTTAGCATATTAGAAGATATGAATATACTTTATTGAAAGTATAGCTTCTTTGATCAATGTTTTTGGGGAAAATGTGGGTTATAATGAATTATGTATAAATATTCAGAGAATAAGGAAGGTTTTTAAAATGAAAATTTAAAAAATGAGTATCTTGAGCCTTTGAGATGTTGGAAATCACTTGGAGCTACCCACCAATTATCTGCTACTTTTTTTTTTTTTTTTTGCTACCTTTTTTTTTTAAAGACTAACATTACTTGATAAAATATTATCTGGGTTGAATAAATAAAGTTGCAAAGTGAAGTATCAACAGTGTGAGGCTAGTTTATATTTGGGAGATGCTTTTTGAACATTTCAGACTTTTGACTCTTTGCCAAAAAATGTTCATTTTTTTGGAATAACATTATAAATATATCTCGCTGGACCTTAATAACAACACACACGGAGGAAGGGAACTGACCAAGGGGGCCCATTCTCTTGAAATTATCTCAGATATTTATTTACTAAGATCTAGACTCAAATATTTATTAAGACTAGAAAAAGTCAATCTTCGGAGTCAACATATTATAATTCTTCAACAGTTATTAATAAAATTCTACTATGTTTTTTTAAAAGGCTCTTTTAAAGGGACATGTCATGGGTTAAAGAGTAAATGGGGGCCGGGCGGGGCACATTCAGAAAGATAAAGATTAAAGTTCCTTGAGCTAGTTACACTGGATCTGTGTGAGGTTATGTTTCTGTTTTCACAATCATCCAATGCATTTGCTTCACTGATTTATCCAACCCTTCTTATGTGTCAGATACCTGGGGAGCACTGGGCAACACAGACATGGTTTCTGCCCTTATGGAGTTTTAAATCTAGTGGGGTGATGGTGGGAACGTTATCAGATCTCTGCAAACCAGGTAAGAAAGGCTTTAAGGAATTTGGGGCAGGATGACTATGAAGCTCTTCCGGAGGGAATGTTGAGACTTGCAGACTCAACAGCAAACAAACAATCCAATCATGAAATGGGCAAAAGACATGAACAGAAATCTCACAGAGGAAGACATACACTGTCCACCACGCACATGAGAAAATGCTCCACATCACTGGCCATCCGGGAAATACAAATCAAAACCACAATGAGACACCACCTCACACCAGTGAGAATGGGGAAAATTAACAAGGCAGGAAACCACAAATGTTGGAGAGGATGCGGAGAAAGGGGAACCCTCTTACACTGTTGGTGGGAATGTGAACTGGTGCAGCCACTCTGGAAAACTGTGTGGAGGTTCCTCAAAGTGTTAAAAATAGACCTGCCCTACGACCCAGCAATTGCACTGCTGGGGATTTACCCCAAAGATTCAGATGCAGTGAAACGCCGGGACACCTGCGCCCCTATGTTTCTAGCAGCAATGTCCACAATAGCCAAACTGTGGAAGGAGCCTCGGTGTCCATCGAAAGATGAATGGATAAAGATGATGTGGTCTATGTATACAATGGAATATTCCTCAGCCATTAGAAACGACCAATACCCACCATTTGCTTCAACGTGAATGGAACTGGAGGGTATTATGCTGAGTGAAATAAGTCCATCGGAGAAGGACAAACATTATATGGTCTCATTGACTCAGGGAATATAAAAAACAGTGAAAGGGAATAAAGGGGAAAGGAGAGAAAATGAGTGGGAAATTATCAGAGGGGAGACAGAACATGAGAGACTCCTAACTCGGGGAAACGAACAAGGGGTGGTGGAAGGGGAGCTGGGCGGGGGATGGGGGTGACTGGGTGATGGGCACTGAGGGGGGCACTTGATGGGGTGAGCACTGGGTGTTATACTATATGTTGGCAAATTGAACTCCATTAAAAAGAGAGAGAGAGAGAGAAACAGTAATAAATCCTGCAGGAGAAGGGGTGTTGACGCGCCAGCCAGAGGGGACCCGCCTGAACCAAAGACCTGAGAACCTGTGTCTGGAAAAAACAGAGAACAGAACGTGGTCCCAATACTGGAGCACAAGAAACCTGAGCAAGATGTGCATCCGAAGTGTTGTAGGATGCTTTCGGTAGTCCGATATTTATTCTAAGACAGGGTCTACGAAGAGGTGGTCTGCAGATGCATTTCTTGCTTGCGCTTTTTGGGCAGCATTTTTTTTTTTTTTTTTAATTTAGGCGGGGCATACATTCTGGAATTAGAGGCCGCCTATTCCCATCGGCCTCACAAACGTTCTCTTGTGTGATCCCTGAAGAAAAGCAGTTTGCTCGCTTTTCTCAAGGATGCTTAGATTTTTGTACTTAAAATAGCACGAAGGAGCCGCCGCAGAGCGAACTGAGAGCCAGCGCTTTGCAACCCCAGCGAGCTCTGCGCCTGCGCACAGAGCCCGCCCGGGGGCGGGGCGGGGGAGGGGAGGAGGAGCGCCGCGCCGGCGTCCACTGCGCATGACCGCCCTCGTTGCCAAGGCAGCCGGGAAGGCGTGGCCCGGAAGAGGAGCCCCGCGGCGTCTGCCGGAGCCCCAACCGCGGTGGGCTCCGGCCTAACTGGTTCCCGAGCCTGTGTGGATCAAAGCGGAGACGCGGAGCGTGATGCAGAGCGATGGCCCGCCGCCTAGGAGCCCCGGCTTGAGAAGAGCAAGGGGAACTGGTGCCCACGGACGTCGGGGCGATGGCCGACCTTCCCGACGGGCCCTTTGCTGATGGGGCGCAGCGATCCAGCTCCTCCAGCTCCCCGGCAGGACTGCAGCCCCGGGCCCGTGCCTGTGCCCCTGGGAGCCAGCCTGAGCGGGGAAGGGCCGCGCACGTGGAACGTGGAGACCAACAAGCCGAGCTCTCGGGCTCCAAAAATAATGAAACGACGTTCATTAGAAAATGGATCCGCTATCTCAGGGGCCAAGAAACGAGCTCCGGACGGTACGGATCGGACGCTCGACGCCAAGCAGAAAGCACTCGTGTCCCTGATGAGGAACTGAATGCCCTCCAGTCTTTCTGTGCCGTTAAGATAGGCCTGATCCAGCATAGAGCGAACTCTAAGGAGAAAAAGAGCAGCGGACGTCAAAAGCCACAGCTTAGATGGGAGGCCCGGGCTTCAGAGGGAGATGCCTTAACCTGTACGGTCCCCGATGAACTCGTGAACAGAATCTACTTAAAAAACATGAGGACAGCACCTGAACAGGGGGCGACAGCCCAGCAACACATTTCTTGGCGGTGTCACCATTGCAACAGGAAACGAGCAGAACTGGCGCAAGCTGCCTTTCTGAGACAAAAAAAGACTCTCCTGGAGTCCCTTCTACTCCAAGACAAAATAGACAAGCATCTTTACACCAAAGACCTTCTTACCCTTATTGGAGACGCCCATCGGGGCCTTCCCAGGCTTTCAGATGACCCCAGAATAATCTGGAAGAGACTGAATGAGCAAAGTCAGATCAGACACTCTGGTTTTGAAAGGTCAGATACAGAGCAGGTGTGGAGGAATCACACCTCCACAGCACACCAAGCACACCAAGTGTGCTTGTCACTTAAACCTTTTCTCCACCACTTGACCAAACCACTCCAACCGGGAGATAGTATTCATTCATGATAATGTGTAATGTGGATATACATGTTTCTCTTGTGTCTTTGAATAATGCTCATTTTTGCAGGCACTTTGGAAACGAAGGCTTTACTTTGCTTCCTTCTCAGATAACTGGACTAAAAACTTGCCACTCAGTACATTTTTTTTTTTTTTCTAGATTATAGATGGCAACACCGTGGTTGGTGTACTACGACGTTCTTACAACAACCCAGGAGAGAGATGTTGGCAGTGGAGACTAGGGTTTTGACAATACAGGTAGAAAGAAGTTCGGAGATGTAAGAGGTATTTGGGGAGTAATGATTAACGATGTCTGGTGAGGAAATGGATATGGGATTTAATAAAAGGTAAATGTTAAGAATGTGACTAAGTTTCTGACTTGTGCCCTTGGGCGAAAGATATCTTGTCATTAAGATAGGAGCATTGGAAAAGGATCTCGTTTGATGGTACTGATTGAGAATGTGATTATTTGGATATGGTTAGTTTAAGGTATATTTGAGACATCCACACTGACAGGTTGAGAAACAAAAGTTGAGGTTGGGTATTTGTGGTTGCAGTCTAGAGAAGAGGGCAAGCCTAGAGATTTGAGATAAAGCATGGGGCGGAATCACTGATCTATAGTTGAAAATTGAAGTCATGGGTATGATAAGCTTTCCTAGAAGAGAGCGGAGTGAGAGAGGAGGGGCTAGGAGTAACCTTCTAGAAATTCAGCAACTACTGGCTGGGTGGAAGAGAATCAGCCAGCAAGGGAGGTTGAGAAGAAATGACCAGAGAAGGGTAAAGGACACCAGAAATGTGTGTTACAGAGATCAAAGAAGGAGAACATTCTAGAAAGGATGGGCTAAGTGTGCTAATGCAAGGGAGAGTTCCTGTGAGATAAGTTAGTTAAGCGTTGGACTCTGTTGGCCTTAGCAACAACAGCCACTTCACTTACGGAAACTGAGCAAAGTGGACTGAGGAGTGAATGTAAGGAGAGGACTATGGATACACACTACTAGAAGCTTAGCTGTGCAGGGAGAGAGGGGGTAGCTGGAGGTAGATACAGAATTGAGGGAAGAAAGCTTGAAGAGAATGCTCTATGACATTAGACATTCGTAAGGTTTCGTAAAGGTTTTATAGAACTTTTCTTGTTCGTCTAATGAAACAATATTACCCCCTGGAAAATGCCATGATATTTTGAAAATACATTTATTGGGAAGTGTTAAACAGCATTCTGATAAGTCATATCTGTTATTTCTGTATAAAAATATAAATCCTAGAATTAGCGACAGTGTCTGGAGATTATTTTTCTACATGTCTAACACCGAAGCTTTCGCAGTCAAAAATAAATTTGTAAAAATCAGCACAAAATATTTTTTGTATCATATTCCAATTATACTCTTTGAGTTTAGACCTTCATTTATGTACAAAGATACTATTCTGTCCTGTAGAATTTAGCATATTTCCTCTTAGTAAATCATTCCTAAATAAAATGGAAAATATTACCATTTTCATAGTAACTTTTTATTTGAAATCCACCTTATGTCATGCCTTATCTTTGCCATCTCAGTATATTCACATTTCACATAACCAAAATTCTAAATAATTTCCTGTTTAGGATTCCCCATTAAAGGTCATAATCCACCCCTCTTTGTCAACTAAGCTAGAAATTTTAGAATCATTATTTGTTTCTCTTCTTTTTTATTTATTGCCCAAGCTAACTTTTCCGGCAAGACCATTGGATCATTCCTTTTGAGTATCTTCTGACCATGACTTTTTATTTCCATCTTGTTACTACCACTTTCCTCATCATCTCAGCCCTCTTGTTCCTGGCTTCTTTCCTCTTCACTCCATTACCTATACAGTTGTCGGAACTGTTTTTCTAACACACAGACTTGTTCAAGTTGGTCCCTTGATTAAAAAAATAAGAAATGATTTATCAGTGCAATAGAAATAGCTTGAATTAATTAATGCCATATGAAAGTTCCTTCGTATCTGGTCCATGTTCATTTATCTAAGCTCATTCTGTACCTGTCCCCTGATGCCCCCATATTTGAGCCTCTACACGAAATTTGCACTTCCCTGAGCAATCTTGTTTTTTTTTTTTTTTTTTTTTTTTTTGTGCCACTAGAGTTTACAAGTATGCATTTGTTTTGCTCAAATTCTCTTAATCGTCTTTTATAGCTGGTATACTTTTTAAATTTTTTTATATTTCATCATAGTAAATAGGTAATACAGTCACATGATTCAAAAAATCAAAAGGATGTTTCAAGGTTTAGTGTGTACTTTCCCTGCCACCCTATAACCATTGCACTTCTAGGCTGGCCTGCCAGATCCCTGCCTGCTTGAGTTAACTCTTTTCCTGCTGGATCATGAGACAATCAGGCATCCCAGGATGAGAGCAGAGGTAGAAGAAATTCAGGGAATTGGGGAGTGGCCACTTACCAATTGGGACAGGGTATTCTCTTTTTTTTTTTTTAATTTTAAGATTTTATTTATTTATTCATGAGAGACACAGAGAGAGAGGTAGAGACACAGCCAGAGGGAGAAGCAGACTCCCTGTGGGGAACCTGATGTGGGACTTGATCCCAGGACCCCAGGAACATGACCTGAGTCAAAGGCAGACGCTCAACATCTGAGCCACCCAAGTGTCCAAGGACAGAGTATTCTTATATTTTAGCCAATACAACCTAACTAGTGTATATGACCTGAATATTCATGTTAACTCTAAGTAGGCACTTATATTAGTTTCTTATATCTTTCCAGTGTTTATGTAAATATAAACACCAAAGATAATTTATGATATACTCTCTTTTGTACCTTGGTTTTTTTTTTCCCCTGTGATAATATATGTGTATATAAATCATAAGGTTTGCTATTTTAGCCATGGCTAATTGTACTATTCAGTGGCATTATTTACATTTACAGTGTTGTGCAAAAAGTTTCTTACCACCCCAAACAAACTCCAGATCCATTAAGCAATAACCTTCTCCCCTATTCTATCCTCCTCCCAGTCCCTGGTAACCTCTAATGTACTTCTGTGTCTACGAATTTGCTCATTCTTGATATTCCACGTAAATAAAATCATATTTGTTCTTTTGTGTCTGGCTTATTTACTGAACATTGTTTTTAAGTTTCTTCCATATTGTACCATGTATTAGAATTTCATTCTTTTTTATGGCTGAATATTATACCATTGTGTGCATGTACATTACATGTATGTTTATTCATTCATCAGCTGATGGACTCTTGGGTTGTTTCTACTTTGGGTTATTGTGAATAATGCTGCTATGAATATCGGCATACAAATATCTGTTTGAACACCTATTTTCAATTCTTTAGGGTCCATACCTTAAAGTAGAATTGCTGAGTCACATGGTAATTCTGTTTAACTTTTTGAAGAATTGCCAAATTGTCTCCACAGCAGTTACAGCACTTTACATCTCCACCAGCAACGTATAAGAGTTCCAGGTTTTCTGTGGCTTTGTCAACACTTGTTATTTTCCATTTTTTAAGAATTATAACCATCCAAATAGGCGTGAACTAGTATCTCATTTTACTTGGATTTGCATTTTGCTACTGAGGTTGAGCATCATTTCATGTGCTTAGAGGCCATATGTATGTGTCATCTTTGGAACAATGTCTATTCAAAGACCTCTGCCTGTTTATAAATTGGGTTGACTATTGTGTTGACTTGCAAGGGTCATTTGTACATTCTGGATATGAAACTCATCAGATATCTGATTTGCAAGTATTGTCTCCTGTTTTGTGGGCTGCCTTTTCAGTCTCATAATAGTATTCTTTGCTGCATAAAAGTTTTTAATTTTAACAAAGTCAAATTTGTCTATTTTTTCTTTTGCTGTTTGTGCTTTTGGTATCATATTTAAGAAACCATTGCTAATAGGCAATGTATATTTGTCCCTGTGTTTTCTTCTAAGTGTTCCAATGGTCTTAGGTATTATTCTTAGGTCTTTAATCCACTTTAAGTTATTTTTTAAATTTATGGTGTGAAATAAGTCTTCATTCTTTTGCATGTGAATATCCAGTCTTTCCAGTACAATTATTGAAGGGACTGTTCTTCCCCATTGCAAAGTCTTGGCATTCTTGTAAAAAATCAGTTCACCATAAATGTGAGGGTTTTTTTTCTGCACTCAGTTCCATCCCATTGATCTATATGTCTACCTTTATCATGGTGCCACATGTTTCATTACTGTGCTTTGTAGTTAGTTTTGAAATCAGTAAGTGTGAAATCTTCATCTCTGTTATTCTTTTTCAAGACTGTTTTGGCTATTCTGTACTCTTAAGATTCCATATAAATTTTAGGATGGGGGTTTTTCTATTTTTGTCATAAACATTATTGGAATTTTGATAGGGACTACACTTAGTGTGTAAATTGCTGTGATAATATTGTCATCTTAACTAAAGTCTTCCAATCCATGCCCAAGATGTCTTTTCATTAATTTAGGTCTTCTTTAATTTCTCTCAGCAATGTTTTGTAGTTTTCAGTGTGTAAGTTGTGTGCTTCCTTTGTTGAATTTATTCCCAAATACTATATTTTATTCCCTTGTTTTCTATTGTAAATGAATTTTTTTCTAATCCAGTGTCTTTTTGGATGTCCACTGCTAGTGCAGAAAAATACAACTGATTTTTGTACATTGATTTCATATCCTGAAAGTTTGCTGGAATTCATTTATTTGCTCTAACATTTTAAAAAATGGATTCTGTAGGGCTTCCTAGCTGTAGATTATGTTATCTGTGAACAGAGATATTTTCACTTCTGTCTTCTAATTTGGATACCTTTTCTTTTCCCCTTGCCTAATTGCCCTAGCTCTAACTTCCAATACTATAATGAATAGAAGTTGTAAAAGCAGGCATCCTTGCCTTGTCCCAGGTGTTAGGGGAAAAGCTTTCAGTCTTTTACCATTGAGTATGATGTTAGTTGTGGGGTTTCTTGTTTTTGTTTTGTTTTGTGTTTTTTAATAAACGACTTCTTATGTTGAGGAAATTCCCTTCTAAATGTATCAAATGTTTTTACCATAAAAAAGTTGGATTTTGTCAAATGATTGGGTTTTTTTTTTTTTGGATCATTGAGATGATCATTGTGTGGTGTACTCTTTGACCTCAAACCTTATGTTCATCACATTCATCTCATAACCCTAAAGTAATGACTAGTCAGAATTAATTACGCTCCTAAGGCATTAATATAGCTTCACATTATGATGCTTGAGCCTTAATATGTTTTACTTCCTTACTTGATTGTGAGCATCTCAAGTATAGAGACTTCTACTGTGTCTATGGTACTTAGCACAGTGGAGCATGATGGTGTAAAACAGAAGTTTTATGGATGAAAAAATAAATACATCAAAATCAGGAGATTTAAGGTCTTTTGCACAAAATAAGAAAAATAATCTGCTGGCATATTCTTTTGTGTCAACATTTTGCTTTTGTGTTGTTGTTTTCTATAATTTTTCTTTCTCTTTTCATGGATTGGATTCCCCTTTTTTTGTTGTTGTTTTTAGGTTTTTTTGAATTCCCTTTTATCATGAATATACATATATTTTCCCAGTGGCAAATTAGCAGAATGTTTTTAATAAGACATTTTTCTAGAAGTATGTGACCAATTAATACAGAATTCATATTATAGAATATAAAAATATTTCTTTGGAATCCACATTTTCAGATAGACAAAAATCATCTGAATTATTAATTTTAAAGATAATTCATGACTCTCTGCAATTTTGAAGGGTGGTAAAAATTCTTGCTGCTAGGCTTAAACAAAATATTTTATTGTCTCTGAATAAATTCAAAAGGAATGAATATCCTTTTTCCAAACTCTTTATAGCTGCACTCAGGAGAATCCAGTACAGCTGGAAAGGAAAGTCCATCAGATCAAATGCTAAGAAACCACATATTTCCCCAATGCACTAAAAATGTATCCAGCAACTTGGAGAGGATTATACAAATATGGAATTTATGTAGTTGTAATATACAGATTATATAAATATGCATCTATTTAGTTTATGTTTTGTCGTCTAGAACTTTTATCAAAAAATTCTGCATCTGCAAATCTCTATGCATATAACAAACATTATAATAATGAAATTCTTGAAACAGAAGTAAATGATGTGCCAGACTTGAGAGGAAAGAAAGTTCAGTTCTGAACATCTGAGTCATTTGAATTCCAATCTCAGAACTGTTTAGGAATGTTTGGGACACCCAGCTCAGAATACCTCCAGTTTTAAACATATTAGTTTATTTCATGTTGAAACCTAATATAGTAACTTAGTTGTTTCTGCAGCAGCATAGTTTAACAACTTGCAAGGAAATAGGAATTGTGGCTCTATGTAGGTGTGGGTACTCCCCTAATTTTGTCTGGAATTGACAGATGAAAATTACGCACACAAATAGTTAATTTAAGAAACAGAAAAGGAAAAGACAGCTGAACTTTTATTCTTAGTTGATAATACCCTTTGGAATAAAGAATTCAGAGATTTTCCAATTTGCAACAGACTCAAATTACGGGGAAAATGCAAAACTCTATCAGAGTGACTCAAATAATCCTAAAGCCTAGTTTTGTTGAGCTCTCTGTTTGTTGAGTTAATAACTGAGGTTTAGGAGAAAGTACGCTGTGGATCACCCTACCAAAAACTCGCTTTGATGTCAAGATTGATGACCCCACACAATGTCTGAGAGGGGATGAAAAGGTTTACTATTCACACAATGAGGGCTTTTTGAGGGCACATAGGGCAGGCTCCCAAGCAGATCTAAAAATGGCTCCAAAAGAGAGGAGAAGAAACTGGCTTGGTTTTTCTAGTGATTAGAGTGGGACTGAGGTAAGGATTCCCACCTGTGGGCTGGGACTAGCATGGTTTGAATTTCCTGCCAGTAACAAATGAGGGAACACCTGGGCTTCCATATTAGCTAGCCCAAACTCAGGGCAGAAGGGTAGGGTTTGAAACTTGACTATCAAACATCAAAAATAGAATCAGACTCTATTATAATCCATCCGTGATATCTGACTGGTTTATGGTATATGGAAATACACTATATTACATTTACTTGAATTTTATTTTGCTAAAGCATGCATAATGACAGCATGAAGCCTATAGCCTGCCAGGTGAGGGCAGTGGAAGTTCCACTGGATACCTTGTTCAAGAGCCCTGCATCGTTTATTTTTTAGAAGTGAAATGGTCACTTTTAACAATGTCCAGAGCTCCAAAGTGGATAAAGTGAGGCCTCTACCGCGACTTTATATGTAACCTTGATTTACATTTTCAGTATCTGTAAGGCAAGAGATTCCCATAATTATGTTCAGCAAAGAGAAACTTTGGAAAAGTAATTGCTGTTGCTACCATTGGTGGAACCACTGGCAGTGGCCCAAGAATCTGTAAATATGCACAGATGGAGCTAATTGTTGACCAGGGTAACAGGACTACCTAAAGTTCAGCTAATTTTGCTACCCTTCTTTACCAAGGGTGTTCAAGTTGAGGAATTAAAAGCAGCAGCTTTCCAGTATGCTCCATTGTGGGTAGTTTTGATGCAGTCCATAAAGGATACATATTCCCATTGCTGTTCACTCATTTGATCAAAGGGTTACCCAAATAGCTAGGGATTCGAGGGAGAAGTAGCTTCCTCTAGCACCTATCAACTCCACTGAGGACAGAAGAGCCTCCCTCTCCTATAGGTGGAATACTCCAAAGGGTCCAAACTTCACTGTATCTTATAGGTAACATTTCTGTCTTAACAAGGAGGCCATGCTATCTGTGCAGAGATTGTAGAACGCTGCCTCCACGATCAGAAAGATATGGAGATTCAGAGGCTCAGGGCCTGTGAGAACCTCTGTTTCCAGAAGAGCTTTGTGTGCAGTTGCCACTGTCATGGAACTTAGAAGGGTAGTTCTCCCCCCACCAAAAATCTATGGGTGGCCCAGAAATTTAGGAAGTATGAGAAGTATGAAAGGAGCTTACTAAAGCCTCTTCAGTGAATAATTCTCTGGGGCAGTGAGAGGGACCACTAATGGAATGACTGCTGTATTGCAATTTGAGCAGATTCTAGAGCTCTTTGTTATAGAGGGCCCCCAATTTGACATGGGCCAATTTGTAAATGACAGCATAAATAGACTTAAGTAAAATTTGTAGATTAGGAATCTGTGGTCTCCAAATCCCAAAAAGGCCTAAAAGATCTTGGGCTTTGTTCTAACACTGTGGCTACAGAGAGTGGCAACTGCTGCTTCTTGACAGTGTTAAAGTGTAAAGCCATCAGCCTAAGGAATAATTTTCAGTAATTTAACTAGGGGTGCTGGACCTTGAAATGTCTATTTTCCTCTTTGAGCCTCCCTCTTTTCTTCCTTATCTTTTTTTTGTCTTTAATTTTGTTCCCCTATCTTAAAAATTATTATATTTCGTGCAATTTGGAGTACACACAACAAAGCCACCTAGAAAAAATTTAATTTATTAAAAAACAACCACCAGAGGACTCCCTGGGTGGCTCAGTGGTTTGGTGCCTGCCTTTGGCCCAGGGCGTGATCCTGGAGTCCTGGGATCAAGTCCCACATCAGGTTCCCTGTATGGAGCCTGTGTCTCTGCCTCAGTCTCTCTCTCTCTCTCTCTCTCTGTGTGTGTCTCTCATGAATAAATAAATAAAATCTTTAAGAAAAAAAAATAACCACCATCTGTGTGTGTGTGTGTGTGTGTGCACACACGTGAAGTAGGTAGAACAGATGGAAAAAATTCTAGGCCCCATGCAGGAGAAAGATTTGGGGAAAGCACCCCATTCATTTAACTTCATTTCTTAAATGAAAAAAAATTTCTACAGCCTCTAGAGGTCATCACAGGTTGCTCTAGGATAGCAGCTTTTCCCAAGTCAGGATGTATGATTTGTACATACCCGGGAGAGATTTTCTTCAACGAATTGGTGTTAAGACAAAAACAAAAGAGGGATGCCTGACTGGCTTAGTGGTTGAGCGTCTGCCTTCAGGTCAGGTCATGATCCCAGTGTCCTGGGATCAAGTTCCGCATCGGGCTCCCTAAGAGGAGCCTGCTTCTCCTTCTGCTTATGTCTCTGCCTCTCTGTGTCTCTCATGAATAAATACATAAAATCTTAAAAAAGAGAGAGACAAAAACAAAACATTTGCACAAACTTATCTTCAAGATAACACCATAAATATGATATTTAATATTTTCATTTTGACAGTATTGCCGATGTAGATAAACATTAATTCTTTAGCAAAATATTGATTCTTTAGGGGAAAAAAGGAGGTAAGGCTGTGTGAGAGAATCTGTCTCTGCCTCTTGCCTCATTTCCCGTAGTTTGCTGACATTTTTTTTTTAAATGTTCCTTGGCATCTAGACACATCACCTCAATCCTTGCCTTCATATCATCCTCCTGTGTGCATGTCTGTGTCCAAATTTCCCCTTTTTATAAGGATGCTGATCATACTGGCACAGCCCATGATCTCATTTTAACTTGACTGTCTCTTTAAAGACCCTATCTCCAAATAAAGTCACATTCTGAGGTACTTCAATTAGGACTTCAATATGTGAATTTGGGGTGGGACACAAATCAAACCCTGGCTTTGGAGTGGCAAAGCTGAAGAATGAAATGCCCAGAATTTCATTTTAGTTAAATCATTCTAGAATCTTAAGTTGAAGACAGATATTCAAGGTAATAATTTCAACCATGCTACACATAAAGATTACCTGAGAAGCTTTCAAAGTAAACCAATGTCCAGACTTTCCTTTAATTGTTGTGGGGTAGATATCTGAGATATCTGGCAATAGTATTTTATTTTATTTATTTTATTTTATTTTATTTTATTTTATTTTATTTTATTTATTTTTTTATTATTTATTTGAGAGAGAGAGAGAGAGAGTGGGAGTACAAGTTAGAGTGGAGGGAGGCAGGGGGAGAGCAAGATGGAGAAGGACACGCCCAGGACCCTGAGATCTTGACCTGAGCCAAAGTCAGACTCTTTACTAACTCAGCCATCCAGGTGCCCCTGGGAATAGTTTTGTTTTTGTTTGTGTTTTTATTCTTAAAAAGCTTCCCGGAAAGCATAATATGCAGCTGCATTTATTTATTTATTTATTTATTTATTTATTTATTTATTATTATTATTTTTTTTTGCAGCTGCATTTAGAATTACTTTTCTGAAATAATAAGACTTGAGGCAGGAAGACCTATGGAGGCTGTTTTGTTAATCAAGGAAAGTATTAATAATGCTCTGAAACATGGCATCGGTAGTGGGAAAGAGGAAGAGGAAGAGATAGATGGTTTCTAGAAACAGGAAGTAAATCAGCAGGATTTACTGATTGAATGTGGGGGTGGTAGGCAAGAACATAGTTGATGCCTACGTTCCCATCAGGTACATGTCCAGTGTCACCAGCAGATTTTAAAGATAAAAGACATTTGTTTTCTTGGGGCAGAGCATGATAATTGAAATGACTAAGTTTTTAACAAATTTGTTATTCTGAGATAATTGTAGATTCACAGAGAGATTTGATGTTTCTTTTAGTGGTAATATCTTGCAAAACTATAATACAGTATCACAGCTGGATGTTGACACTGATCAGTGGAGACACAGAACAGTTCTATTACCACAAGGGTACACTGACTTTGAGATGCCTGTAGATACTGGTCAAATAAGACTCGTTAAGGTGGAACTCCATAAATAACTGTTCTGAACCTAGTTTTGATCACTCCAAGGTACCAGAAATCTGCCAAAGCTAAGTGAGATCCACCTATATCAGGTACCTCAATGTAATAGTACACAAGGGAATTGTTTAAGATTTGTTTGTTATTTATTTATTTAGAGCGTGAGAGAACATGAGCAGGAGGGGCAGAAGGAGAGGGAGAGAGAGTGTCAAGCAGACTCTGCGCTGAGCATGGAGCTGGATCTCACGACCCTGAGATCACATCCTGAGTTGAAACCAAGAGTCAGAGGTTTAACCACCTGCACCATTCAGGTGCCCCAGGAATTTACACTGGAGATTTTATGTCTAGCAGAGTGTTAGAAGTGCACGTAGTTCCACCTGTAGAACAAGATCTACTCAGGCAAATTGTTTACACACATATACTCACAAATGCATGCACATATATGTCACAATAATGTACAAGCACAGATACAAAATAGAAGATTCAGAAGTTTGTGAGTGGCCACTATATGAACCCCTCACATTTGAAGTGACAATTCTGTCTTTTAAAGGGTGTGTTTCATTTTAACTACAGCCAAAAAAAATGAGAGATTAAAAACAGCTGGAACATATGTCTATTTTCACCTCCTCCATCTGGAACTTTGTTTTTGGATATCACAGACATTTTCCAAACAAAACTCTGCTGAACAAAATGATAAATGTGGAAGAGACATGTATGTTCTTTTTTTGCTTAAAGAGCTTTATAGAATTCAAAGCATTGGGGTGTTTTTCAAACATAAAACTAAACCTTTGAACATCACAAATAGAGTTTGCTTTTGATGGCTGATGTGGCAGTGACTTTATATTTGAAATTGGGTGATATTGTGAACTACAATGAAGATTCTTTAATCCCTAGGCCCTATTTACATGGGAAGTAAAATGAAATCTTTTATTATATGTTGATATTTAAATAAAATAAGTAGACAAATAATGTGCTAGTCAACCTTTTAAGTTTCTGTAATTTTCTAATTCATCCTTTAC
The DNA here is from genome assembly GCF_048418805.1 of Vulpes vulpes. Classification (NCBI taxonomy): domain Eukaryota; kingdom Metazoa; phylum Chordata; class Mammalia; order Carnivora; family Canidae; genus Vulpes; species Vulpes vulpes. Next base: position 41,354,128 of record NC_132786.1, read on the forward strand.
CTTAACTTTTCTATCTGAAACTACAATAACTAGACCCTTATCTCATCATGCCCTAATTACTAGAATAACTTTTTCATTCTTTCTCTGACCGGAGTATGCTTTTATTTCAAGACATCTCTATCATTCTAGGTTAACATTTTAAAACTGCTTTGGTAACATCACTCCTATTGTGTGGAGACTAAAATCCCAAATCCTTGATTTTCATCATATAGGTATGACTTTGATCCCAGATTTTCAGTCTTTAATTCAAATGCCATTTCTTCCGGTTACAGGTACATTTTGCAAAAACTCATTGTTCTAGACTAACTGATGAGCTATGAAGGTCTGAAGTCAGGTGGTAGCAGAGAAAATAGATGAAAAATGGAAAAATAATAGGGATCATAGAATGGGTAAATTTTGGTGACCAATTGATTAAAAGAGAGAAACTGGTATCAAGTATGATATCTACATTAAGCTACTGTGTGGATTACCCGAGAGAGAGAGAGAGAGAGAGAGAGAGAGAGAGAGAGAGAGAATCCAGGAAAGAGAGAGGTTTGGCATAACAAGGAAGAAATCATTATTTTGAATTTTGTGTATGACTTCTAGGTGAATATATTTACTCCATAGTTGTTGAGAGTCAGGGAAAGAGAGGAGAGGGAAAGATAAAAGGTTTGCAGACAGTAAAAAATTATAATTGCCATGTTCATCCAACATAAGACTATTAAATATAAATTCACTGTGCTACAAAAAATATAGCCTAGGGGTATAGCATATTTAAAACCCCCAATTTTATTGGATAATAAAGCAATAAAATTAAAGTATTTTCCATAAAAATGACAGAAACAGTATTAAACAAAAGTTCAAATAAAAATCTCCGTACCATTTACCTTGAACTTTTGGCTCAATGTACAAATGATTTAGAAATTATGGCTACTTGACTATCTCAGCAGCTGTTTTCACAGACTAAAGATATGGACTTGGGTTTCATGCTTAAGTGATATTTATTAGACTAGGAGAAATATGGGGGGGGGGTAGGAGGGGTCATGGCTACTCTTTTGCTCCACATTAGGGAAATTCTTTTGTTTTGTGACCAAGCACATCGTTTTAAGATAAGTAAGAAAGGAGAGGGTCACCTGCCTAACAAGCTAGTTTACCCCAGGGCAGTCGACCAGGTGACAGATGGAGTCAGATTGCCCTCACATTCCTATAAGAGAAGATATTTTTCACAGTTCTGGACCATATCCACTCAACATAAAACAGAATCTGATAACAATTATGGGTTGCTAGTGCACAGTGAGAAGTCAAATACCAAAGCCAGTCCTTGCCAAGTTTTTCTTTGTATTTTAACCACATGATCCATATTCTTCATTAGGCCATCCTTCATCTGTCTAAACAACAGGCTGGTGTTAGTTTATAAAACTTAACTGTTCTGAGTCCAGAGGCTTATGCATGCTTCTTTGGAATATATTTGTGGAGATCTAAAATCAGCAGTTTGATATAAATATCTGGACTTTGGAGGGAGAGATCAGATATCGATTCATTGACAAATGGGGATTAAAACCTTACAATTGAATGATGTTGCAGAGAGAGCACCTATTGATAGAACAAACAGGCCAAGGGTAAGGCCCTTGGGTAATCCAACAGAAGCCAAATAGAGGAAGGAGACCAAGCACTTAGAATGAAAAACAAAAACAAAAACAAAAACAAAACCCAAAAACCAGACAAGTGGGGCAAAAGGTCTGATATTTATTAACTTTCGGAATGACTTTTAGAAAATTTTAATTCAAAGGGCACCTGGGTGGCTCAGTCTGTTCAACATCTGCCTCTGGCTCAGGTCATGATCCCAGGGTCCTGGGATGGAGCCCTCATTGGGCTCCTGCCCAGCCCTCTTCTCCCTCTCCTTCTGCCTGCTGCTCCCCCTGCTTGTTCTCTCCCTCTCCCTCTGTCAAATAAATAAAATCATTTTTTAAAAAAGAAAATTTTAATTCAAGTAGGTTTGCCTCCTCCTGCTTTTTTTCTATTAGGTGATTTATGATTTTTTATTGAACTATAAAAACTTTTCATACTTCAGTGACATAGAGACTGTTATAATGCTTGAATTCCATCTCACCATTTGTCTTTTGTTTGTTTCACTTATATTGTGATACCTCCCTCATTATTTGCAGTCAAATTTATTAGCTTTTATTGAATTTTTCTTTTTGAGAGAGAGAGAGAGAGAGATTGGGAGTGGGGGTGGGGATAGACAGAGGAAGAGGGAAAGAGAGGAGAATCTCAAGCAGGCTCCACACTCAGCATGGAGCCCTCTTGGGGCTCAGTGTCACAATCCTGAGATCATGACTTGAGCCGAAATCAAGAGTTGGACGCTTAACCAACTGAGCTACCTAGGCGCTCCCCGATCTTACTAGTTTTTTAAGGTACTATATAACTCATTGCTTCTTTTCTTTTGCTTTAAGTGCTCTTGTCCATCCAAAATATATATGTTTTTCAATTTTTGACCAATATATTTTACTCAATTTTTAGAAAGTCATAAAAAACTTTGGCTCTTTAAATTCATCTGAGGTGCATTTGTAATAACTCAGTAGACATATGCTGAAACTCTGAAATGAATCATGCTAGCCAATCTTGTGGCCAAGGTTCTTCCCACTGAGGAGATTTCTCTCATGAAGTCTCTGAGTACTACTTGTAAGAGGGCCCTGGGAGCAAGTTCAGCAGAAGACTCTACTGCCTGAAACTGCAGCTCTGAATGATATAGTTTGGGGGGCTTTAGGTTTTATTTATTTGTTTGTTTGTTTGTTTTTAGTGGCTACACAATGATCAATCTCTGTTAACCAGGTTTGGTCATGTTAGCTTCCCAACTATTCTATTGGAATCTGTTGCTTATAACTAATCCCAGAAATCTCATTGAGTTATGCTTTTTAAATAGGGTCACACCCTTGCCCCCCCACTCTTTTCCTTCCAAATATTTCAAGCCTGAGTGCTATTTCTTTTTATTTCTGTTTAAGAGATTTAGCTTCAGTATATGAATAAGATATTATGGCTTGAGGTAGCAAAGTTGTTCACATTTCTCTGCATTTCACTATGGTATCCTCTACTGGGCCTCACCCAATCCATGTTCCAGTTGGATGTGAATTTTAATAAGAGCCATCATCAATTTTGTGAGCAGCAGGCCAAGCAAAGGTGTTTTGGAGAGGGAATCTGGCATCCTTAATTCCAAATGCCTGGATCCCTTAGTTGTTTTTATCAGCATACCCACTTTAGGAGCACCAGAGAATTTAACTGCTTAAATTCAGCTGGGAACATGTGGTAGCCATTAGCTCTGTCCATCAAATATTTCCAGTTTTCCTTCTAGGTACATGGTAGGATTGCAGTTCTTTGCTCCCCTGAAACTGTGTGTGACCATCTGATTTGGGCTTTTCAGTGAAATGTTGAATGGAAGTGATGTGTGTCCCTTCTGGATGGAAGCTTTAAGTATCGGTTCACTCTTTACCAACTTGCCATTTCTATATAGTGGCTGCCCTGCCAGCTTGGATACTGGTGATGGGCCAACATAAAGGAGAGCAAAAGCTCAGTTGGTTAAGCGACTGCCTTAGGCTCAGGTCATGATCCTGGGGTCCTGGATGAGCCCTACATTGGGCTTCCTTCTCAGTGAGGAGTCTGCTTCTCTCTCTCTCTCTCTCTCTCCCCCTCTGCCCCTCCCTACTGATTATTCTCTCTCTCTCTCTCAAATAAATAAAATATTTAAAAGAGAGAGAGCAATAGATATGTGCCTTTGATGAGAAATAACCTTTTGCTGTTTTAAGTCACTTACCTAAGGTTTTTTTTTTTTTTTTTTTTTTTAAGATTTATTTATTTGAGGGGGAAGGGGCAGAGGGAAAGACTTTTCAATCAGACTCCCTGCTGGGAGCCAGCCCCAGACTCCCGGGCTCCATCTCCCGACCCATGTGATCATGATCTGAGCAGAACCAAGAGTCAGACACTTAACTGACTGAGCCACCCAGGTGCCCTGAAGGCTATTTACTATTAGAGTGTCATGGGGCACCTCCTGACTGAGGCAAAACTGAGTTTCTCAAAGTGGACTTCTATGGGACTAACCTGATTTGACGATTTTAGAAAAGAAGACATGGTGCTCTTAGATAGACTTAGAAGGGACACAGTAAAAATTGATTAGGAAGTCAGCCCTGCACATCCATGAGAAAAGGCTGCCCTGGGGACAAAGAGCTTCATCCATGTGTGTGTGCTCATGGTGGTTACATTGTTGTACACTAGGGTGAAATAGTCATATTGTGAGAAGCACAAGCCAAGAAATGGAAAGAAAATACTCATGTAAAGATTCTCTCACCATATGATAATAATAAAACTTGAATAAAAATAAACATGAAACCCAAATATAAGACTTCCTGACTTAAACAAATAAAATCCTCATGACCTTCTGAGGTATAGGCCTCTTTTACTTATTTTGCTGAGAGTGATTTGGCTTTACTTAGGCCTGTATTCAGTTTCGAAGAGTTTTCTGTAATTGTTTATTCTATAGCCAATGTTTCAATTTATTTTGAAGGAACATTGCTTCTGTCACTACTGTCTGTTCTATCATTGTATCAAATTCTCTCTCAAGTCACTTCCACCTTCTTGCCTGCATTCTCAGAGAATTTCACAAGTTTGTGTTTCACAGAGCTCTTCAATCTTTTACTCAAAACTTCTTAAGTGTCTATAATCCTCATTTTCATTGCACATGATACATTTCCCTTTTTCTAAACCCAGGGTCTTTACCTCTCCTATCATCGACTTTTCTTTTCTTTTTTTAAGATTTTATTTATTTATTCATGAGAGACACACAGAGAGAGGCAGAGACATAGGCTGAGGGAGAAGCAGGCTCCCTGCAAGGAGCCCGATGCGGAACTTGATCCCAGATCCCAGGATCATGCCCTGGGCCAAAGACAGACCCTCAACCACTGAGCCACTTAGGCGTTCCCTATCATTGGCTTTTTAAAACAATATTCTGACCACCTTTAAAACATATACTTGCAATCTGGAGATTGTTTCAGGTTTTCAAACAAGTTAGGAGCAATGACTTGATTTCAGGTTTCTCTTATTTTATTATTTGTTAAAATTTCATACACAGGATGTATAAGTCAACAATTCATGTCACCACCACATTCAGTCTTGTACACTGTGAAAACTCCTTTCAAATTTAACATTTGATTGACTCTCAATTTTTGATTCCTATTTTATTGTGTCTTTTTCTTTTTCTTGTGCAAAAATGGGATAGTCTGAATCACAGACTATCTCTTCAGACACAGAGAATCTGAGTGGAATGACTAAAGGTCATTGGTGAAATCGTCATTTTTCTTTTGCAGTCATAGGCATTAAGATCACTAAGCAAGAAATGATAGAGATGCTTCTTGCCCCTCTTCCCCAATCAAAGACACATTTAGTAACTTACATTTTTTTTTGCTAGTAAAAATCACAAGCATGTTCTTTTTGAAAGAGAGTAGTGTTCTAGATGTCAGGTGGCAATCCTCCTGACTGTTTTATCATAAATGTTTTCAGTTTCATGAAAGTATATTAACTATGAAACCAACATCAGTGAATACTTGGAATAATAGATATAACAGGTAAACAGAAATACCATATACTTCAGTATATCAAAAGTCATTTTTTGTGTTTGGAATTTGATAAAGAGCAATGCATCAAAATGTCCCACCTTTGGCATTTTGAATAGCCTGGCATGAATGACATGAATATTAAGTAAATATCAAAATTTATTTTTAATCTTGAAGTCTTCAAAGATACTTTACAATCATCAAAGAAGTGATTAAGGAAAAAAGTAAGAAACACATTGACTTTGTTTAACAGTTTTGACTCTTGTTGAGTTGAAGAAATCTTGGTGAAAGATAATGCTGGTAACTATTAGAGATACATATTAAACATAAACATCCTCTCAAGTAGAGAAAGATTACCAATTGTGAAAATATGTGTCATTAACATGGTGCCAAACATTGCCTGAGGTTTGTTGTATTTCTGTATCTTAAAGATCTTTAAATAGAACTGTACTTTTTTCTCTGTAGACTCACAAATGTTAAATCAACCTAAATAAAATGGTTTCACTAAATATTGTGAGAAACCCATGATCATGGCATATTATGGCAGTGGACTTTTTGTTTCAAAATATGCCACTCAAAAATTATCTAGAAAAATACAACTTTAGGAAATCTCTTCCTTTTATATATGCTACTCTTACATGTATGTACACATACATCTTCTAGACATATATATGATAAGTTTAATAATTTCCTGAATTAAATATTCTTTTTTTAAAAGATTTTGTTTATTTATTCATGAGAGATAACAGAGATAGAGGCAGAGATATAGGCAGAAGGAGAGGCTGGCTCCCTGCAGGGAGCCTAAAATGGGACTGGATCCTGGGACTCTGGGATTGTGCCGTGAGCCAAAGGCTCAACCACTGAGCCAAATTGGAGTTCCTCCTGAATTAAATATTCTTAATATACTTAGGGATGCCTGGGTGGCTCAGTTGTTTAAGTGTCTGACTCTTGATTTCAGCTCAGGTCATCACCTAACGGTCGAGAGATTGAGCCCTGAGTTGGGTTCTGTGCTCAGCCTGGAGTCTACTTGGATTCTCTCTCTCCCTCAGCCCCTCCTCCTCCTTTGCACATGGTCTCTCGCTCTCTCTCCTCTCAAATAAATGAATAAATATTAAAATATATAAATACATATTTTTAAATATACCTATAGTAAATGGTCCACTTTGCATAGGGTCTTTTGAGATTCAAATGGTAAAGACTGTGGGGGGGGGGGAGTTAAAATAGTAAATAAATTAATTTCAATAGTATCACATTTTATAGTCAGTGATTGGGTGGCTGCTTCAGCACAAACTGTTCCTTATTGATAAGAGAGCCAAAGCATGCTTCTAGAACTCTGACCTCTAAATTCAGATGTAAATACACTCTCTTCTTTTTTTCAATGTTCAGTTGTTTGAAGGAAATATTAGAAGAATGGTGCCATCTTGTTTTTCATAAAAAGTCCAGCAAGGACCAGGAAAATTTAGATTTTCCATATTATATGCTCCCTTGGACTTCTGTTAGCCAAAAATTTAATACTGTTATAGTTGCTTTATTGGATCCAAAGTTCTTACCAAATTTATTGATATTATTTTTGAACACTATGAAACAAACTATCCACACTTAATTTGTAAAGAAAAATCAGAGGAATGATGGATGCATTTCCAGCTTATATCTTGACTTTTTATTATAGCTGACTTTGGACAATTTTTAAACTAGAGGAATGACATAAAAAATGATGGGACCATCTGCTTTGCTTCTCCCATTACTTACGAGAATTAATCATGCAATGTTTGTTAAGACTGCTAATTGTGGCCACTTGCATGAGTTTTAATACCATGGTAAAGCTAAAACAATTTTCCTGAAACATCATCCTATTTTGGGGGGCTATTCTTTTCAGTATATTGATAAATTGAAATATTATACTCATTTTAGGGAGTAAATCTTATTTTACATATCTACAATAGGATAAAGATCATTGTATGATAAAAGCTTGAATGGAATTGTAGTATGCACAAACATGAGAGACATTGATGAGGCTAGAAGAAATGATATCATGATACATGAAGTATATATATTTAAGGGATATATTTTTATTCAAAATCAACATCTTGCTCTCTTAGAAGTCTCTACTCAAAATACACTTCATAACTATATAGAAGGACTGAGAAAAAACACTTACAGACACATTCTAACCTATTTTAATTTGAATTGTTATATGCAAGATTTGAAATTACATCATATATGGAATAAGAAAGCCACAAGGCAACTAAATTTAGCTACCTTTGCATGGAATGCAGACTTAAATAAATTATCAGGAGTTAGAAATGTTTATATAGAAAAAGTAAAGAACTATCAAGAGTCTGACTACTAATTTTACTCTGCCATCAGCAATGGTCTGGCCTCTATCTAAATAAATCTCTTACTAGGCTTCCACTTTCTTATTTTATAGAGAAGGTTACTTTCTTGAGTTTTTGGGAGTGTTATTTCAGATTTTTATGTAGAATTAGAATTATTACAACGTCAAATGAGAATAAGTATGATACTCCAGAGAAGTATAACAAAGAAAATGAAATCCAACTAAAATTTTACTGTTTTTCCCCTCATGTCATTTTTCAAATAGATGAGTGTTTTCTGCATGCTGCTAAGAAACCTATCAAGAGCTGCCTTCTCCTGGGTAGGCAGAGAGGAGATCTGGACAAGCCCATCCCTCCCCACCTCTGATGAGCCCACTCAACAGTAGTTCTGCTTTGGTTATTTTTATTATTATATATTCAATACCTATTTTCTGTGAAGAAAGAATTTCATGGCTAAATAAAACATAAAGTGAGTTATTATTCTTCAATTCATATGCTGATATTAATAAATTTACATTTGCAAACAAAATACACATTTGTATTTTTCTTCAAATGACTCAAAGTAAACTTTATTATCATTGCATTATTATTTTTGTTACTCTGCTTTAATAACCAGTATGCAATGAATCAGTTTAGGCAGTAATCTTACACTATGACCTATCAACCCCAAGTCAACTTCTTTGCATATATATGTTTATATCAACTTTGCCTCACACCATGAATAAGCTGAAATTTTAAGAAATAATTAAACTTTTTTTTTTTTTGCCATTGGGAATGGTTGCAAAACTAGCATTTTAATTATTCTGGATAAGAAAACATAAAATTCTGTATAGAATATAAATGTAAAAAATAATTCATGTTTAGTTACACTCTAAGAAAATTATAGCTTTCTGTAACTAAGATATAATTGAAAATAAGTTAAACTAAACATTTAGCTTAAGTACAAGAAATGAGGCTAAAATAAGTAGGCAAACTAAATTAACACAGATGATACTTTTTAAAAATTGTGAATTAGAAAACAAACAAGCAAAAGGCCTGAAAAGATCTGTTTATATAAAAAATACCAATAATAAAAATTCACCTGTCATGTGTAAGCAAAACAAAAAGAAAGAAAAGAAAAATATTACATTAGAAGTAATAAAGCAGATACATTCACCAGAGCAGGAGAAATTAAAGAATTATAAAAATCATTATGCCAATCTCTTATCAATAATTTTATACATTCATATAAAAAGAATAATGTCCTAGAAAAATAATAAACTACTAAAAGTGAGTTGGATACAATAAAACAAATCAAGATTGATGAGGAAAATTTTGTTAATTGCTTATCACTAAATACAAGCTGGGTTCAGGTGGTTTTTTACTAACATTGTTGTATTAGTCAAATTATTCTAGATGACAAAAAGATGGAGAACATCTTCTTTTATAAATTTATTGCCAAATTCTGATGAAGAAGGTAAGAACTAAGGATAAATCAAGGACATAAATATCTAGTAATAAACTACAGAATTTGCAGAAATAATTTACCCAGAAAATTATAAAACATTATTGAGAGACATTAATAAAGATCTAAGTAAATGGATTCATGTACTAAGTATATAGATTGGAAGACTTAATATTGCAATGTCAATTCTAGCCAAATTATACATACGTTTAGTCCCAATAAAAAAAATATCTTTGTTTGATAGATCTTGACAACCTGATTCTCAACTGGGAAATATAAAGGTCCTTGAATAGCTAGTACAATTCTGAAGAAAGAAAAATTGTTATAATTTCCTTAAATAATAACTAAAATACACAGTTGAGAAAGCAAAACAAAGCTCAAACTTACTATGTACATATCAGCTTGTGTAAGTTACGGACCTACTGGACATCTGATCAGGTTTAGCGTCCTTATCATGTGCACCATTCGCAAATGAGCCTAGCCTGAATTGGAGGCACTACCCAGTTTTATTAGTTGAAGGCACTCATCCAGATGGCCATATCTCAAGAACCCTTAAGCCTTGTCATTAGAAGGCAATAAAAAACAATGCTTCTCTTCTTTTAGGAGTTGTGCCAAAAACTCAGACTGCAAGGGGCTCCAAATCATGTAATTCTCAATTATTTCTTTATGGACTTATATTTAAGTAAGTGTACTATGAGGAGACATGTCTGTTCCTCTGATAACCTTTCAATTAATTTACAAACTCTCTTAAGGCATAGATTGGATAGGATTCACTGATTGAAAACTTAAGTAAGAGGAAATAAATTAGGGAATTCTTGTGGGAAATTAAAACCTAAAGTAATTAAAATGTCTCAGTGAGGCTCAACATTTCCACTAAAGAAGTATATCAGCATACCTCAGAGATATTACAGGTTCAGTTCCAGACCACAGCAATAAAGCAAATATTGCCATAAGGCAAGTCAAATGATTTTTTTCGTTTCTTAATGCATATAAAAGTTATGTTTACACTATACTGTAGTATATTAAATATGGTCTACATTATACCTAAAAAATGTACATATTTTAATTAATAGTACTTTATTGCTAAAAAAATCCTACCCATTATGTAAGTTTCAGTAAGTCATCATCTTTTTTTTTTTGGTGAAGGACCTGACCTTGATGCTAATGGCTGCTGACTGATCAGGGTGGTGGTTGCTGAAGGTTGGGGTGGTGGTTGCAGTAATTTCTTAAAATAAGACAACAATGAAGTTCGCTCATTGATTGACTCTTCCTTTCCCAAACTATTTCTCTGCAAAATTGGTTGCTGTTTAATAGATGTTACCCATAGTAGGGCTTCTTTCAAAATTGGAGTCAATTCTCTCAAACCCTGCCTCTGCTTTATCAGCTAAGTTTATGGAATATTCTCAATTTTTTGTTGTCATTTCAATAATCTCCACAGCCTCTTCTCTAGGAGTAGATTCCATCAAAGAAAAGAAAGAAAGAAAGAAAGAAAGAAAGAAAGAAAGAAAGAAAGAAAGAAAGAAAAAGAAAGAAAGAAAGAACAAAAACCAAAAAAACACTTTTGGGGCATCTGAATAGCTCAGTCAATTAAGCATCTGACTCTTGATTTCAGCTCAGGTCTTGATCTCATGGTCATGAATTTAAGCCCCATGTTGGGCTCTGCACTGGGCATGGAGCCTACTTAAAAAGGAAAGAAAAATAAAAACAGAAGGAAGGAAGGAAGCAACCCTCATCTACTCAAGTTTGATCATGAGCTTGCAGCAATTCTCAGTCCCATCTTTAGACTCCACTTCTAATCCTCATTCCCTTATTATTTCCAACACATCTGCAGTTAACTTCCTCCACTGAAGTCTTGAACTCCTCAAAATCATCCATGAGGGTTGGAATCAACTTCATCCAAACTCCTGTAGATGTTAATATTTTGACCTCTTCCTTTGAGTCATGAATACCCTTAATGGCATCACAAATGGTGAGTCCTTTCCAGATTTTTTATTTACTTTGCTTAAATCCATCAGAGGAATCACTCTTTATGGCAGTGGTCTTCGAAACTATATTTATTAAATAATAAGCCTTGAAAGTCAAAATTCCTCATTGATTCATGGGCTGCAGAATATATTTTATGTTCACAGGCATGAAGACACCATTAATCTCATTACACATCTCTATCAGAGTTCTTGGATGACCACATGCATTGTCAATAAGCAGTGGGTATCTTGAAAGTAATCTTTTCTAATCTATAGATCTCAACAGTGGGCTTAAAATATCCCATAAACCATGCCATAAGCAGACGTGCTATCCTCCAGGCATTGTTTTTCCAGTTACAGAGCACAGGCAGAGTAGATTTAGCAAAATTCTTAAGGGCTCTAGAATATTCAGAATAGTAAATGAGCACTGGCTTCAACTTAAAGTCACCCCTAACAAGAGAGTCAGCCTGCCCTTTAAATCTTTGAAGCCAGGCGGTGACTTCTCCTCTCTAGCTATGAAAGTCCTAGGTGGCATCATCTTCCAAAATACAGCTCTTTTGTCTACACTAAAAATCTGTTTAGTGTAGTCACCTTCACAATTTATCTGAGCTATGTCTTCTGGATAACTTGCTACAGCTTCTACAACAACATTTGCTGCTTCGCCCCGCATTTTTATGTTATGGAGATGGCTTCTGTTCTTAAACATCATGAATCAACCCCAGCTAGCTTCAGACTTCCTTCTACAGCTTCCCCATCTCTCTCAGCCCTCATAGAATTGAAGAGAATTATGGCCTTGCTCTGGATTAGGCTTTGACTTAAGGAAACGTGGTTAGTTTGATCTTCTATCCAGACTACTCAAACTTTTTTCCTATCAGCATGAAGGCATTTTCACTTTCTTATCATTCCTGTGTTGACTGGAATGACAGTTTTAATTTCCTTCAAGAGTTTTTCCTTTGCATTCACAGCTTGGCTAACTGTTTGGCACAAGGGGCTTAGCTTTCAGCCTATCTCAGCTTTTGACAAGTCTTCGAAACTAAGCTTAATCATTTCTAGCTTTGGATTTCAAGTGAGAGATGTGAGACTCTTCCTTTCATAGTACCCCAAACAATTACAATAGTCTTATCTACTAATCATAGATCACCATAGTAAATAAAATAATAATTAAAAAGTTTGATATATTGCAGAATTACCAAAATATGATGGACACAAGGTGAGTGAATGCTGTTAGAAAAATGTCACCATAGACTTGCCTAACACAGGGTTGCCATAAACATTCAATTTGCAAAAAAATGTGTTCCCTGCAAAGCACAATGAAGTGAAGCACAATAAAATGAGGTATACCTCTACAGTCACTCACGTTATCTAAATCTTAGAAAATTAGCTATAATGGGATATCCAAGGAAGTGTAAAAATGACTCAACATTAAGAAATTTTGCATATTTTGTCAATTACTAGGCAACTTTCAAGCAAATCATCTCGACTCAAATCAGAAAGTACAGATAGAGTTAAAACAAAGGAAAAGTGACAATATAAAACTATATACTCATATGTAAAGTATGATTATCTTTATTCCCAATAAATATTTCCTTTTATTTTTCTGCCTTTCAAAATCTTAGGTAATTGAAGAATTCTTTTTCATTCAAAGTAAATACATTTTTTTTGCATAAAATAATGGAATTGGCATAAACAGCACCCAAAATGAAGTTTTTTTTCCTTATTTTATTTTCATATTATATACATATAGGCATTTATAAGCATCACTGATCAGGGCCATTATTTGTATGCATTTGCCTATTTGCAATGTAAACTCATTTAACTACTCTAAATGGAATATATTCTTTCTATATGTAAAATCCATTTTGTAAAACCATCATGGATATTTTTTCTGATTTAACTTGTATTTCATTCTTTGCTTGTTCAGTACTTCCTGATAAATACATATTTATTTATTTGGGGTCTTACACACTTTTAAAAATGGAACTCCACTTTCATCTCATCTATCTCTCTCTTTTTTAAGATTATTTATTTATTAGAGAGACAGAACATGAGAAGGGGGAGGGGCAGGGGAGAAGCAGACTCTCCTGAGCAGGGAGCCCAATGAGGGGCTTGATCCCAGACTCCCAGGACTCCATAATCATGACTTGAACTGAAGGCACAATTAACCTACTGAGCAACCCAGATGCCCTATCATCTAATCTCTTAAGATAAACTCATACAAATCCCACCTGACAGATGCCCTTGTGCCCCATTTAATGTTATTCTCGCGGACAGCTTCAAGCCTAGCCTTCCACCAATAAGTTAGCTTTGCTTTAGGACTGGCTTCCCATGTTTTATTTCCAGGAATAAGGTTTCTGACTAGCTCCTGAGCTCTGATTCCCATTTTCCAATAAGCAGATGCTTTCTTATACTTTAATGCATAAGTTCCTATCTGAGAAAATTATCAAAAATTATTCTGCCATTTGATCCCATAAATATAACTTAAAGAAAAAAACAAAACAGCTGGTGCTTTGGAGCGCTTGGGTGGCTCAGCCAGTTGAGCATCTGACTCTTGGTTTCAGCTCAGGTCATGATCTCAGGGTCCTAAAAAGGAGTCCCATGCTCATGGGGATCCCAACTCAGTGGGGAGTCTGCTTTCCTCTCTCTCTCCCTCTGCCCCTCCTCCCACTCCTGACTCTCTCTCTAATAAATAAATAAATCTTTTTTTAAAAGTTGTCAAAAAAATTTTTTTAAAGGTGTCATTTTAACATGTGAGCCATATTTCTTAGGTCAGTAAAAGTAGAGCAAATATTACTTTTCAGGCTACATGCCCTCTTTTTGATTCCTAGAAACATAACTATTATATAACCAAGTTAATATTTATAGGGAAGTAATTGTTAGAATTATCAGTATATGAGATGGCAACAATAAAGATGATGCATGAAATGACAACTTGAGTAACTTGTTTGAGTGTCCCCTGAAGAGCTGGAGTCGTAGGACAAAGAAACAAACAAACAAACAAACAAAACAGAGAAAAGGGAATAGAAGGAAGGAATTGAGTGTGCAATTTCTAAGAAATATGAAACATTTAATTTTTACTGTATACAAATTTCAAGCTCTAGAAACTGCAGTTCTGGGCAAAATCACCAGATTTTGCCAGCCAAGTAACCCAGAAGTGATATTCATACTTCATTTTGTGTTGTTTTTCATTAAATATCTTCAATTTTCATTTTTCAGAATTCACTGTATGCTTTTACATTTCAAAACGAAATATACAACATCGAACACTCATGCCTGCTGGTATCACCAAAAGGAAAACAACCACATGCTCAGTGTCTCCTGATGGAGGAACACAAAGCTAACCCTGAAGTTCCTGGCCAAAAATGGAAACTGAATCTGAGCAATTCTCTAGACGCAAATGACAGCATACAACGTGGAAGGTAAAGAAACATGCTAAGTCATGCCACAATACGATACTTAGAAAGTCCAGATGGATATTCTACAAGACAAAAATCTAGAGATATTTCAACAAAGTGCAAGGGGAAAAAAAGAGATAGGAAAATTTATAGATTAAAAAAGAATCAACGAATTGCCATGTGTGAGCTTTATTTAGATCCTGATTTAAACAAATGTTTGAAAAATGAGATTTAGGAGGCTACAGGATAGTTATACATTTAATATATACGTAGTGATAACTAAGGATGCTTATTTTTTTTTTAAATGTGATCATGCTGTTGTAGTATAGTTGATCCTTGAACAACTTGGGATTTAGGGATGCCAACCTGTCCCATAGTTGAAAATCAATCTAAATATAACTTTTGATTCCCTCAAAACTAATAGCTGACTATTGATCAGAAACCTTAACAATAACATAAACAGTAGCTTAACATATATTTCATAATATGTATTATATAACGTATTCCTATATGGAAGGTAAAGAAGAGAAAATGTTAAGAAAATCATAATCTGAGCAACCCAGGTGGCTCAATGATTTAGCATCACCTCCAGCCCAGGGCCTGATCCTGGAGACCCTGGGATTGAGTCCCACATCTGGCTCCCTGCATGAAGCCTTCTTCTCCCTCTGCCTGTGCCTCTGCCTCTCTCTCTGTGTCTCTCATGAATAAATAAATAAAATCTTTTTAAAAAAGAAAATCATAAGGAAAATACATTACTGTACTGTTTTTATTTTTAAAAATCCACATATAAGTGGACCCATGTAGTTCAAACCCATTTTCTTCAAGGGTCAATTGCATTTTAAAGAAAAATGTTTGTTAGCAATGCATGCTGAAATATCTACAGATGAAATTATATGATGCCTAGAATTTACTTCAAAATAACAGAGGAACTAGGACGGACTGAAGGGTGATGTATGAGACAAGGATGCACCTATATGTTAATTACTAACACTTAGTCCAGGCTACCTAGAAGTTTATTATGCTACTCTGCCTGTTTTTGTGTCTGCTCAAAATTCTTCATTGATTTTTTTTTAAGTTGTGGCAAAATCAAGCCTTTTCCAGGCTACTGAACAAAGAAACAAATATAAAACCACTTTTATTTCAAATTCCTACTATTTCTAAGAATTTTGGCTTTTTATACTTTCCAATTCTGTGAAGGTTTCAATGTAAGGCCTTTGTATTCTCCTGTATTTTAAAAATCTGTTTAGATAAAAGCATCTGCAGCAAATTAATTTTCTGTCATCAAGCCATTTCTACTTGTACTGATAATATAATTGAATTTTTTAATTGATGTATAGATGACATACAATATTATTTTAGTTTCAGGTGTTACAACATAGTGATTTGACAATTCTGTATACATTGTTACACTCACCATGCTAAGTGTAGTTACCATCTGTCACCATACATAATAATATAATTGGATTTTAAGGCATAGGTCTTTTTGCTAGGTATGTTGAAAACTTATTTTAAGACTCTAGAAATTAAGATTTCTTAGGAGTTTCAGGTGGCAATACTTTAGATAGCATAGCTATTAAAGCAAACATGCTAAATTTTAAGATAGCTAAATTTAAGAACATTAATAAATGGTTTGAAAAATGAAGTTTTGTTTAATAAAATTCAAAAAATAATCTTGCTCTGTACATTGTCTAGAATATGAAATACTAAAAACGTGGAGTAATACTTAGCTTGTAATCATTTACTCTTGTGCATGAAGACAGTAACGGAAATATGGGCTTGGTTTTCTCATGTAGACATTAAGGTACTGACTTTTACTGCCACACATATCTATATAATGTTTCTAACATCATTCACTGGTTTAGGGATCTTAGCAATATTTTTAAAAATAATGAATACAATTCACTAATCTAGGCAGAGTTTGACTGATAAGAATCTCTGAAATTTTTCTTCAATATTTTATTCAGAATTTCCTACATGATGCGGAAACAGAAAAGCAATTGAATCAACCAGAGAACTAATAAGATCATAATTAAGGTTTTATAAGGTCAATTTGTAGAAATATTAGCTTTCTTGCTAATCATAGTAGATAGTGTGTTCAACATAACATTAAAAAAAGATGCACAGTAAATTTTAATTACTTACACTGAAAGGTCCTACACTCTACATCATATTGACAATTTAAATCTCTCCAGTACAACTGTTCAGGACCTTTGCCCTGTTTGGAAACAACTGAGTAAATGCAAGTGATTTTAAATTAAGGATGACTGTGCAATTACTTTAGGGAAGAAAGAATTAGCTTATCCATTAGTGTTATAGGTTGCTGTAAGGAGAAACACTCTGTTCATTCAATTAGCTCTCAACCTCAAGGCAACCAATCATTTCATTTATAACATTGTTGATCAAGCAGCTCTGCATTTTGAAAAAGCTATGCCTTTAGAAAATATAGCCTTGCTAACATATTTCTCTGGGAATGCTTGGATCTATTTGGCACATTAGTTAATTGTCAGGAGACACACATGATTTATTTAATAGATTTTGATCAAATTCTATGAAAAAGTTCTGATAAAAAGAACACTATAAAATTAATTTTTCTAATTGAAATGACTATAAGCATTCATAAAGATTACTTCAAAATGCAATGCTAACTTTATGATATTGTGTACTGAAATTATTCAATAAAATGATGAGATGCAAACAAAAATGAAAATGCAAATCCCACATCGTCTGCGTTAAACTGAAAAAATATTTCACTTTGAACTATGTAGCAAAAATCATATTTTCTGATTGTTACATCCGAGCATTGCAACTATCAATTATTGTTCAAAATTTATACTTCCACAAGAAAGAATTACATTTTTAGATGAATGCAACTTCAAATAATACAAGAGAGTGACGCTATGCATCTCAATTTTTTAAAAAATGTATTCTTAAGTATAGGCATTTTTCTCCCCTTTACTCTCATGAGTAAAGTATCAGGACTACATTTTCAGAAATGTGTTAATATGCAAACCTCTCCCATAATAATGCATATTGCTATATATGATACTGAATACAAGAATAAGAATAAGAGTTTTACCTGGTTAATCACCTGTGTTGGTCTAAAGCTGAATAGAACAAATGGATTCACCAGCTATGTCTTGTCTGATAATCATGAGTGGTGGCCGCAGTTTCAAGGGCTAAGGGCAGCCGCAGTTTCAAGGGGGTGGGATTTATCTTCAGTAATGAATACCCAAGGGACTGCTTCCAATCAGGGAATGCTATTGCAGACAATGAAACCATTCTCTATTTGTTGATGGAGGTTTTGTATGTACAATCTGCTGTGGGTGTATTCATGCATCAGTGAAGGAACCAACATATATTTCACTGAAGCTTATGGTTATTAAGGATATTTTGAAAGAAAGATTACAGGAAAACAAAACTTATCTTTCATCTTTGAAGTTTTTCCATTGTATGTTCATTTCTCCTAATCCCCCCCACCCCCGGTAGAATGAAAATCATAAAAAAGGCTTAAATCCAAGAAATATAATCTCTCACGTGATGATACCGGAGCCCTCTAGAACACCACTGTGGAGGGGTGCACATGGTCTCTGCCTTGAAACTTTTAATTACGGGAGTAGCTCACTATTTTTGGAACTACCTTATTCAACTCAGGACAGTGTCACCTGTGAGACATTTCTATATACTATGGTTATTGATGCATAATATTTTCACCAAAAGTGTATATAAATTTATACATCTTACGTCTATATTACAAGTCAGATACTTTTGTTTGATTTATCCGGGAGTTGCATTTTCCAGTTTTGTAGTTCTAACTTGTTTTGACACACATTCTTCACCTAGTTCTGTCAATTTCTTTTAAGTATATAGCTTTAATCCAATTTCTCAACACTTGGACCAGGACTGCCTAGCATAGCTGACCATTGGCTAACTTTCTTAACTGGCTTCCCTTTTTCTACACTGCTGACCTGCAGTTTATGCTCCATAGAGCAGACTGGCCAATCCTTTAAAAGAGGAGTCAGATCATATTCATCTCCTGGCCCTCCAAATGGCATCTTACTAATAAATGATCTTAAAAAACTCTCTAATACCTTCCAACCTCATTTAAAATAAAGTACAAATCTCGTAGATGGCTTAGAGCAGCCTGGTCTCTCAGCCCAGTTCTCTACCTCACTTAACTTTTTTTCTTCTCTTCCACTTCCCTACTTGCTCCTGGCACTCTGTGGGTACATTGGCCTTCCGGTCATTCCTGGAAGGTGTCAATTGCACACCTGCCTCAGGAACTCGACCTGACTACTGTCCTGGAATAACCCTCCCCCACATGGATTTTTTTTGCATTGAGTTCTCAGTTCAAAAGTCAGCTATATAAACATCAGGGTGCAGGTGTCCCGGCGTTTCCTTTCTAGCAGCAATGTCCACAATAGCCAAACTGTGGAAGGAGCCTCGGTGTCCATCGAAAGATGAATGGATAAAGAAGATATGGTCTATGTATAAACTGGAATATTACTCAGCCATTAGAAATGACAAATACCCACCATTTGCTTCAACATGGATGTAACTGAAGGGTATTATGCTGAGTGAAATAAGTCAATTGGAGAAGGACAAACATTATATGTTCTCATTCATTTGGGGAATATAAATAATAGTGAAAGGGAATAGAAGGGAAGGGAGAAGAAATGGGCAGGAAATATCAGAAAGGGAGACAGAACATAAAGACTCCTAACCCTGGGAAACAAACTAGGGGTGGTGGAAGGGGAGGTGGTGGGGGGTGGGGGTGAATGGGTGACGGGCACTGAGGGGGGCACTTGATGGGATGAGCACTGGGTGTTATTCTGTATGTTGGCAAATTGAACACCAATAAAAATAAATTTATTATTTAAAAAAAATCTGCTATACTGTGGTATCTTCTTTGACCACCCATGGAAATCGCAAACACACCCTTCATCATACCCTTCTTACTTTGCTTTATTTATTCTTTATAGCATTTATTTATGTGTTTGTTTACTAGTTATCTCATCCAATAGAATATAAACTCATGAGAAAGAGGATTTTGTTTTATTTGCTGATGTATCTTAATATCCTAAACAGGGCTTTGCAATGAGTCGGCATTGAAAAAGTATTTCCTTTTTTAAAAAATAAAGATTTATTGATTTATTTCAGAGAGAGAGAGAGTAAGCAGAGGAAGAGGAACAGAGAATCTCAAGCAGACCCCACACTGAGCACACAGCCTATCATAGGTCTCCATCTCACAATCCCGTGATCAGGACCTGAGTCAAAACTGACTGACATTTAAATGACTGTGCCCTCCAGGGACCTTGGAAAAAATATTTCTTAAGTGAATGTATGTTTAAGCTTTACTTCCTTCTCCATTTCATATAGTGTTCTAATCAATAAAATCTGATGGAATAAACGAAATATCAATCTACAGTACAGGTATATCTCAGAGATATTGAGGATTTGATTCCAGACCACTGCAATAAAATCAATATCATAATAACATGATTTTTTGATTCCCCAGTGCACATAAAAATTATATTTACATTATAAAAAATTATATTTACATTACATGTTAGTCCACTAACATTACATGTTAGTCCATTAACTGTGCCATAGTGTTACGCTTTAAAAAAGTACATATCTTAATTTAAAAATACTATATTGCTAAAAACTGCTCACCATCATCTCAGCTTTCAGCGAGTTGTAATCACTGACCACAGATCACATAACAAATATAATAATGAAAAAATTGCAACATTGTGAGAATTACTGAAGTATATGACACAGAGACACAAAGTTAAGCAAATCCTGATGGGAAAATGGTGTCAATAGTCTTGCTCCACAAAGGGTTGCCACAAACCTTAAACAATGATCTGTAAGTGTAATGAAGCAAAGCATGATAAGACAAGGTATGTCTGTAGTGCCTCCTTATCCATGGTTTCACTTTCTGGTTTCTGAGGTTTCTATTACCCACAGTCAACCTCAGTCCAGAAGCAGATGATCCTCCTTCTGCTGAATTGTCGGAAGGTCAGTAGTAGCCTAACAGTACATCCCAGGGCTTGTTCGTTCACCTCACTTCATCTCATCATGTAGGCATTTTACCATCTCACTTTATCAGGAGAAGGGTGAGTACAGTACAACAGGGTATTTGGAAAGACAGATCACATTCATATAACTTTTATAATAGTATGCTGTTATAATTGCTCTATTTCATTACTAGTTATTGTTGCTAATCTCCTGCTGTGTCTATTCATACATTAAACTTTATCATAGGTATGTATGTATAGGAAAAAACAGAGTATATATATGGTTCAGTAGTATCTGTACTTTCAAGCATCCACTGGGAGTCTTGGAATGTATGCCCTGTGGATAAGGTGGTGGGGGTTTAGTGTATTCTAATAATGGCTTATGTGACTTGTAAACCAACCATCAAATATATCCTAAAATCTTAGAACCTGAAGAACTCATAACATTCACCATTCATTCATCTTCTGTTACCAGGCAGGACTGCGTTGAACTTATGGATACTTTTTTCTTGATCTCCTATTCAGTTGGCTTAATTGCCTTTATTATAAGAAAATATTCCCTGCAAAAGTATTGGTTTCTTTCTACAAACAGTCTCTCAGGAGATTCTGAGAAGCTCTTAACAGGCCTTTTTTATTTAATTTTTTTAATGCAAAAGTTTTTCTGAAGCACTAATTTACTACAGGTCTCAATTATATCTGTCTCACAATCAAATTATCTCTGTATTCATTTCAGAATGTATTCTGAAATGTATTCTACATTTCTATTAAAAGCTAAATCTAAAATATGAGGTGTCATTTTTGTGAAAAGCACTCAAATAAAAATGTCTTTGTCTCTGTTTAAAGTGAGACTTCGCTTTCTCATTCCACCTTCAGTTAATTCTAAGGGTTATTTCCAGACAATGTGAGGGAAAGTGATGCGACCCACACGTACCTCCCAATTTGTAAAAGACCTCTATCAATTTGTAAAAGTTTTAAAAGTTCTGATAGGTCATATATCAAGATATAGGAGGTGATATGAAAGCTATTGTGTTAGAAGTCAGGGATGTAGAAAGCTTAGGATTGGGATAGTTGCAGAATGGCCCAAATGTTTATATATAAATATTTATATACATACATGTTAGTATATGGAAGTAGCTATAAATTTGGTAAGCCAACCAGAGAGTAAACAATACCAGAATCCTGGTTGTTTTTAAAACAAACTGTTTCCAAATATTTTTGTTTTGTATCACAACAAGGATTTTAGCATATTTGTCCATGTGTCTATGTCTCTATGTCTCTATATCTCTATCTCTCTATATCATGTGTCTATCTATCTATCTATCTATCTACCTATCATCTATCTATCATCTACTAATCATATATTTAGATAAAGGAGATATATTCAGAATATTTAGCAGCAGGTTTGAGGCAATAACTAATTGGAATGAATGTTGGCCACAATCCTTGGAGCAGGGTCCTGGAGGTTGCTTACTCTGATTTCATGGATTACAGAGAGACAGAGTCACAGTGTAGGTGCTGAGCTGCATGAGGGCATTCAGAGCTCTTGAGTAGCTCAGATCAAATGTGTTCCTCTCCCGACCACACAGATATTTGATTCCTAGTAAAAGTTTCTTAAACTTACTTAAAAATTTTTTTTAACTGTAAATATATAAGTTTAAGTGATGGCTTTCTAATGACTCTTTTTTTTAACCTAATGACTTTTATCATCGCTAAAGAGGAACTATGTCCTTTATATTTGTTTTGGAATACTTTCTCAGTAACCTTTGAAATAGTGTTCATGAAATTACTATGTTCCAGGCTTTGAAAATATTTTTTTCAGATCAAATGCAAGCTTAAGGTACCATTTAACTATTCTTCAGTAAAGGAATAAATTTGTTCATTTCTGAGTTCTGTGTTGTGCTTCTATTAAATTACTGTCCAACTGGTTCCCATCCACTTTCCAGATTACCTTAATAGAAAATAACATTACTGCCCCAGGTCATTTCTCCTGATATAAATGGATTAGATACATATATTTTCTTATTCTCCTTTAGAGAGGTTTAATCTGGCAGGAGCATTTTCTGAATTTGACACTGGTTAAGGAACATTGTATCCATTAGTGGCCAAGGTATAGTTAGATGTTAATTTAATCATCATATTCCATTTTGTAGGTGGATTATGTTTTCTGTTAGGGAAAATTAAATTCACAAAATATGCCTTCTCCTTGAAAATGGAAAATCTTTTTTGCATGGTTAGCAGCTGTCATTCTAACTTCAGATGTAGTCTGCAGTATGATAGAAAAGACCACGTACTGCATAATTGAGACTGTGTCCCAGAAATAAAACTGCAGTCATTTCTCTACCTGGGGGAAGGCTCATTTTATATTTGGCAAGTGAACTTTATTTATTTTTTTGGAGATCTGAAATCAAACCATTTTCTCTGAATACTGAGAAATTAAAAATGACAATTTATATTTCACAGTACCTTTACTTTAAAGTGCTTTGAGGATTATAAGTATGTGATTGTGCCTTTAGTTTCTCTTTAAGAAAAAAGAATATCAGAATGCTTTCCACATGGTGTTGGGTTTGTTAGAAGCCCTTTGTGTCTAAAGGCTAGAATAGAGCCTATTATCCTAGTGATCTTTTGTGCCCCTTCTGGACTAAGCCACAGGATTAATGATATTATTTAAAATTGGATTTAAAGAGTTATCTGGATGTTAAAAGTATGGTAAAGAGTTCCTTTAGCCCAATTTCTATACCCTCTGTCTTAGAAATCTCCTCTCTACTTTGTTCCTTATTATCCAGTTACCCTCCTCATTTCTAATGCTAGTCTGGCTTCACTGGGTAGAGGGGACCAGGGTGGGTAGGGTGGGAAGGGGACAAGTGACATTTGTACTGTGTTGAATTTCAGCTGGCAGAAAGGAGCTGTTATATATGAGAACAGCATACATTTTATTTATTGAGGTCCTAGAGAGACATACTGAGAAAGCCCCAAGCCAGAAGAATGAATTGAAAATGTTGCTTTTGGTCCTCATATTTTAATGTGGGTCCGGGAAAAATCTCACTTTATGTTGCTGATTTTTTTTGTTTGAAATATTAAAACAACAATGAAAATTAAGCCTATAAAATGTGCATTTTGATGTCTAAATATGCAAGTGGATTATTTTCTAATTTTATCTTCTGAACAGCTGTGTGTGTGTGTGTTTATGGTATCTGTGAATTTAAGATAATTAGTATTGCCACTTTTGACCTACTTATCTGAACACTGGAGCAGAGAAAGATTACACAGTTTTATCAATCTGCCTGAAGCTGTTCTTTCCACTTTCCGTGAGGCCATCCTTAGATGCTGTCCATTCTCATGCCCATCCCAAGACCTCAGCATCTGAAGAAATCACATGGACTTTAGGAAAGCTAAGCCCTTCTAGAAGACTTGACTGAGTCTAACCACTTCTCAAAAAGAAAGAAGTTACTAGAATTGGCTTAGAGTACTAATGATTCATCCCTAGGGGCTCAAGTAGTGACCACTTAGATCTCTAAAATTAAAGAATCTCCACCAGTGGAATTGTGAGCAGAGAAAGAGAAGAGGATTGATACTGGTTGGCAATGGCCGATGTCAGAGGTGTCACATCAGATGGGACTTCCTGCTTAGGATTCTTTCTACTGGGAGGCAGATTTATAATTTTGTTTTGTAATAGTTTAATATATAATCCCCCAGAACACTATAGTTAACAGCTTCTGGAACAACAGTAATGATTATAGTATTTCCCTTTTCCATCAATTTGGGATAGGATCAGTACACCAGTGCAAAAAATACCTAAACTCTGTAAATAAAATATAAAATATGCAGTTCATAATAGGAATGTATCGAATACTTGGAAAAGCATGCAGTGTGCTTTTGTGGAAAATGCAACAGCTTTGATATCAATGTTCAAATTTTAATTCTGCTGTTAACTAACCTTGTTACCTTTGGAAATTTGTTTATCCTTTTAGAAACTCCATTTGTGTACATAAAATAGGAATTCAACTTGCAGGGTTCTGTGAACACCAAATGAGATTATGCTTATAAATCATATATCACAACTCCTGACACATCAAGCTGCTTAATAAATGATAGTAACTACTTAATTTATGCTCTAATATACTCATTTCATCATAACAAAACCTTATGATCTTATATGTTTCTAAGGGTGTACATGTTCCATCTGTAAAATGCCTAGCTTTCCATTATAATACTCTCATTAAGGCAGACAAATCATCACTTATAGGGGTTTAGCATCCTGTGTGTGTTAAGGATCTGGTGTATTAATACGGTAAGTGAATTCTATACTTGCTTGCTATTAAAAGCAGGCTTGTGGGGTGCCTGGGTGGTGCAGTTAAGTGACTGACTTTTGGTTTCAGCTTAGGTGGTGATTCCAGGTTGGTGAGATTGAGCCCTGCGTGGGTCTCAGGCTTAGAGTGGGGCCTGCTGGGGATTCTCTCTCTTTCCCTCTGCCCTTCTCACTTGTGCTCTCTCTTGTTCTCTTTCTCTAAAATAAATGAATACATCTTTAAAAAAATAAAAATAAAACAAAAGCAGGATTTCTAAGCAACAGGCATATGATCCATCCTTGTGGCTCCACTTACAATAAACAATGGAAGTAAGCACTATGGATATTATATCCTGATATTGTAAAATAGGCCTCAAATCTGATAGGAAAATATAGTTTCTAAAAATGACCTTGGTAGAGAGGTAAACAGTTTTATTTTGAGTAGTATGTGGTATAAGTTACACCCTCACCTAGCATAGGGCTGGAAAAAATCTTCACACATTCCTTTTTAGAATATTGAGTGAGCCCAGAGGGAGGTTTGCACCAGCAGCTTAATAGACTAAGTCATTTTTTAAATAGTTTTCTTAGTCACATAAAATTCTAACTATAAAATAATTAGAATATTATTACATAACTGAGAAAATTTTCATGCATTTATTTAAATGTGAAGTTAATTTTTATCCAACTGTTAAAAAGTAAAATTACAGTTATTAGACTATTTTAAAGCTAATTTCTTTTTTTTTTAATTTTTACTTATTTATGATAGTCACAGAGAGAGAGAGAGGCAGAGACACAGGCGGAGGGAGAAGCAAGCTCCATGCACCGGGAGCCTGATATGGGATTCGATCCCGGGTCTCCAGGATCGCGCCCTGGGCCAAAGGCAGGCGCCAAACCGCTGCGCCACCCAGGGATTCCTAAAGCTAATTTCTTACACACAGTTCTCCCTTACTTTTCTAAGCATTGACAGGAAAAAAAAGAAAAACTAGCATATTTTTATCTGCTGTCTCAGATAATAAATGATTAAAGACTTAGAAATGACTTAGAAAGACTTAGAAATGATTAAAGACTTAAGTACCACTTAAAATAATGAAATTGGCTCTACTTACCACCACGTTGAACAATAATTTAATTTACTCTATTATTAACTCAGAGCAAATTTAATGCAAATAACAAATTTACTTTCTTCAATATCCAAATACACTAAAAAATACTTCTAACTCCAAACACAGCTCCAAACATATGTGTGTGTGTGTGTGTGTGTGTGTGTATTACACTTGAAGGGATCTCATAAAAAAACAACTCCGAAAGCTAAAAAATATTAAATATTTCACTAAGAACACATTCTACTATTGCACCTACTGTGTGGGGATATTTACCCCAAAACATCTAGCAATGGTAATTAATTTTGGAGGCTTACGGTATTAGGTTCCTGCTGAAAAAAAAATGTCACGGTACAAGCTAGATTAGGCAACTGCTATCATAAACATCTCTCAAATCTCAGTGGATTAATATAAAAAAATGTTTGTTTCTTGTATCTATCACAGTCAAGGGTGAGTTAGATGGCTCTCCTCCAAGCAATGATTCAGAGTTCCCTCCTGTGATCTTATCATTTTATAATTTCAAGATAACCCTGGCACCATCAACATTCTAGAAGGCAGAAAGAGTGCAGAATCTCCCACATTTGATACCTAACTACCTCAGCCTAGAAATGGATATCTATCACTTTCACTCATATTCTATTGACAAGAAACAGATTCAATTCTCTGACCTACCTACAAAGGAGAGAGAACTTGAGAGAATATAGCTCCCCACTGCTCAGCCACTTCCAAGAGCTTATTCTATACTATGCAAGGGAACATGAAACTTTGGCAGTCAGCTGTCTCTGCCACCACCATCAGCCCTCCAAGCATAGATTTCAAACTGTTGGAAAGACAGTAGGGATGCTGACATATGGTAGGTGGCTGCAAAGTGGAGAAAATATCATTTCTCTATGCCCTAGAATCCAAGAACAGTTTCTAAAAATGATTTTTCAGGGAAAGTACATAAAATAATTGTCTCTTTTTTTCAACTTAACATAATTGAGAGATAAGCAATTTTTAGAAGTCATCTAAGCTACTAATTAATTAATTAATTAATTTCTAAGTAGGCTTCACACCCAGAATGGGCCCAATGCAAGACTTAAACTCACAACCTTGATCTCAACCGGAGCTGAGATCAAGAGTTGGATCTTTTTAAAGATTGACTGATTGATTGATTGATTTGAAAGAGTGAGAGAAAGCTAGCAGAGAAGGAGAAACAGGTTCCCCACTGAATAGAGAGCCTCATGCAGGGCTTGATCCCAGGGCTCTGAGATCATAAGCTGAGCTGAAGGCAGATGCTTAACCGACCAAGACACCCAGACGCCTAAGATTTGGATGTTTAATCAATTGAGCCACCCAGACACCCCTAGGACATTTTTTCATTTCTTTTGGAGGAGCGGGGTCTATTAGAAGGTATTGTGACCAACATTTTTGACAGGAGTTGAGCAGAATGTTTTAGAGAGCTACTTCTCCATACAAGCTTTGATTACTGCTATCAGTATAGATGGTCAGAAGACAGGAAAAGTTTACTCTCCCCTTCTGTCTTTAATAATCATTGAAAATTTCCATTATCTGGTTGTGGAAGTTATCCTCCTCATTATTTAACTGGTCAGTTTGAAGGAGACATTAACAGGAAATGGAATACAAGGTGAATATTTTCTTCTAACAGAATGGATTGGTATGGAGGAAAAGCCCTCCCAATGAAAAACAAACAAAACAGTAAAAAAAAAAAAACAAAAACAAAAACAAAAACAAAAACCAAAAAACAAATATTGTTTATAAAATAAAAATTTAAAAAGCCAAGTGCATAGCTGAGTTCACATTACATGTATTTTTTAAAAAAGTAAGATAAATCCATACAAGCCACAGATGAAGTGGGTGAAGCTTCTAAGGCTAAAGAATCAGTGGGCCAAGAGACCAAAATAAAGAATAAAGAAAATAACACTAAAAAAATTAACAAAATATATATTAGGAAATATAAAAGACAATAGTGAAAAAACTAAGCTGGATGTAATGACAGTAGAAATAAATCCAAAAATATCAATACTCTCTGTAAATATGAATGGACTACACCTGTCAGTTATGAGAGAGAGATTGTTAGATTGAATACATAATATCCAGGTAAAACTAAAGGATGAGAAAGGTTGATATTAAGGGCACAATGATAAGTCAGGTGAATACTAACAAAGGAAAACTGGACTGACTGATTTGTGTAAGGAAATAGACTTTAGGGCAAAAAAGTAGAATGGGTATTAAAAGGGATATTATGGGGCACCTGGGTGTGTCAGTGGTTGAGCATATGCCTTTGGCTCAGGTCGTGATCCCAGGGTTCTGAGATCAAGTCCTGCATCTGCCCCTCCACAAGGAGCCTGCTTCTCCCTCTGCCTATGGCTCTGCCTCTCTCATGAATAAATATTAATTAATTAACTAATTAATTAATTAAAAGGGTTATTACATAATCATAAAAGGTTCAACCTCACTAAGAAATATAATAACTACAATCTAGATTGTAGTTATCAATCACAATATTTATAGGCAGAATTGTTAGAACTGTAAGAAAATATTGGAAAATTCTTCTTTAGTGAAGTAACATCCACCTCTCAATAATGATAGACACTGCAGTTAAAAATTCATAGGGAAAATTTGAACAGCACAATTAACAAGCTTATGAAACAGACATAACTGGAAAAAAAGAAAAGCATATTCTCTTAAACTATTCACAAACAAAATATCATTATGTAAATATGCCTATTTACATAATATGCTTCTGATTAAATAATAGTAAATTATTGCATTATGTTAAAAAGAAAACCACAGTCCCAAAGGTTGAGTCCCTTGCCCCTAGGACAGCAAATCAAGGCTTAATTGTAGTTTCAACCTCTCCTAGAGTGGAATTTTAAGCCAATGATTCTGGATTTGTCTGGTAAGTACCAATGAGGTAATCTTTTACTTGGACCCTCTACATCCCCAAAGGAAGATGGGGCACTCTGCATGAAAGCCCCCGTACCACTCCCATTAATAATGGAAAGTAACCTTGCCTAAAATAACCCTCTCCTTTCCATTTACTGATAACCCCTTGCCCATCCTCCTTCCTAACCAAAATTTCTATTTTTTACAACTTCTCAGAGGTCCCCTCTACTTGCCAGATGGGATGCTTCCAAATACATAAATCACTTAATAAGGTGAATTAGATCTTCAAATTTACTCAGCTGAATTTTGTTTTTAACACATATTAAATGTAGTAAATGTAGAAAAATATATTTCCATGAATGCAAATATTAGAAATGAAGGTTATCTAAAAATTGGTGATATAAAAATCCAAGTCAAGAAATTATAGAAGAAACAAAATAGACCTGAAATGGTAGAAAAAAAGATAATAATAACAAATGAGTGTGAGATTAATGAAATAGAGGTTACAACAGAGGATTAACAAAGCCAAAGTTGGCTCTTTAAAGAGACTCAAAAAGTAGTCAAATATGGAAGATTTTTTCCAAAGGAAAAGAAAAAGAGAATGCACTGATAATATTGGAATTTTTAAAATGAAATATAAATTAGTGATATATATTTATGTATGTATTAAATTTGCTAGATATTCAATCTACAAAAACAATCTACTACATTCAAGGAAAAAAAATTGAAAACATAAACCTCACAGTATATGATTCATAATAGCAACAAAAAAATAAAGTACCTAGAGAAAAATCAGTCATACGATCAGAGAAACAACCTGGACAAGAGTATAATATTTTACTAAAATTTATGGAAGAAAATAAACATATATAAAGAATTCAAAATTAATGGAGATATTCCATGTTCATGGTGAAAAACAACCAAGTTCATAACAATGTTAATTCTTTACCAATTCTCTCTGTAAAGGTAGTGCAATTCTTTTTTTTTTTTTAATTTTATTCATTTATTCGACAGAGAAAGAGAGAGCACAAGCAGGGGGAGAGGCACGCAGAGGGAGAGGGAGAAGCAAGCTCTATCCCAGGACCCTGAGACCATGACCTGAGCCAAAGGCTTAATCGACTGAGCCACCCAGGTGCCACACGGTAATGTGATTCTAATAGAAATCTTGATAGGGGTTTGATTGGCATTTGACAGGATGACTTTAAAAACACATTTAAAAAGATCAAAGAGCTCAAAAGAGATAAGATACTTTTAAAAAAGAAAAACCTAGTGGGTGTACTTGTCCTATGATAGCAAGACTTATGAAGTTTTATTGAATAAGACCATATTAGACAAAAGAGACAAATAGACCAATAGGAGAGAAATAAGAATCCCATGAATTGGGTCTGACATATATAGAAATTTTATAAATGACAAGATTCACATCGTAAATACCCACCTCCTCCAAAAAAAAAAAAAAAAAAAAAAAAGAAACAAAGAAAGAATGAAAAAAGAAAAGAAAATTTTGAAAGCTTTTAGAATAAAGGAAAGTAGACCATTTACGAAAACATGGGGTGAAGAGAAGGATTTCTTAAACGACAAAGTAAAAATGCTAAAGAAAATGATTAGTAAATTTGTTAAAACTAAAAATGTCTGGGTAGCAACAGACACAACAAAAAATGAAAAAAAACGGGGCCGTCTGGGGGAAGATACTTGGAATGCAAAAAATTACTGAAGATTAGTATTCAAAATAGGCTTTTGAAACTACAAATCAAACATGAAAAGAAAACAATGAAGTAGAAAAACAGAGAAAGATATAAAAAAGGTGATTCACAGAAGAGGAAACACGAATGGCCAATAAACACATGAAAAAATGCTCAGCCTCATGAGAAATCAGTGAGATGCAAATTAGTCACAAAGAGATGCCATTCCTCAGCCCTCAGACTGGGAAAAATCTAAATAGTCCAACAATAACAAATGTTATAGTGGGGATATGGAGCAACAGGATTTTTTCTTACTGATGAGGAAATATAAATAGTTTTAACCAGGCTGGAGAGCAGCTGGTCATAATCTGGTAGATTTTATATATATATATATATATATATATATATATATATATATATATATATATATATACACACACACACACACACACATATATATATAGGTATATATATATATATATATATATATATATATATATCCCAGAAATTTCATCCCTAGACACATGTACAACACATTCAGGGGACTTATACCACAGTGATCATTGTAGTATTGTGAGTTTTAGCAAATCAGAAAAATGAAATGTTATCAATAGGGGAAGGGGTAGATAAATCGTGGTATGTCCACCAAAAGTAATACAAACATCAGTGAAAAATGAGTCAATATGACTTATTTATGACTTAATATATACTCTTGGATGGGTCTCACAAATATTATTTTAAGAGGGAAACAGTGAATTGTTAAGGGATTTACCAGT
Source organism: Vulpes vulpes (assembly GCF_048418805.1). Classification (NCBI taxonomy): domain Eukaryota; kingdom Metazoa; phylum Chordata; class Mammalia; order Carnivora; family Canidae; genus Vulpes; species Vulpes vulpes. The sequence continues at coordinate 41,385,592 of NC_132786.1, forward strand.
AAGCTATGATTCATAGGAAGTGATGGTTTAGGATACATACATATATGGTAAAGGACCAAGAAATGCTTGAGAATGATGAAAAGTAAATCCATGATAGGGATAACTCTATGGCGGAGGCTGGGGAATGTTTTGGGAGGATGTTCACAGGAGACCTCAACTGTGTTTCTAACATGGGTATTAAGTACATAGTTGGTTATGTTATTGTCATTTGTGCCTTTTGTATGTCAGAATGATTTAATGACTTTCTTCTCAAATGGATAGAGATTGTGAAATGAACAATAAAAGATCTAGTCTGATACTTATATATTTTCCTGTCTGTATGTTGAGTGGTCATGGAGGGTCAGAGGAAGGAAATAACTTGATCAATACTATCTAACTAGGTAATGACAGATTCAAGACTAAAAATCATATATCTGACTCAAATTGCAGTGCTTTCATAATTCATTTTTTTTAAGATTTATTTATTTATTTATTCATGATAGACACGGAGAGAGAGAGAGAGAGGCACAGACACAGGAGGAGGGAGAAGCAGGCTCCATTCAAGGAGCCCGACGTGGGACTCGATCCCGGGACTCCAGGATTGTGCCCTGGGCCAAAGGCAGGTGCTAAACCGCTGAGCCACCCATGGATCCCCTCATAATTCTTATTGTTAAGCAACATTAGAAAATAAAATGTTTAGCTCCTTTTTGTAATTAGGAGAATTAATTCTGAGAAAAGTTTAATTGACTGCTTTAGGATGACAGAATCCGAAAATAGAACAGTGTCTTTTCCTGTCCTAACATAATCAATAAACATGTTCTTCAACAAAAGTGGCATAAGTGGCTATGAATTTTAAATTGGGTTAAAGGTAAGGATGATATATCTGGATTTCCAGATGTAAAAGTTTCCACTAGCTGCTTCTGATATATTATTTCCCTCTGCCAATGTGAGAAAGGGCTTAGGGGGAAATATTTCTACCCATGAGATTGAACAATCACTTCACCTTCAGTTCAGAGGAGCTATAAAAATATTTCAGTTGTTGTTTATGTGCAAGTGCCATGCACATATAAAGTAGATTAGTTGTATTCGTGTGAGGTCTGTGTATTTGTGTGCTTGCCTTTATATAGATTTTCTAAGTTGATGGCAGAGAAGGGCATTAGCTTTAAATATTCAATTTAAGGGGGCTTAGGGAGTATTGGGAGAGAGGATGGCAGATTTAGAGTACTGAGCAAAATCTACCTGTCAAGGCAGGAGTCTGGAGTGCCAAAGACGGTATAGTATGACCCAGAGATAAATGAGAAAATGGGCTTCCATTGTAGATTAGTATATAATAGTTGGTGCCAGTAGTCCAGGGGTTCATCTACTATTTAAACCATCAGGCAATGTCCAGGTGAGAGAATAGAACATTTTAAGAGCTGAGCAGCTTCACTGAAATACCTTTCACTTTGATAATCTTTGTGATGTAGAAAGGCTATTTTGCATCTTCTTACAAATCCTACAAACCTATTCAGATTTATCTTTACATCTGAGTGGTCTTCTTTCCACTGTATCTTCTTTCCATTGGCTGCCAGGGGTTGGGGCAGATGAGAAAAATAGGGAGATGTGGGTCAAATGAAGAAGTTCTGAAGATCTAACATATGTCATGGTGGTTCTTTTTAATAATATGGTGTTATATACTTGAAATATGCTAATAGAGTAGATCTTAAATGTTCTCATCACAAAGGGAAAAAGATAACTACGTGATGGATATGTTAAATAATTTTATTATGGTGACTATTTCACTACATATGTATAATCATTGTGTCATACACCTTAAATTTGCACAATTTTATTTGTTGATTGTACCTCAATAAATATGGAATAAAATCAGCTTGCCTTTAGGTGCATACTGGTCTATGGAGAAAAGCTACATGGTCTTAGCCTGGTAGAGAAAATGAAGAATAGTAATATCCAAAGACCATACAAACAGTTATTGTAACAAAATCTCTAGTAAAATAGATGAGAGGGGATTCTATTCAAGGGAGAACACCCCATAACTTTTAAAAACACCGGTAATTCATATGTAGCAGGTGGTGTAAATAGAAAGAAATACCCCTCCAAGTGGAGGTCCCCCTTTATTGGGTACCTGACAAGGGTATGTCTTAGGGTCATATGGTAGAGTCGCTGTCAGTAATAGGGCAGGCATTAGGAGCATCCTGGAGGAAGGGCGCTTCTCACTGATCTCCTAACTTGACAGAGAAAAGACTCAGAAAAAAAAACATCCTCTTTTAGTTGCTGCTTCTTAGCTTGAGCCCCACTCAAAAAACAGAGGAAGCCCTCATTTGGAAAGCAATTTGCTCTGTCCATTCAAGATTTAAAGCAATTATTCAGGGCTATCCTCAAAAGGTCAATTTTTGGTATTAAAAAAAAAAAAGCCAAAGTCTAGTCAAATTCAAGGAATGAGTCAAGCAAAGATGAACTGGAAAAACTTCTAATAGCCATATTAATTGGCTGAAGGCCAAATGCACCCAGCTGGGCCCCAGCTAAAGTTACAGATGGTTTTATTTCAAAACAACCACCGAAAATCTCTTTAGGTCCACCACTAGCAGACAGACTTACTCCAGGGGCCTCTGAGGATTCTACATTACACCAACCAATTGTCACCACCACAATACTGTTAACAAAAGAGGGAGATTTCGCAAGATACAGCCCAAAGTTACTAAAACCGATTCAATATTCCTCTTTTTTCTTTACTTGACCTTTACATTTCTGACAATCTAAAGATCCTAAAATCCCTAACTATGACAATGAATTTATCCATTTCTCATGGTGATTTTTATTGGTTTTTACTCTATTATGTATTTGGGGTATATGTTTTCAAATGCATACAGATTCAGAATCATCATATAGCCCTGGTGAATTATTTCTTTTGCCATAGTTATTTTTATTCCTAATATTTTTATAATAATAGTATTTTGATTATATTTATCTTTTATTATTATTATTATTATTATTATTATAAATTTGATTTATTTTTCCAGTTTAGTCTTTCTGTGATCTATCCTTTTTCCATCTTCTCCTTGGAACACTAACTCACTAACAAATATATGATGGTTTTACTAAGATGACATATATGAGTGTTATTGGAACTATTAAAAGAACTTAAATCTGTAATTCAGACTTCATTAATTTCCAAATATGACAGCATTAGTCTAGTACCTTGTCTGATGTCATATTAATAAGACAAGACCTTTTTAAGGTAATGGTCACTAATTTCTAGAAGAGATGTGGTTTGGTATCCCTTACAGGCTGCTTAATTCTGATATTCATTTAATTTGGGACAGGTTGCAGCTATATCCCTCTAACCAGCCTGAGATATTTTTAATTAATGCTAGGTTTGTTTGTTTGTTTGTTTGTTTGTTTTTGCTTGCATATTGATTTTCTTTTTTTTTTTGTTACTAGTGATGCTTCATAGGTGACGCTGGTAGAGAGTGATCTTCTAGAGACCACTTCCAGCCATCATAAAATAATTAACAACCAATGGTGTTGCCAGCAGGGAGAACTATGACCAGCTACAAAGAGGCATCTCAGAAACCCTTGATATATTCCCCTATGGCTGAGCAAGTTCCCTGTCAATGGACTATAGGAGAATGTGAATAGTATCCAGTAACACATTATATCAGGGTAAAGGCTCCTCCTTAGATGTCACTACTACAGAACAATAGCTCTACATGTCTGCTTTCTAACAAATGAGTAAGAGTTAACTTGACCTTATTGTAGGGCCCTCACTAGCAGCATCAACTTTGCAGCCCCTACATTTCAAACAAGAGCCACATATGAAACTTTGAGAACTAGAGAAAATATATGTGAAGGATGGAGTATAGGGTACACTAAAGGAGACACTCCAGGGAGGAGAAATAGCGTTTTCAAAAACAGCAAAGCACAAAGTAGCATGAACTATTTGGAAAAGCAGAGCTGTAAGACATTTTTTAAATTCTGAGTGAGTGTGTACATGTGGGAATGGTGGTAGTAGAAACCACGTCAATAGTAGTAGTGGTAATAGTAGTGGTAGGAACAACGGTGGTAGCAAGATAAGTAAAGAATTTGATGCTGCAGATGTAGGCAAGTAGTCAATTCAATTCATTGTAGGAGACTCTGGTGGAATTTAACCAGAGTGATGTAATGGAATTTATGATTTGCAAAGTTTATCAATGGCAGCAGAGTGGAGATAAGATGGAAGAAAGAGAAGCTGGAGTCAGGCAGACCGTTAGCAGATAATCGTGGCAATACTGATAATAAATGATGGAGATCTAAACTAAGGCTGATTCAAAGAAAGGGTGAGTATTCAGAAGAGGGTATTCACAGACTGTGTGGCCCATTGCAGGAAGGAGATAAGGAAGATGGGGTCATGAAGACTGGCACTGGCTTCCTGCTACCTTCGGTTTCGTCTCCTGGGAGAGAGACACTGAGGTGAGATTTGTGCAAGCAGTTTAGTGGGGAGTGCTCTCAGGAATAATGATTGCAAGAAATGGAAGAAAGCAGGATTGGGTAGAGTGAGAGTTGAATTCTGATGTGTTTGTAGTAGAGGACTTCACTGAGCCTACTGGTGATATGGGGCTGGGACAGCCCATCAGAGTCATCCTCATGTTTTTGTTGTTTGTTCCTCCACACTTAACAATTCCTGGATATGGGCTATTCCTGGGAAAGGGCTATATGTTTGGGCAAATGAGCTCCCTTTAGCTAAGGGCACTTTCCGGAGAGGGATTTATCAATAAGCTATCCACATTCTTGTAGCAACTAGGGAAACACGTATCTTGGTCTTAAAAGGGGGATCTGGATGACACATCCCAGAATCCATTCTTCTTGCCTTCTCATCTTCTGTTCCCCAGGCAGATGGTTCTCATATTGACTTAATGTTAGAGGATTCAGGAGAAGAGATAGGTTGAGGATAAAGATGGGTTAAAAAAGAGACATGTTTGGTTTGAGGTATCCAAAGTATCAAATCAGAACTGACCATGAAACCAATGAATACATGGGCCTTGAATTAGCAAAAACACCTGGAATTAGAAATTTATGAAGCCTCAGAATGTAAGAAGTAGTTAAAAACCATAGTTTCCACAGCAATCATATAGAATTAGGGCAATGACTACAGCACAGCAGCATCCAAGCTAGGAGGATCAGATACAAGCATCTAAGGAGATGGAAGAAGAAAGTGTTATGCTGGAAGCTGAACCAAAAATATGTAAAACAATGCATGAATAATGTTCTCCATAGCTTCAAAGGGCACAAGTAGTATAAAGAAGGCTATTTTTAGAGGATTAAACCTGTAGAGGCCAAGCACAACCACTGACAGCAGGTCAGAGGGGCAGTGATGGGCAGTGAGGACTTGCAGGTAGAGGAAGTAGATTATTTTTTCAATAAGTAAATGGCTCTTGGGGCACTTGGGTGGTTCAGTGGTTGAGCATCTGCCTTTGGCTCAGGAGTCCTGGAATCAAATCCTGCATCGGGTTCCCAGCCAAGAGCCTACTTCTCCTTCTGCCTATGTCTCTCTCTCTCTCTCTCTCTCTCTCTCTCTGTCTTTCATAAATAAATAGATAAAATCTTTAAAAAATAAGTAAATGGCTCTTGGGGAGCCTAGGTAGCTCAGTTAGGCATTCAACTCTTGATTTCAGCTCAGGTCATGATCTTGGGGTCCTGAGATCGAGCCTCACATTGGGCTCCATGCTCAGCTGAGAGTCTACTTGAGATTCTCTCTCCCTCTCTTTCTCCTCCCACTCAGCCACCACCCCCACCCCCACTCTCTCAAATAAATAAATCTTTAAAAAATAATCAGTAAATGTCTCTTACTGATTGTTAGAGCAAGGAAGAAGAGTGGTGGTTGGAGAACTAGGGGAGAGGCATATTTAGCTTACTTTCAAAGAGATGTTACGTGTAGGGGAACTTAGAGCATGTGAGAATCCTAGGGCCATTAAGATACCTAAGATGATGGTATTGAGAAGGAGGGCAGGCGGGAGGAAGGAAGAGGGAGAAAGATAGGGGAAGGGAGGGAAGTGGGGAGAGACACAGATGTGGAGAGGCTTGGGTGAAAAGGGGTCCTGACATTAACTATGATCTCTTTAGTTGAAAGAAGTTGCTAGTCTCCAAGGTGACCCTCCGGGAAAGGGAAAAGGGAGATTAAATCCCTACCCTTATTTTCTTCCCTTCCTTTATCCTCTTGCTCATGTTCTCCACTCCAATGAAACTGAAGTCAGAAAGTTAGGGATCTTTCTCTGACATCCACACTGAGCTGAAGGAGAAGAGTGGATTGGGGAGTTGGGGGGGCGGGTGGATAGAAGATCTAGTAAAACAGAGAAACATAGGAATGCCCCAGATGGACTGATGCTCTTTTCTTTATGCATGCATAGAGAATTTTCTCCATTCAAGGAAAATCAAAAGGACCAGTCAGCTATCTAGACAACGGGAACAAAGAATTAGATCTGTAAGACTAGAAATATGTTCATGACCATGAAAAATGTAAATGTATTTCAATTCATAATATTAGAAAAGTTCAAGGAAGTGAACACACTATGATAGAGTGTAAAATATGTGATAGAAACTCTACAATATTAATGATATGTAGAATAAAAGTATGATACTAGATTGTAGAAAATAACATGATGTCAGAGTTTTTAAGTTCATGTTTTGTTTTGTTTTGTTAAATTTATCCTGAAAAAATGGAAAGCAGAGAAGCTTGGAGATTTACCAGCCAGCACTGAGTCCTTCACAGTCAACAATTGGCTTTTAAACTTGTAAAATATTCAGAGCATGTGTTTTTCTTTGCTTGTTAGTTTTCCCACACTACAGATTTTCTAGATTTTGCTAAGTTAATCCAAGTGCCTGGCTCATTTCTCCCTCAGCATCCTTATGTATTTCCTCTGAGGATCAAATTCCCTTTCTAAATTAGTACACATTTTTCTTGAAGGAATGGCCAAATAAAAAAAGAATAAACACAGGCCAACATTTCTTAGTGTTTTTTAAGCAAACATTTCTAGTATTATTCATTGCAGTTTGTTCACTTAAAAATCATGACAGAGCTGTACTAAAGAATTGATACAAATCACAGTTAATTTTTTTGTGTATGGTAAGAGCACTTAATAAAAGATCTATCTTGGGCAGCCCGGGTGGCTCAGCGGTTTAGTGCCACCTTCCGCCCAGGGTGTGATCCTGGAGACCCTGGATTTAGTTCCACGTCAGGCTCCCTGCCTGGAGCCTGCTTCTCCCTCTGCCTGTGTCTCTGCCTCTCTCTGTCTCTGTCTCTCATGAATAAATAAATAAAATATTTATTAAAAAAAGATCTATCCATCTATTGAATTTTTAAGTATACAATACAGTGTTGTTACCTATAGGCACTATGTGCTACAGAAGATCTCTAGGACTTGCTTATTCATCCTACATAATGGAAACTTTGTATCCATTGACTAATGCATCTATATATTCCCTGCCTCCTTGTCCCTGGAGATTACCATTATACTTTTTGTTTCTAGTAGTAATAATAATAATAATAATAATAATAATAACAACAACAACAACAACCAATAAGGAGGGAGGAAACCTCTGGAGGTGACAAATATATTTATGATATAGATTGTGGTGATGGTTCCATGGTGTACACTATTTCCAAACTCATCAAGTTATACACATTAGGTATCTACAACTTTTTGTATGGCAATCATACCTCAATAAAGTGGTATAAAAATCAAAGCTGTGTCAAGTTTGAGTTTTAAAACTCTTAAAGTTATTAATTTGTTTTGTTTTGTTTTGTTTTTTTGATAATGGAGATATTTCGCTTGGGGCTGTTTAGGGACAAATGGGAAACAGAGGAAAAAAGAGGTAAAATCTTTCAAAGGAGATTAACTGTTTTCCCCACTTCCAGCTGTTGTTTACCTAGAGAAGTACAAGTAGATAGGAAAACCTAGATTGTAGAGGGCAAGGAGAAGTGGGGAAGTGGAGTGTGGATACAGAACCCCAGGGAAGTCTACTGAGTCTTTACTAGCCATTGACTCACTTAGCATATGGAAGAATAGAGCCCTTAAGGAGATATGGGTAAGGATCATGGATTCTGGACCACAGGAAGATGAATAGAAAGGAGAGGTGACCTTCAAGGGGCTTTTATTTTTGAAGTGGCCAGTGAAACTGCCCTATGGGGGATGGCTCTCTTGAGGTCCACGTGTGCTTTTTTGGGTATGGTTTAGAAGTATAAAAGGATTTTTAGAAGCATTAATGTCTGTCCTAAGTACATGCTAATTTCTCTGGGCAGCCTTAGTCCTCCATGTATGTTTAACATTGCTTTAATGAAGGATCAATTATAGGATATGCTTATATATACGGAGCTGCATTACGCAGACCCAGGAATACACTGAGTCAGTAGAGAATGTTAGACAACATTATTATTAAACTGGTCAGATGGCTTTGATTTGTTTTCCTTCTAATCAATAATGATATAAAAAATGGAAAATATATTTTCTTGGTGATGGTGGGTGGAGGAAGAGCAAATGTTCACACTGTCAAGATTAAATGTAAACCCTATCTCTAAGAGGGTCCTGTTATAAATGCCTTAAATATTTGTCTCAAACCAATAACTATACAATCATAGCACAACTCTAAATAAGAACTTTACATTTATTATAAAATCACCAATTTTATAGGGAACTTAAAAATAAGTAAAATTTGTCATTCTTCATTCAATTATTTATCATGCCCAAACTATTTGCCAAGAGAATTTTGGGTCTTGTTGATATAGAAGTGAACAAGTAAATTCTCAGCTTCATGGAACTTATCATTTACTGCTTAGTAAGCCAACCAGTGCAAAAGCACACTGTCCTTGTCTCCTTTGGGGAACATATACATTTAAGGGTGCTCAATATGGGGCACCTGAGTGGCCCAATCCATTAAGCATCTGCCTTCAGCTCAGGTCATGATCCCAGGGTCCTGAGATCGAGTTCCATTCCACATCAGGCTCCCAGCTCCACAGGGAACCTGCTTCTCCCTGCCTCTGCCTCCTTCTCTCTTTCTCTCTCTCTGTATCTCATGAATAAATACAATCTTAAAAAAAAAGGGTGTCCAATATGAATGGCACATAAACCTGAGGTCAGTCTTTTATTGTCCAAATAGCAGAAGAGCCTCCTGCTGGAGAGTCTGCATTTGTTTCTAGTTAAGATTGGATGTGTTTTTGTTGTTCTCACACATCTCTTTGGAAATCTCTTCATTTTAGCCTGGAATCTATCCTGTATCACCATATTAATTTAAGTATCAAATGTAATTCCATAAAAAGCTTCAAGGACAGATCCTGTGGGAGCTGTTACATCTTTAACTTTTCTAAATAACAAAAAAAAAATCATAAAGCCTTTCAAAATCATTAAGAAATAAACTAAAATGGTGATTTGATAGGGAGTTTGTGGTTGTCATTTTTGGTTTAGGGACCTGCCTTAGTTAATCCATTATGAAATAGCTCCAAATTAATAGGGGCCTTCTTACATCGTTCACTTTGTTTTTGATGTTACCGAGTCCATAATAACAAATAAATGAATTTATCATACCCTTGGGGATGCCCTTGGCATTTTTGGAATGCTAGTAAAACCTCCAGCCAGGTGACAGAAATGAGGTGAGGATGCTGTATTCTTATTAACAATGAACACATTCTTAAAACGAAAACTTTGATTTTACATCATCCAGTCCTATCAGACCTTCTGACCCTTCCCAAGTTTGTTCTTAGAAACTTCCTTGATTAGTAGAACTTAGCACTTTGGAAAAAGAAATCCTAAGCAGGAGGTCTCTGGTGGCATTCCAAGTCAAGAGTATTTATCACCAGTAATTTCTATTTTTATAAATGTCTGAAATCTTGTGAGTTTACAAGAAAGAGTTGTCTATTTATGATAATGAGGTCCTCATGTTCTCCCACGACAAGAGCAGGCACAAGAATCAGAATTTATCTTTTCACTCTCTATATTTACTTTGAGAACAGTGCCTCTCCCAGTACTGATTTATGTCTGTGTCAAAATGATTTCTGTTAAATATTTACATGTTATGTACACAGAAGCTTCAATTTTCAGAGTACTGGGGTAATTCATTAAAATAAAGATATATTGGTATTTTTATAATGCAAAATTCCATTAATCCACATTAGTTAAAACAAAAACAAAAACCAGAATGAATTTAGATACATCGATTTCAGGAAATGTTTAAAGAAAACCAGCCTTAAAAAAAAAGAAAAGAAAACCAGCCTTATGATTTTAATATGCCTAATTTACATAGAAGGAATACAATTATTAGGGATCAAAGCCTTGAGATGATGTAGCTTAATAGGTAAGGTGATCTACAGTTAATATCTATCTGGAGTATACAAATAATTCTAGAAAAATTCTAAAATAATGTGCTGTTAGCATTTCACATCCTGCTTTGAAAATATATGTTCTCTAATACTCAAAAATATATTTTATCATAGCTTTGAGCTTTTTGGGTTTCTTTTAAGATTTTATTTATTTGACAGAGAGAGGGAGAGAGAGTACAAGCAGGCGGAGTGGCAGGCAGAGGGAGAAGGACAAGCAGGCTTATGCTGAAAAAGGATCCCAATGTAGGGCTTGATCCCCAGATTCTGGGATCATGACCTGAGCCCAAGGCAGACGCTTAACTGACTGAGCCTCCCAGGTGCCCCAGTTGCAGCTTCGAGCTTCAGCTCATGTTATCCCAGGATATTATGCATTCTAAAATGTGTAATCTTAAGATTTTTCACAATAAGAAGTCATTGATTTTCAAATGGATGATATTTTCAAATGTTCACACCTATTGCTTGAGACTCTTAATATTTCATACAAAACTCTATTTATTTGCTTGGATTCCTTGGATGGCTTCATGAACTCAAACATGTCAGACATGTAGTACTACATTATGTTAATATAAACTCAAGGTTGTATTTATAGTCAATGTGAACTTGCACAGCAGTTTATACAAAACTGTATAGTAGAAAAAAAAAAGACGGCATAGGCTTTAGGTAAGTATTTTGATAGGAAGAGATGATGCAGCTCCATTTCCATTGTATGTAAAATTCTAGAAATGTCCTTGAATCAGCATATCCACAAACCCCGGTCCCCCTAAATAAAATTCATGGTTCACTACTCACTTCTAGCCCCAAATTTTTTTCAGTACTTCTTAGGGGCTGATTGCAATAATGGCCTCAATTTTTCACCTCTCTCTGTAGCCATACCCTCTGTCAGGTTACTTTGCAATTCTTCCCACTAAAGTGTCAAAAAAGACTTTTCTAGTCTGTTATTCTGAGTTTGACTGTGTCACTTGCTTTGTCTAATAGTGTTTAGGTCGAAGTGGCAGCAAGTCTGTTCTGAACCCAGGCCTACAAACCTATAGTACTTCTACTTGATCTTCAGCATCTCTGCATCACCATGGGGCCATGTCTGAGCTAGTCTGCTGGGGGATGAGAGGTGCCCAGTCACGTCAGCTGAGGTCGGTCTGGGTAAGCAGATTGGCCGGACCACCCCAGACACAAAAGCAAGCCCAGCCTTCATACACAGAGCTACCCAGAGACACCCAGCTGATTCCAGCCAATCAACAATAACAATAGATGCTTCTTGCTATGTGCCATTGAGATTTTGCATTTTATTGTTAAACAGCAAAAATGAACTAATACAACTACATATGTATTAGTAGTTTGGAATTAGTTTGGAAGCAGGAAGGTTTACGCAGTAGTTTTTCAAAACAGAGGCTTTCCAGTGCCTACGTCAGAATTGTTTTAGTGTCTTGTTAGAATGCAGATGGCTAAGTCACATCTCAGACCCACTGAATCAGAATCTTTGGGGGAAGGTACGTGAAAATGGACATAGAACCGAGTAATTATTATAGACATTAAAATTTGAAAATTCCTAATCATTAGACTGGAAATCTGGAGATGTTTTTTTTCCCCCTAGGAGGTGGTAGCAGAAAATTTCCCAAGAGAAGTATCAATGAGACATTTTTTTGGAGATCTCATAAATTGTCCTTTTTGCTAGATTTCCATAAGCAGAAAAAGCATAAGAGTCACAGAGAAGAAAAACCACATCTAGATTTTCATGGTCTTGTGTGTTTTATATTCTGTAAATAGAGGGTTCTAAAATCATGTTGTATTCTTAAAACCATATACAGATTTACTGGCAGAAGGACAGAAGCCAGATGAATGAAGTCCTGGGCTAAAATACTCAGGGATCTCAATTTCTAGATTTCTAGACACCTTTATATCATAAGAAATTTATTTCCAGTATTTCTTTCCCCCTGCATACTAAAAATGTGGGAAGTCTTACATTGTGTAACTGCACATATAACTCCAACATAGTTTTACATACATTATTTTTTTTTCCTTTTTCTTCTGGGAGTCATAAAAACCATTTAAAATGGCTGGCACTGAATGTTCCTCTGCCAGATATGGACACCATAAAAACTCCCATTTTAGACTATGGGTTATTTAATGATCTAGATGCAATTGTTGAAATAACATACATTATTACTTTTTTATATCCTGTGCTATTAGCAAAACCATTTCCATCCCTTTAGTTTTCCGATGAACTGATTTTCCTGTGATTATTAAAATATGAATGCAGATAAGTGACCACTGTTTGAGCTTCACACATTTTCAGCATAGTTTTGGATTCTGGGCTGCAGAGATCAGACAAATGCTACTTATGAGCTCATAAAGGCCACATTTGATCCCTTTTTAGTGCAGCTGGTGATCCACCAGGAGAGGTATCTACAAACTTTTTCCATAAAGGGCCTGATAGTAAATATGGCAGGTTTGCAGATTATAGTGTCTGTCTTTACTATTCAACTCACCCATTGTGGCACAAAAACAGTCCTACAGGAGGTTGAGGCTATATTCTAATAAAGCTATTTACAGAAATAGGTGGTGGGCTAGATTTTTTCATGGTCCATAGTTTTTGACCATCATTCTAAGCTGAAAGATTCATTTATAGATGGCTTCTGTTGTCTCCTGCTCATGAGGATTGCAGCTTTTTCTAATTGTTAGTGTAACTAATTTAATGTCGTGAAATTGGTTTTTATCTTGATATACTCTAACTATATTTTGCTGGGGTGGGGACAAGTATTGAAAGCCACACATAATTAGCATAGAAAATTAACTGTCTATCCTGGAAATGCCTGTCCGATGTGTGGCTGGGGCCTGGGGAAAACTGTGAATGTTTGGAGAGCGACAATGTGTTTTAATAAGCACCTTTCCATTAAAAATGGGCAGATATCCAATTTAAAAATGGTTTAAGGAGAAAAAAGGACCTTTATTGGCTCACATAACTGAAGAGTCCAGAAATAGATTTTCAGATATAGCAAGATTCGAATGATGAAACAGTATCTTTAGAAATATCTCTCCATCTCTCAACTACATTTTTCTGTTTGTGTTCTTTCATATGTAGATATAATTTCCATGATTTCAAAAATACTCTCCAACATACCTGTGCTTATATCCTACTTCCTTGGTAATCTCAGTAAACACATGGATCTTCTCTCCCTATTTCAGCAAAAGTTGTAGGAATGATGCTTGTTTTTCTAACTTCTGTCAAAGGCTCATTCCTTATACCTGAGAGCTAAGAGGATGGGATAAACTCTTTGTCCAGGTGTACAACACCTTCCTATACTTTGAATATAGGATAGGTTTGGTCCCAACAAATCTGTATGGACTGAAACTGAGCCTGGATGAGGTGGTCCCAACATATATGTATGGACTTAAACTGAGGTGGATGAGGTTAACGAAGGGAAAATCAAGCTATTACCAGAAATTGATGAAATATGTAATAGGTGAGAAAAAAACAACAGATGTCAACCATATACCAAAACTTAAAAATTTATTTTTCATAATTTCCAATAAACTTTAGGTGAATATATATTCAGCAACTCATATATGACTCCTTCAAGGTTAGGAGATAGGGAAAACAACAAAAATTTGTATAAAGTTGAGTTTCATCCCTAGAGATACTATCAATATAAAATTGGATTCAGTTAAAAATTGACTCAATGTTTCTACCTTCAAAAAAATACTCATCAACTGGGGCACCTGGGTGGCTCAGTCAGTTGAGTATCCAACTCAGGATTTCAACCCAGGCCATGATTTCAGGATCATGGAATTGAGCCCTATATCAGGCTCCACACTCAGCAAGGAGTCATCTTGAGATTCTTTCTGTCCCTCTGCCCCTCTTCTTTCTCTCTCTAAAGTAAATAAATAAACCTTTAAAAAATGTTTATTAGTCTAAATGTGAAGCTGGAAGCCATTAAAATCCTAGAGAAGAACACAGGCAGTAACCTCTTTTTCATAGGCATGGCAACTTCTTAATAGGTATATCTCCCAAGGCAAGGGAAGCAAAAGCAAAAATAAACTTTTGGGACTACATCAAAATAAAAAGCTTCTGCACAGGAAAGGAAACAATCAACAAAACTAAAAGGCAACCTACTGAATAGGAGAAGATATTTGCAAATGACATATCTGATGAAGAGTTAGTATCCAAACTACATGAAGAACTTATCAAACTCAACACCCAAGAAATAATCCAATTAAAAAATAGGCAGTAGGCATGAATAGACATTTTGAAGGCCAACAGACACATGAAAAGATGCTCAACGTCACTCATCAACAGGGAAATGCAAACCAACACTACAATGAAGTATCACCTCACATCAGTCAGAAGGACTAAAATTAACAACACAGGAAACAACATGTGTTGGTGAGGATGTAGAGAAAAGGGAATCCTCTTTCACTGGAGGTGGGGATGCAAACTGGTCCAATCACTCTGGAAAACAGTATAGAGGTTCCTCAAAAAGTTAAAAATAGAACTACCCTACTATCCAGCAATCAAACTACTAGGTATTTACCCAAAGGATACAAAAGTACTAATTTGAAGAGATATTTGTACCTCAATGTTTGTAGAAGCATTTCAACAATAGCCAAATTATTGAAAGAGTCTAAGTATCTACTGAATGATGAATAAAGAAGATGTGGTATGTATATACAGTGGAATATTACTCAGCCATAAAAAAGAATGAAATTTTGCCATTTGTAGTGATGTAGATAGATGGAGCTCGAGAGTATTATGCTAAGCAAAATATGTTAGAGAAAGACAAATACCACATGATTTTACTCATGTGCAGCATTTAAGAAACAAAACAGGGCAGCCCGGGTGGCTCAGCAGTTTAGCTCTGCCTTCAGCCCAGGTTGTGATCCTGGAGACCCGGGATCAAGTCCCACGTCTGGCTCCCTACATGGAGCCTGCTTCTCCCTCTGCCTGTGTCTCTGCCTCTCTCTCTTGTGCTGTGTTGCTCATGAATAAATACATTTTTAAAAATGTTTTAAAAAGAAACAAAACAAATGAACATAGTGGGTGGGGAAAAGAAGGAGAGGAAAATCAAAAAACAGACTCTTACCTCAGAGAATAAATTGTTGGTTACCAAAGAGGTGGTGTTTGGGGAGATGGGTTAAGGTGATGGGGATTAAGAAGGGCACTTGTGATAAGCACCGAGTGTTGTATAAGTGACTAAATTCTTCACCTGAAACTAATATTACACTCTATGTTACTGATATTTAAATAAAAACTTGGAAAGAAAAAAAGATAAAGGTATTGGTAAACATAAAAATATTGCTTATCAAATACCTTAGAGCAATTGCTGCTTTTAAGGACACTGAGTAAAAATAATCTATTTGAACACAAAACTATCCCAATGAATGCTCTGAATTTGTAATATGAACATAAAATACAACAGTTTATAGCACAAAAATATCAATTTTAATGAAAATAAAATAAGGATGCATTTAAGAATTAGATTTAAATTTGTTTCGGTGGTTACACATTCCAGATGTTTACATTTATTACTTGCTTGCTAATAAATACAGATTTAAAATTTACTGACCAATTTGTTCCTTTCATTTTGTTCTATATTTATGGTTATGTGTGCCAAACTTGCCTTCCTAGAATACTATGTAATTCTTTTATTCCAGAAGGAAATAACATCCACCAGATGGTACAAGTACACACGCATAAAGCCCAGATGTCAATATTTTCAAAACTTCATTTTTAGTGAGTGGAGATGAACACACACATGTATTACATAATGGTTGGCATTCAACATTATTCAAATTCTAGGGAAAAGCTGAGAATGTTCTCCACTATTACACTTGTTGCTCATTTAAAATCATAGAAAATTAGATAGGATAGGATATAGGTAAAATCTTTTTGCCTGAAGTGTATTAAGGAAATTGTAAATCTTGAATTGAGGCACAAAAAGTCATCTGCAAAAGTGAAACATTAATAAGACATTATTTAACAGAAACATATGTGGAAAGATTTAGGAGCCTCTCAACATGAGACTTCATATGATGCCACTTGAAAAAATAAAAGTTAATGTGATGACGAGTAAAATAAATTCAGGAGATGACAGTCTTGTTCCAGTATGCCCTAGTGTGAAAACACATGGGGAATTTTGTGAAGTTCTAGGCAATAAGCACTACATGGAAAAATGATAAACAGGAATTCATCCAGAAAATAGCAGCTGCATCATATGGGGAATGCTTATTACAATTGGGAATATTTAAGTAGGGGCAAAGAGGACTTAGAAGAAGCAGAGCATTGTCACAAGCCTGCCATATGGACGAATCTGCGAAGATAATAAGGGTCAAATTTCCCATTAACATAAATGGAAACATCCTAACATTAATGTTGATTCAAAATGGGACACTTTTTACTGGAAATTTATAAGTTTCCTGCACTAGGGATGATCATGAAGACCTGAAACTCCAAGTGCAAATAGGTATTCTCACAATATTTGGGAACGGATAAGTGCAGATAGGGAAGGCTATTTAAATTTATTAAGCACCTGCTCTATTTCTACCTAGGAAAAGAGTTGTATGATTTCTTCAAATAATGCTTTCCACAGCAAGTATAATTTTTCATTTTCATTTTGCTGATTAGACAAAGCAAACTCATCAAAGGTCACAAAATAAGTGGAGACCCAGAATTCCTCCAAAGATCTTTCTGGCTCCAAAACTATGCATACTCTGTCTATGATCTTTTGGTTAATATAGGTAATATAGGGGTGTATGCTGATTAGATGCAGATACACAGCATGTCACAAAATGTTAGATATGTGTAAATAAAGACAACACTACCAATCATGAAGCTTTCTTCTGCTGGGAGGCTGCCAAAAGCTAGTTTAATTTAGATAGTGCTAAGGGCTATAAAGAAAATGTAAATGTAGAATGGTAAATGGAGGAAACCTTCACATAAGGTGGTCAGGTAAGGCCTCCTTGAAGAAGTGAGATATAATGAGACCTAAAAGATGAGAAGGAGCCAGGTATGCAGACAACTGAAAGGAATGAGTTCCAGGTTGAAATAACAGGAATGAGCTTAGCATTTTGAGAGACATGCAAACAAAACAAAACACCACAACCCATCCTCAAACAAAACAAAACAAAAATCAAAAACCTCTATTATCAGAACTTAGTGAATAAGAGAGATAATCCATGAAATGAAGTCAGAGAGAAAGGGGAGACAATAGACCTCCTGGTCTATGCTAAGTTATCTAGATACTATTTTGTCCACTCCAAAGCCTAACATGATCTGGGTGAAGTGTTAAAGGTTGTTTACTACTAAATGGGGAGGATATTTTCAAGATTGATAAAGGTAGAAGCAAAGAGATCACTAAGAAAAAGATTTCAGAAGAATGAGAAAGTAAGAGAGATTAACGATTAATGGAAATGGAGTTAATTGGATAGTTTCCACCTAATAAAAATCATCTTTATTGAAGTATAAATTACATGCAATGAAATGCACACATTTGAAGTTCCATGTGTTTTGACACATGTATGTACTCTCAGCTATGTTTTTGAGGGAGCACAATTAGGAAATAAGAAATCTCCTGGGTAATAAAAATACAATTAGCAAGATAAAAATGAAGTCTTTGGAAATAAATTGTGGTACATCCAGAGTGTAAGACAAAGACTAGAAATATTGCCAGCCAGCATCACTATAATCTAAAATTATTTTTAAAAATTTAAAAATTTAAAATTTAAAAACTGACAAATACAAGTGATATAAAATAGTGTCCTATACTTATAATTTTTTTATTTATGATAGTCACACACAGAGAGAGAGAGAGAGAGAGAGAGAGGCAGAGACACAGGCAGAGGGAGAAGCAGGCTCCATGCACCAGGAGCCCGAAGTGGGACTCAATCCTGGGTCTCCAGGATCGCGCCCTGGGCCAAAGGCAGGCGCCAAACCGCTGCACCACCCAGGGATCCCCTATACTTATAATTTTGTAAGGGAAAATGCAGATAATTTTGAAAGAAACAAAACTCAGACAATATCAGTCTCATGCGTAATATAGACTATTAACTGACAATGCAACAGTGCCTAAAATTCTGAGAAAATTATTTCCAGCCTAGAATTCTATACCCAGACAAACTACTAATCAAATATGAGAGTGAAATAAAGTCACTTTTAGATATGAGTAATCTCAGTAAATTTACTTTATACTATCTCCTTCGAGTTTTGGAGAATGACCTGTAGCTAAACATGAAAGATACGGAATTCAGGAAGTAATAAGCCCAAAGTAATGGGACTCCTAGATGGTAGTTAGGTCGTTGGTCCAGCAAGCAAGAACAAGAGAGGTTAATGAAATAATCTGAGAATCACCTCTCTGAGAAAAAAACTGTGATCTAAATTGTGATGGAAATTTTAGAAAAACTTGAGAATGTAATTAAGGTTAAGTGGCAATCTGGAAAATTTTTGTTGTTCAACTCCACTAATTGATCCATTTCAGTGATTAACTGGACACAATAGACCATGAATATTTCAACTCTGATGATATAAAGAAAGTAAATGCATAGCTGACATCAGATGTGGAAGGGGCAGGGGTAGAAGCATAGGAGTGATGTTCTATCAGGTGAGGCATGAAGTGGTGCTGTGATTAATGGATCAATAATAGGTGGTTCAAGCTGATTACTTAAACTTCAACAGTAATCAGGGAAGCATCTGTAAGCAATGAAGTCACGATGAAGGAAAGAGCAGAAAAATGTAGCTCATATGAGCTAAACTCTCCCATCTCCTATCAGAAAGTCAATAAACAATGTCTCCAGTCAATAAATTAAGAGCATCAATAAGAACAATGATTCAGAAATGAAGAGAACTACTAGAATTCAGAACAACAAAGAGTTTTTGGCTCTGAAAGCCAAGAGGGAAATAGTGATTAGGCAGATAATTGTTTTCATCCTAAGGTTTTCAGAAATATTTACATTTTTAAAGCTCATGTATATTTCATATATTTCTTGGATAAACATTTTTTTCATTAAAGTCTATTATTGCTAATTAGTAATATAATTTCTGAAAAATAAGGTATGTTGAAAAACTTCTAATTGTCATGAATTGTTTTTCCTAACATCTCTAACATGTCTGTCCAATAACTTCTCAGTAGTATTAAAAAATATCAATGTGATATTTTTAATATATTTTTAATATCACATATTTTAATTATATGATAAAACATATATTTGTATCCAAATAGACAGAAATTTTCTATTACCTTTGGTGAAAAAAAAGTAATGGATTCAGAATTTATAAAAGAAAAACACTGTGATAATTTTCTGGAGTGAGTTTCAGTTGATAATTATTTATCTTATTTGTATGTTCTTTCTCATTGCCAGGCAATGGAGATATTTATACAGTTACATCACAGATTTTTATTATTATGTGCTGGATACTTTGATAATAAAATGAGAACTCATCTTGCTCACTAAACTCAATTCAGAACAATTTTAATAAAAAAAAATTGGAAGAATTTTGGATGCAACAAGCCAAGCACTAATAAAAATCACATGTACTATAAATTGCACAAGATCTGAATATAATCTGTTCTTTGTTAACATCAAATAATTATTCAGTAGCATGAGGTTTCAATTCACCATATATTAGAAATACTCAATAGTTGGTAGTGATAAATCACATAGCAATAATTTATATTATTAAGAGTAATAATCAATGAAGTTTGATGTGTTGCATTTTCTTGATGTCAGATTATCCATTAACCTCTGAATGATTTTTAATTGAAATAACTTGTATAAATTCAAAAAAATATGATCTTATTTGTAGCTGTATGTCCATATGGTTGGCAATCTTTATATTCTGGAGCACAAAATGGATTGCACAAAATGGATTGTCCTGTTCTTATTTCTTAACTAATAATAACTTCTACGGCATGTGACTGTTGAAGCATGAACTTGAAAGCAATCCAAGAGGTTTTACATCTCTGACGGACCAAGGAAAGGAACAGGCAAATTCTGATCAGAGATATTTACTTTTTTAAAAAAATGTAAATTTTTATTAAACTTCTATTTTTATCTAATTTCTAGACATTTAAAACATGCTCTCAAATCAGGATGCAGTTGGAAATTAATTTTGGTTAAGTTGCCTTGGGAAAGCATTATGAAATTGATACTTCAGGTTGATTCCCTCTATTGTGACTTCCTTGTTTTTTCTCTGACCTGTGACCCAATTACTGTTTTTTTATCTCTATATATAAAACTCGTATTATTCAAATCTCAACTAATCTTCTTAGTGATTAACTATGAAGTACTTACCACCATGCACTTACTCAAGGGTACTTTCTGACTAAGTTATTCTTTCGATTTGTTTTAGCATTTTAATACAACATACTTCCATTGCATAGAAGATAATTGTATATGACCCCAAAATTTGTGAAAGTCACAAAAATACCAAATGGTTGGGATATGGGGAAAGGAATGTTTGCTCCAGGAAACTGGCCTAGACTAACACTTACTATCTGTATTCTTGTTTCTCTTCAGTTAAGTTGCATCAAATTGCCATTTTTTTTTTTTTTGTCTTAGGGAGAAGCACAATCTAGAATAATATCAATTAGAGCCAATTACTGGGAAATATATTGCCTTTCTCACATAGCTACATACTAGTAACTTCCAAATTGTAAGACATGCAGAAGTAAAAAACATATTGAGAACTCAAAAAGAGGAGAGAATAAGACCATGTGCATAATTTGCTTAGATTATCAAATATGATAATGTGCTTACTTTCTGAACACCCTAGACAAGATCCTTAGAAGTTAACCCTTTGTTTGAAGATAAAGTTTTTTACTTCCTAAAATTTTTTTCTATGCATGACATGTGTGTTTGTAACTTAGAATTAGGATGGCTTGGCAAGTAAAGTAAGTACAGAGGGAGTTGCCTCCAAACCACTTAGAGTCAATTTTAAAAAATAGAACATAATCTTTAAAAGGTTAAACAATCACTCCTTATGGGACATTTATTTGCAGGCGTACTCTGAGACAACTGTTGGAATGAACTACATCCTTGCAGGAAATGCGTGCTCTGTGCCTTTGCCTAGGTCATGATGATCTGTAGTCAGGTAGCCTTCCCTATGGAATTGAAGCTGGCTACCAACCCCTGTATACTTATTACTTTAGGTGTACACTTAAGAATTTCTTATTATGCCTCATTACTCTTAAAATCTCTTTTCCATTTGGAATTAATTCTTTTGAAATTTCCTTTAATAAATTATTTTTGCAACACTGTTAGACATAGGAAGTTCCTGTGAAACCACTCCAATATATCCAAGCCACTCTAAAATGCTGGCCAAGATGTACTATGGCATGACCCATTCCACCAGATAATAGATTTGGATTACAATCAGGAAGGTATGAGGTATAGGAAATAATTAACATCTCAACCAGTTAAAAAGCCATGATTAATGATGTTATTTGAACACAGAAAGGCTGACTGTATTTCTCTAGTTAGCCAAATGACTGAATCTTATTAGGTGAAACATACAACTTCTACTTGAAAAGTGAAAAAAAGAAAAAGCAAACAAATGAAACAGTCGACCAATCAAATCCTTTAATCTCCAAAATGCCAGGTAACTTCCACGTCTTTTTTTTTTTTTCAACACATTATTGGTCAGATTATTTTTGGTAGAGTAGAAAATAGGTTTTAATAGAGAAGTGGGGATTTTTCAACTCCTGGCAGTTCTTTTCTTTGTTTTTTAATTGCAAAAATTAAATCATATCACAAAAAACTCAATTATTCATAATGCCAGAAATCTAACAAGGCTATTCCAATTTTGTGTATTCCTTTCTTATCTTTGGCAGGAACATTTAATGGGCACAGAAACATGGCTTACATCCTTTTCAGCCTGATAGGACAAAGGGGGTTTGAAAGGGAAATCAAGAAAAAAAAAAAAGAGTAAAAGGTTTACTGTTTCCAGCAGGGCAATCTTCCCAAAAGTAATTCCTTCTGGCCCCAAATCAAAGGGACTAGATAAGCAATTCCTCCCACTATCCTGGGAAAAGTGCAGAGCAGACTGATTTTGCAATCCACTCAAAAAGGACTGTGGGAATTATGAGATATGAAACGTGGTCAAGATGGGGTCTGTGAAAGGGTATTCATTCACTCACTCGTGCAAACCTTTACTGAGAACCTACTATGTGCCATACTATGTACTATGCACTGGGAAGGCAAAGATAAATAAAATACAGTTTCTGACTTTGCAAAGTTCACGGTCAGTTGGAAGGCACTGATGTGCAAAGAGGTTAAATAACAATATACCATGGCAAGGTTGCAACAGAAGTATCAACAGAGTTTGGTTGGAGCAATGGGAATGGACAGCTCAATTTGATTATGGAATTCAGAAAATCTTCAAAGAAAAATTATAGCTGATTCCCGTAGAATGAATGGAGATGTAAGGTGACAGGTAAAATGATGAGGAGTAAGAGGAGCATCCCATGCTATTCAGTTAGATTAGTTCTTCGGTGGCAATTAGGCAAGAGTCACACTGAAAATCAGTAAGAGATATAAGAGCTACTATTTAATGTACGAGACACGGTTTACTGCTTTACATGCACTACTTCATTAATTTTCACCATTACTGTTTCAAATTAGATATTATTATTCCCATTTTACTAATAAAGAAACCAAACTTAGAAAGGTTCAGTAAGTGACCTGAAGTAAGCTTCAGGTCAAAATGGTTCCAATCCACTTTTGTCTGGTGTCCTATGATCAAGGAGGTCATTCACTTTGGCTATACAATCCACAGACTACCAGAAAAAAACCTAAAATCAGTCTTGGGGATCCAAAGAGAAATAGAATCTTAAAACGGATGTTCAGCTTTTACTGCAAAGAGCAAAAAGAAAACTGAACTAA
The DNA here is from genome assembly GCF_048418805.1 of Vulpes vulpes. Lineage (NCBI taxonomy): Eukaryota > Metazoa > Chordata > Mammalia > Carnivora > Canidae > Vulpes > Vulpes vulpes. Next base: position 41,408,783 of record NC_132786.1, read on the forward strand.
AAGCTTGGTAAGCCCAAGTGTTGTCAAATCAATGACTGAAAATTCATTGTGAAATTTCATGAGTGAACCATCCACAGCTGGTCAACGTGGACTCGGAGTGAGCATTCCATTTTAATTTCGTTGGTTAGGTAGGGAGAAAGTCTTTTAAGAGATAAATTATATAGACAGAGGTTACATATCTGTCACTTTAATTCAACAGGATTTTTGGGATCAGGGTCTACTGCAGATAGAAACCTTGTGACTACTATTATAATTTCAATTATATATCGCCATCTAGGGGTAATCTAGAGAATTGATCAACATTGCCAAGCCAAAGTCTAGATTCAGGGTAGGCATTTACAGTTATTATTTTAAAGGAAAATAAATTAAAAATATATTCCTTAAGTACATCATTGTACTTAATATACACCAGGTAAGTTGCCTGGAAGTATTGCTAAGGACTCTTTAAATTCAGTATTTAAGAAAGGGTTAAGGGGCACCTGGGTGGCTCAGTTGGTAAGGCATCAGACTCTTGATTGCCACTCAAGCCATGATCTTAAGTTGTGAGATCGAGCCCCAAGTGGGGCTCTGTGTTGGGTGTGGAATCTGCTTAAGATTCTCTCTCCCTTTTTCTCTGCCCTCCCCCTACCACCACAAACATACACACACACACACACACACACACTCTATCTCTATCTCTCTCTCTCAAAAAAAAGTTATTTTTAAAATATTCTGGCCACATATACATTTTAAATTTATTAAATTGTTTTTATTTTTTAAAAATAATATTCACTATTTGATTTGCGTTGTTTTCTCCTAAGATTAGCACTTCATATATCTAGGATGATCAAATTTGCATTTGTTAAGCAAGTATTTATAAGCCAATTTTCAATTATCTAGTTATTGGCTGTGTTCCAAAAATTATTTAAGTGGTTGTAGGAGCATACTTTTCTTTTGAAAGACAGCTATTCTTAATAGGAAGTCATAGGCCATTTTTTTTTACCATACTATTGTGTTGAAATGCTTAATATTTCTAGTGGAGAAAAATGAATGCAGTCTTGATGGTGGTTCACAAAGGCAGAGTTGGATGTAAAGTATGCACTGAATTGGAAATGGGTTTTTATTTAACATCAAATATAGTTTTGCACATTTTCAAAAACTTCTTTTCAGTTTTCATTTTTTTGAGGCTAAATTATATATATTTTCTTTCTTTATGTCTTAGTCCTCATTACCTATCTAGAACCTTGGACTACTTCACACTTCCTTCTCCTTCCACATTGGTAATCTTAAACCTGTCGGTGTTCTGCTTTCATTCCCTAACATTTCAACATGAATTGTGAAGACATATTCTCAAAAGAAGTAGGATGGTGCATGAGGACAGAGGACATATCCAAATCTTTAAGTGAGGATGATTGGTTGAATCTGAGTAGCTCCATTTCCTTCTCTCTGCCATGTTGCTAGTTGGCGAGCTCACAATATAAATTTTGACTTATTAATTCACTCAGTCATCATTGATTCATCCACTTATCCATCCATCCATCCACCCATTTACTCATACAACACTCATACATTCAGTATCGATTAAGTGCCAGACATTATGGTAAGTTGAGTACTAAATATGATAGCGGGGATTCATAAATCTTACCATCTACTATTACTAACCACTAAGGAAATCTCTTCCCCTTCGAGTGTTTCTCTAATATCTTCCTTGATCTTTCCTCCAATTAATCTTTTTTTCCCCCTTGAACATGTTAAAACATGAGCAGAGAACTTTGGTCTATTCAGAGACCCAGTCTAGGACCTTGAAGATTAGAATAGACTCCTTCTAGCAGGGATATGTGGGAAATATTGGGAATATGCCTTAATCTGCAATAATCTGTATGATTTCTTTTATTCACCTCAGTTTGTGGTCAAATATTGGGTTTCTTCAAGGACATGACTTCATTGTATTTCTAAATTCTCAGATGCTCATTTGATGTCCTTATTACATATCTGATTCAACATTGGATTTCCTGATATGAATATCTCTTTTAACAAGTAAAAGAACATCCAACTTAGTTTTTGTAATTCTTCAACTCTCATCACCTGACCTCCTGCTTTAGCAGTGATAGCGGAGATATCCTACAAAAATTGATGGGACTTCTTTGTTTTTTTTTTTTTTTTTAAGATCTTATTTATTCATGAAAGACATAGAGGGAGAAGCAGGCTCCCCTCCTAGGACCCTGGGATCATGACCTGAACCAAAGGCAGATGCTCAACCACGGAGTTATCCCCAGTTGATGGGATTTCTATCAGCCCCAGAATTGTCTGCAACTTGTCAGTCAGTTTTAGTTATTTGTTTCATGACAAAAGCAGATGTGACTCCCTTGCTAGCAGGCGTAAGACAGGAGAAAAGAATGGCATTTGATCCCTAAAGGGAGGAAAAAAGAATCCCTCAGGCAAAATCACAAAACTCTTAGATCCTCACCATCCCCAACTCTCTAGGGCAGGAAAGAGACGCAAGGGGTTCTGAGATGAAATGTAGGACACATAAGAAAGCTAAGATTTGATAGAGTAGAATGATTATGAACAGTGGCTCATGGAGGGTGTTAGTTATCTTGCAGGCAATGAATAGAACTTCGTGGAAGAAAAATATCTTTATAGCAGAAAAGTGAGGGAAGGGAGAAGTTGGAGTAAAGAAACAGCTTCATGAGAGTGTTCCAGTTTAGTGTGGTGCTTTCTTCTATCCAGCAATTCAGAGAAATGAGTCATTCCATCTTATGGCTCCCCCAGCCTTTCAGGTCTAAGGAGACCTTTGTTTTCTGGTTTAAGAAGAGGAAAAAACAGGACGGAGAAAACTCATCAGCTTCCTACAGGCCCTGCTCAGAAGAGACAAATGTCACTTTGACTTACATTCTATTGGTGAGTAGAGAAAATGTATAATGTGGGAGGAATATTAATGCCATTGTGAAGTATTTACAATGTTTTCTTCATGGTCTGAAAAGTGTTTCCTCATAACTCTTTATATTGAACCCACAGGATCAAATGTTTATTCTTCATAAATGTTCAGAAGGTATGATGCTTTTGGTTCTCTTGGTTACAAACATACTTTGATTTGGGAATTATTAAGCCATATAACTAAGCATTGCAAGCTAATCATTTATTATTTATATCATGTTTATGAATTTGAAATATACATGAAATAATAAGATTAAATTACTCTTCAGTTTAGAATCAGAGACATCTCAACTCAGAATAAAATTTTCAATGCCCTACATGATCCAGTCTTTTCCCGTATTTTCAATCTTTCTCCCTCTACTATCTCATTGATTCATCACATTAGCTTCTTTCCTGCCTTCAGTCCATTCAAGAGATTTGCTCTGTCAGGACTTTTGCTGCTCCTTATTCTTGTAATTCTCTTCCCTCAGATCTGAGCAAGCTTGTCTTTTTCTTAATATTTCGGTTTAAATCAAATATCACCCATTAAAGAAGCCTTCTTAGCCACTCTATACTATTTGGTTTCCACACTACCTTATTTTCTCTATTTACATATTTATTATCTGATCCCTGTTAGTGTATATATTGTTCTCTGTTCATTGGTATTTCTTAAGCATACAGAATATAGGTGTCCGGCTTATGGTAAGCACTCAATAGATGTTAGACTAAATATGAGATAGATTTTCCTAATATCCTAAATATTATATATATTTTTCCCTTGGTTTGATAATCAAAAGAAAAGGTTTCGGCTAAAAAGGTTTAAGCAAATTACTGTAATTTTTATCACAGAGAATAAAAAAGTTGTCATAAAATAGAGACAGGTTAGGCACATGTTAGCCTTAAGGATGTGTGTATGTGCTTTGGGGTTTCAAAAAAGTTTACATTAAGAACGAGTGCCACCTTGTGGTAAGTTTTATACCACGGACACTCCTGCCTTAGGAAGGTTTTACAAAAGTGTGCTAATGTATTTGCATTTTATGCCTTGCATATTTTTTAAATTTGTGAACACAAAATAAAGTGACATTCTATTAAAGATAGAGAAAACAACTACAGTCTTGGAATACTGGTCATAATTAGAATCCCTACATATTTCAGGGCAAGAAAAATCTATCCTGTGCCTCAGTTTGTATTCATTATTCTTTCCGGTTTAACTGATGGGAATGTAAGGCAGCCACACTGTAGCTCTATGCCTCATGTACTGTTTGGGAATGCTGGAATCCAAGTGGAAACATTAGAGAGAGAGGGGGTTGGAATAAAAAACAGATTGATAATCGACATGGAGTCTTTGCTCATTCCTTTTCTTTCCAAGATCAAGGAACATGGCACAAATTTCATATTAAACAATGATAAGCATCAAATTGCAAAGTGACTTTCTGTTTATTAAAGCAAGCTTCGAGATTTTTCTAAGATGCAACCAAGAATTAGTATTCAAATTTGGAATGATCTTGGGACAAGATAAGGCTGGAGAAACAAACAAGGGCCAGATCACACAGGCTTAGGGTTTTAATACCAAAATATATGGGTGTTGTGTATCAGCCAGACTAAGAGGAGCATTTGCACACCTGCTACATGATGATCTCATTTAGGACTTAAAATCACTGTATATTTGCAAAGTCTCAGTTTTGCAGGTGAGGAATAGGATTTAAGAGGATTAAATTGTTCACCTTCACTTCATAGTGGCAAACTCTGGTGAAGAACCCAGTTCTGTCTGCCCATTTTTAAGTGACATTAACTTAAAATATTAAATATATACCTGTCAAACATTGGATATACACACACACACCACATATCATCTACATAAAAACACTGAAGAATTAGAGCAGATACAGGGTGCCTGGGTGGTTCATTCAGTTGAGCACCCAACTCGATTCTGACTCAGGTCATGATCTTGGGTCTTGAAACTGAGGATCCAGTGGGGAGTCTGCTTGAGATTCTCTATCTTTCTTTCCCTTTGCCTCTCCCCCTGCTCATGCTTGGTCTCTCTCTCTCTCTCTCTCTCTCTCTCTCTCTCTCCCTCCCTCCCTCCCTTTCTCTCAAATAAATAAATAAATAAATCTTTAAAGAAAAGAATTATAGGGACACCTAGATGGCTCAGTGGTTGAGTATCTATCTGCCTTTGGCTCAGGTCATGATCTCAGGGTCCTGGGATCAAGTCTTGCATCAGGCTCCCCTAGGGGAGCCTGCTTCTCCCTCGGCCTATGTTTCTGCCTCTCTCTCTTTGTGCTCTCATGAATAAAATAAAATATATTTTTTAAAAAAATTAGAGGGATGCCTGTGTGGCTCAGCAGTTGAGCATCTGCCTTCAGCTCAGGGTGTGATCCTGCAGTCCCGGGATCAAGTCAGACATCTGGCTCCCTGCATGGAGCCTGCTTCTCCCTCTGCCTGCATCTCTGCTTCTCTCTGTGTCTCTCCTGAATAAGTAATTAAAATCTTAAAAAAGAAGAATCTCATTGAGCCCTGTTTCAGGACTAAGGCTTTGCAAAGCAGAAGAACTTCAGTTTTCTGGTCTGTATAATAAAGATAACTTTTGAGTTTCTGCCTCATAGGGTCTTTACAAGGATCAATTGGGATATTGCAAGTAGAAATGATTTGTCACTAATAATGAGCCATTAAAAACCACTACTACTTTCACTACAGGTGCTCAGATCCTTCAGCTGAGCCATTCCTTATTGTTAGGACCCCCTTCCAAGGTTTTTATTATATTTTTAAACGAGATTTATTTATTTATTTGAAGGAGGCAGTGGGGACAGAAGGAGAGAATATCCAAGTAGACTCCCACGGAGCCTGGAGCTCTATGCGGGGCTCCATCCCATATCCCAGAGATCAGGATTGAGCTGAGACCCAGTTGGATGCTTGACTGATTGAGCCACCGAGGCTCCCCTACAAGGCTTTTAAACTAACAAACGATTGAAGCACAGATTGTTATGCTACTGTGTTCAAAATTACCCTCAAATTATGAAAGAATAGCATTTGTGAAATTGGTTTTGTTTGTTTGTTTTGTTTTGTTTTGTTTTTTTGTTTTGTTTTTTGTTTTGTTTTGGAAAGGAGACAGTCCTTTGGCTGACTTCTAAGTAGTTTGGCATCCTGTTAGCCAAGTCCCATTTCCTAGCATGTTGTCAGGGCGCCATCTGCTGGAACTTCAGGAGGTTGGCACTAAAGACTTGAAGGGGACCAGAGATGTATAATTACGCTCTTATGAGTTACAAGGAAGTATCAGTTTGCTTTTGAAATAATGACTCATTTATATATCATCATTTTTGAAATAATGATTCATTTATATATCATGACATACCCATGCAGCAAGACACTATGTAGTATTTAAAGCAATGAAATAACTGAAATGATAGTTGTTTTAAGATTAGAAAATCTAAGAAACAAGATACAGAACATTATTATTGCATTACAGTTTGAGTTCCAATGCAAAAAGTGTATGTAAGTGCATATATTTGCATTATTAGAAGACATTATACATGTTGAGATTTTAACTCTTACCACTGTCTGTTTCGGAGCAAAAGGCTTAGTGGAAGTAAAGGTTTGTTATTTTAAAAATGTCTATATTGTTTGAATTTCTACCTTGTACTTTTATTACTTTTACTTTATTTTATTTTTAATAAAATAATTGGTGTTATATACATTGACTTGAGGTCATTTGCTTCACTTCTATATTTGCCCATATTTAAAAATTATGTTAGTAAATGTGTTTTTAAGGTATTATTAACTCCTTTCTTTATGCTCCTCTCACATTTTGTCTGTATTTATTTTATACTACTTATGTTAATTTGGCTCCAGCATAGTTACTATAACCACATATCCTACATTTTCCAAGAAAAAACTCATGATTTCAAATATGCTGTCCTTTTGTCCTCAACAATTTCTTGTGTAGTTTTTCGACTTGGACGCTTCTTTCTTGCAATTATAGTAGGTAGCTCATAGTCACAGGCTTTGCTACTAGCTACGTGACCTTGGAGAAAATTACTTAACATCTAGGCTTCAATTTCTTATTTGTATAATGAAGATAACATTATTGATCTTGTGTTTCTGAAGCTTATAGGTCAGGAAACACATATGAAGTACCCAGTATTCATAGTTATTAAGATCTTGTGCGTGTGATTGTTGTGTGTTATGTGTTGTGTGTTTCTGTCACTTTCCCTACTTTGAAGTTTCAGGGCTCAGGTCTTATTCGTCCTCAGCTCCTCAGAACTAGCAGCATACATTACATACTAATTATGCTAATAGAATAAACAATAAATAAATATAATATATAATTATTTTATTACTAATAATAAATTTTCACAATATTTTACTAATATATACTAAATACTAATGTATGGTACTAATATATGCTGGTAATAATAACTATGAATTAAATTCCTAAGAGGTTCAGAGAGAACTGCCTGAAAAATAAGATCTAAGTATCACGAGAAATTAGGATGTGAGGGTGACCCTTTTCAAATTTGAATTTTATACCCCACATATTTTTCCACATGAGTTATCTTTCAACTACAGGCTTTATTTGTTTACTTATGCATTTTTTATGAAATCACTGTTATAAGCCTTCCAACAGAGTGTGTATTATTAACTTCACCACCTAAAAATACAGCAGGTTGTTACATGCATGAATTTATATCTGAATGTAAAAAGTTCCACCAGTTTTAGAAGGTTATGGTGTAACCTAGCTTTATCTCCTACGTGCCCCACTGATAGGCTTTTTGTCACTATAGTTTACCTTGTATAATCTAGAATTTCATATATATGCCACTAGACAGCATGTACTTTCTTTTTTGTTTACGTTCTTTCGTTCAACATATTTATTTTTAAATCCATCTATGTTGTAACATATACTAGTTTGTTCCTTTTCTAAAATCCTGAGCAATAGTGTGCTGTGTGGGCATGCCACATGTTGCTCATCCCTTCACCTATAGATGGACTTTTGGGTGGTTTCCCATTTTTTTCTATGGTGTATCACAGCATTTGTAGATGATCATATTCGGATATTCTTTTTGTGTGTAACTAATAATCTTCTTTTGCTCCAATAGAAGCACACATTTACAAAAACACACATTTACAAATCAGAAAGGCAGAGTTAGCCTTCCTGATTTCATGCTATTACTTACCACCAGGTTAATCATCCTTAAAATGTTACTCTAACTTGCTTAAAACATCTTTGATGAATCTGCGTGACCTGGGTGTGACTCAACAACTTTTTAAGATAGTGGAGTATGTTTTCTTCTCTTTAATTTTTCTTCCCACCACTATTTGCCTCATATCCAGAAGGTAACTGAAATTTCCTGGGCTTTAGAAGATTTTATGTTGTGGGGCCAAAATGAAGTTTCTAGGAAGCTAAATACTACCAATAGCCAAGTCTTCAAAGCTTCTGCATACTGAGGCAGTTTTAGGGACAATCATTCCAGAAGGGATGGGTTGGATGCAAGTATTATTTGGGTGGAGATCTGAAATAGTTTGACTGATAGTAGGAGACCTTTCCTCAGCTTAGAAGTCACATGAGACTTCTATGGATTTTGTGAGTACCTAAGTACAACTTCCTGATCTCACGCAGTGTTTCATGACAATATTTCTAGTGTTGTTGCAAGATGTCGAAGACAATGAAGAGTAGGACCTGTGCCCTTAGAGCTACAATAGATTTCAAGGCCAAGGTTACCATTGAGGCATGTATGTGAAGCATACTATTGACAACTACTGAGAAAGGAATATATAAGTTATTTATTTTAATGTTTATAACTATTTACAAGACTTAAAGTAAAAGTTGGAATCCCCTAAACAATAGCTGACATTAAATTTTCTACTAGTCAGGCATCTGGGAAATTGAAGCAGGTTAAATTCCATTTTGAAAAATAAAGAGAAAGTGACATTTCTTTCCCACTTGTGTCATAGATTAAGTCAGACTCTCAGCATTCATAAAGTATGATTTAGGAATGTGTCTGGCTGCATATAACAGATAACTCAACCAAGGGAGGTTTAGACATAAGGGTGTGTTTTTCTCACATGATATCAAATTCAGAGGTCAGCTGCTGTTACTGGTTCAGCGGATCTCCAATGTCTACCCATCAAAATTAGCAGGATGGCTCTATCTTCATGTCAATGTTTTCAATATTATGGTCACAAGGTGGGTCACGATGGATACATATTGTCTGTGTTTGGAGCAAGAAGAAGAGGAAAAGGCGGCTGTGCCCCCTCCTTCTTCTCCTTTTTTAGGAAATCAGAGGCTGTTTTGGAAGCCTCCTGGTGATTTCTACTTATACCTCATTACCAAGAACTTGAATTCACCTGACCACCTCTAACCATGATTCTGGGAAGTAAGTGTGCATCTTTGATACTCCTCTACATTGGAAGTGAGCAAAGAATGAGAAGGTTGGGATTGGGTGTGGTTCAGCTAATCTACAGAATCTGCCAGACACTAAAATTCCAAAGTGCAATGCCAAACTAGTATTTAAGGTCCTCCATAGTCCAGCCTCATCTGATCTTCTATTTCATCCAACAGGATTCTTTACTCCAGTTGGGATCATTCATTGTTCTTCAGATGCTGCATGAGTATCCCTGCCTCTGCAGCATGTGTCTGATCCCCCTCCTTGACACCCTGTCTTACCCATTCTCACTTATGATTGATTCAAGTCCCACTTGCCTCATGAAACCTTCTCCCCTGGTCTCTGTCACATTGATTTTTAGATTTTTAAAAATGTATTGATAGGGTACCAGATTAAATAAGTGATATTTTCATAGCTTTTTAATTTTAGAGTGTGAACAATACCTATATGCTTTATCAAAAGAGAGAGAGAGAGAGAGAGAGAGAGAGAAAGAGAGATAAATTTGGAAATGAGCCTTTAATCATTTTCCACAGGAGAATCACAGGATTCTTAGAAGTTCCTATTTTCCATAAATGTCATGATTGCTGCTACCTAATAATATTTAAATCCCTTTCCAAGGCACCTAGTAGGAAAGAGAATGAAGGTGCTTGCATATAATTCTTATCCTACAATTCAGTGACTCATCTTGATCATATGGAGACTGAATTCATATGAAGATTTCTGGACCTATTCCTAAATGTAAGGATCCTTATCAGCTTTTACGACCCTAGATCTACACTTATATAAAGGTCCCAGGTAATTGTGAGCCAGCTGGTCTCCTGACCACATTTTGAAAGTTACCACCACCAGGAAGGTGGAGCCATCCACCACAGACTGTGGGTGATAGTGAGAGCCACAGCCTTCTTGTGATTGGGGTGAATAAGCCATCACTATGACTGTCTGTGATTCTTTGTCAGGACAGTCCAGACATTGCAAAATAGGATCAACATGAGAAACAAGGAAAGAACTATGGACTAAAAAAAGTAAAAAATACTTCCCCTTTGGCCATCATGTATAGTAAATATATATAATTCTCATAATAGAAATGAGAATGCAGGCATTTTTTTTCAAAGTATGTTTCTCAAATACATTTACTAAGTTTCAAAGGTGAATGTGGAGTTTTATTTCAAGCCATATGGCAAACTGGATGTTCAGAGAAACTGTCACACCTCAGTGTTCCTACAAGTGTTGAACACAGAGATAAACAAACAACAAAACCAAGAGCATAGGTGAGCAGGGCAGGAATGTAAGAGAATTCCTTATAGACAGAAATAGTGAGAAATAAATTCTAACAGGTTTCCAAACATGGAGTTCAGAGGGCCAAAATACAACATAGTGACTACAGTTAACAAAATTGTAGTGTATACTTGAAATTTGCCAAAAGGGTAAATCTCAAGTGTCCTCACCTCACACAAAGACACACAAAGACACACACACACACACATACACACACACGCACGCACACAAATGGTACTTAGATGAGGTGATGGATATGTTAACTAGCTTGACTGTGACATCATTTTACAGTGTACACATCCATCAAAACATCAGGTTGTATATCTTAAAAATACACAATTTCCATTATCAATTATATCCCAAGAAAGATGAAAAAAAATAAGAAGACAGTAGCTTTAGTCTTGAAAATATTTGTTAAACGTTGGTGTGACAAATAAGGTAGTGGGTACCAAACTTGGGTATAAGTAGATTGGGATGAGGAATCAAGGATTTGCAAATAAGCTGGAGTTCCCAAAAGGAAACATAAACATGTAGTAAAGTAAATCTGTCCTACAGAGGGAAGTGGTATGAGTATTTGCATATCCCAGCCTCGTCTCTGAGTGGAGTAGTCAAAAATGGAACTATTCCCTCAGAATTCCCATCCATATGTATATTTGGAGTCAAATTTCATAACTGCTGTATGGCCTGAACAAACTCAAGCTGGACTGCTTGGTGTTCCTGTCTTCATCTATTTGGGCTGCTATGACAAAACATCACTGACTGGATGGCTTATACACAACAGACTTTTATTTCTCACAGTTGCAGAGGCTGGAAATTCCAAAGTCAAGATGTCAGAATGGTATCCTTTTGATGAGGATTCTTTTTCTGATTCATAGCCAGAGTTGTCTTGCTGAATCCTTATATGGTGGAAGGGGCTAGGGATCTTTCTGGAGCCTCTCTTATAGAAGACTAATCTCATCTATTAGGGTTCTACCTAAAGACTTAATTCCCAAAGACTCCACCTACTAATACCATCACATTTGGCATTAGGATATCAACACATGAATTTGATGGAGGGAGACATAAATATTTAAACCATAGCATTCTGCCCCTGGCCTCTCAAAACTCATGTCCTTCTCACATGTAAAATACATTCATTCCCTCCCAAGAGCACCCAAAGTCTTATCTTGTTCCAAGATCAACTCAAAAGTTTACATCCAGTCTCATCTACATATCCTTGAAAGCAGAAATGAGGGAGATTCAAAATACCATTCATTCTAAGGCAAATTGCTCTCTAGCTATGAAACTATTGACTCAGATAATGGTGGCCAGGCAGAGGATGGACGTTCCCATTCTAAAGGGAGAAATAGGAAAGAAAGCTGGAGTACAGCAGTTCCTTTTACTCTCGGAAGATCTGTTCCAAGACCCCCAGTGGATACCTGAAACCCCGGCTAGTACCAAACTCCTTACACACCATGTATTTTCCTTACATACATACAAACCTACCTACCTACAATAAACTTTAGTTTGTAAACTAAGCCCAGTGAGAGATTAATAAAGATAACTAATAATAAAATTGTACAACAAATTGTACTTCACTCACCATTCTTGGGATTCCGTGTGATGATAAAATGCCCACGTGATGAGAAGTGAGGTAAGTGACGCATTGTGACGTAAAGTTAGGAGACTATTGACCTTCTGATGATTTGTCAGAGAGAGGAGCACTGCTTCCAGCTGTAGTTCATGATGAAACTGTAGAAAGCAAAACCACAAGTACAGAGGAGTCACTGATAAGGGGGATTGCAGCAACAGGTCCAGAGCAAGACCAAAACCTAACAAGGCAAAAAACATTAAACCCCAAGGCTTGAGAGCAGTCCACCTTGACTCTGTGCCCCACATTCTTGACTCACTGGGAATGCAGTTGAGCCCCCAAAGCTCCGGGAGACTGCCCCTGGGATTCTTCTAGGCCCAGCTCATGCTGCAATTCTCACAGTTGGGCTTGGAATCACCTACCAGCAGATCTATTAGTGTGGGGTTTGTGATGACCATTCCCTGCTCCCATGGCCCCACTGGGCAATGCCCCACAGGGGACTCTGCAGCCGTCTGGCTCCTATAGAAGCCCTCTACATGGATGGAGGCTGTCTTGAGGATATTCTTTAAAATCTAGGTGGAGGCAGCTGTGCCTTCATGGCCCTTACACTTTGTAAGCTGGTGGAGAAGGTGCCCTCTGGAGGAGCAGCCACATCACTGGACCAGACCTGGACAGTTGAGGATTGTGGTGCCAGAATTGGAATTCTAGAGCTGAACCCAGGGATGTGAGGTGGCTCTAGGGGCCACAGAGGCTCTTCCTTTTAATTTTTTTTTCCCCTGTGGGTTCCCTTTACTCTGCTCCACTGATGGGTGATGAGAGGGTAAGCCCTAAAGATCTCTGAAATGCCTTCTGGGTCATTCTTTCATTGGCTTAGAAAATATATTTTGACTTGTTTAAATGGCTGACCAGTCTCCCTACCATCTTGATGAATAGCTCCTAGTTTCTCTTGAGATGATCAATCTATACCAATCTCTGTCAAATTTGGACACAACCTTTGCATTTTCTAATGAACACAGTTTCTTATTTCTTTCAATAGGAAGAGGCTGAAATTGTTCCAAATATTTAAATTCTGTTTCCTTTTTGATGAATCATTCTGCCTCAGAATCATTTCTCTTTTCTTGAATTTTACTGTAAGCATTCAAAAGAAGCCAAGCTGTTCCTTCAACACTTTGCGTGGAAGTAGTTTCAGCCAAATATCCAATTTCATTGCTCACAGTTTCACCTTCCACAAAACACTAGGACACAAGTGCAATTCAGTCAAGCTTCTTGCCACTTCATAACAAGGATCATCTTTCCTCCAGTTGCCAATAACATGTTCTTTATCTCCATCTGAGACCTCATCAGAACAGCTTTTAATATTTCTCCCAACATCCCGTTCATGACGTCTTAGTTACTCTCTTTAGTAGATGGAGGCCTTCTCTACAGATCTACTTTTCAGAGCCTTTGTCAGCTTGGCCTTTAACAGTTTATTCAAAGCAGCGCAGTGTTTTTCAAGCATGCTTCTTCAGGCTCTGCCCATAATCCAATGCCAGAGCCACTTCTACATTTTTTAGCTATTTGTGAAAGTGGCACCACACTCTCGGTACCAATTTTCTGTCTTAGTCTGTTTGAGCTACAATAGCCAAATACCACCGATTGGGTGGCTTATCAACAGCAGAAATTTACTACTCACGGTTCTGGAAGCTAGAAGTCTGAGATCAGGGTGCTGGCATGATTGGGTGAAGGCCATCTTCCAGTCATAGACTCCTCATTGTAGCCTCGCATGGCAATAGGAGTCAAGGTATCTCTTTGGGACCTTTTTGATAAGGCACTAATCCCATTTATGAATGTTCTACTCTCCTGACTTAAACACCTCCCAAACAAAAGGCACCATCTACTAATACCAAGACCTTTGGAAGTTAAGATTTCAGCATATAGATTTGGAGAGGATACAAATATTCAGACCACAGCAGTTACCCAAAAAAGATAAGATCGTCCTGGGTAAAGCAAGGGCACACTTAATCTAGAAGAAAGGAATTTGAATGCAGGCTTAAACAACTCCTACAGTTAATATTTCAAGGAATAAAAAGCCCACAAAAAAAAAAAACCCACACACAAAAACACAAGCACGAGAAAGTCAGGACAAACTCCACCCTTGTATCTGTGCCAGGATGACTTGTAAGGACTATATTCCATGCCCTCTGCTTTTAGTTGGAGCCAATCAGGGTGGAGCCTTGGCAGAGGATGGTAGGGGGGAAGAAAAAAGATGGAATGAGAGTTAATCCTCTGACTTCTCCTAGCAGGGTGACTCAGTCTAACTTTATTTTTCCACAGAAAGTCATTGCTTATCACAAGGTGGACTGCAACACAAAGCTTCTTGTTTTTCTGAGTGTTGGAAACTACTCCATCTCCTTGTTCATTAGGACCTACAATGTTACTAGGTCTGCTACTGCTGGATTTGGCTGCTGCCTGTCTCCTGGTCCCCCTTTATTATCTAACCAGATTTTTAATTTTTTAATTTTTATTTTTTCTAACCAGTTTTTTTAAATTTAAATTTAAATTTTTAAAATATTTTGTTTTTAAATAATCTCTACACCCAACATGGGGCTCAAACTTTATAACACTGAGATCAAGAGTCCCATGCTTCTCTGACTGATCCTGACAGGCATCTCTGTCTAGCTTTTAAATAGATATTTTATTTTATTTTATTTTATTTTATTATTTATTTATTTTTTTAAAAGATTTTATGTATTTATTCATGAGAGACACAGAGAGAGAGAGGCAGAGGGAGAAGCAGGCTTCATGCAGGGAACCCTATGTGGGACCTGATCTCGGGTCTCAAGAACCATGACCTGGGCCGAAGGGGGCGCTAAACCGCTGAGCCACCCAGGGATCCCCAAAATAGACATTTTATATACAACCTTGTCCTCTTTGAATTTTTCTAATTTGAGTGGGCCATTTATTTCTTGTTTTCCATCAGGATAAAGAGAACTGGAAGATAGAGTGAGACAGGCTAATATGGGTATCATCTGAATTCTAAGAATAAATGACAGAAGAAACACAATGAAAGATATATAACATGTAAAAATACAAACATAAAAATGGGTAAATATCCAGGACTGATTAAAGATAATAAGCTCCAAATTTGGGAAGAAAAATGTATACCAAGTAAAATTAAGATAAATGCCATCTATGTAAAACAAATACTGCAGAAAACGAATTAAAGATCTTAAAAGCTGTCAGAATGAAAAATGGGTTACACAGAAATGAGTGGTAGTGAAGCTGATGCCTTTCTTTTCAGTAGCAACAAAAGGAGCCAGAGGCTGTGGAATAATAGATTTAAAAGAGTGAGGGAAAATATCAATCTAGAATTATAGACTTGGGACAAATGTTTCAAGAATGAGGGAGAGTTCCAGATGAACACAAACTGAGAAAGTTTATTATCAATAGACTCTACTGAAGGAATGTTTAACCAACGTAGTCCATGAAGGAGACAAAGGATCCCTGCAGGAAGGAAGATCTTAATTTGAGAAGAATAGTGAGCTCTGAAAATGGTAGACATGTGGGTATAAACTAAATGAATATTAACTATATAGATTGATGATAATACATCTAGTTGGTGAAGTTAAAAAAGAGAGAGATTTAAAATCTTCAGCAGCAGGCTGGGACTCCTGGGTGGTTCATTCCGTTGAGCACCAGACTCTTGGTTTTGGCTCAGGTGGTCATCTCATGGGTTGTGGGATCGAGCCCTGCATTGGGCTGGGCACTCAGGGGGGAGTCTGCTTAAGATCTGCTCCCTCTGCCCCTCCCTCACCCCCCCGCACTCATGTATATGTGTGTGCATGCTCTCTCTCTTTCTCTAAATTAATAAATTTTAAAAATCTTCAACAGCAGGAGATATAATTTAAGGGGTATACAGTGCAGTATATTAAATAGACCTCCACTTATGGTAACAATGACAGTGGATGGTTATGAGTTTGTACACTAAAGCCCTGCTTGTATTTCCGCAGTAGAGATTTCCGGCAATTGTTTGGGAGTAATTCAGGGAAACAAAATCTCCTGCAATTTGCTATATCCAGAGAAGCACTGGACATGTTGCCGAGTTTCTTCTTTAAGACTCCTAAAGCAAATTGCAACCATATTTTGCCTTCAGACAGGAAAGTGCAAGCCCCAAGTGGGTTGATGTACTGAGGAGGTACCTTATCCTGATTATCTGGGAGGGGTCTCAAAGGGAGCTTCTTTCCTCAGTTTTACATCCTTTCTTTCCAGAGAGGCAGCTGGATGGTGAGGTAACTTCTGAATTGGAGAAAAGTTTCACGTGTGAGTGGCCAGCCTGATAATAACTAAGAATGGGATTACAAGCCAGAACAAGCATTCTCTCACCACTTCAGGGTTTTCTTTAATTTAAATAGATTTCTCTTTATGTTTTATGCAATTCAGCACCATAGCAGACTACATTTTATGGGCAGAAAAGGTCACGGAATCTATTTTTTGGCTGGCTGCTTTGGTTGTGACCTGCGTTGGAGAATGCAATGACTTCTGCTTCTTTGCAATGCTGGGCTGGGCTGGGCCGGTCTGGGAAGTCAATTTGGTTTCATTCTGGTTTGAATACTTCCTACGGACAGGGTCTGATTTCGTCCAATAACCATTCTGGCTCATGCTCAAGAACTGGCTGGCTCTTTACTTACCTTATTTCTTAATGCTCTATTAAGCCCCAAATTCAAAGTCCAGACTTTACTTTCTGTCCTACAGAAATAACTGACTTTGGGACCCATGTTTCAAGGGCAATATAGGCAGTTTAATAACCTAGAAGGGTTTTCATCATTGCTTTCACTCAACATTTTACCATTACCCATGGGGTATAAAAAAAATAAAGGGACTGCTTTCACATTGATTTGCTTTGCTCAGAGCAGAATTCAGTCTTTGGTCTTACTTCAGAGACAAGTATAGGTCCTGATGCGTCCAATTGCATCACCAAAAACTAATAGCTCTCAGCTCACCTCACGAAATGTTTCAGAGGCATGTGGCACTTTGGGGGACTCGGGTTAATCTACTAAACACAAACTTTCAGGCTGCCTATCTGCTGCTTATCAGCCGTATGCTCTTACATGAAATGAATTTGGCCTCTAAAAATATTAATTTGTGTTTCTCAAAGGAACTGGACTCCAAGGCCTGAAATTTTTTTTTTTTTTTTTTTTTTTTTTTTTTTTTTTTTTTTTTTTTTTTAGAGCAGGATTTATATCAAACAGTGCAAGGGAAAAATAACTTTCTTAATAAAGGTTTCCAAAAACAATGCAGCATTGAGATCCTTCATTTTTGGAATTAACAGGCTTCACAGAATTAAACAAATTTCGATGGAGATAAAATATGGTTAAGGGCTCAGATGATCTCCAACTGGCATGGGAATTCTTTTTACTCTGTCTTGTTGATGTCAGACTTACCCTTTTAATTAGTGAAATTCAGTGGATAGATCTCTGTTTTGTGAGATGACATGGGTTCCTATATTCCACTTAAGACCCTGAAAGAGGGATCCCTGGGTGGCTCATCGGTTTAGTGCCTGATTTCAGCCCAGGGCATAATCCTGGAGTCCCGGGATTGAGTCCCATGTTGGGCTCCCTGTGTGGAGCCTGCTTCTCCCTCTGCCTGTGTCTCTGCCTCTCTCTGTGTGTCTCTCATGAATAAATAAATAAAATCTAAAAAAAACGGGGGATCCCTGGGTGGCGCAGTGGTTTAGCGCCTGCCTTTGGCCCAGGGCACGATCCTGGAGACCTGGGATTGAATCCCACGTCGGGCTCCCGGTGCATGGAGCCTGCTTCTGTCTCTGCCTCTCTCTCTCTCTCTCCATCTCTCTCTCTGTGTGTGACTATCATAAATAAATTTAAAAAAAAAAAAGATCCTGAAAGAATTCTGTATTTTGTAAACCTGAAATATCCGTCATTCAGGCAAGAAACCTTCATCTTTATTTGTAAATGGAGAGATCCAAATTTATTAAAAAGAAAAATTGTTAACTTTTAAACATATTTTCTAGTTTGGAAATACCTTTCCTCAGGATAGCAAAGTACACAAAAATATACATGTACGGTTTGATAAATTCCCATGAAGTGAACACCCATGTAACCACTGCCCCAATCAAAATAGAATGTTGACAACAGTCTAGAGGCACCTCTTATGACCCCTCCCAAATGTTAAACCCTTTTGCTTCCCAGATGTAGCCATTATCTTGACTTCTAATAGAACAGTTTCATTTTCTCTGCCTTGGAAACATATTTAATTAGAGTTATCATGTCTATATACATGTGTAGATGTAGATACGTCTATTTCTGTTGGAAATATACCTAGCAGTAGATCGTGGGATCTGTGTGCTATGTGTCTGTTCACATTTGCAGTGAATAAAATGCTCTTTTCAAATAGCTATACCCCTTCACTCTCCTGCAAGGAATATTGAGTCCCTATTGTTCCAAGTTGTCAGCATGATTGGTGGTGCCATTCTGTGTAGTTTCAGCCACACTGGTGCTTATGAACTGATATCTCATTTACGTTTTAATTGGAATTTCCTAATGACTAATGAAGTTTGAACACATTTTCAATTGTGAGTCTCTTTGCACCTCTTGTCCATTTTTCTGTAATGTTGGCTATACATTTTCTTATTGATTCATAGGAGTTTTTTCAAACGGCATTGATATGAGGCTTTTCTTGGTTATTTATGTTGCATGACATATTTTGTATGATATATTTTGATGAACAGATGTTCTTAATTTTAATGTGGTTCGTGTCATGGATTTCCTCCCTCCAGGTTAACGCTTTTTGCATATATATTTTAAAAAGTCCTCCTATACCAAGCAATGGAGATATTTCCTATACTATCTTCCGGAAGTTTTGTTCTATTCCTTTCCTTACTGAGAGGTACAGTTCATCTGGAATTATTTTCTGTATGATTTTAAGTGCAAGTTTTATTTTATTTTTTGACATGGATATAGGGATTGTAGAAGTCCCAGCATTTTCTCTCTAGCTTCTCAGACATTGACACTACACATCCATCTTATATTATTTCCCCTGAGCTAAAAATACAGCACTCAAGAGTGCCTCGGAGGCTCAGTTAGATAAGCACCCACCTTCCGCTCAGGCACGGTCTCAGAGTCCTGAGTTCAAGCCCCGCATCTGGCTCTCTGCTCAGCTGGAAGTTGGCTTCTTTCTCTCCCTCTCTGCCTCCCGTTCTTCATGTTCATTTTCTCTCTCTCAAATAAATAAAGTCTTAAAAAATAAAATACAGCACTCATATTTTACAAGTGAACATTTCGTACCCATTTATTATTTACCTGATCAGACTTCAGCAAAACTTTTGTTTTATAGAGGAAAGGGGGTGAAGAGTACTGAGCAATCACTAAAATTCTCTCTGCTCAACCAGATTTCCTTTAGAGAAGGCCACATCTGTGCATATGGGTTAGCAAATCAATGTTAGCTTTGCAGTATAAGATAAATCCATTAATAAATCCATCATTGGACTTTGATGGATATTTAGATTCATTCTAAAAAAAGCATTTTTTCATTTCTAGAAGTAACACTTTTATATTTCTGAATTCCATGTGACTTCAATCAAGAGCAGTCCTTACTTGAAGAATAAATCAATTACTGAAATTACCCCTTTATAATGAAAATAATTCTTTATCTTTGAGAATGATTAAAATCTCTCATCAAGTGTGTTGCTTTAATCAAGTGTATAGGATGCATATAGAGGATTATCTCTACTTAAAAAAAAATAATTGAAAGTATTTTTTATGTGTCTCCAGTCAGAATTTGATACACATATAATGCCCAAAAGACCTTTAATTCCTTAAATTCCAACTCATTGTATTCATTGTTTATTAATTGTTGAACATCAGGGTAAGAGCAAATTTATGGTACTATAGTTAACAAGAATGTATTAAATGGAATTAATATTAAAATCTATAATCACTTGTCAAATTTCAAAAATTTATATTCCCACCTTGTAATGCATCAAAGTTATAAGTTAAAGATTGTATTTTATACCTATTTTGATTTATTATGCATGAAAGTATAATTACAAAACATGACTAATTCTAATGTGAAATAATAATTAAGTTATGGTTAATTAAGATACTGATAGTTGAAGTTTAAGGATTGAAAGACTAGAAGAGAAGTGAGCTTGGCTAGAGCTTTTTTAATAAGCATTATTAATGGCATCTTTATGGGTCCATTATCTTTCCTTCAGTATAAATTGGAAAAATAAAGTACTTTGAAATGTATATTTTAAAAACTTACTGTTTCTTTTTTTTTAAAGATTCTATTTATTTATGCATGAGAAACACAAAAAGAGAGGCAGAGACATAGGCAGAGGGAGAAGCAGGCTCCCTTTGGGGAGCCTGATTCAGGACTTGATCCCAGGACCCCGGAATCATGACCTGAGCCTAAGGCAAATGCTCAACCACTGAGTAATTCAATGTGATTACTATTTATTAAGACCTCTTTCTTCAGACCTGTCCTCTTCTAAGCCCTGATCTATGCCTGTTTGCAGTTGACTTGTTTTACTCAAATTTCAGTATGTCTAAAATTAGACATATCCTATTTCCCTCCAAAAGGGTATTCTTCTTCCATTTCCTCTCTCTGTTTGATTTGAAATTTTAGATCTCCTTTGACTTTTCATCCCTTTTATTCATACCTCTCATTTCCAAAAGATCATGATGTCTTACTGATTTTAATATACCTTCTTGGCTACCCTCATTGTCCGCATCTGCTCCCCTGAATCCTGACACTGGCATCCTAATGGCTTTTCTGCTCTTACTCTGTCTTTTTCAGTCCATCTTTTACACTATTGAAAAGTTTATTTTTAAACCTATATAATTTGAATAAGATCATGCTCAGAATAAAATCTTCAAATAACTAGATTCTGTACCTGACTCCTAGAGTTTTCAAAATATATCTCTGTTCCCCCAGATAGAATTCCATCAGTACATCCTTTTTTCTCAGCAGTCTCTGACATCTGAATTCACTCTTGCACCACCTTCTCAAAAGAACACTTTGTCTTATTGGCAAGGCCCCACACTGTATTCTCCAACTCTAGTCTTGGTCTTTTTCGAAGGGCAGGTTTCTGCTATTTAAACTTTTGTTTTATAGAGGAGATAATGAGAAAAAACAGACAGAGAGAAACATGGAGAAACAATCAGAGAGTCAGTAATTGTCCTCTTTCTCACACTGGCCCTCCTTTTTCTACCACATTTAATCTTGTCTGTCTCCAGATCCAGGAACCTATGTGCATAGTTAGATAAAATGACTTCCTTACTGTAAAAAAAGAAACGAGGTGTTAATAGCATTCACAAATGGAGTACATGTATTGTTAGGGCTACCAAGAACTTTCCAAGGGGTTCCATGTATAGAGTGATGAACATGATGAGTTACTCCGATTTCCAATGAGAGAAAGATGAGCCCTAGCATCTGGGAGGGCTTCTGGTAGAGTGTCTTTAGCTGTCAAGTTCCCTACTCAAGGTCATGCCCATCCCAAGACTGACAAGAAATTTAGTTCCAGATTCCCCATGTGTTCAGCTGAGGCTAAATTGCAGTCCAGTGTCCCTCTTCACCC
The DNA here is from genome assembly GCF_048418805.1 of Vulpes vulpes. Lineage (NCBI taxonomy): Eukaryota > Metazoa > Chordata > Mammalia > Carnivora > Canidae > Vulpes > Vulpes vulpes. The sequence goes on from NC_132786.1 coordinate 41,430,480, forward strand.
AGTCTGGCTTTTTCTACCTCCACCTCTCTTCCTCTGTCTCTCTCTCTCTCTCCCTCTCTCTGAGAAAAGCAAAGAGAATGTCATTTAAAAAATAGTAAAAGAGTAGAAGTTTCTTATTTCTTCTAGGAAGCAAACTCACTTCAAGGCTCCATGAATCATCCATTTGTCTATCCTACAAACTTCAAGATCTGCAAAAAAAAAAAAAAAAAAAAAAAAAAACCAGTATGATGCAAGATATCCATCTGTTTCAAGTGCACTCCCTGCATTTTTATCATATTCATAGTAAGGAAGCACTTGGTGAGACTTTGTCTGGATCTCAATTTCAGACTTCGAATGATTTCACAAAATAGAAGAGGAGATGTTCCATGTCAGTTCTGACAGATCAATGTTATTTCTTCAGACAGAAATAACACAGATTATAAGTTAATCAGTTGTATTCTTAAAAATTTGTTTAGTTCCTGGACATATTTCTTCATTACCTTTTCCAAGAGATTGCTGCAGACATGAAATCCACATTTATGTTTTATTTGGGTGCAAGTTTTCTGCTTGCTGTCAACCATCAACAGTTTCTCTACTTAGTGCTTCATCCCTTCTGTGCACTTACTAGATTTATATTAACCTTAAGAGAATACATTGTGAATAATATTTAAAACAATGCACTTAGCAACAACTATTAAGACACTGTTTGCTTAGCCCCTCTCTTACTCATGGGCTGATGCTTTCCCTTGTTTTGCTGTTAATTTCCACAAGGTAGATTAAACTGCATTCATAAAATCAGAACTGCTGCTTGTGAAGAGATACGGAGCAAAATGTTCCCTAATGCAATGTTAAGCATAATGCCCCTGAACTTTAAAAAATTGGCTTCGTTTAATGGGGATTAATTCTTCTCTTACAGCTGTTGATGTGCTATTCTAGTTCTGCCAAATGTATAATTAAACTGAATTTAGAGTCCAGTGGATAAAGTTTAAAGGAGTGAGATATCAGTTTTATTTTAAAATGCCAACATTTCCCTTACCTCAGAAGTCCTTTGAACTGATTTAAGTTTATGATAAAGAATTGTAGGTATTAACTTAAAAATGTATGATGCAGTATAGAGATCTCCAGAATTCTTTTAGGAGATAACTAAGCAGCTCATTTTGAAAGCCACTGAGTTAAAAAGTATTTGTGTTTGTTTTCTAAAAGCACAATTGAACATGAGCACATTTCATCACTGAAAAAAATTCCCCTGTTCCCAATCAGTCAATTCTCAGTCCTACCCTCCGCCCTAAGCAACTGCCAGTCTGCTCTCTGTTTCTATAAATTTGTTTTTTCTGGGCATTACACAAAAAGTGGAGCCATGCAGTATATACTCTTTTGCATACATATTCTTTCATTAACATAATGTTTTCTAGATTCATCCCTGTTAACATGCATTTTATTCTTTTTTATTTAAAGATTTTATTATTTATTTATTTATTTATTTATCAATTAGAGAGAGAACATGCAAACATGAGCATAAGTGGGTGGGGAGGGGGTTGTGAGCTGAATAAGCAGACTCCCCCTGAGCAGGAAGCCCAACATGGGGCTGGATCCCAGGACCCTGAGATCATGACCTGAGCTGAAGGAAGACTTAACTGACAGAGCCACCCAGATACCCGTACATTTTATTCTTTTTTATTGCTGAACAGCATCCCACTATGTTGGCATAATGCTAACTGGTTAGCTGCTTGTCCCAAAGTAGATGATAACTTAGGCTAGCAGAGCCATTGGGCCTTCCTGTTCACTTGTCACTGAGATTGTTACTAAATAGGTAAGAAATAAGCTAAATCAAGTAGCTCTCTCTGCAGAGGTTGCAAATCTGTTGGTTTTCAGGGCTTGCTCTGTCCTGGTTAAACTGTTGGCCTGACAGAGCCTGAGGGGAGTGGGAGGCCTGGGAGCCCCAGCTAAGAACTCCAGACACTAATGCTATTCTTACCTGAGGCTCAGTAGTTTACTTGAGTAAACGATTCTGTTTGGCAAAGTGTTTCCCAAATGCTTTGACACTTCCATCCACCTTCATAGTTGCATGAAATCAGAGGTCATAATGATATTTTAAGTCACAAAACATCATGCTTTAAAAAACTATTTGTAATTAGGATATGCTTTATGCAATACATTAATCAAATATCATCATTCAAAGGAGAAAGATCCAGGTTAAAAAAACAATATGGAAGATGTTGGCACACAGCCAGCATTTAAAGCCATGAAACGAAGTAAGTCCATCCAAGAAGTGAATATATATAAAAAAGAGATCCTAGAGCTAAGCCCTGGAACATTTAAATATTTAGTGGTTGATGAACTGCTTTGGAAACAGCAAAGGGCACAAGCAGAAAAGCCAATGAATTATGGAAATGAATCAAGAGTGATGTCCTGTAAGCCAAGTGGGGAGAGATCAAAAAGTATTCCAAGAAAGAGAGAATTTGACAGGGTTAAATCTTGCCATAGGCCAAAGAAACTGAGAACTGAGATTAGTCCACTAGATTTGATGACGTATGGTCACTGGAGAACTTGTTAAATGTTTCAGTGGGGTGGGATCAATAGGAGCCTCACTAGAGTAAATTCTATAGAAATGAAAGGAGAAGAGTTGGTTCTAGTTAGTAATTTTAAGATTTTTCTATATGAGAAGAAAAAAATGATGAGTATAGCAGGTGTAGTAAATGGGGTCAGGAGTGATACTATTTAAGATGAGGCTAGGAGAGAAGAAAACAAGATTCTGTGCTGATGGTATGACCTAGTGGAGAGAGGGTAATTGTTATGGGAGAGATGGAAGCCTGTTGCTTCCAATTGCCCATTGAGAACAATTGTTCTCAAACCTTAGGGTACATTAGAATCCCTTGGAGGGCTTGTTAATTGCTGGGCTTCATCACTGAGTTTCCAATTTATAAGCCTGGGGTGAGTGGGGGTAAGGTCATCCATCTGCATTCTTTACAAATTGCTCAGAGAAATGGCTGCTACTGTTGTTGCAGCTGTGAGGGCCAACATTTCACTATTACTGTGCCTAAGAACGTGGCCTAAGACTATTTTCCTCCATATTTATATAAGAATATCAGAGGAGTGAGTTCTAGATAATGAAGAAATTCTAGCAGAAATTCACAGAAGGAATGTAGAAGTTAGAGGAGGTGATTTGGGATAGGAGCTCATTCACAGTAATTGAGGAGAAGGCCGAATATATGGGCACAGCTTCAAGGAGAGATAATTTGTGATGGTGAGAACTTCTGGAAATTTTATTTCAATAGGGAGCAAATCTTCACCTGAGAGTGAGGAGAGGAGAGCAGGTGTTGGGCTTTTTTTTTTTTTTAAGTTTATTCATTTATTTTAGAGAGAGAAAGAGTTGGAGGAGGGGAAGAGGGAGAAGGAGAGTCTTAAGGAGACATCCTGCTGAACCTGGAGCCTGAGGTGGGTCTTGATCTCAAGACCCTGAGACCATGACCTGAGCCAAAACCAAGATATGGGAGCTTAACGGACTGTATAACCCAGGCACCCCAGATGTTGGACTTCTAAGGAGAGAGTACAAGTGAAAGAAGAGTGGAACATTTGGTTGATTCCCTCAAGTAGACAAACTTGTGTACCTAAAACCACATCGTTTTTGTTCATCTGACATTGAAAGAACAGATTTCAGTGAGTCACTGGTTTTAACATAACAACTCTTATTTTTTTCAGATGTGTTTAAGCATTTAGATTCACTAGACTTTATGTTTTCCATTCTCCATGATCTCCACCTGCTCAGCAAAGAATAATTTTGTGCATCACACTTTGTGCCATGTTTGGGCTTCACAGTAGGTTGTGGGAAGTAAGTTATTGTCAGCATCATAATGCTGTGTGTCAAAGGTATAAACGTTTTTGAAATGTGGCTTGGTAATTCCAGATTAGCTACAATTTTGAGATTAAAAGTAGTGCCACCATGGTATCAATGCGCCATTTTGCTTATTACTATTTATAAACCATACATTTCTATTTACAAGTTAAAATCAAAATTCCAAAAGATATGAAGCAAACCACAATGGTACATCTGAAAGAAGCATCAATTATAGGTTATTCTAAGTAAGCAAATGAGTAAATTACTGCAACTGGCTATTTCCCATGCTACTCAGTTTCCAGAGATAGCTAATCCTTTTCTTTAGAAGTATGTTAATTTTAACTTTTCATGTTGACTGTTTGACACAAGGCCAACTGATGGGACATGTGATATGTATGGCATTTCCCCTTTGCTTTCTGTTGTTGACTCTGTTTGAACTAATACGTGATACATTACCAAGGAAGTAGATATAAATTGTGAATTTGATAAAAGTGAAATCACAAATTTAGCAAACTAGAAACTGGTTGCTGAGACTATAGCAAATAACTTTTGTTATATGACACATCACCACAAAATTTAGTGGCTGAGAATCAACCTTTTATTGCATGGGTGTGGGGGATTGGAATTTGGGGTTGGGCTCATTGGGTCTGGCTGCCTCTATGTTGTTTAAGCTTATTTACACATCTGCAGTCAGTAGCCAGTTTGGCTGGGTCATGGCCTGATGCCTTGTTTCTGCTTCTACTCGTCTTTTTTTTTTTTTCCTCCTGGTCTTTGATTCACTACTGAGTCAGAGCTGATCGCATGGCAGCAGAGTGTTCCAAGCCAGAGAATGCCAATGTGCAACTTGCGTCTTGGGAAGGCTGGGCTTGGGACTGGCAACAGCACTCTGACGCATTTTAGAGGTCAAAGCAAATCACAAGACACAGAGGACATTTAATAAACTCTACCTCTTGATAGGAGGAGCTGAAAAGTCACATTGTACAGGAGCTCATATTCAGGGAGGTGAGTAATTGTGGTTATTTTTTGTAAAATTCTACCACAGTGACAAATCAGTCCAATGGAAATTATAGTGCAATAATTAGAAATGGGTGAGAGCATAGGTATTGAAGAAAAGATAGTAGGGGATCTCCTGAATAAAGAATATAGTTTACTTTTTAGCATACCAGAGTATGTGATTTATTGAAAAGTGAAACCTGTGATCTGGAATCAGTGTAGGCTTATTACTCAGTTGCAGCAAAGGAAACACCCACCAAGAGGAGCCGTTGGGGCATCTCAATCAGCGGATGTTAGAAAGGATGCGTTTGGAGGACAGCGCAAGGAAGGGACGCTGTGCTCTGCATTGGATGCTGCCAGGAAGCCAGGTATCTCAATAAACCTTGTCTAGAAGGGAGGACTACAGAAAGGCCACAGCTGTAATTGGTAAAGAAACAGCAGTGGCACATGTTAGCCTCCATAGGAGGATGTTTGATATTCTTGTGGTTTACACAGTGGCTTTAGCTGTGCCTCGACAAATGCAGTATGTATAATAGACTTGATTTATTCCTGGTCATGATGACATTATTATATTTCCTAGGAAGTATTTTCTTATTATTCCTCTTCAAACAATTTGTGATTTATCTTGTACAACTGTGTTTCGTCCGCTGCCTATCAATACCCTTGGTTAAAGCATTTTGAAGCTTTATTAAAATTAAGATTTTCAATGTTTACAGGAATAAGTCACACTGAACTGTGGTCACTTGATAGGTAGGTTTTGTACTGTGGTCCTAAAATGAACTTTTAAAGCATGTTATCATGTAAAAGATTAGTCCACATCTCAATAAACACTAAATCAATGTATAAGTATATATAGGGAGAGCTTTAAGAGTGATCATTTAAATTTTCTTAAGAGCAGTCTTTAAATGGAATGAATGACTTTATTCACAAGTCTCCCCCTCACCCCCAAACTTAATCTAATTAGAGAAGATTTAATCATATTGATTGGCCAAATGGCAGAAAACAAGACTAAAATAGCCCTGTAGGTGGCAGTCAAACTCTAAATAATGAATTACAATTTTCTGCTTGTTATTGCAGATGGCTATCTTTGGAAAGTACTCTGAGTTTTAAAAAGCCAATGTACTTTACAATTCTCATTATTTTGCAATATTTCTGAATTATTAAATCACAGCCATTTCAGGGCACTGTATAAGACCTTTGGAAAACCAAAAATATAGAGAAATATGATGTCTAATAGGATAGTACTTCTAAACCAATTGGATTTGAAATATGTTTGTTACAATTCTAGTTTATGAGTTATCATGAGCATTTCAAGTAATGTAATAAATAAAGTAGAAAAAGAATCTATTTTACTTAATATTTACCCAGTAAAGAATATATTAAAATGTGGTTTCTTTTCATAGCCCTAAGTCTAAGTAGCCACTTAGGTTTCTTTAGAGAGGCATTGACTGAACTTTCATTCTTATGCATTTGTAAGAGGATAGTTACTGCTTCAAGATACTCGAGTGAGAGGCATCTAGGTGGCTCAGTTGGTTAGGCCACAGACTCTTGATTTTGGCTCAGGTCGTGATCTGGGAATGGTGGGATCAAGTCCCGTGTCAGGCTCTGGGCTTGGTGGGGAGTCTGCCTGAGATTCTCTCCCTCTGCTCCTCCCTTGGCTCTCTCTCTCTCTCTAATATATTTTAAAATATTAAAAAAAAAAGATTTTCAGAGTGATATGATTATTTTCTTCCAACATTCACTCATATCTTAAAGAAAAGAATATACAATTTGTATTGCAAGTGCATTGTTAATTTAGTACATGTTACATATTACCTAATAAATATGGTTCAAAGGAGGAAATTAATTATTCAAACTATATAGATAAAATCTATTTAATTTCTCAAACAATTCAAAATATTCCAAAATGTAAATGACATGAGCACTGACCAATCAGAAATGATGCTGGCTATAAACAACATGGAGGGGCGTATTGGTGTATACCAACCTAAAATCACCCAAGTATTGTTATATCTTTTGGAGATGCTGAAAATAAGTCTGCCTATTTGCTGAATAACCATTAAAGCTAGAATGCAGGCTGATCTGAATTTCTCCCTATTAATTTACTATGAAATTTAGAGTTATACATAATACAACGTATGTATGTGCAACAGTGGATTTTGTTGTGATTGCAAAAGCAGAATTAAATTAACCAAAGGACTTTATATAAACAAATCAAATGACTAGTTCTAATCTCTTATGTCCCTTGTTCATTCTTTTCAGAACCGTTTGAGACAATTTCTGAAATCATAGGGCATTCTAATTTAATAGTTCAGAATCCAGTGTTGTTCTAATTAGAGAAATTATTTTGGCTTCTGTTCTCAGATAAAAATTCTTAAAATGCAAATGTTATTTGCCACAGTGATGTGGATTGTGAAGCAGCAACCGGAAAAAAGTCTTAGAATTTCAGGAAAGAGGAGTGTGAACTTGATTTATTTTGGTATGAATAGTAGTAAAATTAATAAAAACATAAAGGAGCGACCCAATTTAGGTGGCGTTGCCGGTGAGGAAGTGGGTATTGCTGTTATTACAATGAGGCGTGTGTCAGAGGCTATGTTAGCAGCTTATCTAATGTGCATGGTCTCCTGATTTTCTAACTGAACTCCATTTTTAGCGGGAGTGTTAATGTGCAGCTATAATAACACATTTGCTGCGTTCCTTGCAGCTAAATAGGGCCTTTTATCCCTTCAAAATAGACAAAGAGTAATTCTGCATGGCCCAGGACTTCATCTAATATTTATGGAATCTCTAATATGTCCTAGTCATTACACATCTAGAACATGGTGTGCCAGCCTAGATTTTAAAGATGTGAATAAATTCCCATTGATTTTTGAGAAGATTTTATACTTTCAAGAGATAGCTGAGGGCATAGGAAAATCCATCTAGGGGTGTCATAAGTCACATTTTTGAGGTTTAACTTTTAGTGCTTAAATAATATACAATCTTATATATATATTATTTATCTTATATATATATATATATATTATTTATTCTATGAGAGACAGAGATTGAAAGAGACACAGGCAGAGGAGAAGCAGGCTCCCTGTGGGGAGCCCAATGTGGGACTTGATCCCGGGACCAGGATCATGCCCTGAGCCGAAGGTAGATACTCAACCGAGGAGCCACCCAGGCATCCCTATACCATCATATATTTTAATCATCATATACCAATAAATATCCTGGGAAAGATAATTACCACCTGATTCCTCTTATTGACATTACTTCTGCATATCTCCAGGGGAAAACAATAATTTAGAATTTGTAGGTTTTTTTAAGTGTAGGCACTAACACAATACTTCTGCCTACATGTATGTACCTGCCTGTATTGTTTGATTTTTAACTGGAAATATCTATAATACACTGAGATGAGGTACAGAAAGTGAGCTTTTAATTTTTATTTTATTTTTTTAACATTTTATTTATTTATTCATGAGAGAGAGAGAGAGAGAGAGGCAGAGACACAGGCAGGGGGAGCAGGCTCCATGCAGGGAACCTGACTTGGGACTCCATCCCAGGACCCCAGGATCATGCCCTGGGCCAAAGGCAGGTGCTAAACCACTGAGCCACTCAGGGATCCCTGAAAGTGACCTTTTTAATACATGCTCCTTATAGTCACCCTGTATTTTCTATTATCTTGTAAACAGCAATTCTGTTGTGTTTTCTTTAATGGTAAAGAGATACTAAGTCATCCTCCGTGTAAAATCCCTTTAGAAAATTGAAGACCTATTTTCCTTTTTTAAAGCTGAATAATCTCCTTAGCTTTAGCCATCTTAGTAGGTGTGATTTTATGTTATTAAAATTGTTGAATCTTCTTCAAATCCGTCATCAACCTCTTCAATTTTGGCTGTCAGAAATAAACAGTTATCATTTGTCCATTAAAAAAAAAAGATATTGCAAAGTAATCCTGCTTCCTTAGTGGAAATTTTCTGGTACTATGCATACAAACCACATCAAAAATAAAATGCAATATTTTTACATTAACCAAGTAATCCTTTCCTAAAATGATATTGTGACCTTTTCTAGTCTATAAACACTTTTATAAGCCACAATAAACATCTAAAAAATTAATAGTTTGATGTTTCTTTTTTCTTTTAGTAAATTGGGATATATCTAAAAGTAATAGAGATTTAAATTTAGCTTGTTTTATTCTTAAAACACCTTTTTCTCTTGAACTTCTGCCTCTACCCGTTCAATTGTATTAGTTTTCTATTTAATTGCTACTCTTTCTGAAATTGTAGGTTCAGAAGAATCTCAAATAATATACATGGGAAAATACTTAACCTTTCTAGGCTCAAATTTCTTTACCTGGAAAACTGAGGAGTGGGATTAGATGAGCTCTCAGATTCTCCTCAGCTATAGGTTAGGAAGTGTCAAAAATTAAGGAAACATATTTTGTTTTTTTCTAATATATTGAATTTATATCTTTCTGTTTGGTCTAAGTTGCACCACATTTATTTTTTTTGGCTTTTTAAGCCTTCCTTTGTAGACCTCCTCACCAGTCTTTTCTAACTTAGAGGGATTCCCATTTGTATTTCTGCTCCTCAAGTAGAAATTGTAACGATGATACCTTATTAAGAGGAGGATGGCTTTAGGTACGGCCCCAGGGCTATGGTGAGGAAAAATCAGAGGGTCTCCCCTGAAAGAATTGGGATGTTACATTTTATTTCAGGGCGGCAATGATTTTGCCAGAGGGAAGGAGTCATTCTACTTTGGCAGGATTTTTTTTTTTAATATTTTTACTTTTGCATCTTTTACCCTTGGACTCAAGTGCCTGAACCTACAAGCCTGCTAAATTTTTCCATGACTTTTTATCACACTACAGACAGCTTCCTTTCAAATGCAAGGTCAGGGTGTAAGTCTCTTTTGATATTATGGTTGTAAAATGAGAAGTGCTGCTTATTTCAGATAAAACCTCTTTTTACCTTTCCATAAAAGCTTTATTCTTTCACACATAGTATCTGATTTTAACATTTCAGCAAAATATAGAATAAAATTGAGGAGACAAAGCAGTAATGTTTGTGACTTTGGAAGTCACAGAAATACATGACTAGATGATACATTTACAGATCATTTACTTCCCCCCTCTACAGTCAAATAAATTTACTATTAAATCAGCCAGGGAAATGGGTCTGAAATCTCTATGCTGCTCTGTGACATCAAAATCTAATGCTTCTTATTCAACACACAACATTGTGAAGTTATTGATTTAGACTTTTAATTATACTGAAGTCATTGGACCTTCAGTGTACAGAAGTTTTGTTTTGTTTTTTCCTACTGAAAAATATTAACTGGCATGACTCCTTAACACGTTCAAATTGCAAGTTACTTCATGATTTGAGGACAAATGGAGATGGTTGCTTTTTTTTTTTGAATTCTCATTTGTTCAAGTTGGTCCTACTTTATAAACATCTAAGTATGAATTCTCAACTGGTGAGTCAGTCAGACCCATAATTCAAGGCTTAGACAAAATTTGGTTTCATTCTTGAAAGTTAAGGAAGTCTAAAGGTGGTGAAGAATTATTTCTTCTTCTCTTACTTGATTTTTAAAAAATCATATAAAATAGTATGTATATAATCATATTGTTTAATCTATAACAGACAGAAATGTTATTTACACAAATGAAATGAAAAAAGGCAAAGTTGCATTGGGCTAAGGAAAAGATCCCAGATGGTAGCCTGAAACCACAGGGACAAAAAGACCAGAAATGGTACATAGGAAGATATGAATACATACACTATAAATGCTATAAATATATACTTGCTCTCTTTTCTTCCCTCAACTTCTTTAAAATAAATAAAATTATATAAAGTGATATGACAATGTATAAGTGGGTTTGTGTCACATATAGGTATAATATGTAAAACAATAATTCTACAAAAAGGGGGAAGACATCAATCTACATAGGAAAAATGTTTCTATAGCTCAATGGAATTAATTTAATAATATATGTCTAACCTAGATTCTAATAGGTTAAGACATATTTAAAAATGCTTAGAACAGCCACCGAGGAAACAATTTTTTCAAAGTAAAAAAAAATCATTAAAGAAATTAAAATCTTACACCGAAATACTCATTTAATGAAAAAAATACTCAGAGTAAAGGAGGAATACAAATACAAAAAGTATTGCTACAGATAGAAAGGAATATTTTTATGATGATAGTAAGGTTAATTAATTAGAGAGGCAAAACACTTAAAAATATGTACACACCTAAAAACAGAGCTTTAAAACATATAAAACAAAAATTGACAGTAACAAAATAAACAAACAAAATAATATAAAACAAAAACTGACAAAGGGAGAAATAGAAATTCAGCAATATCCCACTTTTATTTTTTTATTTTTTAAAGATTTTGTTTATTTATTCATATAGACACAGGAAGAGAGAGGGAGAGAGAGAGAGAGAGAGAGAGAGAGAGAGAGAGGCAGAGACACAGGCAGGGGGAGAAGCAGGCTCCATGCAGGAAGCCTGACGTGGGACTCAATTCTGGGTCTCCAGGATCACACACCAGGTTGCAGGCGGTGCTAAACTGCTGTGCCACCAGGGCTGCCCAATATCCCACTTTTAATAATAATAGACAAGGAGGTAGAAGATCAACAAGGAAATAGAAAACTTGCACAACTATAAACAAATCAGACTGGACAGATGACTGTGACCCTCCACCCAACAATAGCATGACAGATAACTCTTTTCAAGTCCACATTCTCCAGGATTGATGATATCCTGGACCATAAATAAGCCCCAGAAAATTTAAGAGAATTGACATAATACCAAGTATGTTCTTCAAAGACAATGGAATAAAACTAGAAACTAATCTAAATTTGGTAAACCCAAAAATGTGTGGAAAATAAACAGCATGCTCCTACATAGCTAATGGGTTAAAGAAAAACTTTAACCTGGGTAAAAATGAATACATAGTACATCAAAACTTATGAGTTGCAGGTAGCACCATGCCTGGTGGGAAATTTATAGCTTAAAATGCCTAAAGAAAAAAAATCTCAAATTAACTACCTAACTACTTTCTACCTTAGGACATCAGAAAAAGAAGGCAAATAAATTCAAAGAGAAAAAAAAGGAAATAATACAGTTTAGAACAGAAGTTTATGAGATCATAAAAAAATAGTAGAGAAAATAAAAGAAACCAAAAGAAAATAAGTGAAAACAAAACTATATTCAGATAAGATCAAGAAAACTGATAAATCTTTAGCTAAATGGACTAAGAAAAAGAAGACTAAAATTACCAAAACTGAAGAGGTAATATTACTATGTACCTAATCATAATCAAATGATTTAAACAATCATTGTGAACAGTTACATGCTAATAAATGAGACAATTTAGAAGGAATGAATAAATTCCTACAAGGCCAACTACTGAAGCAAACTCAAGAAGAAATAAAAATTCTGATTAGATCTATCACAAATAAACATAATGAACTAGTATAGACAAAACAAAACAAAATAAACAAAAGCTGTGCACAAAGAAAAGCCCAGGTCCAGAGGTCTTCACTGTGAATTCTACCGAACATTTAAACCAGAGTCGGTGCTAATCTTTCACAAGTTTTTCCAAAATTGGAAAGGAGGGAGCACTTCTTAATTTATTCTATGGGGCCAGTGTTACCCTGATACCCAAACCAAACAAAAACATCCTAAGAACAGGAAACTATACACAAATATTGGTTGCTAAGTTACAAAACTATTTCCTGGCTCTGACCAGATACTGCAAATTACCGATGTTTAATTGAAAGCAAAACACGATGTGCCTTATTAAAAGTCTAAAAGTGAAATGTGACAGAACTTAAACCAGTAGATATAAATGCAGCACCTATCTGTATTGAAGAAATATATTGGAAAAAATGAAACACTGAGGAAGAGCTCTGGCTTTAAGCACATCTTACCTGAAATCCTACCAGAAATCCAGTTCATTAATTTTTTAGAAATTCAGTGTATGAGAAAAAAAATTTAAGAATCCTGGATGAATTCAGTGACAGAAATTCAGTGAATTTGGGCTAAGACTACAAAATAAATTGTTTTTCTGAAAATGTTGAGGAAACATTTTAAATCATTTTCAAAATGTATAATTCATATGTTGGTTTTCAAAAAAAAAACTTACCTAGTCTGTGTAAAAATTCATCTTGAAATATGAATAAGGCAAAAGGATTTTTTTTTAAATGCATATATGTGTGTACAGAATAAGTTTCCTCAGATACGAAACTGATACAATGGCCTATAGAGGAAAATAAAGCCATTGAGTCTGGGTTTGTCTTCTTTACCATACAAAAATCATTTCTACAAGGCAAAAATTATTTGAATCTCATCAGTGTTTTTCAATTTCATATGTAACTCCATGGTGTAGGCCTTAATTAATAGCACATAGAATGTTTTCCACTAGAGGCTCAGATGATTCATAGGTGGCGTTGTTAAATAGTGTTCTGTTATCACATGAAAAAAGCTTGCAGTCATTCTTTTATCCTGATTTTCAGTGTTTATCAACTATAGTATCTACTGCTTTTTATTATCTATTGCTGTTTATTGACATGCAGCTTCATCCTAGAAATGAGAGGTCCTAAAGCATGCATTCTTTGATATTAACCACACTCACACACACACACAACACAGCACAAAAATATGTATAAATGGTAGATGGGCATGCAGAGTTGTGGCTCATCTTCCTTTATGGCTACAGAATCACAATGGAAGTGATTTGGAAGTATAGTGTGCCTGTCATCAATGAGTTCTTCTCTGCCTCCAAACCATCCTTCTCTGTCCTGCTTTGTGATACTGGAGTCGGACTCTGTAAACAGTTCTTTAATGGGTTGCAAATGTCAAGCATTATGGTAGAAGACTCTGGAAGGGTACCACAGGTAAAAAGGGTTTTCCCTTCCTGAATCTAGTGGATTTTCCTTTTTGCTTTGCTGATATTGCCACCAAACTGCCACTAGCAGGCGGGCAACTCGCTTGTGGGTGGTGGGCATCCCTGCTGCTGGCTTCTTAGCAAGATTTGCTAGAACCCTAGAGGTAGCTTTCTAGTGAGGTTTGTTCTCATTCCAGAGGTGGCTTCCTGGCAAGTGTTCTTATCCCACCCGGTCCTCCCCAGAGGGTGACTTCCCAGTGAATGTTGCTGGAATTCATTTGGGTAGTTTCTGCTTGCCAGACCAGAAGTGCAATTCCTCAGCAAAATTCTCTGCCATCAGGTGGATGACAGTTGAACTTCTCCAACCAGTTCTGAATATTATCAGCCTTGATGTGGTTCTCTTCTGAGATTCTCTCTTGTGGATACTCCCTTTCGGCCCTAGAAGTGACTGCTATTTGGATCTACTATTGCTTTATTCTTTGGAGTCTCTCTGACCTTCTTATTATTAACTCCTTCTTATAAACTAATAATTCTTCATATTCAGTCTTTCATGGATAAATGAATGGCTTTGTTGCTATTTCCTAACTAAGCCCTGATTGATACAGATAACGTTTTATTAGACATAATGAAAAAGGTAAGAGTAGTAATTTTCCACATGAAAATAGGAAATATTCTTCATATTTATATAAACATCTTTCATACATTTACATAAATATTTATTTTTTTCAATATTTAGTTCATGGCAAACTGATCCATGTAATTAATCTCATTTTAAAAAACTGATCCTTTTTCTGAAAATTTAATTTAAAGCATCATATAGACACATAATTAATTGCATATTTTACTATGAGAGACAGAAATGGAAATATTTGGAAGCCCCTTTTGTTTTTCTCTCTTGCGATAGCCCTCTTTAAGACAGGAAATACAGACTCAATTTCCAGTTGCATTTTCAAAAAGGAAAAGGAAGATAATAGGAAAACCCCTCAGTTTTATAACTCTAAATTTTACCCTACTTTAGCTTTGTATCACTTTGTAAGTGTCATTTGAATGCTTGCAACCTTCACGAACGGATGCAGAATGCAAAAAGAAACATTTCTTTTTATTATTTGACAGAATTTTGCCAAAAGCAACCTCTCCAGTTTCTTGGGGGGGTGGTGTTCCTCCTCTTAGTAACATATTGATTCTGAAGGATTATTTGAGAAACAAGGAACAAAGTCTGATACTGGGAGACATAAAGACCACTTTCCATGGAAAGATTTGGATGTCAGTACATCTCAGACATTTTTCAGGGATGCTGGAATCATATGGCTAATTTTTTACCTTTTTTCCATTGTAATTTTACTTAGAAACTTCTCATGTAATAACTGTTTGAAATAGCTGCTTTGTAATCGGAAATGTAGCACTTAGGCTTTTTAAAAATGCTATAGAACTTTAATTTGTATTTTGTGAAATAGTGCTTGTAATGATCATTAATGTTTTATAACTTGAGGAGAAATCACAAACTAGAAACTGCAAGTTTCAGTAAAAAATAATTAAAGACCTCAAGCTATACTCACTTAATGGAGTTAAAAATTGTAAAGAAATCTCATTTCTATAAGCAATATTCTGCAAAATAATGAATTTACCCAGTATTGCCATTTTGCAGATTTTCTAATGAATTGACAAAGTTAACATCATTTTTTTTTTCAGTCCATAGTGTTTTCTTCCTAGCTTTTGATTTAGCCATTGATTATTACTTTACCATTTCCTGAATTTTGGAACATATTACCTTAGTAACTACAGCATTTCCCGCCTTGTGACTATTTACACAAATTTTATGTCGTCAAGTGTAAGTGAAGAAGTGACATCATTATTAAAGGTTTATTCTAAACTTTGTACCATTCAAGACAAAAGCAAAAAAAAAATCTCAAGAAATAAAAGCTTGCTCAACAGATAGCAGCACTACACACTTGTCATGTCTGCTTATCATATTTCACTATCTGAAAAGGACATAGACTATCATAGTGTATTCAAACTCTGGTTCTAATTTGGACAATTTCTATCACCAGGAAACAAAATATAACCTAATAATTTATAGACAAAATTTATCATTGAGAAGGGAATGTGAATGGTAGAGTCATTTGAATGAAGTTGAATATTTTCCAGTGATATAAATATACACTTTCTTAACAAGCACAATAACTTAGTTACCTCACTCAGATTACCTCCAGACTCTGTTTGTTTCAAGTACCATGTTTGCCTTTAGGCAATTTAAGAAAAAGCATGCATCAAATGTGTAAATATTTCAGTGGCTATCCTTCATTTTGGTATTGAACAACTATTTCCAAACTATATATATATATTTTTCCAGGTTGTTTTGAAAGGCATTTTTTTGGTACTGGTAACAGTAGAAGTAAATTTTAAAAACATATTTTAGTGACATTCAGGAATAACTGTGGAAGTTCCTCCTTCTAGAAAATAACACTTTGAGACTTTCATATTTATTAAAAT
Organism: Vulpes vulpes; assembly: GCF_048418805.1. Taxonomy (NCBI): domain Eukaryota; kingdom Metazoa; phylum Chordata; class Mammalia; order Carnivora; family Canidae; genus Vulpes; species Vulpes vulpes. The sequence goes on from NC_132786.1 coordinate 41,446,667, forward strand.
CACTAATACATCTTAATACAAATTTTTATTAAAATAAAATATGGCTCTATATAACCCTTGTAGATCAAATTTAGGAGTTTCTAATAAATATGAAAGACATCGCAAAAATGATCAGAAAATAATGAATGAACATTTGGATTCTGATATTAAGAATCCCTAAAATCCAATCTCATATTAAATTGCTTTGACAGTGGTACATTTAAAAAAAAATGTACCATTTAAATATTTGAATTCTAGGACTAGGAGCTCCTTTATTGAGCCATAGTAAGCAGATTAAAATTTACCCTCCCTCCTCCCCCGCTTTTTTTAAGGAAACAAGTTTTGTTAATTGAAAACTTCTAATTTATGGGGACACCTGGGTGACTCAGCCGTTGAGCACCACATTCAGCCCAGGGCCTGATCCTGGAGACCTGGGATCAAGTCCCATGTCAGACTCCCTACATGGAGCCTGCTTCTCCCTCTGCCTGTTTCTCTGCCTCTCTCTCTCTCTGTGTGTGTCTCTCATGAATAAATAAATAAAATCTTAAAAAAAAAAACAACTTCTAATTTATGTCTTCTATTCACTCACTTTAATGAAGACTGAAATTTCACACATAAGAAACATGATGTAGACACAGAATGTGTATGTCAATTATAGCTCAATAAAGCTAGAAAAGAAAAACAACTAAAAGTACTACTCATTTTAGAAGATTTTCAGAGGACATTTTCTCACTTCTCTGGTCAATCTAGGCAAGCATAGATGGAACAGCCCTGTGTAGACCATACCCTCTGGACATTGTTCCAGCTCTCTATGGCCGTGGGTGCTCTACTAATGATAATAAAAATGATGAACTGTGATATTTTGTGTCTCTCGCTGTAAGCCTAGGTATTTACAAACTATTTAGAGCTTTTTGTAGGGTTTTACCTTAAATTAGGTGCGAAAGTACTGTTGTAGAATATTCACAAACATATCCTAGGCACACAGAACTTTGGTGAGAAGATATAGTTGAGGCACTGTAGTAGGCTCCTAAAGATGTGCATAATCTAATCCTTAAAACCTATAAATATATTACTTTACATAGTTAAAAGGCCTTGGCAGAAGTGATTAAATTGAACACCTTAAGATGGAAGGTTAGTTTGGATGATTTGGGTAGACCCAATGTAATCACAAAGTCCTCAGAAGTAGAAGATAGAAGATATTATGAAAACTTACATGCCAAAAAGTTGAACAACCTAGACAATAAATTGAACCACCTAGAAGAAATGCATGAATTCTTAGAAACATATAACCTTCTAAAACTGAATAAAGAAGAAATAATTTCGAACAGGCTGATTACTAGCAATGAAATTGAATTGGGACTAAAAAAACTCCTAACAGATAAAGGTCCAGGAGTAGATGGCTTCATTGGTTAATTCTACCAAACATTTAAAGAAGAGAGTACTTACCCTTCTCAAACTATTCCAAAAAATAGAAGAGAAAGGAAAACTTACAAATTCCTTCCATGAGGCTAACATTACTCTGGTACCAAAGCCCAAGATACTCCAAAAAAAAAAAAAAAAAAAAAAAGAAAACTGCCAACCATTATCTCTGACCAACAAAAATCATCAACAAACTACTAGCAAGCTGAATCCAACAGTATATTAGCAAAACGTGGGAAATGGAGACAGAAAAGTCAGTCAGGAAAGAAGAGATGTTGAAAGAAGCAAGGTCAGGTGATACTATGTGAGAATGATTCTGTATTCTGTGGCTGACTCTGAAGATGGGCAGGAGACCACAAGCCAAGGCTGCCTCCTAGAATCTATAAAAGGCAAAGCAATGGATTCTCCCCTCTAGCCTAAGGAAAGGAGCATAGCCCTGCTGACACTTTGATTTTTGTCCAGGAAGACCTGTGTCAGACTTCTGACCTACTGGACTGTGAGACAATCAATTGTGTTATTTAGAGCCATTAAATTTGTGGAAATTAGCAGCAATAGAAAGTTAACACAGGATTCATATATAACAGTTTAGAAAGAAGAGCTATTAGTGGATTAAAAGTCAGAGGCAATGAGTAATGACATAAGGCAGCAGAGGACTTTGGGAGGTAAAGAGCAATGGCATAAAACAAGCAGAAAAGCAGTGCAAGAGGCAAATGTATGTCAACATTTGGGATGTACATATACTGAACTAAAAGAAAGATGAACCCAAGCAGGTAATTAGGGGCCAGAGTAAACGATATTTTATGAACTATGAAAGGATTTTGAACTTTATCACAAACATTTTAGGGTATTAAGTAGGAGACTGACATGATCTTTACATTTGTTTTTAAAAAACATCAGTCTTCTAGTGAAGGTAATAGATTGGGTTGCAATAATTCTGGATGCAAATAAACGAGATAAAAGCTTGTTGAAGTAATTCAGATTATAGCTAAAGTCTATAGGACAACTGTAGTAGGGTTGAAAAGAAGTCCAAAATGCTTACTTAGGAGGTAGATTACACTGATAGATGGATGAAGATCAAAGAATCAATGATAAAACCCAAGTTGCTTGCATGAAAAACTGAGTCGTTTACTGAAAGAAGGCCTACAGAGGGGACCAATCTTATAAAAGAAACGATATGAACTCCATTTTGGAAATATCAAAGTTGCTAAACATGTGCCCAAGCCATTTAAATGGGAAGGAACATTGGGAATTTGGTTTGGATTTGTGAGTGAGTTTGGGGCTGGTGGTACATTGTGAGATGTTGATTTTCTGAGAATGAAAAGAAAGAACGAAAAGTTAGCATGTATACAGTAACATCTGATAAATGCTGAGAAATGGCATTTGGAAGGTGGTAGAAGACGACAAACCGCAGTTAACAAAGCAGTAGTAAACAAGAAACAAAATTGATTCATAGGTTTATAGCAATTTGCCAGTTTTTCTGGGGTAAACCTTTCCACTATTATTTATATTTGAACCACCAGTATTACATCCTGGTATGACTGGGAAGAGAAACACATAACTGGCTTTCTTGAATCAGTGGATCTGCTTCTATTATGTCACCGGGAAACTTGGAAGGAGAAATGGAAAATTGGAAGCAGGAGCAATGAGAAATTACAAAGGGTACATGTAGAAAATCCTTTAGAGACTTTGATTATTGAAAGGAGGAGAAAGATGGGGACTGCAGGATAAATTTTGTTTCATTTTTGATTAGAGGAAGAACTGAGTAGATCTGAGAGGAAATAAGGAGCCAGTGAAGAGAGGAAATGGGTGGTTGAAAAGTGAAGTCTCTAAGGAGCTGAACATGTGCATGGGGACTTGGGAGGCAATAGGATCATAAGCATGAGATGAAAATTTTGGACAGAAAGAGGCTCTCTTATAAAAGCAGAGGGCAGGAAGAGATAATTGAATGTATATATTTATTGCCAGAATTTTAGAAGGTACTTTATTATGTTGTGTATTTTAGAGTAATAAGTCAGATAAAATTGAGACTGATGGAAACGTGATGAAGATGGGAACTTTAAAGAGATTCCAAGTGGGAAATAAGTGTTTCTGGGAACTGTTTTCTTTTGGTGAGGTCAGTGACCACAAATTTACAGAGGCACAGAACTATCTATCTGACATATTCTCCAGCAGCTCCCAGAAATGCAGGCGTAAACAAAGAAACCAGGCAATTAGACTTAAACAGGGTTGGGCTTTAAATGGAGTGGCAGAGGTCCAGTGGGGCAAGGAAGTTGAAGAAATTGTGTAGAGGGAGCTCTATTAAAGGGATCGGGTGTGGAATTTTTGCTCTCTAGGAAAAAAGGTCAAGATAGGTAAGGGCTGCCAAATATAAATAAAGTAAGAAGTATAAAAGAACTAAATAGGTAAAATATGACATAAAATGAGAATAGCTGATTAACAATACTGGGAAGAATGGAAACTGTGGCCAGACAGCTATAGGTCTGGATTATAGAGGTAGAGTTACCTTGAAAGCTGTAACTAGAGAGTATCCATGTGAATAGGAGACAGGATAGAGTTAAAGGCCATAAGAGATGAGAGCATAGGATTGCAAGGTCAGGATTATGTATTGGCCATTAATTTGGATATTGAAGTCACTGACGATAATGCTAGAAATTGAAGAAAAAGAGTATTGCTTTCAATGATACGGATGCTAGTGCTAAGGAGAGAGGATAAAAGCTGTTGCGTGAGTAATACGAGTCTCAAAGTAGCAAGAATTTAACTTAGATTGAAGAGGAATAACTGGAAGTAGCAGTGGCTGACATGAGGGGATTTGTCTTCCTGTTGCTTATGGGGAATACTGAAGCTTCAAGGTAATTGATATATTTGAGATTGAAGAGAGAGTAGGTATCCGATTCTGGTTAAATCTACAAAGTGAAGGTCATATTTTCACAAGAGCAAGAACTCAGCTGCTATTTTCTGAAATTTGAATTTTAGAATTTTCTTAAAAGTTTTCTTGTGAAATTTACCTTGTAATTTTGGTTTGGAAAAATCTCAATGGACCGGACTTATGTGGATAACTTTAAAAAATGTAAGCACTTTATATGAAAGGGAGAATGCATATACATACACTTGTGTTATTATTTAATTATTTGAGTAAACAAATTGATCTGTTGCTTTAGGATGGGAGGCTTTGAGGGGAAGAGCAGAGCTGGGAGTTCAAAGGCATTTAGGTGTCTGCATGGAGAAGGATAGGAGGGGTGGCAAAATGCTCAAGAAGCAGACACAAGAATTGCTAAAGAGCCTATTTCAGTGCAATATAATTTTACTTCCAAACTTTGATCTCCTATATAAGCCTTTTATGAGCCTCTTTGAGAGAATGAACAGAGATACTCAAAGATTGGATACTTGCTTTCTTATTATTATTTCTTATTTCTAAATATTTATTATTTATATATTTAATATATTATTTATATATATTTATATATATTATTAAATATTTAATATATTAAATAAATTATTTCTTATTATTATTATTTCTTATTTCTAAATATTGGTGGGCCTTTCAGCATTTAATATTCCCACTTTGGTTGGTTACCAGATGAATGCATTGTTTTTATTAAAGCTGTGATCTTGGGATCCCTGGGTGGCGCAGCGGTTTGGTGCCTGCCTTTGGCCCAGGGTGCGATCCTGGAGACCCAGGATCAAATCCCAAGTCTGGCTCCTGGTGCATGGAGCCTGCTTCTCCCTCTGCCTCTCTGTGTGTGTGTGTGTGACTATCATAAATAAATAAAAATAAAAAAAAATAAAGCTGTGATCTCTTTGTCTCTTCAAAGCATACCTCCTTATTTTGTTATTGCCTGTTTATCATTGCCCTACAGAAAAACTAGCACCTACATTAACATCAAATGAATTCATAATGCATAAAGCTATCCACAGAAGTTAGGAGGTTAATAATATTGATTATAAAAGGTGTTACATTTAAAGAGCATTTGTTTGAGAGGATTGTCAATGCACTTATTCATTTATTTAAATTTTATGAGCTTCTTTATTTAATAACCATGGTGGAGAAAAAAACGAACTATTAAGTAAAATCGATTATGGAAAGAAGCTCTTACCTTCCACCTGGTGAAAGTGATTTTTAGAATGCAGATGACACTTTTGTCCATTCCTATTTAAGGCAGTTTATATCCTGGGTATTTTATAATAATCCATACCGTTTCACTAACGATAGAGACAACCCAGGGAAACAGGGAATCATGCCATATACAGGGCTTTATAGGGTCAATGTGTGGTGGTGTACATCCAGAATGTGATGTCTGTAAAAGGGAGAGTGTTTTGATGCTCAATAAAAAAATGTGGAATGTATTTGTGAAACAGAAACATAAGAAAAGGAGAAATAAACTTAAAGAACATTATATTTTAAACAAATTATTTTTTATCAAGCTTATAAAGCACAAGAGGGATCCCTGGGTGGCGCAGCGGTTTGGCGCCTGCCTTTGGCCCAGGGCGCGATCCTGGAGACCCGGGATCGAATCCCACGTCGGGCTTCCGGTGCATGGAGCCTGCTTCTCCCTCTGCCTGTGTCTCTGCCTCTCTCTCTCTCTCTGTGACTATCATAAATAAATAAAAATTAAAAAAAAATAAATTATAAAAAAAAAAAAAAAAAAGCACAAGAAATATAAGTTTATTTATCCCTAATCAATTATACTCCCATGGTTTTGGGTTGTATTTTTTGTTTGATTGATTGATTTGATTTTTTTTTTTTTCAGGTTGAAAGCTACCTCAAGGTTCAAAATAATCTGAGTTCATAAAGTCAAGCATTTGCAGCGCTCAGAAGAGTATGTAGCAAAAAAGAAAGCCAATTAATATTAGCTATTATCATTATTATTATTATTTATAATACAAACCAAATATCCATAGAACTTTGTGCCTAATGGCAAAACTGCATGTTGAATAATGGGAAAGTTAATAATAATATATTTTTAAAATTTTCAATATTTTAATACATTTAGAACAATCCTATCAAATTTGTGTATTACCCTCTGAGCCATGCAACTTTAAATTTGCTTTTTAATATATGTGTTCCTGCACAAATTCTTAGTAAATCCCTGGAAGGCAAAAATGTATGCTTTATTTCTGTTTCTGAACTCAGTATCTGCTTTAACATATGACACACAAATGAGACTCAATATACTTAGCATAACTATCAATACTTGGTTGGATAGAGGTCTTCCAGATAAAGGGAAATTTGGAAAGGGTAGACTCTGAAGTATTTGCTAGCATTTAAAAGTAAATGTGAGGTGAAATTGTAATATTATTTGAGTCTTAGAGACAAAGCATAATTATACAAGACTCTTGCCATTCCTTTATTTCCTACTGTTAGGGCAGTTCTGAAGTGTCTTCTGGGTCTTTGAAATCTCTTTTAAACAAATCCCTTTCATTATCCTTTCATATAGATTGGAGTTCATATTTGCAAATAACAGAATCCATTCTGACTACTTTAAATAGAAAAAAGATTTTATTAAAAGCATGTTTTATACCTCACAGAAGTGGTATGTTTAATGAAGTTGGTATTTCTTTTACTCTATGACAAGATTACTTACAATAATAATTGTAATAGGAGGAATGCCAGGGTGGCTCAGTCAATTAAGTTCCTGACTCTTGATTTTGGCCCAGTTCATGATTTTAGTCCTGAGGTCAAGCTCTGCCTGGAGCTCCCTGATTAGCAGGGAGTCTGCTTCTCTCTCACTCTCCTTTTTAAAGATTTTATTTATTTATTCATGAGATACACACACACACACAGAGAAAGAGAGGTAGAGACACAAGTAGAGGGAGAAGCAGGCTCCATGCAGGGAGGCCAATGTAGGACTCGATTCTGGAACTCCAGGATCACGCCCTGGACTGAAGGCAGGCACTAAATCCCTGAGCCACCCAGGTGTCCCAAGGGAGTCTGCTTCTCAATCTCTCTCTCTCAAATAAATAAATCTTTAAAAAAAATTGTGGGATGAAATAAATAATAATTATGGCCAGAAAAAAAAAAGCAGAAAAACCTTTTTTTTAACTGACTTTTTAACATATAATAATGCCAGTAAATTTTTTAAAAATCACAATTAAAAATTAGATACATATTAAAATATGAAAGTGATCAAGTGATACTTGTAAACTATATCAATACATTTCTTCAAAAATTAAAGTTATTTTCTATATATTAATCTGTCATAATAATGGATAATATTAAAGTTCCTGTTTTTTAGCCTTGATTTAGGAAAATTTGTCACTGGATTTATAAAAATGGATTTTTGCATATTCCTGTTCAATAAGTAGTAAGATCAAGCCCAATTAGAGCTCTGCACTCAGCAGGGAATTTATTGGAGATTCTCTCTCTCCCTTCCTTTCTCTTTCTTCCTCTGCCCACCCCCCCCACTCATGCTCTCTATCTCAAATAAATAAATAAATCTTTAAAAAATGTAACAAAATTTCTGAAGAAAGTTCTGTCAATACTATGTTTTATTTAAATACGATATATTTTACCTTGCTAAGTCCTCCTAGGTTGATGCACCCCAACTTTCTGTTGTCTTGTGAAAATTTCAAAACGAAATGAAAAAAAAAAAAACCTTTCAATTGTAAGTGAAGTTATATTGGCAAGATTAATTCACAAGACAACAGAAATATGGATAAATAATATGTATGAATAATATTTTCAGTATGAAGCTTTAGAGCCTTGGCACCTGAAACAGACCAGCCTAGGTAAGAAACTGACAGAGAAACTACACATTGATGGATTTTACAGAGAAGAATTAAGTTGGGGTGCATGAACCCAGGAGGACATGCAAGGTAAACTGTTTCATATTTAAGTAAAATACAGTATTGATAGAACTTTTTTCAGAGAGATTGTTGAAATTTTTAAAAAAGATTTATTTACTTATTTAAGATAGAGAGAGCATGAGTGGGGAAAGGGCAGAGGAAGAGGAAGAGGGAGAGAGGAAGGGAGAGAGAATCTCCAGCAGATTCCTTGCTGAGCACAGAGTGCTAATTGGGCTGGATCTTATGACTCTGAGATCAAGACCTGAGCCAAAATCAAGAATCTCAGACTCTTAACACACTAAGCCACTCAGGCTCCTCTGTTACATTTTTGTTGATGCAAACAAAAGGCTGTCACCATGACCAATACTGCATCTTAAAATTATTTTATAGTATAATGTGGCAGAAATCAGAAAGAGCGAGGTTCAAACTTCTGTTTTTGTCACATCACATCATTATTATATAAAGACAATTCATGTAATCTCAGTGAAGCTCACTTTCTTTTTTGCAAAATTGGGGTTTTCAGGATCGATTGAGCTTTATCTAAAATAGTTAGTCCAGTATCACAGAAGTGCATACATGATACTAAGTAAATAACACTTGACATGTCTGTCTTTTTGGTTTGTATATTTAATTTTTGCTCATGAAGAACAAAATATCAGAAATGGTTGCTTCTCATGATCATGTTCATGCTGAGCAGGAGAAAGGAGAAGTCAAGACACTGCACTGATGCTTGTTTAAACACACACACACATACAGACACGCAAGCACATACAGAAGCCTGCACACCTCATACTGGGGGCTGACCTGTGCTTCAGGGTATTGGTTTTCTCCATCTGAGAGAATGTCACTGGATTGGCACCATCTGCCTCTCAGCCCTGTGCTTGGGGTCACTGGTGCCACTGGAGACGTGTTTACACCAATCCCACAGAAGCAAATTTTTAGGACTACATTTGCTTACACATGACTTTATACCATTACTAGACAAAACCATATATATATATATATATATATATATATATATATATATATATATATACACATATATATATACACACATATAAAACAGATAATCCATGTACTTTTAAGACAAATTTAGTTGGATGTTTGGATGATGTTTGGATGATGAAAAGAATAAAACATTTGATTAGACAGAGGGAAGGTGTTTTCAATTATAATCAATTAACATCTATTTACTTTAAGGAGAATAATTTTATTTTATTCTTCCTTTATGGAATTTTGGCCTCCTGAAGAAAGGCAGCATGTGTATAATCATATTTTGAAAGTTTAAGATGCCAAAGTGATTCAGAATATCTTCTCTCATAATTTTAGTATAGAACAATTTGCTTATTCCAACATTCTATTCTCATTAAGTATTATAATGAAAGCCTGCATAATGATTTTTAACTACCTAGGTTTAAGTAGTTTGGGAAAGTGGAAAGGTTACATCTCTTCCAAGTTTATCTTCTTTTTTAATTCAGTCAAATTATAGCTGTTTGGATATAGTAATTCCCTCAAGAAGTTTTCCTTGGTGAGTTGCTAAACACATAGAAGTCCAAATGACTAAGTTAATAATGCATGTCAAAAGTATCAAACAAAAAACTTCCCTTCAGTCTCCGATCCTTTTTAGATAAAGACACATATTTAGCATTAAACATACCACACAATAGTATATCAGCTTTTTAAAAGATTTTTGTTTGGATTCTCCAAGTTGTCCTCCAGAGGGTGTGAAAGGCCCCTGGGCAATGTTCTATACCAGATTGTATTTTGTTAACACTCTTGAACTTACTCTATTAGTAATTAGCCACCCTGGAATTTCAGAAAAATTGTTCTTTTGTGGTCAACTAGTTTTCCTGATGAAGTCTCAGAAAGTGCATTGACCAACAGGGGAAGGATTTAACAATACAATACTAAGCTATGTGACTCTAAAATAAAATTTAATGTGCAAAAGTTATGTGAATAAATTGAGCAGTTGGATCTTTCAACCAGAGCATGGTTGAAAAATCCATGGTTTCTCTGGTAGATTGGAGTTCTTCAAAGCATGGCAGCATCAAGGCAGTTCTTTTGGTGGCTCATGGCTCCAAGTATGAGAATCCCAGAGACCAAGAGTATTCCAGTGACTAGAGAAGAAAAGTAGCGCATCTTTTGTGGCCCAGCTTTGGAAGTCACACGATGTTACTTCTACTGAATTCTATGATTCTATTCTACTGAGTCACTGGGTAGCCTAGATTCAGAGGGAGGGGATATAGACACCGTAACTTAATGGAATGAGTTATCAAAGAATTTGTGAGTATGTTTTAAAACTGCTACAGGTAAGATAAATATATTTACCAAATGGGTCATGAGGTATAATAATTAGCTTGCGTCATCAACATTGTAATTTTAGTAAGAAGCCAACCATGGCATCTCAGCATAAACATACAGATTGATACACACAGAGATGGGATTCTAGTTAATTCATTACTCATCAGATTCTTATCAGTGGAGATACTATAGGCAAGATAATAGTTCAGAGGAAAGGATAAGAAACTGAATGTAGACAAATCATAGTATCTATCTGTCAACAAAGTTTTTTTTTTTTTTTTTTTTAATTTATGATAGTCACACAGAGAGAGAGAGAGAGAGAGAGAGAGAGGGAGGGGCAAATACATAGGCAGAGGGAGAAACAGGCTCCATGCACCAGAGCCCGACGTGGGATTCGATCCCGGGTCTCCAGGATCGTGCCCTGGGCCAAAGGCAGGCGCCAAAGCGCTGCGCCACCCAGGGATCCCTGTCAACAAAGTTTTAAGGAATGCTGAGATTTTTAACATGAAACAAATTTTCTTAAGGGTTTGAAAAGGGTTCGGATAGGGAAAGTAAGAAAATTAAGTCCTTAACCAATTTACAGTGGGGTAGAACAGCTGTCTTTCAAAGGACCTGTCTCTAAACAGTATTATATTGATTTTCAACTAACAGTTTAGTGATCATTGTGAGATTAATTTGAATTTGAATTAGTTTTGTGTGTTCTGCTCATTTATTTTTTTATTATTAAAAAGTTTTATAAATGTGCAAGAGCTTTAAAAACTTATCTGATTTATGTTTATACCTTTATAACAGTAGTTCACATTACAGAAGGAGAGAGATTGAAGAAACAGAGATTGAAGAGATTAACTGCAAAGAAGAGAGCTCAGCCATTACAGTAAACACTGTTGCTTTCAATATGGTCTGTATAAAATTGTCATTAAGAAAAATATATGAACTGGATTCTATATAGGAAATACAAAAAATGTAAATCTTTTTAGTTTAAAAAAAAAAAATCAGGTTTTGAATGCCTGGCCAGATTATTTAGTACATGTTTCTTAACCTTTAGGAGGTGTTCATTTAAACCATACCAATAGTATAAAAATATTTTTAGAAAATCTCCACTGAAACTCTTCAATTATATAAATTAAAAACATCATTATGCAATAATATTTAAAATTCATAATAGAAACTACTTGATTAGAAATTGCAAGATAGGGACACCTGGGTGGCTCAGTGGTTGAGCATGATCCTGGGGTCCTGGGATCCAGTCTCCATACCAGGCTCTCCACAGGGAGCCTGCTTCTCCCTCTCCCTGTGTCTCTTCCTGTCTCTATATGTCTCCCATTAATAAATAAATAAAATATTTAAGAAAATTGTAAGATAAAGATTTCTTTAGATTAATTAAAAAAAGTTCCCTAGAGTGTATCAGGTTTTTCCTGATACTTAAGTTCAATATTTTTTTAAAGAAGCTTTCTAGGATTAGTTAAAAATCAGTTAACTCTTAAATCCAATATTCTACATATCTCTCTATATTTTTTGTATTTTTTAAAATTACCAAGACTGATGGATTTGCCTTAATGGAAAACACAAAGTCATATTTTAAGGTTTTTTTTTGAATCTCTTCAAGTTTGGGATATTGACAGTAATATGAAAATTTTATGGAAACAGTGTGATTTACTATTGGGCTGAAAGTAGGCTAGAAGTGCACTTGAGAAAAGATGATAATGATGATGTAAAGTAAGACTGGCATATGGATCCTTAAAAGCAGCCATGAAACTTTGGCCAGATGTGTAAAGAAAACAACCTTTATGAAAACACTGACCTAATTCAGCCCTTTTCTCAAATCTCAGTTGGGAAATGTTCAGATGATAGCAAAACTACAGTCTTGTCAAAGTATCCAGACTCTTTAATTTGAAAGTTCCCCAAATGCATCGTTTTACAAGCAAATTTCTATTACCATGTTTTGATAATATAGATATTTTTAGTTTTTCAGATCAAATGGAAGGGTATAATTGCTTATATATAATGATCCTTTTGATTGTTCATATTTTCTGAAAGCTCATGTTTCAAAATTTTTTTTTTAAGTAATAGTTCTGTTGTTAGGACGATGGCCACCAGAGGGCAGTAAATATGTCTGCAATAGGAACTACTCAACTAAGGTGTCCTGTCTCAAGTGTTTTCTATTGCCTAGTTTTTGCATGGCTTGTATTTCAAATTGTTTTTAAATATTTTATACTATTTAATACTTTAAAATTCAAATATTTTTATTATTAAAGTAAATGTCATGGTCAAAAGGGTATGTGATATTGATAATAAAAATAAGTAGTATTTATTGAGCAACCTCTTATGTGCTGGATATGAGGCTAAACACTTTTCTTACATAGTAGTTTCTTTTAAGGCTCACAACAAGGTAGAAACATTATAATACCAATGTGGTAATGGGGAAAACCAAGACTTAATGATATTAATAAAAGCCAAATATATTTAAGCTAATTTTTAACCATTTTCTTTTTTTGGGTGGGTAGGGGTGGATGGGATAATGGTGGGGATAGTTATGGGCTTATTATATACTTAAAAACTATTTGCTTGAAAAGATTATGAGAAGAACTAGCTATCTAATCCTTTCTGTATCAACAGAAAGTAAAACTCAGAAAAATGAACTCTTTTTATGAAGATAAGGAAGGATATGATATATACACATAGGATATGTAGGTATATATGTGTGTGCTGTATATATATTAATGATGCATTTGGTTCAAGATGATTTGGGGTGATAATTCTTAAAAGTTATGATATTCTAAATAGTAATCAATCTCAGTTAAAAGATGGCTATTTTGCTATTAATTATGGGCTGAATTGCATCCCATAAAAACTTATATTGTTGAAGTCTTAGCTCCCAGTGCCTCAAAATATAAATGTCTTTGGAATTAGGATCTTTAAAAGGGTTAAGTTAAAATAAAGTCATTAGGGTGGGCCTTAATCTAATCTGACTATAAGAAGAGGAAATCTGGAGATAGATAAGCCCAGAGTTAAGACCAGGTGAAGACTCAGGGAGAAAATAGCCATTTCCAAGCCAAGGAGAGGCTTCCAAAGAAACCAACCATGCCAGCACTTGATCTCAGACTTCAAGACCCTAGAATTGTGAGAAAATAAGTTTCTGTGTCTTAAGGCACCCAGTCTTTGGTACTTTTTAATGATAGTACAAGATAGATAGTACAATATATTTCCCATGAAGAGCTACATGATGTTGAGGCTATATTTCACTGACCTATGTCCCACTTCTCAATACCAGCCTACCTTCTCTCTAGCCACAGAAGTAGTAGGGGTAGTACTAGTAGGTCATCTAGAATCTAGAATCTAACCATGAAAATTAACTGGACTGATTAAAAAACAAGATAGAAGAGAGAAAGAAAAGCATTTGTGCAAATAATGTTAGACTGGAACTAGTTTAGTTATAGTTTCAGTGAAGGTCTCCAGGCCATAGCTGTTTTATTTTAAGGTGAGGTGCGGGGCTTCCCGCAGAACTTTCAAGGCGATTTCCTAATTTCTTATGCTATCACAGCTGTACACTAACTTACAGTCTATGCAATAATTTGGAGAAAAAAATGGGAACTTAAGGAAGCCTTGGGAGATCTCTGTCAGTGTGCTGAGTGTCAGACCCTTTCACCTCCAGACTGGGAGCTAGGGAGATCACTCAGAAAGTTTGATGTATGTCCCTGGAGCTTGGAGGACACACTAAACTCATGTATAATTCATGCTTCACAAATCAAAAGGGTGAAAACACATGATTGGTTAGTTGTTCTGATGGCAGAAGGAGAGTGTTTCCCATTAATCTTGAGAGTGATAGAGCACAGGATGCTCTGGTCCCTCCTATGCACTTTGTGAGGGCCTTAGATGTGAAATACATGGAATAGAATTGTCTTATTTTCTAAGGGGAGCAGCCTTGAGAAGCAAAAGACCTTAGCAGAAAAAAAAAAAAAATAGAAGCATCATCAGCTATCTAAGTTCTGAGAAGGTATAGACATGTGGCCAACTGGAATAAATATACAATTGCATGGATCAAGAAAACTTCAAATGACTGATCCCTCAGAAGGGAAGCACCCACTTTGAAGACCTCTGGTCTAGAAGGCACCAGTGGAGATCACTATTACATCCAAAGAAGCCAAAGAAGAAATGCTCATCATTTTTCTGGCTTCTCCCTGTTCCTTCCCACTCCTCCTTCAGGAAGGGTCGAGGAGCCATCATTAATAAAAGTGAAGAAAGGAGTAAGGGGGACAAACAAATTGAATCTATTCTTTGTTTCTGCTTTGTGAACAAGCTACATGTTTAAGTGAAATTGCAATTTATAAGTTATTACACTGACTTTCACTTTCTAATTACTGAACTGAGTCTGTGTTTTGTGACCACGGTGATGGGAAGTGCTTTGATGACTGAACAGTGACTTAAGGAGCCATGAACCTACCCTAGTTTTCATTCAGAGTCTGAGGAAGTGGGAAACCACCTAAATTTGTTTTCTGTTTCTCCACTACTCCTCCTTATATTCAATATGATAGTGATATTTATGATATTTATGCAAAAATAATCTATGGAAATCCAAATTTTAAAGTCAGAACCTCCAGATACACAAATTGGCTAAACAATATTGTAATGAATTAGAATAGACAGCATTCCATCTGAATAATTGGTGTCTCATAAGATGTCGAGCTTATACATTAGTTTAATGCATATTTGAAATAATTCTTATTATTTGGGCTAGGAAAATTTCTTGATTAGACAGTATTTCCTTAGGTTTCTTTTTGTAACATGCTTACAGCATATTGAGCTCAAGAGATGAATTGTTCATTTAAGGTTCATTTAAAAGTGTCAGACAGTACAGTAATTTAGCACTTTTTCCCCCTGACTGCCAACTGTGACTTGGCATCATGCATCAGGCTGAATGACACAGGTTTTTGGAGACTGCAGTTTGGTTTCTGCAAGTCTCATGGGCACGAATAACAACTTTTCAAGAGCACTGTTATCCCCAGACGCTGTATACAAAAGGCTATCTAATTTGAGTCATGTGAAAAAATAGCTTATTACAAATATATCTGATTTATTCTACCTGTTCATTTAGTTACTAATATAATTAACCATAGCAAATCGTAACTGTTGACTACTATTCATTTCCTAATTGGAAATATTGAATATTAATCAAAAAGCTGTTTTTCATTGTATGGTCAGCAATCAGTTTTAGAGCTATGGAGAATTTGAAAAGCAGAAGATAAATAAAAGTAACAATTTCCCTGGAGAAAAATTTGCATATAGTAAGAAAAATCAAAGCCCCGAACAATACCCCAAGCGAGTGCTGTTTCTAAAAATCTACCACTAATTGAGCCCTTGGTCTCTGTTAGATATAAAGCTGATGTTATTATTATTTTCCTTTTCCAGGTGAAAAAGATGTAGTTTGGGGGAATTAAGTAACTTAGTCGTATGGGGAGTGAGTGTCAGAGCTGGACTCTGGTGTAGTGTTGTCTGACGTAGAAGCTTCCCCACCAGACACAGCACTACTCTGCCTCTCATGAAATGCTTTCCATTTAGCATCACAACCTCTATGGACAGTTGGACAGGAATTAAAAGATAATAGTGATAATTTACCAGAAATTCAGAAAGTCATGTAATTTTCCTTTTAATTCCCAACAAAGGTTTGTGGTCTATAACAGACACCCTAAAATCAAAGGCTTACGCTAAACTCAATCATAATTATCTTCCACCTGGCCGCCTAGGGAGCAGTCTACAACTGCTTGGTTAAGGCAGTGCTTACAGACCTAAAGCTGCTTCTGTCTTACTCTCTGCTTAGTGAGTTGCCTTCATCTTTATACCCAAGATAATCCTAGCAGCATGTCTACATTCCAGCCAGGTAGCTGCAGGGAAAACAAACAGAGACCTTGGAAGTATTTCTTCTTCTTCTTCTTCTTCTTCTTCTTCTTCTTCTTCTTCTTCTTCTTCTTCTTCTTCTTCTTTCTTCTTCTTCTTGTTTTTAAAATTTAGATACAATTCACATAACATACAATTTACATTAAAAAAAATTGTAGAATGTGGAGAGCCTGGGTGGCTCAGTTCGTTAAACGTCTGCCTTCGGCTCAGGTCATGATCCCAGGGGTCCTGGGATTGAGTCCTGACTAGGGCTCCTGCTCAGTAGCGAGTCTGCTTTTCCCTCTGCCTCTGCCCCTCTCCCTGCTTGTACTTTTTCTCTTTCTCAAATAAATGAATAAAATCTTTTAAAAAAATGTAGAATGTGTAATTCGATGGGTTTTGGTATATGCACAGAGTTGTGCAACCATCACCTAATTGCAGGCTATTTCATAATCTCTCACCAAAAAACCACCACCTTCTTCCCCAGAAATGAAATTATTACTTTTATTTTTTGATTTCTGCTTTTTTTTTTATAGCTCTAGAATTGATTTACTTTCTTTTTCTATGGGTTTGCCTATTTTGGGATTTTATATAAATGGAGTTATATTAATATGACTTCCTTCTTCCACTTGGCAGAAGGTTTTCAAGATTTGTCTATGTTGTAGTATATATTGGGACCTTATTCATTTTTATTGCAGGATAGTATTCCATTATATGAATGTGCTTGCATTTTATCTATCTATTCACTAGTCAAGGGGCATTTAGATTGCTTTTACTTTTTGGCTATTATGAATAATGTTGCTCTGAAGAAACATGTGCACACTTTTGTGTGGACATGTTCTCAATTCTTTCTGATATATACATAGGAGTGCAATTGCTTGGCCATATGGTACCTTAATGTTGAGCTTTCTGAAGAGTTCATATTACTTTTTTCTCATACATCATTGGCTCAGGCTTCCTCATAATGATATTGGGGATATTGAGAAACTTTAGAAAGATTATGGCAACTAAAAATGACAGCTAAAAATCTATTAATAAATCTAATTATCTATTACTCTCAGATAAGGGAAGGACAGGTATTTGGAAACAAATAGTCTTTACCATAATGCATTCTTTTGACTACACAAATAACGATGCACTCTTTTCTTCCCATGTAAAGTCACTCCTCCCCAAGAAATACAATTCAAATTTCTGTACCATGGCCATCTTCAACTAAAAGTGTTGGATATTTGAGAGAGGTGCTCCACCAAGTGCAAGTGATAAATTAAATGACAAGCTATCTGCCCCCCACCACCACACATCCAATATATAATGATGATGGAATAGGAAAACCACACTATAAGCTCCTACTTGGAAAAGGCAAGAATGGAAAATACCAGCAATCAATGATCCATATAAAATATCCCAGACTACTGGACAGGAATAGAAGAGCCCTGAGCTAGCAGTTGAGTAAATTCCTTGGTTAGGCCATCTGGTTTGCTTCTTGGAAGAATCTATTTTGCTCATTGCTCTCTGTGATCCCAGATTCTGTTGTCTGGAATGTTCTTCCTTGTCAATTAATCTGCACAAGTCACACTCAAAGTGAACATAAATAAAGAATCAGCCATCTGAAAATAGACTGAGTAATAAGGGAGTGATAAAGAAGTAATCTTAATCTGAATTTTAGCTGTTCAATTAGCTCACATTGTTTGGCCTGCATGGTCTGGGCCACAGACCTATCTCTTCCTAAAACTATCTTTCAGAGCCACTTCTTAAAATTATTGCAGTTGGCTTTATTAATTCTGCAATGCCCCAGATTCCCAGATTCTTAGTCACCTTAGATTTCAGACAGCAGGGCTGAGAAAATCTCTCTAGAAAAGAGCTGAATTCCTTTCAGTTTCAGCACATACATTTGGTTACATTAATCTTAGTCATTCTTGTTCAACTTTGTTGAAGGTGCCAAGAAAAAAATGAATACATACCAATTTTGTGATTTTCCCACATTATCTCTCTGAATTTAGAGACACATGGTCTGCCTCCCAATAATTTCAGATAGTTTCCCCCAAATGCTTCCCCATTACATAATAGGGACACTGGTTTTCTTTTTTTTTTTTTTTTTTTTTTTTGCAGTTTCTGTTGTTACAACTGACATCTAGATGATAATTGCTAGATATTCTTGAATTTTTTATAACCAAATTTTGTATTTGTTAGGGTACTCAGTTACTGTAAAAAAGACCTACATTTGCACTGCATTCTCTTTCATATGTGGTCTGGCTACACCTAGGTGAGGTGGGTGGCATAAAGATGGCCTTGTACCAGGAATTCAGGTTCATTCTACGTCATTATGACAGCATTTTTAAGGCAGTGCCTTTTATCACAGAGTTCAGGGTGGCCCATAACTTTGTCTGCAATCTACCTAAAGAAATGGTGAAGAGATAAAAAAGAAGGCAACACTTAGTTTTAATGGTGTGGCTCAAAAATGGCACAAATCACATGTGATCACATCCCATTGAGCAGAAATTTGCCACATGGAAAGACCTTCAGGAAGACCTGCAATATCTTCCCTACTTTCCTTCCAGTTACTATGAGAAATCACAGTAAGAAATGGCAATAATTTAAAAACTATCTATACTGCAAGTCAAACTATATTTTTATTATAACATTTATCTCTGAAAGCTGATTTTTCTGACTTCAAACTAATTTTCTTTGGATTGTAAGCCTATGGTATCATGCAAATGCAATAACTAGTATAATGATACTAATTTCAGTAGTAAATTTGAAATTAGATATTGACAATTATTGTCATTCTTACTCTTAAACTTTACTTTGATACTCTTTTTAAAAGAGATGTTCCAAGAACAGAAAAGAATAAATATTCTATACCCAAATATTTCTCTTTGACTTGAGTATGTAAGAAATGGAAAAAAGGTACAAAATGATAAAATAAAATTTAAAAACCTAGCTTTCATAGTGTTGATTTTAATTCAAACATTAATACAAATGTCAAATGAAGAAATGTTATTCCAGCTAAGTTCTAAAATAATATTTAAAAGTAAATCTTCTATTTATTTATTTATTTATTTATTTATTTATTTATTCAAATATTTATTTATTTATTTTTGAGGGAGACAGAATGAGCAAGGGGAGGGGCACAGGGAGAAGAGAGAAAATCTCAAGCAGACTCCCCATTGAGGAGGCCATCATAAGATCTTAAAAAAAAAAAAAAAGGGAAAAAGATTCTCTTAACACATTCTGGCTTGAAGTAGATATATTTTTATATTACAAGTTAGAATTTGGGCTAGCATACATTTCCACATGGGCCACAAGTGTCTTACAGAAACATGCCATTTGGCCAATAAACTACCTTAAAAATAAGACTGAACTGGTTGCTGATGTCTTAAAAATTATATATGTTATATTTAAGAATCATATTTGCAGCTTTTCAAGGTGGACACTTGACAGGATGAGCACTGGGTGTTATTCTATATGTTGACAAATTGAACACCAATAAAAAATAAATTTATAAAATAAAATAAAATAAAATAAAATAAAATAAAATAAAATAAAATATTAAGGTTAAAGTTTGGTCATGTGAGGTCCCCATTGCCATGTGAGTTACCATAGAGGCCTCCCTTTTACGGGGTAAAGGGGACCCGTTTTGGCTCAGTTTGCTTATACTGGACTCTTATTGTTTATTTTTAGAAATCTATTTATTTATTTAGAGAGATAGTGAATGCATACGAGAGCCAGTAGAGGCGCAGAGGGAGAGGGAGAGAATTCCAAGCAGACTGTGCTGGGCACAGAGCCCAAAGCAGGGCTTAATCCCATGACCCTAGATCATGATCTGAGCTGAAATTAAGTCTGACACCTAACTGACTGAGCCACCGAGGTACCCCTACTGGTCTCTTCTTTTTGTCAGGTATTCCCCATCTGACTAGATATAGGACTACTTGATGGAGTTTCAATGGATTTGGAGGGTACCAGAGAGACTGGAAGACAAGCAAATTTTCAGCGAAGCCTACTTTTTTTTTTTTTTTTTTTTTTTTTAAAAAATATTTTAAATTTATTCATGAGAGACACAAAAAGAGAGGCAGAGACACATGCAGAGGAAGAAGCAGGCTCCATGCAGGAAGCCCAATGTGGGACTTGATCCTGGGACCCTGGGACCACAACCTGAGCCAAAGGCAGATGCTCAACTGCTCAGCCACTCAGGCATCCCTAAGCCTACTTTTTATAGAGATTTCCAATAATACACAATCTCATCTCCCACATCCTTCTCCGTAGTTCCCCCCAAACTTCCACTTCCCATTGCCCTTTCACCTAGAATAACTCTTTAGAAGGTGCTGCTGTCACAAGGATAAAATAAAGCTATTTTCTCAGTGCTTTTGGATTTCTGCTCCTGCTGTAGTCACCTCCAAGGATGGCTGTCCTCTTCCTCATTGAAAGGGACAAAATGTGATTTTATTTTTATTTAGCAGAAGTAGCTTTGACACAAAAATGGGATTAGACATAGCATGGTTGTAATCAGCATCATGGTAAATTGTAAGGAAACTTTTGAATTATAGCAAATAGTATATTCTTGAGGAAGCTATCAAATCTGACATTTCTAATTCCAGGTGAAATGTTAATTCCATTTACTGAATATAGGTACAAAACTAATGTTCATTACAGTTAAGAATGTAGACATAGCATTTGTATGATAGACACTTGGAATAAATCTAGGAGTCCCTGCAGCACGGATTAGGCATCCATATTGTGGAAGGTACTCCCTGGTTACTGCCTCTACGACTAGGTTATAGTCCTAGACAGGCATGTGGCGTGATAGTCACTGATTCTTGAAAGTTTCAGAGATCCTGATAGGACCAAAGTGACTATCTAATCCATCTCCTAAATTTACAGAGAAGTGATTTGGAACCTCAGTCTCCTCCACATATAAAGCAATGCTGTTGGACTTGATAAATGTTTATTTCCTTAAATTTTCATTGTGACTTTTATAAAATAAAAAATATTTTACAGATGAAAGGAGACAGTGGGCAAAAATTAAAATCTGGCAAAAATAAAACAAGAAAATTTTAGACTACGCAGTAGAGTTCCAGAACCATGCCGCTTTTCATTCTGTGTCCCAAACAGTCAATATTGAGGCATTGATACCTCTGCTCTCAGTGTCTGGATTATTTACTATAGTGCTCTCTCTTTGGGTACCTGAAAACCTCAAGAGGATACAGATTCTGTACATAATTGCTATGTCTTGCTTGTTATGCTATATTTGTCACTAGCCTTATCTTTTCATATTTGTTTACTCATGCTGAGTTACATTAGTCAGTAAATTATTTCTCTGGGCTCCAGTTCTGTCAAAATTATTCTGATTTCAGGTATGCTCTCTTAGCTTATCCCTTCACTTCAGGATTTCTTTTTCTCTTTTCTTTTTTAGCATTTGCAAAGTTTGTTTTACTTCTCACTTTTTCCCCATTACTTCTCACTTTTTCCCCAGTCTTTGAAAGAAAAAGTGAGCCAAAGTGGTCTTCATATTGATCCCCCTGACACCTTACCCATCACCATTCAAAGTCTTGAAGTGCTTGCTCTCTTAGAATTATCTGTCTCTGGACTGCTCTCCTATGTTTCAAACAGTGCTTGTTGACCTTGGGGATTAATCTATGGCCGGTGATATATTTTTAAAAATTCACTGAAGTTCAGGCACTGTGATTTATGACTGTGGTTTACTTCAGTCAGACTGGAGATATTATTCCTTCATAAAAATGCTGGCATATATGTGTTGCAAACTTGCCTGCCTGGACAAAATTATTCTCCTTTTAAGCATTTTTGCTCCTTCAGGATAACTCCATTTTGGTTCAGAGCATCACAGGGCATTTATTCTCTCTATCACTCATTATTCTTTCTGGGGCAATAAAATGCATTTTGCTACTTTGTTATTGTTGTTCCAACATCCTAAATTGGAGTAAAAAGTCTTGGCTTCTAGTTTGGCTCAGCCATTTATTGCTAATGTTAATTTATTGCTAACAAATCCTTTGTGCTCACTCAAGCTCAATTTCCTTATCAGGGAAATGGGCATGATATTAATTCATCATTCTATTGCACAAGATTTTGTACAAGGAAGATACTGGGTATATGGGAAGGGATTTGAGAATTAGAATGCTATATACAAATGGGTTAATAGTATATTGTAGGGCTAGCAGAGTAACTGGCATTGATAGTAAGCATGAGATAAATTTTAAATGTCACATATTCAAGTTATTTATATTCATAGATTTGTAGAGCCAAAGGGGACTTTATATTGCGCCCTCACACGTAAGGCCCAGGAAGACTCCCTGTGCTAATTAATGGCAAACCTGGAGAGTATTTAAGACTCCTGACTCCTGCCCTTGCTCATTGAAAGCATACTTCTGGACCTCTACTTCTCATCAGTGTTTACACACTGCATGCATTTGGCTTTATGAACAACCACTGCTGATTTTAATGCTCTTCACTCCCTTATGTTGATTCTGGGAATGAAGAATGTGGAGAATGTAAAATCATTCTACTCATGTAACTTACATTACTTAGATTACAAAGTAATCTAGATGTTTCCTTGAGGTTTTAATTTCTTGTAGGACCCAAACTCCTCTCTTTCCAGCTTTCCTCATGCCTCAGTCCAAAGCCCTCACACAAACTTTTGTTAATTCTTCGGATTGAGGTACAATTGTGTTTTCTTGGCCTTCTCTGCTTCCTGGGCTCTCTCTGGCTTCTCTATGTTGAGCTTTGCTAATACACTACCTAAACCATGAGAAGGAACTCAATTACAGAAATAAATATCTGATAGGATATTTTTATCTGGTTAGAGGAGTTTATCGAATATAATTTGTGGAGGGGTCAGCTGTTTACAGTAAAGAGCCTGTTGCAGAGCCCATAGATTTCTGCAATTTTTGCCATCCTCTATCTTTCTATGTTCTATTTCTTTTTGTTATCTTTATCTCAGATTATCTTAAGAATTCTAAATGCTCTCCTCTGTAATTAGTAGAGTCATTTAGTTCTCCTATAGAAAAACTTGGCAAAACACAGAGATACAGGTTAAAAGTAGTGGTTGGTTTATTTCATCAAATTATTTTTCAACACTGTTGCTAAGAGAAGCTCTGGTGTCACTTCTTTGTAAGTAATATTCTTCTATTTTGACTTTTTAAACCCTTATTTTCTTATGATTATATCAATGCAAGTTACTAAAGCTTTGGAGGTCAAATTGGTTGCTTAGGACTTTATGTTGTAACAGAATACTCAACATAAAGTCTATAAAGTAATGAAACTTTAAGGTTGATTTAATTTAGTAGCTGAAGAATGTTAAAAATAATAATTTCTATGTGTCGGTGGCCCCTTTCAAAAAAGATGGATCCTCAACATTTGCCAAAGCTACCTCTATCTTGTCTATAATGGGAAAGTATGTCTTCCTTCAACTTTAAAATTAAAATTTTTATTTTATGGTAATTGGAATCGTTACATGCCCACTTCTGAATCAAATCACTATGATCAAGAGGATAAGATTATGCTGACTGATTTAGACCAGTAAATGTCCACCATTGGATATGAGTAAATACTCAATACATCTAAACCATATGATTCAGTATGGTGGAAGTTTATTCTCTAATGAAAATCTTCAGGCTGATATGATATTGAAGAAAAGACTAGCAATTACCAACTATCCCATATAAAAGTCCTCTCTCCTCAACCATATGAACTCTAAAATGTGAAAGCCTATGCTTTACATATAACTTTAAAAAAAAATTAACCTCTTTCAGATGCAGGAATAGGCAGTGTTGAATATTGTCAATTATAAACCAAATTCATTTTTCACCTTTTCGAGACTGTGGTAAACATCATTGCTGCTTAATGAATATTAACAGCTCTCTATCTTCTGGGTGCAAAGAACTTGAGACTAGTTCTGCCCAACAGTTGGGTTCTTTCTTTCTTTCTTTCTTTCTTTCTTTCTTTCTTTCTTTCTTTGCCAGTGATCTCTCTCTTTTTTTTTTTAAGATTTTATTTATTTATTCATGAGAGACACACACACAGAGAAGCAGAGACATAGGAAGAAGAAGCAGGCTCCATGCAGGGAGCCTGATGTGGGACTCGATCCCAGATCTCAGGATCATGCCCTGAGCCAAAGGCAGACACTCAACTGCTGAGCTACCCAGGCATCCCAGCCAGTGATCTATTAATGCAAGTAAGATCCATCACTATTAGGCCAGAGCATATAAATGAAAGACTTGAGATTTTTTTGTCCTTATTTCAGTATCTTGCATAGATCCAAAAAACAGTTGTATAAGCAGTGAGGATTTCAGAGTAAGGACACAGAGAAAATATTAAGCAGAGCTCCCAGTTGACCCATGATGAATATGGAGAATGGGTAAAAAATAAAACTGTTCTTCTGAGCCACTCAGAGTTGAGGATAACATGACTTATTCTAGCCTACACATAATGATGAAGTTTTGGCCTGGCATATTGTCACCTAGAGATGCCAGGGGCTACATTTTCCAGTCTGTCCATATAGTCATAGGACTATGTTTTTCCCAAGAGAATGGGAAAAGAATTGATGTATTCAATTTCCATATTGCTTATTTGAAAGGTATTTGTTTCTCTGGGCTACTGTTTTTACCTCAATCTGGGTAGAAATGGTGATGTCTACAGTAAGTGTGAAAACCTCATGTAAAAGATAACAGAGCTTACCTCATATCTTTGGTCCATGGATGACTTAATTGATCAAAGGTAAAATGCAGCCTCCTAGATCAGTGCTTTATATGAGACAGAAATAAAACTTCTATATTTTTCAAGTCCCTGCATTTTTGGGGTGTTTACTGATGTAGTAAACAAAAATAAATATACAACATATGTATCACATATGTAAATATAAATAATAAACATATCGATCTAAACATGTGATCAATCGGCCAACAAGAAGTTATAGATATATTTATACTATATTCCTCTCCAGAGATGGCAAAATAAGCAAAAAAAAGTAGCCTTTACTTTTACTATCTAATTCATTTATTCATGTATATATTCGATAGATATTACTAAATTATTATAACATGGATAGGACATTATCAAATGTGAAGAGGGATGCATGGTATTGCTGGGATTGTGCATATTATTGAATAGGAAAGTTAGGAAATATGAAAATAAAGCCTTTAGAGAAAATGGCAAAGCAGAATAAGGTCAATACACCATGGAATGGTGAAAGGATCTTGTGCTTTGAAGGTAGTTAAACACAAAGTGAGATCTGCATTTAGAGCATACGACCTGTTGATGGTATGATGTTGGGTGACTATAAAATGCATAATATTACTGTTTTGTACAGTTGATATAGTTATTATCAATCCTGTAAGTTGCCTAGAGAAGTTTTGGGCAAATCATAGGCACTCAATTGATGTAGATTTTTACATTTTTAATTAATTAATTAATTAATTTAGATAGAAAGAGAGAGTGCACACACATGAACATGAGTGGGGAGCAGGTAGGGGCAGAGGGAGAGAATCTTAATCAGCCTCCATGTTCAGCATAGAGCCAAGAGGGGGCTCTTGGCCACAACCCTGAGATAATGACCTCAGCCAAAATTAAGAGAGAGGTGCTTAACTGACTGAGCCACCTAGTTGTCCCAATGTTGCTTTTATTAGTGTTATTTCCAAATAGTTTGCATAAGCAATGCAATTTCAAAGAAAGAATACATTTTTTTAAGGCACAACAGAAATAAAGTTTGTGTAGGGAAAACTGGGAAGAAAACTGAAGTTTGAAAGCTATAAATGATTTTCCCCAGGAAAGGAGATAGCTGCAGGCAATTAGTATGTGGGAGCACAAGGTGAAGTGCATATGGGGTGAACGAAGCATGGAGGAGGCTGGATGGAGTGTAGCAGGAAAAGAATATCAGAACAGAGTTGAGACAGAGGATGGGAATGTATCTTAACTCTTCTCTTGCATATAGCAGAACTGGGGATCAATCCTATTTTGGCAGGATTTGAAAGATATCATTTGGGAGCTCCTTTTCTAGGGAAAAAAGAACACCCTTCAAGATACAAATTTAGGCACAGTCAAGTAAATGATAAGCAGCAGGTCTAGAATCCATTCTATCCCCTTTCTAGGGCAAAGGGCTGCTTCTAGGAAAGAAAGATGGTGACTTCAACAGATTTCACTGGAAACTTACTAATGGCATGTCTCTTAGAAAGCAAACCAGTGGTATTTGCTAGCAGGAGAGTTACTAGGTTTGGGATGCTCTTTTATTCTTTTTATATTTTTTAAAGATTTTACTTATTTAGAGAGAGAGAGAGAGAGAGCACAAGCAGGCAGAGGGGAAGAAGGAGAGGGAGAGAGAGAATCTCAAGCAGACTCCCTGCTGAATGCAAAACCCAAAGCTGGACCCTATCTCAGGACCCTGAGATCACGACCTAGACAGAGATCAAGAGTCTGATGCTTAACCGACTGAGCCACCCAGGTGCCCTGGAATGCTTTTTTAAAGGATAAATTTTGTTCTCTAGGATTGCTTGTGGTCAACAGAAATGGAAGTTTGAATTTTATGGGATGGCTTTGGGGGAAAGCTGTCTTAATGTAGCTATCTGAATGTAAAATGGAGATATTTTAATGCCAAGAATGCCTCCTGTGTAAGGGGTGTGACTACACACATCACCTGGAGATCTCATATATTAATATAGGCCCAGAACACATATGGGCAGCTGTATTGGTGGCCTTAGATTTCCTTGCTTGTCTGAGCTTCATGTTTACTCAAATTCTTTATTAGTAAAGCTTGATACCAGGTAACATCTCTGGTTTGTGTGAGTCTAATTTGACAATGTGATCCTTCAAGTTATTTCAGATTTGTGCATTAAATAGGTTTATGTTTCAGATCCACCAATCACAATAGCCATTTATTATTATTTTGTCAAGAAAAATGGGGAAAATATGATGAGAACTTGATGCAACATTAGCTGCCTATTGATCTTTATATGAAATGGTGAAAACCCAAAGCATATTAGTGGAATAAATCTTATCAGTGGAATTTGTAGGAAATCCTTCTAGATGTGGTGGAGATGATTAAATGAGCAAACAAGGGATAACAGGAAAAAGGCAAATTAATTAAATATTCTATTCCTGGCCATTATTAGCAGCCTTGATAAAAGCTAGACTTGTGAAAGAAGAGTAGATGGGCAGTGGGAAAAAATGAAATGGAGAAGATCATATTTTTTTAGTTCTAGAAAGCTTCTCATGTTTCTTCTATAATCAGGATGCATGTTACTTTCATTTGCAATGTAACTCAGGGCCATTGATTAATTAAAAAATTGTATATGCATCTAAAGACCAGGTTTAGTAACTGCAGAATCCAAAGGGCATTCCTTCTGTTCAAGCATTAGAACAATTAAAAGCAAACTAATAATAATAATAATAATAATAATAATAATAAAGCAAACTAATATAAAAGCCCGGAGAATAATTACTGGCACATTTACTTAAAAATAGCAATTGGCGTGTGGATGTCGCAGTCAGTTAAGTGTGGGATTCTTGATTTCAGCTTGGGTTGTGATCTCAGCATCATGAGATCCAACCCTGCAAACGTTCAGCTCTTAGCACTTGGGTCTGGTTGAGATTCTTTTTCCCTCTCCTTCTGCCCTTCCCCCAACTCGTGCTATAAATGAATAAATAAATAAATAAATAAATAGCAATGAGGAGGTGTGCAACTGACAATGTATAATGCTGAATGTAAGTGATTAGGTTATGGCTGATGCTTAAGCGACTGAGAACTTTTATGAGCAAATGTATCTGGATGGTCTGCAACCAACAAGCTGTAGTGAATGAAGGTGAGAGAGCTTACAGTAAATTTTCTCTACGTGTCCTGTCTGGGGAGATTTAATCCCTCTGTCAACCATAAATACTGAAAAACATTGCCTAAAAGGCTAAGATCTGCTTGCTTAATCCCTGGTAAGGGATTTTAAACTATATACAATGATTAGGTCAAGTGGCCTGGAGCTGGTAAGCAAAACTTTCTTAGGAATATTAGATATGGGTGCCCAGTATAAAATAATTCCTATGTTGGGATTGGGTGGGAAAAAGAGTGTAGGAACTGTGCTCTGAATGGCATGCTAGAGGTATAGCTGGAGGGAACGAAGAGAGGGTGGAATTGGAAAATTTCCACATTTGGCAAATGTGACTGGACAAGGATAATTTCTTTCCCTTTTCCTGAATGCATGCTTGGGATGGGTATTAGATACAAATCGGGCATGTTACTCTTTACCAAACAACAAAACAAAACTGTGCTAAACTCATCTTTCATGTGTTTTTAATTGGCCATGGTAAATGGGAATCTCTGGAACCAAGCCTTCCTTGTAATAAATGGTAAGCTATGGAGAATTCTAAGAGGGAAATGAAATTGCTACTCTCATTAAGAAATGGTTGGGGTGGGAGTTTTAATCCTTCTATCTCCCTTTTTTAATAGTCTTGTCTGGCCAGTACTTATGGAAGACAGTGTTTAGAAGTTAATACTAGACTACTGAACATTAGCCAAGGTGGCTCTTTTGATTGCTTCAGCTGTGTTTGATATAGTAGAGCCTATCCAGGATGTGCAGTAGGCCAGTGGGGACGGATATGATGTTACCTACTTGGCTGATGTATTCTTTTCATACTAGATTTGGAGGTCATCCAGGTGCAATTTGCTGTCTTGTGGCATGGAAACCAGCATGCATTCACTGTTTTGATACAGGGAAATTTGAATTCTCAGGCATCTGGCCACAATTTAATGAGGTAGGACTTGAACTTGATAACCATTAGAGAAAGTAAGTATGCTGCACTGATGACATGATTATCACTGATGCTTCGGTTGAAGAGGCTCTGGAGGACAAGTAGAGGCTGGCTGACATATCCAGCTAAAGTTCAAGATTTGGCTTAGTCTGTGAAATTCCTGGGAATTATGTAGCCTGGAACAACTGAGGACATTCTTGCTTGTAACTGACAAGTTCTCAAACTCTGCCAATAAGAGAGACCTTAGAAGGCCAGTAGGACTATTCAGGTTTTGGCAAAATATTCCTCTTCTAGTATCCTGATGGCCCATCTTCACAAAATCAGTAGGCTATAAGAAAAGAAAGAAGGAAAGAAAGAAAGAAAGAAGAAAGAAAGAAAGAAAGAAAGAAAGAAAGAAAGAAAGAAGAAAGAAAGAAAAGAAAGGAAGGAAGGAAGGAAGGAAGGAAGGAAGGAAGGAAGGAAGGAAGGAAGAAAAAAGGCAAGAAGAGGGTCATGAACAGAAGTAAGGATTAAATAATTAGAGAAGATGGTGCAGGCAGTCCCATTTGGTTGTTATGAACCATAACTACGTATGAATTATACATAGACCAAAACTTTGGCAGAAATCAAATATAGCAGACAGCTTGGGTTTTGCCTTTCAGCTGCCTGAAGCAGCTGTTCATTGTAGACCCTTAGAAAACAGTTGTCAGCTTATCACCAGGCAGTGGTGAACACTACCCATGTCAGAGAAGTCTTAGGTGAGAAATACCCATCATATCTTGGTGTTAACATCTTGATGTTAAAGTAATTTGAATAGGGATGGAGAAGCCAGCAAATCAATGATAAAGTGGCAGTGGTGTATTCAAAAACTTTCTAAGGATGGAAAGTCACTGGGAGGGATTAACCACATGCATAAAGAAGTTGATTTTATAGAGCCCTTACAGTAAATAAACGTGGAGTCTACGAATTTACTGGAAAATGTCTCATGAACTGTGTATTTATGCATAAAATGGAAATATGTTAGGATCAAATGAGTTTCTCTATAAGTGAGGGATTGCACACTTTGCTTATTGTTATCCTCATTAACTTGGACCCAGATGGAAGAACAAAGCCCCTGGGGAGCTGCATTAGAAGTCCTGGATATTTCTCTGTTTTGTCTCTGCTTTGCAACTGCTTAACCTACAAAATTATTTGTGAGGTGCGATATCTGAATTCTAGGAGTCGAATGTGACAATACGATGGTATATTGTCTCAGTTATAACATGAAATATTTACTTAGATTAAGAAAAGTAACCACAACAAACCACAAATCTGAAAAGCTAATGAAAATCCAGAAAAATGGTATGATTTTTTTTGTTACTTAGAGCCAGACATGCCTCTATGACACTCTTTTTTCCTACATGATTTGGCTTCATTCTCTAGAATCACCTCTTCAAATGATAGTGATTTTGAAGTATCATTTTGTATAGGAAAAGTAAAAAGATGGTTTTGCCTTTCCTTTAGCCTGAACATTTTGTTTGTCACTATTGATGAGTTAGATTAGGAGCCCATGAGAAATAAACCCTCTGCTTACAGTTGTAAATTACTGAGGATTGGAAAATCCTACACATAATGTTCCTTGGTACATTTCAACCTTGTTTCTCCTCCACTGCACTCATATTTTGATTGCAGGCACTGTAGGATATCTATGTATCGCCTGGCCCTGCATTTCTTGTCGTGACACTGGGTAGTTGGTACAGTGGGTGGCAGAAGTATTCCTGGAGGCCATTCTCTTCCTTGGTAGCTGGCGATGTTAGTTATGCACTATAGTGACTTTGAATTGCACAGAAACAGCCCAGTAAACACAAAGTTAATGTCCTGCTGTCGGCTCACCTTCCCTTTAGCTGAGTCCCCCAAATTCCTAGTCATTTCAATACCACTTGACATGAAGGCAAGTGTGACAAATGGGAGCGAGAGACAGAAAGGACAGGGACCCTAACTATGTAAAAAAGATCATTTTTGTCAGTTTCACATTTGATACTGTGAACACACAGACTTGGGGAGTCTTCATGTGCAGGTGGGGAGCCCTGAATATTAAACTTCATTACCCTCATGGTAAATCTGCCTCTGAGTGGGGCAGATCATGAAAGGATTTGAAAACTTGGCAGAGAAAGCTGGGTTTGATTAAGTCTGTGTCTAATATAACAAGGGATGCTATAATGACCAGATACTTTAGAAATTCAGGTTGAGTCAAAGATATGTAAGAGGGTCTCCATATGCTAATATTATCAAGTCAGTACTTATCAAATTATCCTGTTATATTACCAAAGCTCTTCAGAGAAGAATGTTTCGTTTTTGCTAAAGTTTTCCTAATAACAGATACTGGGGGAATATGGATTGGTTTCACCAGGGTTAAATACATTAGCGATGCATTAAATCATCCCCTGGCTACATCAGATGGTTATCACTTCCCTAAAACACCAACAAAGAGATTCTAGCTCAATCTTTCATCAAGGTCATCAAACCTTTCAGACTTATAAAATCCGGTACCCTTATTTTGATGTATTTTTTTTAATGCTGTCTAAACAAATTATCACCATAAACCTGCTTCTTCATTTGTACAAATGAAATGTGTATTAGAACACATTGTTAAAATGCTTGTCTGTTACTTGGCATTATCAGGGACAGCTCCTGCAGTTGCCAAAACTGAAAGAATAATGCGGCAGTGAAAGAAGCGGCCTTAGAGATTAATGTGTCTGATGATTTAAGGTAGAGAAATTTGTGGTGCCAAAGAAACGGAAACATTGAGAAGTCAGTGGAATGCTGACCCTTCTGGCAGCAGTTGTAAGCTGCCCCCTTGAAATGGAGAGATGGCCAGAAATAGCAGTCCTTGTTGGATTTATTCCCCTACCAGCTTGGTGATGCTGCGTTAGACATGGGCCAGTGCACATTTGGGTTGAGTTGGTGAATAGTCCCTATTTTGATTTTAGATCTGCATATTTAATTGCTAATTAATTAATTTAATTGCCTTTCATTTAGGTTATCATTGGCACTTAAAATTCACATGTCTACCACCAAAACTTACACTTTGTTCACTGATCTAATGCTTTAAAATCTGCCCCCCAATTTATATTAGTAAATGCTCCTGCCTCCAGTTGAGTATCCAGTTTTATGAACACTATCTCCTCTGCATCTATTTTATGATAATTTTGTATTATTGTTGTTTTTTTTAAAGATTTTATTTATTTATTCATGAGAGACAGAGAGAGAAAGAGAAAGGCAGAGATACAGGCAGAGGGAGAAGCAGGCTCCATGCAGGGAGCCTGATGCAGGACTCGATTCCGGGACTCCAAGATCATGCTCTGGGCTGAAGGCAGGCGCTAAACCGCTGATCCACTCAGGGATCCCCTTATTATTGTTCTTGTGTTTCCCATGGTACCTTCCTCACAGGCTTCACTGCCTTCAGCTTTTCTTCCTCAAGTCCACATTTCAAAACACAACCAGAATATTCTTAAAAAGCCAAAACAAAAACAAATCTAACCACATCAGTCATCAATTTAAAGTCATTTAATGGGGATCCCTGGGTGGCGCAGCGGTTTGGCGCCTGCCTTTGGCCCAGGGCGCGATCCTGGAGACCCGGGATCGAATCCCACGTCGGGCTCCCGGTGCATGGAGCCTGCTTCTCCCTCTCCCTGTGTCTCTGCCTCTCTCTCTCTCTCTCTGTGACTATCATAAATAATAAAATAAAAATTAAAAAAAAATAAAAATAAAGTCATTTAATGGTTCCTTCTTGCCATCAGTATAATATCCAGTTTTCATGATGGCATAAATGTGTTTCTATACCTGGTCCTTGCCAATTTTTCCAACTTTGCCAACTGCCCCAGTAAAGCTCACCCTCTGCCCCATTCTAGCCATATCAAAGTACTTATACAGTCATCCCCCTGATTCATGATTTTGCTTTCTGAAGTTTCAGATACCCATGGTCAACCTTGGTCTGGGAACAGATGGTTCATTTCTGACATATCATTAGAAGGTCAAATAGTAACCTAATAGTATGTCACGGTGCTTTACCTCACTCGATCTCATCACATAAGTATTTTATCATCTCATACAACACAAGGAGAAAAAAGGCAAGTACAGTACAATAATATGTTTTGAAAGAGATCATATTCACATAACTTTTATTACAGTATATTGATATAATTGTTCTATTATTAGTTATTGTTAATCTCTTATGTGCTAACTTATAAACTAAACTTTATCATTTAACTTTATCACTTAAACATTAAGTATAGGAAAAAACATAGCATATATGGGATTCAGTACTACACATGGTTTCAGGCATCCACTGGCAGTTTTGTAGCATCTCCTCCGTGGATAAGGTGGGATAACTATAATTTGCTCTTTATCTTCTATGCCTTTACATAAACTATTTCTGTCTACCTGGAATGTTGTTCCCCCAATTGTCCACTACAAGGTTAATATTTCTTCACCCTATAACCTCCCCTTTTTCTTAAGATTTTGTTTACTTATTCATGAGAGATACACAGAGAGAACTTCTCTCTTCTCTATCTCAAAAGTACTCTGTGCTCTAAGTAATTTTTAAAATTTTCCCATATGTATGTTATCAAACTATATTGAAAGTATATGTTTCATTGTTTATAAGAACTGGAACTATCTTATTCACTTTGTATTCCTAATACCCAGACTACTCTTGAAATATGTTAACTAATAAAAATCGATGCATATTTGATGAATGAATACATGTAGGCTGTAACTAACACAGGCCACTCACTCACTCACCAAGAGAGATGCTATTTTTTAAAAATCCTTCAGGTATTTAATGTATATAATTGGTATATAATCATACCAAACATTAAATACTCTCATGTTTGATTTTTTTCTTACTGACTATAGAGAATCATTGTGTTAGATTCATCTAGTGTATGTTGCATGAGAGGAATACATAACAAGTAGAATCCCTAAGTGAGATATACAAAGGATCTTTAGGGCAAATCCAGTAGAAAAGGAACATGAGACATGAATTTAAGAGACATTTGGGATTGGTGACCATTTGGTCATGGAAGAGAGTAAATAAGGTTTATTAACACAGTCATATGCCTCTGGGAGAAGGCAATACTAGTGCTCAGTCTTATTATGATGCAAACTTAACTGAGATTATATGATTTAGAGTGGTTGCAGTCCCCATTATAAAATTTAAAAATAAATTTAAAAACCCTCCTGTTGATAGCAATTGCATTCTAAGGCTATGCGTTTTTGGGATAAATGACTTACTAAAACCTACAAGTATTTTAAAATTTCATTTTACTAATTTTATAGTTCACAGATAATTGGGGAAAAAAAACAGCAGTAAAGGTGTGCAAGATACAGTGGATCAGCTTATGGACAAAGTGTGGTGCTCACATGGATTCATAGTTTCTGTATAGTGCCCAAAGGGGTCTTTGTGTTACAGAATAAAAGCTATTTTCTCCTCACAAGTAATCCTTTTGGAAACCCTTGAGAAAAGCAACATTAGTCCATTTCAGTAGCATATAATGGTTTCTTCACCACTCTCATAGTTTGCCATGTAAATGTATATTTTGATACATTTTGAAACAAAATAAAAAAATAGATTATATATTTAGCTATTAATCTTTCTCCTCCAAACCTTTGGGATTTATTACGTAAAACATTATAAAAATAAACATTAAATGAATTACTTGAAATAAGCTTTATTTTATATAAAGGAAACACTAAAATGTGTGGATTATTGGCTTCTTAAATGTTTAAAATAACTGTTTCATTTTAACATCTTGTGTAAATGTATCTATAGTTCTTATGCATGTGCCCAACTTTTTTTTTTTTTTACAAGCTTATTGAATAATGTTAGACCAGAAGTACAGCTGGATTTTCCTAATTACTTAAGCAATGTTTCTACCTCTACATTAGGTTATATCCAAGAACTAATTGAAGGTGAAGCTTTCTTAATTAATCACATATCAATAAGTTGAGAATCTAAATGTACTAGTAGTCAGTCTGATTATCCTAATTTAACCATACATATCCCCACAGAGCTAAAACTATTCGCTAATAGTCTTGATTTTTCTGTATTTTAAAACATGCAAGTTTAGACCAAAGTGGAAGGACTCAAAACTGAGTCTTTAATGGATTATGATAGCAAAAGCTTTGCCTCAGGTATTTTCATAAACCTGAGTCTGCAAAATTTTTAATTGGATGGATATAACCTAGGAGGATATTTAAAAGCAATACTTTTACTGTGGCAGTAATCTACAATGGCTCCTTATTACTGCACTTGTGAAATCCAAATACTGATATCTAGTAAAAATTTCCTTCAATGAGCCATCCCATTTTTTATCTCATCTCTCATTTTGAATGTATCTTCAACCAAAATGATATTTGCTTACTTGAACATTAATTTTTACATTTTTCAATTTAAATTTCTTTTCTAATTTAATGGTTTTATATGCACAACATAAAAAAGATATCACCATTTAGGTTTATGACAACCTTGCTTGCCTTTTATACATTGGATCCATACTGAAAATTGCCCCTCCCTTCACTGTCATTTCTGCTACATTAAATTTTTTTCTCTTTCTTTTGGATCGATATCACCCTGATATAAAGAAATTACAATAGCCCTATCAAAACAAAATTCCCCTTACTCTATTTGACTGTCTGGTTCTTTCTGCTGCCTTCATTTTATCTAGCATTTTATGCTGTGTTTTTTAATACTCAATATTATATTTTTCAAGATCTATTCATTTTGAAGATTTAGAGCACTCATTTCAACTGCTGTGTGGTGTTACTTTGTATGGAAATACCATAGCTTTATTTACTCATTTCACTATTGAAAACCAGATTAATTCCCACTTATTTGTTTGTACTTAGAATGCTTCAATGAAAATACTTGATTTTTATTCAAGTATTTTATTTTATTTGGTATGATATGAATGAGAGAGTCACACAACTATAATAAATAGAAGTGGGATTGCTAGGCCATAAGATGTGACAAATTTAGACATATGGGATATTGGGAAATTTTTCTGTTGGTTGTACCATTTTATAATCTTGCTAGCAGTGTGTAAGCTTTCCAATATCTTCACATCCTTGCCAATATGCTTGTAAATTTGATGGGCATGAAATGTTAAGTTATTTTTGTCAGTTCTATTGGAAGTATAATTTGTTTGTAAAAAAATTACACCTTCCTGGGGTTGGGTCTTGGGTCCCTAGATTTTGGGATGGGCAAGAGAGACCGTGGAATGGGACCACTACCTCCCTGCTTGGGACATCAAGTGCTCCATGCTTGAAGCACTGGGCAGAGGAGGGAGGCAGTTGACTGACCCAGCTGTGGGAGCTCAGTTTCTGGAGTCCTTGGCAGGTACAGTCCCTACACTCATGCTTCCTCAAAATTCAGAGAACACCACTGGGCTAGAGAGGTCTTAACTGGGCTCAAGGCTAGCAAACATATTCACCCCACCTCCCAGAGAAGGGACAGATTCAGGCCCGTGGGTGACCCTAAGCTCTTGGGACCTAGGACTGACACCCGTTCCAGTATATCTTACAGACTGTGGAGATCTAAGAGAACCAGACTATTTTTAAGAGTTTGATGAGTTTTGTCAAATGTATAACTGCTTTGAAACAACTGTCACAATGAAGATATGGAACATTCAAATCACCCCAACAAGGTATCTGGAACCCCTTCCTCGCTCAGCACCTCATACCCACCACTGGTTTAACAAAATCTGATCTGCTTTCTCTCAATGAAGACCTATTGTTTTCCCCTTAAACAAACAAACAAAACAAGGAAATCATACAATATGTACTCAAATTTGTCTGTCTTATTTCACTCAACATAATGTTTATGACATTCATCCAGGTTGTCACATGTATAAATCGTTCATCCCCTTTTGCTTCTAGGTAAAGTTCCATTTTATGCAACATTAAAATGTCTTTGTCTAATCATCTGTTGATTGACATGTTGGTTGGTTTCACTTTTTAGTTATGTTAATAAAGCTAATATAGATATTATGTATACAAATTCTTTCGACATGTTTTTCTTTTTATTTTCTTTATTTTTGTTTTTATTTCTGTTAATACTTAGGAGAAGGATGACTATACCATATGGCAAGTATATGTTTATTTATTTTATTTAAGATTTTATTTATTTATTAATGAGAGACACAGAGAGAGAGGCAGAGACATGGGCGGAGGGAGAAGCAGGCTCCACAGAGGGAGCCCAAAGTGGGATTTGATCCTGGAACTCCAGGATCACAATCTGAGCAGAATGCAGATGCTTAACCACTGAGCCACCCAGGCATCTCTATTTAACCTTAAAAGAAAAACCCAAAGAATATTCTAAAATGGTCGTATTATTTTACATTCTCACCAATAATATATGAGAGTTTCAGATGCTTCTTATCCTCATCATTATTTATTTATTTATTTATTTATTTATTTATTTATTTGATAGAGGGAGAGAGCAGGAGCAGGGGTGAGGAGCAGAGGGAGAGGGAGAATAGACTCCCCACTGAGCAGGGAGCCATCCCAGATCATGACCTGAGCCAAACGGCAGAAGCTTAATTGAGCTTACCTAGACGTCCCCCCCGCCCCATTTTTTCTAAGATGTCAACTTACCGGCATGATTTTTATTGGGATTCAGCCAAACCTATACATAAATATTGAAAGAGTGAAACTTTCAACATTATTGAATCTTCCAATCCATGAAAGATGGATTTTTTATGATTTCTTTAAATTTTCAGCAGCTTTTTGTTTTCAAAGTTCTTATATGTTTTTTGTATGATGTTATTGATGTTGAATGATCTTTTATGAGTTTATTTCAAGTATCTTATCTGGCAAAATATCTTTTTAAATATTTGGTCATTAACTTATAGACTTTTATATTTAAGTATATTTCTAGTTAATTTTTTGTTCATATTATGAGTTAAAGGTCAAAGTTTATTGTTTCTGTGTGGATATCCAGTTGTTCCAGAAAAAGTATAAGTATATTGAAAAGCAATCTTTTATTTACCATTTTTGAAATTCAGTTGACCATATGTGCACATATCTATTTCTGCACTCTCTATTCTGTTCCACTGATCTATACATCTATCCTTACGGCAATACCACATGATCATGATTACTGCAATTTATTATTGAAATTGGAAGTGTATGTCCCCTAACTTTATTCTGCTTCAAAATTGTTTGGCTCTTCTAGATCTTTCGAGGTTTTGTTAAAAACAATATCCTGTTAGTTTCTACAAAAGTCTTGCATGTTTAAAGAAAATTTTCCATTTTTTTCTAGCCTTTTCTTTATTTAAAGGTTATTTATTTATTTATGTATTTATTTATTTGATAGAGGGAGAGAGCAGGAGCAGGGGTGAGGAGCAGAGGGAGAGGGAGAATAGACCCACTGAGCAGGGAGCCATCCCAGATCATGACCTGAGCCAAACGGCAGAAGCTTAATTGAGCTTACCTAGACGTCCCCCCCCGCCCCATTTTTTCTAAGATGTCAACTTACCGGCATGATTTTTATTGGGATTCAGCCAAACCTATACATAAATATTGAAAGAGTGAAACTTTCAATATTATTGAATCTTCCAATCCATGAAAGATGGATTTTTTATGATTTCTTTAAATTTTCAGCAGTTTTTTGTTTTCAAAGTTCTTACATGTTTTTTGTATGATATATTCCTAAAATATTTTCAATTTTCAATAATATTTTAATGAAACGTCGGGACACCTGCACCCCGATGTTTCTATCAGCAATGGCCACAATAGCCAAACTGTGGAAGGAGCCTCGGTGTCCATCGAAAGATGAATGGATAAAGAAGATGTGGTTTATGTATACAATGGAATATTACTCAGCAATTAGAAACGACAAATACCCACCATTTGCTTCAACGTGGATGGAACTGGAGGGTATCATGCTGAGTGAAATAAGTCAATCGGAGAAGGACAATCAGTGTATGTTCTCATTCATTTGGGGAATATAAATAATAGTGAAAGGGAATATAAAGGAAGGGAGAAGAAATGTTGGGAAATATCAGGAAGGGAGACAGAACATAAATACTCCTAACTCGGGGAAACGAACTAGGGGTGGTGGAAGGGGAGGAGGGCGGGTGTTGGAGGGGAATGGGTGACGGGCACTGAGGTGGACACTTGACGGGATGAGCACTGGGTGTTTTTCTGTATGTTGGTAAATTGAACACCAATAAAAATTAATTAAAAAATAATATTTTAAGTGAAATTATTCTTAATTTTATGTATCATATTCTTCCTTTCCATACAATTTATTTTTATACTTTGTGTCTCACAATCTTCCTATATACACTTAATGCTAGCTTTTGGAATATCTATAGGTTTATTTAACTTCTTTTTAAAAATTTTTATGTACCAATTTTTTTTATCTTGATTTTTTGGACTGGACTTGATCTCCAGGAAAATGCTTGATAGAGGTGTGAAAACAAGACATTCTTTTTTTTTTTTTTTGTTTCCTAATCTGAGAAGCAAAGTGTTCACTACTTTGTCATTAAAGATGATGTCAGATCTATTTTTCATAGATGCTTCTTTTCAGACTGAGTCTGTTTCTCTTTCTCTTCTCAGTTTATTGAAGTGTATAACATAAATGACTGTTGGATTTTGTTGAGTAATTTTTTTATATTTATTGACAATACCATGTGATTTTTTTTCTCATTTATTTTTTTTACTATGGAATTAGAATGACTGATTCCCAAATGATAGATGGACTTTGTATTCTTGTATTAAATCCACTTTGTCATTATGTATTATTATTATCTTTTAAATATCACTCTCGAATTAATGTTTTGTTAAGGATTTTTTAATATCTGTATTCATGTGTGATATTGGTTTATAATTTTCTTTTGATTAATTTCTCATAATTAATGTTTACATGGCACATTCTTTTCCATTCTTTTACTTTTAATCAAGATATATGTCTGCATATTTAAGCCATGTTTTCTATACATAGCAGATTAGTTGCATTTATATTTTTATTCAGATTATCCCTTGTGATTCTTTTACATTTTTTTTTTAAAGATTATTTGAGCTAGAGCAAGAGAGAGCATGAGCAGGAGGGACAGAGGGAGAGGGAGAGAGAATCTCAAGCATATGCTACAAGGAGAGCCTGATCCGGGGCCTGATCTCACAACCTTGAGATCACAACCTGAACCAAAACCAAGAGTTGGATGCTTAACCCACCAGCACCACCCAGGAGCACCACTGACTACTTTTTCTTTTAATGAATTATTCTTGTTTATATTTAAGGCTATTGTGATGCAATTTATTGTTCCTGCATCTCCTATGTTTTTAAATTTCTTCCTTCTTTTTGTTTAAGCATATTTAATTAAATACACTATTTATTTATTTAACTTAATATGATGATTCTGCTTAATAAAAATAAACCTAATTTCTTTATTTTAGTTTCTCTTTTAGAATTTTAGCCATTGTATTTACCCAGCCATTATGCTCTAACTTGTTAGTGTTGTGTTACCTCATATAGAATCTAGAAGTTTCTAAAAATTCCAATAGCATGTTTCTTCTTTGATGTTTTTGCGTTATATACTTTAGATTTACATACATTTAAAACTTCTAGTACAAAATAGCTTTTATTTTAAACAATGTGTTAATTTTTAGAGAAATTAGGAGAATGGAAAAGAGAAGAGCATTTTACACTTACCCACAGTCAAAACACCATCATTCCCTCAGTTGTTCTTAGTTTCCTCTAGAGTCATTTACCTTTAGTCTGAAGGAAGATTTTAGCATTTGATGCAATGCAGGACTGCTAGCAATGAATTACCCCAGCTATTATTTATCCAAGAACATTTTGTTGTGGTGCTTAGGTGGCTCAGTTGGTTAAGCATCTGCCTTCAGCTCAGGTCATGATCCCAGGGTCCTGGGATTGAGCCCTACCCTAGGCTCCAGGTACGGCAGGGAACCTGCTTCTAGCTTTCCCTCATGTGCATATGTGCTTTCTCTCTCTCTCAAATAAATAAAAATGTAAAAATCTTCAAAAAATAATAAATAGTAAACAAAAACATTTTATTTCATTCTTATTTTGAAAGATATTTTTTACTGGAAATAGCATTGTTTGATCTCTATTTCTTTTCCTTTTAGCACTTTTAAAGATGATCTATGTCTACTTGCCTCCTTTTTTCTTTTCTTTTCTTTTCTTTTCTTTCTTTTCTTTTCTTTCTTTGTTTTTTAGAGAGAGAGAGGGAGAGTATGCATAAACTGGGGAGAGGGAGAAGGAGAGAGACAATCTTAAGCAGGCTCTATGCTCAACATGCAGCCTCATGTGGGGCTTGATCCCTAGACCCTGAGATCATGACCTGAGTTGAAATCAAGAGTCAGAATCTTACCTGAGTCACCCAGGTAGCCCCTTGCCTCATTATTTTCTGATTAGACATCAGGTACCATTTTTGTCATTGCTTCTCAAAATGTAAGGCTTCATTTTTCACCGACTGCTTTAATGTTTTTCCCTCTAATTTTGGTTTTCAGTGGTTTGATGGCTATATGCCTAAGTGTGGTTTATTTTTTTATTTTACCTGCTTGTTGTCTGTTGAGCTTCCTCAATTTTTTAGTTGTTGCTTTTCAATAATTTTGGGAGACTTCTGGCCATTTTTTATAAATAGAATTCCATTCCATTCTTTTTCACTTCTCCCTTTGAAACTCAATTTATTCAAATTAGGATGCGTAACACTTTTTCCACACCTCACTGAGGCTTTGTTTTGTTTTTAATTTTATAATGTTTTCTCCCTGTTCTTTAGATTCACATAGATTGTCTTTAGTCAACTGGCCCTTTCTTCTGTTGATTTCAGACTTAAAATAATTCATTTTTATTTCAGAATTTCATGTCTCAAATTTTACTTTTTTATTGTTTCCATTTCTCTGCTGAGGTTCACCATCACTCATCTGAGTACCTTTTCTTTAAAGTCCTTGAATATGTTTGAAAGAGTTGCTTTAAGATTCTGATCTGTCACTTCTAACATCTGTGTCATGTCAGGATCTATTTTCATTGGCTTTTTAAAATTTACATTTCCATAGTTTTTCAAGTCTAGTATTTTTAAAAATTCTATACTAGGTATTATAGATTATGGAGATTTCTTTTTCTCTATATAATGCTCTTTTCTAGCAAGCAGTTAAATTACTGAGATCCTTGAATTTATAGTTTTGATTTTATACTTGTTAGTGTGAATTTGTAAAAAGTCTGAGGTATTTACTAAATGCCTATAATGTGATGTAACTTAAACTCCAAACTTTGTCTCTCCTACAGTGTGAGTAGCTCTTCAATTCCTTCAGCCTTTAAGCTATTGAGTCTCCTGGGATACATATAGTCTCTCCCATACATAATTCAGAGTTCAGGAAAATTTTGGAGGAGGACTTATATTTGTTTATATTCCGATTTGGGAATCCTTTTGTTGTTCCCATTCTCTCTGGCATTTTCCCTTTGATTTACAGTTCTTCTGCAATGCCTTAATCTGTTCTCTGACACATCAAGCCAATAAGACTGAAGCTTTTCTGATTCAGTTCTATCTGCCTTGCTTGATAAAGACTGCAGAATTACTTTAAAAAAAAACATACATGTTTTTTCTCACCTGGTGCATTTCCCACTCCAGATTCCTTGCTGGTGTTCTTTTTTTTTTTTTTTAAATTATTCATGAGAGACACAGAGAAAGACAGAGAGAGGCAGAGACATAGG
The DNA here is from genome assembly GCF_048418805.1 of Vulpes vulpes. Lineage (NCBI taxonomy): Eukaryota > Metazoa > Chordata > Mammalia > Carnivora > Canidae > Vulpes > Vulpes vulpes. Next base: position 41,489,457 of record NC_132786.1, read on the forward strand.
CAGAGGGAGAAGCAGGCTCCTCTCAGGGAGCCCAGTATGGGAAGATCCCAGATTCTGGGATCATGTCTTGAGCTGAATGCAGGTGCCCAACTGCTGAGCCACCCAAGCATCCCACTGGTGTTCTTTAATACCTTTAGATAGATAATTTTTATATATTGTCCACAGTTTTGTAATTTTTATCCATAGGACAGTTATTCTAATATCACTACTTTACCATAGCTGGGACAGAAATAATATTAAGTTTTAAGCTAAGATCATTGCTTCTCTACTTAAGGCTTTTTAATTCCAAGAGAAGAGCATTTTACTGTCAAGAAAATAGGTGTCACCCAATTATCAGGGTAATTGGCTCTTATCAGAATGATGTAGGACTGTGGGTATTCAACTAGCTCAGGAAAAAATATATTTGGCATCTGTTTGGAGAAGAAGTGCAGAAATCACAAACTGAGAAGGCATTATGACCAGAGAGTCAGATACGTCAGCAGCAAGCCATCTGGACTAGCAAGGCTGGAGAGCTTCTAGAATGGATAATAGAGGAGGGAGGAAGTGAGGATCAGTTGCATCTCTGTGACCAGCTGCAGGAGGAGGGATGAATTCATTCAGGCAATCTTTTTTCTTATAATTTTTTCAGGAAAAGGATAAACCAGAATCCCAGAGACCTATTCCAGGTTAGGTGAACCTACTATCCAAAGGAAGTGAACAGGAGATGCCAAAGGGAGTGGTTTTGGTGGATACTATAGGACACTGAGTACATCCCCTATTCAAGAACTGAAGCACTCATTCCCCAAACTGTCAGCAGGTTGGGATATGAATGGAATCGAGCTAATGGATTGCATGCTAATGTCTTTCTCAAGGCAATGCCCTCAGTTTAAGAGAGCTGCTTCACCAAATGCTATGCTTCCTTCTCAGAGAAAGTGCATATCCAATTACTGGTAAACCAGTGGGTACATAGTATGGGGGTTTTTTTGCCACAGTCTGGGAAATCTCTGAAGGACTATTCCAGCAGGAGAACTGCTCATAGTTGATTGAGTTGTTTTTTTACAGCTGCATCACAAGATTTCCCCTATGGGGTCTTCCTGTCCTCACAAATGTAAAGTTGTTGATCCTATGAATATACTCTAGAAACTGTCCTGCACACAGGTCTCCATCTCAGGGACTGTTTCTGTGAATCCAATCTAAGACATCGTTCAGTAAAATTGTGTGACAATCACCACAAATATTTTACTTCTCCTTTTTTAGTTTTGTTAGGCACATTTTAGATTTTTGTAGTTCTTATCTGTTGATGAAAAGATTATACATTACTATCTGTATCTATTCAACTTTGTTGCTGGTGGTTTATAGTCTTAAATATTTTTTTTATTTTTTAAGTTTATTTATTCATTTTAGAAAAGGATTGAGGGGGAGAGGGGCAAAAGGGTTGGGAGAGAGAAAAACTTAAGCAGGCTCCGTGACCAGTGTGAAGCACGATCTCACAACTTTGAGATCACGACCTGAGCCAAAAATCAAGAGCTGGATGTCTAACCAACTGAGCCACCCCAGCAACCCAAAATATTTTTTAAACTATTAATGTTATAGATAATTAATTTGTTCTAAAAGTTTTTGATACATTTTTTAAATTTAAAAATCATGTATTAGACTTCACTGTTGATCCATTATAAAGTAGCAGGGGTTGAATTAACTTTCCTCCTTTTGTTAATTTCCTGTTGGTGCTCTAACAAATTGCCACAAATTTAGTGGCTTAAAACTTCAGAAATTTAATTTACTACAGTTCTAGGGATCAGAAACTTTAAATGAGTCTTATTGACTTAAAATCAAATGTCGGTAGGGCTGCATTCCTTTCTGGAAGTTCTAGGGAAGTATTCTTTCCTTGCCTTTGCTACCCTACAGAGGCTCCCCACTTTCTTTTTTCATGGTCCTTTTCCATCTTTAAAACCAATAATGGCTGACCAAGCCTTTCTTACTATACTCTTCTTTCACTCTTCTACTGTGAGCACATGGGCCCACCCAGATAATCCAGGAAAACTTTCTTATTTTAAGGCCACCTAATTAACAGCTTTAATTTCATCTGAAATCTTAGTTCTTCTTTAACATTAGCATAACATATTCACAGATCCTGGGAATTAGGATGTGGGCATCTTTGGGGGGTTAATATTCTGTAAATCTCACACTGGAAGCAAAAATAAACTCAAAGAAGAATACCCAACCCAATTTTAAATTTTAAAGACACTGAACATCAAACAGTGAATGACAGTCATTTCTATGTTATGGGAAACAAATGAAGGAAGCCCAATGATTGGCTCAACTTATGCGTTGAGAGTTTCTGAGACACAGAGCAGGGAGGGAAATCTCAAATATATCCCAGAAAATGTCCTGAATTGAGCTGATGGGGTTCAGAGTTTATGGAGATTAAGGTAGCTAGCATAGACAGGACCAAATACCAAAGAAAGAGGTATGTTGATAGAAAACTAGAGACCTCCAGACATCTCCCTGAAGAATTCAGCTAAGTACCAATGGGTGCATTCAGGTAAGGAAACTACCCGTGACTGAGGAAAGAATAATTTTGAAAAGATTAGAAGTAATTATACTTGGCTTTCACATAGGGTCAGGAGGAGAGCTTGTCCCTAGCAGACTGATATGGAAACCTCACAATTCATGGAGCCCTGGAGAGCACGATTCACAGAGCATGGGTAAAGCTCTTGGCTTAGTAGTGAAGAAGAATCAACACTAAGCTGAACACCACTCCAGTCATACCTAACAAATCTTAAAAACAAAACAACAAGTTTTCAAAATCTTCCAAGTAACTGCAACTCAGAACAAACTCAAGAGTATTTACAGAAATATAAAAATATCTTCCACTTAAGATGTTAAAGTTCAAAGTATTTGACATTCAATAAAAAAAGACCAGGCACTCACAGAAGTAGGAAAATACAAACCATAAAGAGGAGGGCAAATAAACCCCAATCAATTAAAACTGACTTGGCAAGGCACAATGAATAATAATAATAAAAAAATACACTGGATGAGAACATGGCCATAGCAATTATCCAAAATGAAACACTAATTAGGTAATTGAACAGAGCAACATAATACACATAAAAATGGAGTCCACAAAGGAAGTAGAGGAGGTGGACAGAAAACATAATGAAGAAGTCATCTCTGAACTGTTTCTGAATTTATAGAAAAGTATATCCATACATACAAGAGGCTCGATAAAATCCAAGCACAAGAAAATGAAGAAAATGGCACCAATACATATAATTACCAAATTGCTCAAAACCAGTGATAAAGGGAAATCTGAAAGCAAACAGAGAAAATGACACATTATGTACAGAGGAAGAGACCTAAAACTGTGGCAGAATTTCTGTCAGGAACAATGCAAGTGAAAAAGAGAGACCTGTAACATCTTAGAGTACTGGGAGAAAAAAAAAGTCATCATCATAGAATTCTATCTTTAGCAAAACACCTTACAAAAATGAAGGCAAATAAGGGCTTTTTTTCAGAAATTCAAAAACTGAAATGATTCTTCACCAGCAGACCCATGTTATGAGAAATGTTAAAGGAAACCCTTCAGACCAAAGGAAAAGGACACCAGTTGAAATAAGAATCTACCCACCCCTGACTCCCAAAATGAAGACCATGGGAAATTGCAAGCACATGAGTAAATCCATGTGTTTGTTTGCTGGGAGCATCCTAACAAAGCACCACAGAGTGGCTTAAAACACCACTTGATTGTCTCTCAGTTCTGGAGGCTAGAAGTCCAAAATTGACATATCCCAGAGTCATACTCTCTCTGAAACCTGTAGAGAAGCATTCTCCTGGGCCTCTTCCTGGCTTGGTGCTTCCCTGACAGTACTTGGTGTTCCTTGGTTTGTGGGTGCATCGCTCAACCTCTCACATGGTGTCTCTCTTGTGTGACTATGTCTCTGCATCTCTGCATCCCTGTGTCTCTTCTCCTCTCTAAGAAGGACACCAGGCATATTGGCTGAAGGGCTCTCTCTGCTCCAGTATGACCTCATTTTAATGAATTACATCTGTAATGACTATTTCCAAACAAAGTCACATTCTAAGGTACTAGATATTCAGATTTCAACATATTATTTTGTGGGATACAATTCAACCAATAACAAAACATAAGTTTTTCCTATTATTTAAATGTCTTTTAAAAATAACCTTAGAACAATAAGAAATGCCCTGTGAGTTTATTCTGAGCAAGAATTCCAGGCCTCCTGTTAAATGAATATAATTGTTTCCCTGTCCAAGTTACTTCAGTGAAAAAAGTATATATTTATAGATGCTAGTGAATGTGTGTGTGTAAGTTTCAACTGAAATATGGAGAAAATCTGCTAGCAAGTATATATGCCATCCATGTGGATCCCTACTTACATGTGAATATACTATGGTCACAGTATTTTTAAATTCCTTGAGAAATAAGTTGGCAACTCAGAGTTATGTAGATAAGCAGTGTGTAGCATTAGATAAAACTAACAATCTCAAAAGTATAAAATAAAATGCATCTGGTTCAATCCTCTGCTTCAGTTTATGAAGGAGGAGCTCTGTAATATCCACATGAATAGTGAACAAGGAGGAGTCTCAAGACTTCTAGGAAAAAGTTATAAAGTTATAATCCTTAAATGAAAGTATTTTTTTTCTTCCAAACAATCTCTACTCCAACTGATCTATATCTCAAAATGACTACATTTAGTTAATAAGAATAGAAGACAGAAGGGTAAAGTGGCTGTGTTTCAATTCTATTATTTGGAAGTCATCTACCTTACAATTATGATGGTCCAGTATGCTCTCCTTGCTGGGCTGTATTGGCTTTTGCTATAAGGATTAGAACACTTGAGTTGCTCCCTCATCCTTGAATGGAGAAGTCATGTCATGCTGCCTTTTCAGTTTACCTACCTGCCTGGGAAATCATGATCTCAAGAGTCAAATACACTTTAAATCCAAAGCAATCACCAGCACCCTAGACACCAAGGTGCTGGGCCTTCTGACAGCCTCTCTCCAGCTCCATGGGCACCTAGAGAAAGAAGATATTCATAGATCTATTTCGCAACACCTTGAACTGCTCTAAAATATTTTATGAAGCCCTGGAGACCATGTCAGCTTGTTCTAGTCTCACAGAGGAGATCTCAGAATCTTGGAAGAGAGGTCCCTCTCTCCACTGACCTTACCACAGGATCATTTATTTAGGCTAAAGCTACTTATGAGATGATGGAGAATGAAAATGCTCTAAAAGGGCTGATTCAACAAAAATTATTGATGTAAACAAAATAAGAAAAGACAATTTACTATAAGATAAGAGTAAAAGCAATTTCTAATTAAAACAATTTGGCATAGATGATGTTTCTGAAAGTATTTTTGAAGCAACAGTAGCTCTCTTGGAATACAGTTCACCACTAAAGACTCAAGAATGTTATGATCCATCTATATCAGTTGGCAAGAAAACCCCATCAACTGATGTTAATATCATAACCTACTTTAGCTGGCAGGGATTGCCATGATAAGAAAAAGAAAATAATAAGACCGAACTCAGAGCTCTAAAACCCAAATTCTTTGAGACCACAGAAGGGTTATGAGGGCAAACACAGGAGGAGGGAAGCTCCCAGACTTAACTTCTCTGATAGGTCAAATGCCCAAATTGAACTCCCACTTTCTATTCTTGATTAGCATATCCTAGAGAGTTTCAATTTCGTCTCTGCTCCATCATGGCTGTTAGAACAATTGAGGCTTTACATTCTTGCTTGCTACTAACACACAAATTTAGTATCAACACAATGCAAGACATTCCATTCTTAGAAATAAATATTCCCTAGCCTTTCCTTGTTAACTGAAGTTTTTAATGCCATACACATTTTTTCTTTTGCCCTACAAGTGCGCATTTTACTGAATACTTTCTTTCTTGATTGCTTGCTACCCATTACAAAAAGGCTAAGGCTGTGTTTATAAGTTTGGCCACCATCTTTCAGATGTGAGATGAAATATACTGAAATTTTCAGTAAAAATTCTCAAAGCTTGCTTCCTTAACGGAGTCTATACCCACAGTTTATTGCCCTAGTGACAATGAAAGTCAGGCCCCATGCTTGACTTTTATATCTCCTATTAGTTTGTTTCATTGTGCTTATATGGTTGGATTATGAGGTTGATCATTCAGTGATCACCAGACTAAATATTTCAGACTCCTTTCCCAAGTTGCTCCAACATCCTTTGTGGCTAACGGAACAGGAAAACATTCAGCATGTAAATCCAATTTCTCTTCTAAAAAAGACAGTCATGATGAGGAGTCATTGCAATACCCCTATGATTAATTAAAAACATATTTTATTTGTGTAACTGCCCTGGGCACTAAATGAAGTAATATTGCCTTCTCGTCTATTTGTCCCTGATCTAGCTTTTATGTTTTTTATGCATCGTACCTACTACTATTTCACAATTGTAGATTTATGTTCCATCTTTTAGTTTGCCTCATCTCATCCTACTAGAAGATTTTTATTTGTTTCATTTTATTTTTCATATCAAAGCTTCCAGGATACTTGCACTAGGCCACATAGAAAGTCCTTTTTCTCTTTCAAATCCTCAAAGAGATGTGGATGATATAATGCTTCTTATTATTCTGTCCTTATATATTTATTAATCTTCCACTAGCCTTTTTTCAAAAGAGGCTTATAAACAAGATGCCTTTATTTCATTTTTTTCTCTAACCTGAAGAGATCATAGAGATTCTGAAACAAAACTACACTTAAGAAAATCCTAAGTTTGCTTCTTATGACACAAAATACCTTTTGCCTTCCATAGTCACAAGACATTAATAAATTCAGAAGTGCCCAGCATTCTGAGCAGGGATAGTTATTGTCATGGAGAGATCTTGAGACATGCCTTATTTGTTAAGCTTCTTTTACTTGAATGAAGGCTGCCACTCCTGAACAACTATCCTGTGCATAAAAAATAAATTATCTTTTTCCTGAAAGGTCAGGCCCCATGCTCAGAGAATTTTTCAGAGACTAAAATAAACTCTTTGTAACAAATCACTTTTATGACCCTTGAAGAACTGTATAGGTCACCTAAGGATATTCTCCTCCTCTTCACTCATAGAAATCACTGAATGACATACAAGAGCAAAGAGAAATGATAGAAATAATAAAATGTAATTTGTATGCTTCCAATCTTCTAACATGGCTCAATAGAATTGTCAGTCTAGCCCAATTTGGTAAACGCATAAGGTAGATTATTTTGTAAAGAAAAGAAAGGCAGATCAATTTCCATTCTAAATTGCATTTTGTAAATATATATTTGGATTTCATCCAGAAAAGAAAGGTTGTTCATATTAATCTGTTTTCATAACTACATGAAAGTTTCAGAATTGTATTTAGTTTACTCAGAAGTACAGGCTAACATGGTCAATGTCAAAAAATACCCACAACTGTTTGGGATCCCCATATGTACTCAGTTTAAATATCAATTTAAAAAGAAGTTTGTCACACCTTAGAGAGTCAACTACACATTCACTACATACATCAGCCAGAGTCAGCTGGGACAGTAGAATGACAAGTCATGATTTTGAAAAATGAACTGTTGTGACTTCCATTTCCAAGATGGTCAAGTAGGTTATTCATACCAAATGTCCTGTTGTAAACAAGAACTCTTCAGATGAAATAAATTTCAAATACCTCCTTTGCAGAAACAAAGACCTGACAGATTTACATGAAATTGTATGAAATTGAAGGGAAAATCAGAATTCAGGAATATGAATCAGCACAGAAAACTGTTTTCCCAAAGGCAATTTCTACATTTGTTTTGTTTTTATGCTTTGTACACTTTCATTACTTCTCATCTCCTTTCTTACTACTTGACTTTTGTTTTTTCTTTTCTAGGTACATCAGTCTTTTGAATATTTTGTGATTGTACTGGTCATCCCTGTGTGATTTATTAACCATTTTTCATTATATTAATAACCTTATAGCATAAATATAGGATAATCATGCTAGGAATCAGCTCTGTCAAAAAAGAAAATCTATCAAATAATAGACTGAGGTTTTTAGTATATTAATATATGAATATAAATGTCTCTCTGGTATAGATATTTTGTTTAGCATTCTTCTTCATAGAGTGAAGAAGAATGTTAACCATACTTTCTCCATCATTAACCATACTTTACTCTTTCCATCATTTCCCCTTTGCTTTTGTATGCCATCAATGGCTTTCACATGAAAGCAAAGATTTGTCAATATAAACTGATTAAGATTGATCCCAAGGTAAGAGTTCAAGTCTAGTTACCATTAATATCTTGTTTGTCCTTACCCATGACAAAAGTAAAATATGTCCCTTCAATTTTCATATTGGTATTGAAGAAGATGCTGTGATGTGAGGCACTCTAGTGGATGCTAAGGGTTGACAGATACCTTCTGCCATCAGGAATGGTCCTCAGCCAGAGAAAGCTACTTCATCCATGTTCATGTCCTTTTTCCCAGGACAGTCCATAGCCAATGACTGGTTGATACAGTGGGTGCAAAGACCTTGCCATAATCTGAAGGGCCATACCAGATCCTAATTTACCCAAGGTATGTTTTAAGGCCTCTGTTATAACTATAGCAGAGTTCAAATTTCCCCTTTGCCCAATGCTGCTGTCACTGTTTTCTTATATACATTGTTCCTGAATGTACTTTCCAATGCAAACAAATATTTTCTTAGACTCTCCAGGGAAACTTATCTAAGATAGTTGGTATCAGAAGTTATCCTAGAAAGTAGGCATAAAATGAGATTTGCTAAATGGATCACTCACCAGTTAGATAGCAATAAAGACCTGATCTTTGGTGTTTCCCAAACAATTGCCTTAGTGTGCAATTGTTAAAATTCTCACTATTTTTTTAACTGAATGGAATATAATCACTCATTTTTTTGAGAAGTATGGGGGAAGACATAATTCTAAGAATTAAGAAAGCAGATGGTTAAGATCAATGCACTAAAAAAAGACAATGAAAAGCTGAATATGATTAATCACCAATTTAAGGAAAAATGTGAAAGTCAAAACACCTTTTGGCAGTATATAAAGAGAACCTGATCTTTTTCATTCAGAGGACAGAAAAAGCTGAGGATTAGGCCCAGGGCTTGATTTTAAAGGTAGCTGAGCTCAAGAAAAAATTTAATTACCAGTTTCAGCAAGCTTGTGTACAGGGTCAAGACCTTAATTTGGATGGAGTGGGAAACAAATTTGGAATTGGGATATCCAGGTCAATGTACTTAAGTACATTGAACCTTGAATCTGAGACCACTGGGCCTGTTTTACGTTGAAGGCTAACACTTCCCCCATTAATGTAAAACAACATAGGAGCCTCTGCTTTGCAAAACATTGTGACCTACCCTTAGATTTCTTCCTGGTCACCAGAATGATAGTTAAGGTCAAATGACAGTGTAAACCAATTGATGAAGTACTAGATCAGTTATGGAAAGAAGGATGCTATGCTCTAAAAGAGTTGTAGGACCTAGCTAACATGTGTCAGCAGAAATTAGAAGACTAATGCATGGTATTGAAACATGAGGATGTGAGGTCAACTGGGATTTGATGTGCACTTCGATAAGGAAGAATTTATTGACAGGAAGACACTCCACTGGAGTGGAGTGACACTCCACTTAATACCTAGGGAAGAGAACTTAAGAGAAAGTGATAACATGTTGCTATGATGGCCCTTTAAAGCTTACAAAAAATAAAGACACACTTAATGAAGTAGAAAGATAAGGCATGCCATGGTAGATGGTGGAATAAAACATCAATATTTCAGAGAAATAGGCAGACTAGAGTAGATATACAACCTAAAACAAGAAAATCTATCAGTCAACTATGCTGCATATATGAGGGCCTAGAAAAACCTACAGTTACCAACATTTTAAGTTATATGCTGGTGAGAGTGCTACCAGGATTTTAAGAAGCTCAGTGGTGACTATTGTTTTTAGATTGGATCTGATGATAGGAGATGCTGTTACAGAACTGTGGACAATGGAATCTTTAAATAATAAAGTCTAGGCAGTGATACTTAATCATCAGGTAATGAGGTGGACACACATATAATATGAATGTCAAGGTCACAGACCAAGAAAATTGACTTGCCGTAAGTTCTGGAGATAGGTCTCAGATTATGGTATACCTGGGAGCAAGAGAGATGGACAGACAATGTAAGAGTTGCGGAAAATGCACATCAAAAACATTTAGGATGCAGAATAGATCAATGTCGATAATCTTAAGTCCACTGTTCCAATAAAAAGTCAGAATTTATTGCTTAGTTTCTGGACCTGAACCAGTTTTCATACCTGGAACCATTGCCCTCAGGAAGAACCCTGTAACACAGCAAATATATGCTAAACTGATTCCCCAGTACCTCCCTAAAGGAAGTACAGAATTAATTTGGCTAACTATAGCAGGGAAAGAAGAATACCCAGTCATTTCCAAAACTTTTAGATATGGAGTATGAGGTGTTAACTGTGGGAATCAAAGCACTGTCATAGCCTTATTATTAAACACTGGAATTATGGGAGCCAGATAATAAATGGAATCCTAGAAAGTCTGGTTTACAGGTTCACTGGGTTTGTGCACCTATGGAGTGGACATTTCTTTAGTCCAATGCATAGGTGGAATGGACAAATCATGCACTTGATGGAACATCACAACTGTTTTTTGGCCTGTGGGGTAAGACCAATTGTAGTGGTATTATAAGTCTTGCCAAACTGGTAAATCAAAACCAGTATTGCATCCCAGGAAGCATGGCAGATATTAGTGTTCTTCCCTTTAATGATGTAAATAATGCAGGTTAATGGTCTTCACTATATCTCCACTTTTTAAAAAAGATTTTACTTATCTATTCATTAGAGATAGAGTCAGACAGACAGAGAGACAGAGACAAGGGAAAAGCAGGCTCCCCATGGAGCAGGGAGCCTGATGTGGGACTTGATCCCAGGAACTCAACATCATGACCTGAGCTGAAGGCAGATGTTTAACTGACTGAGCCACCCAGGCACCCCACTATATCTCCACTTGATTCACCAGTCTGGATCCTGGATTCTGGGTAATAACAGTGGACCAATGCAAATTTAACCAAGTAGTAGCCCCACGTGTACTCAGGATGACAGATATGGCATCTGCTAGACTGGATAACAAAGCCTTGAGTGTATGACAATGCATTTAAGAACCTGTCAGAGTTTTTGCCATACCCATCAGGAAGGAGCATTTGAAGAGTTTTGCATACTATGTAATTAGCTATTTATAGTCTTATTTAGAACTGTATTGATTCTCCTGCCTTTTAAAAATATTTAATATTTTAATAATTATTAATTATTTTAATAATTATTTAATAATTATTATCTGAGAGGAACTGGCCCAGCTAGATTTTCCGTACAATACTAGTCCAGTTTATCAGTGACATTCTCTTAATTTTGGATCAGCAAGAAGTGGAAAGTACATTGGAGATCCTTTTTTTTTTTTTTAATCTTTATTTATTTATGATAGTCACACAGAGAGAGAGAGAGAGAGGCAGAGACACAGGCAGAGGGAGAAGCAGGCTCCATGCACCGGGAGCCTGACGTGGGATTCGATCCCAGGTCTCCAGGATCGCGCCCTGGGCCAAAGGCAGGCGCCAAACCGCTGCGCCACCCAGGGATCCCGTACATTGGAGATCTTGTGAAGATACAGACATTTTAGAGGTTGGGCAATAAATTCTATTAAAAATATGGGTGTCCTTCACGTCAGTGTTTCCCATGCAGGTCTCAGCTTCTTCATCTATTCAGTCCTGCTTTCCTCATTGCCCTACAGTTGTCTCTAGTAGACTCCCCAATAAAGTTCCTACATGATGTCTCTGTCTTGGAATTCAGAATAAAAGAGAATCCAGAACACTTAAATGTTTGTATGTGGTACATGCTCTCATATACTTCAAAGCTCTAAATCTGAAGTCTCCAATACCAGAAATTTCTAATGGTTATTCATAATGAAATGGAACACAAGCTGTATGGCATAACTCCATTGGATCAGTTTGTGACTATGACTTTCGCAACATGTAAAATAACCCAATTAAATTTGGAAATTAGATATTTGGCTTACATTTTAGAGCTAGTCAAGATTAGTACAATCAATACTTTATTATAAATTACAAAGTAAATTTGACTAACAGAACAATTGGTTTTATAGAATAATAATAACTGGGTGATGGGCACTAAGGAGGGCACTTGATGGGATGAACACTGGGTGTTATACTATATGTTGGCAAATTGAAATTCAATAAAAACAAATCTGAAAAAAAAAGATTCTGAATTTTATCCTGGTTAGAAACTATGAATGTGTAGTCTGATTGGAAATAAATGGTATACATGCACTGGAAAAAATGCTATATATTCCAGATAATTTAAAATCTAACTATGGTGTGATTAGTCATTAAAAGTAAAAATCCTAAAATACATATATGATCATGGACTGAACCTATAATCATGGACTGGAAACACACCTAGCACATAGTATCTATAATGCTAATAAGATGCTATGTAAGCTACATCGTTAATAAAATGAAAAGAGGCTCATCTCACTAATCTGTACAAGTATCATATAATGTGTAGTTGGAAAAAGTTGAAAAGGGGATCAAAGTAGAATGAAACTATCCCCTACAGAACTAATTTTGAAAAAGGGTGGTGCTAAAAATCACCCAGGGAACATTGTGAAACAAGAGATATGTCTTCCTTTTATTAAGACAAAGGTAAAATAAAAATTAAAGACACTGTGTTCCCCAGTTCTCCTCAACTTGATTAATAGGAGAAGACAAAAGCCTTAGACACACACAAAAAAGAAATTTTCTGAGAACAAACATTTTACAGCTGGTATACTTTGAGAGGTCTCACTATGAGCTGTTAAGAAATCTGTGGTTAAATAAAGGAGTTTACTTAGTTGATTAATCAGTTTGAAATAAGTTCCCAACAGAGGTTAAATTTAACTATGCTCTACTTTATTACACAACTGTAGGATAATTGTGAATTCTTTCAGAAAAGAAATGAGGACACATTTGATTTAGTAAAGCTATCTTAAGCATCTACAATTTAATCTTTTTTTGTTTTCTTTTGTAATTGGTTTTCTAAAATATGTTTTATAAAGTATTAGAAATCATTATTTTGCATATCTAGTGGGCATAACATTGTTCATTTATACAAATTAGCATAACACACATTGAAACAGACAATGAAATTAGCACTTGTAAAACTTCTACTGAGCCTTATCTATGCAGCTAATGTTCTCTCTAGCCCCTGACAAAGCCAATCTACTTTATCCCCCAGAAGTAATTCTTCAGTTACATTTTGTGCCTTTCATTATTTTGCATTCATTCATTTCATTTTCATCATTATGATTTTCCTCAGATGGATATATCTGTATATAAAACATTATTATTTGAGTTTAGTTTACCTTGTAGAGTTGGTGTCATACTCTATACTTCTGCAACTGTTTCTATTCATATTTTGACTCTATGCTTTAAGACTCATCCATGTTGATTTGTGTGGTTCTAATTAAATCAGTTTAGTTACTCTGTACTATTTAATCATATAAACTTTAAAAAATAATACTTATTCTTTAGAGCAGTTTTAGGTTCACAGCAAAATTGAGAGCAAGGCACAGAGATGTCCCCATATACTCCCTGCTTCCAACCTGCATAATTTCTTCGATTATCAACATCTCCTGCCAGAACCGTGTATACATTAAATTTCATGAACCTGCATCGACACATTGTTATCATCTGAAGTCCATAGTTTCCATTAGGGTTCACTCTTAGTGCTGTACATTCTATGGGTTTGGATAAATGTATAATGATATGTATCCGCCATTATAATAGTTTTAGTGCCCTAAAAAGAACCTCTGTGCTCGGCCTATTCATCCCTTCCTCTCCCTTATTCCTGGAAACGACTGATCTTTCTATTGTCCCCATAGTTTTCCCTTTCCCAGAATGTCATACAGCAGGAATCATACAGCATACAGCATTTGCAGATTGGCTTCTTTCACTTAGTAATATATATTGGAGTTTCTTCCATGGCTTTTCATGGCTTATAAGCTCATTGTTTTTCAGCACTGGATAATATTTTATTGCCTGGTATGCCACAGTTTATCCATTTACCTAATGATCGTTTTGATTGCTTTTAAGTTTTAGCAATTATGAATAGAGTCAGTATAAATATACATGTGTAGGTGTGTTCAGTTCTTTTAGGTAAATACTGATATGGATCATATAGTAAGAGTATATTTAGTTTTGTAAAACATTAATTATCTTCCAAAGTGGGTGTACTGTATTGTATTCCCACCAAAAATTAATAGAATTCCTATTCTTCTACGTCCTGCATAGCATTTGGTACTATCACGTTCCAGATTTCAGCCATTCTAATAGGTACATAGTGGTATCTCATTGTAATTTGGATTTCTCTGATGACATATGATAAGGGACATTTTTTTTATGCTTATTTGCCAACTGTATATCTCCTTTGGTGAGGTGTTAGTTGGGATGTTTGGTTCATTTTTTTTTTTTAAGAATTATTTATTTGTTCACTAGAGACACACAGAGAGAGGCAGAGACACAGGCAGAGAGAGAAGCGGGCTCCCTGCAGGGAGCCCGATGTGGGACTCAATCCCCAGACCCGGGATCATGCCCTGAGCAAAAAGCAGACGCTCAACTGCTGAGCCACCCAGGCATCCCATCTTTGGTTCATTTTAATCAAGTTGTTTGCTCTCTTATTTCTGAGTTTTAAGAGTTCTTAGTATATTTTAGATAACAGTCTTTTATTGGATGTATCTTTTACAAATATGTTCTTCTGAGTCTGTAGCTTGTCTTTTCATTCTCTTGACAGTGTCTTTTGCAGACAGAGAATAAAATTTTTTTCATGTAATGCAGTTTATCAATCCTTTTTTTCATAGATTGTACCTTTGGTGTGGTATATAAAAGGTCATCATCAATCCCAAGGGATTTTTTCCTATGCTGTCTTCTAAGGGTTTTACACTTTTGTGTTTTACATTAGTTCTGTGACCTATTTTGACCTAATTTTTGTGATAGATATAAAGTCTGTGTCTAGCATATTTATAATAGCTGTTTTAAAGTTCTTTTATGCCATTTTATCCTCGCTGACATTTTGGGGTCCATTTCTATTGACCAATTTTTCTCTGGCTATGAATCAGATTTTTTGCTTCTCGGTCATTGTTGAGATTATTGAGTAGATGTCAGACATCCCAATTTTAAGGTTATTGAGTGCTTGATATGGTTGTTTTCTTTTAAGGGGCATTGGATTTTGTCCTGTTAGGGAGTTAAGTTACATGTGTATTGGTTTGATTAGTTTTAAGACTTGTTAAGCTCCTTAAGGGGTGGGTTCAGAGTAGCCCATATTCTCAGGTTAATTTAGCTATGCTACTAACACATTACTAATGAACACCTCCTGTATTTATTTATCAAGTTTTTTCCATTCTGTCTGTTGGAAACTTGAATTTTTTTCTAGTTTTCTAGTCTTGTATGAGTTCCAGGAGTTACTCAATTTATAGCTCACCCATATGTGTTCTTTTCCCAGAAGTTGTTTTTTGTTCCATGTTGTGGGTGTTCACTCTAGGCATGCACAGATTAGTGTTCAAAGACTGAATGGAAATCTGTGAAATTCTAATTTCTGGAGCTCTTTCTTTGTTTAACTCCTTTTTCTCCATACTATTTCCTGCATATTCTTAGCTGCCTTTGTTTTCACAACTCTGATGTCTATCTCCTTAACTCAGTGAGACTACTGGACTCTGCTTGAGTTTCACCTCTCTGCACTACAGTCTAGAAATTGCCTCTAGTCAGAAATTTAAGGCCATCAATCATATTTCTCATCTTGTGTGTTTCTCTTTTCTCATAGATTACAGTCCTATGTTGCCTGTTTTCCAATGTCTTAAAATCATTTGGTAAAGCATATTTTGTCAAATTTTCTGGGTTTTGGAGTATAGGGTTTATTCTGGATCCTGTTTATTCATCATACCTGAAAGTGGAAGTTTATTGCAATGCAACATTTTTCCATCTAAACTGGAAGAAATATTTTGGAATCTGAAAAAATACATCATTTTTTTAAAAAACAGTGTCAATAAAATATATGCATTTTTATTTATACATATTGAAAATGTCATCACTGATGCATTGGTTTTATTATTGATTCATTTCTTTGCCCATCCAAAATATTGACTCTGAATAGAGACAAAGTAATTTTCCCCCAGAAGTGGTCAGTTCATTTAGGGTAAGAGTATACTTCATCCTGTTTATGATATATAGAAATACAAAGCATAGTTTCTTTGTCACATCTAAAATTCTAAATTATTAGATTATGTTCTCTTTAAGTACAGCTTATGACTTTTAAAATTTCTTCTCTGTCTTTAACTATGGCCATTTTCATCCCTAATGAGTTTTTTGCTCAAACTTGAAATAGGTGTATCTATTTGTTTAGCCTCTATAGACAGCCAGGTTTTAATTTTATTGCATTCTCTTAATTCTTTTTTATATTTCATTAGTTTCTTTTATGTCTCCTTCTTCTTCTTCTTCTTCTTCTTCTTCTTCTTCTTCTTCTTCTTCTTCTTCTTTCTTTTGCAGGGAGCTGTAATTTGCTATGTTAGCCACTCCCTCCCACACACATGCACACACACCAATTACTTGAGTTAAATCCTTAGCTTGCTAATTAGCAATATTCTAAATCAAATACATTTAAATATATATTGGCACATGTTTCCTATATTCATATAGAGTTAGTTTGAGGTTGTTAATTCTGGGTCTTACGCTGTAAGCAAAATTATATGTGGTACTTCCAACTGGGGGCAGTTGAAAATATATTTGAGTTTGCTGGTACTCTTCTCTCATATTCTGGTGACCAGAGAAGCCATATGTTTTATTGTCAGCATTACAATTGGTCCAAAATTCTATCAGCCTAGGTTTTAAATCAGTAGGTGAAACCACTCACCTCTTACTCTCCTTGCTGTCATCAACTAACATACAATAAACATGCTGTAAAATGAGAAATAAACATTTGCAGTCTTAAACATGTGACATTTTGCAGTTAATTTGATACAGCAGTATAACATATGTTTTTGCTGGAAAATATACAAAGTTTTATCCCCTGACTTTTTTTTTTATCCCCTGACTTTTATCAAGAATAAAAGTATGTTTCAAAGCAGACTTATAGGAGTGACATCAGAAAGAGAATGGAATAGGAATCCCTGGGCCTCACACCCCAGAGACAATGATGTAACAACACTGTATAGTCCAAAAACTTTAATGAGAACTCCATAAAGCAGTTTAGAATTTTCAGTACCCCAGACAAGTGCAAAACCAAGAACAGCTGCATTGAAATGAAAAACAAAACAAAACAAAACAAAACAAAAACAAAGACAAAACAAAAGAACCACGAATGAATGGGTACAGAATACTAAAAAGATATAAGTTTGTGATATTGATGACATCAGTGGGGAGGGAGATGTAAAGGAGGCGTTTTTGTTTATGACTGAAGTTAAGTTGTTATCAGTTTAAAATAGATTGTTATAACTATAAAATATTATGTAATCTTCATGGTAACCATAAAACTCAACAAAGTAGGAAAAAGGGAAATTACCTCATCATGATAAAGGCCATAATATGGAAAGCCCATAGCTAACATCCAATTCAATGATGAAAATCTGAAAGTTTTCAACTAAGATCAAGAACAAGGCAAAGATCTTTCTTTCTTTCTTTCTTTCTTTCTTTCTTTCTTTCTTTCTTTCTTTCTTCTTTCTTTCTTTCTTTCTTTCTTTCTTCTTTCTTTCTTTCTCTTCTTTCTTTCTTTCTTTCTTTCTTTCTTTCTTTCTTTCTTTTTTTTTTATTTTTCTGGGGGCTGCTGAGCTGAAGACCTTTCCTACTTCTTTGCTTCCCCATCATCTAGGTCCCCTGTGATCCACTGGTTGAAGGTTTGGAAGCACAGTGGGGAGGGTCTGAAAGTCTCCCCTGGGCAGCTGTTCCTTGCTTTTGTGGGGTGATGGCTAGCAGAACCAACAAAAAGCTGGAGAGCCTCATCTGTCAATCCTGGATCCTGCCCTTTCCATGGTATTTGGATTGTGTGGTGATGGGGGATCTGGTGGTAGGTATGAGGATGGATCTGTTTGGCTACATCTTGTCTTTAATTTTATTTTCAATTGGGATATATTTGGCATGTAGCATGATGTAAATTTAATGTGAAGAAAATAATGATTTGATACATTTATATTGCAATTACCTGCTTTTGCCATTACTAATCAACATGGTCCTAGAAATCCTAACAAGGATAATTTGGCAAGAAAAAAAAATAAAAGGCATACAAATTAGAAAAGAAGTAAAATGATCTCTGTTTATAGATAACATAATGTTATACGTAGAAAACCCTAAAGATTCTACGAGAACATTGTTGGAACTATTAAACTAATTTAGCACACTTGTGAGTTAAAAAAAAAAAAAACTAACACACACATGTCAGTTGTATTTCTATAAATTAACAACAAATAATCCAAAAAGACAATTCATAAAATAATCCCATGTAAAATAGGTTCAAAAAGAACAAGGTAGTTATGAATAAATTAACCAAGGAGGCAAAAGACTTACATAAAAAGTAATCACATTTCAGAGAAATTAGACAATACACAATAAATTCAAAGACAAACTATGCAAGGCATTAATATCCAGAATTAATAGAGAAAGACAACTCAACAACAGAAAAAGAAATAACCTGAATCTACAAAATGAGCAAAGGACTTAAATAGACGTTTGTCCAAAGAAGATATACAAATGGCCAGAAAGAAAAAAAATGACCAAAAAGCATATGAAAAGATGTTCACATCACTAGTTATCAGTGAAATGCAAATCAAAACCAGAGAAATATCACCTCACATGTGTTAGAATCATCACCATCAATAAATCAGATAATGCGATCCCTCTGCCACCTCTCAGCTGAGACACATGGACAACTGTGAGAACCAGCAGGACCAACAGTCTCCACCTAACTCACTAACAGCATACCCTGCCTCCACATTTCCTGTGTGGATGTACACCCTCTGGTCCTGAAATACTTTTCTAAAGAAGTTCCTGGTTCCTTCCTACAACAGATCTGTACACACCATATGCCCTACCCCTGTGTTCTATAGACCTGTCCCCTTCAATAAGCCCTTGGATAGAGCCCATCCAAAGTAGTGCCACAAAACTGGCAGTGTGCAAGAAGTCCCAATAGGGACCAGCACCACTCCTAAGTGACACCTGCTGGTGGGAGAGGAGGAGACAATCACACACACCAGTCCCACTGAGGACCCAGTAGTGAGTTGGGGGCAGACATCTGATCTGATTGCAGGCCCCACCTGTCAATGAAAGCTTCTCAGAGGACAACACAGGGAAAGACCCTGTAGTTCAGTGGTACTACATCTCTGGTAAACACCTGTTCTGATTCAACTCAAGCTCATGGTGGCCCCAGACTGGTCCACTAGCAACCAGGGACCATGCCCTGCCCACAACATGTAAAGAGAGCCATTGCAGATGTCTGAACTGAAGGAAAAAGCTCAGCCATAATAGCAGGATGCAGGAAGCACATAAGGAGATACCCCAGAAGTGCCAGTTCCTGATGAACAAGGGGCATTGCACTTTAAGATGCTAAAGGACCTCTTCTTAATAAGCTACTACTTTCAAGAGCAGGAGATGTAACTGCCTTTCCTAACACATGGAAAAAGACACAGAGAGTTAGGCAAAAGAAGGAGACAAAAGAATATGTCCCAGATGAAAGAATAAGACAAATCACAGCAAAAGAGCCAAACAAAATGGAGATACAAAATATGTTTCAGAGAGAATTTAAAATAAAGGTCATAAAAGATACTCACTGGACATAAGGATGAAAGACCTCAGTGAGACCCTTAACAAAGAAATAGAAAACATAAAAAAGAACCAATCAGAGATGAAGTACTCAATAACTGAAATTCAAACACCAGATGGAATAAATAGGCTGGAGGAAGAAGAGGAACAGACCAGTGACATGAGGACAGAGTAATGGAAAGCAATCAAGATGAACAGAAGAGAGTAGAAAAAATTAAAAATGAAAATAGATTAAAAGAATTCAGTGACAGCATCAAGAATAATAATGTTTGCATTTTAGGGATCCCAAAAGGAGAAGAGAGAGAAAAGGGGCAGAACATTTATTTAAAGAAATTATAGTTGAAAACTTCCTGAATCTGAAGAAGGAAACCAAAATCCAGATGCAGCAGGCACAGAGAGCCCCCAACAAAACTGATTCAAAGAGGTTCACATTAAGACACATAGTAATTAAAATGGCAAAAAGTAGTGATAAAGAGAAAATGTTAAAAGCAGCAAAAGAAAGCAGTTACACACAAGGGAAACCCCTTAAGGCTATTAGATGATTTTTCAGCAGAAACACTGCAGACCAGAGAGAGTGGCATGATATATTGAAATTACTGAAAGAAAAAACCTGCAACAAATATACTCTATCCAGTATGGCTATCATTCAAAATAGAAGGGGATATAAGGAGTTTCCCAGACAAACAAACATTAAAGAAACTCATCATCACTAAAGCAGCCTTAATGAAATGCTAAAGGAGACTTCATGAGAGGAAAGGAAAGACCATAAGTAGGAATAAGAAAAGTAGGAAGCACAAAATCAGTAAAATTGGGTAGATCTATAAAAATAATTTAAGAGATATGCAAATAAAAGGATGTAAAGTATGGCACCATACACCTGAAATGTGGAGAGGAGAAGGGAGGAGTAAAGACTCAATTCAAACATAAGTGATCATCAACTTAATATAAACTGCTGTATGCATAACATGTTATATATAAATCTAACAAATTAATCCAGGAATAGATAAATAAAAAATAAAGAGAAAGGAACCCAAATTATCACTAAAGAAAGCCAGCACACTGAGAGAGAAGAGGGCAAGAAAGGAAAGGAACAGAGAAGTAATAAGTAACAAACTGACAATAAGTACATACATATCAATAATTACTTTGAATATAAATGGACTAAATGCTCCAATCAAACATATAGGTGACAGAATAGATTAAAAAGCAAAACCCATTTGAATGCTCCCTATAAGAGACTCATTTCAGACCTATACACATGCAGACTGAAAGTGAAGAGACAGAGAAAACATTTGTCATGCCATGCAAATGGAAGCAAAAAGAAAGCTCGAGGGATCCCTGGGTGGCGCAGCGGTTTGGTGCCTGCCTTTGGCCCAGGGCGCGATCCTGGAGACCCTGGATCGAATCCCACATCGGGCTCCTGGTGCATGGAGCCTGCTTCTCCCTCTGCCTATGTCTCTGCCTCTCTCTCTCTGTGACTATCATAAAAAAAAATAAATAAATTGTTTAAAAAAAAAAAGAAAGCTTGAATAGCAATACTTATATCACACAAAATAAACTATGAACAGTATTTTTTCGAAGATTTTATTTATTTATTCATGAGAGGCACAGAGAGAAGCAGAGACACAAGCAGAGGGAGAAGCAGTCTCCCTGTGGGGATCCTGATGCCGGACTCAATCCCAGACCCCAGGATCACAACCCAAGCCAAAGGCAGATGCTCAACCACTTGGCCACCTAGGTGCTTGAAACAAAGTCTTTAACAAGAGACAAAGAGGACACTATAATCATAAAGGGAACAATCTAAGAAGAAGAATTTTATTTATTTATGCACCCAACATGAGTGTACCCAAATGTATAAAGCAGCCATTAACAAACATAAAGGAAGTAATTGATAGTAATATAATAATAGTAAGGCACTAACACTCCACTTACCAATGAATAGATCATCCAAACAGAAAATCAACAAGGAAACAGTGGCTTTGAATGACACATGGGACCAGATGGATATAATGGATATATTCAGAACACTTCATCTTAAAACACCAGATTATACATTCTTTTTAAGTGTACATGGAACACGCTCCAGAATAGATCATATATTAGGCCACAAAACAAATCTCAACAAATTCAGAAAGATTGAAGTTATATCATGTATCTTTTCCAACCACAACACTATGAAACTAGAGATCAACCCCCAGAAAAGATCTGGGAAAAACACAAATACATGGAAGTTAAATAATATGCTACTAAAGAATGAATTGGTCAACCAGGAAATCAAGGAAGAAATAAAAAATTACATGAAAACAAAGGAAAATGAAAACACAATGGTCCAAAATCTTTGAAATGCAGCAAAAGCTGCTTTAAGAGGGAAGTTTATATAGCAATACAGGCCTAGATCAAGAAGCAAGAAAAATCTCAAATACAATCTAACAGTACCAGAAAAAGGAACCAGAAAAAGAAGTACCAACAAAATCCCAGCACAGTGGAAGGAAAAAAGTAATAAAGACTAGAGCAGAAATAAATAGAAACAAAGAACAAATCAATGAAACCAGGAGCTGATTTTTTGAAAAAATGAACAAAATTGATAAACCTTACCTATATTCCTCAAAATAAAAGGGGGGGGGAGAGAACTCAAATAACAAAATCAGAAATAAAAGAGGAGAAATAACTACTGACATTACAGAGATACAAGGAGTTATAAGAGAATACTATGAGAAATAATATGCCAATAAACTGAACAATCTAGAAAAAAATGGGTAAATTCCTAAAAACATATAACCTTCAAATCTGAATCAAGAAGAGCTAGAGAATTTGATCAGACCAATGATCAGCAATAAAATTGAATTAGTAATAAAAAAACCTCAGAAAACCAAAAATCCAGAACCAAATGACTTCATAGGTAAATTCTACTAAACATTGAAAGAAGATTTAATACTTATTCTTCTCAAGGTATTAAAAAAAAATAGAAGAGGAAGGAGATATTCCAAATTCATTGTAAGCAACCAGCATTATCCTGGTACCAAAATTAGGTAAAGACACTACCAAAAAATAAAACAATATAGATGCAAAAATCCTCAACACATTATTAGCAAACCTAACAATACATTAAAAAAAAAATCATTTGCCACAATCAAGTGGGATTTACTCCTGGAATGCAAGGTGGTTCAATATTCACAAATCAATCAGTGTAATACATCACATCAATAAGAGAAAGGATAAAAACATATGATCATTTCAGTAGATGTGGAAAAAGCATTTGACAAAGTGCAACATCCATTCATGATGAAAGAACTCAACAAAGCAGGTTTATAGGGACCTCAACATAATAAAGGCCATATATGGCCTCAACATAATAAAAGCCATTATGAAAAATCTACTGCTATCATCATTCTCAAAGGCAAAACACTGAGAGCTTTCTCCTTAAGGTCAGGAATAAGACAAGGATGTCCACTCTCACCACTTTCATTTAACATAGTACTGGAAGTCCTACTCACAGATATAAGATAAGAAAAGGAAATTAAAAACACCCAAACTGGTAAGGAAGAAGTAAAACTTTCAGTATTTGCAGATGATAGGATATTATATATAGAAAATCCTAAAGACTCCACCAAAAAACTGCTGGAACTGATAAATGAATTCAGTAAGAGTGTAGGATACAAAATCAATATACAGAAATGTGTCACATTTTTAATAATAATAATAATTAATAATAATAATAATAATAATAAAGCAGAAAGAGAAATTAAGAAAACAATCCCATTTACAATTGCACCAAAAGTAATACAATACCTGGGAACAAACCTAACCAAAGAAGTTATGCATTTTTAAATTTTATTTAGTCTCATATTTCTTATGCTTAAGGTCTTCATGACACTGCATTGAGGAATTTACTCAATAAACAGAAAAAAATCAGTAAAACTGAACATATATTTAAGAATTCTAAAAAAAAAAATTCCTTAGAAGTCAATTCTTGACTTTTCAAAATAAAAAAAAAATGCCATCTGGCTTTTTCTCAAGTTATAATTTTAGTTTAATGGAGGATACCACTTTCTAGCTATGATGGAGATTCATACGTATGACATAACTGGGGAAATCAGAAAACACTCTCAGGTGACCAAGTTATTTGGAGTTACGAAACACAGACTTTTAAGTAACTGTAGTTAACATGTTTAAGAGAATGGATATTCAAGATACAGAGTCTCAGAGAATAGGAATATACAATTCAGGATCAAATGGAAATTCTAAAATTAAATAGTACATTAACTGCACTTAATCAATAGATAATACTAACCACATACTGAAAGAAGAAAAAGATTCATGAGCCTGGTAATGGGGCAATGTTAAAAATGTCCAGTAAGAAGCACAGAGAACAAATGAAGATGTGGCATACAGATAAGGGTATAGGAGGCAAATATGTGGAATTGGAAGCCCAAACAGAAAAGACAGGATGTGCATAATCTAGATTTGAAGAGAAACAACTAAATGTCTCTAAAACCAAATAAATGTTAAGCTATGAAAACAACAAATGTTGAAAGAGTTGAAGGTCTTACATTATCTTAGAAGAGAATGAATTTGTTAATTTTTACAACATGACAATAAGTCAAGTTATCCCAGAGAAACATTAAAAGAGCAAAAACAACAGCAGCATAATTTACAAGCTAATTAGTACAGCCACCTTCAAAAACAAGTTAGTATTTTAAAAATGCTAGATATGGGGCATCTGGGTGGCTCAGTTGGTTAAGCATCTGCTTTGGTTCCCGTCATGATCTTGGGGTCCTGAGATCCAGCCTCACTTCCTGCTCCTGCTTAGTGGGGAGTCTGCTTCTCCCTCTCCATTTGTCCCTCTCCCTGCTTGTGCTTGCTCTCTTCTGTCTCTGTGACAAACAAATAAAATCTTAAAAAAAATTAAAATATAATATAAAATAAAAATATTAGATACATCTACCATATGGTCCATCTCTTCCATTCCTAGGTATTTACTTAAGATAAATATTATTATGTTTTATATATTACAAATGTATATACTAATATTTATTATACATTAAAATGTATAACTATATAAAGGCTTGTAAGTAATGTTCATAGTAACTTTCATTGTAATAGCCGCAAACTGGAAATAACCCAAATGTCCACTAATAGGTGAATGGATGAACAGTGATATATTTACATAATAAATACTAAAAAAAAAAAAAGGAATGAGGTATTAATAAATGCATAATGTGAATGAATCTTAATTATGCTGAATAAAAGAAGGAAGACATAAAAGAATTCCTATTAATCTGGTGGCTTTTATATAAAATTGGAAAAGTTCATAGTTATTAATTAAGGGAATTAAGGTGGTCCTTATGAATGGGGAAGGAGTGGGAGAGGTGGGTAGAAGGGAAGGACCAAAGAGATCTGAGGAAACTTTTAGAGATGATGGATATGTTCATTATCTTGAGTTCATGGGCATATACATATCTCAAACCTTTTGATATATGGGTGTCTGGGTGGCTCAGTCAGTTAAGCATCTATCTGCCTTTGGTTCAGGTCATGATCTTAGGGTCCTGGGATCAAGCCCCAATCTGGTTCCCTACTCAGTGGGGAGTGTGCTTCTCCCTCTCCCTCTGCTCCTACCCCCCACTGTGTGCTCTCTCTCTCTCATTCACTCTCTCTCTCAAGTAAATAAAATCTTTTTAAAAAAGGAATGTTCTTAAAAATAATCATTACCTAGATGAGAAAACCTTTACACAGAAAAGAAATACCAATTATCAAGAGACATTATAAAAGGTCTAAGGAATTATGTGATACACAACCAATAGGAAGAATCAATTTTTTATGATGTCAATTCTCTCCACATCAGTCTAGAGATTCAACACATTACCATGAAAAATTTCAGCTGCAGTTTTTGAAAATTTACAATCTGTTGTAAAAATTTCATATTAAATAAAAGCACCAGTGATGACCAGACAATCTAGAAGAATAATCACAAAGTTGAAAGACTTAGACAACCATATATTAAGACATACAGCTCTAGTTAAAGTTAATAGTGCAGGAATAGAAAATTCAAAACCAGTGTACAAAATAGAGGATCTGCATATCACTTGATTTAAATAAAGGTGATTCTTTAGTCAACTGGAAAATGATGGCCTTTTCAATAAATTGTTTTAACCAGTTGGATGTCCATTTAGATTTAAAAAATTATCATTTTTAACACCCTTAACAAAATAATTTCAGATGATTCGTTGATATAAATGTGAAATTTAAGATACTAATATTTCTAGAACAAAATACCTAAGAATATATACATGACCTTGGGGGAGGAATCATTTCTTGAACAGGGAAAGAGTTTTAACCATAAAGCTAAAGACTGGTAAATTGTACTACATAAAAGGATGGACTTCTGTTCACCAAAAGACATCAAGAGAAAGAGAAAAGGTACAAAGAGTGAAAGATGTTCACAAACCATATATCTAAAAAAAAATCATATATCTAACAAAAGTCTTATATTCTGAATAAAAAAAGAACCCCTATCAATTAGTAAGTAAATAAATAAATAAATAAATATCCTATAGAAAATGAAAAAAAAAAGTAGAATAGGTCCTCATACAAGAGGATAAACAAATGACAATAAATATATTATTTCTCTGTTGTATTAGTTATCAGGAAATTGCAACTTAACACAGTAAGGTACTACTACATACACATAATGTAATAAACATTCAAACCTCATTGTTGATACTCTAAATCCCCAACATAGCACTGAAAACTTTGACATCCAAATTCTTCTCCACTCTGCTGTAACTTTTGAATATGGCTTTTAATTGTGTTCTGTGTCAAAACTGTATAAAAAGTTACAGTTTTGTTATCTGGAAGAATAATTGGAAATTGACAATGGAAGAATTCTTATAATTCAGGTCTTTGTGAATCACGTCATATGGTTGTGAACAGAAATATGGCAGGGCATAAATAATCATTTGCCCTCAATTGCACTAAAGTTGACATGGGCAATATATGCATCCCTTGCCTCCATTTGTCTAGCTCGCCCGTTAATACCATGTCTCCCATAGCGAAGGAGGAAAACTGTAGATTGGATTTCCTGCTGTCAAAGCTTTAATAGTGGCTTTTATTTTCAGAGCAGCTACAAAGATGTTTGCTCCATTTCATTTACAGTGTTCATTTTGCTGAAAAACTTCAGGAAAAAAAAAACACCTGGAGTAATTAAAATGTTTGGATAAAATATTTATATATTTTTTTATTCTCACAGAGGACTTAGGACTTAATTGGACTTTGATGCTTTCTACTGCAGCTCTTTCCATTGCCTTCAGCAAAAAAAGTGTTCATATTATAATGTTACTGCTTTCACTACAAAAAGTTTGGTTTTAAAATATACAAGTGACTTTTCCATTAAATTATAGACTCAGCCTAAATGTGCTATATTTTCACTATAGGATGAACACTATTGACTCATAATCAGTAGAACTAGACTTGGGTTAGTTTTCACAAGCTTTTTTGCATATCTACTTTTGTCTACTTTTATTTTATTTATCAATTGTGAGAGAGAGAGAGCAGGGGGAAGGAGAGAAAAAGAGGGGGAGAGAGTATCCCAAGCAGCCTCCCCACTGAGCATGGAGCCCAATGCATGGGCCAGGTCCTATCATGGTGTGACCCTGACCTGAGCTGAAATCAAGAATCCAGAGCTCAACCAACTGAGCCACCCAGGCACCTCTAAATATAACCTTTTAAAAGCACTCCCCCACCCCCTTCCCAGGATACCCTTCCATCTTCTTGGAACCTTGTGAGCAGGTACCTCTTCTCATCATCTGTCAATCCATTCTTGTCTTTACCTTCCTGGCAGTTCAGTTTAGTTTCCAAGGCTTGTTTTTAAAATGTATTTCTCTGTCATTATTCTAATGGCCTTTAGCCCAGCAAAACACAAAGCCGTAATGAACCCTAGTTCCTACATTATCAGTACTTTTACCTGAGTGGTTGATGACATCTAGAGAAAATGGATGCCAGGTTTCATTACAGACCATGACTACCAACTTCAATCTGACATATGGTACCACCAGTCACAACTGGTGTATCTTTCTACTTAGCTCAATAGTTTGTATTTAACAATGATATTTAAAAGTAATTACTAGTGATTACTTAAAAGGCCCTCAACTTCCCTTTTATTTTCATACAATGATCCTGCTACCTATGACACAGGAAAAATAAAATATATGTTATTATTTTGCTAACTATCATATTGACTAACCAGCTGTGTCTATACCTTTCAAATTCCTTCATGTTATAATGGAAGTTCTCTCCTTTACTCATGTCTAATTATATCCTGAGTTCTGTCTCTTCTCACCTTTTCAAGATCATCGAATTGCCATTCATCCTCCCTCTTAGAAGTCTCTTACTTATCTCTTATCAGCATTTAGAACATATACAAAAATCACTAGGAAGGAGTGTAGCACATTCAAGGAGTTGTTATATTATGAGCTGGGCAGAGAATGGCATGAAATGAGTTTAGACATGGGAAGGGGAAGGTACTTCACAGGACTTAAAGCCATGTAAACTATAGATTTCATTCTCAAACTAGGAGACACCATTGGAAATTTCTAAGAGGAAATAATATGATCTGGTATAGATTTTAAGGAGAATACTCTGTGTTTTGAGGAAAAGGTGAAGGAAGATAGGAGCAGAAGGGGTAGAGCAGTTAGGAGGGTGCTCTACTAGTTGAGACAAGAAATGTTAATGCTCACCCAGGAGTGGTATCTGAGAGACAGATGTGCCATTGACATATTTTAGATATATGTTCATGGAGGAACTAAATGCAATTGCAGATGGATTGGATATAGGTTGGGAAGGAAAGAAAACATCTGTAGATGAGAAGAGAAGTATGAATTGGCAACACAAATGTGAAAGCTGCCATATGGTATAGTATAGTGTGTCTGAACCCTGACTGCCATTAGAATGGAGAAACAGACAAACAAGAACAACAGAGAACAAAATTAAAAAGCAATGTCTCCTCCCTCAACACACACACACACACACACACACACACACACAACACACACACACACACACACACAGATTCCTAGAACCCTTCCCTGAACATTTGGATTGAATTGTCATGAGGTAGAGAGGCTCAGTCATGGGTATTTTGTAAGGTCCTAGGTAATTGCAATGTATAGTCAGTATTCAGAGCTACTGATATGCATGGCAAAGAAGGCCATAGCAGTGGAAGGCATCATCAAGAGAGAAATTAGTGTTAGAGAGGAAAGAGCATCAAAAGAGCATCTAGCAGAGCATCAGCACTTAGATACATACTGGTTACAGGAACAGAAGACAAGAATAAACAAAAACCCAAGGTGGAATACTCTGAAATTAAGGTATCATGGAAACCAAAAGGACCAGGAATGGGGTAGGAGGAGGGTAATGTTTCAAGAGAAAGAATCAGCAAGCAACTGAATGCTGCTGAAAAATGACAGAGACAGTCTATATGTAACAATTAGCAAAGATAGAGGCAGGAGACGCTTTGACAAGACATTTCTTTTTAAAGATTTATTTATTTGAGAGAGAGAGAGTGGGGGAAGGGGCAAAAAGAAAGGGAGGGAGAGAATCTCAAGCAGATTCCCTGCTGAGTGAAGAGCCCACATGGGGCTTGATTTCACAACCCTGAGAGCATGACCTGAGCTGAAATCAAGAGTCGAACATTTAATTGACTGGGCCACCCAGGCGCCCCAAGAATGTGGCATGTGTACATAGAAGTTACAGGCAGATTGGCATGGATCTAGGTAAGAAAGTGAGATTGATTCAGCAGAGAACTCTGTCAAAATGTTTTGTAAGAAGGGAGGCAGGTGGGTATAAGGGAGAGGATGTGAAAGCAAGTAAGGGTTTATACCTGGCCTTGCTGAAAAGTGGAAAGCATTAGAACATGTATCTAGGCTGATGTGAATGATCCATGGTCAAAGAGATTGATGGTGTAGAAGAGGTGAGAGTAGATGGGATAAAGAGGTCAGGTTGAGTCTGGCCTTTCAAAGAAATGGAGAAGAGGATGAGGGGGTGTGCAGGTAGGTTTGGATGCAATGGTGGGAAGATGAGGGAGTTCAGATCAGGTAGTTCTCTCATCTCATTGAATGTGATGTGACATTTTCAGTGGATTGTGAGAGTTGTAGGAGGGTTGTGAGAGATTTTTAGAAAAGAAGGCATAAAATTAATATTTCTGGGGTATCTATATCTATAATGAGACTGCCATGTGGTATTGAGCTCTTAAAGCTTATTATCATAAATTTAAAGTAAAAATAGCCTGTGTGTGTATGTGCTTGTGTGTGTGTGTGTGTGTGTGTGTGTGTGTGTTCTAGTAATGTTCAGAGTTTCTGGAGAAAAGAGAGAAAACATGGGTGTATTTATTCTGGATTTCTTATTTTTAAAAATATTTAATTTATCTAAGAGAAAAAGAGAGAGAGAGAGCAAGGGAGAGAGCAAGAGAGAGAGAGAGAGAATGCTCACATGAGTTGGGGGGACAGGCAAGGGAGAGGGAGAAGCAGACTCCCCACTGAGCAGAGAGCCCAATGGGGGGGGTCACAATTACTAATAATTGAGATATTATATTTATAAACCCCACTACTCTCTCATTCACATTGCCACCTTTACCAGTCTAAATTATATAAAGCATTATTGTTGTAATTCCTCTCTGGGAAATAATGACTTCTACTTTCTTGCTCTTCTTTCATCTATCATACTTACCCTTAAAATCCTTATGGATAGGGATGCCTGGATGGCTCAGTGGTTGAGTGTCTGCCTTTGGCTCAGGTTGCAATCCCAGGATCCTGGGATCGAGTCTCACCTCTGGCTTCCTAGAGGGAACCTGCTTCTCTCTCTGCCTATGTCTCTGCCTCTCTGTGTGTCTCTTATGAATAAATAAAAAAAATCTTTAAAAAATCCTTATGGATAATCACTCCCTGCCACCATAGACTCAGGCTTTTGATTCAGTGATTCCCTTTTTTACACACAACTTGTTCTATTGATACTTGTCCACTTGATATTTCCTTCATGGAAACAGAGGCATTAAAATCTTTATTTCAAAGAATACACATTTCTCACACAAATATGCCCCAAGACTTTTTGATAAAGGAGGAAGTGTACATCTCCAGGCAAAAAAGGAATAGCCAGAAGTTAAGCCTCATTTCTTATTAAAAAAAAAAAACACTCAAGGGGCGAGGGGCGCCTGCGTGACTCAGGTGGTTAAGCATCTGCCTTTGGCTCATGTTATGATCCCAGGGTCCTGGGATCAAGCCCCAAATTGGTCTATCTGCTGAGGAGGCATCCTACTTCTTCTCCCTCTTCCAATCCCCCCAATTTGTGCTCTCTGGCTCTATCTCTATGTCAAATAAATAAATAAAATCTTTAAAATAAAAAAAGAAAAACATTCAAAATACATCACAGACTTCAATGTAAATGTAAAACTATAAAACTTTTAGAAGAAAATATAGGATGTTGGACTAGGAGTTCTTACTACTGACAACAAAATTAAAATTCATGAAATTCATAAAATTGATGGATTGAACCTCATCAACATTAAAAACTTGTGCTCTGCTAGAAACATTGTTAAAACGATGAAAAGCTATGGAGTGGTAGAAAATGTTGGCAAATCACATTTCTAACCAAGGATTAGTATCTAGGACATATAAAGACCTCTCAAACTCAACAGCAAAATTAAAAAATATATAGAACATGAACAAAAGACACTGATAATACTG
Organism: Vulpes vulpes; assembly: GCF_048418805.1. Lineage (NCBI taxonomy): Eukaryota > Metazoa > Chordata > Mammalia > Carnivora > Canidae > Vulpes > Vulpes vulpes. Next base: position 41,521,051 of record NC_132786.1, read on the forward strand.
GCAAGAGCTGAATAAGTAGTGACCAGGAGATCAATAGATTGTAACAGTGAGGAGGGGTGATATCATATCTGAAGGATGTGAATTTCAAAGGGCTAATGCAGTTTGCTAAAGAGAAGAGGAGCCATGGCTGAAAAATAGCTGTGCAGAATTTCAGAGAAAAAAATTCCACTTGAAATTGTCTCAAGGATTAGTTAAGTGTCATTCAAGGCAAGAACACTTAAAGGGCACTTCTAAGCAAAGACTAAGGATGGAATAGAGTTTGCTCATCAGAAAGAGAAGTTTCTGAAGAAGAGAAGTATTGCTAACAGGAGAGAGAGTGGGAGACCATGTCACAGTTAGAGGCAGAGGTCTGGCATTGAGAGTCTGGGTGGTAACAGATGATAACAGAGAGAAGCTAGATTTCCAGGAGGGCCTGAGGGAAAGTTTTGTGGGATATCACAAGCCATCTCTAAGATGTTCTGTTCTCAATATGGTCTAAAGTGACCGAATGACCTACCCCCATCCCCTTGCCAAGCACAACTGTTTGTTGTCAGCACCCCATATCTTGGTAAAGGGTGCCATCTTGCATGCTGTTGCTCAAGCCATGAATCCAGAGTCATACCAGAATAGATGTCCCTCATACACATATCTAGTTTTGCCCATCCCACTTCCAAAATATTTCTAAAATTCATTTAATTCTCCGTGTTCTGGCTGCTTGCAACTGAATTCAAATCATCATTTTCCTCCACCAGATCACACTCAATTAGCCTTTTGCTTTCTACAAATCCATTATTATTCACATTTCAGCCAATGTAATATCTTACAAGTTAAAATTTGATCATTTCGTTCTCCTGGTTAAAGCTATGAAACTGCTTCCTTTTGTCCTTAGGATATAACCTAAAATCTTTAAGTGGCTAACAAGGCAATGCATCAGGTCATTTTGCAGAATCATCATCTTAACCCATCCTCCCTTCCACAATCTCTGCTCCAGCTGCACTGGCCTTCTCTTATTTCCTCAAATTGCCATGTGTATTGTACTTAAACTTTCCATATGCACTCTTTTTATTCTTGGAACATATTCTCTGCTCCTCTTTAGTGAAGTTACCAGATTTAGGAAAAATATACAGGATATTCTATTGAATTTGCATTTCAGATAAATAGCAAATCATTTTTTTTTTTTTTTAGTGTAAGCCTATCCCAAGTTATATCTGGGTGGCTTGCATTTTATTTGGCAACTCTATTTCTTAGTCTATCCAATCCCTCACTTTTCAAATTCCAGCTTAAATATTACCTCCTCTCTAGCCTTTTCAGACTAATTTAGGTTCTCATAAAATGCAGCATGGATATTTATTTAATATCTGTCTTCCTCATTAGATCACAGGCTCCATGATTTAAAAATAATGTTCAAAACTAACTAACTAACTAACTAACTAAAAATAATGTTTGTCCTGGGGTGCCCGGGTGGCTGTTTTTAAAATCTGACTTCAGCATAGGTCATGATCTCAGAGTCCTAGGATCAAGCCCTGCTCCCTGCTCCCTCCACACTCAGCAGGGAGTCTTCTTGTCCCTCTGCTCCTCCCCCAACTTGTGTTCTCTCTTTCTCATAAATAAATAAAATTGTTTTAAAAAATGATGTTTGTCCTGATAATTATCTAGCACAATATTGACACATGATGGGAACTCAATATTTTGGAATGAACACTTAGCAAATAATAATGGAACATGGAGCAGTGTGGAGTATTACAAGTGCAATAGGCAACCAGCTAATCCTGTGCTTACATTCCACGTTAATAAACATCAACTGAGTTATCTTGGGTAAATCTATGTTTGCTCAACAGAAAATTGGAGTGATAATACCATAATTACAGGGCCATTGTGAGAATTAAATGTGAGCGTACTTAATAAATGTTCAAACACATGTATTGCTTTCTTCTTTCTCAAATTAAAAAAAAAACTTTGAGACAGTCTCATCCTCCTTCACCTTTTGTAAGTTATTCAAAACTCCCCTCTATTGCACATCCCTTCATCCTGCAGGAACCTGTGCCTCTCACTCTGTGGACTCCTGGATGGGGACTCTTGCAAGTCACAAATATCTTCTCTGCCACAAGTCAGCTGTGGTAAACACATGTGAGGAAGTGAGGATTTGGCCCTTTGGGGTCTACATACATGAAATTGCTTTGGGTTTTTTTGGTTTCACTTTATCTTTAGCCACTTTCCACGCCCAGTTACACGAGGCACGGTAGTAGAGCTACAGCTTTTTCAAACCCTCCTCCAGCCCATTAGATGAAATCCACTCCACTCTGCAGTCTTGAAATTCCCTCCTTGTCCCAGGTTATAAGCAACTGGTGCTGGAGTCCTGTCTGGAGGTCCTTCTCCTCCACTCAGGTCTCCCATGAGTCCAGGGTACAGTATTATGAGGGGCAGATGGAATGAAATGGAATTTGTTGTGTCCTGCTTCCTTGTCAATATTCTGTGCCTCCTGGGGGAGTGATAGACCTCAAGAATTTGTTGTTTCTGTTTTTACTTGTCCAAAGAGTAGTCACAGAGGAAAAGAACACAGCACTTGAATCCTTAATTTAACAAAGACGAGTTCCTCACGACTGTCTTGGCACACTCTCTCTTCATTTTCTATTCTGTTCTTTCCCCTTCTCCCTTCCTTGTTTGCATTCTTATTTCCACTATTCAATCCTCCTTCCTTTCTTATCTCCCTCTCATTTTTCTTCATTCCATCATCTTCCTCTTTCCCTTTTTTTCTATATCTTCCTTCCTGTTTTCTCCCTCCTTCCATATTACAAGGAAATCGATGCCTTTATTTCAGACTTATGGTTGTATTTTTTAAATAAAATACCCAATGCAAAAATAGATATGTCTCTAGATCAATCAGAGATCTGGAGAGCTTCCTAGCCTAACACTCTGCTGAGCCCAGCCCTGAAGGTGACCACAGCCCCTTTCCTGCCAACTGCAACTTAGCTTTTTACTCTGTGTCTGTGCTCATATAATCCATTAGCTGGAAGGCATGCCAAGAAATGAAGCTAAAGACTAAGCTAGGGGCACCTGGGTGATTCACTTGGTTAAGCATCTGCCTTTGGCTCTGGTCATGATCCCGGGGTTCTGGGATCGAGCACCCTAACGAGCTACTCAGCAGGGAGTCTGCTCCTTCTGCTCCCTCTGCTGCTCCTCTTGCTTGTGTTCTATCACTAGCTCTCTCTGTCAAATAAATAAAATCTTAAAGAAAAACAAAAAACAAAAAACAAAAAAAGACTAAGCTAATTCAACCTAAAGTGTGAGATTACATAGTAGCAACATCAAACCTGAAAACTCTATCCAGCAATTCCCAGTCCTTTTCTCCCAAATCCTAGTTGAAAAATCTTAGTGCACTGCCAGACGTGTGATATGATAAGCCAGGTGAAAAATGAACTTGTCTTCAATGAATACAGCCTGTGTGTGTATGCGCATACGTGTGTGTATGTGTGCATATGTGAGTGTGTGTATTTCTGTGCCTGTGTGCGTGCAACTGTATGGCGAAATGATTATTATACTGCCTTTGGCTTCAAACTACTCCTGTATTTCCCCACTGTGACAGGTAGAGGCTGGTGCTTTATTAATTTACATCTAAAACCTTGCACAGCTGGGGATAACACATGCACTTCCTCCAACTGCCAAAGCAACCCAGAGGGATACACTAGTGAGGGCAGCAATTTTCCGAGGCTGTGATATCATCACTGAATGCCTAGTAATACTGCAAGGAGACGCCTGTATGGGAAATAGGCAACAACCTCTATATAAAATAGAATGATCCCAGTGATAACCAGGCAGATTAATAAATCACTTTTACAATAGAAACACAGGAACATGGGAAGGGAGGTCAGCATTTTGATGACCTCAAGATATGCTGAAAATGAGAAAAATGGCAAGTAATTTTGTAAACCCTTATCATGGAAATCAGATGTACCAGAGAATGGTTCACGGTCTCAGATTGAGGCCATCTGATTTTGTCTCCCTTTATTGCAGCCTTCTCTTTAAACTTTCTTTTCCAAAAGCAGTGTTACTTGAGGAGGCATCTCCTTTCAATCATTTGTAGGGTTTTCAAGGCTAGTACCTTGCTTGGAATATGCAAATATAGGTATATTTTATACATACTATATTTAGGCAAGAAAGATGGACTTACCTTTCCCGATATCACATACTTGGAACATTCCCATAACTTTAGAAAGTTTGCCATTAGAATAGATTTTTTTCCTCAGAAACTTAAAAAATTAAACCAAAGAAACTCCATTCCAGAAATTATTCCTACTTTGCAAGCTGCTCCCTTTTTATTAAAGTTCCTTTTAAGAAATAGAAAACACATTTCGGATTTTAAGCAAGAAGAAATAAGAAATCTAAAATAAAGAGGACTACTGTACAGAGAAGTGGCTGCTTACAAAATAGGAAGAAGGGCTGAAGGAAAGGACCTAAGCAGGACCTGTAGGGATGACTTCTAGAACAGTTCAGAATAGACATGATGAGGGAACAGAGAGCAGCAGGGAGTAGCAGGCAGCAGCATCTCTTTCTGCTCAAGGGACCTGTCCCCGTGCTTTACTAAAACCACCATTTGGCACCAAAGATGCCTCAAGAATTCTTTCTAGACCATGGGCTCCTGACCTCTCCCCACCAAACTTCACCAGGATTCCAAAACTACATCAGACTCATCCAGGAAAGCCACTTCTGAGGTTGTTACTGAAGCTAAGCCAGAATCTGGAGCCTACTCCCACAGCCTCTGAACAGCCTGGGAGCTAGAGAACTGATATCATAGCTGCCACCCCCGGACCAGACAGATAGGTAGAGAAGCCACATAACTTTGTCTATACACAGGAAGTTGGAGCAGTGCTGTTTAAGAAATATAATGAGAGGCACATTTATCATTTTAAATTTTCTAGTAGTCTGATTTTTTAAAAGGTAAAATGAAAGAGTGAAATTAATTTTAACTTGTTTTATTTAACCAAAATTGAAGCACTTCAAAATATAATCTGTCATAAAAATTTATGGATACGTTATTCCCTCTCTCTCGCTCACTTTTTTTTTTTTTTTAAAGAACTTCAAAACCCACTGGGTGTTTCTCAGTTACAGAACATCTTCATTTGGACTAGCTTCAATTTGAGTGCTCAGTAGTCACATGGGGCCACAGACTACTGAGCTATCCGGGGTTGGGTGAGGACGCTGTCTACTGCTACAGAGAAATCTTTGTTTCCCCCAAGTATTTCTAAGCAGAAGCAGACAAGATGTGAGGTTTCTGCCTCAATTTTGCCTTCCAAGTCTCCTGCCATGTAGGTGATTGGCAGATTTAATTTGCCTCCAGAACCCTTCCTTCAATGGAATCTGGAAAATGTGTTCATTCTATTTGTTTTCATTTCTAAAGTCCTCAGGGAGAAGATTAGTGAAATGCAGGTTGAATAAACCCATCTATAGTATCCAATAGTTCTTTGCAAAAAGGGGAAGAACAATTCTATGGGAATCTATACGTGTTATCTCTATCATCTTCCAAATACTTTAGGATTTGTTACACCACTTCACTTTCCTTCCATTTTGGAGCTCCTGGTGTCACTAAACAAGACTTGTTTCATAAAATTTATTGTGTTTTTATAAGCAGGAACACAACGGTGTGTCTCTATAATTGTTTCCTCTAACTTACTCTGTTCTTTTTTTTTTTTTTTTTTAACTTACTCTGTTCTAAAGTTACCCCCAACGTGCAGTTTTGGAGGTTTTGATCATAACTCAGAAGAGGAGCTTTTCTAGCTTGTTTCTTAGGCTTCCTATACGAAAAGGCATCGGCATGAAAAGTAAATCCATTCTTAAATGTTTAGATAGTTTACAGCATGTATACATTCTTGGAAATTGCATGAGTCTGACTGGGGAATTCAACCTGACTTTGTAGCCAGCATGACTCATTAAAATGCACAGTAGCAATGGAGAAACAAGAAAATAAGATGCAGGCTTCTCCTAAAGATTCATATTATAAGAATAGAGGAGCTCTTAGGGATTATTTATAACAAAAGTAATGAAATGTTAGTGAAGTTTAGGGCACATTTTCTGCGAAAAAATATAGTACTATAGTAAAGGAGTCTACAGTTCCATCTGCCCAAAATCCAATCGATGAGACATTACACCCTGCATCTTCACTCCCACACTCAGCACTTCAATTTATCACCTCTGTTCAGTGCAAGAATGAGCTAAGAGCTCGAAAACCTGGATAATTTGTTCTGTTTAGACGCTCAGAGTTTAATAAAAAATCTAGGCCTGTCTCCAAGTCATAAATAATCACTTAAATCATCTGGCACTGTCTTGTACATTGTAGGTGTGCTGTGTACACATATTGGGTAAGTCCTCAAGTTCAAATACAATTTGTTAAAGTGAGCACATACTGGTTTTAAAAAAACATTAAACTGATACCTAATGCCAAATGAATAACAAGACATTCGAAAAGAGCACATGCTAGGCTGGTGCTTTCAGGGAAGTTTTCATTAGCACCGCTTTTCTCCCATTAAGTTGACATCTCCAAAACTTCATCATGCTCCTTTATGGTCTTTGCAAAGTGTCCTTTTCCATAACTATAGATTCAATTAGCACTTTCAAGCAGGTAGACTCTAAATTCTATGTCCTTAACTTGACTTCTCTGTTAAAATTTTCTTTTACATTCCAGATTCATATTTCCACCTGATGGATGATAATCTCTAGACCATTTTCTGGCAGGCAAAAATGCTAAGTCCAAAATTATCCTTTTCCTTGTACCCAGGGCAATCCCTTCTGAGTTCACTATTTTTGTTTAACATCACGAGAAATACTTACCTTCCTGCCTAGGTTTCAACCTAGGCAGGAATAATCTTGAATAATCTTGATTTCTTTTTCCCTCTTCCTTTATGCTGAACCGACTAGTTTAATCCAGTAATTTATTTTCACATATTGTATTCACATCTGTTTTTCTTTCCTTTATGAAAGTTACCGTTCTAATTCACACATTATAGTAATTTTTAAAGAAAATACTGTAACAATAGATTTTGTCCATCTAGCATACAGTTCTGCAAATTCTAGCACGTGTATAGATTTGTGTAAACATCATCATCATCAGGATTCAGAACAGTTCCATCACTCCAAAAAAAAAAAAAAAAACCTTAATGCTACTTCTTAGAAATCACACCCTTGCCCTATTTCTAACCCCTAAGAACTGTTTATCTGTTTTCTATTCAAAGTGTTGTCCTCTTTTTTTTTAAAAGATTTTATTTATTTATTTATTTATGAGAAACAGAATAAGAGAGAGAGAGACAGAGACACAGGCAGAGGGAGAAGCAGGCTCCATGCAGGGAGCCTGATGTGGGACTCGATCCCGGGTCTCCAGGATCATGCCCTGGGCTGAAGGCGGCGCTAAACCGCTGAGCCACCTAGGCTACACTGTTGTCTTCTTTTGAATGCCATAAAAGAAATCCTACAATATACAATCCTTTGGAACTGGTTTCTTTCACTCGGGAGAATACCTTTGAGATCCATCCAAGTTGTACCAAGTATCAGTAATTTCTTTCTTTTTAATGTTGAGTAGTATATCCATGAAACGATGTACTTCCATTTACTTCATCGTCTCCCATAATGCATGAACCTTTCATACTCTGCTATTCAAGGGCCCTTACAATATGTTTTCCACTTATAGCCACAGTTCCCTGGGCTCTCTTCCTTGTATGATTTCAATCAGAATGACTGTGTTCTGTTATGTCATTATATTAACTACTTCCTTTTTCTTTTTATAAGGCTTCTTCCAGTTTTAAATAACTTGTCCCCTAATCTCCATCCTATTGAAATTTAACCCATTTGTCAAGACCATTTTTCAGGAATCTTTTTCTGTGTCTTTTGAAGTTTGTCTTTCTGAAGGCTTTATGTAGTTCTTTGATGGTTTGACACTTATGCTGATTGGTAACCATGCTTGTCTTACAGATTGTACATGCATATAAGAGATGAATCATAAAGAAAACATGATGCCTGAGAGTAAATATTAGAAACCAAGATATAGTGGATAATTAGACATTAGCAAAATACCCTCAATGAGAGCTTCCTAAAGGTTTTCATGAAGTGGAGTGAATGTAGATACATTGTTTATTTAGCCTTCTGCAAACATTAACGTTTTTGGATGTCTCTTTTTTGAGAGATTTCTACTTGAAGATCCATTCAAATAACTTCTGACAGGATAAGTTCTCTCCTTTACTAATAAGATAGGTTGCATCCTTGGTATGAGTTTCAGTAATAGCCTCACTGGAAAAATATGTCTAGCTCATAGAATTTGAGTCCATTAAAATTTGATTTATATGTCTAATTACAGTATCTTTTCTTTTTGCTTTCTGTATTATTTTGCTAGTACTGCTGTAACAAAATATCATTGACTAGGTGATTTAAACAGGAGAAATTTATTTTTTTTTATAGATCTGGAGGCTAGAAGACCAAGATCAAAGTGTCAGCAGATTTGCCTTCCTCTGAGGTCTCTCTCATTGGCTTGCAGAGAGCTAGCTACCTTCTTGCTGTGTCCTCACATCCCTAGAGCCTTTCTGTGTGTTTATTCCTTTCTTATAAGGACATGTGTTAGATTGGATCAGAGTCTACCCTTAGGCCTCATTTTTAACTTAATTACCTCTTTAAACATACTCTGTCCAAATACAGTCACATTCTGAGGCCCTGAGAGTTAGGACTTCAACATATGAATTAGAGAAAGGGAGCATAATTCAGCTTATAACACTTGCTCACCAAGCAATTTCTTGAGAACTTGTCTTCCTATATAACTTACTTATGGAGAAAAATAAATTGATCAGGTTCACTCAATTAGACTTGGCAGATATATTTCTTATGACAAATTAATAAAATTGGCCTTCTAGAAAGTCTCTTGTGTGTTTTGGTTACATAAATCAGCATTTATTTGCCAATCAACTCTGGAACATCAATAAAATAAAATTTTTGAGTTGTTAGGGCAGATGCTAGACCCACAACTGTGGCAAATTCTGGAAGATAAATGTTTATTCTGGGAATCTGTTTTGGAAGGCAGCCCACCTTCTCTAGTTATGGTCCTTTGCATTGTCTCAAACTGTGTAAGTTTTCACTTGAGAATTCTCATCTTAGTCCCCTAAGTCTGGAGATACTTGACCTTGAACAAGTTACTTTATTTCACTGATTATAAGATAAACATTTTTCATATTTTGTCACATTTCTAATTAGGATGCATGAAAAAATGAGTGGTATTTCATGGTTTGTTGACATTTTTCTTATTTATACATAAAATTAATGTGTAATGTAAAATTCATAGCATCTTAAGTTTGTTGACATAGGACACCTCTCCTTACCTCTCTAGCCTCCTTTTCAGAATGGGGAAAAGAAAAGTACCCACCTCCTTATATTCAGAGGATGAAATAAGTAATCCATTGCTTAGTACAAGTCTTGACATGTGATATGCACTCAGGAAATATTACCATTTTCATAATGGAAATTTTTGAGAAATTTTTGTTTTCTTATATAAGGCCTCATGTACAGAAAATGGCTCACAAATATTTATTTTACTGAAGAGGGATTAGGATTTGGGAGACTTATGACTTTTTCTTGACAGCAACCTATAAACACAGAGAAACAGTTTGTTTTTAAAAGTCCATTTCCCCTGATCTAGAATTTGTCAGCCAGAGAGGGGGAAAATAAGGATCAACACTTATGATTTTGATTAGGTGCTAAAAGACTAACATCGGATACCTACTTATTGCTGTGTCATGATAAGAATTTGTAGTCCAAAGAATATAAGAAGAGAGCAATAAAATATAAATTTGATGATAGTCTTTTGGTGCTCAGGGCAGATCCCCTTCAGGATACCTTGCTCTTGGAGGAAAGGAATTGGAATGGAGCTGAATTTGTAAAATATCTTTCACTAATGCTCTCGAATTCAGTTTTTAAGAGCTATTAAGGAAACTTTCTTCTGAAGATGACCACCATGGGATGTGAGCAGAGTGAGCACTGAATTCTTCATAGCTGGGAAGTTCAATATCTCTTTGTTTGAACTTCAAAAGTCACAAGAAGTTCCATGTTTAGGTGGATTGGGAGTGGGCTGGGAGGAAACAGAGATGCATAGCTGCTATTCCCATGGTGGCACAGAAACCAGGGTTATGCAGCAAAGGACACTCCCAAATTGGTGCAATAGTGTGAAAAAAATTTACTAGGTTTATAAATAATTAAGAAAAGTACTTCTTTACTTCTCTGTCTGAAGCTCAGATAAATTTAAAGTGAACTTTCCCATTTATTCATTTGTAAAGAAATAGAATTTACTAGGTTTATAAATAATTAAGAAAAGTACTTCTTTACTTCTCTGTCTGAAGCTCAGATAAATTTAAAGTGAACTTTCCCATTTATTCATCCGTAAAGAAATAGAATTTTCTACATTTCCATATTTTCTTCTGTCATCATTTCTCTTTGGTGTTTATTAGCCTAAGTCTTAATGAAAAGCTAGAGTGTTTATTAATAATAAATTTCCAATGGGTTCTACTCATAACCATATATTTATATGTTTTCTTCTTTAGCTCTTGACTTGAAGGAAATCATTCTTGATAAACTTTTATTTTTTATTTTATTTTTTATTTTTGGGTCATGATGCCAAAGAGTGACAAGAAAACTTACACGACAAGAAACTTTTATCTTTGATTTGCTTACACATTCCTATAGCCCAGAGTCCCTAATTGTCCTGATTCATTAATTCCCCCCAAACAAGTTGATTATTTAGAACTATTTGGACCCTTACTAAGGGTATAATGCCTGCTTCTGCATAAAATAAGAAACCAGATATTTTGGGAAGCAGTTTTTGGATTTAGAATATTGTAATATAATTTCATATTTGATCTGGTCCTAAAAATAAATGAATATAGTGGCTTTGCAAAGCAATATAAAATAACTTTTATTGTACTAGGAAAGTTGGCTACTGCTCTGAATACTAATAAAATTCTACGAGAATATCAGGATCAGGAGTTCAGGCTGCTATAACAAATTACTATCAACTGGAGGCTTAACCACAAACACTTATTTCTTAAAGTTCTAGAGGTTAGGAAGTCTAAGATAAAGGTACTGGCAGACCCAGTGTCTGGGGAGGGCCCACTTTCTGACTTGTGGACAACCTTCTCACTGTGTGCTCATATGGTATACAGAGACGTCTGGTATTTCTTTATTTTCTTATAATTCCTAATCCCATCATGAGGGACCCACCTTCATGACCTCATCTAAATCTAATTATATTCTGAAGACCTCATCTCCAAAATGCCATCATATTGGGTGTTAGGGTTTCAATATATAAATTTTGTGGGGACACAAGCATTCAGCCCATAACAGAGGGATCTCAAATGGTAGTTTGCATATGCTTAAGGAATATTTTTAAAAACTCTATGATAGTTATTATAAAATATCTGTCATCCTTCTCGTGATTTCCTGGCCTCTCAAGGAAGAGAGAATCATAACTGACTGTAATGTTCCTAACTACATTCTACTCAGCAATCTCACTTTTCTCTTGTGTCCCATTTTGTCTCATTGTCTCCTGGGCATTATTGTTCGCAAACACATAAATATACTCATTGATAGTGATGATGTGCTACAAAAGTGCAACGTCCTCCACAAAGAAAAGATAGGGACCCATGATCCCAAGGAGAATACAAGAATATTATTCTTGGACTTCCAGGGAAGATGGTGAAAGAGGAGGATCTAGGCTCACCTCCTTCCATGGATACAACTAGATAACACTTACATCAGTGCAAAGAACTCAGAAAACAACCAAAAGAATGGCAGAACAGACTTTCCACAGGTAAATGTAAACAAGAGGCTATCCTGAAAAGGGTAGAAAGTACAGAGAGATGGTTAGGAACCAAACTGATCTACAGGACTATCCAGAACAGGGAGGGATGCTGCTGACACAGGGAGAGGAGAGGAGCACATCTTATGCCAGGCCCCCAAGTATATGGACCCTGCATGAGGAAGGCAAATTCCTCTAACATTTAGCTTTGAAAACTAGAGGGGCTGAATGTCAGGAACTCCTATAAGAAGTGAAGCTTAACACATAGAACCTCAAAAAAAAAAAAAAAATCAGCAGGCAAAGCTCTGGGAGAGCCTGAGGGTGATAGGAAACTGAGACTCTACCCTTAAAGAGACAGCATGACAAACAGCTCTGCTGAGATACAGAATAGAAGCAGCACTTTGTAAACGCCTGAGGTATACTGGAGGGAGACGTGTTTACTAATCTCAGAGCATGTACTGGAGGGACAGAGATCTTTGGAAGACTTCAACAACAACGAAAGAGCTTACGTGCACCATTTCCCATTCCCAGCACTTAGCCTCGATACACTGACAACAGCTGGAATCAGCACAGCATGAGCATTCTCCATTCAGCTGGCTAACAGCATGCTCCCCCACTCCCATTCTTCTGAAGATATTCCTGCTATCTAGGCCTGAGTGGAGTTTTTCCAGGCAATTGCAGATCCTCTCCTGCAGGAAACCAGGAAAAACCTTGCTAATACCACACACTTCACTCCTGATAGAAAATTTAAAATAATGGTCATAAAGATATTCAATGGACTTGAGAAAATATGGAGACCCTCAACAAAGAGATAGAAAGCATAAAAAGGAGCCAATCCGAGATGAAGAACTGAATAACTAAAATTAAAAATATACTAGAGGGGATAAATCGTAGCCTAGAGGAAGCAGAAGTACATTTCAGTGAACTGGAGGACAAAGCAATGGAAAGCATTCAACTTGAGAGAGGAAAAAATGAATAATAAAAGAAGAAAAAAGATTAAGAGAACTCAGTGACATCAAGTATAATAACATTTGCATTATAGGGATCTCAGAAGAAGAAGAAGAGAGAAAAAGAATCAGAAAATTTGTTTGAAGAATTAATAGCTCATAACTTCATAAATCTGGAGAAGGAAACAAAAAAAATAAAGATCCAGGTGGCACAGAGAGCCCCCCCCCAATCAACCCAAAGAGGTTCACATGGAGACACATAGTAATTAAAATGGCAAAAAGTAGTGACAAAGAGAGAATATTTATAGCAGTTAGAAAAAACAAAAGAGTTATATACAAGGGAAACCCCATGATGCTATCAGATGATTTTTTTTTTTCAGCAGAAACTTTGCAGGCCAGAAGAAAATGGCATTATACATTCAAATTGCTGAAAGAAAAAAACCATGCTGTTAGCCAGACAAGAATGTTCTACCAGTAAAGCTATCATTCAGAATAGAAGAAGAGATAAAAAATTGCCCAGAAAAACAAACATTAAAGAAATTCATTATTACTTAAGGCTTATTAAACCAGCCTTAAGGAAATAAATAAGGAAAAACCATAAGCAAGAGTAAAAAAAAGTATGAAATACAAAAACAGTAAAATTAAATATATCTATAAAAATCAGTCAAGGGTTTACAAAATAAAAATTTGTAAATTATGAAACCATATATCTAAAATGTGAGGGGGGAGAAGAACAAAAGTGCTTTTAAAATGCTTCAAACTTAAGAGACCATCAACTTAATATAGACTGTTATATGTATAACATGTTATATTAAACCTAATGGTAACCACAAATAAAAAATCAGTAATAGAGATGTAAAAAATTAAGAGAAAGGAACCCAAGTATGTCACTAAAGAAGGCCAGCACACTGAAAAGAAAGCAAGAGAGGAAAGGAACAGAGAAGAACTGCAAAAACAAAAACAAAAACAAAAACAAAACAAAACAAAAAACAAAAACAAAAACAAAAAAACCCACCATAAAACAAGTAACAAAATGGCAAGAAGTACATATTACTGATAATTATTTTGAATATAAATGGACTAAATTCTCCAATCAAAAGACATAGGGTAACAGAATGGATAGAAGAGCCAGACTCTATATGCTGCCTACAAGAGACTTACTTCAGACCTAAATGCATGCTGATTGGAAGTGAAGGGATAAAGGAATAATTTATTATGCAAATAGAAGTGAAAAGAAAGTTGGGATAGCAACACTTATACTATACAGACAAAATAGATTCTAAAACAAAGACTATAACGCAGGACAAAGAGGGTACTATATAATCACAAAGGGAAAAATCCCTTTATAACAATTATATACATATATAACAATTCATATAACATATAACAATTATAACTGTTTATGCACCCAACACGGGAGCACCGAAATATATAAAAGCAGGTGATAACAAACATAAAGGAAGTAATAGGTACAATCAATAATGGTAGGCAACTTTAACACCTCACTTATGTTAATGGATGGAACATCCAAACAGCACATTAGCAAGGAAACAGTGGCTTAGAATGACAAATTGGACCAAATGGATATAATAGATATATTCAGAGCATTCTATCCTAAAACAGCAGAATACATATACTTTTCAAGTGCATATGAAATATTCTCCAGAATAGTTACATATTAGGCCTCAAACAAGCCTCAATGAATTAAAAAGACTGAAGATATACCATGCATCTTTTCTAACCACAATGCTATGAACCTAGAAATCAACCACAAGAAAAATCTGGAAAGAACACATGTGCATGGAAATTAAATAACATGCCACTAGACAATTAAATGTCACACAAGAAATCAAAGAAGAAATTTTAAAAAATTACATGGAGAAAAATGAAAATGAAAACCATCCAATAACTCTGAGATGCAGCAAAAACTGTTCTAAGAAGGAAGTTCATAGGGATCCCTGGGTGGTGCAGTGGTTTGGCGCCTGCCTTGGGCTCAGGGCGTGATCCTGGAGACCCGGGATCAAATCCCACGTCGGGCTCCCGGTGCATGGAGCCTGCTTCTCCCTCTGCCTAGGTCTCTGCCTCTCTCTCTCTCTCTCTCTCTCTCTCTGTGTGACTATCATAAATAAATAAATAAAAAGAAGGAAGTTTATAGCAATATAGGCCTAGTTCAAGATGCAAGAAAAATCTTAAATACACAATCTAACCTTATACCTAAAGGTGCAACAAGAAGATAATCTACAAAATGCAAAACCAGTAAAAGAAAGGAAATAATAAATATAGGATCCGAAATAAATGAAATAGAAACTAAAAGCAATAGAAGAGATTGATACAACTATGAGTTGCTTCTTTGAAAAGGTCAACAAAATCAATAAACCTTTATTTAGACTGGCTCAACAAAATCAGAAATGAAAGAGGAGAAATAACAAATAACACCACTGTAATACAAAAGATTGTAGGAGAATATTATGAAAAACCATATGCCAACAAATCAAACAACCTAGAAGAAATGGAAAAATTCCTAGAAACTTAGTAATAATTCCCAAAACTAAGTCAAGTAGAAAATTTTAACAGACCAATTACCAGCAATGAAATTGAGCCAATAATCAAAAAACACTCAAAAAACAAAAGTTCAGGACCAGATGACTTCATAGGTGAATTCTACCAAACATTTAAAAAAGAGTTAATACCTATTTTTCTCAAAGTATTCCAAAACATAGAAGAAGCAGGAAATCTTCCAATACATTTTATGAGGTCAGCATTACCCAGATACCCAAACCAGATAAAGACATTATAAAAGAAGATAATCACGGGACAATATTTCTGATGAATAGCTGCCAATATCTTTAACAAAATATTAGAAAACCAAATCTGAAAGAAAATACCTTAAAAAAATCACTCACCCAGTCAAGTGGGATTTATTTCTGAGATGCAAGCATGGTTCAATATTCACAACTCAGTCAATGTGATTCATCACACAAATTAGAGAAAGGATAAAAATCAAATGATCATTTTGATAGATGCAAAAAAAGCATTCTACCAAGTACAACATTCATTAATAATAAGCACTCAACAAAGTAGATTTAGGGGGAACTTACCTCAACACAATAAAGGCCTTATATGAACAACTCACAGCTAATATCATTCTCAGTGGGGGAAAACTAAAATCTTTTCCCCTATGATCAGGAACAAGACAGGAAAGTCCATGCTTACCATTTTTATTTAACATAGTACTGGAAGTTCTAGCCATAGTAATCAGATAGGAAAAAGAAATAAAGACACCTAAATTGGTAAGGAAGATGTAAAAAATTCACTATTTACAGATGACATGATACCATATAGAGAAAAACCTAAAGACTCTACTAAAAAAAAAAAAAAAAAACTACTAGAACTGACAAAGAATTCACTAAGGTTGCAGGATACAAAATCAATATACAGAAATATGTTGCATTTTTCTATACTAATAATGAAGTGGCAGAGAAATTACAAAAACAGTCCTATTTACAACTGCACCCAAAATAATAAAATACTTCAAAATAAACTTAACCAAGGAGATGAAAGACCTGTAAACTGAAAACTATAAAACATTGATAAAAGAAATTGAAGGTGACACATACAAATGGAGAGATATTCAATGTTCATAGATTAGGAGAATATTGTTAAAATGTCCATACTACTCAAAGCAATCTACAGATTTAATGCAATCTCTATCAAAATACCAAAAGCATTTTCTACAGAACTAGAACAAATCATCTTAAAACTGTATGGAACCACAGAAGATCCTGAATAGCAATCTTGTAAAAGAAGAACAAAACTGGAGCTATCGTGAGCCCAGATTTCAATTTATACTACAAATTTATGGTAATCAAAACAGTATGGTACTGATACAAAAATAGACACATAAATCAACAAGACAGAATAGAAAGCCTAGAAATAAACCCATGATTAAATTGTCAATTAATCTTCAACAAAGGAGGCAAGAATATGCAATGGGAAAAAGATAGTCTCTTCAATAAATGGCATTGGGAAAACTAGACAGCTATATGCAAAAGAATGAAATTGCACATAATTCTTATACCATACACAAAAATAAACTCAAAATGGATTAAGGACTTAAATGTGAGACCTAAAGCTGAAAAATCCTAAAAGAGAGAACAGGGAGTAATTTCACTGACATCAGAAGTAGTAACATTTTTCTAAATATATCCCCTATAGACAAAGTAAACAAAAGAAAAAAATAAACTATTGAGGCTGCATGAAAATAAAAATCTTCTGCACAACAAAGGAAACAACAAAACAAAAAGGCAACCTACTAAGTGGGAGAAGATATTTGCAAATGACATATCTGATAAAGGGCAGATACCCAAAATATATATATAAGAAAAGTATGAAACTCTACATCTGGAAAACCATCCAATTAAAATGGGCAGAAGACATAAGCAGAAATCTATCCAAAAAAGATGTACAGATGGCCAACAGACACATGAAAAAATTTTCAACATCACTCATCATTAAGGAAATGCAAATCAAAACCACAATGAGACTTCACTTTACAGTCAGAATGGCTAAAATCAAAAACATGAGAAATAAGTGTTGACAAGGATATGGAGCAAAGGACCCCTCATGCACTGTTGGTGGGAATGTAAACTGGTGCGCCCACTGTGGAAAACAGTATGGAGGGCCTTCAAAAAATTAAAAGTAGAACTACCCTATGATCCAGTAATTTCAGTATTGGGCATTTAACCAAAGAATACAAAAATACTAATCTGAAAAGATATATGCATCCCTATGTTTGTTGCACCATATTTACATAGCCAAATTATGGAAGCAAGCCAAGTATCCATTGATAGATGAATGAATGATGAAGAAGTGAGATTATCTATCTATCTATCTATCTATCTATCTATCTATCTATCTATCATCTATCTATCTATATCTGTGTCTATATCTATATCTATCCACACACATATATATACAATGAAATATTAGTTATAAAAAAGAATGAAACCTTGCATTTATAACAACTTGGATGGATCTAGAGGGTATAATGCTAAGTGAAATAAGTCAGTCAGAGAAAGGCAAATACCATACGATTTCATTCACATGTGGAATTTAAAAAATGAAATAAACAAAGGTAAAAGAAGAAAAACCAAAAACAGAATCTAAATACAGAGAACAATCTGGTGGTTACCAGAGGGAAGGTGGGTGGGGAGATTGGTGAAATAGGTGAGGGGATTAAGAGTACACTTATCACAAAGAGCACTTATCACAATGTATAGCATTGTTAAATCACTGTACTGTACAGCTCGAATTGATAAACTGTATGTTAATTATACTGAAACTGAAATTTTAAAAAATGGTAGTCTTTCCCCAACAACATTACTTTTGTTGTATTTTCCTAATAGTGGGAAAAACAGAGTTCATTTTCTTATAAGTAAATCTTACTTCCAGCTAAGAATCTTATGTAAGGAACAAGGAAACTAAAATAAATTTTGATGGCTCTTGTCCTTAGAATCACCTGGAAAATTTCTTCCCCTGAATTGCAATCTCCATGACCCAGAAATTCCACTCAGTGACACAGGCTTCATGGTCCAAACAGCTTCCTGACTTGAGACTTGCTCTTACTAAAGGGTGACTTTAGGCTGGATCAGGGTTGTTACCTTAGAATTGTGCATCACCCTATTTTTGACCTCATCAAAATTACATTCAAATCATTGCTTAAATAATTATATGTGAAATACTTGTGTTTTGCATTCAACATGAGAGCAAGTACCATGGAGAGAATGGGGGGGGGGGGCTAATTACAATATTATTTACTTGGCATACTTAATGGATATTTGTAGGAGAATGAATAAATGAGTGAATAAAAATGATGAAGAAATAAACGCAGAAGGTCATTGATACAAGAACCCCCCTAATTTAAAACAAGTTATGAAAAAGTTCAGAAATACAGCAGATAGCTTGAATGAATTCTATTTAAAATACTGATACATTCCAGGGCTGCATTTTCTAATTTTCTTTTTTTTTTTTAAGATTTTATGTATTTATTTGAGATAGAGCAAGAGCGAGAGCAAGAGGGAGAGAGAAAGAGGGAGAGAGAGCGGGTGCGAGAGCGCGGGCACACACAATGGTAATGGGGGTGCTGGGCATGGGGGTCTGAGGAATGGCAGAGGGAGAAGAAGAAACAGGCTCCCTGATCAGGGAGTCCGGATGCATCTTCAGGCTTCATCCCAGGACCCTGGGATCATGACCGGAGCTGAAGGCAGACACTTAACAGACGGAGTCACCCACGTGCTCCCTAATCTTTCCTTTCAAGGATGTACATAAATCAAGCCAGTTTCTTTGTTAATTTGTGTCTATAGGTGAACGTTAACTGCATCTTTTTCAGTTAAGAACAGCGGCCTCCCAAGCCTGCCTCCTCTGATTCTTTACAGCCAGGGCCATCTGGCAGCATTAGTCCTGCCCACTTGATGCAGTGTGTCTGCTTCCACTGAGTGTTCTCTCCTCTATGTAGCATCCTGTCCCTACCCCATCACCCAGCTGTAAGTCACTCATAAAGATGAGGAAAAAACTTCTTCCACTGTGATGTGATTTGCCAGCCAGTGATTTACACTGATTTAATCATAAGCAAGATCTGGTCCCAACAAATAGCCATTTAGAGGGTTTGTTTGTTTGTTTGTTTTTCAACTTTAATTTATAACTACAATGACTGTCTCCAAAATTTTATTCTTGTGGGCATTATGAAAGAAAAACCACTCTTATTCTTGAGATTTTTATTAATATTAGCAAAAAGGCATTTAGCTGCCAAACAAGCCACTTATTTGGACATTATAAAGGATAAATGATATTTGCCTTCCCATCCAAAGTTAATTTTGTAATTGACAGATTTTTCCATATATTTTTTATGGTTTTATTAGCATTTTATAGCATGTTTTATATTTGAGAAAACTGCTTTACACTCATTTTAATTAGTTATTTCTCATATATGTATCAATTAGTTTCAGTAATGGAAAGAGTAAAGTCAAAAAGATTTTGAAAAGCAAGATGTCACATATGCATACAAATTAAAATTTAATGACTTCCATCTGGGGATTATTACCCAACATCACAAGCAGTTTTAGAGAAAAATTGTATGAATGACAAATGGGCCTTGCTAGTTTTCTCATCTTATCCAGAAGAGGGTGAAATGACTCAGTTTTTAAACATCTTTTACATTGCTTATGAAAATTGGCATACTGAGTGCCCCTAAGTAGGCGGCAAGAAGAAATAAATGAAATAAGAGCTAGTGCCTGCATGTAGTCAGTAGCCCAGGTGATAATAAAACAACCATTTAATGCTGAGGAACACAGACTTCTGGAGTCTCTGACCTAAGTTTGATCTGGGCTTTACCACTTTATAGTATGTGACAAAGCAAATTAGTTCATCTCTTTTAACATGCCTTTCCCAATGGAAATTTCAATAGCCATTTTATTTTGTAGGGTTGTTTTGAGGTTTGAATAAATTCTTCCTAAACTCAGTACCTGACACACGGCATCATACCTGACAGCTTAAAAAATGTTCACTAGCATTATTTGTATTAGTCATTCAAAGACTAGTTTCCTGTGCTATGTTATTATTGACCTCCGTTCCTGCTCTGGCTTTCATAGTTTCAAATGCTATGAAACTGCACTGTTTGTAAATGACAAATCATACTATGACTTGATCATTATGGGTTCGAATCTAAGATTATTCACATTTATGGCTCATGAAAGGTGATATATTCCTTATCTGGAAGAAACTTTTGACCATTATCCTAAACTTTCTTTTTTCTCCAAAGGATCCATCTAACCAAACTTGCCTCACTGAGGAGTATAAATATATTTAATACATACCTAAACAGATACAGAGAGGTATATGGAAAAGCTCCAAAACCTCTCTGCCTCCTAAAGTGAGCAGATGCTCCCTTTTATTATGGGGAGTACTGTATGGGACTTGTGAGGACCATCATCACTTAATGTGCAGTTGGTGACATTCTGTTGTCAAATTAAGCCAGGTTTCCTGTGGATGTCAAATAACCAATTCTTAGTACCTCAAAGTTCTTCTAATTTCAGGATTTTTATGCTTTGAAATTCAACCAATAATTAAAAACCAGCATTAAATTAGAAACAGCAAGAACATTATTGTCCGACTGGAATATATTCCAGGTTGGATAGGATCATGTCCATGTTTATTTCAGTTTTATTTTTGAATATTTATGCATATTTCCCAGGCCTATGAAATAGTCAAACTACCCAATGTGCAGTATATTTTATTGAAATAAAGCAAATGTTTTTATCAGGCCCCTCAATATATCAGAAAGGATTGTCATTTTTCTTTCATATGTTATGAACAGTTATCAGAGTAACATGTAGAGATTAATCCAACTAGAAGCAAATATGACCTTTTGTATTTATTGTTATAGATATGTGCCTTCACATGATTTTTTTTGCATCCTGTTTATTGTCCAATTAGACTTTGTATTTCAGACAAAGCACAGAGGTAATGCATTAAAGTTTTTATGAGAATTATTGTTACAATATAAATTGCAAAAGTCACTGAAAATAATGTGTGGAAACAGCATATACTGAGAACCCAAATGTTAACGTGACTCTAACAGCCAACATTTAGTTAATGCACTAGACCTGGGGTGGGTGTGGTGGAGTCTAAAGAAGAGTAAATTGCTGTGCAAAAGAGTGTGTCTTTAAAACGACAGAAATCTGTCCAGAAGCAGAACGCTAGGCCTAATTTTCTTCATGATAACTAGTGACCAGTCACATGAGTTAGTGTCTGCCATTTTTAGGCCTACAACTAAGCCCTGCCTTCTGGCTTTGTAGTTCTGGCCTTGGTGTCAGGTTTGCCCATGAGCTTTCAGTCTCCTATTGGCCTCTATTTGCATTTGAAATCTACTTTCCCATTTTTGTGCATGGATCTTGTGTGCCCAGTTCCATCTGTCTCATGAAACTGATTTTCCCACTTTGCCAACTCTCTTTGTGTCCAGTCCCCTCTTTTCTTAAGATAGATAGATAGATAGA
Organism: Vulpes vulpes; assembly: GCF_048418805.1. Lineage (NCBI taxonomy): Eukaryota > Metazoa > Chordata > Mammalia > Carnivora > Canidae > Vulpes > Vulpes vulpes. The sequence continues at coordinate 41,542,842 of NC_132786.1, forward strand.
TGATAGATAGATAGATAGATAGATAGATAGATAGATAGATAGATAGATGATAGATAGATAGATAGATGATAGAGAGATAGATGATAGATTTATCTATCATCTATCTCTCTATCATCTATCTATCTATCTATCTATCTATCATCTATCTATCTATCATCATCATCTACTTATTTATTTATTTGAGACAGCAGGCGGAGGGAAAGGGAGAGAAACAAGCAGACTCCTTGCTGCATGTGGAGCCCCAATGTAGGGCTCAATCTCACTACCCTGAGATCACCACCTGAGCTGACCTCGTTCTTGACAGAACCAGTCACTGAACCCACTGAGCCACCCAGGCACCCCTGGACCTTGATTTTCATTTGGTTGTTCCCATCTTTACCACTTGCCTAAGTAGCTTCATTTTCTGTGTGACCGTGACAGGTCTAACTACTTAGGAGTCTGGAATTTAAATTGACTTAATATACCAATTTGCAAAGTCTAAATAATGTATAAATAATTATTAAATTGCATGGCACAAATAATAAGGAGGCTGTGGATATATGTATGTATGTACACATATATGTGTTTATTCATTTATACACCATTTTTGGGAGCATGTATATACCACAGGCAGACCCAGTGATTGACTCATAAGCACACACAAACCCAAGAAACATGCACAGCTTTGACTGTATGTAAGATGGACATATATATCATATAGCAGTGGATATATGTTCAAGAAGGTTTATAGCTTTAGCATAATTAAATAAATCACTACTGGGTCAGCTGTACCTCTTCTCCTGCTTTTCGTCCTCGGCATATTTTCAAATATGCTTTTGAAGAGCAAGGCTATTAGAACTTATTTTGAATAAATACAATTTATTCTACAATAATTTGTAGAGAGAATTTATTCTCTCCACAATTTTTCTCTTTCTGGCAGTGACACTAATAGATTATTCTGTCCCTTCTCCCTCCCCAGAAGACTAAGAAATGCCTGAAGACTCTCAAAGAAGTGTGCCCAAAATGGACATGTGGTAGAACTGCATAAATCTGAATGTCCTTAGGATATTTCCATGAAATCTTGATTAGTAATCTTCAAGGATATAAGTCACAAATATTGAGGAAATAAGTGAATTTCCTATTGTTAAGCCTGGTGTCTTAGCTCAGGCTGCAAGAACCGAATACCATACTCTGGGTGGTTTGAACAGCAAACATTGACTTCTCACAGTTTTGGAAGCTGGAAGTCTGAGATCAGGGTGCCAGCATGGTTGAGTTTTTGATGAAGTCCTGGTTTACAGACAGCTATCTATTACTTGTATCCTCACATGGTAGAGAGGGGAGAGAGATCCTGTTCCCCATTACAAGGTCTCTTCATGACTTCATGCAACCCTAAAAACTTCCCCAAAGTCCTACCTCCACAAATCATGACACTGAGGGGTAGGATTTCAACTTATATATTTTGAGAGAGGAAAGCATTCAGTTCAGAACACCTAGGGAAAAGTAACCAACCAAATAGTTGAGAATAGAGCTCTGTTCAAGAGAAAAGTTAGAGGGAACAATGTGACTTGCATCACTTTGAAGAATGGAGAAATATTTCTACATCAATTTCTTTTTTTAAAAAAAAAGATTATTTATTTTAGAGAGCGAGAGAGCAAAAGGAGGGGAGGGATAGAAGGAGAGGAAGAGAATCTAAAGCAGACTCCCTGCTGAGCATGGAGGACAACACAGGGTTCTATCTCATGACCCTGAGATCATGACCTGAGCTGAAATCAAGAGTCAAATTCCTAACTGACTGAGCCACCCAGGTGCACCCTACTTCAGTTTCTATATGTAAGATCCCTCTGACTTAACTTTTCTAGGGAAGATTGCAATAACTTAAAACTGTAGTGACTTATTCTTTTGGTAATCCTCTGGATGGAAACCACTAAAAACTCTCAAAGGGAAATTTATGCATGTTATTTATAAAAATGATCAAATAAAGAGGGTTGACAGATAAATACAGGAATTTCATTTAAACTTGAATTTCATATAAATGATGAATAATTTTTTTGGTATATGTATGTGCCATGCAATATTTTTATTTGCTAAACCTGGCACCCCTACAAGTGTGTAATTAACACATTTATAGGCAATTATATTCTGGAGGCAAACCATTATGGAAGTGAGGATTTCCATCAAAAAAGATAAACACTTGCAAATTAAACATTACTGCCCTAGTAAAGCAAAAATTTTCATGGGAAGACTTTGAGATAATTGGCCAAAATAGTCAACTGAGAAATATTATGGAATGAGGACACTGTAGATGTGGCAACTATAAAGAAATTTACAAATATTAATTTATAAATAGTAATAATCACTTTATAATCAACCAGAAATAATAAATGTAGGGATGTTTCCGTAAATGTTCATGATTAGTAAACATATTTCATCCCAATGAAACCTTAATGCACATAAAGTTTGCGTAGGTAAGAAGTAGATTAATACCTAAGTGCTTGAGTATGGGCTAAACTCAAAATGTCATATTCAGCAAAGTTCTTATCGAAGAGAAAACTTTTGTAATGGGCCACTAGGCTTGTGACTTATGGAAGCTGTGTCAAGACCACTGAATTAGACACATATTGACTCTGAATCATACAAAATTATTACTATATTTCTACAGGCTGGTGATTTTATTAGCATGCTCATCATCATTAATCAGGTTGAAAATAGGGAAGAATTTAAAAACACATGGACCAATAAAGAGTTTTATGACTTACTCATTAAAGAGTATGCTTGAAAGCATTCATCATGGCCATTGGTTTTGGACATGAATCTTTTGGTTCTCAGTGAGTATGAGAAAAAAATGTTGCTTATAGTTTCTCTTTTCAGCTTCTAGAATATTAAGTACATGGGCTTGTTGTTAATATCTAAGGATGATATTTTTAAAACAAAGTTTCAAACACAATTGCCTTCAATTTCTGTGATAAAAAGTAGAAAGTAGAATTTAAAAACAAGAGAAAGCTGAAATTAGGACCAGGGCAGTTGTAAAGTGGAGAAGCATATTTTAAGCTTTGGTGAACTCTGGTGAATAATTATAGTCTCTGTTATTGAACTAGGATAATCTAATAAGAAAGATTCTAACTGTATCTAATAAGAAAATATTAACTAACTAGAATTTAATGTTTTAATAGCATTACATTTTGTCACAAGAGTTTTGGGGGCTATATGTTCATGTTCAGGTTTAGGACTGTTAAAATTATTCTAGTCCAAAGGTCATTTGTTGATTTTTTGTTTTTTTGTTTTGTTTTGTTTTCTTTTCTTTTCCTGCTCTTGAATATGTTACACAGCATTACTCCAAGGAAAATAACATGCACTTATTGCACCTGAGCAGCACGGATATTGCTTCTATTTCTCGTGTTGGTGTCAAAAGCTGCCATAGTTCCCATAAGAAGCCGAGAATTATGCCATGCTGAGACTAAGCGAAAATAAATGGCAACTGAACCTGAACTGAATTACAGGGTAGTGTTCTGTGGGGGCTCCACGTTTATCCTCTTGTGCCCTTCCTGTTACATTGCAACTTTAATAGTCATTCCTACTTCCAAGGCTCTCAGAATCTGTCACCGACCGAGGTCATTGCTTCACTCTCACTCTAACTTGTTTACTAGATGCCCGGTTCTTGCTCGTTCCACAATCTTTATCCTTGCATTTAACCTTGTAAAAGTCATGGCATCAGTTTGACATTCTTCCACAGCGGTGCTTCCAAGCCACTGCAAGAAGAGCTACACATTTTCTCTTCAGCCTGCCACATCTATTATCTGTGAATTTAGTTCCAAGCTGACCAGTGCACCTCAAAGGGCGCTTTATGGGGATTAGACACTGGATATAAGAATGTGCCCTTCAGTGCTGAATATGGTCCTTAAGAAGAATTATGGGCCAAGTTTTAGCTTTAGTATTGTCTGTCTCTCCTTTTGGCACCATCCCAGTCTATTTGTCTCAAGATCAGGACTTCTTCCTGGCCACCCAGAAGCTTAGGATTTAGTGGGTTCCATGATCAGAAATTTTTCTTACACACACAAAAAAAGAAATTTTTCTTACTTCTTCCTTGATCTGAATTTTTCCATACTATCTCCTAAAGAGTTCATCAGATAAACTAGTGGGTCTCAATATGATGTGAATGCCTACACTTTTTATTTGGTGTTTTATACTAATTGAAATAGGTGTTTTCCCAAAAAGTGGCACAGGGATTCCTGTAGGAAATACAGGATGGATTGAGGTTTCTTCAGTGAGATTTTTTTTAAGAGAGTATGCAAATGGGGTGGGGGTGCAGAATGAGAGGGAGAGAGAGAATCTCAAGCAACTTCCACCCCGACTCTGAGATCATGACTTGAGCAGAAATCAAGAGCCTATACCCAACTGACTGAACCACCCAGATGCCCCATCAGTGAGATATTTTTAGGCAGGTAGATCTTCACTGCTCCACACATCATACCTTATAGTCAAATATCTCTGCTACAAATGTGTGAGCCAGCCTGGAGGACATATAATCCTCTGGATGTGCATCACAGACTCCCTCAGTCCTATAACTTTCCTCTGCTCCCTCAGCCAATGACCTCTTCTCCTACTTTACAGAGTAAATAGAAGACTACAAAGAGAAATTACCTTAATTTTCTACCACCAAATATAAAAATTGACTTTATTCATTCGTATGAATTTGTTTTTTCCTTTGGGTATAATGTAATTTAAGATCATTGCCTCTCACTCTGGTGTACTTTCAACTTCTCCCTCTCCACTGGCTCCTTGTCATTTGAAATTCTAAAGTTGGTCTAACTTAAAATAACCCTTTCTCGATCTCCTACTCCCTTCCACAATCTGCTCTTTACACTCTTCTGCTTTGGAAGCAAACTTCATGAACAAGTTGTATATAATGACTAGTTTCATTTGTCAATCTACTAAATTCTGCCATTTTCCCGACGGCCCATTTGTCCTGTCCAATATGTAGCCACTCATCACATGTGGCCATTTATGCTCATTAGATTTTCAAAAATTAAGAGTTTAGTTCCTCAGCTTCGCTACTCACATTTGGCTATCAAGTTACTCTAGATAATGTCACCATGGTCTTGGTGTTGCTGAACTCAATGGATATTTTTCCATTATCCTACTTGTTCTATTAACAGGATTCAACACTCTTGACTACTTATTGCTTTTCAAAATATATCCTTTCCTTAGCTTTCCTGCTGCCACACTTCTTTCTGCCTCAGAGCAACTTCTCAGTCTCCTTTGACACTGCTCCTTCTTTACACTCAGCACATCCTTGGATTCTATTCTTTTGGATTAAATTTCTGTTTATACACTGAGGTATTCCAGGTCCTTTTTTATTTTTATTTTTTAATTTTCTGCCTATACTCTTATGATTGAAACGAACATCTCTAAAACTGAACAGGGATTTTTTACATCTTTCCCCAAACATGCAAATCATCTTCTTATCTTTCAGCCTTCCCTAACTATGTCAGCCACACCATCATCCACTCAGCTATATGAAAAGAAAACTGGAGTTTACCCTGTTATCATGCCTACACCTAAGCAATCTTCAAGTCAAGTCAATCTTAGTTTTGCAGTGATCCATAATTGTCAACTCTACTTTTGATCTGTTCCCATATTTCTCTACAAAATATTTTTCAAAAATAACCTGATTCTATTACTTTTTTTCCTTGAACCTCTTCAATGGATTCCTGTTGCTTTTAAAATAAAACCCCCAACCTAAGCACTGCCTTCTATGACTGTGCACACATGTACTCATCTCTGAGTTCCTCTCACGTATCATACTCTGCTTTAGCTCAGGATCTTCAAACATTCTGTTACTTTACCTGGAATATTACCAGCTCACTCTCACCCACCTGGCTCATTCTTCAGGTCTCAATTTATATGATAGTTTCTCAAATAGATCTTTCTTCACCATATCCCTGGTTAGTCTATATCTTCTTGTTCAAATCTCTCCCACATTCTCTATTCAACTTTCTTATCACTTATTCAATATTTGGCGCTCATGGTCAATATGTTTTGGTGAATGAAAACCTTAACTTTATTTTCCAGATTAATCAACTGTTTTACCTTTGGTCATTTGTTATGATGAGACAGAGCCATGCCTTTATCCCTCTGCTCATAACAAGGAAATTGAAGTCTTGAAGTTTTGTGACTTCTGAATAGATGCTATGAAAGAAACATAAAGATGCTAGAGGGACTCCTAGCTAGTAGGGTTCTATTGCCAGAATTTCCAACATGCTATCCTTTGGGTTCTCTTACCCAGTGAATCTTTATATTAAATTAAACATTAGTGATATATTACCCATGACCTCCTCACTTCTGTTCCTTAACATCTTATTTTTTCAGTTTGGATCCATTTCCAGGATTGCAATACTAAATCCTGCTGATAATTTTTTTTGAGGAAGAGGAAGCATGAGTGAAATATAATTTTTAATATAGCAAAATACAAAATAAGCAAATACAGTTTTTAACCAGGCTGGGATCATTGTTAAAATATTGACCATAAAAAATACTTAACAAGAAACAGGGGTGCCTGGGCGTCTCAGTCAGTTAATCGTCTACCTTCAGCTCAGGTCATGATCTCAGGGTCCTGGGATTGAACTCCCACATTGGGCTCCCTGCTCAGTGGAGGGTCTACCTTACCCTATCCCTCTGCCTCTGCCCCCCCCAACACATACACTCATATTCTCTCATTCTCTTTCCCTCAAATAAATAAAATCTCTAAAAAATACTTAAGAATAATTATAATCTCTGCAAAGATGATTTTCTATGTGAATTAGAATATATGGAGACTATGGGTTGCATGGAAGATGTGTGATGTGGATATACTGACTATGGATTCAAAATCCAAAGCATCTTGATTAGGGTTTATGTAACCCCGCCAGTAGCAACTATTTTTACTTTTTAAGTCTCCAGCCAAAGACTACAGTACTTGATGGCAGCACAGTTGTGTATATTTTGATAATCAGTGGGAAAAATGATTTGCACTTATTTTTGAAAAGGTCTTTCTCTTCCTTTTTTGAGGCTTTGTTGTTATTTCCCCTTGTGGTCTTGTTCTCTGCACTGTGTGTCGATGCCGAAAACAATCACATGACAAAACTTCTTTCTCATTAAAGACAAGGTCTTACTTCAAACTGAGAAAATAATTAGAAACCTGACAGGAATTCCTCTGGGTACAATAGTATTTGTAATGAGAAAATTGTACATCATTGAAGTCAAAGGGCTTGGCCTTGGGAGCCGAGAAATGCTCAGCTTTTATCCCAAGGGCTGAACCCAGATGCCTATCACAGCTCGACTGGAAGCTTGTTGTTCCTTTTCCTGCCCAAATATGCCAATCAGTGCCTTTCTGATGTCTTGCTGTAATGCTTATTAGGTAAATCCTGAAGTGGTTACCCATTTCATTATGTCTGGAAAAAATCCAGATACAGGTGCATGAATTAAATCACTTACTTGTGCATCACTTCAAGCATGAAGTTCAAACTCATTGGAAGCCACGAATTATATGCATGAAAGACTTCTGCAATTTCAAAAAAGGACTGTACTTGACTGCTGGAAGAAAGGAAGGACACACAAGTGCTAAGTTCACTTCTGTCTGCTAGCATCTTGCTGATAGCTTAGTTAGCATCCCAAGGATAATTCCAAAGGTCAGACGAAAAAGCAGGGGAAACAGTGCTGTGACTCATTCCCATGCTGTTGTCTGAATAACAAGAAAACAAATTGGAAGAAGAAATACAGAGGTTCTTCTACTACTCATTAAAAAAAAATCCTAGTAGTCCTGGAACACTCCTTCACAGGAATGTAGCACAATGCATTAATAAATAGAAGGTAAAAGGTAAAAAATGCAGTTCATCACTAACAGCAAATATCTAAGTTACCCACCGTAGCATTATCTATTCACCAGTGTCCAATATCTTCTGGCTGTCAGAAATATGAATTCTTTAAGAACCTGATTGTTTTAGGAACATATTTGCTGAGGCTCCTGTCATGAATACTAATGGGAAAACAATAATAAGCTTGCAAATGTTGTGGCTTAATATAATTGGACAACCATGAGATTTTTAAGTGTGGCAGTTAGCAGTTCAGTTTTCTCCCTCCTAGGTCATTTGTTAGGATGAGAAAAGCCATTATTGAGGAGACATCCATGACCTCAATTTGCATATGACCTACTGGTTTCCAGATAGAGCTTTCTTACAGATAAGAAAGGAAGAATAATTTTTTTTATGTGCTTCTGGATCTTCCTGTACCTTCCAATCCTAAAGGAAAAGAAATTTTGGCTGCACAGGGATAATTGAATTTGCAGCTAGAAAAGATACATGACATCACTACCTAGTTCTTATGTTTTAAATTTGGAGTTTCCAAATTGTACTCTGCCAATAGGAGAAGCAACTCCCATCATGGAATCAGCCACTCAAGGAATCTTTTCTTGCAGCTATTTGCAGTAACATCAGTGTTTTGGCTAAAACTATATGGCTGGGCCAAAGAGGAAGATATTCTTCCCACACTTTATGCTTTTATCACTTTCTTTTATCTATTGGGGATACTGGAAGAATCTGTCTGATTGGTTAGATTTGCTTATAAGCATGTTTGTGTTTCCTCATTTTTCTTCCTCTTCCTCCTCCTTCTTCTCTCTCTTTCTCTCTCTCTCTCTCTCTCTCTCTCTCTCTCACACACACACACACACACACACAAAGATAAAAGAAGTAGTTCAAAAGGATACTTGTAGAGAGTGGACTGTAGGACGTGAGAGTTCTCCCAATGGACTCAGACAAGGAAAGATTCCTGCCATGTGAGGAGGATAAAAGGAGAAGATGCATAGCTTCCATGTTTTCCATATTTCTTTAATTCTCTTTCTCTCTGTGTTCCGTTTTCTATTTATTAAGCATCTACTCTGGACTGGACACTGAAAGGGCAATACAGCTAAACAGAAAATGATTTTCAAAAAAATCTTGCAATATACTAAGAAGGTATGACTTGGCCATAATTAACCCTGCACATTTCAGAAAGAGAAAGGTGTTTGGGAATGGGAGAGAAGTATAATTGTGACTTTCAAAATAATTTATTTCAGAGGGGCTGATTTTGGCTTAGGCTATGATCTCTGGGTTCTGAGATTGAGCTCTTCCTAGGGCTCTGCACTGGGCTTGGAGGAGTCTCCTTGGGATTCTTTCCCTCTCCCTCTGCTCCTCCCCATCCCTTGCTTATGCTCTCTCTCTAAAATAAAATAAAATAAAATAAAATAAAATAAAATAAAATAAAATATATTTATTTCATATGTTTAAGTATATGAAGTCTAAAGAAGAAAATGGAATAATGATGCATGAAGGAATATGTTTTGGACTGTATGAAAAAGGAAAGTAAAATCTGAGCATAGAGAGAAAAACTCAGTTTAGAAAAGAAAAGGATTTGAGGACCCCTATGCTTCCTTGAATCTATGTATAGAGAATAGTGGCTAGTGCCTTCACAGGGCCCGAGATACAGTAACATTACTACTTAATATCAAAGTAGTTTTTAAAATATTTATTTATTTATTTATTTATTTATTTATTTATTTGAGACACAGTGTATACAAATTGAGGGAGGGGCAGAGGGAGAGGGTGAGAGAGAAAATCTCTAGGAGACTCCCCACTGAGTGCGAAGCCAGACATGGGGTTCAATCCCACAACCCTGAGGTCATGACCTAAGCTGAAATAAGTCAGTTGCTCAACCAACTGAGCCACTCGGGTGCCCCAAAACAAAGTATTTTTAAAATAATCTTTCTTTAAATAATTTTGGGACTTCTTTAGGCAGATGGGCAGACTGTCCTGCTCCAGGACTAGTTGTAGCGCAAGCTAAAAGTCAGCCCGGAAGGCAGAGGCTGTAGTGTGGTAATTAATGCCTGTTGGGTAGAGGCACACATATTGCTTCATGTAGATATATTAAGCACTATTCCACAAGGGTAAGGATGTGGGGAAAAGTTTTCATTGAGAGGTTTTTTTTTTTTTTTTTTTTGCTATTGATAGTAGACCAGTGTTTCCCAACATTTTCATATCATTCATTAAACAAATGATCATTGAGAACCTAGTGTCTGGTGGTCATTGTTCTAAGACCTTGAGATACATTTGTGAACAAAACAAAGATCTTTTTCTTTGTGAGCTTTACATTCCAGTACATTTAGAAAAGGGTAGTGTATATGGTGATGACTGGCCAAATGGGATGAAGCTGCTTGCTGTTTCAGGGAACTGGCCAGGAGAGTTTGCAGACTGGACCCTGCCAGTCTGGGAACTATGGGATCTATATGTAGGCACTCCAGTCCTCCTATTTAAAGAATGTTAATATGCTGTGGAAGCTCTGGTCTAGACCATCCTGTGTGGGGGTGTATCTGTGTGCTTACATTTGCACATGTGCATGAATATATTTGAACTAAGACCGAGCTACCTTTAACATTTATGGATCAGGAATTGGGTACAAACGGAGGCTCACATGACTATGTGCCTATGTCTACATATTCTAAGCTATATATAAAGCCACTAAACTCTTTAAAAAATATATTCTACCTTCATATCTTACCAAATAAAACTTCCTAGATACCTGGATAACCAGGTTCAAATTTAGATTTTTCAGAGCCCTTGAAGATCAGGATTAAACCTGGCAAATAGGGAAAGCCACTCCTACGCCCAGCTTGCAGCCCACTTTTCTCTTCCTCCCCTCTAGCATACCACAGGTGTCTCAGAAACCTTATATTTAGATGCAGTAGCCATGATTCTTAACTGTCCACAACCATCTTGCTCATGTTCCTCTTCCTTCTTCATTTTCCTCTCAAAAAGCCACCGTTTACCTTCACCTTAAACCTAAGAGTATATAAACTGGCTGCATGATTTTTGACTTCAGCAGGACATATTCAGAGAAGCTATGCAAACCCTAGAATAGGCTTAGGAACTATTTGGTCAAGAATTCCCCAAGTTCTCCGACCCAAAGGTGATTGGAAAGGAGGAGTGTGAGCTCTGTGAAAGTGAGACCCCTCTCAAACTCCTTATTACATGGGACCAGGTGCACTGGTCCAGATCAGTAACACTTTTGCCAAAGTCTGAGGACAGTACTGACTGGTGCCTCCACTGGGTTACAAGAAAGCACCCCACGGGCAGTCTGGGTGGCTCAGTGTTTTAATGCCACCCTCAGCTCAGGGTGTGATCATGAGTCTCTGCATTGAGTCTCACGTTGGGCTTCCTGCATGAGGCCTGCTACTCCCTCTACCTGTGTCTCTGCCTCTCTGTGTGTGTGTGTGTCTCTCATGAATAAATAAATAAAATCTTAAAAAAAAAAGAAAGCACCTCACATCTGTGGGGAAATGTTAAAGAAGTATGGCTTGGACTACTGAATTCTACCCTAGACACCTCTTTTGAACCCTTCTGATGCCTACCTTCAACCATCCTTGCCCTCCCACAAAAAGTTCTCATCACTCTTAATAAAGCAATTCTGACTTGGAAAATGATACTGCAAAGATCTTAAGGCAAAACAGGTTCAGTGTTTAACAGGGTGTGTACCCCTCTAAAGAGGATGGGATGGTGATTTGCATTCCAGAAGCTGTGAGAAAGTCCTTTCTCAGAAGCAGACAGATCTCAGAACTAAGACACACTACATCAGTAAAACAGAATTACTGGGACTGAGAACTGAGATCATCTGTGTCCACATGGGTTGACTCTCAAAGCCGGGAAATATTTCCCCAGGAAGATAAAGATGTAAACCAATAAATTATTTTAGTGTCCGCACAGGCAAATGTTTGCAAACTGATGCTGGGGGCAAACATCTTGTTAACCTGGAAAATCACTTGGTTAGCTTGCTTAGCAGTCAATGAATTGTTTTAGGAGCTTCACTACTATATCAGAAACTTGGCCCAATCTCAACCAAGTTCTTGTGTTTGAAAGGCCTGCCTTTCACCATTTGAGCCAGACTTCCCAATATTAAAATATCCCTCCTTGACATTTTCCTTCTGAGATTCTAGTATGCCTTTAAAGCTTAGCTGGGAAATTGGAGTGTGCCCATGATGGGACCTACATAAAGAACTTTTTTCTCTTATTTTCATTCCCTTAAAGTTGACTAGTCCTTTAGTAGAGTCTGATATATCCAGGCAATATATCATAGCATTTGTGTGGACAATAAATTAGTAGGAAAGTTAAGATAATCATGGCTTGTTCTTTATTTACTCTAATGTTGGTAAACATGTAAAATCAGATATATATGGAGAGACTGCATCCAGGACATCCTGGAGGTGACCAGCATTGGGGGAGGGCAGCCTAGCTGGCAGCTGGAAGTATAGAGAGAACCAGCCATTGGCTGTTGACTCAGGTCTGAACCTGTGTGTGTACTTTATCTCCCTCCACCCACCACCAAATACAGCGAGAGAAAGTGAGAGGCTAACGTTCAAGCTCACACAAAGCTTTTTAAGATAACCTCACCTTTAGTTCACTATAATGTAAATTTTTATATTCATATCTTGGCACTAGGGCTTTAAAGAGGGTTGCTGAAAAACAGCTTTTCAATTACTGTAGTTAAACAAATGTTTATTCAAAATTTTAAAAAGATCAAAAGAATTTTAAACAATTATCTCTTAAATCTAAGAGACTTACTTAGAACCATTGAGGTTGTTTGGCAAATAGCTTTTCAGAGGAGAAAGCTGTGTGGAGAGCAGTGCATTCTTTTGCAAATTAAACAAAATGTGGTTATGTTTTAGAAACAAACTCTGTCTTTCATCCCATGCCTTTCCCAATTCTGTAAATTTTCCCAAACTCTCCCATTGCAGAACAGGGGAAGGTAAGAGTTTTATATTCCACAGATGAAGCCATTTCATTAGGTCAGATTTTAATTTGTGTTTAGTCAAATATGTACCACATTGTCCCTCCACTCCGAAGTTCACTATAGTTGTTTCTGCTCTGTCACTCTATGACAGATGGCCAGAAAACTAGAAAAGCCCATCTGTCCTCTTGTTCTCTCCCGTCTACATTTAGTTTCACTGATGCTAGAGTGCTAGTTAAGAAATAATAAGAGATGCATATATCCAAAACCAGAAAAGGAAGAGATTGCATAATAGTGACTGCAAAGGAGGACATCCTGAAAAGTTCTCAGTCACAGAAACAAAATGCACAAGGTCATATGGCTAATAAAGTGGCATTAAGGATCTGTTTTAGGTCTCATTTCCAGGTCTCTCTGCCTCCTTCTCTTTCCTTCCTCCTTTACTCTATTCTTCCCTTTCTCCCTTCCTTTAACTATTATGAAGACCCATAGTATAATTTTGCTGAAGAGAGGATGCAATTTCGACTTCTGATGAGAATGTGAGCATGGAAGGTTTAGAGCTTCACTGCAGAACTACAAGGGCATAGAGAGAATTCTAGATGGTCTAAAGTGATGAGATTTACCCCAGTTACCATTGCTGGAGGCAGATCTAAAGCACTTGTACTCTCCACTACAGAGGTTAATCATAACCTGAATGTACACGCTCCAAAAGATTTCAATAACTGCTTTTTCAAGGGCATATCTGGCATAGGTTTCAGTGGTCTAGCAATTTAAACTTGCTTTTGAAAAATCCTTAAGGTTCTCCTATTATTGTAATAAAACCTAAACTACAACATCGGACTTCAGTTGCAGGCACTTATGCTACCTTCCCATGACTTGGATGGTTCTAACTTCCATATCTGTTTCATGCAACTAGGAATTCTCAGTTGTAGACATTGTAATAGTTTTTTAAAGTGGTGAAAAGATGGAAATGGAATATGCTACTGTGAACAGAGAAAAATGCCCTACAGGTTCACTGTGCATTTATTGAACAGCATCAATAGCTGGTGTGATAAAAGTGAAACTCTGTCACAAGTTGAACTAATATGTTTGAAAACACTTAAGTACACAGTGATAATATTTAGTTAAAGGGTCTAAGAGGTAACTATTGGAATTTTATTAAAGGGTATATCTGAATGAATGTAGCATTTATTTGACTTAACCTTAGCATTTGAATGAAAATGTTTTGCTTACCAAGCACTTGCATCAGGAAGCTAAATGCAAAGCTCTGTGGAGCCAGACTTCTGGAATGGCTTCATGCCTACAAATGCAAATTATTGATGAGTAGGAGCAAGAGAGATCAATGATGTTATATAAACTAAATCCTAAGAGGGCCAGTTCACAAGTATGATTAATTTAGTACCTAGGAATAGAATGAAATATAACTACCACATCATGCCAAAATCTGAGGTTACATCTACTTTTTTCAATAACAATTATCTTTCAAATAACATTCATGTACTGATTGGGCTAACACATAAAACTAGAAAATATCACCTTGAGCCTACCAATGGGAGCAATGATGAAATGTCACATCATTTATCAAGTAGTTGTATGTCTATTTGTGGATTTTTAATTTCTTTGAGAGTGCTTAAAATTGGCATAGTAATACAATTTACTGATGATTATCGAATACTCCTTTTTTTTTCCGTGGAAATCTTAAAAGAGAAATAATGTCAGTACTTTTTCTATACCTTTTCTATTCCTTCTTCTTGAGGGGATGAGGTCTTAACTATGCTTATGGAAGTCCTCCATCTCTTTAAACAAAATAGCTTTTTTGTTTAAAAGACCAAGATAGGTAGGTAAATTTTTTATTGCCCTTCCACAAATGATATTTTTCTTTTATATGATTACATTTTGAGATTTTAATCTGATTTAAATATGGAAGTTATATTCTTTTAATTTCTTCTCTCTGAAGATCTTCAGTGATAATTTATATATTTACTTAGAACATTTTTAAGTATATGTATTATACACTTATACACACACATATATACACATATACCCACCCTGAATATAGAAAACTACGAAATGTGAGTTATTGGCTAGCATTTTCCATACCTTTCTTAATAAAATATATTTATTATAAAAAAATCAAACAATAAAAAAAGATATCAGTAGAAAACTAAAAGTACACTTTGCCTTCCATGCTCATTTCTGTCTCATAGGCAACTGTAGTCATGCTAAAGTACACTTAGATATGTGGTCAGAGCTTTTCTAATCATAGAGTATTATCTATCTAACCAGCTTGCTATCATGTATTTATACAACATCTCTTCTACTATGTAACTATCTCGATGTTAAGCACCAAAATTTGACTTTGGTTTTGAGTTTAACAGAAGTCTGCTATTAAGCTCTGGATCAGTCTTGGCTAGTGGAAAGCCAAATATTTGAATGACTACTCCTGTGTCATTTTTCACATCCTTTAACTTGTATCTTATTGGCCAACAGTGAACACATAGGTTAACATCATGCCTAATCAAACCTGAATGATGCATGTCATTCACTTTTTATTAATATCTAATTATTCACCTCCAGTTTTATGTAAACTTTTTAGATATAATTAAGAGGGAAAATATTCTTATGTGCTTGAGGTTTTGAAGTTCTATTAGTCAAATGTACTCCAAATGTTTATTTATTATTGCAGGTATAAGAGGGTGCAAAAATTAGTGGTGATTGTGGAGACTAATAGTTTCAGGTATAAATGTGATTACAAACTTTCAAGTAGTTAAACAAACTAGAAAATAGATTGACAAAAGATGTATATGTGTGTGTATATATACATATATACACATATATATGTATATTCATAGAGAGAGAGACTAGATAAGCCAAAAATTGTAGGAAAATAGCATTTCCTTTTTGAGCGAATGTTCACCAAGTTTAAAAGGTTAAATGGTAATAAAGACAATAAAAATAAAGCATAGATCATTTCAGATGATCAGTTCAAATTTGCATCAAACTGTTGGATAGACTATTATTCTTAACAAAACAAATTTATGAAAACTGAACTTCATTATTATTAGGTCATGAGTCCTTCAATGAAAAAGTTTCATCTGGGAATTTTTACCAACTGAAAGGACAGATTAAAAGTATAATGTCAACTTTGCCATGTCACATTCATTGAGAGGGAAAATTTCCAAAATCACATCCAATAATACATATAATAAATTACCTTTGATTAGAAGTCATAAAGAACATAAGGATAGACACAAGAAGGAAGTAGACTTCCATTTAACTTCTATGGATAACTTCCAAACTCAATCCCTTTTTCTCTTAGCAAAATTTGACACAATTAATTCCTTTCTCCTTTTTGAAATACTGAATTTCACTTACATTTCACCACATGCTTATCTTTTCTGCCTATTTGCCTGGCTACTGTGTTGAATCTCGTTGCTGATTCATATTTATTTTTTAACCATCCAATATGGGACTTTCCATTCTCCTCTTACTTAATACTTTCTCAACAGGTTATGTCATTTATCCCTATGGCTTCAAATATCTCTCTATTAATAGTTCTCAGATTTCTATTACCTGTGTAGATATTTTTTTCCTTTAACATGTAGACATGCTGGTTTAACTGCATTTTTTGATATTTCTACTAAGAAGTTGCAAATGCACCTCAGATTGATTTTTTTTTTTTTTTGCACAGCATTTTGTAATTTATCCCATAGTCTTCCAAATTCTGTTGCTTAGTATTTGTGGTTGCAAAATAAAAGCTCATCAGGTCCTTCCTTGATATCCTCTCCTGACTCATTCCTAATCACTAATTACTAAGAGCTGATTTCCTCTTACAATTTTTTTTCATCTCTCTCTCCTCTGTTCCTTTCAGTAGGTCTACAATCTACCAACACCTTTTTCTAGAATATTACAACAGTCCCCTAACTCATCTCCTCTATAACCAGTCCTCCCTGTGTCAACTCTGTTCCTCAACTTAATAAAATGCAAATCTAATGATAGAGTCTCACTGCTTTACATCTTTTGTTGGCTTCTTTTGGCTTTCAGATAAAGACCAAGGCTACACATAATCTCATATCACCTTCCCCGTTGGTCTGTACTTTTTACCTGTTAGGATTTTTTTTAATAACTTCTTTTTTAGTTCCTTTAGTCTATTTTGCTCATTTGTACTTCAGGCTCTCCCCAGCATGTTTTCTTACCTCTCTCCTCTCTTGTTCCCTATTTTACTCCTATTCACTCATTCTCTGATCTCAACTGAGACATCACAGTATATTCTTTTCCTTTATAGCTTACCATAGTTTGTCATTACAAATACTCATTAATGTTATGTCCCTTTTCCCTATGAAACTCTTAGGGACAGCTGCTCTACTTATTTTGTTTTCCTCTGTGTGTTCAGCATCTTGTAATAGACAAAGATAATTTTCAATAAATATTTTTGGCTTTCACGTATGAAAAGTATGTATTAGAAGGGCAGAACTTACAAGGAAATAGTGTCAGGGAAGAGAATGAAGTCCCTCCATGGACTGCAGTTTCTCAGGTTTTAAATGACAGGTCTCTTCCTGCTATAACATTCTATGCTTTCTGATCAATAATATTTGCTCAATTTTGGAAATGTATATTCTTTAGGGGGATAAAATTTCTGCAGTAATCCTATTACATCTTATAGGTTGACTGAATCTGCTGTTTTATAGTTATCACAACTCAGTATAATGTGAGATGCTTGTCATCTCAAGCAGATAAGTTTTCAGTCTAAAAATATATATATAGTACCAAAGAAATATGAAGTGTTGGACATTTTCTTTTAATTTGAATGATCACATTTTAGAAATTTCAAGCAGTTCAAAATCTTTCAAGTGAAACACAAAAATATTTTCAAAAATGGATCCACATATATTGCCATGTATTTATTAATTGATATGTAGTCTAGGATACTATTTCTTGGTTTTCTACTATTTTTTTAAATGAAGGGAAGTACACATATTAATGTATAATTACAATTTTACTAATTACACTTTATTTTTTTAGATTTTATTTATTTATTTATTTATTCATGAGAGACACACAGAGAGAGAGAGAGAGAGACATAGACAGAAAGAGAAGGAGGCTCCTCCCAGGGAGCTCAATGTGGGACTCCATCCCTGGAATGGGGATCACATCCTGGGATGAAGGCAGACACTCAACCGCTGAGTTACCCAGGTGTCTCACTAATTACACTTTATATAATGATTATAAAACAAATATATTAAGCTGCATGCACCTTGAAACTTTTGAAGTACAGATAAAAATACAACTTAATGTTGAGCCAGTTCTTAGCTAACAAAATAATTGCCTTCAAACTCCAAAACATCTTGTGGCACCAGGAGTGCAACACAGATTATCTGGGCAGGTGGTAGTTCTTAAATCCAGGCTTAGTTTTCTACAACCACTCCTTGGAGATTTACATGATCTAATTGAGGAACAACATCATGAACCTGAAATTTAGAGCCATACAGAACACTTTGATCTGGCATTAAACTGTTTGTTGCATAAAGTCTGCAACCCACCAAAATCTCTTAAAATAACTTTAGTGTATATAGTTCTCCAAATTAGGGCAGGTGAAGTTGCTGTATGCAATTTTGGTTTAGAGCTTCTCGGGTAATGTGTAAGACATCAAGATAAAGATTTTCAAAGCATAAAGAGATGAAAACACCTCTCCTCCAATAAACCAGCCAACTAAACAAACAAAGCCAACTCTTTGACAAGAAGTTGCTGCTAAATGCCATAAGATTAGAGAGCAAGTTGTAGCTTTGCAACAGACTCTTTACTTGACCTCATCTGCCTTTCTATTTTAGTTACATTGTTCTTCTGATGAGGTTGGGATTGATAACATTCCCCAACCCAGAGGAAGATAAACGAGATATTAAAAATGTGTTGGAATTTGTCCCGTAAAATGATAGGGGTGATTATGATTTTATAATGTATATTGTAAGTATCTCAATTATGCTTTAAAACAAGAATTTAGGGATTTGTTTTCAGGGATTAAAATTAAAATTGCTTAAACTTTATAGTAATATTGTCTTTAATTCAAATCATTAAATTATTGTATAAGAGTTTATCTGAGCTAGAAAGACATAATCTTTATCTGAAAGATCAGATAATATACTACTATCAATTCAAAGTAGTCATTAACTATCAAAGGATAGATAAGATGAAATGCTGCAAAAGAAAATGAAAGCAAAAATATATATCTAGGGATATTATATCAAAGATGAAGGGCTAGCCACATCTGTAAAAACCAAGATTCTGATAGCTGAATATTTTACTTTCCATTATGACAACAGATATTTCTATCACTGAGTTTTATCTTTATCCATTTTATTTTCTATCACAGTATGCATTGCATTTTTGATAATTTTTTCATTTGGAAATAACTATATTCAACAATTAAAAAACTTTGAGATACTGTCACTTTACAAAACAGAAATATTTTCCTAATACTCCTACTATGCAGTTTCCACAAAGTCAGTCTATATTGTTGAATCTCATATACTCCTAAAGTTTTCAACTAATATTCAAAAAATAAAGAATTCAAGACATGACAACACTGGATTTAAAACATTAAATTGGGGTATTGGGGTAGGATTGTATTGGGGTAGGATTTAGGTTGGGTATGTTAAATGCTGGTGCTTCTTACTTAACTTCCAAGACAACATTGTTTTGTGGGGTGTTTTTGCCCATTTTTCTCTTGGATTTTTTTTTCTTACCGACTTACTTGAATTATTAATGTATTCTGATAACTAATTTTGTATTACAAGTCTCTTCTGGCATAAGTATAATAATCTTTTCCTTTTGATTTTTAAGATTTGCATCTGTCTAGAAAATATCTTCCACCCTTTGCCTGTAAAAACAATATTCTCTTATATTCTCCTTTTGCATTTTTTAAGATTTTATATTTCCAGTTAAATCTTTTGTTCAGGGGATCCCTGGGTGGCGCAGCGGTTTGGCGCCTGCCTTTGGCCCAGGGTGCGATCCTGGAGACCCGGGATCGAATCCCACGTCGGGCTCCCGGTGCATGGAGCCTGCTTCTCCCTCTGCCTGTGTCTCTGCCTCTCTCTCTCTCTCTGTGACTATCATAAATAAATAAAAATAAAAAAAATAAAATAAATCTTTTGTTCACTTGTAATTGATTTTTTTTCAGCATTAGATACCTTTTTTTTCTCTTATGTGATATTTAATTGTCCTAGCACAGATAACCGAAAATTCTATACTTTCTCTACTGTTCTACAATGTCATGTATCAGGTTTTGCACACACCATAGTGGATAACAGAGTCAAAGCAACAAACAGAATACTCTGACTCATCAGACCTATGATGTTGGCAAGGCGGTGACAGTTTTCCTATAAGTGAAATTAATAGGAAGTCTACTGAATTCTTACTTAATCTGTATAAACAGAAAAGAAGTTAGTAGAAGTCTAACCTAAATCATAAAAATAGAGGTTTAGTACAACTCCTTCTGTGTGTTTTTAGTAGAAGCACAGCACACCTCTGAAACCAGACATCTATTCTAGCCGAGACTTATATTCAGAAACAAGGTGAACAAATTTCCCAAGAGGATCAGTAGCAGAAAAATTGAAAGGACCGTTCTACTTCTCAGTTCTAAGATGCATGTGTTCTACCTATTTTAGGAACACAGAATCATTTAATAACTTTTAATTTTAAGTATAAAATGCATTTTGAAGGACAATATCTTAATCTCAGAATGTATTATATCCATGCTGTCTTTGGAGAGTTTATTTCAGAAAATCCACGTTTTGAAATGCAGTAAGTGAAACGAGACTTACCCTTTCTACTGTAAGTAATTGCAGAAATGGAAAAAATAGATAAAGTAAATATTTTTATAGAATGTACAAGAGGCACTACAGTAGTTCCCCCTACTCATTGTCTCACTTTCCAGAGTGTCAGTTACCCATGTCAACCACAGTCTGGAAGCAGATGCATTATCTAAGGTCTGCAGTAGCCTAATACTAGATCACAATACCTACATCATTCACCTCACTTTGTCTCTTCACAAAAGGCATTTTATCACCTCACATCATTACAAGAACAGTAAGGGTGCAATACAATAAGATATTTCAGGAGAAAGAGAACACATTCACATAACTTTTATTACAGTATAATGTTATAACTGTTTCATTTTATTATTGTTGTTGTTAATCTCTTACTGTGCCTAATTCATAAATTAAACTTCATCATATATAGGTATATATATATTTATTATAAATATTAAATGTATATATTATATATACTATATACTATATTATATATTATAAATATATATTATACACTTAATATATATCTGTATATATATACAGAAAATATATATGCTGAATATATATATATGCTGAAGAAAATTATGCTTTTATATATATATCTGTGTGTGTATATATATACATATGAATATATATGTGTGTATATATATATATATATATATATATAAAAGCATAAATACAGAGTTCAGTACTATCCATTGTTTCAAGTATTCACTGGGGGTCCTGGAATGTATCCCCACGGATAAGGGGGAACTTCTATATGGGACTGTGGCCCCTGGGATAAGAAACAATTATAGTGAATCTTATAATCATGCAGAGTTCTGCCTGGAGGACTTTCTGCAAGGGCAGTAAACCCATGTGAAGTGGCAGTCTTATTGAACTGGGGAGATTGAGATAAGAGATCACAGAGGCTAAACTGGAAAAGAGGTTGCTATGTAAATTAGGAGTTCCAGAAATCAGATTGGAAACTTTACTGTTCATTGCTGAATACTAACCAATGTATTTATTAGGGTGAAATATCACAAGATTAGGTAAAGTATGACCATGAAGCTATACTCTGACCAATTCCCAGAGCTCATATAGGACTAAGTTCCAACCAGCTAGAGGAGGATCACTGAATTCACAAGCCATTTGATACAATGTCGATATGTCACCTTAGTAATAGAACTAAAGTAGTCCTAAAGTAATTATCACTGTAGGCATACTATAGGTCTCCTGGCTGGCTCACTCAGTTGAGCATTAACTCTTGATCTTGGGTCATTAGTTCAAGCCTAATGTTGGGCATAGAGATCACTTAATAAACAAATATTAAAAATCTCTGTAGATGTAACAAAATTTTTTTATAAAAGCTTGAAATAATTAAATTGATCTGTAAGCAGTATACCTGCTAGAAAGAGCAAAGTCCAACACCCATTAAAGGAAGCCAGTAATGGGGCAGCCCCGGTGGCTCAGTGGTTTAGCACCGCCTTCAGCCCAGGGCCTGATCCTGGAGACCCGGGATCAAGTCCCACGTTGGGCTCCTTGCATGGAGTCTGCTTCTCCCTCTGCCTGTGTCTCTGCCTGCCTTTCTCTCTCTCTCTCTCTCTCTCTCTCTCTGTTTCTCTCATTAATAAATAAATAAAATATTTTTTAAAAAAGGAAGCCAGTAATATCTAACACTCAACAATGCAAAATTCAAAATGTCCAGCATCCAATTGAAATTTATGACACATTTGAAGAAGCAGGAGAATGTGAGCCATAAACAAGGAAAAATAATCAATAGAAATAGATGCAGAAATGGCAGACATACTTACAGTTAGATCAGAAAAGGAATGAAGAAGGCTATTAGAAATATACTTAGCAATTTTTAAAAACTATAAAAATGAAGAAGAGGGAAAAGGAAAATACAAAGTAGAAACGTGTAACTTGCAGAGCAGAAAAATACAATTTTGCAATAAAAAATTCACTGGGTGGAATCAAGAGCATATTAAACATTACAGAAGAAATCAGTGAACTTGAATACTAGCTATAGAAACTATTTAGACTAAATGAGAGAGTAAAATTAAATTTAAAAAGTGAAATCTAAGTTAATATTAGGAGTTCTATAATGTGCATAATTGAAACAAAAATATGTTTACTAAATTTGAGAAAAACTATAAACCCATAGATCCAAGATGTTCAAAATATTAAGCAAGATAACTACAAAGAACAAGTTTTAAAAACAACCCCAGGAATCAATTTTATGACAACAAAGAGAAAAAAAATGCCACACTTCTCAACACAAATCCAAAAAGCAACAGGACGAAATCCTTTAAATGTTGAAGTTAAAAAAAAAAAATCCAAATTCTAAAAACCAACCAAAGAAACAAAAAACACACAAAACCAAAAACCAAAAACTCTGTCTATATTCAGTGGGGAAAAACTAAAAAAAAAAACAAAAACAAAAACGAGAGGATGGAATAAAGACATCTTCATAACGATCCACACTGAGGGAATTTCTAGTTCTTTAGGAGGAAGAAAATAATACCAGGTATCAGTATCTATGTCATGGAATGGAAAGTGCTAGAAATACCAAATATGACGGTAAATATAAACAACTTTTTTCAATTTTTAAAAGTTATTACAAATCATTGAATGAAAAACGAAACATTAGGTGCATTCTATAACATACATACAATTAAAATGAATGACAACTGTAAGATGGATGAGAGACATGGATTATACTATTATATCACTATATTATTCATGATGCATTATATTATTTAAAATTTGATTGTGATAAGTTAAGGATGCATATAGTAAACTTTAGAGTAAACTATGAAATTTTTTTTAAAAAAGAAATACAGCTTATGAGACAATGGTGGAAATAAAATTAAATAGTAAAAGTGGTAAGTTAATCCAAAAGACAAGAAAAACTGGGAAAAAATAACAAAAAAATAGTGGGAATAGAATACAAACAGCAAGGTGGTAGATTTAAGTCCAACCAAATCAATAATTTCATTAAACATGAAAAGTCTTATACTCCAAAGGAACAGGAGACTCTGTCAAGCTAAATAAAAAAGCAACACTCAACTTTATATTGTCTACAGAAAACGCATTTAAGTAAAAAATACAGAGGTCAAAGGTGAAAGAATGGAGAAATATACATCAAGTAAACACTAATCCTAAGAAAAGTGGTATGACTATGTTACTAATGTAACACCACATTTTTCTGATACATGTTTACATGATATATATCCTTTTCTCTCTCATCTCCTCATTCCATAATTATTTAAATTATTAGACTGAAAACCAGTAGTTTGTAAGGATATAGAGGACTATAGCAACTCTAACGACGGCATTAATCAACAATCATCAGACATTTCACACAATGTCTGATTTTATATATTATATATATATATTTATACCTATATAATTTTAAAATTAACTTTTGAAATCTAGTTGACATATAATCCTATGTTATTTTCATGTGCACAAAAACTGTATATATGCTCATGGGTTGGAATGATTAATATTATCAAAATGTCCTTATTACCCAAAGCAATTTAGAGATTTAGTGCAATCCCTATCAAAATACCAACAGCATTCTTCACAAAACTAGGACATATAATGCTGAAATTTGTATGGAACCACAGAAAATTCTGACTAGCCAAAGCTATCCCAAGAAAGAAGAAAGCTAGAACTATCACATTTCTAGATGTTAAGATATACTACAAAGCTTTAGTTATCAAAAGAGTATGGTACTGTCACAAAAATAGACACATAGATCAATGTAACAGAATAAAGACCCCAGAAATAAACTCAAATTTATATGATTAGTCTATGACAAAGAGGAGGGAAGAACACGCAATGGGGAAAAGATAATCCTTTCAATAAACAGTGCCAGGAAAACTAGACAGCTACACATAAAAGAATGAAACTGGATCACTTTATAACACTATAGATAAAAATAGACTCAAAATGTATTAAAGATGTAAATCACGAAGTTTAAACCAGAAAAATCCTAGAAGTAATCACTGGATATAATTTCTTGGATAGCTGCCAGAGGAACATTTTTCTAGATATGTTTTCTGAGGCAAGAGAAACAAAAGCAAAAATAAGCTATTAGGACCATATCAAAATAAAAAGCTTTTGAATAGCAAAGGAAACCATGAAGAAAATGAAAAGACAACCAACTGAATGGGAGGAGAGATTTGTAAACGATATACTTGATAAGGGGTGAATATCCAAAAAATATAAAGAATTTATACAACTCATCTTCAAAAAAAAACAAACAATATGATTAAAAACAGGCAGAAGACCTAAAAAAGACATTTCTCCAAAAGAAGATATACAAATGGTCAGAAGACACCTGAAAAGATATTCAAAATCACTCATCATCAGAGAAATGCAAATCAAAGCCACAATGAACTAAGACCTCATACCTGTTAGAATAGCTAAAATCAAGAAGACAAGAAACAGCAAGTGTTGGTGAAGTTGTGGAGAAAAAGGAACCCTCATGCATTGTTGGTGGGAATGAAAATTGATCCAGTCGCTGTGGAACAGTATGGAGCTTCCTTTAAAAGTTAAAAATAGAAATACTATATGATTCAATTAATTCCATTATTGGGTGCTTAGGAAAAACAAAAACACTAATTTGAAAAGATATATGCAAAGATTTATGTTTATTACAGCATTATTTACTATAGCAAAGACATGGAAGCAATTAAGTGTGCATCAATAGATTAATGGATAAGGAAAATGGGGGATATATACAATGGAATATTACCTAGCCATAAAAAGATGAGATTGTGCCACTTGAGACAACATGATGGACCTAGAGGGTATTATGCAAAGTGAAATATACCAAACTGAGAAAGAGAAATATCATTCCACTTATAAATGGAACCACAAAATGAATAAACAAACGAAAAGCAGAATCAGAACTATAAATACAGAGAACAAACTAGTAGTTGCCAGAGAGGAGGGATATGGGAAGTTGGACAAAATTGGTGAAGGGACGAGCAGTTAGTGAATGAGTAAGTCATGGGAATAAACAAACAAACAAACAAAAGCCAAAAAAAACCCCAAATAAACAAACAAAAAAACAACAAAACAGAGCATCAAGAATAGAGTCAATGATATTGTAATAGTGATACAATAGGACAGATGGTAGCTATACTTGTGGTGAACATAGCATAATGTATACACTTGTGGAATCACTAAGCTGTACACCTGAAACAAATATGGTGTGTCAACTATACTCAAATAAAAAGAAACACAAAAACCACAGTGTATGTGTATGTATATAAATATTTTATATATTTTTAAAGCTTTCAAGGATCACTAACGAAAATGGACCAATTTCTGAGCCATAAACAAGTCTCCGAAATTTTAAACAAATGGAATCTTATCGAACATATTCTCTGACAGAATTAAGTTAGAAATTAGTAACAGAGGGCACCTGGGTGGCTCAGTCGGTTGTATCTGCCTTCAACTTGGGTCCTGATCCCAGGGCCCTGGGATCGAGCCCCGCATCGGGCTCCTTGCTCAGTGGGGAGCCTGCTTCTCCCTTTCCTCTGTCCCTACTGGTGCTCTTTCTCTTTCTCTCTCTCTCTCTCTCTCTCTGGGTTAAGTAAATAAAATCTTTAAAAAATGTTTTAAAAAATTAGTGACAAAGATATCTAGAACACTGAACATTTGGAAATTAGCAATACTCTTCCAAATAACCCATGAGCTATTGAATAACAAAGGAAGTTAAATATATATTTGAAATGAAATAAAAGTGAAAACATAATCTATCTGGCATTTAGTTTTCAATTTTACATTTAGGACAAGGCTTTATTTTTAAAATATTTGTGTATGATGTGAAATAAGGGCCAACTTTTTCTCTCCACATAATTCATTTGTTCCAGCAAATTCTTTTTAAAAGAATACTATTTCCCCCACAAATCACCTTGATACCTTTGTTGAAAATCAATTTATGCATTTGCTGTTTGTTTAACTGTAGTTTGTTCCATTGATCTGTTTACCTTATGTGAACACCACACAATCCTGATGACTTTAGCTTTATATTAGAATTTGAAATTGGGTAATGAAAATCTCCTTTGATCCTCTACTAAAAAATTGTTTTGGTCATTATATATCTTTTGTCATTTCCGTATAAATTTTGGAATAAGGATAGCAATTTCTACAAACATTGAATTGGGATTTTTGGGTGGGATAAAATGTTCCCTTTTTCTATAATAATAGGTCTTAAAATTTGTTTTTCTCAGTAATAGAGTCACTCAAGCCCTCTCTTGGCACTCTTTCATGATACATTTTTCCCCATTTTTTTAAATGTCAAATATCTTTATATTTAAGCTGCTGAAAGACCTTCCAGAAGTATTTTAAACCACATAGATGGATTTTGATTTTTAATCCAATAGAATTGAATGACATTGAACTTAATACTCAGTTAATACAGATGTCTTAAATTATATTCTTTCCATCTTTTGGGTTTACTCTTTGTTTTATAACATCTTCTTCTTCATTTTCCTTTTTCTTTGATGTCCTATGTGTTGCTATTAATTCATTGTTCTTCTTTTGTACAAATACTTTTAAAAAAATAACAAGTAAAAGCAAAATGCCATCTGCCCTTCTACCAGGGTGCACTGATCTCTACGTGTTCACCTCACTTTTATGTAAAATGAAGCTTTTAAAATATGTCTGGTGTCCCTTCTCTAGACAAACTCCAAGGATTTACTAAGATGATATATAGGTGTCTTAATTAAGCTTTTATAGAATCTTATCATAAAATATTTATGTGGCATGTAGATTAAAACTTTCAGTCGTACCATCTTTATCAATTTATATTTATCTATTACAACGTTTACTGCTTAAAAATATTTTTCCCATTTTTTTCTCCTTTCATTTAGAATCTATCTTCTCAGTAGTATGACCCATTATTTCCTCTTCATGCAGACCTCTAACTCAAGTCATGGTAGGAACCACCAAATTCTTAATTCATTTACTCCACTTAAAAAATGTTTTAAAATATTTTATTTATATTTATTTGAGAGAAAGAGAGCATGACTGAGGGGAGGAGCAGAGAAAAAGAGAAACACTCTGCTGAGCACCATGCGGTGCTCAATATCACAAACCTGAGATTATGACCTGAGCCAAAATCAAGAGTCAGATACTTAACCAACTGAGCCACCCAGGTGCCCCTACACTAAAAAAAAAAAAAACAAAATAAAATAAACTTTTGCATTTTGGCTATAGGAAGTACGATTGTCCATGTTTGGTATAAGTTGAAATCTTCCTAGACCAGTAATTTTGATTATCTAGGAGTACTTCACCTGAGTATTCTGTTTCTTTTCTGTTTATTTGATAGCTTAGTTATTGTAGGTGCATTGTTATCTCCTCTGTCTAATATATTAATTGGAGTATAGCCCAAGCTGCTTTTGCAAGGGTACCCAACATGAGTGGCTTGAACAAGGCAGAAATTAGTTTTTTCCTACTGGTTGGAACAGTTGAGGGCATCCAAAAGCAATCTTTGATTTTTTCTTGACAATTTCCTCCAGGATTAGTATGCTTTTGTGGTAGTCCAGAGAAAGAAGTTTGTTTTCAGGAAATGACCTGAAAGTTACACATCATTTCTGCTCATATGCTGTTATATCACTAGTCCCATGGGCACACTAAGCTCAAACAAGCCCAGGCATTATGGATGATTATCATTATACAGCTAAATTTTGGGGGCTTTGTTGCCAAAAGAAGACGTTAGGGAATGGACTTCAAGAGATATTTATAAGTTTTGTTCTTCATGGATCTGTTATTTCTTGAGATCATTGAGGACATCTTGAGCAAATCTACAAAAAGTAATAGGTGAGCAGTCTCTGATCCTATTGGGTGTAATGTATCAATGATAAGTTGGCAGTTTATTATAAAAGCACCAGGAAAAAGGTTGTTTGTTCTCTCATAAATTATGAGGTATATCCCCTTATTGACCAACCAAAGAGACAGAGACAGGCCTTCTCCATAGCCCCATGGAAATTCCCTTCTCTAGACAAACTCCAAGGATTTACTAAGATGATATATAGGTGTCTTAATTAAGCTTTTATAGAATCTTATCATAAAATATTTATGTGGCATGTAGATTAAAACTTTCAGTCGTACCATCTTTATCAATTTATATTTATCTATTACAACGTTTACTGCTTAAAAATATTTTTCCCATTTTTTTCTCCTTTCATTTAGAATCTATCTTTTCAGTAGTATGACCCATTATTTCCTCTTCATGCAGACCTCTAACTCAAGTCATGGTAGGAACCACCAAATTCTTAATTCATTTACTCCACTTAAAAAATGTTTTAAAATATTTTATTTATATTTATTTGAGAGAAAGAGAGCATGACTGAGGGGAGGAGCAGAGAAAAAGAGAAACACTCTGCTGAGCACCATGCGGTGCTCAATATCACAAACCTGAGATTATGACCTGAGCCAAAATCAAGAGTCAGATACTTAACCAACTGAGCCACCCAGGTGCCCCTACACTAAAAAAAAAAAAAAACAAAATAAAATAAACTTTTGCATTTTGGCTATAGGAAGTACGATTGTCCATGTTTGGTATAAGTTGAAATCTTCCTAGACCAGTAATTTTGATTATCTAGGAGTACTTCACCTGAGTATTCTGTTTCTTTTCTGTTTATTTGATAGCTTAGTTATTGTAGGTGCATTGTTATCTCCTCTGTCTAATATATTAATTGGAGTATAGCCCAAGCTGCTTTTGCAAGGGTACCCAACATGAGTGGCTTGAACAAGGCAGAAATTAGTTTTTTCCTACTGGTT
Source organism: Vulpes vulpes (assembly GCF_048418805.1). NCBI lineage: Eukaryota > Metazoa > Chordata > Mammalia > Carnivora > Canidae > Vulpes > Vulpes vulpes. Next base: position 41,572,196 of record NC_132786.1, read on the forward strand.
GGAACAGTTGAGGGCATCCAAAAGCAATCTTTGATTTTTTCTTGACAATTTCCTCCAGGATTAGTATGCTTTTGTGGTAGTCCAGAGAAAGAAGTTTGTTTTCAGGAAATGACCTGAAAGTTACACATCATTTCTGCTCATATGCTGTTATATCACTAGTCCCATGGGCACACTAAGCTCAAACAAGCCCAGGCATTATGGATGATTATCATTATACAGCTAAATTTTGGGGGCTTTGTTGCCAAAAGAAGACGTTAGGGAATGGACTTCAAGAGATATTTATAAGTTTTGTTCTTCATGGATCTGTTATTTCTTGAGATCATTGAGGACATCTTGAGCAAATCTACAAAAAGTAATAGGTGAGCAGTCTCTGATCCTATTGGGTGTAATGTATCAATGATAAGTTGGCAGTTTATTATAAAAGCACCAGGAAAAAGGTTGTTTGTTCTCTCATAAATTATGAGGTATATCCCCTTATTGACCAACCAAAGAGACAGAGACAGGCCTTCTCCATAGCCCCATGGAAATTCATCCAGAGGCAAGGAAACGAACAGATTTCCTAGGGCTGCTCACAAAGACATACACAGGAGCCCAGAGGCCAAGTTCTATTGCTTGGTCCACTCATTTCTGTTCTCTGACTGTACTGAAGGCCTCATACCATCCTCTTTGCTCTGCTGTGCATGACTCCTGTTCTCCACTATAGCTTATTCCAAAGAGGCAACTGTCAAGCAGACTGGACCTGAAGGAGTGGCAGGTATGCCCATGCAGGTGACCATCTTTATAGTCAGATAAAACAAACCAGTGAGCAACAGGGCTTTTAGTACTTAGTATGTTGTGAGGAAGCTATGTAAGCTAGGAGGCTGGCATACCTGAAAGAAGAAAGAGAAGGATGGTGGTGATGTAAGAAAGCCATTGTACTACTGGGCAGTGCCAGACCTCAGATATGATATAGATGGTATAATCCCAAATGTAAATTAATAAAATTATTCTAGTTCCAATAATAGGTAAAGTAACAACTTTATAAGTTTATTTACCTTCAAATCTTATTTTTATATTATTTCCTTAAAATCATTTTTGTAATAAATATTCCACCAAATTCTGGTATTATTTTAATAAATCACCCTATTTCTATAGAACTGACATGAATCATATTTACTATGCTATTAATATTGGGACTTAAAAATATTTTCCACATTGTAACATCATTAGTTACTTACTTAAAGAAAAATTTCTAATTGTATGGTCCATAAAACAAAACCAAAAACTAAGATTTTTAAAGTGGTGAAAGCTACCAGAAGTCACATGGAACTTAAGAAGTGATGATCAGTTTCTATTTTATTTTCTCTTCATATTCAAAGTTATTAAATAAAGTGCCACAGCATGCTAATAACAGGATGCACAGTGAAAACTAATAACAATGATGGAAAATTCGTGGTAGAATTTTTTATTTGTTTAGGAGAGTAATAATCTCTAGGCTCATTCACATAATTCATTGGCCTTTTTAAAATGACCTAAATTAAGAGATAAACTATACAACCATATAATTGAAATATGAAAAATTAGAGGAGAAGAGGATATTATAGCAATAAAATAATTTTTCAAAGTTAACTTATGAGTAGTTTTCTTAAATCATTTTCCTAATAGCAGCTTTATTGGCATATAATTCATATACTGTAGAATTCACCCATTTAAGCATACAATTCAGTGGCACTTAGTGTATTCACAGAGTTGTGCAACCATCACCACAATCAATTTTAGAACATTTTCATTATCCCCAAAAGAAATGCAATAGCCATTACATCATTCCCTACTGCGCCCCACCCCTTCACCCTAGCCCTAAGCAATCATTCACCTGTGCTCTGTCTTCATAGATTCTCATATTCTAGACATGTTATATAAATGATGCCATACAATATATGATTTTTCATGTCTGGTTTATTTAGCATCATGTTTTCAAGTTGTATATACTGCAGCATGAATCAGCACTTCATTATTTTTTATGGATGAATGGTGTTAATTGTGTAAATATATATATATACACATATATATGTATATAAAACATATATTGTATAAAGCTTTCTCTGTAGCTTTTGATTCCTTTTGGTCTTGATTATGAAAAGTGTACACAGCAGGCCAAAACTATAAATGTTTTTAATGAAAAATCCCCCAAATATTTATCTTTTTGGCAGCAATGGTTGATTGTTGATTTTATCACACCTAGTTAGATATGGGTATGATGATTTTTTTAAAGGTGTTAAATAATAAATTAAAATGCCTTCTTTTAATTTGCACATCTATTTTTAACGGGTCATATTGGGTAATTGTTAATTATATTTCTGAATTTGTAAATTATAGTTTTATATTTGGATTTTAAATAAGTCATGAGGGATTGAGTCATGCTATGATACTGTATTATTTCTAAATATATTTAATTATACATTCACCAGTTGATGGACATTTAGGTTATCTCCACTTTTGGCTATTGTAATACTGCTATGAACATTTGTGTATAAGCTTTTGTTTAGATAAACATTTTCAATTTCCTGAGTATATAACTAGGAGTGAAACTGCTTAGTCATATGATAGCTCTATGTTTAACCCTTTTATGAACTGCTAGGCTGTTTTTCAAAGCACGTGAGCCATCTTGCATTTCAAACAGAAGCATTTGAAGGTTCTAATATTTCTGCATTCTCACCAACACTAATTATTGTCAGTTTTCTTATTTATAGCTATCTTTGTGGGTATTGAAGCGATATCTCTTTTTAGTTGGTTATGATTTGCATTTCTCTAATGACCAGTCATATGGAGTATCTTTTCATGTACTTACTATTTCTAGCATATCTTATTTGGAGAAACGTCTATTGATATTCTTTGTCCACTTTGGAATTCAGTCATTTGCTATTGCTGGGTGGTAACAGTTCATTATGTATTCTTCACACTAGTCCCTTAACAGATAAATCATTTGTAGATATTTTCTACTATTCTGTGGATTTTCTTATTACCTTTTAAAAAATATTTTACTTATATATTTGAGAATGAGAGACAGTGAGAGAGAGAGAGAGACCATGAGCAGGGAGGAGGGGCAGAGGGGGTAGCAGACTCCCCAATGAGCAGGGAAGCCCAACACAGGGTATCCATCCCAGGACCCTGTGATCACGACATGAGCCAAAGGCAGCCACTTAACCGACTGAGCCATGCAGGTGCATCTTCTTACTACTTCCTTGATGTTATTCTTTGAACACGGAAATTTTTCCTTTTGATGAAGTCAAATTATTCTATTTTTCCTTTGTTGCTTATCTAAGATTTAGTGTTACATCTAATAAGGGTTTCCCAAACTAAAGATCACAAATATTTGTTCTTATGTTTTCCTTTAAGATTGTTAATAACTTAACCTCTTGCATTTTGAGTAAATTTTTGTATATAAGATGTGAGGAGAGGTCAGACTTCATTCTTTTTATATTGATATCTAATTGTTCCAGGAGTATTTGTTGAAATTATTCTTTCTCCATTGAAATATCTTGGCCCCTTGTCAAAAGACAATTGATCATAAATGTTAGAACTAATTTCTGGACTCCCAGTTTCATTCTATTTCCTATGTGTCTAACCTTATGCCAGTACCACACAGTTACTATAACTTTGTAGTAAATTTGAAATAGGAAGTGTGAGTTCTCCAATTTTGTTCTTTTCAAAATGTTTTGACTATTTTTGTCCCGTTAAGTTTGCATATTAATTTTAGAGTTGGCTTGTCAATTTCTATGACGATGTTGACTGGGACTGTAATTGAGATTCTGTTGAATCTATAGATCAATTTGGGGAATATTGCCATCTTTGTGAATAGTAAATCTAACAATCTACAAACATGGGCTCTATCTTCATTTATTTAGATATTCTTGAAGTTTTTTCAACAATGTTTTTTATTTTCAAATACAAAATTGACACATTTCCAGAATATAATTCTTATACTTCTTTGGTTAAATTAATTCCCAAGTATCTTATTTCTTCTGATACTATTATAAACAGAAATAAGTTCTTAATTTCATTTTGAGTTGTTCATTGCCAGTGTGTAGAAAGATATTTGATTGTTATGTATTGATTTTGTATTTTGCACATTATTGGACTCAATTTTTAGCTCCGTGTGTGTGTGTGTGTGTGTGTGTGTGTGTATTTTAGGATTTTCTGCATCTAGGATTATGCCATTTGCAAATACAGATAGCTTTAATTCTTCCTTTCCAATTTGAATACATTTAATAATTGTTTCACTACATTGTTTAGAGATATTTTTTATTAGTTCCTCTAGCAGTTACTATGTACTCAATTTATCAAAATCTTTTCAGATTTATACCAATTTAGTTCCAGTGAGACTTGAAAATATTGCTCCTAATAACTTTATTCTGTTTGCTCCCTTTTGGTGTTACTATTGCTATACGTTTTACAGCTAGCATATAACAAAAGTCACTATGATTATTATTTTAGGATTTTTTTCTTTTAAAAAATGAGGGAAAATAGAGAAACTATATAATAAGTGTTCAACTAGTATAATTTACTATTTCTGTTTCTCTTAATTTCACCCACTTAGTCAAAATATAGCTTTGCTTCCACTCATCTTTCTCACGCTACTACTGGTAAATACATTACATTTCCATATGTGATAGGTCCAATAGTATATTTATATTGTATGACTATATAATCATATTCATATAAAACATTTATATTCTACATATTTCTATTTATATCATGTAATGTATATACAATTGCATACAAATTGTTTTGTACATCTGCTTTTAAAGTTAGGTAAAATGAAGAAGAAGGTAAATATACATTTATGATGTTTTTTATATTATATAATTACTTTTTGCACTGTTAATAGTGCTCTTTGCTTTTTTTCTGGGGATTGGAAGTATATGTGGTTACTTGCTTTCAACCTGAATAACTTCCTTTTGCATTTCTTATAAGATGGGTCTTCTAACAACACATTCTTTTGGTTTTTGTTTATCTGAAAAATTTTTACTCATCTTTTGTGAAAGATAGGTTTGCTGATACAGTATTCTTGGTTGACAATTTTTTCTTTGAGCCCTTTGAATATATTGTCCTATTGCCCTCTGGCTTTCATTACTTTTTATGATAAATCGGCTGCTAATCTTATTAGTATTCTCTTGTAAGTGACACATTATTTTTTAATTTTGTTTAATTTTTGCTGCTGCTTTCAATATTTTCTTCTTATCTTTGGCTTCTAGCATTTGTACTATGACTCCTCTGTGTGTGGTTCTATTTGCGTTTATCTTACTTGGGTTCATGGAGGTTCTTGGACATATACACAATGTTTTTAATTAAATTTGGAAGTTTTCAGCCATTGCTACTTTGAATTTTTTCTGCTCTATTTTCTAGTCTTCTGGCATTCTCATTGTGTGTATGTCAGTATGTTAAATAGTATACCACATTTCCCTGAAACTCTTCATTTTCTTTTTCCATTCTTTTCTTTTCCCTCTGTTCTTTGGAATGCATAATCTTTATCTATCTTGAAGTTCACTATTATTTTTCTTCTGCTCACATGTACCACTGAGCCTCTCTAATGCATTTTTCTAAACTTTTTTTTAAAAGATTTTATTTATTTATGATAGACAGAGAGAGAGAGGCAGAGACACAGGCAGAGGAAGAAGTAGGCTCCAGGCCAGGAGCCCAACACGGGACTTGATCCTGGGACTCCAGGATTGCGCCCTGGGCCAAAGGCAGCCGTTAAACTGCTGAGCCACCCAGGGATCCCCTAACGCATTTTTTACTTCAGTTATTTTGTTCTTCAAATCTAGAATTTCCATTTTGTTCTTCAAAAAATAACTTATATGTGTTAATATTCTTTATTTTATGCAATATTGTCATCATGTCTTACTTGACTTCTTTAATCATGGTTTCCTTTAGTTCTTTGAGCATATTTGCAATAGCTACTGTCTGTTAAATTTGACATATGGTGGCTCTCACAAGCAGTTTCTGTCATCTGCTTTTCTTATATATAAGTCACATTCCACTGTTTCTTTGTATATCACATAATTTTTTTTAAATGGCTATTTTAGAAAATACATTATAGCAGTACTGCCCCCTTTCCCAACCCTTCCAGGAATTGCTATTGTTGTTTGCTTCTTTGTTTAGTGACTTCCTGGATTATTTTAGTTAAGTCTATTTTCCTTGAAGTGTGAAGTGTTTGGTGTCCTTACTCAGAGGTACAGCCTTGGGAATTCAGACAATCACCTTGAGATGATGGTGATTTTGGTAGGGCTGTCACTTACTATGTCTTTCTCTTAATCTCTCTGCTGAACTCTGTCTGCTTTTATTGGTATCAGACACAGCTATTAGCTTTCACTGATTGCCTGCTGATTGTTCAATTGCTCTTAACAATGACCTAGGGTACCTTTTTCTAAGGTCTGATGCATTAAATGCATGCCATTTTGCAAGGGCCAGCGATTGAGGTTAGGTTCTGATCTCAGGACTACTCTTCTTAGCTGTGTTCTTGATTCTCTCTACTAAACTAGCTGGCCTATGGTTTTTAGCCTGTTGATCTAATGGAACTACCAGACTCCCTCCACTTAAATGCCTACTACTAAAGTTGCCATTATTTATTTTTAAAAGCATCCTTGGGCTCAAATCTCCCCATATTCTGTTTTACAAAAAAGTCAGTTCCTTTGGAGAGATCTTCAGAGCTCTCTTTTGTTAAGGCTTGCCTTTCCCCAATGCAAAATCCCTAAATTTATCTCCAAAGCTGGGATAGCAACAGTGACCCATGTCTCTGGAAGAGTTCTCCTGCTTTGTAAGCAGATAACTGTGTTGGGGTGCTATCCTATCATCTTTGCAACTTGCTTGTCCCAGTTTTGCACCTTCCGTATATAAATGATCTGGAGAAATCTAGCCATTCGATATACTTGGCATAACATGACTCGGGTAGAGCTGCTGCCTTCTGACTAGGAACTAGGTGGTGGACGAGAAAACGTGTCCTTGACACTTGCTTAGAATTTAGACTCAACAACACATTGCCAGGAGGATGAGAAAGGTTGGGAAAGCTGGGGGAGGAGAGAGACCTATTTCTTGATCATTCCCACCCTGTATTAGAGCTTATGCAATGTTGAGCTGATGAGGGGGAAGTGCGGATAGAATGGGTTATGACTTGAAGGCTGCAGACTCCCAGAGTCCCTATTCTTACAGAGATGTTGCAAATTTCCTTGAATATTTTTTCATTTGCTGGTTACCTAAGGGGCTCTTCACACTACCATTCCAAAAGTCACACTACTCTGAAACACAATTTTTCTTTTCACAACTTTTCTCTATCTTTTAAAATATATTTAAAATAGGATCTAGAAAACTTCATATTGTTAATATTACTTCTTCCTATATAAGTGACACAAAGAGGCTATGAAAAATATGTAGTACTATTAAATAAAATTATAGTTATTAGAAATATGGAATAATCATACTTTCCCTAGAACAGCATGATGTGTGTTTTTATATAAACAGGCATAGAAATAAACACTTTGATTTGTAGTCTTTGAAATAAATCTTTTGTTAAACACCAGACACCAGGAGCTTTCTTTAACATTTTTTTTTGCCAATATATGAAGCAGTTTTATAATATATATGATTTATAAGACTATTCAGACTATGATTTTCACAATATTTACAATGGTTAATTTATATATGGTGTTTTGAGAGAATCAACTGACAGTTTATGGTAATGAAACATGAAATTCTTTTCCTAATAGGCCTTTAGAAATGTAAAACTTCTTGTTGTTAACAATTTAACGTACAACTATCTCTAGTTATTTAAAACCTGGAAGTCTGATTTCCTCACCCTGTAATGTTGCCTTTTATAGAGACACCAAATCTAATGTGCACATTTTCATTTTCTTTTACGGAGCCTGTTTGTTGACTCATTAAGAGGATAAAAAATCTGTAGAGAATTACCCATAAAGTCCCTGGATAAAAGCTTTGCAAATAACAGTTGATACACCTTGTGAAGAAATCTATCAGTTTGAAGATATATAAAACTTAAATGTCAAAAGGAAAGTTCCCTTGTAAAGAGAACAAATAGAAGCTATTTTGAAAACCTATTTAGTTAGGCCTTGGCATCTTTGCTTTAATGATTTTGAAGGGCAAAGAAAAAGTCATTTGATTTGATATGCATTATCATACATTAGGAGTCACTCAAAAGTTTTGGCCATTGTATTTAATAATAGAAAAAATAAATTTATATATTGGCTATAATGTAAATTAAAGTTTAATTTGACTCATCCAAAATAATTCTAAATAGGCTGCAACAATTTAGACTTAATCCTTATAATCATTTGCTATTCACCTCACAAGTAATATTGAGCATGTATCATGTATTAGGCAGTTATTTTTAAGTCCTTGCTACAAGAAAAGAAAAAAAAATTAAGTCCTCAGTATTTAAACTTACTAAACTTTTTTTTTTTTTTAAACTTACTCAACTTTTGTATGTACTTCACATAGTCCTATTCATACCTTTGGCCAGAACCTTCCAAATCCATATCAGCTGAATAATAAATAATAGGGAGATTGTGTTAGTTAAGAATATCTGATACAGCTACCTAGTTGACAGACTGGTTCTAATACTAAATCCTTTGGAAATGGTCTTAGATTAACTTGGGTTTTTCAGGTACTCTGAAGAGGTTATAATGTATCATCCAGATTCCCTCTCAAAAATGTAGATTTATTTTCTTCCAGATGTCAAGAAGTTTGTAAAAGATGGTTTTTCAGCTTTACCCCTCTTTTGAGATGATCTTAGTTAAGAACATTACCTTGCCCAAAGTCATGCCTCCCTTGAGGGCAGACTGCATCCAGTGACTCACTAATAAAGGGATATAGTGGCCTGGCCTTCTTATCTTCAACTCAAAACAGTTCTGTGGCCCTTCCAATCTCAAAGCTCTCAGGGGGACCCACTGAGTCCTCTGTTGGGACCACATCATGGCTTCATGTCATACTCTGTCCAACCATTTCTCCTCCCCTTGCCTACATAATAAGCTCATCTTAGTCTACTGCCTGGGAACCAACCAGAGACAGGTGTCAAACCTTGTTTAATCAAGTGGACAGTCTGTGGCCACATCTTACATAATGAGATTTGTAAGATTTACAAATTTACAAAATTTACATAATGAGAGTGAATAGCTCTGGAAGACAAAGGAATACAGGGGGCTCATTGTGAACCAAGATGCTGTGAAAGTGTTTTCTTCTGCAAGTGGCTTTCAGAATGCTGGATACCACAAATGAGTAAAATTTCACAAAACATTTTGAGGTTAACATGTTTTTTTAGGAAAGAATTTCTGCAAAGTTATCATCATCTCCTGCTATTGCTACCATTCAGAAAATTAAAAAAAAAAAAACAAAAACAAAAACAAAAAACAAAAAAAAAAAACTTGAACTCCAAAAATCTTGGATGTATATTACTAAGAAGATAAAAATCAACTTCATGAAACAAATCACAATGTTATATCTTTAAAATTCTAATTCTTTTTAATATTAGTAAAAGTTGTAAAAAAAAATACTTCATTGTAGAATTATACCAGTTTAGAATCTATTCCTGCCCAATATTTAAAATTGCTTCTCTTTCTTTCTTGTTTTTGGCATTGTAATCAAAATCATTACATTGAAAAATTTTTTAAAGATTTTATTTATTTATTCATGAGAAACACACAGAGAGAAGCCGAGACATAGGCAGAGGGAAAAGCAGGCTCCCTGTGGGGAGCCCTATGTGGGGCTTAATCCCAGGACCATGGGATCACCACCCAAGCCAAAGGCAGACCTCAACCACTAAGCCACTCAGGTGCTTATCTGCACTCACCAGTGTCAGAAATAAGGTTGTTATTCTTTAGCTTTCCAACAATACTTCCAGATAAGTATCCCACTCCATGATAAAACTACAACTCCTTTGGGCATTATACTACCCTCTTCTTCATGTATTATTTACAGCTATTATGGTCATCTTCTACATTGATTGTAGGTTTTTATATGTGGATCACATACTTCAGATTTATACAACATCATTTCATTATTCAGATGGCCTTTAGCATCATCACATTAAGCATCCTCACTACCAGGCCAGTTCCTAACCTGAACTACTCAAGCTCAGAACTTGAAAACATCATGTGCCTATTCTCAGTCATGACTTATTTTTTTTTTCAGCAATTTTATTTTTATTTCCTTCACTTTAGCACATCAAAGTTTCCCAAGCCTTGCTATCTTACTTCTATAATCTGACAGATGCTGTATCACTCTTCTCTCACTAACCTTTCTGAATCTCGGGTCAAGTATCTGAATACCTCCTTCAGTAACCCAGATTCCTGTAAATGTATCCCTTGCCACTTTCATCCATCAAAACCAGCACTGAATTGATGCTATGATCTACAATCTCTGCTCAAATTCCTAGTAGAGTAAGTGTTGCTGAGACAAATAACATACCAATGATAATAAAAAGTCAGTAAGCCTGATTAGGACCTCAACAAGCTTTGCTCTTTGTTAGCTCTATCTCTGTTTTCTCTCAATGATTATTCTAAACTTTCATGACTTTCCTATATACTTACCTCAATTCCCTTCTCTCTCATTCTTTCTGGATGATCTTAATTCCTTCTGAGAAAAAAAAAAACAAAACAATCAAACAAGAAAAGTTTGGAGCCATTAGTGACAATCTCATTCCTCTTACACACATCTGAAAACATATCTATTCCATATTCATTATTCTTTTCTCCATCAGTCTTAAAGATAAGTTTTTCTTGTTTCTGTCTGATATAAACACCTTTATAGGTTCCCTTAATTTAATATCATTTCACTCCCATGAGTGACTTGCTGACTCAATAGTTTCTTCTTTCAACTATTTTATCTTGAATCTCCTTTATCTCTATAGGTAACTTTCCATCGATGCACAGATATGCTTTAATATCTTTGTGGGTTTTTTTCTAAAAGATTTATTTATTTTAGAGAGAGTGTGTGCTCTAGGTGGGAGGAGGGGCAAAGGAAGAGGAAGAGAGAGAATCTTAAGCAGACTCTTCACTGAGCATGGATCCTAATAAGGGTCTCAATCCCAGGACCCTGAGATCATGACCTGAGCCAAAGGCAGTTGCTTAACCAACTGAGCCACCCACGTGCCCCAGGAAGCTCTTTTTCTATGCCACTGATGATGTTTAATCGATATACTCAATTGATATTTTTCTTGGTGGAAGGTTATGTTGTTTTTGAGACTTGTGGATGTATTCTTCAGAGTGGCTTTCTGAAACTCCTCACATTATTATTTAGAAAATCAGGAAAGTAAAAACTTTCTTTTCACTAGCTCTCTTACAGCTATGATTTTGGTTATGAATTGGGTTTTTCCATTTAGATGCACTCAAGCAAGGTTAGGAAAGAATAAGTGGAAAACTGTCCTCATGGCCTGTGGTTATGCTGCTGGCAAACAATATTTGGGAAAGGGATGGTTGCTTTCACTTGTGTCTCAGGGCCCCTTGTCTCACATCCTGTTGTCAAGAACTGGCATCAGCAACAAACTCTTGATCTAATTTTCTAGGCCATAGAGTGATCTGAGCTTTGTGTACCCATTTTCTAGCATTCCCATTGTGGAAGTTTTCCAGTCACTACTTGTTTTCTCCATAGTTCTGATGGTTTGGGAGATCCTATTTCTTTTTGAGTATCTTTCTAGATAACCTAAACTGAACTGGAACCTTCAAGATTTCTAACAATTTTATAAAAACCCTATTATCCGTTTAAGTACATTCCTGCTTAAAAGACTTAATGATGTTTTCTGTCCTTCCACGGCATGAACCCTGACTGTTAAAGCATTATTGTTTACTCTCTCTTTCTTAATTCCTTTCATTGTATGATATTGTATTCTTCTGGTCACTTCATTTCTCATTGTCCTCCACTTCCTTGATGGCCTTCTCTTTCTCTTCCTACCCCTACATGTTGATATTTGGGAACAATTCTCCCAGTTAATAACCTATTCTTACTCATACTTTCTTGTGATCTTGTGTCAACTCCTAAATTTATACCAGTAAGTCAGAATTTTTTTTTCTTTTCACTTTAGGCATATTTTTCTTCTGTTGCATATCATCCACATGGTTATTTTATATGTTCCACAAAAATTAACACGTGGAAAATACATTCACTCTGTTTTTCTGTTTCCAAGTATACTTCATCATGTCCTTTCTTAATTGATTTTGCTCCAGCCATACATACTCATCATTTTTATTCTTCTCTCAGTCAAAATTTCATTCTGTGTTCAGTTAATAATCCCTTCTGAGTACTTAGCTGACTTTTGCACCCATTCTTTATCCTACTACCATTTCTTTGATTGGGTCTTTATCTTCCCTCACGTAGACCATAGCAACAGTTTCTTAATTGGCCTTTCAGCCTTTTTTGCTTAAGTTCATTCTTTTACACTATAGCCAGGATACTTTGTTCAAAACACAACCAGGCCATGTCACATCTGAGCTTAGTTCCCTTTAGTGGCTCCCCATCAGCACAAAGCAATGTTTAAATTCCTCAACATGATATTTAAATCCATCAACAATATGGCTACTATTTATTTCTTTAGACTCATTTATTTTTAAAAAATTTTATTTACTTACTTGAGAGAAAGAGAGGGAGGGAGAGAGCATGGTGGGGGGAACAGATGGAGAGGAACAAGCTGACTCCCTGCTGTGCAGGCAGCCAGATATGGGGCTCCATCCCAGCATGTTGAGATCATGACCTGAGTCAAAGACAGGTGCCCCTCTCTAGCCTCATTTTAAGGAAAGTTCCTGACTCCTTTTGTATTTGGGCTTTGTATCCTTCTCTCTGCTCTACTGCCAGTGTTTGCATAGTCCATTAAGGAATCACCACATATATTACCATGTTTTACCGTATGCATGTCCTTTTTTTCTAAAGTTAGACTATGAGGTCCTTAAGGATAGAACTGTAATACGTTTATTTTGTGTATTCCTAATCACTAGCCTGTTTATTAGTAATTGCTCAACAAATGAATAAAAATATATACATTTAATAAATCTGTACTGAACACTCAATTTACTTTAACTATTTTATCTATCTTCCCCAGAAGACTATATCCAGTTTATCTCACTTGTCTCCAGCATTTAAAAGTCATGGCTGACACACACAAACATATGAAGAAAATGCATTTATTGAATGAATAACATAAGGCATATGTTTTACTGAGATTGTTATTATAGCAAATAATGAATTTTAATTGGAAATCAAAGCTTGTGTATCTCTCTTCACCTCAATTATACATCAACAAACACATATACATTGTCTATATAGATACTTGCTTTTTGTGTAGGCGTTTTTTTTTCCTGAGATGAGTTGCAATATGTTCCAGACCCATATAAACCTTATACTTCGTATTGTGTATGTAGCACAGTGTGAGACATAGTAATCACTCAATAATGGATTTAAAAAAAAATGTTCTTTGAATTCCAATTGGTTAACATACAATATAATGTTAGTTTTAAGTGTACAATATAGTGATTCCACATTTCCATACAATACACAGTGCTCATCACAACTAGCACCCTCCTTAAACCTGATCACCAATTTAGCCTATCTTTCCACCCACCTCCCTCTGATAACCATGAGTTTGTCATCTATAGTTCAGAATCTGTTTCTCAGTTTGCCTCTCTTTTTTACTGCCCCCCTCCACCCCCAGCTCATTTATTTTATTTCTTAAATATAATGACATTTTAAATAAATTCCCAAGAACTATATTTACACGGGGAAAAAAAAATCTGCCTAAGTCTTCCTGCTGCTTTAAGTATAAGAGTTCCCTTAAATGAGTGAATCTTTCATCCTCTAGTGTAGTATATACTGTCCCTTCAAATATAGTAACTTCTCTTGGAAATCATTTTAACTTTTTAGAGTACTTTAACTGTCCTTCAAATATTTGACTTATGTAATCCTTTAGCAGATCCCTAATACCCTTATCCTGGTCTTTTTAAAGCCACAGTTACCAATTGTTTTCTGAAATATTTTAAAACAGAAAACAAAAATAAAATAATTTGGCATTCTAATTAGAACTATTTTTTATGAGGGAGAAGACAAAGATATTAGAGTCCTCCTCCATAGGAGTGGTCTGACACAGTTCAGACACATGAGGACAGGTGTCCAGTGGATCCTGGAGAAGATAAATTAACCTATCTGGTTCCCTAGGGACAGAGCCACATGACATCTTAGTCCTTAAAACCTATTTGGTGTGTTGTAATAACAATATGAGTGTCTCAGGAAATTATAATTCCCTTTGGAAAGCTCAGTGATTCCTCTTTTAGTATATTGACATTCTAGAGAACAGAATTAATCCACATGTTAAAGCCTGTGTTAAAGGCTTCTAAGCAAAGGGAAGTCCATCCACACTTCTCTATTGTAGCCTAAAACCACATCATTAAAAAATTTAGGAATGGTGGAATTTTAAGACTAATGAGAGGCCTCTCACATGGGGGAATCATTAATGTAATTGATGAAGTAAATTGAATTAAGGATGAATAATGCAGTTATAGGACCATCAATATTCTCTAGGAATATTTGCTGTTAACAATATTTATTGTGTAATTCCTTTATATCTGTGAGCAGCTTTAGGTACTTTTTCTACCTAATCTGAATACAAACCCAATGACATTTGTACTATTTTTTTGGAACATTAAATATGTATATTTTTTAGGCTAGTAAGCAACTAAGCCAGGATTGCAACTAGAAAAATATTCTCCAAAGCATATTTCCTTTACCATGTTCTTTTTTAAAATATTATTTATTTATTTATTTATTCATGAGAGACACAGAATGAGAGGAAGAGACACAGGCAGAGGGAGGAGAAGCAGTCTCCATGCAAGGAACCCAATGTGGGACTCGATCCCAGGAATCTAGGATCATGCCCTCAGCCAAAGGTAGATGCTCAACCACTGAGCCACCCAGGTGTCCCAACCTTTACCATGTCCTATAGTGCTTCTAGTGGATTTAAACAACAACAAAAAAATTGATGCATCATGGAAGTCATAACAGGATGTGTTAGTTTTTTAGGACTGCTATAACAGATTGCCACAAACTTGGTGGCTTTAAAACAACAGAAATGTTTTTTTCTCAAAATTCTGGAGGCCACAAGTCCAAAGTCAAGTTGTTGGTAGGGTTAGTTTCTTCTGAAGGCCCTGAGGGAGAATCTGTCCTAATTTCTGGTAACTGCCAGCAATCCTCAGCATGGTTTTCAGACCTCTCTGTGTCTGTCTGTCTCTTACCCTTTCCTTATAAAGATAACTGTCATTGAATGGAGGGCCCTCTCTAAATCAAGGATGATTTCTTCTTGAGATCTTTAACTTAATCACAACTGCAAGGTTTCCTTTTCCTAATACTATATTTTCAAGTACTGGGGGTTGGGACTCAGACATATCTTTTTGAAGGACACAACTCAATCTATTGCAAGGGGTATGAAGATGTTGTGGGAAATATGATTATACCTAAGTTTAGTTACATTATAAAAATACATTACAAAGAGACCAAACAAAGTCCCTAATTTGTCACTATTTTTTGGCTTAATTATCCCCCAGTATATGTGAGTAGGCTAAGAGTCCCAGACTTTGTCAAACAGGTAAAAACAATAGCAACAAAAACAGATTCCAAAGTTCAGAGTTAAGATGCACATCCATGAGTTATCACATTTGCTAAATCTCTTAATGTTACTGAATGTAAGGGAAATTTTTTTGTCAATAAGAAGATTTGGCTGATTAGGAAATAAATGATAAGATGTGACGGTTTTCATTCATTTAGGTTCTTGTTTAGTTTTTCTGACTGCAACTCTCTCAGCAAGATCTGCATTTTTTTACTGTGTTATATTCACAGTCTGGCACTCACTGTCATTTTTAACACCTTTTGAAAGAGTTTACCTGGCTTAAAAATTTCTTTGACTTAGCAAATACTCTAGAAGAAATATGTATGTTTTAATGATTTGCAACTCATGAAGCTGCTTTTTATATCCCAAGTGAGACTGAAAGAGTAATGATTTTAGGCCTGGCCACATTTTCAGGAAACTTGCAAAGATATTAGGGACATGAATAAAAAAATATCGAATCAGCTTTATATTTTACACCAGTGACAACATATCACAAGTCAAAAACGATTCCTACTGGACCTAAATGTACAAAAATGTCTTGCTTTGAAAATTGGAATAGTATTTCCAGTTCAGTAAGAATAAGAATACAGTTTTTTAATATGTAAAATCCTAAGTTGATAGGCTTGCTGTCAAATGTTTTAAAAAATGGAAAAAAGTATAGTGATAAATTGACAAGAACTGAATAATTAATCAAAAATACTTTCATGTTAGAAAAACCAGAATTATAGTTAATTTAGAAAGCTAATTAGATACTCAAAATTTTTAGAAAATATATTACAGATGTTGTAAAAATAGGATGACCAAGTTAAAATTATTAATGCCATTAGAAGATATATACATCTAGTAAGGAGAGTGTTTCTTTTTTTTAAGATTTTATTTACTTATTCACGAGAGAAACAGAGAGAGAGAGAGGTCCAGACACAGGCAGAGGGAGAAGCAGGCTCCATACAGGGAGCCTGACATGGGACTGGATCCCGGGTCTCCAGGATCATACCCTGGGTTGAAGGCAGCACTAAACTGCTGAGCCACCAGGGCTGCCCCAAGGATAGTGTTTCTTATAAAAGAGTATCAGTTCCTCATCTTGACAACTGAGATGCTAATTTCTAAAAAGAAATAAGAAGGGGAGTAGCCACAGAAATCCCACACTTTCCAGTTATCAACTTAGTCCAGGTGTGAACTATGAGAATTTCAAATTTTGAAAAGCAATTCTTTTGACCAATTCACCTAATTTTCTCAGTGTGACCTAAATTTTTTAGTCATTAGCCATTTATACAGAGAACAAATGAGAAGTTGTTCTGGTTGTATCCTTGATACTTCAACATTCTCTATCTCAAGTTCAGATTCATTATTTTGTCTTACCAGTTTGCCACTAGATTTTTTTCATTTATGTAAATTTCTCTCCATTTTAACTGCTAATGTATCTTCAAAATGTCTTTAAATATTTCTTTTCCCATATCCACTGTCCCTCATTACTTCTGTATTAAAATAAATATGTACACCATTATAAACTGGGGAAATTGTAGCCCTCATGAAAGATAGCCATATATTTAATTAACTCGTTAGCTAAGATTAGCACTGGTTAAGCATATTATAAGTAGAATCCACCAGATGACTGCATGTTGTGGTTTTATGGATGTACAAAACATAGTTCCTATATTTTAAGGCAACACATTTACAATTTTGGTGTCAAAGATAGACATGAATATTTTACTATCTTTCTGCTCCTTCCTTATTCCATTCTACTAATAATTTGACAAGCATTTATTGAACATCTTCTATGTTCTGGGTGCTAGGGATAATATAATGAGGCAGATAATATCCCTGCTCTCCTATGATTAAAATTTAACAAGAAAGTAGGTATGTGAGTCAGACAAGTAAATAAATGCTAAATAATAAAATCATGTTTCAGTGCCATGCAGAACAAGAATTCAAGATGATCACTGTCCTATATTGTATAATAAAATAGTTTCAAAAAGTTTGCTGGTTTGCAGACTTGTCAGGTATATAGAGGTGTCTCAATTGTTCCTTCCATAACCAACACAAAGGTTGCCTGCAGAGCTTCATAGATATCTTGAGGAACACCATTTATTACTAAGTCAACTGCATTGGATATAGTTTCTATAGAGTGTAATGCTCATATATTACTATGTTCAGTTGGATGGGCACTTAATAACTAATTCTCCATATATTAATACAGAATCAGTAGGGGGTAAGTTACAATAATTTGAAAGAAGACTTCTTAGAATTGTGCTACTATATCTTTGGGAAAAAAAAAAAAACTATCCATTACCACAACAAACTTCCTTGCTCATGTGTTTGATATAGGTGCCTGATGACCACAGAAAGTAACATCCAGACACCTTTTTGCAACGTCATAGGTCTTGAAAAGAATCAGGTTGTACGTAAGTAGGGAGCAAAAGTTCTAGTGTATATAGTGGAGGTAAAACAGTGTCTGAAATACACAGTCATTTCTCAAAGTTGTTATCCCTAAAAGACAGGACAAATGGAAATAAATTCAGAGAAGTCAGAGAAGTAGATTAAAACAGTAAATGTGAATACATTGTTAAGATCAAATTAGTGCTTGCCAATTGTCTTAAGTATATAAATAAGCAGAGAGAAGAAGAGAAGAATGGTTCAGAGACACTATAATTGTAGAAAAAGGCTTTATTTTCCTTCTATTAAAATGGCTAATGATCAAAAATATTTCCTAACATACAAAATAAATCATTAAATATTCCCATCATTTTTTTTTTCTGTTGAGTTTACTTATATCAATTGACTTCTTTATCTGATTCTTTTTTTGTTTCCTGAACTTCTCCTGGCATTTCTATGTTCAGCATACATTTTTGTCTTAAATAGCTTGGAAAACTTTTTTTTCTTTAACACTTGATAAAATTATTTACTTTTAAGTTTTATGGAAAATGCATTTTCAGTGGTAACAGCTAAATTAAGAAGGGGAGGAGTGATATTACAATGCTATGATGAATCCTGAGAGAAACAACATGAAGAAAGGTCCCATTATAGTATATAAGAGCTCTCAGACCATTGACTGAAATCCTCACAAATTACTAAAAAGGAAGCTGAATTGGAGTGGGCAATGTCTTATTTTAAGAGTTTCTATAAAATTGACTACAACGCAAATCAGGTCACATGATTTGCAGCTCTACCCTGTGCCTACACAGCTGGAGAATGCTGACATCTGGGTTTATAGCCTCTGGTATAGATAATGGTTCTCTTCTGTGACAAAAGAAAAAATACCTACAGAAAATGACAGTAGATTGTTTCTAATTGGCATCAGTCTCCCAACTCAAACTCTGCTTAGTGAAAAGTTCTGTCCATTCAATAAAAAAATCACACACACACACACACACACACAAAGAAAGAAATTAGAGGAATAGAAGCAGAGAGATAGATTATACAATATTACTTTTTTCAGGGAAAAGAAGATAGATAACAGCTTTGGAAAACTGGTGATTTCCATTAAAGCTAAATATACAACAACCTGTGACTTCGTAAATTCACTCTTAAATATACATCTAAGAGGAATGGACACAGATATAAGAGTTTTGGCAATACCAAGTGTTGAAATGGATATGAATGAAAGGAATCCCTTTTATACAGTTGCAGTATAAACCTGTACAACCATTTTGGAAAAAAAATGGCATTATCTTTTAAAGTTGAGCATTCTCATGCTAAGTCAGCAATTCTTTCTCATGTAGGCAAATAGCTCAAATATCTTATATAAAGTCTGATGTTTCCTAGAGACATGTAAGAATTTTAAAAGCAGCTTTGCCCATTGTAGGAAAAAAAAAAAGAGAAACAATTCAATGTCAATCAACAGAAAGGTCAATAAATCAGTTGTGGTATATTCACAGGATGGAATTTCATAATCAATTAGAGTGAATTAATTAAAACTATTAGTATCAATGTGGTATTGAGTGGAAAAGTAAATTTTAGAATACTGTCTACAATATAATATTATTTTTATAAACCTTTAAAAACTGAGGGGCAGCCCGGGTGGCTCAGCGGTTTAGCACTGTCTTCAGTCCAGGGTGTATTCCTGGAGTCACGGGATCGAGTCCTGCGTTGGGCTCCCTCCATGGAGCCTGTTTCTCCCATTCCTGTGTCTCGGCCTTTCTCTCTTTGTGTCTCTCATGAATAAATAAAATCTTTAAATAAAATAAAATAAAGCTTTAAAAACTGAAAAATATTGTTTCTGAGTAAAACCAAATTAGAACAAAATTTCAAAAGCACAATGACTATAACACAAAGATGAAGAGAATAATTCTCTCTGGGGAGAAATGGGAGAGGACAAGGAAGGAGCCCATTAGTAGATGGAATGCTATATGTAACATTTTATTACTACGTATGACAGAAAGTTCATGGGAATTTAATTACTTTTAAGTATTTTATGGGCAGCCCCGGTGGCGCAGCGGTTTAGCGCCACCTGCAGCCCAGGGCATGATCCTGGAGTCCCGGGATCGAGTCCCACGTCGGGCTCCCTGCATGGAGCCTGCTTCTCCCTCTGCCTGTGTCTCTGCCTCTCTCTCTCTCTCTCTCTGCATTTCTATGAATAAATAAATAAAACCTTAAAAAATAAGTATTTTATTTGTATACTATTACATGATTATAAAATTTTTAAAAATATAGTACCAGTGAAAAAGAAAGATTAAAAAATGAGAATATATAAATGGGCTGACACAGACAAAGCTCTAAGGTAGATTCTCAAATAAAAAGTGCAATGTCCAAAATATTATAGTTTACTTATATTTTTAAAAAAATACAGAACTTTGTGTTTTTAAATTTTCAAAGGATAAAATTTTTAAAATCTGAAAAAGTACATAAAAACTAGTAAGGGTGTATGGTACCAGGACGGAAACTGATCATTTAGGGGATAGTCTGTGAGTTGGGAGAGCATGCTCTTTACTCTGTTACCTATTTAAAATAAAGAAGAATTAGAGAGAGATAATTAAAGGACAAATGTCCTTTGGAATCCAGTGTTCTGAGAAGAGAGAGGGAAGAGAAAGAGGGAATAAAGAGAAAGGGAGAAGGAGAGGGAGATAGAGACGCTGAGAGAAACAAGAAATTCTAGAAAAAAGTACAGGAGTATCCCAAGAATTAAAACAACAACAGAACAGAAATAAATGCTTTTGGCAAATCAGACCGAACTGAAGAAAATTTTATATTAAGAATTTTGAAGTCTAAGACAGGATGAAAGTAAATGTAGCAAGACATTCAATTTCAAGAAAATAAAAACAAGGATGGGGGGAATTTTTTACTTGCTTTATAGACAAAAAAATAAAACCCTTCCCACTTTACTGAAGAAAAATTAGAAAAATTGACTGTTGTTTTCCTGGCACCTGAGACAGGATGGAATCATCTCTTCTTTTGATTTGTGGGACCAATAACATTCTTCCATTGCTTATTATAATGAAATATGTGGTATACTGATAACTTTAGTTTTTTAGTTTTCTGTTCAATAACTGGATGTCTTAGTAAGCATAGCCATTTTCATCTGAAAAAAATAGCAAGAATTCAATTATGTTTAGTTCTTTTGTAATTTCTGAGGCCCACAACCATACTTTTATGTTTATTTCTATTGACTTAAGTACACTTTCGCTTATCACCTTCCCAAAACACCTCATAAGTAGTCTATAAATGCCTCAGAACCATATTGGCAACTTTTACTGCCAAATGTGATAATTTTGTCCACGTTGTTAAAAAGTGTCACATTATAGCTAGTGTCCACTAAGCAATGATATTTATGTTTTATTCCATTGCATTATATAAAAATATATGCAGAGAAGGTGAATTACATGTGCCAGCATTGATACTTGCTTTTCCTCCTTTCTGTAGATGGTTATATTTCTTCAGATGCCTGTGTGAATTTGTCACCATCCTAAGTGTTTGCCTTCACCCACTCAAGTGTGTAACCAAGTGCATGTATAGTTACTCATAATAAATGGGCCAAATAGATGCTTCTCAGAATAGCTCCTGTTGACTTTTGAAATGACATTGAGTAGAGCTGACACACATTTCTACAATTAGGAGACTCGGAGTAATAAGAGAGGCCATATGACCTAGTGGTTTCAGAAAATGGGCTCTAGAACCTGGTTCATGAGTTCCCCTTCCAACCTTGGCTGCTATGTGGCCATGGGTCACTTATTCTACTTTGTTATCCTTCCTTTTCCTCTCTGTAAAATGGGAAGAGTAAGGTTGTTGAAGGGATGACATGTGATAATATATATAAAGTACTTAGAAGAGTAAGTACTGTACTAGCATTTGCTATCACTGTCATCAGTAGTAGTAATGGTTAAAATTTATCATTATTATCATTCCTAAACAACTGTAAGTAAAACAGCAGATGCACTTGCTAAAATGTATATAAGTAATTTACTCTGGTCATCTGGGTTTTGATAATGCAGGGAAAATTTATGACTGGGAATTAACTTAAAATTTTTTGGCATTTCACTTTGCTGATTTTGTAGACATATTATTCGTAAATGACATAATGTTCAATGTATTTTTAAATCATGCAGTCACAGGTTAGACAGACCACCTCCACCAGTGGCAGGCAGATGCCATATGCATTGGGGAGACATTTTATTGGTGACTTTGCTGAGCAGGTGTTTCATATTGGGTTGACCTGCACAGTGATACTAAGTTGTTATTTGATATTTCAAAGGCATTATCAGATAGAAACAAAAAACAAAAAACAAAAAAATCCCAGAAATATGAGACCCACTTTGTTACCTTAGTAAGGATGGAAAATGTGTAAGTCAGATACTCCAGTATTTACGTAAAAGTGTGAGGTGCTATTGATTACAATCAATATGAATGAATGGGAAGAGATAAACATGAGTGGAAATGCCCAGGGGAGCTTTTATTTTTTTAATTTTTATTTATTTATGATAGTCTCACACACACACACACACACACACACACACAGAGAGAGAGAGAGAGGCAGAGACACAGGCAGAGGGAGAAGCAGGCTCCATGCACCGGGAGCCCAACGTGGGATTCGATCCAGGGTCTCCAGGATTGCGCCCTGGGCCAAAGGCAGGCGCCAAACTGCTGCATCACCCAGGGATCCCCCCAGGGGAGCTTTAATGAAGGAACTAGGGATATGAACCAATCTCTGGAGAAAGAAGTAACCAGTGGAGGTGAGACTGTGTGTGGAGAGTGAGCATGAAGTGATGAGTCAAGGCACAAATGAATGTGGCATTTTATGAGACTAATGAGTAAATTAGCTTTGGTGGAATTTGTATGGAAAATCCTCAGAGAATGCTATTGGATTAAAAATAATAGGACAGATGAAAATAGTTTCTGTGATAGAAGTAAATCTACCAAAACCATTTCAGTCTTCTTCTCTTCAGTAAAATATTATTGAGCCTTGAACAGTACATTTTTGAGCTGGGCAGGTCCACATATATGTGTTTTTTTTTTCATAAATACAGTACTATAAATGTATTTTCTCTACATTTCTTTCTTCAGCTTATTTTATTGTAAGAATATATTATATAATACATATAACATAACCAATATTAATTGCCTGTACATGTCATTGGTAAGGCTTCTGATCAACAGTTGACTGTTAGTAGGTAAGTATGGGGGGAATCAAGTTAAATGCAGATTTTCAACTGTGAGGGGGGTGAGGGTGTTGGTGCCTCTAACCTTCCACTGTTCAAGGGTCAAAGGTACTCCCCCCATGCTCACCCTCTTTCTTCTTAGCCAGAATGGTCTCTCAGAAATTCCATTTGAACTATAGCAGAACTACACTTCTTTCTTGACACTGTTCCTGCTCCCTACCGCTACTCCCAAACAGAAGGTAAAGGTGAGGAATGTTGCTGGCTTCTATTTTGTTTTGTTTTTATTTTTTTTCCGGCTTCTATTTTGTATACCCAATGTATAGAAGTGTGCCTGTACATAGTAGGATCCTAAAGATATTTTAAATGAAATTGTTGAATGGAGATCAAATTTAGAGAAGGAAGCATTGGATACAGACATTATCTCAAGATAATAGAACTTACATTAGTTTGTGTTATAACTCAGGATTGTGATGGAAACAGATGGCCCTTTAACTCAATAACATTCTGCCGGAGGAAGGCATTGAAAGAATGTGGCTATCCATGACCTGGGAGCTGGATCCTGGCAATTGGAGGCTCCTTATCTCCCTTCCTCTCCTTGGAATGTATGTTTTCCCACCATTCCCACAATCAGAGCCATTTTTAGGGTCATAACGTTGAGAGAGAGAGAGAGAGAGAGAGAGAGAGAGAGACCTTGGCTAGCAGGTATAGGGATCTACTCATCTCATAGCTGCCTAAGACAAACCTCATGCAAGTTCTCTCCCGTGTTAAACCTGCCCCCTACTAATTTGGAAGGGACTGCCTCTTTCTTAGACCTCTCCTTGCCCTCCATATACTGAGGGTCACTTTGCAAACCAATACATTCTAGTTTTGCAAAGGGAGAAAAATGAACAGGGTAATGAAACTGAGGAGACCATAAGTTTTATTTGTCCATTGAGCAATGTGCCTAAATTTATAGGAAGTTTTAGGGAAAATTGCACCGACACTTATAGTGAAGAGGTCATCAGTGTCTTCTATCCATTGCATCCCAATTCCTCCCACCTGGGATCCACAGCGCATGGCCATTCTAACCAGCTGAAAATAATTTTGATAGGTAATAATTACTTTACGTTGTGAATAACATATACTAGAGTACAGAAAAAAAAATGAAGCTTCTGATTTCTGAGAACAAAGAAGCTACAGGAGGAATAAGGGTGATTCCTGCCCCATAACAGTCCTTGCCTGTCACCAGGGTTCCTAGAGAAACACTCTATTGGACAGATAAAAAGGTACACTGTGTAGGTCATGAGTCAGGTCACTTGTTTTTTCTTTTTTTAAGAGAGAGGGAAAGAGCATGTGCATGCAAGCTGGGGCAGGGAGTGTGGGGAGAGGCAGAGAAAGAGAAATCCTAAGCAGGCTCCATATCCAGTGTGTAGGGGGGATGGTGGGGTTGGGTGAGGCTGGATCTCACAACCCTGAGATCACGGCCTGAGCTGAAATCAAGAGTTGGAGGCTTAAGCAACTGAGCTACCCAGGAGCTCCTCATTTTTCTTTGCGTAAGTTATTTTATGTATTCTCATTTAAAAAAAAAATAACCTAAGTACAATAATTCAGTTGTGTACAACAAAAGGCCATTTTTAGTCATACTCCATTTTAGTTTTTGATATTCCTTAATTTGTCCTATTGCAAAAATACTTGCCACTACTGTACACTTGGAAAGTATTTGTTCCAGATGTATTAGTCAATACTCAATTTTTAAATAAAAGAATGCTTCCTACCGATTTGGTATAGAGCTCTAAGTTTGCTTGTGAAAGTTTATCCATTGGGACCAACAAAATAGGTCAGCTCCACAGCTTATCTGTGTAAACTTATGATAGATGACATTACAATAGAGAGATTTTTCACTCTAGATTATATTTGTTTCAGAAAAAAAATATTTCCTAATAATTCTATAAATGGATCTTTTTTTATTCTTATAAATGGATCTTAAGAGAAAAACCACAAAGTTTGTAGTATAATACTGAAACACATTCAAATGCCAAAAAGAGAATCTCTGCCCTTTCTTCCTGAGAAGTTTTAGGTAAATCTATCAGAGTAACCACAGTGAAGTCAAATCCCTACCCTGAGGACATACACAGAAAACAGCCAGTTTATCAGAAAAAGGCATAAACACAGAGATGAGGGATTTCATTGAAAAACCGAGGCAGTAAATAAGAAGACAACTTAAAAACCGAGGAGATGGGCCAGACAAGGTTAAAAATAAACAGTTAAAATTTGTCCATTTTAGTTACTCTGTCCAGATTCTCTGCCTCCTTACTCAGAATAGGGCTCAAGTAAAAATTATATGAATATATTGGGCTAGGTTGATTTACTGTTTATAGATCTACTTTCACTTTATGAGGTCTCCCCATGAGAGGATCATTTCCCTATCACACTGAGGTGTTGTTTTTCACAGCCATTTCCTTCCCCTCCCTCTCTTCTGTCTTCCAGGAGACCTACATGAGCCCAGAGGGAGGGGCCTCCAGTTCAGGCTGAGCCCGAGAATGGCAGTAACTAGGAGGAGAGCCAGAGCCAGTGTGCATGGCCATACAGTGTGAGTGACAAGTGTGTTCATGTTACCGTAAGCCACTGAAATGTTGGTGCCAACTGTTATTGCATCATTTTTAGGCTGCACTGAGTAGGATCTTAAGGTAGAAAAAAGTACTTCGTTAACTTTGAAAATAGAAATTTAAAGTACACACAACTCAGGAATCTAATACTTATCTTTCCTATCTGATACCTGTCATTAGCTGAACAACTAGGATATGAATTTACACATTTGCATATAAGTGGCTTTTGTGTCCTTCAGATTGGGTACTCTGAGTAAATCCACAGTTCTTCCCTAATGTTTGATGTGTAACTGAAGCATAATACATGTGACTTGTGATTTTGATCTTTTCTGCTAGAATCTTTACTTTGTTCATTTTAATGAGGTCCTAAAATTTTAAATGAATCTCCAGTATTATAAGATGCATATTTATTATATGTGTGTGCCAAATCCAATATGCTTTGAATTTTCAAAATTGCCTTCCTTAGATTATTTTACATATAAATTCCTAGTGAAAATAGATGTGAGTGTGTAGTATTCCATTGAGACAGATAACTCCTACCTCACTATCCGTTCTGAAGAGATACTAAATAATAAAATGATAAGCAATGTCATGTAAAAATTTATTTACATAGTTCATATTTTATTGTATCGTATGGTAATGTTGTTTTATCTCTACATGTTATCTTAATGCTTTATTTCTTTGAAAATTACAACCATGTATCTTGGTAATGCTATGTGTTTGAGTAGTATGCAGAAATGAGAAAGCTGCTAGTAATGATAGACTTATCTTTTATACCTCTTGGGAATTGAAAATATAACTTCTATTGTGGCTAAATATATTTCTTCTATGGTCAAATAAACATGAGTCTTCCCTAGGAATTCATGAAGTGTGGGCATGAGAGAAAGAGCTTACTGACAACACTCCCAGGAGCTTGGAAGTAATTGTCTGTATGATAGAAAAATATGTGAATCTGACTCAACTTTAGGAAAAGCTTTGCAAACAACTAATATTACCAATGGAAAGTCTCTACTATAGAGAGTGGCCTCATTCTATGAGATCTTTCTGTCTGGAAAAATAATGCTAATCATATCATAAGTGAATTTCACCAAAAGCATTTGTTATCATTGTCTTGTAGGTGCTAATCGTTCATATGGTATGAAGCTAGCTACATATCTGTGAATACAAATGTGGAGGTCCTTTATGACCTTTTTATATCAATGTAAGATACTGGAAGTACATCCAGGCTGGATTCTCTCTAAAGTGCATCATGTGTTTTAGAAAGACATGTCAAAATTACGAACAACAGTAATTTCAGTACTAGAAGGACCATCCATAATATCATTTCCCTTAGTCTAGATAGCAAAATTAATGTGATGTTTAAAAGCAACATTTATTAACTCAACTAGCTTTGTCTGTTCAGTTTTAAGATCGTAAGTGGCTCTTGAGCTTTTCCACCCACTGATTTTCAGCTCAACTGACATTTTAACTGATAATCAAATCCTACGTCTTTTCTTTGATGGTATTTATGTAATGGAAAGCAACACAAAACAACTTAAAAACAGCTTAAAAAAGTAATGGGGCTTAATGATAACTTATGTGTCAAACCCAACTTTGACTCAGAGGGTAAGGATGTCTGGGGGAGATAGCGTATTGCAATTAAACAAACAAACAAAATCCTTCTTTCGCCCTTTGAGGAGAATGTGGAGAAGAAAAGAATCTCTCTGACACGTGGTCACATTACATTACGACAAGAAAGAGGCCTGGCTTTTCACACCAAAACTCACCCTCATAAAAGGCTCTGGGTTATATGTTGTCCAAAGGGTCAATCTTATTTAACCTATGTACTCAAAAGTTTTACCTCTCCTTGTCACCTGAATCCAAGTCTTCCTCCACTTCTCCAACCCCACTTTGATCAATTCCCCATCAATTCGCTCATACAGAAGCCCTGCTTCTCAGAACACACTGCATACATTTCAGAAAAGAGAATCAACATTCTTTGTTCTCCTCTCCACTTTCTTTCACATGTTATTGCCTGATGATTAGCTCCCCACTTCTTACAGTCTAGGATTTTCATTCCCTATTATTATACCTTTGTACTCTTTCAGTTGCTGAGGTCTTTCTTATAATAACAACGAGGAACACCCGGAAGAGATGCCACCACTTCTTCCTTCCCTCTATTCTTAAGGACACTCTTTCCTGCTGAACTTGGTCCAGCCTTAAAATTGTCCTATCATTCTCAGTACAATGAGTGTTCCAGGCAGCAACTATTAATTGATGTGACTTCGCAACAAGAACTTCCGGTCCCAATTAATACCTTCTTGATTGACTTCAGCTTAAAATCTGAAGTCTTCTCACCCCAATCTCTTGTCCTCATAGTTGGAGAATTGGATATTTATGTGTTAACTCCTCTGTCACTCCTGCACATAGTTTTTGTGTTTGTTTGCTTTTTTTTTAATCATTTAGGCTCCAAAGATTTCCATGTAATTCTATTTTTGTCTTCACTGGGATAGCTACCATTGTATCTAATTATCAGTGGGAATTGCTGCCTTTAAGATCTGAATCTTTGAAATAATTATCTGTCCACAGCCTGTATCCGTTTGCTTTTATGAAACATTTTCCTGCCCTACTTGTTACCTTCAATAGTCCTCTCAATGACCCCCTTTTCATAATTCTTACACTCCATAAGCACCTTCTTCACTTCCCCTCACCCTTCCTCCAATCCAATTTGGATCCTAATGGGAATCACAATCTTTTCTCCTACTGACATTCTATCATGTCTATCCAGCAATTCCCAGCCATGAGTTTTCAAACATAAATACATACATATGTACATACATACACATGTTGATTCATTCATTCATTTAAGAGAGGGGCAGAGGGAGAGCAAGAAAGAGAATCTTAAGCAGGTTTCATGCCCAGCGTGGAGCCCTATGACACAGGGCCAGATCTCACAACCGGAGCCAAAATCAAGAGTTGGACAATTACACCTACTAAGCCAGGTGCCTCAGTTAACATTTATTTAGGTATGTCATTGCCCATCTCAGGCAACTGAACTTTCAGCTGCATGCACTACATATTTCAGCTATTCAACCTATGCTATTTATAAAGACAGTCTATAATTCTTCCATTTTCTTCATCATGAGTTTCTCTTCCTGTGATCCCCTTATAATCCCCTCTTCTAAAATGCTATCTTTGTGGCTCTGAGGGCTTGAATCTAAGGAGGTTATGTTTGAACAGAGGCCTGGGTGATAACAAGGGGTCAACCAGGCAAAAAATCTAGAGGGAGAGTATTCCATGCAGAGCAAAGACTTTAAGGACTTTGATTCAGAAAATAGCTTTGTATTTTAAAGAAACACGATATGTGGTTAAAGTATACTGTGTGAGGTGGTAAATGGGAGGTAAGATCTAAAAGGTAGGCAAGGCTTATGTAGAGTTCTCTAGTGCACGGTAAGGATTTCAGGTTTTATTCTAAGTGAAATACAGGGTATCTCAAGCTTGGTATTACTAAAATTTGAGGCCAGAAAATGGATGTTTAGGATGTTTAGCAGCATACTTATCTTTTACATACGAGACACCCATAACACCTTCCCTTCACTGTGACTATAAAAAACATCTCCAAACATTGACACATTTCCCCTTAGAGACAAAATCACTCTCCAGGGAGGAAGTCATGGAATAATTAACAGAGTAGAGTTATTTGATTTGCTGTGTGTTTAAAAAGTGTTGATTTGGCTTTTCTGGAGAATAAGCTATAAGAAGATAATATTGGAAGTGGACCCAGTTCAGAGGCAACATCTGTCCCCCAGGGGAAAATGTGGTGTGATGGACTACAGGGCTTGTTAATAGGGTTATTTAACTCAAAATGTGTTTGAAAGTATTCCTAGAATTTGGCCATATGATTTACTGAAAGGTATAGAAAGCATCCAATAGCCAATGAAGGTTGTAAGTATGAAGTTACATAGAAACTTATTAAGTGCTAATTGCAGTATGATGAAAATGTTCTAGAATTCAGTAGTGGTGATCATTGCACAACTTTGTGATATATCAGGTATTTGATTTATCTCATTAAAAGTACACACACAGGGCAGCCCGGGTGGCTCAGCGGATTAGCGCCGCCTTCAGCCCAGGGTGTGATCCTGGAAACCCGGAATTGAGTCCCACATCGGGCTCCCTGCATGGAGCCTGCTTCTCCCTCTGCCTGTGTCTCTGCCTCTCTCTCTCTCTGTGTGTGTCTCATGAATAAATAAATAAAATCTTAAAAAAAAAAGTACACACACACACACACACTCACAGATATGGTAAACCTGCTGTTTGCCTAACATTCTCCTCTCTCCCTAAAATAGAAAGATAAGAATAGAGTGACTGGAGTTCGAAATAGTAATTATACTATAGATAAGGCTGAAATGAAGTGTGCAGTTACATATGTGGGCACTTCTAATCTCTACCCCTGAATTAAACAGATTTACCCAAGCAATCATAAGCAGAATTGCTATTGGGACATCTCCCTCAGAGATGTATTGTGGGAAAGCAAATCTGAGAGCATCTTCCCTGCAGGGAGATTGAATAAAACAGATGCCCTGAAGGAGCTCAACCAAGCGTATCTGGTTTCTTGCAAATACAGCAATTATATAAGAAGCAGAAAGAGAGAGGCAGAAGTATGAGCCCTGGTTTGGTCCTTTCTCGTGGAAACATGAACTCAGGCAAATTGAGTCCTTTGTGAACACAGTATAAACGGATTTGAGAGGATGAGTTCTGTTTTGTGCACATTAGATTTGTGACCATGAAACTTTTAAAGTACAGGTGTTGGTAAAAAGATGAATATATGGCTCCAATGTTACAGTTCCATGTGACTGGATTCTTAAAACCTGCCTTAGGAAATGACAGGACAGGGTAAGAATGGGTCCCTCAATGGTTATTTTTTCTAATCCACCAACTCAGGCCCATAGCAGCCAAGAAATTAAATTAGTGGAAACAGCAATCCTCTGCTTAAAAGAATGGGTAGGTCGATTTCAAGAGTGAAATTCATGATGGATGCCTGCTATAAATTTTAATAGTTCTTGTTCCATGAAGTTTATTGTTTTCCTAACATTTGTAGTTTTGGGTATGGAGACCTTTAATTTTTGTTTTGTTTTGTCTTTTTGGCAGTGAGAAGAATCCTACTATATAAATTTATTGGCTCGAGAATGAGAACAAAAATTAAAAGTCATGATGCCTAAAAATTTTTCCTAAAAATGTTTATTCGTGCATTTGTAGAACCAGAGGACATCATTTTATTACTATAAAAAGGAGGAATAAATAAAAATCATTTTAGATGTGGTCTACCTTTTCTAGGGATTATATTGAATGAAGTATTTTATTAGAAGCTAAATAATCCAAAAGCTTCCACACACTGAGAAACTTAATGAGTTGTGAAAGAAAGGTGTCCTGGGAGCTGAAATAAAAACATGAATATAAAAGTAGATAGACACTATGTCCTCACGTTCATAAGAAAATTATCCAATTCATTGAATACTGATTGCCATTTTATTATCTGAATCGATACCAATGCAGTTAATGTGGCATTTAGAAATCATAAAAATAAAGATGGGATAATTGTTCCCCTTAACAGAAGCCTTACATGCACATTTTAAACCCCATATAATGAAATCACAGTGAAATTTAGAGAAACGTGGACCCAACAAATGCTGCTGGCATTAAGCAACTCTTAAGATCCTTTGCTTTTCAATAGACTTCATTTACAATTTAATCAGTGTTAGCTACTGCCAAGGCCAATGGGATGAAGAATTCAACAAATTATTTTTCTCTTTCGGTAAATATTTAAGAGATTATAATTAAATAAAAACATTACAATATTAACATTCTGTATTTTAATTGCATGAAAAGTTAAAATATTTTAAACTACTGTATCTATCTTGTACAACAGATTCAAAGAATTTTACAGGTAGAAATAATCATATAGATCAGCAAACATAATACTCTCACTTTACGGGTGGAAATGCTAATGCTTAAAAATATTAAAGAATCAGATAAAAAATTTCATTTTAACTAGAATCAGTCAGGAATCTAATGGCTTCTGAGCCCAGGTGGAGAATTTAAAACAACAACAGCAACAACAACAACAACAACAAAACCACGTTGCCTCTAAGACTCTGTGGTAGGATTTCTGAACCAATTAACATGTTAAAGTAATTCCTGTGACGTGTGCTTTTTTTTCTAGGTTAGGGTGTTGACTATCCCTTTGCATTATTCAATATGTAACTTCACAAAAAGTATCTTTTTAAAGACTGGATTAAGGTCAAAGTGCATGTGTATAGCCTGATAAATTTCCATGTGCTGACTGTCCAGGGCTAGACCAATGAAAGATTCCTTGCTGTTCAGCTCTTGGAATCTCCTTTACACACATGTAGTCAATCTCTCTCCTTCTTTGCCCCAAGTCACTACTTGCCTCTACCTTTTTTAAAGATTTTATTTATTTATTCGTGAGAGACACAGAGAGGGAGGCAGAGACACAGGCAAAGGGAGAAGTAGGCTACACATAGGGAGCCTGATGTGGGACTTGATCCCGGGACCGTGGGATCACGCCCCAAGTGAAAGGCAGGTGCTCAACCACTGAGCCACCTAGGTGTCCCTACTTGCCTCTTTAGAGTGTAGATTGGCTTGATCTGTTTTTGTTGTTGTTGTTCATTATATATACTATTTTGTTATATATATAGGACGTATACTCTTCCTTCGGACTGACTTTGCTCAAAATTATTTTTGGGAAAATTGCCCATTATGTAGTTGCTGTAAATCATTTATCCCATTATTGTGTAAAGTTTTATTGTATAAATATATCATAATTTGCTTATGCATGCTACTGTTGGGTGCATTTGGTTATTTTCTAACTTTCGACTTTTACCAATAGTGGTGCTATAAATCTTCTAGCAAATGACTCGTGGTAAAAATGTGTACACATTCCTGTTGGAAATATAACCCGGAGTAAAACTGCTTGGTTATAGAAATGAAGGTATTCGACTGCCAGTTTTTCAAAGGGCTTTTAGCAATTTACATTGGTACCAGCCTTATTTGAGAAATTCCATTACTCTATTTCTTTATCAAAAATAGATATTGTGTTCTTTTTCATTTTAAATATTTTTTTGGACACAGTGTTTTCTCATGTTGCATGCAAGTCCCTGTGTGTTTGCATTCTCCCTTTTCCATTGCATCCTATTCTCTATTAGTTTATATGCAATAAAATTCAAATTTAAAAAAATATGGTTTAGAGGTTTAGAGTTTCAACGAATGTAATAGTCCATGAAACTTTCACTTGAGTTAATATACACATTTCTGTCACCCAAGAAAGTTTCCATTTGTCATTTTGAGGTCTTTTTTTTGGCCTTAGTGGCAACCTCTACTCCCAGGTCTACTGCTATCATAAGTTACTTCTGTATGCTCTTAACTGTGAGTGAATGGAAATCAGACAGTTTATACTCTTTTGGATTTGGCTTCTTTCACTAAGTATGTTGTATCAATTCATGCATCTTCTGAAGTGTAACACTAATTTGTTTCTTTTGTTTGCCAAATAGTATTGTATTATATGACTGCTGGGTTATTTGTATTTATACATCCAATCAGCATTTGAAGGACATTTGAATTGTTTCTAGTCTGGGGTTAGGATGAATAGCTACAATGAACACTGCTGTACAAAAATTTTGGTGGTATATTTCTGTAGAAGTAGAGGTGTTAAGCTATAGAGTAGGATTGCATTGAATTTTTCCAAAGTGGCTCTACTATTTTATATTCCCACCCAAAACACAGGAGTACCAATTGCTTCACCAGTGGTTCATATTGACAAAGTTTGATATTATCAATCTTTTCAAATTTAACCATACTTACAGTTTGAACTTTTTGGTGTTGCATTTAAAATTTTTTTCTTTAGCAGTTAGCTAATGATGTCACCTTTTCATATGCTTATTTGCTGGCTATTTGTGTATCTTTTTGTAATGCATCTGTCAAGTCTTTGGTCCCTCTTTTTTTTTTTTTTTTTAAGATTTTATTTATTTATTCATGAGAAACACAGAGAGAGAGAGAGAGGCAGAGACACAGGCAGAGGGAGAAGCAGGCTCCATGCAGGGAGCTTCATGTGGGACTTGATCCCAGGACTCCAGGATCACACCCTGGGCCAAAGGCAGGCACTAAACCACTGAGCCACCCAGGGATTCCCCTGGTCCCCCTTATTAATTGAACTACTTCTTATTTTATTATTCAGTTGTATAAATTCTTTATATATTCTGAGTATAAGACAAGAACACTGATACATATGTATATATATAATTATAATCTCAAATATTTTTTATACTCTTCTACTCTATGCCTTTTTCATTTTTTAAGGTCTGACTATGATAAAGTTTTAATTTTGAAGAATTCTAAAATGAATTTTTTTATGGTCACTGCTTTTTCTGTACCTTTAAAAGATCTTTCCCTATTTCAAAAATGGCAAATATTTTATGATTTTACCCCAAAGTTAAAGTTTTAATCTTTATGTTATGCTATCCATCTCGAATTAACTTGTGTGTATGTCATGAGGTAAGGATCAATTAATTTCTTTTCTATATGATACTTCGTTTTTATGAATTTATTTATTTTTTTTTACAAAAACTAGCCTTTTCTCATCAAATTTCCTTGTCACCTTTGTCAAAAATTTATTCACCCATATATGTCTGCTTTGGCTACTATAGCTTTAAGTTCAGAGATTATTATCTCTTTTTTTCAAGATTGATTTATCCTTTTATTTCAAGATTCATTTGTCATTGAATCTCATTTTTTTATTTTCCATATATATTTTAGAAACAGTTTATAAATTTCTAGATTAATAATTAACAATTGACATTTTAAAAACATTTAATCTTCTAATCTAGGAACTTGGCAAATATCTCCATTTATTTACATTTTTAAAAATTTCATCTTTGAAATTTTAGTAGTTTTTAATTTTTCAATTTTAATATTGAATTTTATTTCTTAGCAAAGAAAATCTCATCAGAAAGTATTAAGGATGAACAGCCCGGGTGACTCAGCGGTTTAGTGCTGCCTTCAGCCCAGGGCATGATCCTGGAGACCTGATATAATAGAGTCCCATGTCGGACTCCCTGCATGAAGCCTGCTTTTCCCTCTGCCTGTGTCTCTGCCTCTCTCTCTCTCTCTCTGTGTGTGTGTGTGTGTGTCTCTCATGAGTAAATAAATAAAAATCTTAAAAAAAAGTTTAAAAATTAAAAAAAGAAGTATTAAGGAATTCTACCTAATTTTGCATATTAAGCAGTGATATCAACTAGCTGGGCTATATTTGAGAAAGAATATTTTCTCTGATCTTAGAATAAAAATACAGTTGTACAATCAATACATGCATTTATGAGTCAGTCATATCAACAGAACATTTTCTTCATCTCAGGTTGGTTAGACTTTCATATTTTTACAAATCTTTTTTCTTTACATTTTTTTTACCACATATGAATTACAATACTTATTTTAAGGTTATAGAAAAGAAATATTTAAGATGATAATACAAAATTTACATGAGTATTAGTGTGATACCAAAGCCTCCATTCTTACCTTTTTTAATGGCCTATAATAGAAAAGAATAGAGGTTAAGACAGACAAGAAGATAGTTATAGGAAGCAGGGGAAAAGAAAAGGAGAAATGTATGTTGACCTATTCTTTTGGGTTTTTTTTTGTTTGTTTTAGAGAGGGGAGGAAGGAGAAGGAGAGAGAGAATCTTAAGCAGTCTCCATATCCAGTGCAGAGCTGACACAGGGCTCAATCTCATGACCTTGAGATCATGACCAGAGCTGAAATCAAGAGTTGGTCACTTAACAGATTGAGCCACCCAGGCACCTCTATGCTGACCTGGTTTTACAGTTGACATTACTTGTCACTCTGAGATTACTGTGTTACTGTATTATGGTGCACTCTTCAATATAGTGCACTGAATTTCTGCAGTACACTGATTTAATTTCTCTTCTTCTCTTACAACTCTGCTTTTAGATATACTAGCAATAAATGTGTTCAAAATATATCTCAATGAAAGGCAAAATACTGTACATAATTTTCAAATATATTTTGAAATGCTTTTTGAAGTTATTTTTGTGGATTTTAACTGTTAAGGAATTTAAATGTTTAACATCACTCTTGATATTTTTACTTATATTATTTTTTGATGACACATAAATTTTAGACTCCATCATGAGTCACTTAGATTTTTGTAGCCAGTTCCTTAGATGATGATATACCATTGTATTTTTTTGCAATAATTAAAATTTATCTTATTCCAATTATTTTCCCAGTCACATTATTTTAACTTAACATAGGTATTTGATGTTTAGTATTTTTAAAAATTTTAGCCAAAATATATGACACATCATGCCTTTATCTATGTTTGTGTGTTTGTGTGTACATGCATGAGACTGTAAGAAAGTGGTAGCTTGAATTTGAGAAAATGAGCTTACATTTAAGGAAGAGATGAAATTAATAAATTAGTACACTCCAATTTACACTGCGGTTTTCTTTTGCATCAATAAGCACATTTTAAATTTAAGATTATTTTAAAAAATTAACACAGCAAAACAGAATGATCAGTTCATCATTAAAACTGTGTAACTACTTGTGTTGGGAAATAGGACTGCAGTTACTTTAGAAAGGAAAAACACAATTCAAACCACAGAACTGATAGGACAAAGGTAAGTAGAGCTATATACATATCAGTCAAAGCAATAATAATAAATCAAGGAGGTATAATTAGAAACATGTTTGAGGGAATGAATCATGAACAGAACATAGTGAATTAACTTCTTAGAGCAAATTGGAATCTATACAAAAGGAAATGCATGCAATTTGGTCATGAGCAGTGACTATTTAGTAATGCAAGTTGTGCTTGTAAATCAGTGTATAATATATTATCATATTTAAAGTCAGCTTTCTAATAGAGAAGATACTCCCCCTAAAGCATTCCAAAGAAAATAATTTTTTTAAAGTTTTATTTATTTATTCATGAGACACACACACACACACACACAGAGAGAGAGAGAGAGAGAGAGAGAGAGAGAGAGAGACAGGCAAAGGGAGAAACAGGCTCCCCAGAGAGAGCCTGATGCAGGACTGGATCCTGGACCCTGGGATCACAGCCTGAGCCAAAGGCAGACGCCCAACCACTGAGGTACCCAGGTGTCTCCCAAAGAAAATAATTTAATCGATAAGATCTAAGTGTAAAGAAAAATACAATAAAAGCAAGTATTTGTTTTCCAAACAAACAAACAAACAAACAAACCTACCCAGTAGGATGTCAGAGTAATGTGCTTTTGGTTGCTAAGTTTGATGTAGTTTAACTGAATTCAGTTTAACTTCTCTCTAACCTGTTAATCATTGATTTCTGAAAATAATTCATTTCATGTGACTAAGTGGGGATCTTATTCACCCAACATTGAGTGAAATGCATTATTACTACATTCTGACAAAGAGATTGCTCCTTGCTCTGAGTTTGCACATGCCCCATGCAACCACAATGTCCTGATATTGTCTGAAATTCTGATTAATGCACAGGGGAAAGAAAAACTAAGTTTTTCAAAGGAGAACTAACACCAAACCCCCCCCCCCCCCCCAAGAAATCAGAGGGCTTTGTGTGAGGAAAATCAGAAAAACTAAAGTATACCATAAAAGATCATAGAGAATAACCAACATTTCCCAGGCCACTTCTACCAGGAGATGTGTTTTGAAAGGATAGCAAAAACAACCAGAAGAAACCTAAGTATCCAGCGATACATAAATGAATAAATATGATGTAGTATATATAATGGAATATTACTCAGCCATAAAAAATAATGAAATTTTGCCATCTGCAACAACATGGATGGACCTAGACAGTATTATGCTAAGTGATGTGAGCCACAGAAAAATAAATACTGTGTGACTTCACTTACATGTGAAATCTGAAAAATAAAACAAATGAACAAAAAATGTAACAGAAACAGACTCATGATACAGAGAATAAACTGGTGCCAGAGGGTAGGGGAACACAGGCATGGGTGAAATAGGCTACGAGGACTAAGAGGTATAAACTTTTAGCTATAAAATAAATAAGTCATGAGGATATCATGTACAGCATAGGGAATAATACTGCAGTAACTTTTTTGTGTGGTGACAGATGGTAAAGTATTGGGGGATCATTCCATAATGTATGAAAATATCAAGTCACTATCTTGTATACTTGAAACTAATATTATATGTCAATTATGATTCAATAAAAAAAAACAGAATAAAATACTTTACTATTTACATTTCTGCCTTCTCTTCAGAAACTTTAGCCTCTCTCAAATTCATCCCAAATTGCTCTGGGAGTCCTCAGGGTGTTTATTTTTGCTCATTTTCTCTATTTACACATCTCACTAGTTTTTTCAAGGAAGATGATCACCATATGCACAAAAGAAGGTATTTTCTCCTTTTTATAGAAATTTTATTATTTCTTTATCTAGTGACATCTGTTATAAATCTTAGTGTAAAATCTGAATACCAATGATAATAAGATCACTAATTTGACTATAATATTTCCAGATTTGAGTTTGCAATCACTAAGTTTAGAATATAACTACCATTTTTTTTCTACTAAATATGATGACTT
The DNA here is from genome assembly GCF_048418805.1 of Vulpes vulpes. Taxonomy (NCBI): domain Eukaryota; kingdom Metazoa; phylum Chordata; class Mammalia; order Carnivora; family Canidae; genus Vulpes; species Vulpes vulpes. The sequence continues at coordinate 41,610,626 of NC_132786.1, forward strand.
TGTTAGTTTGAGATGGGAATTTTTTATCATGTTAAGGCTATATCTATCCTACTTTTCTAATTAATGTATGAGAATTAGATGTTAGTTTTTTAAATTTCATGCTTTTAATGAATATTTAGTTAAAATTGAAAGCATTTATATACTGTAGTGAACAAAAGTCACAACAGTCCCTGTTCCTCCGAGACTAACATTTGGGTAAAATCAAGACTTAAATATAATATACAGTAGGTTAAGAGGAAATACATACAGTGAAAATACAAGAAGGAAAGGAGACAGAGAATGTCTGGAAAGGTAAACTGAGAGTCCAGCCTGGTGACATTATAGTAAAACCCGAGGTGAATAAGGGCAAATAAGGGGAATTTGAGTAAAGAATATTTCAAACAGAGGGAAGAACAAATAGAAAGGTCTGGAGGCAGTTTTAGATCTGGCATGTTCAAGAAGGCTAGCAGGCTTAGGCTGGAAAGGAAAGGAGGTGAAGAGTAGATGAGGTAAAGGAACAAAAGTGGAACCAGACCCTGGTTCTGGGAGGTGGAGACAGTGGAGAACTTGAGAAACTTGGATTATACTCTGAGACATAGTCCTATTACAAGGCTTTGAATACTTGAGTGACACATTTTAACTTACATTTTAACAAGATCACTGAATACTTGTTGAGAATAGACCATAGAAATAAAAGGCTATAGGCAGAGAAACCAGCCAAGAGGTGTTTGTGCTAATCCAGGTAAAGGATAGTGATGGCTTGGTACATGGATATTGCAGCCAAGTTGGTAAGAAGTGATTGGGCCTATGTTAGGTTATGAATTTCATCTTGAAGTGAATTTTATATGAAATTCTTCAAGAAGGTTAAGTGATTTTCTATTGTATGGATTCTTTTTTTGAGTAGCAATTTTTTTCCACTCAAAACTCATCCTATGTTGCTGAATAATCTTCTGATTTTCCTGTGTTATAAAGGAAGTATTAAGCCAGCCTGGCTGATTACTTCTTATATGAATATACTCTGTGTGTGTGTGTGTGTGTGTGTGTGTGTGTGTGTGTGTGAGATATTTTTCCCCAACTGAATTTTGATAAGATTTTTTTCTTATTGAAGTTTGACTTTCTTAGGGTAAAACTAGATAGAATAATAGTTCACCCAGGAAATGGAATCACTTGGTTTGAAAACTTGTCTTTTGTCAACCCCAAAAATATTTTATCCTCCTATATCTGTTATTCTTACATGTATTTTGGAATTCTTATATCTATTCTTTTAAAATATATTTTCCTCATATTTTAATTTCTGTCCCTTTTTCATGGCTCTGTGGATTTTTCCAAGTTTTTCTTTTAATTCACCTATTTAGTTTTCTCCTATTATCATTATGTTGTTTTCTGCTTCCACTGTGTATTTTTTTTCTAATTTTTATTATGAAGAATAACCGGTATAGCTATAATAATGAAAATAAATGTCCAGTTTAACTAGTAAATAGAAAGTGCTACTATTATAGTCACATAGTAGTATTTCTTGACTAAAGGAATAAATGATTGAAATAGGTGAGTCTCTGTGTTAGCATCTAGTTTCCTTGGTATTAGTTGGGGCACAAATAGAAATCTAAGTGGTAAGCTGCCCAAACCATTCCAATTCTAGACCACCTTATACAAGTCATCAGGACAGTTACTTCATCCATTATTCCTTCTGTGGATTTTTAGTGTGGGGAACTTGAACAGGTAAGACATGAATAAGCACTTATATAATTTATAGCCTATGATGATATTAATCAAATAAGGGAGAATCATGGGTCTGGAATATCCCAAAGCTCTCTCAAGCATACATTTTATGTATCACTTAAATTTGCCATATTCGGGGATCCCTGGGTGGCGCAGCGGTTTGGCGCCTGCCTTTGGCCCAGGGTGTGATCCTGGAGACCCCGGATCGAATCCCACGTCGGGCTCCCGGTGCATGAGCCTGCTTCTCCCTCAGCCTATGTCTCTGCCTCTCTCTCTCTCTCTCTGACTATCATAAGTAAATAAATAAAAAATAATAAAAGATTTAAAAAAAATTGCCATATTCTGGGGTATGGAGCTTCCTGCACTGTGTATGAGTCTCCTCAGTCTAAGTATTGTTTAATTCACTTATGTGTATTAGTGCAGATGTTAGGGAATCTAATTCCATTTGTTTAAATTTTAGTGTTGTGGATTCCTCTTACTTTAGAGACTAAGAGGACCATCCTTGGTTCTATGTGCTTTCTCCTTCTTGAGTCTTTCTTTCTCTCCATAAGTTTGTAACAGAAATATATGATTCTTTTGAATTTACTAATACATCTGCTTGTATTTCTACTCACTAAATTTGATACAGAGATTCTTTCTTCCAATAAATTCCTCTGTCCCTCAAGTTCAGTATTTCTCACACAACAGAATAAATGCATGAAGAATAGCAGAGATGTTTTACTCCCTCTGATTAAACTTCTTCAACACAGCACACTCCATTTATGACAATTTGTACTAAGTTACATTCGATAGTGTTGAAGAATATGAATGTAGTGGAAATGGCAATTTAAACAGCCAGCATTGTTAGAATACACGGCCCTTCTACTTTCTGCTGCTTAAGACCTCTACAGATTGCACAAAATGGAAAATAACCATAAGAATCCTGATGCAACTAATGTAAAATAACATTTAGTTTCCACAGAGAAGCCTTTCTTCAAAATCTCTGTTCAGGTTAAACATCTTTCAAAAATTCAACAAAGAATATAGCATGAAAATTGACTCTTAGTAACACCTGTTAAAGAAAAAAAAAAAAGAGAGAATATTTTACACCAGAGCAGTAAGAGGGAAAACCAGGACTGTGACTAAAAAGCAATATGAAAAATTCTTGTGTGGATGCCAACACTGATTTCACACTCCATAGCTGCCAATTCTATTTTAAATTATTGGGTCTCAGCTGTTAAAAAAATATATATGGAAAGCATCATGAATATTGCAGTCTTCCATGTTGTCAGGAGTTGATATATCTATGATATATACCACCCCTGAGTGATACTAGAAATTGTCCTTGGACTAGAGATGAATAAACAGGTGAGATGTTGGCAAAATAGGGTTAAAGTATGATTATTGCACAAAGAAGACTGAGCTGGAAAAATAGGATGCTTTGAATTATTTTTAAGCACTTTATAAATATGGAAATCTTGACCTTTTTCTACAGAACATCCTAAAAAATTAACAATTCTTAACTAGTTTTCTTGACATATTCTGTGGAAATTCATATTCTTATGGATCATAGGGAACACATTAGCAAATAAACTGGTTGAATGCTATCTTCCTATAGTATCTAAAGTATCAGAGCTAATTGTCTTTTTCTTTCTGTCTCTCTTTATCTATACACATTTTACATATGTATACATAAAGTGATATAAAGAGAATCAAACTCATAGCTCCAGTGTTTCCTTAGGGGAAGCAGCTGCTATTGGGGTGGTACAAATAATAAGTATATTAGATCTTTAATCACACACTTATTATTGTTTGCATTTTTATAGTGTACACATGTTCATATAATATACATGGAGTTCTTAAAGCTAATGAGCTGCAAATACATGTTAGCTTTCTGCAAAAGGAAGGATGACTCGGAGGCAGGGCCATGGGCACAGAGGGTGGAGCCATGGGTCACAGAGGGTTATTCCCAAGCCTTGAAATATGATATAATTATCCCTGTTAGATTCTGAAATTTCTTGGGACTGATGATTCCATTATTCTTTTCACTTCTCCTTTTTTGAATGAGAATATCTATTACTATTATTCTATCCCTATTTCATACTTTTATTTGGGAAGTAAATAACTTATTTTCCAGTTTCACTGACAGATGGAGAGAAATTTTTCCTCAGGATGCAATATACCCAGAGCCCACCTAACTAATTTAGATGGTTTAGATAATGAAGTTTAGAGATTTTGAACAAATGATAGTTACATGAGATTTTGGACTTGATCTAATATTGCAATCTGTCCCAATTACTCAGGACTTCAGGATGGGACAAATGTATACTGTATATGAAATGGGTGTGATTACTTGAGGGCCAGAAGGCAGATGGTGAGCAGGTTAAACAATGGCCTCCCCAGGCCCTCAAAAATGTCCAATTCCTTATCCCTGGAACCTATGAATATGTTACCTTATGTGATAAAAGGGACTCACAGATATGATTAAGGATTTTGAAATTGGAGATTGTTTTGGATTATCTGAGTGGATACAATATAGTTGCAAGGGTCCATATAATCACATGATTGCCTCTTAGCTTGTCAAGGAGGGCAAGGTTGTACTATAGCAAATACTTTTTGCTAATATATTTAAATAATATATGTCAAATAAAATAGTTCATGACTAGGGTCCAGGAGAAATCCATGTCTAGAGGAAACTAGCCAGATTTCCAGACATGTTTTCATTTTTTTAAATAATATAGTGCCTTCACTTTGTGGCTTTTTAACAATAACTAACATAACAATTTTATTTCTAGTATTTGCCTGTGTTGCAGTTAGTCTGTGCATCTTATACAGAGGCTTAAATGCAACTACTCAGCCATTATCAAGTCATATGATTAGACAGCTTATCCCTCAACATAAGGAGCAGGAGGGAAACTCCATGCCAACAACAGACACATTATTTAGTCAACCTCTTCATTAATAAAATTTTGGCAATGATACTGACATAGATAGCTTGGATTAATGTCCTGCCTCCTGACTTTGGCCTTGGACAAAAGAGAGGACTAGAAAAGGAAAAGGTTAAAAATAGCCCATGACTGTTCTCAACTGGAAGCTGGCCTGACTCTATCAGCTAGGATTTAGTGTTCTCTGGTTGAGCATAAACAATTTCACAGAACACCAACATTAGACAAGGTTATTCTAACCAGGATAAAGCAAGGTGAAAATAAAACCACTCAGAGATCATGCCTGGGCACAGGAAAGAAAAAAAAAAAAGAAAAAAAAAAGAACTCGATGCAAACCATGACTGTACCCAAACAACTTCCACCCTCCTCCACTTGGTTAGCTACATAACCATTGCTTTTTTTCCAATTACAGCTTCCCTCTTTTCTTATTGCCTTCTAAATAAAAGATATTGATACACTAAATCACAGTCAAATCATCAGAATTGACTGTGCTTACTGAGAACACCCAATCCAGAGCAAGATGAGCTTGCTTACTTGAAACCTTCTCCAAATTACCTAATGTAAGTCCAAATCCTATAAATTTGTCTCTCCAAAATCCCTGCACTGACATTCCCCATGGTTTTCCATCTGTGTGGTCTCCATTTTGCATCAAGTACCCCAAACCTCAACTTCATTTAATAATGGTCGTTCCTGATCATCTTTGGATGGCCCTGGACATAACAATGTCAAATTTCAAGGATATCAAAGAACAAAAGTTATTTCTCATTTATGCTCTATTGGAAAGGACAGAGAAGTTTTGTATCATATTGCCCTCAATCTCAGCAAAATGATAAACCCCCCAGTATTTTGAACATCGGTGGTGGATGTAGAAGGAAAGAGGAGATACTGAATTGTACATTGGCTCTTAAAGCTTCTGCCTATAAGAATACACATTACTTCTGTACCCATTTCACTGGCTAAGCCACACCTAACATCAAGGGAATGGTATAAGAAATCCTACCATCTGCTTAGAGAAGAATCTAAAATATTTGGTGGACTGAACTCATGATTATCATAGGTTTGCTTTTCATAGAGAAAAAAAGTAAAGTTATGTTGGGTAGAATGATTTCACAGACACCGTGCTGTTTCATTTCTGTCCAGGGTCTTACTTATACATATATTCTCATTATTGTTCTTTAGAGCACACACACACATTTCTTACATTTTTTTGTGTGTATGCTGTATTTCACAGTAAAAAATAATGAGATACAGGAACAAAATTTAAATATGTAACCTTGTAATAATAAATGGAGTATTGAATTGGTGATTCAATTGGCATCCTTATTTTTCCCCACCATTATTTATGTCAGCCAATGCATCAATAAAGCATCTAAACAGTTCTTAAAAACTAAAATCTTATTTTTTGGTAATACTGACAATTTTTATTTCCAAAGCCCAGTTATATATTAAATTTCTTAAATCTGGCTCTATTAATTAAAACTTTTATTTTACAACTACCAACTTTCCATTGGAAAAAGGAGAAAAAGATAGATATGGAAAATAGAAAAGTAACCGCTACCCAAGTGGTATAAATTCCATAAAGAAAAAGAGGAAATTATAAGAAGAAATTATCCAAGAAGTGTAATGAGAAAGTTCCACAAAATGGAAAAATATTAATCTTTAAAAGGAAATGATCTGCTAAATCTCTACCATAAATGAAGAAAAACCCATATTAGGTCATATAACTTTAATGTTTCCCCAACATCAGGATAAATAAAATACAGTAAAACCTTTCAGAGAGAAAAAATAATAAGAAAAATGTTATAGTCAATGCATATACATGGAGGCAAAAATTCTTAATTAATTACACCAAATGAACATAACATACTATTCTCAGACATCAACCTAACAATAGTTTAGTCTCTTTCTTTGGGAAAATAACTAGAGAAAGGTAAGTATGACAAACTACAACACTCACTACTCCAGATGGTCTCTGGGGGTGTTGTCTTGTTGAGACCTCAGAACTGATTCCAGTTGCTAGAAGTTTGGACAGTTAGCAGTGGTAATAGCTGGTGCAGCCGTGGTGAGTGAGCCATACTGTTGAGTCCATGCCTAACTTCCATCCACATCAGTACACCATGGCTGATCCATTTAAGGGCAACTTGCCAGTGCTGGCCATGACTGATGATTGAGGCCCTTTGATACCAACTGGCTGGGTTTTTTTTTTTTTTTTGTCTACTGAATTATTTAATGCCTCCTTGGTGGAAGATATTCACTGGTAACTGTTAAAATGCAATTACAAGATCTCTACCCTTGTGCTTACCCTCATAAATCTACATCTCGTCACTGAGGAGGAATGGAAGGAATGGATAGTATATTGGAAATGGCAAATGAAAAATATAGGGCAGCCTGGGTGGCTCAGCGGTTTAGTGCCGCATTCAGCCCAGGCCCGATCCTGGAGACCTGGGATCAAGTCTCATGTCAGGCTCCCTGCATGGAGCCTGCTTCTCTCTCTGCTTCTCTCTCTCTCTCTCTCTCATGAATAAATAAATAAAATCTTAAAAAAAAAATAAAAATAGGTACACCAACAGCCTTTCTTAAAAAAAAAATAAAAAGGAAAAATAGAGACCACAATACAAAGGACATACAAAGTTCTAGAAGCAATATGGAATGTGAAATACTAGCTACCACCAAAAAAAGAAAAGTAAAGTAAAAAAAAACAATTACCATAAATATAGATGCTGTAGTTCATACTTTATTAGTCATGACACCCAAGCTTGTAATTACAGGTGCTTTCTGCCATAGTTTGTCTTTTAGTCATATTCCCAATTGAATGACATTATTATCTGGTGGAATAACTCAAATCCTTATTCCTACAGTATTTAAGGTGTTATTTATCTTCCTGCATTTTCCCACTGACCCCAACTATTAGTCAAAACACTACAAAGGGGAGCCTCTGGATCATGAATTACTTGGGTTCCTGACGTTGTACTTCTATACCCCACTCTGTTGCATCAGGACATGTTCTCCATGGAAATCAAGATAATCAGTTCAGGTAATACAATACAGTGATCCCTTCTCTACCTGTGAGATCAATAGGAGTAAACACAAACCGATCAGAGCGTAGTCTCAACTTCCAATTTAGTGAAGTCGTGATGGCGTTTCCTGGTGGAAGTATTTCTTTTGTGAGCACAGAAATATAAATACCAAGAAAACCCATATTAATGGAGATGGGAGATGAAGTCCTTCTAATAGGTTATGATTTTAATACTGAGAGAAATCAGCCTCACTTCTACTCTAGTTCTTAAATACATTCTCCCCATCTCTGGCAGAGATTGCACTATAGATTGACCACTGATTTAAGGCATATATTAATCCTTTTGATTGACATCCCAATTTTATAGACCATTAAATATGTTATCAAACATATTGTGGGTATGGAAGATATAGTAAGACCTTTGAATGTGTGTGTCATCTTTGCATTGCTACACCATATATCTCTTGTTCAAAGGATATTTTTAATGGAATACCAGGACAATTGATCAGATATTCTATGATCACATATATGCTAGCCTCACAGAAGAATTGTCTGTATATATAGTAAATATGTTTCTGGAATGTATGTCTATTCCTGTGTGTATGTACAGGGTGGGGTGGAGTGGTTTCTTCTCATTTTGTGGCAGACTGCATTACTGTCACAGATATCAGATCTTTCCCTTATTAGAAGATTATATTCTAATGTCTTTCATTTATGTGATTTGCCCATCCTTCTGGTAAATGGCCAAAGGAGCATACTTTCCCTCCCCCCATTGCTGGGCTTAGTCATATAGATTGTTTTGGTCAGAAGAAAATGAGTGGATGTTATTTATGCCATTTGCACATGGAAAGTAGGGACTTTTAATGAATTATGTGATTGATTTGTTTCAACCTCTTCTGATTTTCCCCTATGTCATAATAGTAGGATAAACCGAATTGGAGTTGCTCCTTCACCATGGGTTCCAAATTAGAATAATGGAACAGAAGCCAAATGGAGCAGACCTGCAGTCAACACACGTAACATGAACAAGAAATAGTTTTTGTTGCTGCTGTTACTGTTTTAAGCCACTGATAATTTGAGATTCATTTTTACTGTAACAAAGTCTACCTAATAAACACCTCCATGTTATGAGGTATTCAAGCTAATCAACATGTCACCAGGTGGCCAGTTAGTACCTCCAGGGAATGAAATAAAATTAGGAATGAAACACTGGCATTTACTTTTGGCAGGTTGAGCACAGTAGTCATAGCCAAATCAGCCTGGGAGAGGAAACACTTCTTGTTCAAACCCCGATTCCCACCGTCAATATTCACTTTGTAAATAGTCCATTGAGAAAGCACCTGGAGGGCTGACAGTCACAGGGTGTTTTGCAGGCTCCACCTCATTTTCAAGAGCTTTGTTCATAGTGGGAGCCCACTGGAAGGTTTTCACAGGGGTCAAAACTATTTTTATACTCTGCTTGTTTTGAGATGTTTGTACCTCATCCCAAATTTCTTATCTCTAATCTTCCAGTTTTGTTTTTTTCAAGTCCCTGATTAGTCCACCAACCCATTAACCATTGTCCATGAATAATTTCCCAGGCTATTTCCCAGGCTACCTTTCCTTTAATATGAAGCAGCATACTCCCACGTCCCAAAAATCTGCTGACTAGAGGGAAAAGGCTGCACTATAGCCTTTCAATGATATTCCTGAATGGGGCTGTATTGTAGGAACTATCCATTTCTGTTTCTTGCACAAAGTAAACATTATTCTATTAAACTAAACCTTCACATTTGCTCTTTTTCCTTTATTTCTCTGTAGAATGGTTATAAGTAAAGTGATGATAGATCCTGGTTTGCCAGGACACTTCTGATTTACACCTGCTGTCCCATCTTAATTATTAACAGTGCCACTTTTTTACTCTCAAAAGTGTCCTGACTTGGCTGTTAACTATATGGTCACATTAATCATAGATATAGGTTGAGAGGGAGATGGTAAAACAGCAAAAACATGTGCACCTGAGTCTAATTCTTCTGCAGTTTATCTGTGGATTCCAGACCTGCTTAGGTCCAGTCTCATAAATTCCCTTTCCATTACAGAATGGCATACTACCATAGTCATCCAATTTTATGATTCAGTAGATCAGCTAACATCCTGTTGATTATGAGCAGGTAGGGAGCATGATTGCTCATTTTCTCATCGTCAGATATTTTGTTCCTACTGTGGGCCAGTACAAAGTCACAGGGTGCTTTTCAGATGGAGAAGAGTTAGTGATTGAAAGGGCCAGGACTTACCTTCATATCTGAGGGGTCTGTGCTAATTCACCTGTTGAGGCTTTCCAAGGGTTCCGCAGAGCATCTCTGTCTGCTGTAAACATTTTTGATACCATCAGTTCTGCTGACTGAATCCAAATTCAGGGCATCTTTTTTTTCTTATGCAGTCTTTTCTTATTCTAGGCACCATTAAAAACTGGCAGATTGGGACATCTGGGTTGGCTCAGTGGTTGAGTGTCTGCCTTTGGCTCAGGGCCTGATCCCAGATTCCTGGGATCGAGTCCCACGTCAGGATCCTACATGGAGCTTGCTTCTCCTCCCTCTGCCTGTGTCTCTGCCTCTCTTTCTGTGTCTCTCATGAATAAATAAAATCTTTATAAAAAAAACCTGGCAGATTTATGGGTTTTCCAGTAATGGGTCAGGGAAGTACATGTATAAATGACACATATTGTCTCAGAATCCAAAGAGTCCCAACGAGCACTGAAACTCTTTATGGTGAGCAGTGCAGGGTAAAACAACTTGCTTGTGCTTTAATGAGGATATTCTGAGATATTCTCTACATTACTGAATCTATGGAAACTTCCCTGAGGTTGCAAATCTTTGAAATTTTGAAAGATTTATAACCCATTCTTTTGTATAGAAGGTTTATTAATTTCTCATAATCAGATCCAATTAGAACACTGTCATCAATATAGAATAACAGTAATGAGATAGCATGAGCAAGAAATCTCTCAAATTTATTATGACATAGCCCTAAGTCAGGAGATTAAGTGTATGCTGACATCACTGCTGATGAAGTTTAAAATGTTTTAGGTTTAATTTTATTGACAGGCATGGGAAAAAGAAAGCTCATATGCACAAGAAAGTGGGTGTGCTGGCCGAGTCTAATACACTACCTTCAGTGACTTAGCTGTGATTGTCCCCATCAGATTGATTTTGTGCTAATCTATAGTTTTTCCTTACACCTTCTGTTTCACACTGGCTAACAGGCAAGTAAATGAGGATATGGTAGCAATTGCTATCCTTACATCTTCAAAATATTTGTAGTTGGTACTAATCTCTGCAAATCTGTCCCATTTGAGTTGGTTTTTCATTTACTCTCTCGGCAGGAATGCACAGATCCAAGGGCTTCTACTTGGTCTTTTCTATCATTACAGCCATCTAGCCTATAGATATCTAATATTTTATGGACTTGAAGGCCAAAAGGTGAGGTGAAATTATGCCCTGAGATGAGTCAACGACCTCTTCTGGGGAAACAGCATGAGGACTATTTTATATTATGGTATATTATGAGAAAATTTGAGTGAGAGTAAAGGCCAAAAGATCAGGATATGATTATCATTTAAAAAGACAGCTTATAACCCATAGTTCCTAAAAGGAGGGGATTTGCTATGTTATGAGGGATAAAATGGGGGAAGCAACAGGGTGAGTCACAAGGCAGAGGGAAAAGGGGAACTGTGTACAAGAACCTCTGTTGGGGTTTTCATAGGAAGGAATTGGTGAAGCAGAGTAAGCAGGCTTAAGATTGGCCAGTTGGAAGAGTTTCAGTAATTTCTGGGGTATACCCACTGTTGCTAGTTGTCTGGTACATGGCACTTGGGGTGATTAGGGCACGTGGGAAAGCCCAAAGAAGGAGGTGGTTCCAATGTGGGCTCTGGATTAGTTGATTTGTATTAAAAAGTACACTCACATTTGAATTATTTACTATCTCTAGGAACTGGCTAACTGTGGGAAGGCAGTCCCTCGAGGGGCAACAAGATTCCAAATGTTAAAACATCAAAACATCAGAATATAGAAAACAAAAGACATTGCTAATACAAGGATCAACCATAAAATCTTTATGCAGAAGGATGCTAGTCTCTTCAATGTGTGTGTATGTGCATTTATGTGTGTGTATGTGTGTGTGTATTGGGTGGGTGTGGGCATGGAGTTAGGATATTTTGGTGGCAAAGTGGATTCAGAGATATTTGGCCGTTGGGATTTTAGCACTGCCTGCCTCTTCTCAAATGTCCCCCCACCTAATGTTTCAGGGTTTATTTTCTTTCTCATTAGTGACTTTAATTTATCATAAAATTCTTTCAAGATTTGATATTTACTTGTTGCTGTAAATTAGCAGCTTTCAGCATATTTTTGTAGCAACTCTAGGAGATGAGAGCCTCTTCAAAATGACCCTAAAGATTTTCTGACTTTTTTCCTCAATTTGTTCATAGTTCGACATTTAAAGACTTCAGTTTGTCCTTTTCAGTATTTATGCTTTCTAGGCTTGTGAGAAAAAGCCAACTGACTCCACAGTCTTATAATCATGATCATTACCATAGTTACCAAGTGTGTCAGCCACTTGACCTCCATCTGTACAACATCCTTCATCCCATGCTACCAGTGGGGATAATTTGAGTTATCATGATATCACCACATGCCACAGAATTACCATTGGTCCATTACTCCCAGAAAAGAGACTATTTCTTCTTTTCTCAAATATATGAGCAGCTCAATCATGGAATCTTATTTTGATATGACTCTGTAACCCTGAAAAGTGGAGAGCTCTTTCTCCTAAAGCTGTTACAAAAGCCAATTACTGTTTTAGCTAATGTCTTGGTGGGAAAAAGATGGAACACTCACAGTGAGTGACTGAGGAAAGTCTAATAAGTGGATGTTGTACTAAAGTGTGGGCAGCATATAAAGAAGTCATTGAGGAATACTGTAGTACCCTGAAGCTAGCAAAAGTGGATAGCCTTTTCATATTTTGATCTCAAATGACAGAAGGGACATCAGTTATCTAAACCCAGGGTAAGTAGATGTTCTGAGGGGATTCTTTCAAAAGAACGACTCTATTACAGGGATGCAGGTGTCCGACAATGACCCTAAAAGATGGGAATCTGTATATAAACAACTAACCTCAATCTCTTCCTATCTTTTTTTTTTAAATTTTCATTTATTTATGATAGTCACACAGAGAGAGAGAGAGGCAGAGACATAGGCAGAGGGAGAAGCAGGCTCCATGCACCGGGACCCCGACGTGGGATTCGATCCCGGGTCTCCAGGATCACGCCCTGGGCCAAAGGCAGGTGCTAAACCGCTGCGCCACCCAGGGTTCCCTCTTCCTATCTTTGTATTTTCAGTCAGGACTTTCCATTTCATTGGCTGAACCCAAACAGAAGCTTAAATATGTAAGAGGAAGGAGATAGAGTCCCTACAGGTCAGCTTCCCATGACACAGCAGGAAAAGTCTAGAGTGTATCTAGCAGGGCAAACACAAAATACCTAGTGTAGGTACCAGCCCAAAAGGACAAAAAATAGAGCAAGCTCTAGTATCTTAATATTTTTCTTCTATGCTCCTAATGGGTTTCTTCCTCTTCTGTATATACAATGATGTTCAACATTACTTGTTGATTCTATTCTTTTCTAAGAAAATGAGTTCTTTTATCCCCAAATATTTTAGTCTTCCATATCAGAAGGCTGATGTTTATGAAAATTGTGAATATTTTCCCTTTTGCTTACTTTTCTATATAAGATACTTAGAGAACTACATTTCTAAAACAATACCGAGGCAAGAAGCATTCTTCCCTCTTAGCATTCATTTTTGACCTACATATATGACAAAGAAAAGCAAAAAGTATAATCAGATAGAAAGGTTTTAGTCCAGAAAATAATTTCATATTCTTAAAATCAAATCGAGGCTTTGCCTCTTTTTAGCTTTATTGACTATATTTTAAAAAAATTCCCTGAGTCTCTGTTTCTCCATAATTAAAATGAAGACTATAATCCCTAACTTGAACAAAAATGGGTATTATTATAGATAAAGTAGATAATGCTCCTGGCATGGTTTCTGGAACATATTAGGCACCAAGTAATTGCAAAAGATTATTAATAGCATAGTCATAGAAGCAAGAGAGAAAATATTGATTTAGGTGTCTAAAAGATGAATGAAGATCCTTGAAGAAATTTAGAAATAAATTCTTAAAACATCTTTAATAATTCTTAGAATCCTAAAAAAGAAGACAGATTTATTTATGTACCTGATACCTGATAGGAAATGTGTAACCACCAGCCAGGTATGTGAACTAAGACACGGTTCTTTTTCTTTCTTTCTTTCTTTTTTTTTTTTTTAATTTAGAGTTACCACCACATCCACACAGATTTCTTTGCCATAAAGGAATTAAACTCCTGAGAGCCAAGGAGTTGAGAAATGTATGTAGTCCAATATATTGGCTAGTTTGGGACTTAACAAAGTAAATTGAAAACATCAATGATTAATGGGAAATGAAGATGCCAGGCTGGACTGCATGTATTACAAAGCAGGGACACCATTAGATTAAACGCATTTACATTTTGAATTTCAGCAGTCCCTAAAATCAGCTTATATGCAAAGCTCCTTACACCAAAATGAGCTTAATTTCTGGTTGTAAACAGTTCTGCTGAACACCATAAATTTCAGGCTTCATGAGGATCCCTTGTTCAATTCAGATTAGCTTAGAAAAATATCTAGTTACATTAAAATCTTATATGGTGGATTTATTCCTTCAAATTTACACCAACAATTTTCTAGTGTATTTTTTCTACTGATTTAATTTTTCTATCATTGTTTAGAATCTTAAGGTGAAGAACTATTGATGGGTAAAACCCATTCCTTCTGCTCTAGTATATATTTTTCCTATTTGAAATGAATACCTATAGCATTTTTTATTACTTTCATGTAGACTCATAATACTATCTATATCTTCTATATCTTCTCCATTAAGAATTATAGACATACTAATATTTAAAAAAATATTTAGAAAAAGTCACTTATTGGTTTTGGCTGACCATCATCCTTTCTCCCTTCTTTTTGGTAATACTTTCTGAATTGCTTTCCAGACATTCAGTCCCTCCCCAGGCAGTCCATGTAACTGTGGAAACTGACCCTATCCACAAATCTTTCTCTTTTTTTTTTAAGATTTTATTTATTTATTCACGAGAGACACAGAGAGAGAGAGAGAGGCAGAGACACAGGCAGAGGCAGAAGCAGGCTCCATGCAGGGAGCCCGACACAGGACCAGATCCCAGGACTCCAGGATCACACCCTTGGCCAAAGGCAGGTGGTAAACGGCTGAGCTACCCAGGGATCCCCATCCACAAATCTTTCTTCCTATCTATCCACATCCCTCCAAGATGTTCATTAGTGTTTTGTTCAGGGATTGACTCATGATCCCATTAAAGTCAATGACATATAAGTAGAGTATATATTCTCTATACATGATTCTTGGGAATAAGCAGTCTAAATTTAAACAAAAGTTATTTGGAGAGAATCATTTCATTAGGTGGAATTGAATGAAAAAGACTATAGCTTTGGAAGTCCATGACTATAAGGGTTTCTAGCCTTAGCATGAAGCAGACAAAATAAACTACAGAGAAGACAAATTGGAACAAATTGTAGTTTTTGAAGATGCTCAAGCCTGACTGAAGCCTTCTCAGCTTCTAGACTTTTCCACTTTTAGCTACATGTGCCCCAAATTGCCCTCATTCTAAGGCTCATATAAGTATACCGTTTTATTATTTGGGTCCAGTGCTTGCAAGAGAGAAATTTCTAACCAATATAAGCATTTATCCACTTTAATACAACTTAAAATTTTTGTCTATTCAAATATTTCCATCCATCTGTAAGGTGGCCATTAAATGCTCAGAGCATCCTGTAGCCCTTTCTGTGTATACGGGGAATTCAAAACAATTTTTTTCCACTTTCAAAGTTTTCATGGAAAATTGTCTTCATTTGATTTAGATATATGAATGTATTTTGGTTACATTTGTGAAATAAACTTTAACTATGCTTATGCTATGCTATTTACTCAGAACTGGCAGAGTGTTTAAGCAAAAATATAAATAATACTTGTTCATATGCCTATGTTATATGTTATGAAAACAATGACATATGTATTATTACAAAAAGAATGTATATACATTCAGAAAATTATTTTAATTTATATATTTTTCATTTGGGTAAGATAAAAGGTTATTCAGATTTCTATATTATTTAAAATTTTGATAATATCAGATATCAATTAGTAAAAAGTCACTTTAAAACACACATACAAAATTTACTTATTACTCATGTAACAATCAGTTCTGCTTTATTCATTGATTTATAACCTGTTAATAAAAATTATGTGCATAGCATGTGACACAACATGCTATTAAATTAAATGAATGTTAATACTTATTAGAAATTTATAGTTTCTTTTGTTAAAAAATAATTTCACTTATCAATATTTTTTTCTTTAAGTAGAAGTTAAAAGTGACTTTATTAGGAGTTAGATTCCCCACCTATAGTGTCAAATTCTAGATTTGATTAATATCACCCAAAGAAAATTTATCATTTTATTCAATCTGAAAATAGGCAGAATTAAATATGCTTAATTCAAAATGCTAAGCATTTAGAAGAAAGAACTTACATAGATATTTGATTCAAAGTTGAATCCATTTACTATATGAACTGGTAAAAAATCACTTTTACTTAAATATTACTTTCATACTGAAACCTATTCATTTTTTCTCAATAAATTTTATATATGCATAAAACAGCTAAATGGGAAAAATTAGTTTTTTATTGAGCTATCCAGTATTTATTTCTAAAAACCAAAAAGACTGCTGGATATGGATAAAATGAGAGCCAGAGCCAGAGCAGTAATTTTACAAGAAATGTGTTTGTAAACAAACATGTTAAATGATAGTTGCTATTACCCTGATATAAGTAGAGAACCATTTGCAGTTTTTATCCATTCAGTTTGCCAGTAAAGTCTGTACATTATCCAATCATGGAAACCAATGTGAGGAAGCAAGGGACTTTTCTTGTTGACAACAACTTATGTGGGAAGTACAGTTTGACAAATGAATAATTGAACAGCACAGAGATTGACTAATTTGCCTTGTTACAAAATTTGAAACTGGTATTCAAAACCAGGTATTTAGATTAAAATTCCATTTTGTTCATTAATAGTTTTGACTCAATAATTACCATCACTATAATTAAAATAATAGTAGTTATATATAAAGAATAGTAGTCTTATACACACACACACACACATATACACATATACATCTATACTTATTTTTTTAATATGTCCCCCAGATAACTGGCTAGCCTTCATTTCCTAGAAGTCATTCATTTGACAGTAGAGATAATTCAATGACAAATACAAAGCTCTTCAATCTAGGTGTTTTTGCTGCCGTAATTACCAAAATTTAGTTCTGGACTATTATATAAATTTTTTTTCTTAACAAATCAAATATATGAACTACAAAAGAGAACTCCAAATTTTTAGTCTGGTATCTGGTGTTCTGAGACTTGACGCATAAGGAACACCCTGAATGGAGGTGGCACATGAGCACTGAGAGTTGCCTTTGCCAAAATTCTCTGTGATTTTAGAATTGCTTTCTTCCCATAGCTAAGATATAGGTGTCTCTGAGAAGTTAGAATGTGCTCAGAAGTATTTGTTAAAAAGCACCGTTAAATTCCCAGTTGCAATTCTTTGTAATGCAAACACCAAAATAACAAAACTCAAAAAGCTGCCAGAACCTTTTGAAATATAGTAGCAACTGATTTTTATTTGTTTGTTTGTTTTAGCAACTGATAGCAACTGTTTGAGATAATGGTACTTTAAAAGAGTTAACATGCAAATCAGACTACAGAATTTTTTCCCCATTAGAATGAACTGTTTTCACTTTCTTTTCGGTGAAAAAAAAAGTCTCTAAAAACAACCTGTCAATATGCTTGATATATTTTTCTCATTGCATTTTAAATGGACAATTTCTATCCAACCATAAATGTTTTCAAAGCCATTAATGAGTAAATTGTTAACAGTAAGATGTAGACTTACAGCATTTGTTATGAAAGATTTTTCATAATTAATTAGGTTGAAAGGAGAGAATTCTGATTGTTCCCTCCCTTTTATCTCCTCTTAGTGGATATACATATATACTGCCAGAACACAATTTCAATCTTGGACAATTAGAGCAATTGTCAAATATGATAGGGTTGGATTAATAACAATTTTGTTATTATTTCACAGATTGGACTAATGACTATTTTGTTATCATTTCATAGAAATACAATCACCATCTGAGGCAGATAAGTTTTAAGTTGTAAATTCCCCTACTTTCTCAGGAAAAGACAGTCAAAATCTACATATGGTCTATGTAATAGCCTTCTCTTCCAGAAGTTATTAGCTCACAGATGTGTTTCCCTCTCAACAGTTATTCAAAATCTGAAATGAAAGTTTTTTGACTGCCCCCTTTTTCAACTTTAATTTTACTCTTGTCTTGTGACTGTTGCATATATAAAAACAGATTTAAGAGCTAATCTAGATACTGTCAACTAAGTGAAGCATGAATTTTTTTTAATTCATTGTTTTGACTAGATCAAATATTTTGAGACCAATGTTGTAAGTTTAAGATGATAAAAGTGCCCTGCTACCTCAGTTGGTACAGTATGAGGCTCTTAAGATGACAAAGTGCTTGACTTTATACCCTCTAGACAAAGAGTGTTCTCCAGTTTTATAGTTAAGCTTTGATATCTGCTTAGACATTCACATTTTCCTCATGGACAATGGCATTGCTACCATTTCTATAAGTGACTTTGTGGACAGTACACATGAGATCCAGAATAGTCAATAGAGTCAAAGATCACTGCTACATGATGAATGTAGTGAAGAAACAGGTTTGTGAATATATGTATTGTTTGTAAATGTCAGAGGGTCCCAAAATTGAGTTCAGAACCCTTCAAAGGGAAGAATGAGCTTAGGCATTGACTTTAGTGAACATAAGACAGTTTAACAGCACTATCATTTATATCACCTTTAATATTTGTCAAATTTTTGCAAAGTGGAATATATGTCTGTAATGGTTAATGTTACAGATAAACTCAGCTAGGCTATGGCACCAGTTGTTTGGTCAAATACTAATCTAGATTTTACTGTGAAGGTATTTTGTATATCAGATTAACACCTATAATCAGTTGGTTATAGGGAAAGGAGATAACCTTCAGTAATAAGATTGAGTCTCATCCAATCAGCTGAAGGCTTTAAGAATAAAAACAGATTACCTGACAAAGAAGGAATTCTGCCTCAAAAACTCCAAAAATGCCTGCTTGAGTTTCCAGCCTGCCTTACAGATTGCAGATTCAAAATAGCAACATCAATTCTTGCCTGAAGTTCCAGTCCCGTCTGCCATACCCTCTAGAAGTTGGGTTTGCCAATCCCCCCATCACTTGAGCCAATTTCTTCACTTTAATTAATGTATATGAAATATTATATTTATTTATTAATGTATATGAAATTATATATATGGATTCCATAGATATAATATATGGAATTGTTGGCTCATTGGGTCTCTGAAGAATTTATTTGTCCAAAATATCAAATTACCCACCTAAAATATCTGCCTATCACTTGGAGGGATGATTATAAGTGTTAAGACTTTTTATTGTAATGTTGATTCAAAACTGGGATAAATATGTATTCATTATGTATTAAAAATCTCAGCAACAATGCTACATTATCATCAATTAAGTATCTAATATTGCTTTTGCCAATATTGTTTTGTTGTACTACTTAAAAAGGATAGGCTCATTATAGGTGAAGAAATTCATTTAATAAATTCAGACTAATTAAAGACATACCATATCATAGCCAGGATAAAAGGCTATGACATGAGGATCACTGCTACACATGAGGCTCTTGTTTTTTTTTTTTTTCCCCAGGAGTGAATTTGAAGGACTACAAAGGAAAGAAAACAAATTAACACCAGAAACTCCTGGATCTGAGAAAATAAAGTGACTTATTTTTCTTCAATTTGAAGGTAATTAAATCTGTAATAATTTCCGTGTTATATTCTCAGTAACACACTATGTTCTCTATGCCAAAATACAGAATTATTTAACAACTGCCTGGGACAAGCGTAAAATTTCTAGACTGTTTTCTAGAGTTGGAGAAGACCTTGCTGTGTGAGACCTTACTGAAATTTCTATGGCATGAGTCAGTTTGAGTTGTCAGCAGAGGAGATGTTTAAATAAAAATAACACTAGCTTACAAATCCATAAACTAAGCTGTTTTGATGTGAATGTCAGAGTTTGGGTGAGGTCTTAGGATATCAATAGAGACAGCATTTATTAGAATAAATTAGATGTAATAAATTAGATATAAAGAGTAAATTAGAATAAATTAGAGTAATTTAGATAAACCTTTTAGCGATTCATGAATTCTGGCCTACAAAAACATACAACTATTTATCTCCATAAGAACTTAATTTTGTTGCCCTAATCATTTATGGTGGCAGGAGAAAGCTTCTAGGACATGACCTTAAAAGTATAACTGCTAAAAGTAAAAGGTAGAGAAATACTTATTGGTTCTGCCATTTAACACATGGAAGGAATCTGCATTTCCTTTCCTTCCTTTCTTTTTTGTCTTTCTTTTTGCTGCTTTATTAGGTATAATTGACAATTAAAAATTACATATTTTACGGTATACAACCTGACATTTTGATTTATGTGTATATTGTGAAATAATAAACATAATCAAGCTAACCAGCAAATATATACCTCCCATGGTTATAACTCTGTGTGTGTGTGTGTGTGTGTGTGTGTGTGTGTGTGTGTGTTAAGAACACTTAATATCTACTCTTCAGGCAAAATTCAAGTATATAATACAGTATTATCAACTATAGTTACTGTGCTCTATGTTAGATCTCTAGAATTTATTCATCCTGCAAAGTAAACGTTGGTATCCTTTGGCCAACATCTCATCATTTCCCCCACCACCCAGTCTCTGGCAATCACCATTCTACTCTCTGCTTCTATGCACTTGACTTTTTCAGATTGTACAAAAAACAAGATCATATAGTGTTTAACTTCCTATGACTTATTTCATGTAGCATAATGTCCTTCAGGTTCACCCATGTCATCACAAATAGTAGGATCTCCTTTTTAAAGCCTGAATAATTTTCAGATATATAATATACTATATTTAATAGATACCTCATTCTCCTAGTATATGTGCTGCCAAAGTGAGCACAATACCTCATTTTCCTTACCCATTAATCTCTCAGTAGACACTAGGTTGCTTTCATATCTTGCTCAGGGCCTGATCCTGAAGCCACGGGATCGAGTCCCACATCGGGCTCCTTGCATGGAGCCTGCTTCTCCCTCTGTCTCTCTCTCTCTCTCTCTCTCTCTCTCTGTCTCTCATGAATAAATAAATAAAATCTTAAAAAAAAGGAAAGAGAATTATCTACTATTTAATTTAGTTATAAAAATAAGATGATACATAAAATTTCAATAATCCTCTTTTTTGGTCATGAACACCCCCTTTAATTAATCAATGCAATTTTTGCAGTGTGTTGTATGAATTGACAAATGTTAGGGATATACTATATAGAATTTACATCCATGAAGCTAATTTTTAAATAAGTCTAAGTTAATTTTTCTTTAGAGTAATAAATCTTTTTGTTATATCTTTAGTCATTCTTCAAAAATGTTTGTTTTTAATGAGTTCTACCATATTATAGGCATTTTTTTCTGGGAAGTTCAACACACTCATACCATTCCAATAAATTGCTGAGCACATCCAAGTTTACTTGTCCTTTTAACTCAGCCACATAGTATATTTAAGTATTATGATTATATTTGTAAATACATTTTCTGTCTACATTTTAAAGTTTCAAGCAAATTCCTAGTTAAAAAATATCTTCCAAATTACTCAGACTCCTGCTAAGGAAAAGATACGCACAGTTGCAATTAGGACAGTTAATCAGTTGGATTTGTCATCTAAAGGGGAAAAATCATTAGCAAGACACTGGGTGGCCAGTGACAGCTTAAATACTTATAAATCACAAAATTGTCAGCTCCTTCACTTAAAAAGGAAAATATATATGTAACATAAAAAGGATAGGTTGAGTCTTTCTCAATTTAAATTTTTTTATTTATGTCATTTTGCCAAAAACTTTAGACTTGGAATATTGTCATGATGCAAAAAACTTGAGAACTGTGGTAAAATTTAACGAGCAAACAGTGCTAGAAAAAGTCACGAAACTTGTCTGCACATTATATCCGAGCCTCATCAGATCGTAGTAATCGTTATGTAGATTCCCATACACTAGAGGTCAGACATTAAACATTGTTGTGTATTTATAAGTGACTAGGCCTATATCACAGAGTTGAATGAGAACTAGATCCTGTCATCAAGGGGTTCACATGACTATCCAAAAATTTCCTTTGAAACACAACAATAAAATGTTCAAAATGTCGCAAAATAGATCTAGTCTCTCAAATGGCTCAAATGGACAAAAATCATGATTGTGCTAAAAAAAAAAAGCCAATTACATCTGTCGTTTGAGAATCAACACTAGTCTCAAATGAGACATTATCAAAAACCACCTTTAAACTGACCTTGCCTAGAGAAGTATCTGGAAGATCTCTAGTAAGAATATTATGTTTTATTTTTAAAATTAATTTTATATCCATTAGAATCCTGGGCTCATCAAAACTTGTCTTTGAATCAAATCTTTTTTTTCCATTTAATTTTATTTTTTTTTAAGATTTTATTTATTTATTCATGAGAGACACAGAAAGGGAGGCAGAGATGCAGGCAGAGGGAAAAGCAGGCTCCTCACAGGGAGCCTGATGCCTGACTCTATCTATGAACTGGGATCACACCCTGAGCCAAAGGCAGACACCCAACTGCTGATCCACCCAGGCGTCCCTCTATTCAATTTTCAGAGTTTTCTTCCGCATACTTATCAGGTTAATCAGGTAGTTGAACCAACTCTAATATGTGCTAACATTCCTAAACTTTCTAAGGTATATGTAAACTTCAGGTTTAAGCATATTCTTTTCTTCACAATTTTCTTTATAATAAAGCAGAATGCAAAAGTTGCTAGGACACATAAGATACAAATTAGCATATAGATTTAATTCTAATAATCATTGTGGTCTTGTCATCATTGAATTAACTATGATTAATTCCTGAATTCCTGAACTGTGTTAATACACACACAGGACCAATTTGATTTGCACAATTTACTTAAATGGTACTTAAAAATAAATAGTCAGCAATGAGTATAAAATTGCCACCATTGCAACTCTTTAAAGAATCCTTTAAAATTAATTACTCAAGTGACATCACTTGAGTAATTATTTATCACATACTTGCAGGGAGCTTACTATGCTTTTGACAAAAGAGTAAAGAGTCAGCAAAGCTTTGATCAAATAAGTAATACTTAGTTAACAAACTCTTAAATATATTAATGGTACTTCATTAACTTTTAGAATTGGAATATAGCTAAGGTAGTCATTAAATTCATCCAAATCACATGTGTGGTAGAAGTGGCAGTTCTTATTTGAGAATATAACACTTTCACCTTAGTGAAAGGAGAATGGAAATCAAATAAATAAAGGAACAAAAGTTCTGAGAAAGTTCAGAGAAAAAGTGGAGGGAATATCAAGATACATGTGTATGATCCAAGCAACCTGGACCAGGAACAGAAAAAGAAAAGAATTGAATTGTGTGTATGTCTTAGCCAAGATCTTATGTGAGAATTTTAGAGACAGGTGGAAATTAAAAGGTCTAAGTAAAGATTTTTTTCTCTAAAATCTTTGTAAAATATTAAGAACCCTAGGTTGAAAGTGCAAGGCACTCTTGCTTTATTGCCTTTTTAACATGCTATAACTGATGGTGATGGCACTTAGCATATTATTGGGTAGTGCAAAGGGACAGTGCACAAGGAAATAAGACCATCCTGCATTTGAAATGTAGAAAGATCAGGGCAAAAATCAGCAATATTAGAAACAATGGAAAAGGCAGTGGAATGCATAGATCTTAAGTACACAATTCGATGATTTTTCACAAACTGAATGCACTTGTGGAAACCATCAGCTAGATTAAGAAAAAGTAGTCCTTATTCTCATGACTGATACAAGTCTCTCCCAACCAAAGATAGCCAATAACCCAACTTCTAAAAGCCTAGATTGATTTTGCGTATTTTTGTTCTCTATATAAATGCTAATATATAAGATGTAATCTTACAATACATGCTTATTTTAGCCTATTTGGGCTGTTAGAAACAGAAATACCATAAACTGGATGGTTTATAGACAACAAACATTTATTTCTCATGCTTCTGGAGACTGGAAAGTACAAGATTATGGTATTGGAAGATTGGTTTCTGGTGAGAAAGTCTTGCTTGCTGGCCTGCTATGTTTTCTCTGTGACCTCAACATGCTGAAAGGGCAAAGAAGCTCTCTCAGGTTCCCTTTATGAGGGCACTAATTACTTTCATGAGGGGTCTCATGACCTAATCACCTCCCAAAAGCTCCACCTGCTAATATTATCACATTGGGCATTAGATTTTCAACATAAGAATTTTGTGGGAAAACAAACATTCAGTCTACTGTAACTCTTTTGTGTGTAGTTCCTTTTACTTCTTTAGCACTTGTGACATTTTTCCATATGAGGCATCTAAACCTAGTATATTGTCAAAGCTTTATGCATAATGGAATTTTCAGTAGAAAATGGATTAATTTGAAAATAATAGGTATTTATTTTCGCTTCTCTTTGATAGAAAAAATATAGTTATAGTTAGTGAACAAAACCAAGATTCAAGGATAGGACTGTTCAGGATAAGGCCAGAACATGTGTATCTGTAAAAAAGAAGAATAAATTTAAAGAAAAACATTCATTAAATATTAGTGCAAGTCGTATGCAGTAACAGCAAAAATTGTGGGTTATGCTTGATTGATGGCATAATATTAAACAATGTTTAGGCCCTGAGCCTATGTCATACAATTTCCAGAAAACAGAAGGAATAGAGTACTATAGTCAATTGGATCAGTGGAGCCTATCCACCCAGAGAAAGATAGGTAAGTGGCTAGTCATCTGCTACATTAACTGGTTGTCAATTTCTCTGCTGAATCTCTTGAGTTACATGAGTCAATGTGATCATTACAAGGAATCTTGTAGTTTTACCAGGTACTTTTTCTTTCTTTTTAAAAAAAATCTTTAAAAATTTTTTAAAAGAATAAATAAAAATATTTATTTATGAGAGACACAGAGAGAGAGAGAGAGAGAGAGAGAGAGAGAGAGAAGAGAAGCAGAGACAAAGCCAGAGGGAGAAGCAGGCTCTATACAGGGAGCCTGACGTTATACTCGATCCCAGGACTCCAGGATCATACCCTTGGCAGAAGGCAGGTGCTAAACTGCTGAGCCACCCAGGGATCCCCACCAGGTACTTTTCATCTTACTTTTCTAATTATTCTCCAAGGACCAGAAAAAGAATTGCAAAACCCCTTCTTAGGAAAGAAAGGACACAGTTAATGAGGTTGAAAGATCCTGCCAAATTTGATCACCAAGTGGCCAAAAAACAAACAAATAAATGAAGAAATGTGTTGAATGGGTTCTAATGATTTTAGACTAAAACAGCTAAATATAAAGACTCATCTGGCTGATTTTATCATTTTGGATGCACTTAATCAGAATTTGTTGTAATATATTGTTTCAAGTCCTTGGAACAATATTAATATTTTGAAAGGCTGATTGATTGAAGCCCAGATTCAGAGTTCTCCTTCACTCAATAAGATTGAGATGTTGGGACATCCATGGCATACTACAGAGGAAAGAGTACAAAGTCTCAGAAATATGAGAATGCTCAAGCTCATCTACTATGTGCAAACTGTTAGCCATATGCTAATCATAGCATTCAAGGGGGCCCTCTTTGAGGGCATTCTTTTTACCAAGCAATAAAAACACACATTGGTGAAGGGAGTACTAACATCCTAGAAAAGCTCTAGGAGATGCTACCATGGAATTAAACTAATGATTTCAATGGAATTAGATCCTGGAATAGTGAGTGGTGTTTAATCTTCAGAGACAGAGTGGGTACAATACCATAATAAGCATGATGTGGAGTAGTATGAAGCAATATGTTTTGACCCACAGGGACCTATTGTCACAGCTAGTTGATTAATAAGCTTCTATCCATAATGAATAGTCTATGGAATAATTACTTGATCTGTATAGTTAGAGATATTATTTTTCCAGATATTATTTTTCAGAAATCTGATTATTATCTACATAGTAGTTATTCATGACTATTTACCTAGTTCTCAGCTTAGTCCATTCAGACCTATCACCCCTTTATTGAAGAGGGGTCATATCCTTATAATAGAAGAAACTTGAAAGTTGACCACCTTGTATACTACACATTTTCCTTTAAAGTTTTCCCAGGAAACCTGCCTTCATATAATGGGTTGAATGTATCCTGAAAAAAGGAGAATATCTAGGCATTCCAGAGGCCATTAGATGCTATCTGAAATTTGGCACTAAATCCCAGAAGCCCACAGTTCCACTATTGTCCTGAGGTTGGATTTGGAGGGGAAGGAGCTATGGAAATCTGGCGATGAGTGGAGATCAGCCAATTTCACAGTTTGAATGAAAAACTGTGGTTATTCCCCAGTCCCTGAATGTACGCTTGGAATAAAAGTACCTAGTAACTGGGGGAGTCCACAGAGTGGTTTCCTGGCACATTGGTAGGAAGAACCAAGTGGGACTCTGTAGAACTGTCATCCTCAGGCAAATAAACAAGAGCAGAATTTAATCCCATACCAAAATTAGAGACTTGATAAATACTGATGAGTTGTTTATATCATATTTCTGATTAACTCACATATTTGGCCAGGGCAAAACTCAGATTGTTCTTGAAATTATTGTGGATTATACATTTTAAGTGGTTTTGATGACTATCTTTACTGGAGAAAATAAGCGATATTCCTTGGTACCAAATACACAGGATATCAGTTTAGTGTGTAAGTGTGTGTGTGTAAGTGTGTGTGTGTGTATATGTGTTTGTGTGTGTGTATATATACATATATACATTATATATACATTATACTCATATATACATATATATTCAGAATATATCAGTATATATTATACTCATATATATTCAGAATATATTAGTATATATATATGAGTATATATATGAGTGTATATATACTAATATATTATGAATATATATATATGAGTATAAATGAGCATATATATATATTCAGAAGTGGTCCACCTTTATGTGATAGAGTGGAAGATATTTAATGTCTTATTTTATGGCTATAACCTGCTATCCTACATTGTAATGGTGAGTGTCCTTAAACATCGTATGTCCCACAGAACATCAC
Organism: Vulpes vulpes; assembly: GCF_048418805.1. Classification (NCBI taxonomy): domain Eukaryota; kingdom Metazoa; phylum Chordata; class Mammalia; order Carnivora; family Canidae; genus Vulpes; species Vulpes vulpes. Next base: position 41,637,706 of record NC_132786.1, read on the forward strand.
CACAGGTCCATTACATTAATGACGTTTTGTTCACTGAATCTGATGACAGAGAGGGAATAAGCATCCAGGATTCAATAAGATATAGGTGTGCTAGAGGGTGAAATAAAAATGCTACGAAATGGAAAGCTGTCTTATAAAGAAGTTTCTAATCATTCAGCTGTCTGATATATGTGGGTATATATCCTCTAAAGTTTAGAAACATTAGCTGAAGTTTTCACCAACTACCACGAAGGGGCAATATGTTTTGTATAACTATTTGGATTTTGAAACAACATACACCAAATTTGAGTGTGCTTCTCCTACCGATTTACTGGATAACTTAGAAGGGATTCAGTTTTGTGTGGGAATCAGGAGAAAAGAGGACTTAACATAAGGTCCATCCATGTGTGGTGCAAGCTGTCTTAAGGTCTGGGTCTTATGGCTGAGCATTCAGTGATATTTGGAGTATCTGTGACAGATGGGGAGCAGTATGGAACCTCTAAAGAGAAATTGCAATGCACACCCCTGGAAGTTTGAAGCAAGCTATGAGAATCTCTTCTGCCTACAACTATTCTCTATTCAAAAAGCAGCTCCTAGCTTGCTACTGGGCCCCTGACCATGGAAAACCAAGTTACCGGAGTAACTGGCAACCACAATTTATCAAATAATCCAGTAATTTTCAATCTATCAAATCACAAAGCTAACGATGTGCAACAGCATAACATTATTAGTGGGAATGCTATACATAACATCAGGCCTGAGCAGCTTTAGAGGACACAAGTAAATTGCATAGCACGTGGCTTATTGTATTTCCTTACTGCTTTACTGTCACTTCTCCAACCTCCTATCTATGGAATCATGATCAGTTTTCAACTACAGAAGAGGACACAATTAACCAATTAACAGATGAAGATTTCAGGAAGGCCTGGTTTGCCAATGGGTCTGCACAGTGTGCAGCAATGACCAGCTGGAAGTAGGCAGCTGCATTTTAGCTTCACACAGGGATAGTCCTGTTGGATAGAAGGGAAATCTTTCCAGTTGGCAGCAATTTGAGCTGTAAATTTGACTGTTCACTTTTTGGAAAGGTCCCATTCTATACTCATTTCTGAGCAATGCCTAATGGATTGATTGGCTGACTTGTCAAGGACTTAGAAAGGACAAGATTGGTAGATTGCTGACAAGGAAATTGGGGGTGAAGGAAATTATGTGGATTAATTTATCAAAATAGGAACAAAGTGCAGATAGGTGTGTCATATTTAAATATCCTAAAGGGCATCCATTAGAGGAGAATCTCAATAATCAGACAAGATGACCCATTTATGGTCTTGTTGTATGTGTCCTTGTGAAAACAAGTGTTACTTGTTTTCAGATACCTGCTTCTTACTCAGTGGACCAATCTACCAAGTAGCTCTGTTGGCAAGGATGGGGACTGTTCACGAGCTCAATAACATGGACTTTCCCTCATCAAGGCTGATCTATTTTGTGCCCATGTGACTAATAAAAGGATAATGCTGAGCCTATTTGGCACCATCTTCCAATGGACTAACCAGCCACTCAAGTGAAGATTGATTATACAAAATCTGTCATGAAAGGGAATAGCTTGTTCTCACATAAAAAGAATTATTCTGGACGCAGACTAACAATCCTTTCTGATACTACTTCTGCCAGTGTCACCATTCATGTACTTATAGAGTGCCTAACCCTTGCCACTTAGTCAATTTCTAATTAAGAAATTAAATTTACCACTTACAAAGTGTGCCAGAGATCATGCCACAGAATTCATGGAGCTTACTATGTGCCCATCACTCAAAATCAGCTGACCTGATAAAATGGTAGAAATGGCCAACTGATGACACAATTGCAGTGCCATCTGGGAAGTCCTATATTATAGGTTGTGACATGTGCCTTAGAGTAGTATACTATATATTTGCTATTTTCCTCATAGTCATCACACCAATAGGTGGAGAGAAGAGGGCCCTCTCACTATAATACCTAATAATCCATTCATAATATTTTTCTTCCTATCCACATAAATTTGAGTTCACTTGGATTGGCAGTCCTACTATCCAGAGAGAGAGATGCCTAGGCCAAGGCCATGATTCCATTAAACTGGAAGATGAGACTGCTAGCTGGACATTTTGAACTCCTCTTCTACAGAACCGACAAGCAAATGAGAGGATTAATTTTTAAGCTGTAGTAATTTGTTGTGTTGCTGTCCCTTACCATTTTCTGACACAGCATACCTATTTTCTGCTATTCTTTTGTCTGTTCTGTGTTCTAAGGCATGGACCCCTGTGGACTGCATTACCTAGATTTTCTTGCCCTCTGGCTTCATGTTGGATTCAGCCAATTGAGGGCAGCAGCAGAGATTATAGAATGGGAAAAAAGAGTGGTGAGAGAGCTTTTTCTCTACATCCTTCCTCATTTCTGTCAGTGACTGGCCACAGAAGTCACAGTCCTGGTAGTGACCGCCTTTATATCTTTAGGTTCTGGTGAGCATCCCCTCTTTCACTGTCCAGCTCACCTTCAGAAACACTCTTCTCTTTGCCACACAGAAGTCTAATGACTGTAATAACTTCCTGCTGTTGCTAGTCCCTGGGTTCAGCAACATCTTTGCTTGGTTACTTTAAACCTTCCCACACCTTTTATTAAATTATCTTAGTGATCTTGAGTGTGCTTTTCATTTCCTGCTGAGATCCAAATGGACAGAGCAAGCTGTAATGAGAGAATCCCTGTCAGCAGAGTGATTCTAACAATCTTCAGACATTTTCTCCCAGATATGTTTATTTAATTTATTTTTTAGAGACTTTGTAAAACAGATCTAGAAGCGATGGCTGGAATAGTGAAGGTGGTGATCCTAATGTGTGCTCCTGGAAAAGCATTCATTTGTCTGACAACTTCCAATCTCCTGGACAAGCTCTTGAAATACATCCAAGGGAAAAAAATTAAATTTTCTGAATTACATGTTGGTTCACGGTTATACAAGGAGAGATTTTATAGTAATACTGTACTGTTTTAATAACTATTGCTTTGGTGTACATGAGACCGGTAAAGTCCTGTGCTAGTACGGAGGTTACCTGGGTTACCATACCCAGTTCTCCTGCTTCAATGTCTTTATCCCTATATAGGGAAATGAATAGATCCTAATGTATAAACTTGTGGCAAGGATTAAATGTGATGATGCATGCAAAACTTTCAGGACGGTGTTTGGCTCTTAATAAGTGATCATAAAATATGAGTTGCTACTCTTCCACACATTCACCTGCACTCTATAGCCAAGTGTACAGTTTTATTGACTTTATTTCTCACTCAGCCCCATCCTTAAACACCTAGGAAAAGGCTGCCCATGAATTTAAGAGGCAATAGCGCAATGAGTTCCCCAACATGACTTTTCAGCTACTTTCTTATATTGTGCTCTTCTATTTACCCAGTACTTGAAAAGTCCCTAATTATGGGTCTTAGATCACTAGAGAACATGAGTGGCAATATAACCATCTAACTGTCACAAAGCTTAGTTTATGATTATTCCAAAGTTCCCTTTAATTTCCTTCAATGTTTTCTCATTAGAGTCCCTCATATGATTAAACTTAATTTTCCCTCTCGTTTACCTCCTGAGATAGCATCATCATTCAAATTAAACCTTACAGCAACATATTTAATTGAAATTTCAGCGACTAACAGTACCAAATATTTCTGTAAAAGAGAAACTATTTCAAACATCTTATTTCACCCACAATTCATACTTTGTCTTTTTATCTCTCTCTTCTTCCCCAGTAAAACCTAGCAGGGAAATCCATTACCTCGAAAATGAAAAATGAGTTATAATTTGGCTTACATATCGCTGAATTTGAATTACAGGACCTGTTCACCAACTCCAGACTTCTGAAATGAGAAAGATATTTGAAACAACAAGGGACCTATGTCAAATAACCACGGGAAAATTGATTGCTCTGAAAGACTTCAATAAAGCACGTTAATTAAAATCTGCACTCAAGCCTCCTCAGCAGTTTGGCGGTTGACAAAAGCACTCCAAAACAGTTTGAACAGATTATGTGTTTCATGTTAGGGAGCAATTGAAAAGTCAGAAATACCTCAATCATTTAAGATAGAAATGGTACAATCTAAATTGGCCTGCGGAAGAGTAGATCAAATAATCTAAAGTTTAGGCATTATAATATTCTTTCTCAGGCAGCCTGATAAAGTCTAGCCTATATTGATATAGTTATAAAGCAGGCCAAATCAAAGGAATATTTATTCTAGATTTCATTACCATCACTTGGAAGAGTTTGGAATAAACTTACATAGTTTATGAACTTACAAAGAAGATATTACTAAGTTAAAGATATAAGAACACCACAGTTCCCCAGCATTGTTGGGAAATACAGTTAAAGAGATTGCTTAACTGAAGGTTAGCTCAATAATGGAATAAACAGAATAAAGAGATTCACAGATAAACGGTTTATTTTCATATTTTGCATATTCTATGCATTGCTGTAAATAGTTAATTTGAATTTAATTGAATTTAATATTGAATTTTCAATATACTGTGTAAAACAATAGATGTCAAATTCTTTCAGGATTGCACAGTTGACTAAGATATTACAACACTAATTGGATGTCATACTGTATTTTATAATGATATTGGATCACTTGAGCCCAGCATACTCAATATTTTCCAGTTTCCTGAATTTTTAATTACTGCTGGAAAAAGTCAGTGGGCCATCAAGTTAAAACTTAGTACAAAACTGGTTGAAATTGAGCCTTTCCATCAGAAACAGCCTTAGTAGACTTCAACTTACCAAATTCGCTATTAGTATTTTGATATGAATTACTAGAAATACAACAGAATAGGATGATAAGAACTTTTTTCTTATTTTCTTAGAGTTTGGACAGAGGTTATTAAAGTAGCTGCCAGATGACATATGTAAGACATATTTAGAGAGTAAGAAATCAATTATGGAAACTTAACACTTAACTACCTATCTCCAGGGTATGCAATGGAAATAATTTATTAGAAGGCTGAAGAAGTTAGTAGTGAGGATCTCATTACAAAGTGTTGTCGGGGTGCCATTCATCAATCCCTAGTATGTTTCTATTTTCCAAAGTAGCAACTTCAGTAATGCAAGCATGCATTTGGTTTTATTTTTCTGTCTTATTCTTCCTGAACACCAACCACTTCTGTTTCCTAGAACTACTACTGACTATGCCCATAAGGAGATGTAGTATTTCTCACTAGTTATTTATGTTTACTCTTAAGTATTTTTTTTAATGCTATCACCTCACACCTGTCAGAATGGCTAAAATCAAAAACCCAAGAAGTGATAAGTGTTGTTGAGGATGTGGAGAAAAAGGAACTCTCATATGTCATTAGTAGGAATCCAAACTGGGGCAGCCACTGTGGAAGATAGTATGGAAGTTCCTCAAAAAATTAAAAACAGGACTACCTTATGATCTAGTAATCGAACTACTGGGTATTTACCCAGAGAATATGAAAGCATTAATTAGGGATTCCTGGGTGGTTCAGCAGTTTAGGGCCTGCCTTTAGCCCAGGGCATCATCCTGGAGTCCTGGGATTGAGTCCCACATCAGGCTCCCTGCATGGAGCCTGCTTCTCCCTCTGCTTGTGTCTCTGCCTCTCTCTCTCTCTCTCTCTCTCTCTCTCTCAATCTCATAAATAAATAAGATATTTTAAAAAAGAAAACATTAATTTGAAGGGATATATGCACTTCTATGTTTGTTGCAGCATTTCATACAATAGCCAACTATGGAAACAGCCTAAGTGTCCATCAATAGATGAATAGTTAAAGAAGATACAGTGTGTGTGTGTGTGTGTATATATATAAATGGTATCATTCTTAGTAATGCTGACACTGATCAGAAATTCAGGTGGTGAAATCCTATTTATTATATGTGTGTGTGTGTATATATACATATATAATGTATATATATATTTTATATTCATTCCATTATGGAATAGTGGAATATTGGATGAATAACAGAATACTATTCAACCATAAAAAAGAACAAAATTTGTGATTTGCAACAACATGGATGGATCCACAGAGTATAATTCTAAGTGAAATAAGTCAGAGAAAGACAAATACCATATGATTTCACTCACATGTGGAATTTCAGAAACAAAACAAATGAACAAATAACAGAGAAAAACCAAAAAACAGACTCATAACTATGTAAGAGAACTGGTAAACTGATGGTTACCAGAGGGGAGGTGGGTGGAGGGTTGGGTGAAATAGGTGAAGAGGATTGTGAGTACACTTATCATAATGAGCACTGAGCAATGTATGAAATTGTTGAATCACTATAGGTACACCTGAAACTAATACAACACTGTATGTTAACTACACTGGAATTAGAATAAAATAATAAAAATTTAAAAAATAAAAAGGTTATCATTGTCATGATATAAGTATTACAACTTTTCAGATTTATTCCTACGTTTGAGGTTTATACTATTTATTACTTTTGCTCAATTGCAGTAAAGTTTAATTATGAAACATTTCAAACATGCACAAAGGGAGACTGCAACATAACTAACCTCAATTTGCCTGCCACTCATTTGCCAAAATTATATATTTTCCTTTTTCTGAATTGTTTTAAAGAAAAGTCCAGATATTATGCCATATTTAAAAATATGAACATTCTTATATAGCCCCAAAATGCTATTATCACAACAAAAATATTAGCAATACCTATGATAACTGATGTCAGTCAGTACCTAAATAATTCAGATTTCCTCAGTAATCTAAAAAATGTTATTTTATCATCTGTTGTGTGAATCAAGATCCAAACAAGATCAATCCTTTGTATTAGAAAATCATGTCTCAAAAAAAAAAAAAAAAAAAGAAAAGAAAAAAAAAAAGAAAATCATGTCTCCTTATCCTTTTTCTAAATAGTGCTCACAACTTAATTTTTCTAATTCATATTTTTTATTTGTTGAAGAAGCCAGGCCAACTAACCTATAGAATGTTCCATAGTCTGGATATATTCACCTATTTACTGTGTTCCTCTATTTTCTGTTTGTCTTGTAATCTTCCAATTAGTTCTAAAGGTTTGATTAGACCCAGTTCAATTTTTTTTTGGCAAAATAGTCAATAGCAAGGAGGTCTTATGTACCTCATATGCTTATCAGAAGGTACTTAGTATCTGGTGGTAGCATTCTTAGCAATGCTGACACTGATTAGAAGTTTTAGGTGGTGAAATCCTAAGTATTCATTATAAAATTCTCTATGAATATCTTCTAATGGTTTCATCCACTGATATAAATTTACCTAAATCAGTTATTTCTAGTGGTGTGCTAGGGCCAACATCCATTATCTCATAAGAGCCAATTATGTACATTTCTTTGCAACTCCATGTTCAAAGACTTCTTGTTGATGGCTTGAAATTGACTATGATGGGAGAATTTACACAAAAAACAGCAAATCTTGCAAATCAGAGCTTTTCTTCTTGATACCTGCTTTTTCAGCATATCCTTAATTATTTCATAGATTAAAAATCATGGTTTTATAATTCTGCCATTAATTCCACATTCATAAACTAAAAGTTTTTGGTAAAGAATGTTTATTTTTTTAGCTATGGCTCTTTATTTTGTTTTTGTTTCTTAAGATTTACTTATTTATTCATAAGAGACACACAGTGAGGCAGAGACATAGGCAGAGGGAGAACCAGGTTCCCTGCAGGGAGCCGGATGTGGGACTAGATCTGGAATCCCAGGATCACGCCCTGAGTGAAGGGCAGATGCTCAACTGCTGAGCCATCCAGGGGTGCCTCAATTATGGCTTTTTGGTAGGCCTGAAAAATGTTTTGCTATTGGTCACTGTAGACACTCATTATCTTTCAGGGCTAAGCTTGGTTAGGAAAAGGCTTTGTTTCTCTGCCTATACAAGCCTCTATTTAGAATATCTATTTCCAACACTCTCTCAGGATTAATGTAACACATTCGCAGTCATTATAATAACTGATATGTGTGGGTTTATTCGTGCCATCATATGCGAATTAAACCATATTTCCTGTTGATTTCTGCACTGCTCTTGCCTTCTGTTAGACCAGGTTTTCTATTTCATACTTTTCTCTTCTTCCTCTTGAAATTCAACCGTTTCAGTTGTTTTAGTGGTGACCTTCATATTTTTGACACTACACTTAAAATTATACTTTTACCTATATTTCTTCCTTCAATGCTTATACTCAATATTTCACATTGGTATGTATAGGCATAGAAGAGTTGGAAATGATAGTTATCAGGCATAAATAACCAGTAGAATCTCTCTGCTCTATATCAAATAAACCATAAGCCTACTTTTCTTCACCAGGTAAACATCGCTGCATGCTTTCCCTTTTTTCATTTCTGTCACATCCTCTCATAAAAGGGACATCTCTGATTTTATACAATGGTCGATATTTTAAATTATTATTTAACAAGCTAATGGACTATAACCTTTTAAATTAGTACTCTGTGCCTCTTGTGTCATCTTGGATTCAATTTTGTTCTTCTTGTTCAAGATTGTTTGGGCACTTTTATTACATTAAAACTTTGAAATAGGCTTGTTGATTACCACAAAATAAACTGAAATTTGGTTAGGATTGCAATAAATTTGTAATAAATTTTGGGAGTATTCCTAACTTTTCAATATTGAGCCTTTCCAGTCCATGAATTATAAAGCTTCTTCCTCCTTTTTCTCTTTATTAAAAAATTAAAAGATTTAGATCTTAAATAATTTATCTCCAAAATGTTTTATAGTTTTCTATGTAGAAGTCTTACATATCTATCATTAAATGAATTCCAGAGTATTTTATGATTGTTTTGTTATTGTAAATGGAATTTAAAATGTTTATTTTTAAATTATTGCTGATATATACATATGCGTATACACACACATATATAGATCATTGGTAAATGTACTTATTCATTCTAATATAATCTGTAGATCCTTTTAGACTTTCAACATGCATAATATTGTCTGTAAATAATGACAGTTTTACTTTTCCATTTGAATCTTTTATCATTTTTTCTCACTATAGTACAGTGTTTATAATAGTGGTTATAGCAGACATTCTTCTCTGCTCTTGATCTAGGGGGGAAAGTTTTTCATATTTGGTCATTAAGTATAATATTTTCTAAAGGTTTAGTGTAAAAGGGTATTTTAAAATCAGATTGAGGAAGTTTGCTTCAATTTCTATTTTTTGAGATTTTTTTCATGAATGATATATAAATTTTATCTCTTACATTTCTCTACATCTATTTGAAGTCATTATAAGATTTCTTCATTTATTTTGTTACTATCAGGAATTACATTGATTGATTTTCTAAGTTACATACCATCCTAACTTTAAGGAAACAATAACCTTGGTCATAACAGATGCATTTTTTTATATGTAGTAGGTCTAGCAAATATTATTTTTAGAAGTTATATGTTTATTGAAAGAAATAACCTTGTAATTTTTCCTTTTTGCAGTGTTGTTTATCACTTAGATCATTCTGGCCTTGTAAAAAAATGACTTGCTCAGTATTACTACTTTATTTCTAATTGTGAATTTATTTTATTTATTATTTATTATTTTATTTCCATCATTTTGTACTTTTATACATTTTGAAGTTGTTATGTATTTAATTAACTATGTTCAAAATTATAATAATTATATCTTCCTGGTAGAGTGAACATCCTATCATTATAAAATATATTTTTAAAGTCTATTTTTATCTATTGTTAGGATAGTTATATCAGCTCTATTTGGGACATATATTGATATAGTTTCCATCATTTTACTTGCGTTCTTCTATGGACTGAGTGCCCCCCTCCAAGTTAATATATTGAAGCCCTACCCCACAATGTGATGGTATTAGGAGCTGGGGTTTTGAGGAGATAATTAGGTTTAGATGAGGTCATGAAGGTTGGTGCCCTTATAAGAAGAGACCAGAGAGCTTGATCTCTCTGCCATGAGTGGATCCAGTTGTGTGTGAGGCAGGAAGAGAATCTTCACCAGGATCCAACCATGCTGGCATCCAGATTTCAGATTTCTAGCCTCCAAAACTATGAGAAAATAATATTCTGCTGTTTAGACTAGCCAGTCAATGGTATTCTGTTATGGCAGCCTAGCTGACTAAGACACAATCTTTTAGTATATCTAAAAATATAAAAGGGGTAGCTCTTATAAGTAATTCATAGTTAGTATCATGTCTTCATCAACCAAACAATATTTGTTTTTAATAAAAGTTTTTAGGGCAGCCCTGGTGGCTCAGCAGTTTAGTGCTGCTTTCAGTCCAGGGTGTAATCCTGGAGACCCAGGATTGAATCCCAGGTCAGGCTCCCTGCATGGAGCCTGCTTCTCCCTCTGCCTAGGTCTCTGTCTCTGTCTCTCTCTCTTCTCCTCTGTGTCTCTCATGAATAAATAAATAAAATCTTTAAAAAATAATAATAAAAGTTTTTGGTGTAGCATTACATTATATATAATCACAGATATTTTCTTCTGGCTTCCTGAGTTTTTCTTCAGCTGTGTCTAATATGTGAAACTAATCTATTGATATCTTTATTGCATTAATTATTTTTCATGTGTAGAGTTTTCACAATGTGTATATATCTGTCTACTTACCTATTTCTACCATCTGTTTATATATAAAATATTTCAGTTATACATCCTGTTTTGTATATTCTGTATATCCTGAACATATTGATCAAAGTTATGTTAAAATTTATGTCATATATCTTTAATCTGTCGGCCTCTGCTTTTAACATTTGTTCATTTTAATTTTAGTCTTCTGGTTAGGTCTCCTGGTATGTTTAGTTATTTTCTTTTTCATATCAGGTATGAAATATTCTATAGATAATTTGAGGCTGTGGATACTGCTACTTTGCTCCAGAGGGAATTTACTTTTGCTTCTAGTAGTATTTAAAATATATCCAAAATATCTTCATCAGCTCTAAGACTAAATTGATTCATACCTGATTTTTAGCCTTCATGAGGAAAAGTTTACTTTTAGTTTATCCTTACTCCTAAGGGATATCCTTTCATTTGACCAAATAAACTTTTTACCTAAGTTTCTTCTCCTTAGAAGGCTCTGAAATCTAAGTTTTATTCCTATAGCCTCATGAGATTGTTGAAATCTCTCATCAGTTTCTCAGACTTTCAGCCATCTGTTGAACTTACCTCTCTGGTATTTCTTTTTCTTCATTGTTTTTCTATCCTTCATCAAATTCTTATTGTCATGGTAGCTTCTCCTTGTCTTCAAAAATATGTGTTTTATATTTTATATAAAAAAGCTAGTGGTCATAGACATAAGGAGCAATCCATTGAAAATCTTATTTTTCCCCTGTAAAACAGAAGTAATATTTTCATTATAATAAGATTAAGACTTTTATTTTCAGAATACATTAAAGGTAAAGTAAAATATTTACTTTCACTTTGCCCTCAAAATATTAACAAAATATCTGGACTAGATTTTATCAAAACCCCAAGCCAATATATAAGACTAATATTAAATGTTACTTCTTGGCATCAGTGATCTTTGTTTAAGAAGCATAAAATTATGTGATTTTAAATTGCCAAATTTAAACTATCATTTTCAAATTCAGTGAAATGAATTTCATATCTCCAAGGCAACAAATACATGCATTTGTTTGAAACCAAACAACTGACTAAAACAGTATAGATAACCCCATCTCATTAGTTTTTTTTTCTTTTTTTTAAGATTTTATGTATTTATTCATGAGAAACAAAGAGAGTCAGAGACACAGACAGAGGCAGAAGCATGCTCCTCACAGGGAGCCCGATATGGGACTTGATCCCAGGATCCCGGGATCATGCCCTGAGCCAAAGGCAGACGTTCAACAACTGAGCCATCCAGGTATCCCTCATTAGTTTTTTCTTGTAAGTGATTAGTAAATAAAATCTTGTTTGGAAAGTAATAAGACACTTAGAAATTTTATGTTGAATTTCCTTAGTGAAAACTAAATTTGGTGTTCCCTGACCAGGCTTCTTCCTTGCAGTAATTTCAGGCTATTCTATAATTGCTCTTTCCTTTGTCATCAAAATGTGTATCACACATTTTAAATACTGCATCAGAATTTTTATTATCTTTTTTGCAAACAGGATTTGTATTATTTTACATTAAAATGAAAATCATTTTAACTGGCTCAAGGCATTTCTGAGTATGCCCCTAGTTCTTCAACAAAGGGCTGCTCCCACATCTTCACAATCTTTAAGCCACAATCTCTGGTGTTCTTATTCTTAAATTTTGTAATTTTAAATATTTACATAAATGTTGTGATTTAGCCTTCTATAAATATTTTGTATAGAATCATCTAGAGAGCCTGGGTCCTTCATCTCTGTTTTGCTGTGGTAGACATGGAATCAATTTCTTTATTAACATTTTAAATGCATTACTCTTAACTATGAATGAAGTTTCAAGGAGACTAAGAAAAAGAGGAAAGCCTCCAAAATTAAGTACAGAGACTATAGCTAATAGGAAAAAAAAATAAGTTAGAAAAATGGAAGCACAACAAGAAATAGAAGCAAACTTTAAAATGTAAGAAAAAAAGAGAGGGCGGGATAACAAAAATTTCTGAGCACTGGGAATCAAGAGATTATAAAAACTCTCAAATCATAATAGCATTGACCTTCTAAGTAAAAATAAAATATAACCAATATTAATAGAAACCAATAGAACTTGCATATACATAGGTATATACATATCACTATATATTTGTCCAGATCCACAGAATGTACAACATCAAGAATAAACAGTAATATAAACTGTGGATTTGGGGTGATTATGATGAATTAATGTAGGTGCAATTCACTAATGTAACAGTTTCATTCTGGTGGGGGATGTTGATATTAGGAGAGACTATGCATGTGTGGAATCAAAGTTACATGTGAGAAATTTCTATATCTTCCTATCAATTTTGCTGTTACCTTTAAACTTCTCTAAAAGAGTAGTCTTGGAAAAATGCATGCAAAGGTTATTTGACTACAAAGGTAATTTTTTACATAATATTTATATATGTATAATTTAAAAAACAATCTTTGTTTTTAAAAGTTATTTATTATACAGAGTATATGCGCTTGTCTACAGAATCTGTATTTAGTTGAAGAACTCAATTACCTTGCCAATGCTTACTCTTCTGGGAATGTCACTAGTAAATAAAGCAGCCTTGTGTTATTGGCTTTGTTTAGAGATGTCAAGGTGAGAATGCGAGAGGTGGTATAATTTTTTTTTCAGTTTTAAAATAAAATACTCTTGAAACAGAGTATTTATGTTGTCTATTCTGAAGTCACTATTGACTCTCTAGCAAACTGTGATATTTAGTGATATGTTACTGAGAATTTTAGAAGTGACATAAAACAACTATCCATCTGAACCCAAATTCTGTCAAACAAAATGACAGCAGGATAGTAATGTTCTAATCGCATATACATACATATACTTTTTTTTTTACATTAGCTATAATATGAAATATTGTAAAACCATCTGGGGGAATCAGAAATCTGTGATTTCTAAGAAGTAAGTACAAAACATTAGAAATGAGACTAAGGGCTGTTTAATTTTTGTTGAAGGGGAATAATAAAGGGGAAAAAAACAAATCAATAAATTTTGATGTATTTATAAATACAAATATATTCAAACCCTACAGAGTAAAATTATAGCTAAGATATTCCGATGATTTAATCTTGAAGTTTCTTGATACTTTCTTAAATATTTCTAAAGAACCTTATCGTCCCATGCAAAATTAATACTATTCTCTACATTTATGACATTTCTGATTCATATAGACAGAAAGCTTCATAAATATAAAGACTAAGGCAGGAGTGAGGCGTAAATATAATGTAGAGTTTAGAGACCTGGTTAATATTATCTCAGACATACACTCACTTTGGAGAGAGTAGTAGATGATGGTTGAAATGACTTACAATATTGAAGCTGAAAGAAAAGCTTATAAAGTGAAGAACATCTAGAACCATAGACAGTTTAATATAGTAGGAGACAGAGCTAAACCAGGCCACTGACTGCATTTTCCTTGTGAAGAAGTAAATGACTCAACTTGTACAAAAGAACACATTCAGGTTTCTAATGCTGTGTTCTTTGCATTTCTCATTTATCAGAGGTGGAAAAGAAGTCTGGACTATACACTTATTAATCTTAACTTTTCATGACCTAGTTTCTCTATTTTCCAGGGATATGAGAGTTTCAGAGGAAGAAGTGGAACTAGAAAGCCTGATTGGAAGAAGCAGTCTTGACAGCTCTGTACAAAGTGGGCATGGCATTTTTCAGAACTACAAAACATAAAGAGACTTCCTGGCACATCAGGCCCATTTGCATGCACAGCGTTCGGTATGCACATTTGGAGACTCATCTCTCATTTACCAACATGTCTTCAATATTCCAGAGAGCACAACACGGCATTGACAAAAGTGGCTTTCATTAATAAGCTCTAAAAGCTTCACCTCGCACATGACATCCAAGCTGCTGGAAGACCAGAGAGAGTCCTACGTTCAACCTCCAGCTGCCATGCAGGGCTTCTCTTTGCTAGAGCCTCAGTGTTTCCTTCATCTCCAGCTTATATATACACCTTTCCACGTATTACTTTTGGGGGACGTTGAAGGAAAATATTGCAAATTATCACCATTTAACTACTTTTGTTATTATGGTTATACCAGGAAAACAAAAGCTATAAATCGTCCCTTTGGTGGGGATTCTTTCAGCCCAACTTTATTTGTTGAGAGACAGAAACCTTACGGAAAGCAGTATTGGACGGTCGTCATAGAAAGCTTAAAAGAGGGGCACCTGGGTGGCTCAGTGGTTGAGCATCTGCCTTTGGCTCAGGTCCCAGATCGAATCCCACATCAGGCTCCCCTCAGAGAGCCTACCTCTTCTCCTGCCTATGTCTCTGCCTCTCTCTGTATCGCTCATGAGTAAATAAATAAAATCTTTTAAAAAAAGTATATAGTTTATTGTTTCTCCATTTTTTCCTTCCTATTCATAGGATGATATACCTGATATTTGAATTTGCTTTCAGACCTTTTTATTTATCCTAACTGTGGCTTCATTATTACCTCGAGTGACAAAAATATATCCCTGTGAGATGGCATGTCCTACAGCATCTCTGTATTTTTGCTGGTTTGCTCTGTTTTCTGTTAACAATTATTTCTTGACCACATCCTGTGAGCCAAGTGTTTCATGAGGTACTGAGAAACCAAGTAGGGTTAAAATAGGTTGGTGGGCCTCAGGGTGCTCAATGAGTGATTTTAAAATTCCCTAAAAACAACTCCATGATAGGGTCTTATTGGTATTCAAGTGGTCTAGTTACTTTTTTTTTTTTTTCTCCCAGTATGAAACATAAAAACTTTGCTAGGTTTCTATAAAAACGCATTATCTTACCTTCTGAACTTAAAAGTAGGTTCACTTCAGTTGTCAACTTTAATATTAAAAGAGGGAGCTCTGCTTATCAAAACCAAAAAGTCATATTGCTCTTAAATAAATAACTGTCCATCACAGTTATCTTGCTTCGATCTGATTAAATTCTATTCTCTGAAGATCAAAGACTTCTAATATTCCATTTTAAAAGTCAGAGATTTTATCCAGCAGCATGACTGAAAATCAAATCCTTTAAGCAACTTCTGTTCAAACATTTCAGAAAGCCTATACCTGTTTCGAGTAATTTCTGCATACTGGCAATAAATTTAGGATCTAATTTTAATGGCTCAACAAAAAGAGATGATATTGGAAACTAGTACTTTTTTGTACTCTGAAATATAATACTAATTATAAGGCATAATGTTACACATTTTTATTTTTCCAGTTAATTTATTATTTGAAATTATTATTTGAAACATTGTCTTAGTGATTTTAAGGAATGAATATATATATATATATATATATATATATATATATATATATATATATATAAAGCATCGTTTCTCTTATTCTGGAGCAAGTTGAACTTTTAGAAGGCCATATATATGATTTTTAATTTTAAATAGACTATTTTTTAGAGCTATTTTTGCTTGGTAGCAAAATGGAGCAGAAGGAACAGAGATTTCCCATCCACCCTCCTACCTCCACACATGTGCAGCCTGCCCCACGTTCAAATGCTGACATTAGAGTGGTAGCTTTGTTATAACTGCTGAACTGAGGCTGACACATCATCACCACCTAAAGTTCACTTCTAATGCTGCACATTCTATGGGTCTCAACAAATAAATACACAATAACATGTATTTGTTCTTAAAGAATCCTACAGAAGAGCTTCACTTTCCCCTACATCTTCTGTGCTTTGTCTATTCATCCCTTCCCTGCAAGCCCTGGCAACCACTCCTCACTGTTCTCATAACCTTATCCTGTTAGGAATGTCACATAGTTGGAAACCCATAATATGCACCCCATTCGGCCTGGCCTTTCCCACCTAGCAATGTGCATCCAAGGTTCCTCTCTGACTTGATAGCTCACCTCTCTCTTTTGTTGAACAATACTCCATTGTCTAGATATACCCCAGTCTATCCATCTATTTGCTCCGTGAAGGACATCCTGGTTGCCTCTGTTTTCTCATGAGTAAATGTTTTTAATTTTAATGAAGTCTAGCCAATCAATTATTTCTTATATAGATCATACTTTGGTGCTGTCTCTAAAAAGTCATACCCATACTCAAGGTCATCTAGGTTTTATCTTATGTTAGTTACCTTCTAGAAGTTTTATGGTTTTGAATTTTATAATTAGGCCTATTCTCTACTTTCAGTTAATTTTTGTGAAGGGTGCAAGATCTGTGTCTAGATTTCCTTCCTTTCCTTTCATTATTTTATTTGTTTGTTTGCTTCTGGATATCTGGTAGTTCCAGCACAATTTGTTGAAAAACTAGCTTTGCTTCACTGTATTTTTTATCCTTTGTCAAAAATCACTATATTTGTGTAGATCTATTTCTGGGCTCTCTATTTTATTGCATTTTAAAAAAAGATTTTATTTATTTATTCATGAGAAACACAGAGAGAGAGAGGTAGAGACATAGTCAGAGGGAGAAGCAGGCTCCATGCAGGGAGTTTGATGTGGGACTCGATCCCAGGACTCCAGGATCATGCCCTGAGCCAAAGTCGGATGCTTAACCACTGAGCTACCCAGGCATCCCTATTCTGTTGCATTTTTTTTTTGTTGTTGCAAATTTTGTTACATTCACACTTAAGTATTTCATTTTGGGGGGTGCTAATATAAATGGTATTGTGTATATTAACTTTGTATTCTGCAGCCTTCTTGTCATTTATTAACTCCAGGAGTCTTTTGTTGGTTCTTTCATATTTCTTTTTAGACTTTGTATATAGATGATCATTTCATCTACAGATTTATTTTTTTCCTTCTAAATCCATGTATCTGTTATTTGCACTTCCTATCTTATTGCATTAGCTATGACTTCTCATATGATGACAAAAAGAAGAGAGAAAGGGAATATTCTTGCCTTGTACCTGATCTTAATAAAAAGCTCTGGTTTCTCACTATTCACTATGACATAAGCTATAGGTTTTTTGCAGATATTCTTTACCAAGTTTACTAAGTTCCCCTCTATTCTTATTCTACTGAGAACTTTTATCACAAATAGGTATTAAAATTTGTTGAATACTTTTTCTACTCTCCTGATACAAACATGTGATTTTTCTTCTTTAGCTTGTTAATGTGATGGATTATTTTGACCAATATTCAAATTGAACAAAATTTGCATACTTGGACTAAATTTCATTTGGTTGTGGTGTATTATTCTTTTTATATATTGTTGAGCTCAATTTGCTCATATTTTGTTGAGGATTTTTACATTTATCTCATGAGCTCTATTGGCCTATGGTTTTCTTTTCTTGCAATGCTTTTGCCTGGTTTTGGCATGAGAGTAAAGCTGGCCTCATGAAACGAGTTAGGTAGTATTCCCTCTGCATTTATCTTCTGATGTTTGGTAGAATTCATCAGTGAACCCATCTGGGCTTAATGCTTTCTGTGCCAGCAACTCAATTTATTTAATAGATACAGGCCTACTCAAATTATCTATTTCTTTTTAATGTGACTTGTGGGAGATTGAGTATTTTAAGGAATGGATCCATTTCATCTAGATTATCACATTTATGGGTATAGAGTCACTTATTTTATTATGTATTCTCCTTATGATATCTGTGGAATCTGTAGTGATGTCTCCTCTTTAATTTCTGATATTACTATTTGTCTCTGTCTCTTCTTTTCCCTAATTAGCCTGGACACTTGCTTATCAATTTTATTGATCTTTTCAAAGAACTAGCTTTTGATTTTGCTGGATTTCTCTATTGATTTTTTTTATTGATTTCTGTTCTTATTTTATTATTTCTTCCCTTCTGCTCATTTTGGATTTAATTTGCTATCACTTTTTCTAGTTTCTTAAGGTGGAGGCTTATTGATTTAAAGTCTTTTTTCCTTTCTGATAAGCATTCAGTGTTATAAATTTTCCTCTAAACATTGCCTTCACTGTATCCCACAAGTTTCATTATTATATTTTCATTTTAATTTAGTTGAACATAGTTTTTAATTTCCTTGAGATTTTTACTTTGACCTATTTGTTATCTAATCTCTAAGTGTTGGGGGATTTCCTAGCTATCTTTCTGCTAATTGATTTCTAGTTTAATTCCCTTTTAGTCTGAGAACATATGTCATATGATTTCTATTATTTTAAATGTGTTAAGATGTGCTTTTTGGCTCAGAATGTGCTTTCTCTTGATAAATAGTTTATGTGACACTGAGAAGAATGTGTTTTCTGCTGTCCTGGGATGAAGTAGCCTATACATGTCAATTATATACCGTTGATTAATGATGTTGGTGATTTCAACTATACCCTTACAAATTTTCTGCCTGCTGAATCTGGCTATTTCTAATGAAGAGATGTTGGAGTCTCCAGCTATAAGAGTAGACATATCCATTTCCCTTTGCAGTTCTATCAGTTGTCTCAAATATTTCAACATTCTATTATGAGACTCATACACATTAAAGATTGCTGTCTTCTTGATTAATTGACCCCTTTATCATTATTTAATCTTCCTCTTTATTCATGATAGGTTTTCTTTTTTTATTCTTTTTTTTTTTTTTTTGCTCTAAAATCTGCTATGTTTGCAATTAGTATGTCTACTCTTCTCTTCTTTTGTTTATTGTTAGCATGGGATGGTTTTCTCCATCTCTTTATTTTTCACTTGCTTGTGCTTTTAAAGTGTATTTCCTTTAGACAACATAAAGTTGGACTTGTTTTTTGATTTACTGACAGTCTCTGTCTCTTAATTGGTGTTTTCAGGCATTGATGTTAAAGCTAATTATTGATATAATTGGATTAATCTTTACCACATTTATTACTGTTTTCTGTTCATTGTCCTCTTCTGTTTCTATTTTTATCTTCCATGCTTTTTAATGCATTTTGTCATTTTGAGTATTTTATATGATTTATTTTCTTTTTCTTAGCATATAAATTATACTTAAAAATTTTTAGTAGTTGTCCTAGAGTTTGCAATATATATTTGTAACTAATTCAAGTCCAAATTCAAATAATAATATGTTAATTCACAGGTAGTACATGTAGCTCATAAAACAAAGAATTCCTAATTCCTCCCTATAATCTTTTGTATCATTTCTGTAGTTCATTTCACTTATATATGTGATAATCATCAAATAGATTGTTGCTATTATTATTTTAAGTAAACTATTATCTGTTATATTGATTAAGAATGGGAAAAATAAAATGAAGTAAAAGTTGTTACTTTTACTTATATCTTCTCTAATGGTTTTTCTGTAAATATATTGAGTTTCTGACCTATATAATTTTCCCTCTCTCAGAAAAACTTTTAGTATTTCTTGCAAGGCAGGTTTAACTAAAATATTAAAATTCTTAATATTTCTTGTAAGGCAGATATATTTTTTTGAAGAACAAATTCTCTCAACTTTTATTTTTCTGAGAAAGACTTTATTCTCCGTTACTTTTGGTGGATGATTTCACAGGATACAGAATTCTAGATTGGTGGAGGTTTTTTCTTCAACATTTAAAAAAATTCACCTCCACTCCCATCTGTTTACATAGCTTCCAAAGAAAAGCTACATATAATTTCATCTTTGTTCCTCTATAAGTAAGTTGTTTTTTTCTTCTGACTTCTCCAAGATTTGTCTTTGTCATTTTTGACAAATTTGAATATAAGATATGTGTGTGTGTATGTGTATATATATATATATATATATATATATATATATACACATATGTATATATATATATACATCCAAGATTTCTTGGTGCTTTTCTAGGCTTTCTGGATCTGTGGTTGATGTCTGACATTAATTTGGGAAATTCTCAGTTATTATTGCTTCAAATACTTTTTCTGTTCTTTTTGCATTTCTCCTTTTGGTATTCCCATTAGGAATGTACCCTTCTGTAGTTGTTGTATAATGCTTGAATTTCTCCATTTTATTTTTTTTCTCTTTGATTTTCAGTCCTAGAAGTTTCTCTTGACATTTCCCCAAACTCAGAGATTCCTTCTTCAGTTGTGATCAGTAATGAGCCCATCAACATCCTTCTTCGTTTCTGTTACTGTGTTTTTGATCTCCAGCATTTCTTTTTGTTTCTTTCTTAGATTTTCTGCCCTTAAAAAAAAAAAAAAAAAGATTCTCTGCCTCTTTGCTAGCATTACCAATCAGTTCTGGCATAGTGTCTACTTTTTCCTTTAGTGCCATTGGCAGGATACTTATAATTTAAATTTTCAGTCTGCTAATTCTAACTTCCTTGCCATATCTGAGTCTAGTTTTAATGCCTGCTCTGCATCTTATACCTGTGCTCATTGTCTTTAAGTATGCTTTGTAATATATGCTGGAAGCCAGACATGATGTACTGGGAAAAAGAAACTCCAGTAAACTGGCCTTTACTGATATGATTGTAAGGTGTGGGGGAGGGAACAAATTTTTAATATCATAATTGGGCCTCCATGTCTTAGTAAGACTTTCTTCTGGACTGTGAACTTTATACATACTTCCCAGTGCTTTTCTCCCAACCCCCTATGTGGGATGGGATGGCTAAAGTGTAATAAAATTAAGTATTTCCTTTCTCCCAGGTTGTTTAGGCTTGGAGAAAACCACAAAAAATTAGTCTCTGGTAAAACAGTTTTTCTTGAGAGCAGGCTTTGTTAAGAATAACAGAATGCTACAGCATATTTCAAAATGACTTACTTTTTCCTCCCCCGCTTCTGGAAGCCAAGGGGATTTTTTCCATTGTTTAATGTGAGAACCTGATAGAACTTTCTAGAGGCAATAGTCACAAAAGTGTGTGGCCATCCTGGCATGACTGGGCACCTCTGGAGTTTTTACCTCTTCTACTCATCCATACTAAGCTTTCAGCAATTCCTCATCTATAGTTTAGAGTTTCCTACTCTGCTACTCATTCTCGCTGAGTTTTTTCCATGTAGGATTTTACTCCATCAAGTTGTGATTCCCTGAATCTGCCTGTTTGTCTCTACCATTTTGCAAGCACTGGTTTGACCTATCCCTTCTCTTACAGTTCTGAGACAAATTGTTGATTTTTTTCCCATTCAATTAGATTTTTATTTATTGTTAGAATGGAATGACTTCTTGCAAGCTCCTTATATGGTGGATAAGGAGCACATAGGATTCTCTAATATGATTTTGTACAAATGTGTATATACATTTTCCAAATGTCTGAACATGAAGACCAAGATTACTCTGTCATTTTCTTTGCAGCTCTTAAAATTTTTCCTTTTATTTATTTCTTCACTCTACTCCAAAAAAAAAAAAAAATAGCTGCAACTTACTTCTGGGGAGCCTAACTCATAGATATTATGTGTCTTCAATTAGAATTACCAGTTTCAGAGTCAAAGAATCAGATGATTTTTAAAAAAGTGTTATTATTTACTATCACTCAAAAGAGTTTTAAATGAAAAGTAATAATCTGTACTGTATTTCCCCTGATAGGCCAGATGTGGTCCTCATTGAATTTGAAGACTAATTTGGCTTCAACAAATGAGCAGTTGATTCCAGAGCATCATCAGTTAAAAGATAATACCAAAAGAGAAAGTGTGGTGGGTTCTATGGAATTCTAAAACTCTTTCACATGATGGCAACATCTTTTGGGACAACTGTATATATTCATAATAACATTGAACAAACACGAACTTTTAAAAGTATCACTAATATTACAAATACGCTGAAAATATAAAAGAAAGCAATACAAGGCTATATACCACAGATACTCAATTAATATTAATTATGATTAGCATCTTAACAACTTAGGTAAATAAAGCATCTGTGTACTAGAAATTCATGAAATATTTCATAGTTTTAAATTTCTGCCTATTTTTTATGTCTCTACTTTCAATAGTGTCTTTTAATTTTGTAAATCATAACTATTTACTGCAGAACCATAATTTATCCAGAGTTATAACAACAATTAGTCACAAAATTAATTGGAATTCGGGATGTACTTTCAGTAATTCATCTTTTGCAGAAAATGACAGAGTAGAGTTAATTAGTAGTGATTAAAAGAATGGTGTTTACCTCTAGTGTTATGTTTATGTTTCAGTTAGGATTTAAATGTCAATGTGTCACAAAGGAAAATTACTAACCCAACTTCAGTTGACTATGAAAATGTCTCCACATAGTTTGATGAACTTCAATATATGCATAAAAAGACACATTTAGCCTAAATATGTTAGGAAATAATTAAATGTGAGAAAACATCCCGAAAGATAAGAATGCTGGTAAATTCCAAGTATCGCCTTCTCTAGTCAATGGGAAACAAATGATTGATGACTCTTTTAGTTGTCTCCATTCATATAAACTATGGGTTAGCACTGTTGGGGAAATATAATCCAAAATAAAATCTTCAACCTATCCAGAAAACCTCTCCAAAAGCTAGCAGAAAAAGAAAACAGTATTATTATTGAATAAATATTAGATCAGAATATGATGTATGTCAAGAAATCAGCTAACACATTGCAAAGACAGAAAGACATCTAATCTTTTAATATATCCAAGCAGATACAACCTACTATATAGATATTTTCAAGATAACTAGTTTTTTAGTAAGTGAAGTTGATAACACCATTTGTCATGTATAGTTTATTCTAAATTCACCTGGTAATTGAAGTGACTATCTGCATTGGCTAATTGACTTTATCCAGAAGAAAAACAAACTCTTTACACCTTTATGACAGGGGTAGTTTTGTAACTTGGAGCAACATATTTACTAAAATTAGGCTCCTACCCTGCCAGAGAAACTGGGAGGTAGGGGTGCTATCTCCCCTGGTATTTATATTTCAAAGAAGTGGCTCCAAAGTCCTTGAGGAAGACATTCTTAGGTCATAAAGCTGATGAAAGGCCTATCTAGTTTTCAAAAGGATTTATGTATTTAAAAGAGAAGAGACTTTACTAAGAATAGGGAAGGGAAGGAAATATCTTCCCTTGTTTTAAAAAAGGAGAATTAAGCCTCTTAGTTTTCTTTTGTATTTATCCTTACAGTATTAAAATTTGCAGGTTTTGGTAGTGGTCGAGTGGGATTAGGAATATATAAGAGATGACTTAAAATAGAAGAAAACAATATTGCTGGTTAATATATACTTCCTCCAAGTTCCTTTTTTGGGTAGGAGATTCTCACAACCTTAAACCCAGGTAATATAAACTTATATAAGAAATAAGAGAACAGTGAAGAAATTATGAAGGAGCTAAAATAGTAGCAGGCTTTATTAAGCTCTTTTTTTTTTTTTTTTTTTGGCTGGTACAGTATACTTTATTGATGGTACATGACAAGGTAGGGCTCCCCAAGCCCCTCCCCTTCCTTGGGGTCTAGGATGTAAATTGGAGTTCAGGAGATTCTCAGTGTGTTGGGGGATTAAGTTGGGGCAGAAACTCCCCAGCAGCTGAGGGCCTCTCTCTTCCTCTTGTTCTTGCTGGGGCTGGTGGTCCAGGAGGCTCTTACTCGTTGGAGGCCATGTGGACCATGAGGTCCACCACCCGGTTGCTGTAGCCGAATTCATTGTCATACCAGGAAATGAGCTTGACAAAGTGGTCATTGAGGGCAATGCCAGCCCCCGCGTCGAAGGTGGAAGAGTGGATGTCACTGTTGACGTCACAGGAGACAACCTGGTCCTCAGTGTAGCCCAGGATGCCCTTGAGGGGGCCCTCTGATGCCTGCTTCACCACCTTCTTGATGTCGTCATATTTGGCAGTTTTCTCTAGGCGGCAGGTCAGAATCACAACTGACACGTTGGGGGTGGGGACATGGGAGGCCATGCCAGTGAGATTCCCGTTCAGCTCAGGGATGACCTTGCCCACAGCCTTGGTGGCACCAGTGGAAGCAGGGATGATGATCTGGGCAGCCCCTAGGCCATCACGCCACAGCTTCCTAGAGGGGCGTCCACGGTCTTCTGGGTGTCAGTGATGGCATGGCCGGTGGTCATGAGGCCCTCCACAATGCCAAAGTGGTCATGGATGACCTTTGGCCAGAGGAGCCAAGCAGTTGGTGGTGCAGGAGGCATTGCTGACTATCTTGAGGGAGTTGTCCTACTTCTCCTGGTTCACGTCCATCACAAACATGGAGGCATCAGCAGAAGGAGAGAGATGATGACCCTCTTGGCCCCGCCCTCCAAGTGAGGCCCAGCCTTCTCCATGGTGGTGAAGACCCCAGTGGACTCCACAACATACTCAGCACCAGCATCACCTATTTGATGTTGACGGGTTCTTGCTCCAGGAAAATGGAGATGGACTTCCCATTGATGACAAGTTTCCCATTCTCAGCCTTGACAGTGCTGTGGAATTTGCCGTGGGTAGAATCATACTGGAACATGTACACCATGTAATTGAGATCAATGAAGGGGTTACTGATGGCGACAATATCCACTTTGCCAGAGTTAAAAGCAGCTCTGATGACCAAGGCGCCCAATACAGCCAAATCTGTTCACTCCGACCTTCACCATCATGTCTCGGGGACGTGGCTGGCACTGCACCAGCAGATGCAGCTGTCTGTCGAATGGGGAGGAGCAGAGAGCCAAGTCTTTCTTCTTTTTAATGTAAGTTTTTTAAAGATTTTGTTTATTTATTCATGAGAGACACAGAGAGAAAGAGGTAGAGACACAAGCAGAGGGAGAAGCAGGCTCCATGCAAGCAGCCTGATGTGGGACTCAAATCCGGGAACCCAGGATCATGCCCTGAACCAAAGGCAGACACTCAACTCCGCTGAGCCACCCAGGCATCCCTGATTCTTCCATTTCTAAAAAGAAAGACTTAGCTAGGGATGCCTGGGTGGCTTGGTAGTTGAGTGTCTGCCTTTGGTTCAAGGCATGATCCTGGGTTCGCGGATTTGAGTCCCACATCGGGCTCCCTGCATGGAGCCTGCTTCTCCCTCTGCTTGTGTCTCTGCCTCTCTCTCTCTCTGTGTCTCTCATGAATAAATAAATAAAATCTTTAAAAAATTACATTAAAAATAAGAAAGACTTAGCTTAATAAAGCCTGCCACTATTTTAGCTCCATAATTTCTTCACTGTTCTCTTACTTCTTATATAAGTTTGTATTACCTGGGTTTAAAGTTGTGAGAATCTCCTACCCAAAAAGGAACTTGGAGGAAGTAGATATTAACCAGCAATATTATTTTCTTCTATTTTAAGTCATCTCTTGCATATTCCTAACCCCACCAGACCACTACAAAGACAGTAAATGAGGGTTGACACCACATGACCCAATCCTCCAAAATGAAAAGGCCACAGGGGGTGACTTTTTCTTTAGTGATGCCTTTTGTGTTGGAGAAGACCCTGTTTCTGAACATATAGAATTTTACCTCCACACATAAAGTGCTGTCTTTTCCATGTTTCAGAAAATCAGAGGGAGGGGTACTAGGTCCTTCATTTATGAGCACTCCGAAATGAAAAGTACCTTGGGTCCTTTAAAGGCATTGCTGAAAGAGAACACTGTACAGAAGCTAAATTCTGGCACCATTGAAATACATATAGATAATGAGATCTCAACTGCATTTCAGCCAGTTAATTATTTATTGGATTTTTCTTAAGTGGCAACCTTCATTAGGAAATTAATGCAGGACGCCAATACTACCAATTAAAAAGGACCCATGAAACAAAACCAGCAACATCAAATAGTATTGAAATCACCTATAAAATAGATTGTTTACAAAAGAGTTGTCTGAAACCCTCTTCTGAATGAATGTAAGGGGGTCTGGGCTTTGCCAAACTGAGATGATAAAGCATAATTTACCCTGTAGTTTCAAGTTCTCTAATCAAGAGATGTGAGCTCTTTTAGCAAAAGTTCGAAGTTTATGATGATGCAGAGAGAAAGATGCCACCCATAAGTTTGAAAAGCTTCTGCACTTCTGAGGCTTTAGGAATCAGTCACTGCTTTGAATTATATTTGGTAGCAAGAGAGGCGAAATGCTAAACTTCCTGGGGCGTGTGTTCCTTTCATTCCTCGGTACTTAAATGAAGACAGTGCAGAAACTCTAGCCTGGAGTTTGCTTGAGGAATATACCACCTCCCACAAAAGAAGAGAGGTAAAGTGAAGGAGTCTGGGGATAAGGGAGGGAAGTGGGAGAGAAAGGAGATTAACCTGCTCATTTTGCCTCCTGGTAAATAGCTAGTGCTTTACATTCTCTTTTTTGGAGAAAGGAACAACATACTAGAAATCAGAAAAACAGAAAGGAATTTAGAAAATAAAACTAGCCTGAGATCATTTTTCTAGATGGGTTTTTGTCAGTTTGTCTGGGTTATTATTCAAACCAAAAGCAGTCACGTGTCTGCCCAAAGAAAAGTTGTAAAAGAAGATTAACTTGCTTCCTTGCCCCTGGCTTATCTCTTCTCTCCTAAACCCTGAGAGAACATCTGAGTGTCAGGATAGGTGTAAAGTTTTTCAATGGGATGTTCAATGCATCCACATTATTCTGTTTTTCTTCCTCTCTAAATTCTTCTTATATTCAAAATCTGCTTGCCCTGGGACATATCAGTAAAATACCATTGTAAAATAAGTAGATTTATTAACAACCCAACCCTATTTTTAAAAACCTTTACCTATAACTTTAGATCTCACTGAGAATTTTGAAAATCAAGTTTTATTTCTAGAGAAGTGCACATGGACCCAAGGGCCCCAGCCCAGTCATCACAGCTTCCCATCGTACTAACCTACATTTCTACTATATTCAGTTTATTTGGCAGCACAATTCATATATGAAGTGTGTGTGAGTATACATCAGTTGTGAATTGTTGCTGGTGGGGTGGCAGCTGCCTAAATTACGATACTTCTAGGTCCTCTAGGTCTCTCTAGGTCCCATTGCCTTTTATTGTACCAATAAGTGTTGGAAGTCCCTGAGGATATGACCCACTTACAGGTATAACTCTGATATTTTTCAGACTCTGTGCTTATATCTTTCATTCTCTATCCACATCCCTGCCTCTCAGAAGACCACCAAAGACGGCATCATCATACCATGGTAGGACACAAATTATGAAGGAAAAATGTTTAGTTATTCAGCCTAAGGCAAGAATTGTGCAAAAGAGGTAGAGCAGAGGTGCATAATTACAAATGTGAACATCTCCACAAAGATTATTTTTACACATAATTGTTCCTCAACGTGGAATGTTTTGTTTTGTTTTGTTTTCCACAGCTTTCAGCTCCTTCTTAAAGCACTGAAATCTGTTTTTTCCAGAGAAACTTATCACCCCCAAGTAGAAGACATGAAAACAGAGCCACTATGTTGTGAGGAAGGAGCACTAAAACTCCATGTTCTCACTTTGAATTGCTCTGTGATGCTCTGGTACTCCATGGAACTCCAGGGTTACAGGAACTCAGTTTGAAACCCATAATCGAGTCAGTTATACTTACATCCAGAATATCTGGCCCGTTTTTGTTGTTGTTGAGTATATATTTATAAAGAGCCTATGACATCATAAATAATACCCTTTAAAAGCTTAATTCAACATAACCTCACATGTATACAATCTCACTTCCATGCCTGACTCATCTCTTCCTTGTTGAGTTCTCAGAGATTTTTCTAGCCATACTTCTTTTTTCTTTTTCTTTTTTTAAATTTGGCTATAGTTGACCCTCAATGTTCTTATTAGGTATTTAAAATATACCAACTTACCTTGTATTGATTGATCATTTAATCTTTTAATTTCCCCCTGATGCTCTAGACTAAAAGCCTCTAGAGAAGAGCAACCACACTTTATACTTATTCACATCCAAATCATAGCACAGTATCTAGCATTTACTAAACCCCCTGAGCTTGTTTGTTTCTGATGTTAGTGATGATTATAACTCTAAGATTTTGAAAAAAGACATTCTTGGAAAAAATCTGGAGTTTGAACTAGATTCCAATACCTTCAGCTCAACTAATGAACAGGCTTCTTCCTGCCCCTAAATCCTGATCTCTCTTCTCTTAGATCATTTACTTTAGGGAAGTAATAATTGTACATTCTTTCTCTGCCCCTTTGAGATGGAAATCATTTTATTTTATTTTATTTATTTTTTTTAAAGAATTTTATTTATTCATGACACACACACACACACACACACACACACAGAGGCAGAGACACAGGCAGAGGGAGAAGCAGGCTCCATGCAGGGAGCCTGACGTGGGACTCGATCCTGGGTCTCCAGGTGGCGCTAAACCGCTATGCCACCAGGGCTGCCCCGAGATGGAAATCATTTTAAAAGCCTCCTGCCAGTTTTATTTTATTTATTTTTTAAGATTTTATTTATTTTTTTATTTGAGAGAGAGAGACAGAGCAGGGTGGTTGGGGGTGAGGAGGAGCAGAGAGAAAGAGAAGCAGATTCTGTATTGAGCATGGAGCTCATCTTGGGGTTGAATCCCATGACCCTGAGCTAAAATCAAGAGTCAGAGGCTTAACCGAATGAGCTACCCAAGTACCCCATCTCTTGCCAGTTTTAAAACTTAAGGTTGTCTTTCTCAAGGGCTAGGAACCACCTCTTTCACATGTAATTATCAAGGAAGTTTCTTGACCCTTTCTCATATCTTCTGTGGCCAGTAGAACCCTAGCCCACTGTGTACATTGCTCTAAGTTGGAAAAATATGAAAATTTGAAAATATGAAAAATTACTTTCTTTTGGGGTAAGATCAACTAGCAAATATAGACGGCCTACAATTTTCCCCACCCACCTCTCCCTACCTTATGCCTTAAAAACTCTCCAATCCTTGTTTTAGTGGAACTGAGCTCAGACAGAGCTTTGGCTTCTCTACCTTACTGGAATAGCCCTCAATAAAATGTTCCTTTCCTGTTTAACTTTATCTAGTCCAAGTTTTGCTTTACAGAAAGTCATCATTACCCTGCTCAAACTTAACTTGCCCTTATAATATGAAACTATATTTTTCAGAGAGATGAACAAGTTGTTGTTGTTGTTTTCTAATTGGTGATAGTAAGGAAAAGTCTGAAGAAAACAGTGTCAATAAAACTGACAAAAGCTAAAATCAACTGGTTTACACTTGTGCACTCTGTAAATATACTGATCAGCCTTTCACAAAGCGGTGAGTCAAGCTCTTCTTGTGTATATGTTATATTCTTGTATTAAACTGCAGTAGCTTTTTCAGGCCACTAGGGAACTCTTACATGCTTGAAGGGTATGTCTTCCTGCTTATTAGTAGACTCTAAATGCTATATTCCTTTCTTCTTGGTAAAGTAACAAAGTTTAAGTCATTCAGTTTTAGAGGTAAGGAGAGGGGCTTATATGAGCCATTTCTGTACCTTTCTTCTCTGGTGGGCTATCTGCTCCAGGCTCTGTCTTCAGGGCAACACATGAACACACATCACCATCCATCCTGAACTCATAGAGTGAATTAGAGCAGAGCAGAATTCAAACCAGGAAATATAAGGAAGTAAATTGATTTCATAACATTTTTGGCTGAAAATTATCTTTGGGGTTACAGAGATATCACCTTTCATTTTGGGGGAGGGGGAAATGTGGACATTCATGAGTTTATACAATGAGTCAATTAAATAAATGATACATACCAGGATTAGGAATAATAAAATCATTGTCTACTGCTTTTCTACTTTCTATTTCTGACATTTTCCCCCTGTTTTTGTCATTTGTTCCTATGTGTTTTAGTTCTGTGTTCCAATGCTGCCCCACACAGATCCCATAAATTCATCCACTCTCAGATTTTATAGTCTGCATGAGTAACTCTATCCAGGGATATATAGGTTTTTAAAAGAAGAGTGCAAAGAAACGCTAAATGGAAAACCATAAATATAACCCATGGTGGGATTTCCTCCTGCAGAGTAGATATTTTTTGCCCTGGAAGAGTACACTTTCCTCTATGGTCTCTCCCTGGCCCATGCCATTTTTAATACAAAAAGAAAACTTTGGTCATCACAATTCCGTGATGAATACAGTTCAAATAAAAGGCTGATTCTGAATACAGGGAAGTAACTGAATATAAATAACTTCAACATACAACTCAAAGGAAGGTGACTCAATACTTTTTCATTTAAGTTTTCTCTACCCAGGCTACAGAAACCCTCAGCTGGTACATTCTCATTTCTATTTACTGGAAAAATGATATTGTAGGGGGATTCAAAAAAATAACTATCACTGCTTTTGAAGAGTTCCATTTCTTTTTATGTCTCCTTCCTTCCCTGGCTTAAATAGAGTCAAATGAAAATATTCCAACATAAAAATAAATGAATTAGTTAGCCAGCTTAAACAGGCATGCACACACATGCACACATTAGTCTTGTGCCAAATCCTTTCTTGATCAAATAGATTTGAAATGCAGTAAATCAGGCATTGGTTGATCACTTTGTTGAACATTCCTCTAAATTGACTTTCTTTCCACATACTGGAAAATACAAGCCCCTAGTGTTATTAATAAACTTGTATCTCCATGCTTTAAGGACATTGCATTGGTTCTGAAACATGTCTCTAATTCCTCTTCCATGTGAATTTGGTGTGAAACTGCAGTTTCCTAGGTTTTTTGCCTTTCCAGTCTAACTCCTGGAATCATCAAAATATTATTGTCTTTTAAGACACCCAATGTTCCCACAGGGCTAGTCTTTGAACAGATGAAAGCTTAGAGTGGAAATGACCTTTTAGCATATCCTTCATTTTTATGCTTGTTAGCAAGTTGTACATTTTGAGAGCTACCTTTCTGAGATTTTTAAGGCTGTGGATCCATTTTGTCGTTTCCCTCACCTACATAAAATGCCTTTCTCTAAAAAGGAAGAAGTGACTCTGTTTAACATTAAACATTAGAAAATCTATATGAAAAAAAATGCTTAAAATACTTGGAATGATTCTCAAGAGTATCAAAGATTATGAAAGACAATAGTAGGACACATATTAATAGAAAATGCTTGAATGTATAAATGAAAAGAAAAAATTAAAACAAGACACTCTGGGGGAAGAAACACAGAAGGGCACAAGAATGATGTCCTTTTATTTTGTTAATTTATGTTACTTATCATTATTTAGAGTTTTACTTTAAAATTATGTTAAATATTAATATGAGAGGAAGATCTTAGTGTAGGTTAACTGAAGTTATAATTTGGTATTATTGATACATTGAATACATTGAAGAATTAAAAAGCAATTTTTTTCTAAAATAAACATTTTGGGGAAAAAATCACAATTTTATTTTTTAAATTTATTTAAAAGATCCAATTTTAAATGTCAGCTTTGAAATTATGATGGTGCCAGGGTTGTTCTATTTTTCTTAAGAAGTATATGATAACATTAAAAAGATCCTCAGGGCAGCCCAGGTGGCTCAGTGGTTTAGCGCCACCTTCAGCCCAGGGTGTGATCATGGAGACCCTGGATTGAGTCCCACATCAGGCTCCCTGCATGGAGCCTACTTCTCCCTCTGCCTCTGTCTCTGTCTCTGTGTGTGTGTGTCTCTCTCTCTCTCTTTCTGTCGCTCATGAATAAATAAAATCTTAAAAAAATCCTCAAAGTAAAATTCATTATTCTTCACTTCAATTAAAAATTATACACTCCTATCAAACTGCAGAAAATTGGACTCAATGCATAGTATTAGCTATCAAGTATTCAAAAGTCTTCAGTATTTAAACAATATTGTTCTTAGAAGTATGAAAACTCCTTCAAAGTTGTAATTTTTGTCTGCAATGTTCACTACTACATCCCAACTATGTAGAACTTGTGTCCTTGCACATATTAAGTACACACTAAATAGCTGCTTGATTAATGTCCTGGACAAGCATTTCTCAAAGCATGTCAGATAAACACTGAAGTATTCCTTCAGTTGTTAATAAATATTTCACAAAAAGGGGATCCTCTGATTAAAGAAGTTTGGGAACCACAGAATATAAGGAATATATATAATACATATCATATGTATATATATCATATATATGGATATATATGATATATATATATGGATATATATGATTTTACTTATTTATTTGAGAGAGAGAGAGAGAGAGAGAGAGAGCATGCAAGCAAGGACAGGAGCAGAGGCAGCAGGAAAAGCTGGCTCCCCACTAAGCAGGAAGCCTGATGAGGGGCTCAATCCCAGACCCTGGGGTCATGACCTGAGCCAAAGGTAGACACTTAACTGACTGAGCCACCCAGGTGCCTCATAAGGATTATATCTTAGATATTTATGTTCTATATACAATCAAATGGCTCTGAAAATATCTTTTATTAAAGACGTGTGTAATTGTGAAAAACTCTTGTGACCTATAGTAATGTTTCCAAATGTAATAACCATGTTTATTTTCCATTTCTAGTAGGAAATCCTATCCTGAGCTATTCTTGCCCAAGCTCAGGATATGTCATTATGCCTTCTGTATGCATAATAGGGCATCTGCTTTGAGTTCAGAGTCCAGGTAGGAAGTCATTTAAAAAAATGGAAAGTCAGCATTCATTCTTTCATCAAATGAATCCTCCAAAAATAGTGAAGTCTCATGGAGTAGCAAATTCAGATTTGTAATAAAGTAAAAGTCTACTCTGTTCCAAGCACCTTTTTTTTTTTTTTTAATTTATGATAGTCAGAGAGAGAGAGAGAGAGAGAGAGAGGCAGAGACACAGGCAGAGGGAGAAGCAGGCTCCATGCACCGGGAGCCCGACGTGGGATTTGATCCTGGGTCTCCAGGATCGTGCCCTGGGCCAAAGGCAGGCGCCAAACCTCTGCGCCACCCAGGGATCCCTGTTCCAAGCACCTTTTAAATAATCTACATGCATTCATTATTTAATTCCCCATGTAAGTCTATGAGATATGTAGCAAATTATCTCCATTTTGCAAATAGAGAAAGTGAGGCATAGACTATTTATGTGCTTTACCCAAGCTCACATTGTTATCAGCAGCAGAGCCAGGATTTGAATGTAGGCAGGAGTGGCCTGGTTCTAGTATCTGGATTTAAAATTACTAATTTTAGTCATGATATTTTGTCAATCCCACATAGAGATTTCTGATTTTCATTTTAAGCGAAATGTATTTATATATAAATATATATTTGATATTATCCTATTTACAGGGTAGTAAAGATGTATTTTTAACTTTAGACTTTTGTATGATAAATCGGCACAGTAAAGATTCAAAGCTAACTACAAAAAGAATAAAAACAGAGTAAATAACTAGTAATCTAGTTATAAAGTATTCACAGGGAAATACAAGTATTCACAGGGAAAATACAAGTATTCACAGGGAAAATAATGCACAAATAAAAAATAAACCAGTTAATCCAAAAATGCAAGTATTTTAAAAGCAGATGAATAGACAAACGATAAACAGGAACAAGCCAAAATATATAATCACAATAAATGTAAATTCACTATACTTATCTGTTAAAAATTGAGATCATTTGACTTCATAGAAAATAAAATAACTCCTAAGGCTGTCTATAAATAAGAAGGAATTGTTATGGATTTCTTTTTATAAATGGACTGAATTGTGTCCTTCCAAAATGCATATATTAGGGAGGACTTCATATGAAACCCTAACCCTCAATGTGTCTATATTTGAAGATAGAAGATTTAAAAAAGGTAATTAAGATTTAAAAAGGTGAAAGGGTGCTACCCTGATCTGACAGGACTGGAGTTCTTGCCGGAAGAGGTGGAGACATGAAAGATATCTCTGTGTGTAGTATACACAGGCACAGAGAAAAGGCCAGAGAGGGCAGCAGTGAGGGCAACAAGAAGGTGCCATCTACAAGCCAGGAATTGAGATTTCCAAACATCAACCCTGCTGGCACCTTCTCCTTGAACATTTAGCCTCCAGAATGGTAAGAAAATAAATTTATATTGTTTAAGTTACCCAGCCAGTGGTATTTCGTTATGACAACCTGAGCAGACTAACACAGGCACCTCAAACCTTCTCTTCACAGGAAGTTTAAAAGGAAAAGGATGTTGAAATACATAGTAGGCAAATATGAACCTAAAGACAGTTGGTGAGACAACACACCATAAAAAAGCCGGACTTTATTAGAGATAAAGAAATTGTATAGCTAATGACAAAAGGTCTGATTCACGAGGAAGGTCATTAGATGCATAAAATTATGCATGTAGTTCTATAACCTCAAAATAGAAAAGGAAAGAATGGAAAGAACTGCAGGGGGAAACTGACCAGTCCTTCATCATGGTGGGAATATTTCTAAGTTCCTATTAATAGGTCAACAGAGATCTATAAACATACAGAAAAAATGAACAACACAATTTAGACATTTATCAGGCATCTAAAGAAAAAAATACAAGTAGTATTTTTCATTTTGAATTGTGATATATACATGTACATGTACACATATATACCCATATGTATATACATATATATGTGTACATATATATTTATAATCAGCTTAAATAATTACAAAGTGATCACCCAAGGGCCAAGGGTTAAGAAATAAAATATTTGTGCTGCCAATATCTCCCATTTATCCCTTCACGAAGTCATTCCCCACTTCTTAAGCAAATATTATCCTAACCTTGCAAGAACTGCATACTTTTTTAATTCATATATTTCTACTGTTGCAAGAATTGCATACTTTTTTAATTCATATATTTCTACTGTTGTATGCCCTCCTAAATAATATAGCTCAGTATTGCCTGTTATTGAACCTTTGCAAGTGGAAACATTCTTTGATTCTTTTGTAACTTCCTTATTTTCTATCTTCGTTAAAATCTTGATAGGTGATACCTCCAGTATAAAGAACTGAATTAATTACAATTCTTGGCTCATGACATTTTTTGATGGCCATTCCTTATGCATTTGTATGTAACCTCACATTTAATGCAATAGGTGAATATTATGAATACTCATACCCTGGGCATTCCTTCCCAATTCATCCCTCTGCTTCCCTCTGCTCTTGCCAGGAATAACCAATCCAGATTTTTTATCACACCCTTCCTTGTTAAAAAAATAATTTTATAAATTAATCGAATATATATATATATATATATATATATATATATATATATATCTTTAAGCCCTATATTTGTCAAGTTTATTTCCAAGCATTTCAAAAGTTATACTGCATGCAGTATTTTTAAACTTGACTTTTTGGTCTTTAACCATGAATAAAATTTATTTTGATCTTCCTATATTTCACAAATTTTGGCATCAATTGTGCAATTGACACAGTAAACATATAGCATACAACTGGTTATAATATACAACTTGGTTAATTTGACACATGTAATTATCCATAATGGCCCTCTTTCCTATCATCAGGAAACCATGACCTGCTCTCTGTCAGTAGAGATTAGTTTACATTTCTATAATACTGTAGTAATGGAATCTCAATATACCATTTTTTTCAACTTCTTTTACTTAACATATTTATTTTGATATCTATCCATGTCATGCATATCAAAGTTCACTACTTTTGATTGTTGAGTAATGTTCCATTATATAAATATATCACAACATGTTTATCCATTTACATCTTGATAAATGTTTGGTTTGTTTATAATATTTGGCAATGACACACAAAACTTCTATGCATAATTATTTGTATGACATATGTTTCCATTTCTCTTGGTCAAATATCTACTGGAACAAATGATACCTGCATGTTTAATTTATTAACATGTATTATTTACACAAACAGCTTTTCCATAGTGGTTTTAACAGTTTATATTCCCATTATCAGCAAGAGTCTAGTCACTACACATGCTAGCCAAGACTTTCTTTGGTCATACTTTTTATTTAGACCTGCCAATCACTTTGTGGTATCTTAGAGTGTGGTTTTACTTTGCATTCTTCAAATGATGAATGGTACTGAGCATCTTTTCATGTGCTTACTTTCCATCTGCATATCTTCTTTGGTGACGTGTCTCTTTAAATCTTTCTCCTATTTATTAACATTTTCTGCTTTTTAAAAAATTATCATTGACTTTTGAGGATTCTTTTCCTATTCTATATATAGATATTATATTTAAAAATAATTTTTCTCAGTGTGTGACTTGTCTTTTCATTCTCTTATCATGTATTTCAAAGAGCAAATATTCTTAATTTGATAAAACTAAATAGTTTTTATTTTTCTTAAAATAAGCCTTCAATGTCATATCTATGAATTCTTTGGGCAATCTTTGGCCAAAACCTGTTTTCCTACATTTATTTATAGAAGAGTTATTTTTTTCTAAAAAAATTCGCTTATTTATTTATGAGAGACACAGAGAGAGAAGAAGAAACACAGGCAGAGGAAGAAGCAGACTGCCTGTAAGGAGCCCGATGTGGGATTAGATCCCAGATCCTGGGATAAGACCCTGAGCTGAAGGCAGATGCTCAACTGCTGAGACACCCAGGCATCCCATATAGAAGAGTTATTTAGCTTATAATACATTCAAATAAAATTTTAATACGGTGAGATAATTTTTATATAGCTCATTTTTTAGCCAATGGATATTATAATATTCTAACACAGTTTGTTGAAAAAGTATCTATTTACACAGAATTCCTTTCCATCTCTATCAAAATCACGTGCCCTTATATCTGAGAGTCCTTTCTGGCCTGTCATGTCTCTGTGGACAGATCTGCTGCCAGCCTTATATGTTTACCCTTGTAGGTTAAATACTCTTCTCAATCTGCTTTCAGAATTCTTTTTCTGTTTTGTACATTTCACTCTGATATATCCTGGAGTTCACCTGTTTTTGTTGATTTTCAGAGGACTTCTCTGTGCGTCTTGGACATGAGTGCCTGTTTTCTTCCCCATATTAGGGAAGTTCTCAGCTATAGTTCATTCAATAGACCTTCTGCCCCCTTTTCCCACTCTCCTTCTGGAACTCCTGTGGTGCAGATAACACTTCACATTATGGAATCGTTGAGTTCCCTAAGTCTACCTTCATTATCTAATAGTTTTCTTTCCATTTTCTTTTCAGCTTCATTATTTTCCATAATTTTATCTTTTTTTCATAATTTTATCTTCTATATCACTGATTTATTCTTTTGATTTGTCTCTTCTCATTTGTATGGCCTCCATTTGGAACTGCATTTCAGCTATAGCATTTTTAGTTTCAGCCTGATTAGGTTTTAGTTCTTTTATCCCTATGGTCAGGGAATCTCTAGTATCTTCTGTGCTCTTTTCAAGCCCAGTTTACTAGATTATAATCATTTTTAAAATATTTTATTTATTTATTTATTCATGAGAGACAGAGAGAGAGAGAGAGTCAGAGACACAGGCAGAAGGAGAAGCAGGCTCCATGTAGGGAGCCTGATGTGGGACTCGATCCCGGGGCCTCCAGGATCAAACTCTGGGCCAAAGGTGGCACTAAACCACTGAGCCACCCAGGCTGCCCGATTATAATAATTTTAAATCCTAGTCGAGATACCTTACTTTTTAAAAAGATTTTAATTATTTATTCATGAGAGACACAGATTGAAAAGTAGAGACATAGACAGAGAAAGAAGCAGGCTCCTCACAGGGATCTCAATGTGGGACTTGATCCCCAAACCCAGGATCACACCTTAAGCTGAAGGCAGACACTCAACCACTGAGCCACCCAGGAGTCCCCAGACATCTTACTTATAGCTGTACTGATTAAATCCCTGGCTCTGAGTCTAACTTCCTGTTCTTTTTTTTTTTTTTTTTTTTTTTTTTGTGGTGAATTGCTCCATCTCATCATTTTGTCCAGAAAGGAGGAGAAAAAAAAAAAAAAAAAAAAAGAAAAGAAAAAAAGAAAAAGAAAAGAAAAGAAAAGAAAAGAAAGAAAAAGAAAAAAACAACAAAAACAGCTACAACAACAATAACAAAACACTAGATCCTGGGTGTGTTTTGATCTGCTTATTAAAAGAAATTAGATCCCAGGGGCACCTGGGTGGCTCAGTCAGTTAAGTGTCTGCCTTTGGTTTAGGTCATGATCCAGGGTCCGGATCAAGCCTGGAATAGGGCTCTCTGCTCTTCTCCCTCTCCCACTCCCCCTGCTTGTGCTTTGTCAAATAAATAAGTAAAATCTTAAAAAAAATAAATTAGATCCCAAAATAAGAAAGAAAAAAATATATGTGATAAAAATACAATGAAAGGAAACAAAATTTTTTAAATACATGAAATATATATAAAATTAAAAATAAAAGAATTGAAAAATAAGAAAATATGTGAAAAAAATTTAAAAAATAAAGAAGAAAAGTCCAAAGGAGGCTGAATACTGTCTTCCCCTAGACCTGAAGCTTTACAGCCGTCCAGGATCAGTAAACTTGGTGCAAGCAAGTTGTTGCTGCTGGCCTTCTGGGGGAAGGTCCTGTTCTGCTGATTCTCAGGTGGACTTCTATCAGTGGAAACGTGCCTCCAGTACACAGGGTGGCAGGGCTTGGTGTAAGCAACTCTGGATTCCACTAGATAGCACTGTTTTGCTCCCTAAAGACTTTCAGCACTGATGGGTAGAATTAATATAGCAGTGCCGGGCTCTCTACACCCAGAGCTGAAAATTCACCCCCACCAAACTTCAGTGAGCCCTCACCAAGGAGCAATCCCTCTTGTCTTCTGGTTTCTGTCAGAACCCTGAGCTCATCCTGCCTGTCACTGAGCTTTTTTATCTCAGGCACACGACTGAGTTTCAAAACTCCAACTTCTAGGACTCTTATAGTCCTGACTGCTCTGTTCTTTCCAGGGAGGGTCTCCCCCACTTGTGCCTCTTGCCAGACCCATCCCAGGAAAACAGTCCCACAACCACACAGTTTGATGTTCATGGCAACACAGAGCAAAAAGCCAGCACCCTAGCCTCCTTGTTCTCAGCCAGCCTCCCCACACACATGCCTGGAACAGTGCAGCACTTAGTACCTGTTCTGCTTGCAACCCAGGGGATCCTCAGACCATGCTGTCACACCTGGGGTTCTGCTCTGCTTTGCCACCTGAGCACCCTTAAGTCAGGCATGTAGCAGACTTCTAAAAGTTCTGATTTTGCCCTCTGCTACTTATAAGACTTCACAGTAGCCTCCTTAAACAGGATCCCTTCCCACCACCATATCCACAGCTATGTCACACTGATTCAAGTCTCTGCACCTCCTACCTTAGAAAAGGTGGTCCTTTTTCTACTTGTAGACTTGCAGCATTTGTACTTTCAGATCTCGAATTGATTCCTTGGGTGTTCACAATGATCTGATAACTATCTAGCTGTATTGGAGGGCCAAGACAAATTACAGTCCCCTATTCCTCTGCCATTTTACCCCCTCCTTGAGAATTGACATCTTAATGAAACAGATTTTGTGATCAATCCACAACATATGTTTCTCCACTTACATAGGTCTTCTTCAACTTCTCGCAGCAATGCATCATAGTTTTCCAAGTATGTGACTTGGTCAGAAATATATCTACTATTTCGTATCTGTTGATGTCTTCTTATAAGTGATTTCAGTTTCTGATTTTTCTTTGCTAGTGAGTAGAAATAGAATTGGCTTTTCTATATTCATCATGTATTCTTTAATTATTCTTAAATATTTGTTCCAGTAGCTTTTTACATTCTAAAAGATGTAGACATATCATCTGTGAATGAGGAGAGATTTACTTCATTTCAATCTGGATGCCTTTTATCTCTTATTGTTAATGTCCCTGGCTAATACTTCCAGTACAATATTGAATAGAAATGATGAGACTTGACATCTTTGTCTTGTTCCACTTGCTTAGGGAGAATACATTGAGTCTTTCATCAATTGAGTATGATGTTAGCTGTAGGCTTTTTCACAGATGCCCTTTGCCAGGTGATAAATATTTTCCTTCTATTCCTAGTTGCTAGTTTATTTTCCCCTCTTCAAAAATAATTGTGACAGTTTGAAAAATGTTCTTGCTGCATCTATTGAGACTATCATGTTTTTTTTTTCTTTCTTATGGTGTTAATATGGTGAATTACATTGATTTTGGAGTGTTCATTCAATCCTGTATTCTCAGGATAAATTTGACAGTGCAGACATGGAAGTTGTTTCATTGTCAAAGGATCTCGAATGAAAGACTCCTGTAGTTTTATGGACCTGAGGGATCCTAGGTGGAAAGAGAGCTAGGGGTAGGAATACACTGAGCACTGAGAGTGGACAAAGGTGTTCTATTCAAGGTTATTCTCTTCTCCCCCCTCATAAGGAGGCCTGAAAAACATTGCAGTAGAAGCCCCCAGATAGAGAGACCTAGAAATGAAGACTCCTGTACTAGGAAGGCAGGTATGCTTCAAAAGGATGGCCTTCCTGAAGTGCTGGAAGTCCTTGACTGCAACTTCCTTCACAAGCTGCGATGTGTTAGCTATGAACTGGGACTTGTTGTGGGGAAAGCAGCATTTCCCCCATGAGGCCTACCAGGTAAAGCCTATATAATTGCTTACAGTTGGTATGCAAAATCAGACATTGGTTTCTGGCCATGAGCTAGAAACCTGAAGTAATATTTCATTTGCACTTGAAACGTATGTGTGATTAGATGACATAGTTGATAGTGTTGTTCAAGTCTTCAATATCGTACTGAGAACTGACGGCTGGGTATTTTCACCAATATTCATGAGTGGGGTTAGCCTATAATGTTCCTCTCTTGCAGTATCCTTAGGTATTTGTATTAAAATGGTGCTAATGTAGCCACTCTGGAAAACAGTATGGAGGTTCCTCAAAAAGTAAAACTAGAACTATCCTCCAGTCCAGTAATCACACTACTGGGTATTTACTCCCAAAAGACAAAAACACTAATTCAAAGGGGTACATGCATTCCTATAGTTTATAGCAGCATTATTTACAATGGCCAAATTATAGAAGCAGCCCAAGAGTCTATGGATAGATGAATAAAGATACACACACACACACACACACACACACACAAATACCATGGAATATTATTCGACCATAAAGAAATGAAATCTTGCCATTTGCAACAACACGAATGGAGCTAAGAGCATAATGCTAAGTGAAGTGAGTCACTCAGAGAAAGGCAAATACCGTATGATTTCACTCACATGGAATTTAAGAAACAAAACAAATGAGCAAAGGGGGAAAAGAGAGAGAGAGACCAAGAAATAGACTCTGATTTATAGAGGACAAACTGATGGGGGTGGATGCTGGGATGGGTGAAATAGGTGCTGGGGATTAAGGAGTGCACTTGTGATGATGAGAACCACACAATGTATAGAATTGTTGAATCGCTGTATCACTCACCCAAAACTAATGTAACACTGTATGTGTCAACTCAACTAGAATTAAAATAAAAAAATTTAAAAAGATGGTGTTAACATCATAAAAGGAGTTGATGAGTGTTTTATTTCTTTTCTTTTCTCTGGAAGAGTTTTCATAATTCTGTATTTGTTTCCTAAATATTTATAGATTCATCAGTAAAGCAATCATCTTTTGAAATTTTAATGGCAAGTATTTTTGATTACTGGTTCAGTTTATTTAGTGGTTTTTGAATCTCCTAAGGTTTTTTGTTGTTATTGTTCCTTTATAAGTCAGTTCTCATAAGCAATATTTTTCTATGAAGTTTTTCATTTTTTCGAAATGTTCGTATTTAGTGGCATAAAGTGATTCATTATATTTTTATTAATGTCTTAGGGTTTGAAGCATTTCTGCAAAGTGATAGCAGAAACAATTCATCAATGAGTTTATAAGTACATATGTATTACTGAAAACCATAAAACAGATACAGAAAAAATCTACTTAGTATACTTACTGCTTAGTATAAGCAGCATCATATGCCTTAGAAGAAATTTTTTCTATCATTCTTTGTCAGTTTTTATTTAAATTGTAGTTAACATACAGTGTAATATTAGTTTCAAGTGTATAATATAGTTATTCAACAATTCTATACAATACCTGGTGTTCATCACAAGTGCATTCTTTAATCCCATCACCTATTTCACCCATCCCCTCACCCACCTCCATCAGTTTCTTGTCTTAAGTTCAGAGTCCTTTTCTTGGTTTGTCTTTCTTTTTCATTCCCTTGCTCATTTGTTTTATTTCTTAAATTCCACATATGATAGCAGGTATACCCAAAAATCCCAAGAAGCTTATCACCCAAGTCATATTATCACCACAAAATCAGACGTCTGGGAGCTTGTGTAATATCCAGATGAATCACAGTTCAGCTAACCATGGTGCACGTGCTGTCATTGGTCTGGAAGTGATTTCCCAAAACAGGAAGAAGAATAAAGATCCTCTCTCCCTTTATATAATGATAGATACCTTATGGTATTATTTTTCAGCCACATGCCCACCAGTAG
Source organism: Vulpes vulpes (assembly GCF_048418805.1). Taxonomy (NCBI): domain Eukaryota; kingdom Metazoa; phylum Chordata; class Mammalia; order Carnivora; family Canidae; genus Vulpes; species Vulpes vulpes. The sequence goes on from NC_132786.1 coordinate 41,680,313, forward strand.
TTAATGACAAAGAATAAAGTATATGATAAAAGTATTTTCCAAACTCAGGCTTATTCAACCTTATTTGTGTTACTGTATTAGTTAGGAATATGTTTCTGCCTATATATAATCATTTATGATCAACTAATTGAGAAACTATGTCAAAAATGTCCCATCTTATGGGAAATATCAGTACCATGAAAATTTCCATATGTAATGGAAGTTGCTGTGATTGATAGGTTCCTTTTTTCAGGGAGAGAGGAAGAGGGACAGAGAGAGAGGGAAAGAGATTCTTTTTTTTTTTTTTTTAAGATTTTATTTATTCATTCATTCATGAGAGAGAGAGAGAGAGAGAGAGGCAGGCAGAGGGAGAAGCCAGCTCCATGCAGGAAGCCCAATGTGGGACTCCATCCTGGGACTCCAGGATCACACCCTGGGCTGAAGGCAGGCGCCAAACCACTGAGCAACCCAGCGATCCCCGAAAGAGAATCATAAGCAGGTTCCATGCCCATTGTGGAGCCCACTGAAAGGTTCAATCCCATAATCCTGAGATCATGACCTGAGCCAAAACCAAGTCAGACACTTAACAAACTGAGCCACTCCAGGTTTCTCAATAAAGTAGTTTTCTTAAATGCTTCTAGAATGAAATAAAATTTTGTCTTTAAGTCACAAATAAATTTATTTAAGTAGACCATGTTAATATTAATGACAATGATATACTGAGCAGAATTTTTATATTACTCGTATTATTGCCTCTTTCTCAGAACAAATGAAACATATTAGCCTATTCAAAACCTCAGGGTAAAAAAAAAAAAAAAACCTCAGGGTATTAAAAGTTTTTCTGTTTTCCACTTTAATTTTTCATTTGTTTAATGCCTATCTATTGAAAATCTATTATATATATTTTTTTTACATGGAGCTATTTAGCGCATGGTATACCAACTTGAGAAGTTAATTGCACTGCAAAGTAAGAGAAAATCACGGATCATTATCTAAAAATAGTACGGTCTTACTTCTCAAAATAAAAATTACTTGGGAAAATAAATGGTGAAAATGATTACTACTACAAATCCTTAACTCCTATGTAAACTCAGGATTGCTAGCTCTTTAAAATGAAATATATATTTCTAATTATTTTGGATTTTATTTTTTTAAAAAGAAAGGTAATGAGTTTGCTGGAACTGCATGGAAACCTGTCCACATAAATGCTACATGTCTAAAGCTGGAAAATATACTTTTATTTGGTATTAATTTTTATAGTTTATTCTTCATGTGTGTAACCAGACTTGTGTAAAGAACGGTGCAAATAATTATATTTTATTGCCAACAAAAATGAAATTTAAACAAATTTTCAAGAATATCATCTTTTACTCTCCAAAACTAGTCCTACGAATGATGCCAGCTTTTCAGTTAAAGAAGTTTCACTGTAAGTGCGGAAATGTGCTAAGCAATTACACTTTCTCTCACACCAATATTAGGAATACTTCAAAATGAATAGGCAGTTTTCAGAGACCAAGTGAACTTCTAAGATCATTTGCATTTGGTAGTTACCAACCAGAAGCAGTGTTAAGGAAAGCAAGGATAGATTAGACAGCATTTTTTTTTTAATTTTTTTTTAATTTTTATTTATTTATGATAGTCACAGAGAGAGAGAGAGAGAGGCAGAGACACAGGCGGAGGAAGAAGCAAGCTCCATGCACCGGGAGCCCGACGTGGGATTCGATCCCGGGTCTCCAGGATCGCGCCCCGGGCCAAAGGCAGGCGCCAAACCGCTGCGCCACCCAGGGATCCCTAGACAGCATTTGATTAGGTCTCTTTAATCAAAAAGTCCTGAACTTAAGAACTCAAGTTCTAATTTAAAATTGTTCCTCTGCTCCATGCTACAGATTCTTCATTTCTAGCTCTCCAAGCCTTCTGCTTTCTTTGACTAAGTCATCGATTTAAGCTAATTAATCCAGCATTCTGTATATTTTAAGATTTTAATCCCTTTATTGTTTATTTCTATGTATTTTTTGATATAGGTTGTATGTAATAAATCTCTCTGCTTTCCTAAAATAATGCTATATCAATATTTTTCATGATTAAAAACTAATTATCCCTAACAATGAAGGACATTGAACAGATCACCTTGGAAATCTTAAGATCCCAAGGTACTTAAAGTAAGGAATGCCTTTTAAATTTTTTTTTAAATGAACTTAGCCTATTCAATACTAAATCCTGGCTTGTTTCGATATTAATATATTTTCTCCAAGATACTTTTGTGAATTGATACTTCATAGGCACCATCTATACTGTGGCTCTCAGGACTGCCCAGCACATCTCTGTACATCCCCAAGGTTCACAGAAATTCAAGCTTGAGGCACATATCACCAGATATCATGAGTGGGCTGTCGCACTAATCTCTCACTTTATGTCACCTGCATTTAGATGAAAACCCTGAAGTTAATCAATAAAAGAAAAGTTATTTTTTCTCAGATAATGTAAACTATGGGTTGACAAAGATTGGTAGTTACATGTCTTAAAAATTACCTTCTTCAAGAAAATGAAAATGAGACCTAGAGATACAGAGGGACTTATCACAAATGGAATTTGAGAGTTGGAATTAAAGATCAGAAAGCCTGGAAAGCTTACGGTGTTTCTAATGCCACAATTCAGCCTTTCTTCTCTGGTTATGTCTCGCTAATCTCTTTGGACACATGTTCTGCAGCAATGACCATCCTGCCATCTGCATTCCCCAGAAGAAGACAGTCATATTCAGGTAACCAAACTCCATCTTTTCTGTATTTTTGCTTCTCAAGACATTTGCATTCTGAGTTCATATACAATTTTCAGGTAGAAGTTTGTACTATAAGACTAGAAAAGGTTTATCATTGTGTAAAGGTGAGGCCAAAAGGAAAATCTTTTTTCCAGTTTTGTAATTAAAAAATCCTTTTAAAAATACTTTCTTTGCTTCTCAGGTAGTGATATGTATTTATAGCAGTAAAAAATACAGTGAAAAATAGCCTTCTTCATGACTTTGCTTGTTCATTCAAACGTGCTGTCTAGCCTTACCTTTTGTTATACCTGTAACTAAACGTGTCAGCTTCAGAGGCACCTTTCATAATATCTTTAACTAATTGGTTCCAAGATTCAGCATGGCGATGTTTTCCCCAGGGTCTTGCTGCCTTCTTCCCTTCACTGGTTCTCCTACAGCCTCCTTGGACTGTCTGGTCTCATAATTCTTAAGCAAGTCAGAATGTTCCCTACAATATGCTGCTTCATGCATCCTGACTCCAGCTGAATAAAAATCCTGGCAGGTTTCCAATTTATTCTCTGCTCTTAGATTTTATTTAGTTGAAGAAATTTTGCTTCATAGAGATATTTTTTTTTACCCAAGTCATCCTTTATAGGAGTAACTCTAGCATACTTTTTACTCTGGTCATTTTTTATAGTATTTACTCTCTTTGAAATTAATCTTGGGCTTGTATTTTACCAGCTGAGATTATAGATTCTTTAATTCAACAAATTTTTATTATTCTGATCATTTTATAACTTCTCAGCCTCATTGAGGTATAACTGACAAATTGTAAGATATTTAAAGTGTTCCATGTCATAATTTGATATGCATATACACTGTGAAAGGAATGCCCAAGTCGATACAGAATTATCAACTAGAGTTGTAATTAGATTGTCAGATCTTATAACTGACACTATACCCTCTAACCACTCTCTCCCTATATATTCTTATTTTCCCCATTCCCCAGCCCATCACTTTTTTTTATTCCACATATAAGGGATAACTATGCAGCATTTATTATTCCCTGTCTGGCTTATTTCACTAAGCATAATGCCCTTCAGGCTCATCCATATCATTGTAGATAACAAGATACAGGATTTCCTTCTTTTTCTGAGGCTGAATAATATTCCATTGTGTGTGTGTGTGTGTATGTGTGTGTGTGTATGTGTGTATGCCATATTTTCTTTACCCATTCATCTCTCAATCAACAGTTTTTGTTTCCATACATTGGCTGTTGTGAATAATGTCATAATGAACATAAACATACAGATATTTATTTGACATAATGGTTTTATTTCCTATAGATATATACCATGAACTGGGATTGCTGAATCATATAGCAGTTCTATTTTTAATTTCTGGGGGAATCTCCATACTGTTTTCTACAGTAGCTTTGATAGTTTTGATTCTTTTTTTTTTTAATTTTTATTTGCTTATGATAGTCACACACAGAGAGAGAGAGAGAGAGAGGCAGAGACACAGGCAGAGGGAGAAGCAGGCTCCATGTACCGGGAGCCTGACGTGGGACTCGATCCCAACTCCCCAGGACCGCGCTCTGGGTCAAAGGCAGGCGCCAAACCGCTGCGCCACCCAGGGATCCCGATAGTTTTGATTACGATGTACAAGGGTTTCCTTTTCTCCACATTCTCACCAGTGTTTGTTATTTCTTGTCATTTTGGTAATAGCCATCCTAACATATATGAGGTGATATCTTTTTTTCCCTGATGATGAGTGATGCTGAGCACCTTTTCACATACCTGTTGGCTATCTGTATGCTTTCTTTGGAAAAATGTCTATTCAGATCTTCTACCCAGATTTAATTAGATTTTTTTTTTTTTTGCTATGAGTTATAGAAGTTTTCTTTGTATAATTTGGATATTAACCTCTTAATGGATGTGTGTTTGCAAATATTTTGCCCCATTTCTTAGGTGTCTTCCCTGGACAGAAGCTTTTTAGTTTCAAGAACTTCCCTTGTTTATTTTTTCTGTAGTTGTCTTCTGTTTTGCTGTCAAATAATAAAAAAAAAAATCATTGCTAAGAACAGTGTCAAGGAAATTATACCCCATTTTCCTCTAGAAGTTTTATTCTTTCAGTTTTAACAGTTAATACTTTAATTCAATTGAATTGTGTGTATGGTGTAATATCAGGGTCTAGTTTATTTCTTTCACATGTGAATATCCAGTATTCCCCATACCACTTGCTGACAAAACCATTCTTTCCACATTGAATATTCATGGTTTCTTTATCAAGAAGTAATCGACCATTTATGCATATATCTATTTCTGGTCTCTCTGTTGTATTCCATTGATGTATATGTCATATTCTTTAATGTCATATCATGCTATTTTGACCCCTATAGCTTTGTAATATAGTTTGAAATTAGGAAGTACAATATATCCAGCTTCATTCTCCCCTCTCAAGAGTGCTTTGGCTCTTTGAGGTCTTTTGTGATTCCACACAAATTTTTAAGATTTCTTTCTCTATTTCTGTTTTAAAATGCCATTGAAATTTTAACAGGGACTGCATTCAGTCTTTAGATCATATTGTGCAGGAGGGACACTTTAATAATGTTAATTATTCTACTCCATGAATATGGAATGTCTTTTTAGTGTGTCTTCTTTAATTTCTTTAATGATTTTTTAGTTTCAAATACAGATCTTTCATTTCCTTAAGTTTAACCTGAGTATTTTTTGGAATGCTGTTGTAAAGAGATTGCTTCCTTAATTTCATCTTCTGATAGTTTATTACTGTATAGAAACATGACTGTTGTATGTTGATTTTAATATCTGCAACTTTACTGAACTTGTAGTTTTTAGGGTTTCCTACATATAAATTTATCTGCAAATAGAAACCATTTTATTTTTTCCTTTCTGATTTAGAAGTCTTTTTTTTTCCTGCCCTATTGCTCTGGCTAGGACCTCAGAACTATGTTGAATAAAACACCTGATCTTAGAGGACAATCCCTCAGTTTTTCACTGCTATGATGTTGAGTTGTAGACTTGTCATGTCTGGCCTTTATTATATTGAGGTAACTTCCTTCTATACTCAATCTGTTGAGAACTTTTATCAGGAAAGAATGTTGAATTTTGTCAAATGCTTTTCCTATATGTATTAAGATGATTATATAATCTTTAACCTTCATTTTGTTAACAAGGTATATCCTGTTGATTGATTTGCATATGTTGAACTTTATTTGATCATGGTACATAATCCTTTTAATGTAGTGCTTCATTTGCTATTTTTGTTGAGGATTTTTGCATCTATGTTCAATAGGGATTTTGGAAATTTTCTTGTAGTGAAAAGAAATGTTCACTGGTATTGATAACTTTCTTTGGTATTGGTATTAAAATAATGCAGCCTTGTCAAATGACTGTAGGAATATTCCCTTGTCTGTTTTTTTGAAGAGTTTGAGGATTCTTTTTTAAATGTCTGTTAGAATTCAGCAGTGAAGCCATCTGGTCCTGGATTTTCTCTTTTGGAAGATTTTTGATTAATGATTCAATTTTCTTTGTAGTTAGTAAATAATTGTTCAAGTTTTATATTTCTCCATGATTAAGTTTTAGTAGATTGTATTCTAGGAATTTATCCATTTCCTCTAGATTATTTAATTTGTCAGTATATAATTCTTGAGAGTAGTTTCTTCTGATTTTAGTGTTTCTTATCATGATTTATGATGTATCTCATTTTTGGTTTTACTTGGGAATACCGTTTTATTTTATAATCCATCAGTTAAATGCTTACCCATTTTGTTTATCTTTTCAAAACTAGCTCTTAGTTTTATTTACCAATGTGATTGACTTTTATGCTCCATTTCATTTATTTCTGCTCTTATCTTCATTATTTTCTTTTTTCTACTACTTTAGGGCTTCCTTTTTTTTTTAAGTTCTCCCAGCTGTAAATTTAGGTTGAGAACTTTCTCTTTTATTAATGTAAGCATTTAGCACTCTACATAAAATATACTTAGAACTATTTTTTTCTGTGTCCCATAAGTTTTGGTATGCTGTGTTTTCATTTTCATTTGTCTCAAAATTTTTTTTTAAGTTTCTTCTTCAACTCATTTGTTGTTCAGGAACATATTTGTGAGTTTTCTGGGTGGTTGCGTTTTGTTGTTGTTGTGTTGTTTTGTTTTGTAATTGATCGCTACTTTTATATCCTTACTCTTCAAAAAGATGTTTGATATGATTTCAGTCTTCTTACATTCATTTTATCATTCAGTAAAATATAGATGAAGCTGGATGGCTGGCGGAGAGAAGAATCCAATGAGAAAGGGGCCATTGGTATATATTTTAAAATACAGTTGTGAAGACAACTGTATCCATAAATAAATTCAACTCTCATAAATCCAGTTATGTGTTTGAAAAAGAAGAGAGAGGAAGAAGAGAAGGAAAGACAGAGAAAAACAGAGAAAGAGAAAAGAGATTTTTAATAGCACAGACTATGCCTGTGTGAATCTTTTAATTTAATGAGTATATGCCCAGAATGAGTATGACATAGAGGACATAAAAGAATTGTGCTTTCTTCTAAAGCATTCTAACAGGGCTAATTGACTAATTTGAATTTTCTCTTCAACTTTCCCCCAAATTATGGCAAACTAGCAATGAACAGAGACTTGGGCAAAAGAAAGTCAGCAGGAAAAAATATGAGGCAAAAGACATAGTAATAAAATACTGAACAATCAGCCCCTGGCTCCCTATAAATAGGACTATTGGTATTGTTGCAGGGAGCCTCTAGGATGGCCTCACATGACCCCAACTCATAGTATTCCTTGCCTTATATAATTCTAGTCAGTAGAATTTGACAACATTGAGAAGATGTTGTTCTATGGTTAGGTCACAGAAGATTATGCTCTCTTTCTTGATAATATACTCTCTCTCTCTCTCTCTTTTTTTCCTTCTCCTCCCATTCTCTGTCTTTGGCTTTGGGGAAGTGAGCCCCCATGTTGGAAAAGACTAGGTGTCAAGAAACTGAGGACAGCACCAAACGCAAACAATGCATAACTGAGGTCCACAGTCAAAAATTCCTGGAGGGATTAAATTATGTTACCAATCTTATAAGTGAGGTTGGAGACAGATCCTTCCTCAGGTGAGTCTCACTTGAGCCTTCAACTTCCACCATCGCCTCAGAGAGAATATTCACTATACACAGGGAGATCCACTTAAGTTGTGCATGGAATTTTGATCTGCAGAAACTGTGAAATAATGAATGTGTAATGTTTTGAGACACTAAATTTTATTTTATTTTTTTTTATAATTTTTTTTTTTTTTATGATAGTCACAGAGAGAGAGAGAGAGAGAGAGAGGCAGAGACACAGGCGGAGGAAGAAGCAGGCTCCATGCACCGGGAGCCCGACGTGGGATTCGATCCCGGGTCTCCAGGATCGCGCCCTGGGCCAAAGGCAGGCGCCAAACCGCTGCGCCACCCAGGGATCCCGAGACACTAAATTTTAAAGTAATTTGTAATTCAATAGATAAATAATATACTTTGATATGCATAAATAGGAATTTATTCCTACTAAAGAGGCCAGATAATTTTATAGCTCTCTACCAGGGATGAGTTCACTTCTAATTCTGTGCTTTTCATGCTTTTATTCAACACTGTGTTCTACGGATTAGAAACAAGTTCCCCAACAGAATGGAATTACATTAACAGGGGGATTTGGATCATAGGAGGCCTTCTTAGAGGCTTCTGCACAATAGCAAAAGTTACATTTTAAATGCTAGGGTTTTTTCCCCAATAACTATGGAGACTCATTTAAGTGAAACAAGTATCAGATTTTTTTTTAAGTATCAGATTTTTAAAAATGTTTTAATAGTTTTTGTACTACTCACTTGAATATTGCTCAGCACTATTCTTTTTGAATGCCACAGATTATTTCCCAGAGCAGGTGACTAGCACACTCACAAGATAATGTTTTGCAGGTGCTAGTAAACACATTATTGTTTTCCCCTTTGGTCTTGTTGTGACATTACTTTTGCCCCAGTGAGCCCAGCACATCCAGCAAGAAACCCTTACTGCTCTTTCCCATGCTATATCACAACCCCTTAAAAGGGAGCTCTAGGTATTGTGTTAAAAGAGAGTGACCTCCAGTAGCCCAGACCTGGATTCCTGGTGCAGAATGTTGAAATGATGAATAATTCTTTAGGAGAACCAATGATTCTTTTTTTATGGGACATGGAGATATATGATGGTCACAGATGGGATGCCATGTAATGTAGGCCCACATCTGCTCACTGTGAAACAAACTGTTCTGTCATTTTATGAGTCAGTTTTATTTGTGCAAAAGATGAATGATTAAGATACCTGGGTTGCAAGAGTTTGATGTAAAATGAAATTAAGTCTGTTGAGAGAAACTAAAAGTAAGCCAACAGAGATTCACAATGACACACATTGCTTATTTTCATGGTTGACTTCATTATTTCAAATATACAACTATAAACACACAAGATCCACTAAAGCATAGAAACTGTGGTAAGGGTATCTAAGGTCCTAGGTAAACACATTTCTGTCTCCTGAATTATTGAGGACCTTGCTTATGTTTCCAGAATTATTTGATGATGAATGCTTAGAGTGCATGCTTTTCTGATAGTAAACTATTGAGAAATCCACTAAATTTCTGTTGCTTTTCTTTTAGTACACAATCCATTCTGATCAAAATGATTATAAATTAGCAGTACATAATTCATAATCTATTTTCTGCATTTATACACATTTAAGATGAGTGGATCATTATAGAACATGCTGCTCATAGAAATACATGCTTCCAAAAATATGCTAAATAAGAAGTATGTATTATAATAGTAACATGAAAAGTGAAGTTCAAAAATAATTAACAATTATGGACAATTATGATACAAAGTCCGTAGAAGTTTTTTTTAATTAATTTTTATTGGTGTTCAATTTACCAACATACAGAAAAACACCCAGTGCTCATCCCGTCAAGTGTCCGCCTCAGTGCCCGTCACCCATTCCCCTCCAACACCCGCCCTCCTCCCCTTCCACCACCCCTAGAAAGGAAGGGAAAAGAAATGTTGGGAAATATCAGGAAGGGAGACAGAACATAGAAGTTGTTGAACAGCAAGATTGAATAATAATGATGCTAATATATTTTAAAGATTTTATTTATTTATTCATGAGAGACACAGAGAGAGGCAGAGACATAGGCAGAGGGAGAAGCAGGCTCCCTCTGCAGGGAGCCTGATGTGGAACTTGATCCCAGGATGCTGGGATCACAACCTGCGCCAAAGGTAGACGCTCAACCACTGAGCCACCCAGGTGCCCCATGATGCTAATAGTTAGGTGAGAATACACAGGCTAAATGCTAGAGCAATAAAGAAAAATGGAATGCAGAAGACTGAAGGGAAAGAGAAACAGAGACTGCATTTTAAGTGTATTAGGCCAGAAAAATCAAAAGACATTTGTGTAAATATTTAACATCTTGAGATTAATGAACTCAAACTAATTCTATAGCATCAGACCATCTCAAGGGTCTGGATTATCTTTAATGTAGAGGTGGAAGTACCTCAGTTAATTACTAAATACTTGAGCTTTTTTGAAATTTATCAAAAATACTATTTGGCAGATAATTTTGAAAGATTCTCTGAAGTTAAAATGGTCCATAAATGTGTTTAATATGGGAACACTGTTTCTAACACACTCAAATACACATGTAAATAGGGTCAAGAAAAAGAATTTCTAGAGTGGGAGTCACATTTGAGGCTCAAATTGCAAATTGATATGAATATGAGCCATTTTTTAACTATATGATTCTGAACATAAACAAAAAGTCACATAATTGTTCTCATTTAAGTACAATGCAGATATAGTAAATTGAATTATAACTTTAATGAATTAAGATAACTAATTTGATCTGAAATAATCAAGTACTATGTTGATATTTATTTCATTTGTATTATTTCATTTCAGAACTAGGGCACCATCCAATACTCATGGAATTTGACTTCACAGGAAATGAAAGGATGTTCTGCTTGCATGACATCCATACCCATCTATTTATCTCAATGTTAACATCATTGATGTGTCTCATCGATTACACTTTACTGTTAAAGAATTAGAGTTCCCTACTGACATGCAAATATTTTAGATAAAAACACACTGATGGATTACCTAAATAAATAAATAAATAAATAAATAAATAAATAAATAAATCTCATAATGTATCAAAAGGCCAAGAAGTGACAAAGTACAGTTAATAAGGTAAGGCAGCACTTTTGAGAAATATGGATTTGGAATTTGGCCTCATGATTCTGCAGTGGGGTGATGATTTAAAAAAGACAACAGGGCATGTTGTCTACTACCAAGCACCAAGAACTCATACGTAGGTTGTGAGATTCCCTGAAGACCTCATTAATCTACTGTACTTTTTGCTAAAGTATCTGAAAAGATATTCTCAAGTAAGTGCTATATTCAACTTTTTTCCATCTAATATTAATTGTGCACTTTATCGGTTGCATCTATGGGAAGAACCGTGTCTTTACTCAAGAGCATTATTTTTTTATATATAACCAAAGTCTGTTCTGATATTTAGAGAGAGGGACCAAGGTGGTGACATAGGATACTCGAACTTCCCTCCTCCCAAGTAGTAGCAAATGTACAACTACACACAGAGCAATTCCTTCAGGAGAATTTCAGAAACTAGCTGACTGACCCCTGGACACTGGATAAATGAGAAAACATCCACATCAAAATGCTTAGGAAAGGCTGAGACACAATCTCACTATGAACCCCAATCCCAGCTCAGTATCATACAAACACAAGACAGCCCCAACTCCCAGCTTCTCCTTGGGGAACTCAGGGTTTGGATCACACATGCAGCACCTCATCTTTTATGACTCTCATGTGAGAGATGAGCCCCCAAACACCTAACTCTGAAAGCCAAGGGGAATTTAGTACAAAAGTCCCTGGGGAATAAGCAAATAAAGAAGCACTTCCTAACGGGTCTCTTCCCATCTATTCCCAAGGCTAGTGCACAGGGTGCAGGTAAATATGCCCAACTCTAAGTTCTTCCTAGGAAGGGGTTTGATTGTAACTTTACCAGCTGCTGCCTGAGGGGAGGACATTTAATTATAATGCATCCTGCTGCTGACTGAAATTCTTTATGGAACCTGAAAGAGCCAGCCTCACTTCCCCCACCTTCTCCTTCCAGCTCTCTCCAATTATAAGATTAAATCGCCAGTTTCTTCCCCAAAGGAGCTTATCAACACATCTAGCCTCCCAAACTTTACAGATGTCACCTGAGGAATGAGCCCCAAATCACCTACTCTGATCATCAATGGGGCTTGCATTCATGAGTCTCACAGGACCAAACAAAGAAGCAGTTTTGACCAGATACAGGACTATTCCCTCTCACCCCTCTAGCTATACACCCATATTTAATAGATGTTATGTTTCTCTAGATGACCACATGTTTAGGGCACAAACACATGTATAGCAAACAAACAAAAAATCAAAGTTAGCAAAGGTCAATCCAAAATGAATTTCAAGATTTTTTAAAATTATTTTTTATTTTTTTAATTTATGATAGAGAGAGAGAGACAGAGACAGAGATAGAAACAGAGACAGAGACACAGGCAGAGGGAGAAGCAGGCTCCATGCCTCCATGCTGGAAGCCCCACATGGGACTCTATCCCGGGACTCCAGGATCACGCCTGGGGCCAAAGGCAGGCAACAAACCGCTGAGCCACCCAGGGATCCCCCAAAATGAATTTCAAATAGTTTTTGAAAATTAAATATAATAGGACTTTTAAGAAAAACTAGAACATGAACTGAAACCACTTTTCTTCTGAACCTGAAGCGTACTAAAAATTATTTGCACATTTATTTATTCATCAATTGCCAAGGGCTTAAATTTATAATTAATGTATGCTCTTATTAGGTATAAATGAAAAATCAATTCTCTAATGTTTATGCTATTAAATACAGTTTTCAATTAGAATTTGTGAGGTAGGTATTTTACTTATTTTCAATTAAGAGCAAAGGAAAATATCTTTTAATGCTAGCTTTAGTGTAACAAATAGCTAATTAAATAAGTAATCAGGGTTCATTCCAGAAATTTGGATGAATTTAACAATATAAGGAAACAATTAAGTTTGCCATATTAGTATTTACTATCTGGGCAAAACTAAGAAAAGATATTACCAATGGCTGAATGGGTATTTTTATATATTATTGGTTTGAGTAAAGTGTGTTGTAGATATTTTAGAGAACACTTATGCCACAGTTGGTAAAATTCAGAATGCATACTTCATATCACCCAATATTCTCACTCATGGGTACATTTGCTAGAGAAACTGTAACTGTCCCTAGACTACAAGGTCAATAGGAAGAGTTTGATGTCACCATCTCTTATAGTTAATAAGAAAATTATTATAATAGAATATATATAGTACTGCATGCATATATAAAATACCCTACAGAATTTAGGAGATCTGAAAAACCGACATTTCACATCAGACCACTGGAGCAAATATGTTGGGAGGGATACATATTAGGCTCAGAAATGAAGGTTAATAAGAAGCAGACTTCCAATGAGTATTGGAATAGTGCGTCATAAGGTGAGAAATTTGATCACCTCAAATCTCTACATCTAAGGTAAATATAAACCTTTTTAAAAATCCTATGGATTGAGATGTTTGATTTGGCAAAAATATTTAGTTTTTTTCCTAAGATCCAACTGATGGGGTAGAGTAATATAAAAATAATCACTCATTGAAGTAAAAAATCTTAAAAAGGTACAACAAATTCATCAGGTCATGGACACTCTAGGATGCTTAGAAGGATCCAAAGCACCTAGGGTCAAATTGATGGAGATAGAAATTATATGAAATCAGACTGATGGAAAAAAGTACTATGGCTATAGGATAGTAACTCAAGAAGGGCAAAGCATAGTTCTGGAAAGCAGAGTTACCTACCAAAACCTTGGACAAGTCACACAACCAGAGATAGTAGGGTCAAATAAGTCTTCAAATCCATCAATTTTATTCTTTGGGAAAGTTGTGTCATTATCTTGCTATTATAGCCATTAGACCTAGTCCTTGTCCTCAAGACAAAGGCGTAATGATAACATTACACTAATGTTATCAAATACAGATAAAATACACTAAAGATTTGCCACAAGGATTCACAGAATGGGCATTGGTGTCAGGCAAAGAAGCAAAGTGAAACCTAGTTTCCATTTGGTTACTTCAAAGAACAAGCCATATGCATTTCTAGAAAATACATTTCCCATCATCTAAAGACAAGCCAACTTGCTCACGTATCAGACAGATCATGCCATCCCTTAACTGTAAGCTTCCCATGTCAATTCAGTCAGCACAGCTTCTACCTTATATCAAAAATTTCTACTTATTATCAGAAAACAGACAGTGATTAGGAAACATTTCTGCTATAAATATTTTGCAACTTAAGCTCTTGTTCCATGAAAATTAAGCAGGTACAAAATCACTGCATATTTGAATAAATCCAGTAGCATGAAAGAAAATCACTAGACAGAAAAATCCCAAGAACTGATATGGCCGTGTACTTTCATATAAACAGTATCTTTAGAGGAATACAAAGATACCACAAACAAACAAACGAACAAACAAACAAACATAATTGCTTGAGAAAAAGAAGCAAATGACTTAACATGAAGAAGTGAAAATTTAAAAAAAAGCAGAATGTACTGGAAAGATTGACTATCAGGAGTATGAAAATAGACTAAATAATAGGCTGGAAAGAATTCACAGGACTTAGAATAAAAGAAGACAATGTCAATGAGCACAAAGTTAAATGTTGCGGACATAGATTCCGGATAACCCTAAATGCCTAATTGGAGCTCCACAATTAGAGAGTAAGGAGAAGAGAAGAGAAAAATATTCAGGAAAAAAACATTTTCCAGAGTGGAAGCAGGACATGAATCAACATCCAAGAAACCTTCCACTAGTTGCCTATAGGAAAACTTAAAAAAGCCTGTACTTGACCATGACCTGATAATATGACAAAGGTGATAGAAAATAGCTCACGAGAATGCAAATCAAAAATATGGGCAGAGGGCCTGAACAGACATTTTTCCAAAGAAGGCATACAAATGTTCACCAGACACATGAAAAGATGCTCAACATCACTCGTCATCAGAGAAGTGCAAATTAAAACCACAATGAGGTATCACCTCACACCTGTCAGAATGGCTAAAATCAACAACACACACACAAGAAACAAATGTTGGCCAGAACGTGGAGATAAAGGAACGCTTGCGCACTGTTGGTGTGAATGCAAACTGGTGCAGCTGCTGTGGAAAACAGTATGGAGTTTCCTCAAAAAATTAAAGATAGAACAGCCATACGATCCAGTAATTCTACTAGCTGGGCATTTACCCAAAGGAAACAGAAACACTAGTTTAAAAAGATGTATGCACCCTTATGTTAATTGTAGCATTATTTATAATAGCCAACATATGGCAGCAACCCAAGTATCCATATATATGAATGGAGAAAGAAGAATATGTAGTATGTGCACACACACACACACACACACACACACAATGTAGTATTACTTAGCCATACAAAAAAAAAAAAAAAAGTGAGATCTTGCTATTTGCAACAGCCTGGGTAGATCCATAAGGTATAATGCAAGTAAATTAAGTCAGAAAAACTAATACAACATGATTTCATTTATATGTGGAATTTAAGAAACAACAAAAAAGAATCTTTTAAAGTTTTTAATTCCAACTAATTAACATAGTGTTATATTAGTTTCAGTTGTACAATATAGTGATTCAACATTTCCATACACCTTGAGGTGCTCATCATGGCAAGTGCACTCCATAATTCTCATCATCTTTTTAACCGTTTGGTAACCATTAAATTGTTTTCTATAATTAAGAGTCTTTTCCTTGCTTTATCTATTATTTTTCCCTTTGCTTATTTGTTTTGTTTCTTAGATTCCACATGAATGAAATCATATGGTATTTGTCTTTCTCTGACTTATGTCACTTGGCACTATACTCTTTATCTCCATCTGTGTTATTGCAAATGTCAAGATTTCATTCTTTTTATGGCCAAATAATATTCCTTGTATAGATACCACATCTTCTCTATCCATTTATGAATGGATGGGCACTTGTCTGCTTCCACACCTTGGCTATTGTAAATGATGCTGCTATAAACATAGAGGTGCATGTATCCCTGTGAATTACTGTTCTTGTATTCTTTGGGTAAATGCCTAGTAGTGCAATTTCTGAATCATAAACTAGTTCTTTTTTAACTTTTTGAGGAACCTACATACTGTTTTCCATGGTGGCTACATCAGTTTGCATTTGCACCAACAGTGCACGAGTGTTTCTTTTCCTGCATATCCTTGCCAATACCTATTGTTCTTGCAGCATTGATTTTAGCCACTCTGACATGTGTGAAGTGATATCTCACTATGGTTTTGATCTGCATTTCTCTGATGATCAGTGATGGTGGCATCTTATCATGTGTCTGTTGGCCATCTGGATATCTTCTTTGGAGAAATGTCTGTTCATGTCTCCTCATTTTTAATTGGATTATTTGGCTTTTGTGTGTTGAGTTTTATAAGTTCTTTACAGTTTTTTGGATACTAGCTCTTTATTAGATATGTGATTTGCAAATATCTTCTCCATTCCATAGGTTGTCTTTTAGTTTTGTTGTCACCTTAGCTGTGTAGAAGCTTTTTATTTTGATATAGTCCCAATAGTTTATGTTTGCTTTTTTTGTTTTTCTTGCCTCAGGAGACATTCTAGAAAGAAGTTGCTACACCTTATGTCCAAGTTAGTCTGTTTTCTCTTCTTGGATTTTTAGGGCTTAAGGTCTCACATTTATATCTTTAATTCATTTTGAACTTATGTGTATGGTGTATGGTGTAAGAAAGTGGTCCAGTTTTTGCAACACCATTTGTTGAATAGACTTTTTTCTGCTGGATATTCTTTCCTGCTTTGCTGAAGATTAATTGATGATGTAATTGTGGGCTTATTTCTGGATTTTCTATTCTATTGATCTAGGTTTCTATTTTTTTTTTTTGTGCCAGTGCTATACTGTTTTAATCACTACAGTTTTGTAATATAAGATGAAGTCCAGAATTGTGATGTCTCCAGCTTTGCTTTCCCTTTTCAAGATTGCTTTGTTTTTTTGGGATCTTTTGTGGTTTCATACAAGCTTTAGGATTGTTTATTCTAGCTCTGTGAAAAATGCTGTTGGTATTTTAATAGAAATTGAAGTAAATGTATAGATTGCTTTGGGTAACATAGACATTTTAATGCTATTTGTTCTCTCAATCCAGGAGCATGGAATATCATTCCATTTCTTTGTATTGTCCTATATTTCTTTCATCAGTATTTTATAGTTTTCAGAGTACAGGCCTTTCACCTCTTTGGTTAGGTTTATTCCTAAGTATCTTATTATTTTGGGTGCAATTATAAATGAGATTGTTTTCTTAGTTTCTCTTTCTGTGGCTTCATTATTGATGTGTAGAAATGCAAAACAAAATTCTGTAAATTTTGTATCTTGTGACTTTACTTAATTAACCTCTCAGTTCTAGCAGTTTTTTGGTGGTCTTCAGGAATTTCTATCTATAGTATCATGTCATCTGCAAGTAGTGAAAGTTTTACTTCTTCCTGATTTGGATTCATTTTATTTCTTTTTGTTGTCTGATTGTTGTGGCAGGACATCCAGTATTATGTGTAATGAAAGTGATGAGAGTGAACATGTTTGTCTCATTCCTGACCTTAGGAGAAAGGCTCTCAGCATCCCCCCATTAAGAATGATATTAGCTATGAGTTTTTCATAGATGGTCTTTATTATGAGGTATGTTTCCCCAAAACATACTCATGAGTATAGAGAACAAACTGGTTGATTTCCAGAGAGGAGATAGGTGAGAGATTGAGTAAGTAGATAAGGGGAATTAAGAGAACATTTATGGTTATGAGCATTGACTGATAAATAAATTGTTGAATCATTATACATCGGAAACTAATATAACACTGTGTTAATTTTACTTCAATTTTTTTAAAAATCTCAAAAAAAGAGTGGAAATCTCTTTTGTTTTCAACAGGGCTATTCTGGGTATGTCTGTGGGGGAATTTCTCATTGATATTAACAATTGAATCATTACACTAAGTAAAGCAGATTGGTCTCCCAAATACACATTGGCCTCATCCAATCCATTGAACCTTAGTAGAACAAAAAAGTTAAGAGAAATTTTCCTTTCTGCTTGTTTTTGAGCTGGGACATTGGTCTTTTGTCTTTAGACTCAGACCCAGAATGGAATATACACCATCAGCCCTCTAATTCTCAGCCTTTTAGGCTCATCCAGAAATCATACCATTGGCTTTTAGTGATTTCCAGCTTGCTGACTACATATATACACACACGTACATCCTACAAGTGTGGTGGGATATATCTATACCATCTATATCCTATTGGTTCTGTTTCTCTGGAGGATTCAGACTAATTTTATGGTGGGGGAAGTAAGAAAAATCCTGAGAAAAAAATTGCTTTAATATCTAGCTTTAAATGAGTCCATCTATATTCAAGTGTGATGGCAAAATAAGTTTAGACATCTAAAATGTCAGAAATTGACAAGCTAAATAGTTTTCTTTTGCCTTTTCTACAAGCACTTAGAAAATGATTAAAACATGAACATAATTCATTTCTTCAATGTTTATTAAGTGTTGCTCATTGTTCGTATCCTATAGTATACCATATTCAAGATTCCCATCCTGGCTGTTATCTACTGATCCCGGAAATATCTTGTACTATATTTACTCTTCTTCTTGTGATGAAATAAGATGATAAAATATCTACGTGATGAAATGAAATGAGGTGAATGACTAGGTACTGTGACTAGTGTTAGGCTACTATTGACCTTCTGACCACGTGTTAGAAGAAAGATCATCTGCTTTCCCACTGTATGGGTAACTGAAACTACAGATAAGAGGTTGGGCGGTGGCAGAACTACTGTAAAGTGTAAATTTAAAAAATAATTTGATAAAAGAATTGCAGATTAATATACAAAAACTGAGGAATGAATCTTTTGGGATAAGCTAAAGCATATTAGCATTCTCTTTTGGAGAGAGATTGGAAGAGAAACTACCTTTCTATATTTATTTATTTATAATTTTATTTAATTAAAGATTTGAAGATGGTCATGGTTAAGTTTACAAAAAGAAACTGAAATTTTCTTTCCTTTATGCTACAGAGGATATAAAAAGAAATTCTTGGCAGTATAGAATATATTAAAAATAAAATTTGAGTAAAATATGATGAAAATAATAGGAAATAGAAATAGGTACTCGCCCTAGCACATGAACCCCCTTTCCTTCATAAGTAACCAGAGCAAAATGATTTGGGTACAAGTTTTAGAAAAACTTCAAAAAAAATCCATTATTTATGTTTAAAAACTGTTTTAGGGATCCCTGGGTGGCGCAGCGGTTTAGCGCCTGCCTTTGGCCCAGGGCGCGATCCTGGAGACCGGGGATCGAATCCCACGTCGGGCTCCCGGTGCATGGAGCCTGCTTCTCCCTCTGCCTGTGTCTCTGCCTCTCTCTCTCTCACTGTGTGCCTATCATAAATAAATAAAAAAAAAATAAATTTGTTTTAAAAAAAACTTTTAGAGCATAGGAATGGATGGTATTGAATTGATTTTACATGGCTAACATTAAAAAAACCAAGACACAGATAAGAAAAAAAACCCAATACTTGCCTTTTGAATATATTCACAAAGACCCAAATAAGTTACCAGCATGTTTTATGATGTTTCAAATGCACAAGATATTCAACAAACTCTTTTGTCTAACAGTAATTATTAGTAATAACTAAATATTTATCAAAAAGGAAAGTTAAATCTTTTTAAAAATCATAGCCATTTTAAAAAATAAAAGTAGATTTGTGCATACTGATATTAATATACTTAGAACACATATTTTAATGGGATATTCAAGGTATAAAGCAGTATTATCCTCTGTTTAGATAATTATAACAGCTTGCATGTATATTACATATATATGCTAAAAATTGATATAACATTTTTATAAAAATAAACAAAATATGGTGGTTTCCCAATGAATCAGAAATGTAACTTCTTCCAAATTATTTGAATTTCTTACATACATTTGTAAATTTCAATGTTGAAGATTAAACTTTTTGCCAAAAGACTATGTGTCAGGATAACTATAGATTACATAAAAAGTATCAAAAGTACATTTTTTTCTCTTGGAGCAAATTCAAATACTTTAAAAATGTTTCAAGCTTATTCATATGAAAACATAAATCCCTTTGAGGGCATAACATTATTTCTAAACTTCCTTAATGTTAATGTCTGAGGCCTTCATGTGTGTATGACTATCACCCTTTTCAATATGAACTGAAGTGTTTTGCTAAAATTTCTTCAATAGCATGAAGCCAAGATTTGTTTCAAGGACTCTATGATTTCACTATTGATGTTCTCAATCATGATATTAATTCCACTGGAGGAAAGAAAATGAAAATAATTATACCTTAGTTGATTAATATCTCAAAATTACAAAACTTAACTTATTTTATTAAAATTATTAAAACATCTAAATATAAATACAGTGACCTGCTTGGAGGGATCTTAATACATGTGTCGTGATTATAGAGATCCCACAGAATTCTGGCATAAAAATTGAAAGAAGAAATTTCCCTTAGTGTTCTATGTATCATGCAATATATTCCACTGATTTCATGAGAATTTAGGAAAAGCCCTTTGCTGAGACTTTCACTGCAGTTTATGCTTGGACTTCAAAATGTAAAATGTTTTTCACCAAGATCCGGGAGGTTTCCTAAAGAACAAAATCACTCTGGACATTGTCCATAAACTTTGTAATATACTGTGCCTCATTTCACCTAAGACCTTAGATTTCCCGGTAGCTGTTCTACCTTTATGCTTGATAGAGAAAAGAGTTTTGTAGATGACATAGCCATACCTTTACTTGGCCCTAGAGTATCTGAGTAGTGTTCCAGAGAATATGGATTATCTTTCCTCCTCTATGTCCTCACAGTTTCTAGAATAGAAAATGGAAGAAACACTCCCTAAATAAGCGGTCCCTTACAAAGCAGAGGTTCATTTTGAACAGGGCTATTGGTAATAGCAAAATAGGTTTTTCTCTCCCTAAAAATATATAATTTTGTGAGCAAAAATTATAAAAGGATTTTAATTTTTACACTTTAAAACCGAAAAGAAGTATAAATTAAAATATTTTTTGTATGGACAAATCATTTTGGCAAAAAAATAATTAAAGCAATTGGATGATAAAGACTTATAACCTGTATTTGTGTGTTCTTCACAACAGATCCAGCTTTGCCCATGCATAGGTATGAATCTATGCATGTGAGGAATCGTGCATTTTCTTCCTCTGCTCATAAGCTGGCATCAGTAAACTATATTCTAAGTGAAGAAATGCAAAATCTTGTTTTGATCTTTCTATTACATTTTAATGACAAATTTTCCTTGAAACTAAGTAAGCAGTAGTTTTAGGGGCCCTCACAATCATAGATCCCATTTCCTATTTTGCAGTGGTCTGCAATGTGTTCCTAAGGTTATAGCTTTTTGAAAATCTGAAAAATTAAATCATTTATTATAATTAGTAAATGCCTGTGCTCTGATCCATGCATTTCCCTCCATCACACTTTCCTTCTGATGCTGTTGAAGTGAGTGGCCATGGGTACTTTCTAATATACAGATAGGAGAAAGTTAGTTAGGGATCTATTTAGCTTGGCTTTAGGGGATGGTGCTACACAGCATCATGTACCATTAAGCTACTTGTAGCTGTTTCAGTGTTGAAATGGCTCCTAGGAAATCCACCGTCTCCCCCTGTGTCAATTCACCTAGAATGGTGACAAAGAGATACAGGATCATACATTACTGTATGGCTGAAATGTGCCCTAAGGTATGAATTAGTAAAAGTATTTGGGTGTTGAAGGAGAAATATGAGCTAGACTACACAGAGATGAACACTAGACTGTGGAAAATTCTTCCAGCCATCAGAAGCTATAGTTGTATGTGGAGGATTTGGTTGTCATTGATATCTAATCAAAATTGAAGTTATCTCCCTGAAGCACATACTAAAACAATATAGCATATACAATTAAAAATAGGATTTCCAAGAATCCTTGTATTTGTATGACACAAATATGTAGCAGTACTACATATAGTATTGAAAGCATTGGGCATCTCTGGTGTCAATAATAATCAATTTACATCAGCCATGCTCAATGAAAAACTGATACTCTAATTCCATAGAAAATATTAGCATATGAATAAGCAAATGTTTCATTGCCAAATACCAAATCATTGAACTTTTTTCACTTTTCAATCCTTTTGTCTCAAATTATTCCCCTTCAGTGGGAATGCTGAACTCCAACTTCAGCCCCATATGGTCATTTGTTCTTGCCAGCTAAATTTGGTCCTAAGTGAAGGGGAGTTTGGGCATATGGCTTAGGCCTGTCCAATGGAATTTTACAATGGGTCTCTTTCTTCTTGTTTGCAGTGAAGGATTCAAGACAGTAAGTGTCAGCTCTCCCAAATTTCAAAACGAGGAGCTATAGGATTATAAACATAAAAGAAAAGTTCTAAAGTCAATTTGTGACACTAATCAGCCATCCTCAGACAATATAAGGATAAGAATTCAGCTATGGAATTCAGAAATAAAGAAAAAAATGTGTATGAAAAATGCTCTTGGAGTGCTATGGCATTTTCTCCACATATCCTCTGAGAATGTGGGGAGATCATGCTTCTTCCCCAACCCTATTAAGGCAGAAAGGTTTTAAGGGGTAACACAAAATAAATCTCCAGAAGTTTGGGAGCTTCACTTTCTGTTATAACCTATATCCAGAACATTGTAAAAGACTGTGGCTGTTTTTGCCTATTTGGTAGAAGGTAGGGATTACACACATACACACACACACACACACACACACACACACATACATACTAGGAATATACACGGAAGAGAATTAATATGTTGAGCAATTGATTCTGGCAAATGGAAATTAAGAGCCACCACGATTATAAGATAGATCACTTGATAACTACAATGCATGCAAGTGCACATATTCTCCCAACAATTTACAGGATACAATTGAGCTTATTCCCAACTTCTTAGGCCACAATGTCCCTCTAACTTAAACCCCAAAGAATGGATACTCACTAGTGCAAGAATAAGTAGAGGGGATGTCAGGGAAATATACACATAAAAGGAAATGGTCAATTTTTTTTTAGACCAGTGTCTAGGCCTGTTTATCACAACAGGTCCTATTGTCAAGAGACAGACTTACCTCTAGTTAGAAGTGTCAAGGCAGCTTAGTTATTGAAATAAAACATTATGATTATATATAACTGTCAGTAAGATGCTATGCATTTTGATAGAGCTTTTTAATTTTACTGACTTTTCATATAGAAAATGGTGAGAAAATAAAAATTTGGCCTCCACTACTATCAATCAGATGATAAAAGGTTATTTTTATGTGCTGCAAAGTACAATCCATTATTGGCTCATACAATGAATTTCATCATTAATCATCAGTATTTTCTTAAATGCTCATTGAAAATGATTAAATACATTTTTGTAATCTTATTAATCTCATAAGCTTCTGTATGTTCTGGTTTGTGACAATAAAAGTACTTTGTCCTGTGAATAGCAGTCAAAGATTTTAAAGGTCATTGACCTAAGCTTGCCAAATTTAGACCAAAATTTCCAATTGAATTTCTATAAGTAATATTTTAATTTTTTTCAAGAACTGTAACTATAGCCTTAGGTTTTCTTGTCATGAGCCTATATCAAGAAACTAAAAGACAATGAAGACTATTAACTCCAATTGAATCAGGGGTCAGAGAGTAGAATATGTAGGAAAAATATTGATAAATTTACTGGCATAGGACTGGGGAAAAATGATTGGGGCATTTATTATCTCAGCTGTTTAGGGAAAACTAAATGAAAGCCAAAAAATGCTTCAAATTTAGACCTTTTGTAGTACTTGCATACAAGTGAGCAGATTTTAATAACGTTAATTTATTTGTATCTTTTGATTTAACAGCTCTCATGAAATTAAAATTTTTAAAAATATTTTAGGTTGTTTTCACTTCGATTTTCAAGATTATGTATCTATTTTAAAGTGATTAGAGATGTCAAAATAGACATCTGTAAAATACCAAGTGGTCAAGAGGGAAAATAACACTGAGGAAGTTAATTCCAAGTCAGTATTATTATATCAATAAAATCACCAAAACAGAAGCAATAGCAAACTCTCTAATTAAAGAGCTTTACCTCTAGTGCCTAAATTACTGGGTAGTATATCTTTAGTTTCTTAAATCAATATTTAACAGAGATTTATTGAGAGCCTGTACTATTCCAGGTATTTCAGGAAGAGCTAGGGATTCTGAAATAAGCATCCCCCCTCTTCAAGATAACTCTTTATTTCAGGAGCCCGTGGGTGGCTCACTTAGTTAAGCATCTGCCTTTGGCTCAGGTCATGATCTCAGGGTCCTGGCATCAAGTCCAGTGTGTGGGGCTCCCTGCTCAGCGGGGAGTCTGCTTCTCCTTCTCCCTCTGCCACTCCTCCTACCTTTCTTGTGCTCTCTCGATATATAAAAGTAAAATCTTAAAAAAATAGACACTCTTGATTTCAGTGATACAGATATGAAAATTTACACTTTCAATATTGTATACTAAACATACAATAGCAAAGAGCAAAAACTTTTATCTTTATTCTATATGAATAAAGCAAATAGTGAAACTGTCAACAAGAAGGAGAAGAAAAGGATCAATGGGTAGTGATACTTGGAAGAAAGGAAAGGACAGGTTCTATAGGATATTAGATATGGTCTTAATATGTTTGAACTTCATTGTAAAAACAACTTAAGAGAACAATAAAATCTTTAAACAGAGTGATGATTTAATCAAATTTTATTTCAGAAAGTCCATCTGGGCTACAATTTGAAGAATGCAGTCAAGGGAACAATGTTTAGCATTGGATAAACCCATTGTTATTCCACTGTAGAAATTCCAGTGCAAATAAGGTAATTATCACCTATGATGCTGACAGTGGTGATGGAACAATTGTTAAATAATTCCATATATTGTGAGGACATAATTATCAATCTTCATGACTAATTTGATTCTAGTTACTGGGGACAACTTTTTAAATTTAAACCTCTAATTCTTTTGGCTTAGAAGAATAGGGCAATGGTAGCTTTTACTTATTATGATTAAAAATAAAGAATGGCAGGCACCTGGGTGGCTCAGTCGGTTAATCATCTGCCTTTGGCTCAGGTCATGATCCTGGGGTCTGGGATTGAGCTCTGCATTTGGCTCCCTGCTCAGTGGGAAGCCTGCTTCTTCCTCTGCCCCTCCCCTCCACTCATTCTCTGTCTTTCCCTCAAATAAATAAAATCTTTAAAAAACTTTTAAAAAATGAAGAAAAAAAGAATAGGTGTCAGGGTAGGTAGAAAAACAATGAATTAAGCTTTGATACTTTTAGGTTAGGGGTAGGAATGCCCAACAGTTCACAATATAGAACTTAAGAAAAATATTCCCTAGGCAGAAAAAAAATGGAGTTATCAATGTGTAGCTCTCAGATGAAAAGGAAGTACTGAAGAAGAAGAAAAGTTTGGGCACAGAACAAGGAGGAAAATTCAAGGATTAGTGGAAGAAGAACTTAAACCAGAGAATGCTAAAAAGTGTTTAGAGAATTATGGAAGAAAAATAAGGAAAGAATGATTTGGAAGTCAGTTTCTCCTGAGAGCCTGTTATTCTCAACACTGTAGGTTTTATTCACCATTAAGATCCCCAGAACAAAAAGTGATAGTCCTTAAAAAGAGATACATATAGGAGTAATAGAGAATACTCTTTCAGCCTTAAATTCATGCAGACAGGATATGAATCCTAGAGAAGAATTCTAGTCTCAGTAACTGGGGAACATGGAGGAGAATCAGGATCAATGAAGTCTAACATTTGATGATTTTCTAAATGTACCTTTGCCTACGGACAATGTTATTTTTAGTAATGCTATAATTTTCATGTATTATCCCTAAATTGCGTGGTCAAACTATCTACTATATCCATGTTTAACAAGATCCT
Source organism: Vulpes vulpes (assembly GCF_048418805.1). Taxonomy (NCBI): domain Eukaryota; kingdom Metazoa; phylum Chordata; class Mammalia; order Carnivora; family Canidae; genus Vulpes; species Vulpes vulpes. The sequence continues at coordinate 41,706,178 of NC_132786.1, forward strand.
TGTTAGGTTGACATGTGAAGGTAGGCCAATATTATAGTCACTCAAAAGTCTTATTTCTGTTCCAATGTGTCCCATACTTTGGGGCATTCCTATAATCATTCCTTGTTTTTAGCATTTTTAAACAATTCAGTCATGAGTTTTATCAGAGTAGACAAGCATGAAATGAATTTTCTATCACGGTTTATGAATGCCAGGAGAGCTCAGAGATCAGTAACATTAGAAGGCATTGGTGCTTGATGTTTAACTTTTCCTTTTTATTTAAGTAGGCAAATCCCTTCGAGCATTATTTTGCAATCCCAAGGACTGTGGTTGTTCTAAATTTAGAATAGTATATTTTGTCTCCTTTAAAAAGATGACTTCTTGTATACTAGTCCTTGCTATTGGAAATTGTGCACTAAATTTTAGGATTACACTTAGTTATCATGCCATTTGTATTTATCTCAATAGAGTGGTGTATAATTTAGTAACAATTCTGAAAATAAGTTCATTGTTTCATGTTTGTAGTATTTTTGTTAGATGACTAATTTAAGAGGTAATGTATCAGATCAGATCATTAATTGGAGAATATTGAAGCAAGATTCTGTATTAAAAATTGAATAAAGCAAGCAGATAAATACCTGTAAACATTTTCTGTTCTCTTAAATTTACAAATAAGTAGTGTACTTCAAGAATACATCATTGATTGGCTGACATCTCTCAATTGCTAACATATAATAAGATTGTCAAACTGAATATCAGAAGTTATACCCTACTATTTCTTTCATTTATACACTCACATTAATTAGTTACTATCACTCATGATAGTAATTATCTCAGAGGACTTAAATTCAAAATATTTTCTGTTAAAAACCTACAAAAATTTTTTTGTTTTTTTCCTCATTTTGATTTTCGAGGGCACTTGGAAGAATTTTGGAGCCTTGACTAAGGAATCATTCCTCTGAAGATCATGGAAAGGTGGGTAGACTGTTCCCTGGGCATCATTATTTGCAGTGGCCTCCAAATTATTTCCTTCTCCAATTGTTCTGAGGGATTACAAAGCATACAATAATAATAAAACTAAAAGTAAATGTTCCCTTATTTTCTGTCATGGTGCAATGTCAGCCCCTCCTCCACTATGCAGCATTTTCCTTAGTTTCTAGAAGATAAAAGATTGTTGCAAAAGGCTATAGAAGGTGGGAAACTTTCTACCAGTCCAATTAAACTGCTACTCCTTGGTAGGAAAAACCTTGTGCAGAGAAGAACCAAACAGCTCAAGGCACATCTTCTGCCAAAGGATTCTGTATATGAAGCTGAAATGCATCCGGATCGGTTCTTCACTTCTGTAGCAACCTACAGCTATTCCCTGCCTATCTGCTTCTTTTTAATTGCACCTTTTTTTTGTTGCTCCATTTTATTGTTTCTAAAACAAAATTTTTAAATCCAGGGAAGATTGTACAGTCTCATGATTGCACAGTATGTGTGATAAAGACTTCTTATTTGGATAATGATTGTCCATTTAATGTGTGGTCAGCTGAGATTCTAAAACAGTGTGGCTTCAACATTCTGCAGCTAAACACCTTTTAATATCTGCTTTTGCATGGCATATGTGGAACACTCGACACAGTCCCCCAACTAGCTAAGATGAAAACCAACACTATACAAAACTAGGACAGAAATCCGAGGAAGGACGGGGAGAGATGGCTCATATAATTACTTAGGAAACAATGTTCAATTGAAGGAAATCAATGTAGTTTTCCCTCAGGACATCCAGATATTCTTCATGAAAGAGAAACTACTAGAAAAAAATAAAATAACACGAACAATGGAAAGGTACTGAATCTATCTCATGCTTCAAAAATCAAAGTTGACCGAAAATGGGAAAGTATTCTTCTCACCTGTGTAACCTGGTTTTTTGAGGTATCCAAAGTAGCGTTTTACCTTGTATAAAACACAAAGAAATTGGGCAACATTGTTTCTTTCCTAAGATCTTAACATGTATATATCAGAAAGAAGGCATAGGAGTCCATCCTTAAAAGTAAAGCTACAACAGCTCCTCTGAGTCTAATTTTTGCAATGAAATTTTGAAGTTGAGCCATCTTTTATCAACTTTTGATAGGATATATAAAATCTTGCCATCAAAAAATTCTATTTATAATTTGCCCTTCTTTCACCAGGAAAACTAGCATTATAAAACAAATAATTTGCTTTCATCTTTGAACTCAAGTTCTGCATATTTCTTTTTATTCTAAGTCCCAGAACTACCAGCTGTGTCTTGAATATGTATTTTTTTCAACTACTAGTCTAGTAGGCTACATTAGTAATAAACATTCTCATGATGTTTTAAAATATTAGTTCTAAAATAACTATATATTTCTATTTCTAGAAGATGCTAAAAAAGACTAAGCCAAACTAAACCACAAGATACCAAGAGACAGGCAAGTTTTGACATAATGAAAACACTAGATATAATTTTATTTCTGATACCAGAGCCACACAGAGGAGCTGATAAAATGCACAGTGACTTTTGTTTGCTCAGTGTATTTCAATGTATTTGCCACATAAACTCACTAAATTAAGAAAACATTCAGCTACATGTAATAGAAATAGAAGGATAGAATCTAAAGGAATTAAGATGACTATTTCTGGGCATTAGAATTCTGATTTAGTGGTCTCCCATTTACTTGTCCATGCTTCAACATATTCTGAATATTCCAAAATTTCTCTTAGAAGCTTGTATGAATTGAAACTATGATAAGTAAAAACAAGAAATGAAATTTAATTTAGCACAGAAAACCAGTGCTGTATCAGTGACTGGAAATGGAGGTAGGATGATTATTTGTGGCTATAGAGGTTTGAAGCTATTCTTGAACCAGCACAGACAGAGCAGAGGAGTGAACAGGTAAATCAGCAATGCGGATAACTCGTAGGAGAGGGTGTTTGGTAGAAAAGGTGGGAACAGATTTTAGAGTCTCATAAAAACCTGCATTTGGCATGAGGGTGATTAACTTTTATTGTATATACTTGAGAGGAGGACTAAGCAGGTGAAACTGGTATTCAGAGTAGGACAATGATGGAATGCACGCGTGAGTGGGGAAATACATAATTTTGTTTTATCTTTCTCATGCTCAGATTGCCTGGGACTTGCTGTAAAAACAAATTAAATGTGATACATGCATTTTCGATGTTCTTTCTGTCAGGAGCCTGAATTAGCTTCTTATACATTGCACTTATTCTCTAATCAATGTAATTTAAAAGCTAGTATATCAAATAAAAGGATGCCTTTTCTGATTTTAAATGTTTATGTTATTTTTCATATGTGCATTTTTACTTTTTTTCTTGCATCACATAGATTTATTTTGCATAGGTATGCAGTATGTACTATCACGGGTGCTAATGTCAAAAGAAGTGCATTGATTAAAATGCCCCTTTATTTAAGACTGTAATTTCTGGGTTGAAATTCATTAAATCTCTTACCATATTTAAGTTTGATTTTTATATTTCACATTTCACAATGGATTTAATCATACTCTAACACTTTCTACTGCTAAAACGATGCTAAACAATGGTCATTTTATATATCTCACAGCAAAAAAAATTATAATTGATAAGCTCTATAGACATTAATGCATGCTCTAACATGACATATGTTTGTATTTGCATGCATATTTATTGTGAGGGTTAAATTTTCCTGGGATCTCTTGATAAATTTAAATTTACTTAGGTTCTTCCTCAACCTTTCACTATATCCCTATCTTCTCTTTCTCTGTGCTTTCTAGTTCTCTATTCACAAGCTCTTTTACAGGTGCAGCATCTAGTTAACCAGAGGCAAGCTAGCAGGAATTTCCTTGGAAGCACAGAATATTCTAGAAAGCTTCAACCCTACTCAATGGCCTCTATGCTGGAAGAAACTCGGGGGTTATTATTAATATGAGCACAGCAAATATCCATGTTCATCATAAACAAAGACATAATAATTCTTGCATCAAACGCCATTTTTACTATCTTGACACTTATAATTACTGTAGTGTCCATCATTCTTTAGCAGCACGGGAAAGTTATCATAAATTTCTCATGTGACATATGAAAGTCAATGTTTCACTTAATTTGATGTTTTAAAGGTTGTCAGTTCAATCTATTTGTGACTGTCAGAAAAAAACCCATAAAAGCAAAAATCATTAAGATGATTACTCTGTGTAAATTTAGTCAATAATTTTCTGAGCCCACTTGTTCAGTGTCACCTAAAAATGGTGCTGCTGTCATGGCTCTGTCATAGTTATTTGAGACTTATGTAAAAAAAAAAAAAAATCATCTTAAGAAATAAATGTTTTATAAGAACTTAAAAGTGGCTAAATTAATACAATGTTAGCTCCTGTTAATTAGAAAAACACTTTTAGGGACCCCTGGGTGGCTCAGCGGTTGAACATCTGCCTTCAGCTCAGGGCGGGATCCCAGAGTCCTGGGATCGAGTCTCACATCATGCTCCTTCATGTAGCCTCTTTTCCCTCTGCCTATGTCTCTGCCTCTCTCTCTGTGTCTCTTATGAATAAATAAATAAAATCTTAAAAAAGAAAGAAATACATTTTTAAATAACATTTCAACTGATAAAATCAATTAAACATCTTTCCTTAGAGTTAGAATGTATTAAAAGAACATATGATGCCATCTAATTCTTAAGGGCCCTCCAGAATTATCAATTTATATGATTGGGAGTTAAATATTGAATATATTTCTAATGACATGCATATGCAGATATTAGTAGGCAAATGGGGATTTCCTTTTAGCATGTTAAAATTGAGCAAAGAGACTATTAAAAACAGAATACTAAGTATTTCAAGAAAAATAGTCACTGAAATTCATGCTACTGTTCCAAACTTAATATTCACCACATACCTTTTTTCATTACAGATCAAATTCTTTAGAGATTACTAAAACACTTTCAACATACCAGTCACTGTCCATCATAGTTAGGGTCTGAACTAGATTTTTCACCGTGGCTTTCAAAGGTTCTCAACGCCGTATTACTATCAGTTCTTAATTTTTGGGCTAAATCGCTTCCTAGAAGTGCTTCAAGGCAAACTGTGACGTTTGAAAGGTAGTCATCAAAACTTCTCTAATGCAATATCTCCTGTGGAACAGAGATACTTCTGTCAAAGGCACCCCAGCTGTCACCATGTGTCAACTCCCAATCAGTGAATCCACTTGGTTCAGTCCATTATTACAATTCACACATACCAGGTCTTACCTTATCCACACCTCACTTCACCTCGCTGGTCTCCAACCTCTCCTAAGTTCCACTCAACTGACTGATACTATATACCACTTTAACTGTTGAATTGCCTTTTTCTGAAAGAAAAAAAATGGCTGCTAATTCATCTCAAAACACACCTGTTTGTTATTAGGGAGTCATGGTATGGGTGAATGTTCCGGTTTGTCAGAGGAGAGATTTTGTGGAGAGAAGGGCTCTTGGAAACCTGTCAGTTAAAGTCCTCCAGGAATCAGATGCCAAGGAGTCAGAAGTCCAAGTTTACTGTGAAGAATGTCTGTGAAAGACAAAGAGGAGGGGAGCAGAGTAGTCAAGAACTTTATTTAAGCCATTGATGCAGGCCTGACACTAGTGAAAGGAGAAGGGGGAAGAAGGAGGGCTAGATTCAGCACGAAGATAGGGTAGAAATGACCATGCCTCAGCCAATCCACTGTGCTCAGTCATTGTCTAGAAGATGCTTTTCACCTGAACACTGTGAGAGATCCCCAGTGCCTTGTGGCTGCATGTGCTCCTCCTAGCAGATCCCTACTGGGAAGGAGAGGTCTTGCACTGAAGGAAGTAGCTGTTGCAAATTCTTCATGTAATACAACATGCTCATCTAAAAGTTGTGGTACTCTAACCAAGTATTTTTCTTTTACAAAGTCACTTTATTCTGAATCCATACATATTGGTCTACTATTTCATGTCTGTATTTTTGCCCGTTTTGACAAAAATATGAAATGACTTATCTTTATCCTTGTTGCTCCCTTCCAGTCACTTTAAATTTTATTCAGTTCTGTAATTTATTTACTTCTCTACTTGTCTTCATTATTTAACTACTTATATATATTTAGGCAGTTCAGAATACACACACATAAGGGATTCGCTACTTATTTGAATAGGTGATATATGCACTTCACAGAAAAATCAAAGTGTACCCCCACTTTTATATAACCTGAGACCCATTTCTTAAGGGATCTTTCATTAGTTATTCCTACAAATCTATGAACTTTTAGTGCATGCTGTGATCCCCCTGCCATATTGCAAAGTATGCTGTAACACCTAGATTGTTTCATGGATATTAAAACCCAAATAAAGTAAGAATCCTATCAATGTGGTTCTATGTATCTAATAGCAAACAATTCTCAGTGAAAAAAAAACTTATTCATGTAGAACAAAGAACAAAATGTAGCTCACATGGTAGTTGTTGGCATATTCATCTAATAAAAGTGTTATAATTCTATATAATTTCAGTCCTATGTAGAAATTAAGAAACAAAAGAAATGAGCAAAGGGAAAAAAGAGAAACCAAGAAACATACTCTTAACTATAGAGAAAAAACTGGTGGTTACCAGAGGAGAGGTGGGTGAGGGGGATGGGTGAAATAGGTGATGGGGATTAAGGAGGGCACTTGTAGTGAGCACGAGGTATTGTGTGGAAGTGCTGAATCACTATATCCTACACCTGGAACTAGTACAAGTGCATGTTGACCAACTGGGATTAAAACTTTAAAAAATAAAAACAAACACACACACACACACACACACACACACACAATGCTGTAATTCTTACAACCGGACTGCTTTATTAGCACAGCCTGTGCCTGACATAGTTCGTATACTCCTGATAATAATATGTGATTAGTAACAGGTGCACATGAATGGCATGTAATGTAAACCCACTCATACATTTAAAAATTCTAGAGAAAGAGAACATGAGTTTAGGATCTCTAAGTGTTATGACAACAGAATAAAGAGAAATCTCTGCTAAAACATGTCTATCCTTTTGGAGCCTTATGGCTCATCAGAGATTATTAGGACCCACAGCAGCAGAGGCTGAAATGTGATTGCGGGTGCAATGTGATTGCACCAGTTTATGATCCAGGAGGGGCTCCAATTGGCCAGGAGCCTGTGTAACATGCCCAGTAGAGGACAAGCTTTCTAGGAAAGCTGAGAATTGTATGCATTGTACTAGACGAGAATGACAGCAGGGAGAATAAATAGGGAGGCAGACAGACAGGATCTAAAAAGAGGAGTGGCAACATGGAGAATAGATTGAACATATGAAAGAGACCATACAAGAATGACAGACTCAAGATCAGTTCCAGCCTCTGAGAAGAATTATCTTCACATCAACCATCTATCGATAAACATCTTGCAGAAGGTCACTTTTCTTTGTGCAGACTGAATATGATTATCTTTTAAGTCATATATGATAATACATGTAAGACGCTTGGAACAGTGCATGGTATACAACAAAAATCCTATAAATGTAATCCACTAATAAGTACAGAAATGCTAAAGGCACAGGAGGTGATAGGTGGAGGGGTGGGAGTGGGGGAAGAGGTTCACTCTAAAATAATACAGTGCCTCCCCACCATTTTCACATCAGTATCTGCACGTGTACATACACACCCCGCCACAATCCCCCGCAAACACATGATACTGCCTGTATGACCCCCTGGAGTAAACTGGAAGAGACTCAGAGCCCCAGACAAGGTTACTGGCAGCTATAGACAACTGGTTATGGGTTCTAGCCTCTCTGAGTCTCTTCTGGAAGCTCTGAGGCTGAAGGGATCCATCTATCAGAAAACACAAGAGAAGATCTGCAGTAATGGTACATTGACAAGCTGAGTCACTCAGTTCTCTGCTATGAAGAAAGGCATTCAGCTGAAAGCTATAAAAGCCCTCAAGAAGCAAGATTTCCAGTGCGGATAGTCTAGGTCTCGGCTGGCAGCCCAACAATCACACCATCATTTTCCACTTGTCTCCATCTCTTCTCACCGTGAACACACCTAACAACCTGTTTCCAAACTGCCAAGAACTTCTCCCCGGATTGTTTCCATATCTTCTAATGTTGCTCTCTATGCCTGTCCTCATTTCCCTACACTCTGTAATTACCATAGCAGCTAGGGGGATCGTTTTAAAACTAAGTCAGATCATGTGCCCAAGTGTTCCCATCTCACTAAGTCCAAAGTTTACAGTGGTGCAAAGACATGCAGGCTCAGCCCCTCTCTGAATTGATCTCCACTATTGTATTCCCACCCAAAGATGGTTAGTCTTTCTACCTTTGGCTTAATTGCTCTTCCTCTAGAAAACCACATCTTGGCCTAGTTGTCCTTGTCTCATTTAGGGTCTTTGTACATTTTCTCATTTACATGTTTTGATGGTTAATTTTATTGTCAACATGCCTAGGCTATCATGCCTAGCTGCTTGGTTAAACATCAATTTAGATTTTGCTCTGAAGGGTTCTTTTTAGAATCAATAGTCTCTGTGGAAAGCACAGTACCTTCCATAATGTGAGTGGGCCTTATCCAATCAGTTGAAGACCTTAAGAGAAAAGGCTGGAGATCCCTGAAGAGGAAGAAATTCTGCCTTTAGACTGCTTTGAGACCCAAGACAACAACATAAGTTCTTATGGGAATTTCCAGCCTGCCTTGCAAACTTCTGATGTGCCGGTCCCAACAATCTCTTTTCCTATGAAGATATATCCTACTGGTTCTGTTTCTCTGGAAAACTTTAAAAACATTTATTCTACACAGCACTGGCACACTCTGTCCTCCTTCACTGGTTTATTTTAGTGTGTATCTATTGTCTGTCTTCTCCCACTAGAATACAAGCTTTAGAACAGTGCCTGACACATGGTAGGTTCTCAATAAATAGGTGTTGAATAAAAATAAAAATAAGTCATCATATTCTTTGGCTCTCTCCATATCTTCATTACGTCCCCCATGTAAGGTATTGAGATGAACAAGACTGACAATGAGAAAGTAAAAAGAATGCAAGAAATCCAAGGAATATACAATGTGGAAACATTTAGAGAAGCAGAAGGCGAGTAAATTCTGGGTCATATATAATCCAGAAAGTGGGTGTTTCAGAGACAAAGGGAAATGAGAATGTAAAGAAGAGAATGCTCAGCTCTATTAATTTTTCATCAAATCCAGCAGAAAAATGATTAAAATTGAGAATTGCTCTGGAATTGGAAGAATACGTTTTTTAGAGGAATTTCATTAAAAATGAAAAAGGATGCCTCTAGAAATAACTTAAAAAGCACAGCTTTGAAAAGACATAAATCAATGCGATGGAAAGTTCTGTTAAGTATAGAATTAGGAGACTTGACTTCTACTAATTAGCTGTGTGAACATACGCAAGGCACTCAGTATTTAGTAGTTCCCTCAGAACTAATATGAGGATTATGATGTGTGCTTTACTTCCCTAGAAGAGTTTTTCCCTCCTAGACTGAATCAAATGACAGATATAAAAAACATAAAAAATTAAATAAGTAAACTGTAAGTTACTACTAGATGAATGTTTATAAAAATAATAATGGCAAGATAATAATTTTGACAGGGCGTGCTTAATAAAAATACCTAATCACAAGTTAACCAAAATACCGAAATTAAAAAATAAATTGTCAAAGTAAAAGGTCAAAATAGTGATGAAGTGGCACAGCATCCTTTGCAGGACTTTAGTGAAGAATTTAATTTCTCTGAAAGAAAGAAACAGAGGATTCTCTATATTTGTGCCAAACACCTGGAGAAACTGATATCCTCTAGCACTTTGGAGAAAATTGGAAAGAAAACTATAAGTCTAGTTTCTCACTCTCTCTAACTCTTATAAAAACACATTATTTAAGGTTATTGCACAGTTGTTTCCCCTAGGGATCTGTTAAAGTAAACAGTGTTATCTTAAATGTGTTATTCTGTTTCCACAGTATGGGAGGTAAACTTAACTTGAATCAGACTATTTGCCATAGTGTTATTATTCTCCTAAAAAAAGCCCCATCATTCTCTACTTTTAAAAAGTGAGTTAGTATGATTTTTGACAAACTGCACACAATTTATAACTTTACACTAACTCTAAACTCCATAATTCCTTTCCCCCGTAGACTTTTATTTAAGGAATTCAAAACCATTGGCAAATATTAAACATCTTTGAAAGTGTCAAAGAACACTATTGAATACTGAAAAGTTAGGCAAAGTGTAGGAGAGGAAACATTTTGTTCATGGTTTGGGAGAAAAATAAAAGTTGGTTTCATAACGACATAAAAGTCAGACTCTATTCCAGTTTGATGCTTAATAACTTAATAAACTTAAGTGACCAGTGGCCAACAGGTTCTTAAAGATTTTGTGAGTCAAATCTGCTCTTTTCTATTTAATATCAGCAACTTACATCATAAGTATAATTCATAAGTTTATCAAATCTTAACTATAGTTCAGAAATCTATAAAATCCATCAATAAATATTGTATTTTTTTCTTGTATATTTAGAACTCTTAGGACATTTGTAGATGTATTACTATTTGGCTTGATAAGCAAACATTGTATACAAATAAACTTAGTCTTTTGAGACATAAAGCTATACAACAGAGTAAAATGTCTGCAGTTAATACAAAGTGTAATTAGAATGTTGGGGTGCCTGGGTGGCTCAGTTGGTTAAGCATCCTATTCTTGATTTTGGCTTAGCTCATGATCTCGGGGTCCTGGAGATCCCCAAGTCAGGTTCTGTACTTAGCAGGGAGTCTGCTTGAAGATTCTCTCTCTCTGTGCCCCCTCTTCCTGCTCTCATGCTCTCTTTCTCATTCTCTCATAATAAATAAATAAATAAATAAATAAATAAATAAATAATCTATCTAAAAAAAAAAAAACACCAAAGTTCAATAGAATATTAATCTATTGATTTAAGGGGGGGATCTCTCTATTTCCTGGATCTGAATGCCTGTTTCCCTTCCCAGATTAGGAAAGTTTTCAGCTAGGATTTGTTCAAATACATATTCTGGCCCTCTGTCCCTTTTGGCGCCCTCGGGAACCCCTATTAAAGGTAGGTTTTTCTTCCTCAGGCTGTCGTTTATTTCCCTTAATCTGTCTTCATGGTCTTTTAATTGTCTCTTTTTTCCTCAGTTTCCCTCTTTGCCATCAACTTGTCTTCTATGTCACTCACTCGTTCTAACCCTCATCGTTAGGACTTCTAGTAAAGAAAGTCTCTTCAATAAATGGTGCTGGGAAAATTGGACATCCACATGCAGAAGAATGAAACTAGACCACTCTCTTGCACCATACACAAAGATAAACTCAAAATGGATGAAAGATCTAAATGTGAGACAAAATTCCATCAAAATCCTAGAGGAGAACACAGGCAACACCCTTTTTGAACTCGGCCACAGTAACTTCTTGCAAGATACATCCACGAAGGCAAAAGAAACAAAAGCAAAAATGAACTATTGAGACTTCATCAAGATAAGAAGCTTTTGCACAGCAAAGGATACAGTCAACAAAACTAAAAGACAACCAACAGAATGGGAGAAGATATTTGCAAATGACGTATCAGATAAAGGGCTAGTTTCCAAGATCTATAAAGAACTTATTAAACTCAACACCAAAGAAACAAACAATCCAATCATGAAATGGGCAAAAGACATGGAAGAGAAATCTCACAGAGGAAGACATAGACATGGCCAACACGCACATGAGAAAATGCTCTGCATCACTTGCCATCAGGGAAATACAAATAAAAACCACAATGAGACACCACCTCACACCAGTGGGAATGGGGAAAATTAACAAGGCAGGAAACAACAAATGTTGGAGAGGATGCGGAGAAAAGGGAACCCTCTTACACTGTTGGTGGGAATGTGAAATGGTGCAGCCACTCTGGAAAACTGTGTGGAGGTTCCTCAAAGAGTTAAAAATAGACCTGCCCTACGACCCAGCAATTGCACTGCTGGCGATTTACCCCAAAGATTCAGATGCAATGAAACGCCAGGACACCTGCACCCCGATGTTTCTAGCAGCAATGTCCACAATAGCCAAACTGTGGAAGGAGCCTCGGTGTCCATCGAAAGATGAATGGATAAAGAAGCTGTGGTCTATGTATACACTGGAATATTACTCAGCCATTAGAAACGACAAATACCCACCATTTGCTTCAACGTGGATGGAACTGGAGGGTATTATGCTGAGTGAAATAAGTCAATCGGAGAAGGACAAACAGTGTATGTTCTCATTCATTTGGGGAATATAAATAATAGTGAAAGGGAATATAAGGGAAGGGAGAAGAAATGTGTGGGAAATATCAGAAAGGGAGACAGAACATAAAGACTCCTAACTCTGGGGAATGAACTAGGGGTGGTGGAAGGGGAGGAGGGTGGGAGGGTGGGGGTGAATGGGTGACAGGCACTGAGGGGGACACTTGATGGGATGAGCACTGGGTGTTATTCTGTATGTTGGTAAATTGAACACCAATAAAAAAATTAATTTATTAAAAGAAAGAATATTAATCTAGGAATAAGTCATAATTTTACCCTACCTGCATCAGAACTAACATCTAGTTAGGCTGTTCACACTGAGATCTGTACCTTTGTGAACTAAATTCACAATAATTACTGGAAATTTAGTTCAGAGCAGAACATTCTCAATATAGAATATTTTTATTTAGGAAAGAGACATGCAATCAAAGGATAGGTTAGGATAGGATGGTAATTTAGGAATATACTTACTATGTCTCTGACTGGCCACTGGTATATGTACTGAAAGAATCATAACACTCAACAAGTTGGGCTGTTATATTCATTGTAGAAGAACAGACAAATGTGGAACTGAGAGTATGCAATTCAATGGCATGCATATTAATTAACTCCTGTGATGGGATGAATTGGAATAAGAATTGTTCTACCTTCCTTCCAGTCTTCATGAGAACAGAATATTTAGATATTTCTTAGGAAGTTCTTCCTATAATACTGTGTTTCGAATGTCTGACATGATCCTCGCCTCCAACAACTGCATCATCAAAAGGAAAGTTGTCCCAGAGGATGTCCATGGGGCAAAGTGTTCTGGATGATTAAGGCTGAATACTGATAGAAAGAAGGGCCATGGGGAGAGGAGTAGGTGAGTAACATTGCATTTGGGGAAATAAACACAAGAAGACATAGAAAGGTGACCATCTTGGATGGCAGCATAAACTCAAGAGATATCCAGCTCTTAGAAATTATTTTATAGCTCAATTTTGGATAAAAATCACATCTGGGAGTAAACTTCTAGGAAAACTGTGTAGAGTTTACAGATTCACCAAGGGAGTGGGGATTGAGATAAAGAGAGGGGACACACTTGTTCTAGTCGGGTACTAAACTATTTTCTCCACTTACAGGTTCAAAGGAGAGACTAAAGGTTTTTTTTTTTTTTAAATAATTGCTGACAATATACACAAATACGTTTGCTTAAGATTAAAAGTCAATTTTAGAATTGCAGTCTTCTTACTTCATTAAAAAGTGTTCACAGAAAAAAAAAGTGTTCACAGAGAGCATTGACAGGTTTTCTAGCATTTTAGAAGTCTCTCCTGTCACCGACTCTGTGGCTCTGTGTATTCAGAAGGGAGTTACAACTGAATTGTAATTTCAGATCCAATATCAAGCTTAATTTCAGCACTAATGTCACAGTTCTCAAATATTTGTCTCATCAGAACCCTTAACGTTGCAGTAGCACACTTAAAATGTTGCTGAATTTCTTCTTTTCTGTCAAGCTTCTGTGGAAAACATCTTTCAGGTTTGCCAGGTCAAACGTGATAAGAATGGCTGACACCCAAGAACCAAGCCAACTCTATTCTCGACATTGAGCCAAAAAGACACAGAAGATATTTTTAAACTTCCTTAAGATGGCCTTAAAGTTGAACAGTTGGAACAAATAGAAATAAGGACTAAAGCCATTCCATAGAATAGACACACTACTTTTGGAAAAAAATAGAACTATTTCAGTTTTTATATTTTCAAGAGCAAAAAGAAAGAAGGAAGAGCAAGAAATCATGTGAATCGTACTTAAAATATAGTTTCTGGGCTAAATTCATTGCAAGAGATTTTTACTAAAGATGTGTTATTGAAATTTGGTCAGCTTGTAGACAACCTGAGTCTCTTTTAAAAATATTTTATTTATTTATTTGAGAGGGAGAAAGAGAGAGTGAGAGTGAGAGAGACAAGCAGACTCCCTGCTGAACAAAGGGCCCAACATAGGGTTTGATCCCAGTACCCTGAGATCATGACCTCAGCAGAAGGCAGATGGTTGACTGAGCCACCATAGACTAACCTGAATTTTTTTAAAAAGAGTAAGTCTTACTAGAGTAAAAGTTCACATATCTAGCTTTCTCAAAGAATAATAACTTTGGATACATGCACATCCCAAGCATTGACTCTTTAAAATGAGGACAATATAATTACAGCAGAAACTGCCATTGCCAAAAATGTGGTTGCCCCTTCATTTGGGTAGTATTCTCCCTCTGTAATGGCTTCTCAGCCAAAAGCCACACATTCAGATCTCCTTTGACAAAAGGTGTGGTCATGTGATGTAATTCTAGCCACAGAGTATTGACAGAAATTACATACTGCCTTTTCCTGTTTATGTCATTACTGGGGTATGGTACATGTAGCTTGGAGATTAAATAGCCATTTTAGTGTTTTCTGAAATGAGTATGCATAAGCTATTGTGAAAGAAAGCTGGGTTTCCTTGGTATTGAGGGAGGAGTTCAAACTATGAGAGTAGGTGAGACTACTCACAGAGCAAGAAGAGAACAAAGAGTACTAGATGTGGTGGGTGGAGGAAGGAAGCTTAAGATACACTAATGCCTGAGGAATAAGAAGGGGAGTACGTGTGCTCTAAAAATTCGTAAGTAAATGGTGAAAACCCTTAAGCAGAGAAAAATTGGTCACGGAACCAGAAGAGGGTGGTAGTCATAGGGAATGGAGACTTTGAAAAGGCAATGAGCATTTTACCTTTAGCATGTACCCAACAATATATAGACCAAAAAAAAAAAAAAAATCCATCCATTTTGAAACTTAACAATTTTAGGAATGATTTAGGAAGAACACCTTCAAATAATTGATGAAGCTAAAATCCTGACTGCATGAATAAAAGAGGGACAGAGAGGAAGCAAACCATCATAACGTAGGCAACTCTCTGGAAAGTTGAATGGAAAGGGAGAAATGGGGTCTTCCATAGGGGAACACTGAGTCAAAGGAGGGACATATCTGTAGAGCAGGGAATGAACTCAGTAGAGGGAGAAGAACAACAGGAATGGGAGCTGGGAGATTGGGTAGTTCAGTCTGGTCCAAAGACAGCACGGGAGGGGATGAAGAATGCTGGTGAAGTAACTGTATTTAAACAGGAAAAGGAGCATGTCTGTTTCCCTGGATGAAAAGGAATTAAGTCTGATTGCAGATGCTGGCAATTTTTCAGTTAGAAAAAGGTGTGAACTGAAGCCTATCCCCACACAGTGCTCTTTCAGCCCCCCTGTAGTGAAAGATCTGGAAGACAGATTGGTGGTCTTGTTGCTTGCATCAACTCTGACTAATCATTCAATCAACAATAATCAATCCACAAAATATTAATCTAGTATTTACTATGTTCTAGGTGCTTTAAGAAATGTAGTAGCTAACAAAACATATCCACCACTGTTTTCTTTACAGAGATTGTGATATAGTAGGGAATTTTACTAAATTTCAGTTGATTAAAATTTATCTCTTTAAGAAAATATGGTAACGGAAGTTAAGAGTGTCATATTGTTTCTTACTCAATTGATGTTTTTTAAAGATTTTATTTATTCATGAGAGACATGCAGAGAGAGGCAGAGACATAGGCAGAGGGAGAAGCAAACTCCTTGCGGGGATCCTGATGTGAGACTTGATCCCAGGACTCAGGGATCATAACCTGAGCCAAAGGCAGACACTCAACCATTGAGCCACCCAGGCTCTCTCATACTCCATTGTTAAACAATTTATGAAGACTCTAACACCAGTAAATGAGTAGACCAATTTATAGTTTGTGATTTATATTTCTCCTCATTTACCATCAAATTAATAGTAAACTAGAAAATAGAAATG
Organism: Vulpes vulpes; assembly: GCF_048418805.1. Lineage (NCBI taxonomy): Eukaryota > Metazoa > Chordata > Mammalia > Carnivora > Canidae > Vulpes > Vulpes vulpes. The sequence continues at coordinate 41,722,258 of NC_132786.1, forward strand.
CATGACAGAAGTAGCAATACTAGGACTTTCTTTATAATCCTTAAAGAATATATTGTCAGGAATAAATGTAATTGAAATATTTGTACTTAGATGCTTAGTAGAAGAATTATGATTTATACCAAAGGGCTTTTGGAAATTTCAAAGTATTATGTTAAAATAGTAGTTCTTTTATTGTTAAAATAAAATTAAATCTTTTTTTTAAGTTAAATATTTATTATTTGTATTCTTTCTCTTTTTCCCTCTCTCCCTCTCTCTCTCCCTCTCTCAATAGTCTACAGACTTATGTACATATTCTTTAGCTATGTCAGGGAGGGTAAATTTGTTGCCATAAATCTTGACTCATTATTGAATCTTTATTGACTCATTATTGAATGAATTGTTCCCAACTCAGAAATAAATGATCTAAGATGAAAAATTTTTTTTTGAATTTGCCAGCTAATTTCTAAAAATTCTTAATTCTGTCTTTAAAATAAAATACTAAATAACTTGGAATTTGTTGAAGAATACATAGCATGAAAAATACATAGCATGACTTTCTGATCATTATTTCCATTTTCTATTGCAGACATTCAATTACTAGAAACACAAGAAAGTGTTAATTATAACCAATTTCAAGCTGACTACACTAAATTAGTTTACAGGGCAAAATCTCAGGAGCTAGAAAATTAAGATAATTATCCAATGAGAATCTCCTCTTCAGTAAAGGATTCCTTTGGCTTAGTCTGTGCTATAAGTGCAAGAAATGTTTGTTCCAAAATGAGTATCATCCCAGGCAGTAGTTTTCATGGTAGGAGAGATGTAACTCCTAATGTAGCCCCCTTCCCTGATCGAAATAATCTTCATCTGGAAATATTCACTTCTCTTGCAAATTGTTCAGCAGTCTGCTAAGTCCTTTCTGACACAGCCTTAATTGATGTGAAGATAACACAATCTGGTGTATATTCCCGTGTGTCATTTACAAGCTATTTTCTGTTTGTCTTGTCTCGTTAAGAAGACAAGGGATGTTATCTAGTCTGTTTTCCTTTTCTACAATGCCTGGCACAATATTGGGCATTTAGACAAGTAGATATTTGTTTTTGGAATACTTCAAAGTCATAATCTGCAATATTCATTCTAGAAAAACCACTGCAGTGTTATTTTGATAACTTCACTTTTATATTTTAAGTCATTGCTAAAATGGACTAATTATGTAGTAATTATGATATTCCTTAATTTTATGTATTTGAAATAATTGTAATGGAAAAATTATATTCTTTTTGGTGTTTTTCTAAATTATTTTCTTGCTTCCCTTCTTTATTTGATGCAGTTAGGCAAAATAGATATCATTCATTATCTCATTTTGAAGTAAGTTTGTTTGTTTATTTATTTATTTATTTGATCTCTATGCTCAACATGGGGCTTGAACTCATGACCTCAAGATCAAGAGTCTCATAGTCTTCCAATTGACCCAGCCAGGCACCTCTTAATGTCTTAGTTTGAACAAGGGAATGAAGTATCGTGTCATTCACTTAAATTATAAATGACATCTAGGTGTCCCTATTTTCCAGTTCCAGAAGACGCTTGATAATTACAATAATTAATGATATTTATAAAGTGCTTTATAGTTTATAAAATATTTTCATATACCTAAATCATTGAAAATCTGTTTTGATCATAACTAGAGTTGCTAACACCTAAGAATGCTTTTGATTCAATGTAAGAGATATTCTGGTAATGAAACTTTGCTGCCCCAAATTTGCAGTGAGCAAAACCAAAAAGCAAACAAAGCCTTCTAGGGAATAGCCAGTGGTCTGATGCTTCTGGGGGAAAATAAAATAAATAAATAAATAAAAAATAATAAAAAAATAAAAAAGCTTAGATGGCAAAGGTCTAGAGGGAGGGCTGGGGAACACTAGAGAAGGGTCCTCACTGACTTTAGCAGAATTAGAAACTGGCTAATACTAAAACAGAAACTATTTTTTAAAAAGATTTTATTTATTCATGAGAGACACAAAGAGAAAGGCAGAGACATAGGCAGAGGGAGAAGCAGGCTCCATGCAGGGAGCCCAAGGTGATACTCCATCCCAGGACCCCAGCATCACCACCCTGAGCCAACAGCAGATGCTCAACCACTGAGCCACCCAGGTGCTCCCAGAAACTGACTATTGAAAGTCTCTTTCAAGTCCATGGCTTTCTGCTAGCAAATATTTTAATTACATTGTGACCTTGCAAAGAAAGGAGTGGATGACATCATCCAAAAATCTCCTTAAAATGAAATTGTTGATTTTTCCCCCTAAGTTTACTTTTAAAAAAAGGCGCTGAAAATATTAAAATCACAGCAGAAATTGAAGTTTTTATTATAGTGTTCAGAGCTTGAGTAACTTAAATGTGGTAATTACAGCAATTAAATGTAGAACAGGTAGGACATGTCCAGCATATTATATGACATATAGATAAATTAATAATTACCCAAGAATTTGAAATGTCATGTGTTGAGTTTTAACATGTTTGAAATTGATGTCTACCTTTATATCAGGAGAGCTTATGATAGATTGCTGATAATGAACTATCTGAGGAAAAGACCAAAACGAAACTTTCTAGCATGTTCTCGCACACTAGCTGTGTGAATATTTATTAGGCAATCTGGGTACATATATGGCTAGTGCTGCTCTTTAATCAGACCTAAGACATGGGAAGAAAATGCATAGCTTGTGCTGGGTGCTGATTCTCTGGAAGATTTCTAGTTGTACATACGGGAAGTGGGCTCATCAGCATTTAGCCCCATGAGATATTGCATAAATGGAAAAAATGGCCTTTCAAAGTAAATCCTCTAACCAGATCTGCCTAATGGGTAAAACAGATTGTAGAGGCCTAAATACAAATTTAATTTCATATTAAACATGTATGGCAGTAATTGTTTTCCAAAGTCAGCAAAAGAAAAATTGCCTGCGTTGTATTTCATAAAGGACACTGCCAAAAGGTCTCTGTTCTAAAATACTTGGACCATTAGTTTAGAAATTCCTTTTACCCAAGATGAATTATGTTGGGCCAATGCACTGTATCTCTAGGAGTCATGTTTAAGGTATAAACTTTAGAAGAAGGTATACAGTCTATGGAGGGTCTGTGAGGCTAAGGTTACCTATAAACAAGGGAAGAAAACCTGTTAGAGGTGTAAGGGTGGGAAAAAGGGTAGAAGGGATGCTGAGCATCTAGATGGCAGCTCGATGATTCTGGGATCTGAAGGACCTGTGTTAAAAGTAGAAAAGAAAATACAAAAGTCTCCCAACCAATCCTCTGTTTTGCTGCTTTGGTTAGCCATACTGTGCAAACCAAATCCAGCCCATCACTTGTTTTCGTAATTAAAGTTTTATTGAAACAGAGCCATGCTACTTCATTTATGGATTGTTTCTGGTTGCTTTGGGGCTATAAACAGGAGAAGTGAGGAGTTGTGACAAAGACATAATGGCTGGCAAAAACTAAAGTAATTTGGTGTTTGCTCTTTTACAGAAAGAGTTCTTTGAACCTTGCAGTAGAACAAACCCATACTCTGGTTATTCTACTTCAAAAATAATAGATATCTACATAAATAGCTATTTTTATGGCTCATACTGTACTGGGTCCACCTTCATATTCCCAGTGTAAGTGAGATCCTTTCTCACTCAGTTTCTATGGTCAATCTCTCGACTTATTCAAGCAGACAGAAGGATTTCCTGAACACTTAAATGATTATCACTTTGAAGTATTATGATGCATTTATATGATGTATCTTACTATTAGCAGAAATGATTACATAATGAAAAAATCTACAGACTGGAATATTTCTATTTTAAATTTACTGAAAATCATAACTAAATTTTATTCCTGAACTAAAAATTTGAAAATAAAAATTCAAGTTGATATCTACTATTGTTAAATTAATCTTAGGGTATTTTTTTTTTTTTGATTGTTGTTGTTACCATTGGAAAAGAGTTAAAGAAAAATTTATTTCTGGAACCGGCAGCTGAGGGAGGTTGCAGGTTCGAGTCTCAACAACTGACCTCTTTGACTGCCAGGTGGACACTTAGAGTGTTGTAAGGAAAGGTTGAGGTCGGGGGGAGGGGAAGGTATGTGCAAGAGAGCAGACAGGGAGCACATGATCATGGATGGAGACAGGTAATAGGTTTAGCTCCTGGATGGGCAGAAAAGAGGATGTGGTCTTCTAGGCATCCTGTTGCTAACCAGGCTTTTCTGACCTTGGAATTGCAATGTTTTAGTCATTGTGAAACATTTTCATCCATGCTTCCAGAAAATGTGGTAAGATATAATTTATTTCGGGAGCCTCTAATTAGCCCAGTTGGTTAAGCATTGAATTCTTGATTTTGGCTCCAGTCATGATCTCATGGTGGTGAAATCAAGCCCAATATTGGCCTCCACACTCAGGGTGGGATCTGCTTAAGATTCTCTCTCTCCTTCTTCCTCTGTCCTCCTCACCCCTCCCCCCCACTCATGCACACATACTCTCTCTCAAAATAAAAAAAATAACTACATAAATACATACTTAAAAGTAAATAAGAGGGATCCCTGGGTGGCTCAGTGGTTTAGTGCCTGCCTTCAGCCCAGGGCGTGATCCTGGAGTCCCAGGATCAAGTTCCGCATTGGGCTCCCTGCATGGGGCCTATTTCTCCCTCTGCCTGTCTCTCTGCCTCTCTCTCTCTCTCTCTGTGTGTGTCTGTCATGAACAAATAAATAAAATCTTTAAAAAAAAAGTAAATAAGAATGATGGTTTTTAAGAGCATGAGTTAAGCAGCCTTTTCTAGTTGTGATTTTAACTGTTAACCTTAGGGTATTTTTGAAATTTATGTTACAAAAGTATTTACTCAAAATAATTTGTGTGTAAGAATAAAGGCTGATAGAACATTTATTTATTTACAGTGTAAATCGTTTATTGAGATTGGTAAGTACTGGGCTCGAGATAAAGACACAAGCCTTCCCTATGAGACAGGAGAAAGTATAGGGATAGTCATTCATATACAACCATAACAAAATCTGCCTATCTACCCTGAATGGCCTAGACCTTTCACAGAGCAAGTGGACTCTATGGTGGTGATGGAATGGGAATAAAAGTCTTGGCTCTTTGGTCAGAAAGTTGTAGATTTGAATTTTGCCTCTACCACTTTCAGATGTGTAACTCTGGGCAAGTTTCTTAATTTCTCATTCCCTTGGGTATGAAATGTAGTTAATAGACAGTTGTGAAAATTAAATATAATATTGGACTTAAGGAGTTTAGCACATGAATTAGATTCACAAATTAGATTAAAACTTCAAAACAAGTTGTCTATTAACACAATTGTTATTACTGCTAAACTTTAGATTTCTCACTTTTTAAAATCTCTTAGCTAGCATTAAATAGTTAATATGTCACCATCTGCCTCTTAGTATAGTAAGGACCAGATCTAATAGTGAATACAACAACCTGAGTTTTTTGTTTTGTTTTGTTTTTAGGGATTTCTTTTTCCTTAATATTGAACAAATTGAAAAAAGTCTTGATTGATAGTCTATACCTGGAAACGACTATATTCAGAGAGCTCACTGCCAGCCAAAGCTATCATATACAGTGACTTGACCACAGTCCAATTATTAACACAGGAAAAAAGAAACTGACAAAAACTCATGTCTTAATAAACCAATACATCACTGTCAAAGAGCATATGGAAACTGTATCGATAAGGCCACTAGAATCAGAACAAATTGAAACCTATCAAAAGCTGTGTTGTCTAAAACTTGTCATCATTTATTATCTTTAAGTGTAGAACAGACAGCATGGTGTGTTAAAAAGGCAAAGCTTTTATTGCCAGAAACGGAGCTTAGATCCCATCTACATAACTTACCAGTGGGATCCTAAAAGAGTGAGTATATGTGATTTCATTCTTGCCCAGAATTTCCTCCTCCATGGTCCTCATGTGGTAATCAGCTATGTAACACACCCTCTCACAACAATAGGAACGGGATCTAAACCCCTGTTCTCCCTAGTTGGTTCAGGGAGGTGCATGTGACCAAATCGGGATATCCACATTGAATATATTATTAGCATCTTTTTTTGCACCTGTTGGAGTTAGGCTTGATGTAAAGGACAGCCAGGGAAATCATAAGGGAACAAACAGGGAGGATTAAGTAGTGTGATGTTTTAGATTCTCATTAGTGTTATTCCTTTCCAACTGTAGAGTAGGGGCGAGCCAGTATAAATTGAATAGAAACATTCTTTTAGTTTTTACATTTATCAAAGCAGAATTAACTTAAGAGAGAATATACCTAACACTTTCCATACAAGAAGATAAATTGCACCCTCAATAGCCTTACACAAACATCATCATGTTTTATGAGATGTGAGAAGTGCTGCAAGGAACTACAATTGATAATATTTTATATGCTAATATTGTCAAAGTGCTTGCTTAAAAATAAATCATATATAATGTTATACTTAATACAATACTACTCTCACTTACCTGTACTCCAGTGTGCTTTCTAGAGTAGGAAGGGCATATCTACACTGTGAAGGCATCCAGGTATGAAAACCCTTGAACACTGTAACTTGTAATAGGGGTCTCTAGGGGTGTTTAAAAAAAGAAGTAAATATTTGTGAGTAATTTCCCTAAAAAGCAATCACATTGATTCAAAATTCACATTTGTCTTTTTTTTTGTTTGTTTTTTGTTTTCGTTTTTTTAATAATAAATTTATTTTTTATTGGTGTTCAATTTGCCAACATACAGAATAACACCCAGTGCTCATCCTGTCAAGTGCCCCCCTCAGAGCCCGTCACCCATTCACCCCACTCCCTGCCCTCCTCCCCTTCCACCACCCCTAGTTCGTTTCCCAGAGTTAGGAGTCTTCGTGTTCTGTCTCCCTTTCTGATATTTCCCACACATTTCTTCTCCCTTCCCTTCTATTCCCTTTCACTATTATTTATATTCCCCAAATGAATGGGACCATATAATATTGGTCCTTCTCCGATTGACTTATTTCACTCAGCATAATACCCTCCGGTTCCATCCACGTTGAAGCAAATGGTGGGTATTTGTCGTTTCTAATGGCTGAGTAATATTCCATTGTATACATAGACCCCATCTTCTTTATCCATTCATCTTTCGATGGACACTGAGGCTCCTTCCACAGTTTGGCTATTGTGGACATTGCTGCTAGAAACATCGGGGTGCAGGTGTCCTGGCGTTTCACCGCATCTGTATATTTGGGGTAAATCCCCAGCAGTGCAATCGCTGGGTCATAGGGCAGGTCTATTTTTAACTCTTTGAGGAACCTCCACACAGTTTTCCAGAGTGGCTGCACCAGTTCACATTCCCACCAACAGTGTAAGAGGGTTCCCTTTTCTCCGCATCCTCTCCAACATTTGTTGTTTCCTGCCTTGTTAATTTTCCCCATTCTCACTGGTGTGAGGTGGTATCTCATTGTGGTTTTGATTTGTATTTCCCTGATGGCAAGTGATGCAGAGCATTTTCTCATGTGCGTGTTGGCCATGTCTATGTCTTCCTCTGTGAGATTTCTCTTCCATGTCTTTTGCCCATTTCATGATTGGATTGTTTGTTTCTTTGGTGTTGAGTTTAATAAGTTCTTTATAGATCTTGAAAACTAGCCCTTTATCTGATACGTCATTTGCAAATATCTTCTCCCATTCTGTAGGTTGTCTTTTAGTTTTATTGACTGTATCCTTTGCTGTGCAAAAGCTTCTTATCTTGATGAAGTCCCAATAGTTCATTTTTGCTTTTGTTTCTTTTGCCTTCGTGGATGTATCTTGCAAGAAGTTACTGTGGCCGAGTTCAAAAAGGGTGTTGCCTGTGTTCTCTTCTAGGATTTTGATGGAATTTTGTCTCACATTTAGGTCTTTCATCCATTTTGAGTTTATCTTTGTGTATGGTGCAAGAGAGTGGTCTAGTTTCATTCTTCTGCATGTGGACTTACTTATTAGGAGCTAAGGTGCATATACTCGTTTTGTACTTAAAGTATGGTAAATAGCATCCAATTTTATGTAGATGGTATGATTATGTAGGACTTAGATTATTTGAGAAGAGAAAATATGTAGTTTTAATCTGATCTTTCAAGAAATGATGACCCATAAAAGGAGGAAACCAAAGAATGTAAGTCCACCCACTGACTTCAAGATCACTTCTGGTGGCTAGTGAGCAACCCTGCTACAGTCTCTGTGTGAGTCAATTTCAAAGGGTGTCTATGTCAGAACAGGTTTGCCACTTACAAACTTTGAGTGTTCTCCATCCAGCTATGAAACTAGATGATTGAAAAATCTCCTAGTATAGTCAGTTTTCTTTTAATAGTGACAAACTATGAGAATTCTCATTTTCTTCATTAGCTTTTTGTTGTTGTTGTTGTTTAAAGTAGGTTCCACACCCACTATGGAGCCCAACACAGGGCTTGAACTCCCAATCTTGAGATCAAGACCTAAGCTGAGATCAAGAGTCAGGTGTTTAACTGACTGAGCTACTCAGGCAGCCCCTCTTTCTTAGCTTTTCATTAAATTGCCCAAGTAACCAGTGGTCTTGTTTTAAATGTAAACTTCTATGGCAAGCCTTCATTTAAAATAAAGCTGAAAATGTAAAAAAAATAAAAAATAAAAAATAAAGTGCAAAAGCCATGTTCAAAGCCTTATTTGTCAAACACAGTCCCTGGTTTTGTGGTTTTAACAGATAAAGACAGCCCTGTTACATGCTTCACTTCAGATTATGTCAGCTATGCTTGTGTCAATGTGTGACAGAGAAGGGTTCACGTTACAAGGCAGTAAATATGAGTCATGATATCCATTCTGGCCATATACAAGCCAATACTAGGCTGTATCCAGAGGGACAAATTATATGCCCCTAATTTCCTGTAACTCATATCACTAGGTTACTGCTGTTCTCCTCACACAATTATCCAGTTATTTAGATGGTTGGCAATGAGATAAGTTAGCTATGAACTGAACCTATTTAATTACTTTTTTTCTGTCATTGGAAAAACTGATTTTCATCGAGGGAAATTAGACTTTCAAGAGCAATAAAGGAGGAAGGAATGGGATGGCCTTTGTCAACGTTTTCCTAAATAAACATATGAAAAATTGTCCTGGCTGTTAGGTTGAATATTAAAAGAGTGGAGGTAAGATTATTATCTTTTAATAAAAGAAATTGGTGTAGTTATGGGCATTTGACAGATGGTGTGCTGAATTGGCACCACCCAAGCAAGGCTATCTTCTCCTCCAATAGAGGTATTAGCAATATACCCCAGGTTTTGACAGACTTATTCCGATTTCTCATTTAATATGGGCCCCAGAGCACTCGTTTCAGTATGAAGAACTCCCTTTCCTTGCTCTCTGGCAAAAAGTCACTGAAAACTATTTAATTTGCTTCCATTCCCCATTTCCAAATCAATTTTCAAATCTGTAATATGTGATGATGGACTTGGATGGCTTGTTCTACTGTACTGGCTATCTCAGAGTGATTTGGCAAGCTGAGTAAACAATTAAACCAAATAGATAAATCTATCATTTTCACAAAAAAAATTAATTACAGGCAAATGAGATCCACATATATTTGAATCAATGTTTGCCTTCCTGTGTCCTGAGATATGGATGGCCAGAAATAGGTTTACTGTACTTCATTCCTCATTGTAAGGCAGGATATACTCCCACGTCAAATGTAGTGATCCCACCACATTTCCCCCATGTATTAATTATATGTACCTATGCAAAAAGATACAACTAAGAGAACTTCGAAGCTGCTAAAAGATAAACTGAGGCATGTTGAAAATGTTGAGTATTGAAAAATGGTAATTGGAATCGGGCAGAGCCAACCCATAAGTGGTTAGGAGCGCTCCACAGAGAGGAGCTCAGGGAAAAACTTTTATAGGGAAAAGCTATGAAGATTATTGATTAGCTATAGCTCCAAGTCTACTTGGCTGCTTGTGATGGATTGTCCTTGAGGTTTTGATTTTGTGATCTTGAGGCATTTACAGGCTTAGGTTTGGATTTGATTACTTAGGCCAGGAGGGCATGAGAGCCACTTGAGTCTAATGGCCTCCTCGCTTAAATAATTTAACACAACTAAGCTCAACTTAGTGGTGACTGTCAAAAGCCTTCCTGGAAAATACTTTGAATCTTGTAAATGGGTATTTCCTGGGCAAGAAAATATTGTTCTGAAATTTAGTTCACTCTCTTTCCAAGACCTGTGTTTCTGATAGGTAAGAACTATCAGAGGGGCAGATGAAGCATGCTTTCTTCTAAGTGTGTAACTCTGTTGGCCTTATTTCATCTATCACTACTTTCTTGGAGAGGAAGACTTGTCTATTCTAATTGGTGACTTTGAAAGGAGGATCCTACTATACAGAGCTAGCCCTTTTCCTTTCTTTCTGAGAACGAGCTATCAGGAGAGCACACATTAGGCTGAGGTCCTTCCAGGGTAGGTGTCGCAGCTGAAATGAAGGATAGAGTGGACAGCCATAGTATAAGCAGTGGTAGGGGTCTATGGTATTAGGAAGCCCAGCTTTCTGTAAACACAAGCTCTGTTCTGTAATATCTGTTTTATCATAAAGTAAATTGATATTTTGGTGTCTATAAGTTCATGCTTTTGTCTTATTTCTAAATTGATTCATAACTGGAATAAGAAATCAGAATATTATTTACTGATAGTTTCCTAAAATGCTGTATAAGGACCATTGTGTGATGCCCTGGATTCATTCCTTTCTGAGAGTAGTTCCTTGCTGAAATGTCATCTATAGACACCAATGTTTTCGGCTGACTGAGGGCAACTTGGTTTGTCCCATTCTGGCTGATGATCTTCTATGAAGATCTAGAAACAAACGTACCCCTGTGTTTGCTGTTTCCACTTATAACTCTACCCACCACAGAAAAATCAGTTGCTATAGTTTTCAACCCCGATTTTAGGTCTTCTCAGAAGGGAGAGGTCAATGGTGGGTGGCCTATTTGTTCACACACACACACACACACACACAAGCCTCATTGGAAAGGTCAGATTTCTCAAAGGAAAAGAATATTTGCCTCACTTCCAACTGCCCAGGCCCATAATTTTCATAGTGTATTTATATGGTAAATAACTATTCATCAGTGAGGATTCTGTGAGAGTTCTATCATCCTTCTAAAATTTACTAAAACTTTATTCTAAGCCACTTCTATACAAAAACATATCCATCCGTCACTCCTGTTCCAATGTTATTTTTATTTCAGTATAGTTGACACACAATATTATATTAGTTTCAGGTGTATGACTTAGTAACTTGACAAGTTTATACATTAAACTACGTTCACCACAGGCATAGCTACCATCCATCCCATTACATGGCTATTACCATATCATTGATTGTGTTTCTTATGCTCTGCTTTTTATTCCCAAAACTTACTCATTCTATCACTGGAGACCTGTATCTCCCTCCTCCCTTCTCCCATTTTGACCAAACCTCCACCTCTCTCCCCTCTGGCAACCACCAGTTTGTTCCCTATATTTATTGGTCTGACTCTGCTTTTTGTTTGTTTATTCCTTTTTTTTAAGTCCCTATTTATGAGTGGAGTCATATGTCATTTGTCTCTCAGTCTGTCTTATTTTCCTTAGTATAATATACTCTAGGTCCATCGATGTTGTTTGGAGGATGTGAAAAAAAGGAACTGTCATACACTGTTGGGAACTGATATAGCCATGGTGGAAAACACTATGGTGGTTCCTCAAAAAATTAAAAATAGAAATATCAAATGATTCAATAATTTCAGTTCTGTTCCAATCTTAACAAGTAACTCGATATAGCAGCTTTTAAAGAGTCAACATAGTTATGAAACTGGCTTACATGGTTATACATTTGACATAAATATTCCAAATATCATCTACTAAACCTCCTATAGGCTCTAGAACAAAAATGTACTCTTCTGCAGAAATCAGATATTGGTGGTTTTGCTATCCTATAATGTTCAACATTTTTCAGGTTCTGAAGCTCTCTATTCCTGAAGTATTTGAGTCACCATAATTCAAAACATTCTACTCTGTCACTGACATGCTGATTTAGTTTCTGAAAAGGAGTGACTTCAGCCAGTGGTTAGAAAGTCTTTTAATTAAAATCCTATGGTAAAGGCTCTAGCCCTAGGAGATATAGTCTCCAAAGCATAGAACTGATATTGCCTTCTTCTTGCATATAGAAAGTATACTAATTTTATGAGAAACTGGATTTCCATGGAGGGTAAAAGAAAAATTGAATTCCAGCTTATAAGTTCATGAGGGAATTTTGGTAAACTTTCACAAGATTTGAGAAAATCTAATTCTCCACTTAAGCGTGTCTGCAGGATGTTTCTTTAACTTGGCTCTTGATTTCTGAGAATCATAATGGCTCTTATCTGCTAGACTTTCTTTCTGTGCTTTAATATGCAATTTTGGCTTCAGTACAGGTTAACAATTTTAATGTGAACCATAGTTGTATAGTGAAGTGGAAATCCCAAATCCGGTACAACAGTTTTCAAAATATAATCTACATAAGAACTGGAATTTTTCCAGGGCCCAATACCAGCTCAGAGATGTATCCAAATAATGGTAGACCTCTGGTCCACAATAATTTTAAAAGATTTACTATTTATTTTAAATATCTCGAAGAATATTGAAGGCGATCCAAAATGTATGCATCAGGGATCCCTGGGTGGCTCAGCAGTTTAGCACCTGCCTTCTGCCCAGGGTGTGGTCCTGGAGACCCGGGATCAAGTCCCATGTTGGGCTCCCTGCTTGGAGCCTGCTTCTTCCTCTGCCTGTGTCTCTGCCTCTCTCTCTCTCTGTGCATCTCTCATGAATAAATAAATAAAATCTTTTAAAAATGTATGCTACAGAAAATAGTTTTTAAGAACCCCAATCTACTTTCATCTCCCATTCTCTGACGTCTTGCATCTGTCTCAAAGCCTCTCTCATTTTAAAACTCACCTCTTGGTGATGATGATGATAATGATGATGATGATGACAGGGACAATGAAAATAATGAGTATTATGAAGTAACATTTATTAGGTGTTTATTCTGTAGCATAGATTGTTCTAAGTGATTTACATGTGTTTAATAATTTGCTTCTTGATCCAAGAAAGTACTAGTTCTGTCCCTGTCTCTTTCTTTCCCCTCTCCTGGTCTTTCCCAGGTCTCTCTTAAATTATAAATTTTACATAGCCTCACTTAGCCTTTCTGATGTTTTGCTTTTTTTTTTTTTTTCACTTCTCATCCTTTCTCTTTTTAACCATTATCCATCTTTTGTGTTACACACACAAAGAAAACCAAACAGGGCTGTTAAGAACCAACTTCTCTAATAGACTGAAGGGACCAGTGGGGGGTAAGAAGGATTTGTGGCAGATTGGGGACATGCAGACTTTAATAGCTCTTGTCTGTAACATAATTGGTTTTCCTTAATTGTACTTGGCCTGCCTACTATACTCAAAATTTGAGGACACATTTTTAAAAAGATATATTTCTTTTCAATAAGTATATATACCAGTGCATTGGTACATGATAAGAGATCGTTACTTAAACATACTAAATATGTTGGGGTCATGGACCCTCATGAGAATCTGATGGGATGGGATGCCTGGGTGGCTCAGTGGTTTAGCACCTGGCATTGGCCCAGAGCATGATCCTGGAGTTCTGGGATGGAGTCCCACATTGGGCTCCCTGCATGGAGCCTGCTTCTCCCTCTGCCTGTGTCTCTGCCTCTCTCTCTCTCTCTCTCTCTCCGTGTCTCTCATGAATAAAAAAATAAAATATTAAAAAAAGAAGCTGATTGTTGAATAATTGTCAGTATGCTACTTAGCCAGAAGACAAAAGATGCAGCAATAGTGACATCCTTCATGGTTATGATTAGCTTTACGTATTTGTATGCACTGGCACTAAAAAAATTCTTTAAAAATCCTAAAATATGTTTTATCTACTGATAGACAAGTTATCAATTCATCTGAATGACCTTTGAATTCCTATCATTTTGAGAATTTTCTCAGAAAATTGGTACTACATATTCTCCCTTATTGTACAAAAATATACTGACTTTTCAGAGACCAATTTTTGAGCTCTTGTTGATACATTTGAAGACAAATCTTTAGTCTTTTTTTTTTTTTAAATACAATTTTGAGACAAATTTTCCAGGGACAGTTTCAAAAATGATTCATCAGAATTGATGGACACGTGTAGCTTCATAAGTGAGGTAAATCTTTTGGTTCGAGGTAACAGAAATGGCATCAATGATGCTGCAGAAAAATCATGATCTTTGTGTGGCTGAGGTGCCATTTTGGAGTGGGAGACTGGAGGAGGCAACTCTGCAAAACTTCCTAGAGCTTGGGAAGGTTGAAAGGCAAGAAACATTGCTAAATTGGCTTCAGGCAGAAATCTTCTGATACCTGGACACAATGTAGAGTGCTTTCAGATGTTACTGTACCTCAGACAATCTTAACATTGAAACATGGACTCATAATGGTTTTCTTGCTGACAAAGCCATCAATGGCAGAGACCTTGTCGAGTCAGACCTCACTCACTTCAGGACAAAGTAAATGTTAGCACATAAATTCGACTCTAGAAGTATTGAGAATCCTAGTTTTCTTTGAAATAAGCCTATCACTACGTAGCAGAGTCAGCAATGGAAGCCCGGATTCCATTTTCTGTTACATGCCTTTGTGAGTCCAGGATTTCACTATATTGCCAACTAAGAGTTAAAACTGATTGGGTTTCAAAAACAACTTGATCATTGTCACAACAGAGATCTTGTTACAATTTCAAAATTGTATCCATCGTAAATAATAGCCTTGGCATTAAAATTTCCTTTGTTAGAATTAAAATGTGCTCTCTTATTTTATTTGTTCAGTTAAATATGTTTCTTTTTTTTTCAGGAAGAACAATTGCATTTTACATGAAAAACAATTAAGTATAAAAAACATTTTTAATACATTTTTGTACAAGGTATTTTATACACAAAACTTGTATTTTCACCTCAATAAAGTACATTGTGTAGATATGATGTTATACCTATGCCATCATATGTCATTTTCTGTAAAGCCTCATCCCATCAGATTCTCTCTCTCTCTCTTTTTTAAATATTTTATTTATTTATTCATAAAAGACACACAGAGAGAGAGAGGCAGACATAGGCCGAGGGAGAAGCAGGCTCCGTGCAGGGAGCCCGACGTGAGACTTGATCCCAGGACTCCCAGGTGCAAATGTTTGCACCTACAGTTATATGTAGGTATGAAGCATAACTATGATTTAATGAAAAACTATAAATTTATAAATATAGATGCATAAACACATACATACATGCTTATCACACATAAAGAATTTAATCCTCACTACAACTCTAAATTATTTTAATTTTCATTTCACAGATTTATTCATCCAAAAGACATTTATTAACCACCTACTATGTTTCAGGCTCTGTGCAAAGAATAGGATCTATGTACTAGTTGCCTTGATGAAAGTAACATAAAATTTGCAGGGAAATTAATTAAGGTTCAGAAGAATAACATAATGACCAAGTTTATACAATGAAAAGAAATGAAATCAGTCATCAAAGCCAAGAGGCTCCCATTTTGAAAATGGAAGTTAAATTGCTTTAATACTCTTTTCCTTTGGGCTTTTCTTTACTTACTCATTTTTTACTCAGCAACCACAAAAATATATTAAGCATTGGACCATGCAAGCCCTGCCAACATACCTTTGGCTTTGCTAATAATGCCTCATTTTCAGGATTAGCTAATTTGCCACTGATGACTTATCCCTAAATATAAACTTGATCAACCTTTTATGATTTGATAGTATTCTTTTATTCTTTGGTAGTTACTATTATTTTAAAATATGCACCCAGTTAAGGTGGCTTATCTCATAATTGAAATCCCACTAGAATTTTATGAAGACTGGGACAATTTCTGTTTCTTTATTTTTCCTAATTCAATGTATACCAAGTGCCTAGTACAGTGTATGGCTTATATCATTTACTGAAATATGTTTGTTGCATAAGAGTAGGTGTGAGAGCACCTGGGTAGCTCAGTCGGCTGTCTGCCTTGGGCTCAGGTCATGATCTCAGAGTCCTGGGATCAAGCCTCACATTGGGCTCCCTGCTCAGTGAGGAGCCTGCTTCTTTCTCTGCTTATGCTCTTTCTCTCTCTGAAATAAATAAATAAATAAATAAATAAATAAATAAATAAATAACGTAGGTGTGAACATGTAACCACCACCAATATGAGGCATGTACCACCCACCAACAAGTTGGGTCCTGGAGCTCTCCTACGATGTAAGGCATTGACTCTTTGGCTGCTGAAATGTGAAAGTTCTAGAGGTCTGAGAGATTAGCCAATGCATGCGGTAGCATTGAGATGAGAATGTGGAACTCAGAGTTGTGGGCATTTAATGACCTGTAGAAGTGTTTCTATATTTTAGCAATGGATACAGCCACCAATACACTAGTTGAATGTCAGCATGCAGATGGATAAAATGGAGCTACATGTTAATGTCTTCCTTCATAGCTTATAATACTGAAGATCTTTAAAACTTGAACAAATTTAGACATATGTTTTCATCTCATGTCATGCCCAAATAAACCTGATAACAAAGTGCAAGAATCAAGTCCACTTAATTTAGAATTATTTTTGTAACTTATTTACAAGATAATTCTAATTTTTCACCAAAATGTTCATCTTTACTCCTGTGAAGTTATCACATGGATATAAATAACCATGTTTTTCTTGTTTAGAAAAACAGATGATTTAAATATGCTGTATATTTTTAATATTTCAGAATAGTGTTTCTTTCTGGTGTGTTGAACTACTTCAAAAATTCATACTTATTTTAAAATATGACTCAAATAAAATTTGTTAAAGTATTTTATTAGAACCTCGTTTCTGTGCAAGACTCCAGCTGTGGCCACATGCATTGCCTATTCCTATAGTGAGTGATGCCAATAGTTGTCTTTTGAAATAAGAACCTGGACATACACCAAAGTTAGAGAAGGTAAAATTTTAGAAAATTTTCATGGAATAAAAACTCTACCATATATATTTTTCAAACATTTTTGGATAAATTTGAATGTTTTGATGATATTACATAAATTGTCTAATATCACAGCTTTGGAAAATTTAAGAACTATCCTTTGTTATATAGTTGCAACCTCTATTTTGTGACATTTGGGTTTCTTTGCAATCAGATAAAACACATGACTTTCAAGACTGACCATCTACCATACTCTCTTCGCAAATATTGCTCCAATTACCATGAAAATGTGCTCCAATTTTTTTTGTATGTGTCCTCTGCATAAAATATTTTGCTTGGTATTATTATACTTTCAGATTCTGTTTATATGTTTTGTTAAACATGTGATTCCCCAAGATAGAATTAGTCATTCATCCTCTGGTTTCCAGCATCGCACTTAACAAATTTTTCTCTTGGGATTTTACAGATCATTGTTTTACATCTCTAAACTGAATTCTAAAGAGCTGGGTCTGTTACTTAATAATCTACACAAACCCAGAACCTAACCTAGCATCTAAACTTTAGTGGATGTTTCAATAAAAATGGATGGAAATAAAATCTTCTAACTACATCATTATCACAGTTCTTTTTTTCTTATAAATCCCGACTGTATGTAATCATTAAGACACTTAAATCACCTTCCCGTGGGCAGACCTCAACTTTCTTTGTTATTATTTCCTAATTATCATTAAGTACCTTTTAAATTCTTCTATGGTTCATTTTTCCTTGTCTGTTTTTGTCATTCCCTTTCTCCTAGTTGAGTGACAAAGAGAGAAGTAAAATATAATTCAAGAAACAGCCTGGTTATTAAAATATACTGTCATAAACTTGTCACCTGGTACATTTGTTCTGTTTACCTTTATGCAAAGCATTATGATGCATTATTTATAATGCTTTTTCTAGCTCATCTATTAAAGGCAATTAAAACAAAAGAAGGAATAATGTTCTGCAGCTGCTTTTACCCCTAGGACCTTCTAGGAAAGGAACAAGATGAGGGTTGGTATTTATGAAGTTTGTTGTCTGTTAGGCCTTTTAACTGAGGCTAACGCAACCTTTCACACAATCTTAATTAGATTTGATGTTTTATTTGTCTTCATTAGGAGGCAAATTAATTTTTAATTAAAAAAGAAAAGATTACTGCATCACTGGATTATTAAAAAAACCAACTTTCCATTCCTTAATTCTATAAGCAAGGCATAATTATAAATGACTAATGCTTCGGGCAATAATCTAACACATTAAATAACTCACTTCTTTGGGGACACAGGAAAATTCAAATAGTTTTATTTGAGATATTTTCTAGTTTTATTTTCATGAATATTTTATGTTAAAAAGTTTTAAAAGACTTAAAAATGTAGGAAGCCTAGATTTTATAGGATGAAAAATCTAAAACAATTGGATTTAAGTCACAAAGTACTTAGTAGCAGCGTGAAATTCTGTTGGCATTTATTCTTTTCCTTGTTCCCAGGGACAACACTATGTAGACATAGAGAGACAGATACTGATAGAAAAGAACTGTACTTTAGGTAAACTATAAAATGGAATGTTAAGATACATCATGAATGAAAACAAAAACTGAAGCTTTATCCAACTTGGGAGATCCAGGAAATGTGTAGCTCTCCCTTCAGTTATGTTATCCAGGGCATAAGGAAATTTGGCTGTTTCAATTGATTTAAGAGCTGATCCTGAGAGACCTTCATTCCTCACTCAACTGGTTTGCCTGGAACTTTGAGTGCCAAATAAAGGGTAAGCAGATATAGGTGGGGCATGGCATCTTCCTAACCATAAAGTCCACATATATATGAATATTGGGTTTGGTTTATAACTGAGATTGACTTGAGACAATTAAATTCTTGCCATTGCTTTATATCTTACTAAATATATTTATTATAATATTTATACTTATTCTGAGTCTGGAATTCATTTAAGAGACAACTGAAAGATTTCTGAGCCATAATTCATATACTGACTTTGCCAAAGGACCTCAAATGAAATTTGTTGTAGAAAAGCTACAAGCCCATGTAGTGTTAACCTTGTAATGATATGACAAATAGGTAAATTTGACTATATTTTGATCTGATGACATTTCAAAAGTATAAACAGTGGCATATAGGAGTGAATATTTTACTAGTTTTATTCATGTAAATTGGTTTCTAGGACACAGGAAGTAGTATACTTATAACCAAAACAAACTCCACTAGTAAGTCTGCATATTTTACAAATGTTGATTTGTAATATTTAAAATAAGTAGATCCAGGAACCCTGGGTGGCTCAGCAGTTTAGCGCCTGCCTTAAGCCCAGGGCGTGACCCTGGAGTCCCAGGATTGAGTCCCACATCAGGCTCCCTGCATGGAGCCTGCTTCTCCCTCTGTCTGTGTCTCTGCCCCGCCCCCCCCTTTATGTGTGTCTCTCATGAATAAATAAATAAATAAATAAATAAATAAATAAATAATAAATATCTTAAAAGGATTTTGAGCCAATGGTTACAATAGAGATCATTGAAACCCACACCATTTCTTTGAGAAGATTTTAAAATATAAATATAAACCTCTAGTTATACAGATGAAAAAAGAAAAGAGAGCAAAGACATAATCTACAAATTTTAGGAATTATAGAGGTGACATCACTAAAGATCAAACATACTTAAAGGATAATGAAGCAACATTATGCACATTAGGCTAATACATTTTAGCTCTTAGAAGCACAGAACAAATTTCTTGAAAGATGCAAGTTACCAAAACTTACCCAGGAAGAAACGCAAACTGATAGCATCATATCTGTTAACTAAAATGTTTTTAAATTCTTTCCCACAAAGAAACTCCAACTCTAGTTGTTTACTACTAGAATTTCATTAAATATCTAAGGACCAAAAATATCAATTTTGTACAATCTCTTTTAGAAGAGGAGGAAATACACCAAAACTCATTCTATGAAGACACTGTATCACTTTGATACTGAAACCAGACAAAGACACAGAAGAAAAAAAACTACAGACCAGTATCTTTCATGAGCAGAGATAAAAATATTAATAATTTTAGCAAATTGAATTCAACAGTTTATACCAAACTAATGCATAATGACTGAATGGCATTTATCTAAGAATGCAAAATTAGTTCTTAAACATTCTTAACACTAATATCCTTAAGTCAATCAATGAAATTTACTACATTAACAAATTTTTAAAAATTAGAATAGAAACAAACATGTGCTCATCTCTCTAACCACAGACAATGGTTTGACCACCTTTAACAATATATTCAACATTGACTTCTGATAAAACATCCTCAGCAAACTAGAATTACTATGAAAAGTTCTGAACCTGATGAAGATCTACAAAAGAATATATAGCAAATATCATACTTCATGATAAAAGATTATTTTCCCCTTAAGATCAAGAACACTGCAAGAATATCCATTCTTACCACTTCTATTCAACACTGAAATAGATTCCACCTACTACAATAAGTTAATAACAAAGTAGTAGTTAGATGGATGATAGATATATGGATATCTATTGATTGATAGGTAGATAGATCATAAACAAATAAATGGAATTCAGATCAGAAAGGAAGATATGAAACAGTATTTATCTATAGACAGTGTGAAATGTTGGCTTCCCTGGATGGTAGATGGTGTTTTCCGTGTGTCTTTGTATCATCTTCCCTTTTTACATATATTTCTTTTATAAGTTCATCAATCATATTGATGTAAGAACGGACCTCAGTCCAGCATTTAACTCATTTTAACTTAACTAATTATATCTGCAATTAATCTATTTCCAAACAAGTTCATATTCTGAGGTAGTGAGGATTAGGAATTCAACACGTGAATGAAGGAGGCATAATTCCACCCATAACATACTTCAGAACTGGAAATGACACAGATAGACATCAGCAAGTAAATGGACAATTTTGCTGTTTATTTTTTTAAGATTTTTTATTTATTTATTCATGAGAGACAGAGACAGAGAGAAAGAGAGAGACAGAGAGAGAGAGAGAGAAACAGACAAAGGCAGAGCGAGAAGCAGGCTCCATGCAGGGAGCCTGATGCGGGACTTGATCGCAGGTCTCCAGGATCACACCCTGGACTGATGGCAGGCACTAAACCTCTGAGCCACCCAGGGATCCTCTTTTGCTGTGTTTATATAATGGAATACTACTCAGGAATACAATGCTTTGATAAACTATGGATACATGTAAAATTACACATGAATCGTAAAGTAATTACGTTGATTGAAAAAAGCCAGGAAAAAAAAAATGTATATACTGTGTGATTCCATGTATAAAATTCTAGAAAATGTAAACTAATCTACAGACACATAAATAAGATCAATGTTTACCTGTCGAATAGGCTTGTGGAGTGCAGAGAGTCTGGAGGGAGAAATTACAAAGGGGCAGGAGGAAATTTGGAGTGTCTTGGAGATGTTTATTATTGTGATTTGTGTGATGGTTTTAGAGATATACACATATGCTGTTTCTCATCACATCATACAACTTAAACACATGCAGATTTTAGTTTGTGAATTCTACCTCAAGAATTTTTTTTAATTTTAAATATTTCTTTTCACAAATCATCTTTCAACAGTTTAAAAATTGACTACATTTTTCCTGCAATTAAAGAAATCCCGCAATTAAAAAAATACTATTTATAGTAAACAAAGAAAAAATCAACATTGGTTACCTGTGAGATTGCCAAATGATAAATAATCAAAAAGTCAAAAGGAGTTATGACATGTCTGACTAACAAAATTTGGAAATACAGAGTTCTGTCAAAATATATACCAAAGAGTCATAAAGAAAGGATTGATCCCTTGCTTCAGATGATCTAAGGAAAATGGATAATTTATCAATTGCCTTTTCTTAAGTTGAATACATTAACAGAAAACTAAAATCCATTCATAATAAATTTATAAATACCAAAAGAAAAAATAAAACATTTTGGCTTTTCATCCAACCTAAAACAAAAACAAAAACAAAACAAAACAAAACAAAACAAAAAAAACACATACAACATTAAATTATTTATTCTTTATTAGAATTTTTATTCCAAGGTTGATGACCTGGAGAGTTTGCCAAGCCTGGTCATCATGTAAAATGATAAGGAGAATAAACAATATAACATTTACAATTGAATAAAGGCTTGCTTTTTTAGAGTACTATTTTTCAAGGTTAGTTAGCAATCTATCCAGGCCAGATATTTAACAAGCAAACCCTAGTTTCCAAAGCTACTTTAACAGATGCTTTATTCAGATAGAGTCATAAATATGGATAGAGTCTTGGAGAAACCTAGTCTAAATTCTCACTTTCAAAGATGGACAAATTGCTACCTGGAAATAGTAAATGACTTTCCTAATGCTGTATAACCATTTGTTAGTTTAGTTGGGATTAAATTTCTGATCTCTCTCTCTCTTTTTTAAAGATTTTATTTATCTATCCATGAGAGACACAGAGAGACAGAGACATAGGCAGAAGGAGAAACAGGCTCTCTGTGGGGAACCTGATGAGAGACTTGATCCCAGGACCCGGAGACGCTACCCTGAGCCAAAAGCATATGCTCAACCACTGAGCCAGCCAGGTGCCCCAAACTTCTGATCCCTTAATTTCTGCTATAATGTCTTCAATGCTATCATGCTATTATGTAGTCATTTTTTAGAGTAGTGACAGACAGGTTTTCATATACCTTACTGCTCTGCTAGAGTCTATACAAAATTTATTCCTTACCATTAATAAGATACTAAACCAACACATTCAATATTGAATTAATATTGTGTTTTATGAATGGCTAAAGAAATAACAGACATTTTAGTAGACATTTTTAGCCAAGGGGTTATGTTCTACAACATGAGATTTAATGCCAAGGATCTACTACCAGGGACTGGGGACACTGATAAGTTAGCTATGGCTTCTACTCTTGTTGCCATATCCAGTAAAGTTTTAACCCATCTAGAAATGATGGCCACGATACTAGTGACAAGAATAAAAGTGCGTCAAATAAATATGTACTTGTGCATTTATTATATTTTAGCCATGAATCCTAATGATTTAATGAGATGGCATTGAGAAAAAAAATGAAGTGGGAGAGACTTTACCATCCATCGTAATTAGTGTTGCTAAACAGAGTTAATGAAGGTGTGAGCATTATTACATCGTTAATGAAAAATGATCTCCAAGCATAGCGGGTAAGCTTATGATATATGAACTTATTATCCAATGTCAAAATCTGGGGGAAGATTTACCTAATTAAAATAAAAACCATTTTGCCCCAGAGAAAAGAAGGGAAATATGATTTTGAAAATAAATGAAGCTTTCTGTAAGTCTCCCTTAATTTCTAACTCATGAAACAGAACATTAATTGACTTTGTGACACAGTTTTTAACTTTTTTTTTTTTTTTTTTTGCTAAGACTTTAAAAACCACTTTACACTAAAAAGTACTGTGCCTTCTGTGGGGAAGCATACCTTTGTGAGCAATTTAAAAATGTTTAAAATAAGCCATCTTAAGAATATGAAAAGTCAAGATAGTAAACCCATTCATACAGTTATTTCTTAATGTGTCCTTCCTCCATTCAATCGTACAATATATTAACTTTCTTTTTTTTTATTATTATTTATTTATTTATGATAGTCATACAGAGAGAGAGAGAGAGAGAGACAGGCAGAGGGAGAAGCAGGCTCCATGCACCGAGAGCCCGACGTGGGATTCGATCCCGGGTCTCCAGGATCGCGCCCTGGGCCAAAGGCAGGCGCCAAACCGCTGCGCCACCCAGGGATCCCATAAATTAACTTTCTATTATTGTGTTAAATTATCAGACTCTGGGATTTTTGGAACAATACAGTTATGATCTCATAGTTTCTGTCCTTGCTATTAACTTTTCACTGGGCTTTGGTTAGTTTCCGTGTTCTTGTTCTTGAAAGGCTAAAACCAAGGTTTTGGTCAGTCTGGAGAGAGAATCTGCTTATTCTGGACCCTAAGACTGAGGGACCTGTGTCCTTTCTGACATTAGGCTGAGGATTGTTCTCAGTTTCTAGAGGCTTCCTGCGTTCCCTGGCTTCTGGTCTCTGTACTCTTCAAAGCCAGGACTGTCATGATTTGATTGGGCCCACAGGGATAATCCAGTACAAACCGTCTATTTTCAGGTCTGTAACCTTACCAACATTTGCCATATAAAATAAACTATTCACAGGTCCCAGGAAGTAGGAAATATTTGGGGGAGGGAGCATTCTATATAGCACATATGTGTATTTTTTGTAAGATCTTATCTATTTTTTATTTAAGAGGAAGAGCGAGTGAGAGAGAGAAAGAGAGTGAGCACATGAACAGAGGAGGAGCCAAGTAACAGGGAGAGAATCTCCAGCAGACTCCGCGCTAAGTGCAGAGCCTGACTGGGGACTGGATCCCAGGACCCTGAGATCATGACCTGAGCTGAAATCAAGAGCCAGACACTTAACCAACTTTATTTCAGACTATTTGTAAATATCTCATATAAAAACAGAAGTAACAGCCTGCTAGTACAGTTTTTATTTATATACGAAATATGAGGCACATCCCTAGTTTTCTTCGTTATAGAAAATTGGACTGTTAGTACGTTCTATGTGCTTCATTGTCTGTCAGTTCTTATATACGCCTTTTTCACCAGAACAGTTTTGGTCTTTCTCTCTATATTATACATAAATTGCTGCTAAGGTGATAATACATTTAATAATCAAGTTTGTCTGACACAGAGTAGTTGCTCAGTAAATATTGTTTTTCTTCCTTTGTTTCTTTTCATTAACTTATTTAATGTCCTTCCTAACCCTCTTTGTGAATAGGCACTAAAAACCTGCAGAAGCCTTTTTTCTTCAGGAAAATTCCACTCCATAATGAACTCTTCTCTTCCCTGAATTACTACATTGTTTCATGGTCCAAAGTATTACAAAATTAGTAATATATTATTCTGTTTTATGTTATTGATACATTTCTTTTTAAAAATTTTTATTTATTTTTTCATGAGAGACACAGAGTGAGGCAGAGACACAGGGAGAGGGAGAAGTAGGCTCCCTGTGAGGAGCTCGCTGTGGGACTTGATCCCAAGACTCCGGGATCATGACCTGAGCCAAAGGCAGACGCTCAACCACTGAGCCACCCAAGTGTCCCTATTGATACATCTCTGTGCATATTGCCATTGCAATGACAACAATGACAGAAGGGGGGTCCTCAAGGTAAAATGCAAAGCTGCACCTCTGCTAGTATAGTTTTGAGTGTGTAGTAGCTGTTTAATAAAGCCATGGACTGAAGTCGATTATTATCTCCTATGAGCAGGTATATACGGGTAGGGAGGCAGGTGAAGCGATAAGGAAATGTTCTTGCATTAGGTAAGGAACATGTGTTTACCTGCTTCACACTGAAGCCTAAGAAGACAAGGAAAATGATACTGCTCAGACTTATTTTTTCAAAGCATAGCTATTTCAATAAGAAAACATCGATCACAGAAGGTAATACAGGTTCATAATTCTTTATCTGAAATTCTAAAGTCCTAAATGCTCTAAAAAACAAAAGATTACCCAAATTTCCATGGTGGTACTAATAATAAAAATAAATAACAGTAAAAAAAGGAAATAATATATATAGTATCTATGCCATTTGGTGTGATTATTTACATAATTCTTAGCAGACACTTTAGTGTGATCATTATAGGTACTGCCTTAAAAATTTGTTAGGGGATATAGTATATGCAATGCAGTATTTTTCTAAAATCTAAGAAAAAAAGGGAGGGCAGAAAGGAAAGAAGGAAGGAAGGATGGAATGGAAGGGAGGGGCAGGGTGGGGGGTGGGAGGAAAATGCTGACTTCTGAACCATAGCTAAATCAAAAGCTTTGGATGAGTAAGAAATGATGGAAGTTCACCTCCCTGTATAAAGCAATAAGGGGACCCATGATCAAATCGATGATTCAGGACTTACTTCTAGGAGAATTATAAAAGTGAAAAAGCATTTTAAGGTATGCAAAACTTAGAATTTTTAAATTATATACACTTATTCACTCTCCAGGTAATTTTTGCGGAAATACCCATTATTGAAGGAGGTGGGAGAGTTTTTATCTTTTTAAAATTTTATTTATTTATTCATGAGAAACAGAGAGAGAGAGGCAGAGACACAGGCAGAGGGAGAAGCAGGCTCCCTGCAAGGAGCCAGATGCAGGACTCGATCCCGGAGCCAAAGACAGACACTCAAATACTGAGCCACCCAGGTGTCCCGAGTTTTAATTTAATTTAATTTAATTTAACTTAATTTAATTTAATTTTGCTCTGAGTTTTTAAAATAAGAACAGATTTAGGTAGCTCTGATTTCCCAAATAGTTGTTGAACCTCCTATATTTCTTTGAGAAGTCATGCTGTCTGATCACACTAATGGAGTTTGCTTTATATACTTATTGTTACCATATATCCATATTTTAAGAATAAACACAAGAATTAACTAAAAATGTGTAAAAATATGCTCATTAAAATTTTACGTCATTCCATTAATTATCAACTACATGATTGTATTTGTGTAATTACTTCCTTTAAGTGCTATTATGCTAGTGGGCTAGTCTAAAAGGATACATTCTGTGACAGAATGTCCTATATAATTATAAGACTAATGATGATGAATTTGATGAGCAAACATGATAATTGAATAGTATGACTAGAAAACATCTGGCTGCAAAAGCCTATGCAAAATATAATTCTAATATGAAAAAAATAATTGGCTTCAGTTTTTATCACTACAACACTATTAATTTTTTAACTATGTTTTGAAATTCTGAAAGTGGTTTCTTATTTGTATGTGGCAGTGGTCCATTCAACATTGAAGTACGTGAGTACTATAATGAAGGTATTTTTGCCTTTACAATACCATCCATCTTTATAAAATGAATTCTTCCCTGGAGGAAACAACAGTATATTCCTACTACGGAAGTAGTCACTAGAGACAGAATGGAATACCAATTATTCTCCCCAAAACTTACATCAGGATGTGTTTACCCTTTGTGTCAGGACTCTTGGGATAGGAGAAAGAGACGAGAGTTAGCCAATGGGAAGAATAAGGGTCAGATTAGGAAGTGTTTTCTGAAAAGTGAATGCAATCTCTACTTTAATATCATCACAAGACAGGAAAGAATGAAAAATCATGAAATAATTTATGGAATTGTGAATCAAAATCATATTCATTTTGTCAAAACGGATTTATTATATTAAAATTGGGGAATTCAGTTTGGAGTTTGTAGGAATTCCATTTTAATAATAGCAAGAACTAAAACTTTCAGCCCTTAACTTTTCACCAAATTAATAATCGATAAATGAAATTAAAATTCACTGTTTGGGGCCAAATTACAAGTATCTCAAAACAAGAAACAGTTTGGCAGTTTCTTTAAAAGCTAAATTTGCACTTAGCACCCATCCTAGTCCTAGGTGTTGATTGATCCAAGAGAAATGAAAACACATGTACAAGGACTTGTACACGAAAGTCCATGGTGACTTCTATGGAAAAGCCAAAACTGGGAACAACCTATAAATACATAACATAAGTGGCTTATTTGAAAAATACGTTGTGGCACATTTTGTTATATTCACACAATGGGAAATTCCTCAGCAACTAAAAGGAATGAACTACTGATACCCATAGCAACATGGGTGAATCTCAAAAACACATTGAATGAGAGGCTACATGCAAATGACTACATACTGCATGATTCAATTTATTTGAAATCTTAAAATATGCAAAACTAATCTGTAATAAAGGACATCAGATCAGATGCCACCTGGGGCCTTGCCAGTGGGAGGGTGAATATTTTCTAAGGTGCAGGATAGAATTTTCTGAGACAATGAAACTATTCTCTATATTATAGATTTTCATGATGGTTATATATACTTGTACAACTTCAAAATTTTATACTTGAAGTGGGTACATTTTATTTTATGCATATGATACCTCAATACAGTTTAAATTAAAAATATCAATTATAGGAATGATTGTCTACCTATTAAATAACACAGTAGATCACAGCAATTGAAAAGATTAAAGAGACTAGAATATCTCACAACTTGATCATCACACTCCTGCAAGTGGTTATATTAGCATTTTGAACAGATAATTCTTAGGAAAATTTCCCATTTGGTATTTTGCAGGTAATAGCAGTACAATTTATTGAACATTTATTAAATTTTTAAGTGCTCACAATAACCACATGAAGCTTAATTTTGAATGAATAATATGAGGTCTGGAGAGATTAAAACTTACAAAGCTAGTAAAAGACAGACCCAACAAACTAATTCACATCTGCTTTTTAGGTGGATCTTCAGAGGTAACCTGAAAACTCTAATTAGGAAAGTTTACTTTTTGCTGAAGCCAGAGCTCCTATTGACAGAGAACAGCTGTTAGTTTTTTAATCAAAAAATATAATATTTGTTTGATATTCATCTTTATTTCAACCCAGACATCTAGACAGAGAATTGGTGCCATTAATAACAATAATAAAAGAAACCACTAGTGTTTATAGGTTTTTACAAAGTGTCGGTCTCTGTTCCAAAAGTTGAACTTTGTAATAATTCATTTAAAACTCACAACAACACAGGAAGAGGCATCATTCTTACCCTCATTCTGTACATGAGTGAACTGAAGCAAGATCAGAGTGAGCGAGTTCTCTAAGGGCATTCATGAGGCTGTGAAAATTGTAGGGTAATTGAGAGTCTGGCCACCAAATCAGTACTTTTAAACCCACGCTATGCAGCTTGTCCTGTTTATGCAGTACTAGGTCAATGGATTTTCCCTGCCCGTGGGAATCATGTAAAGTAAGACACCATTATGATGTGTACGTGTTTCTTTTAATATAAGACTGTGTAAAATAAAGACTATCTGTATGGCTTAGGGAGAATTTAAAGAAGATTAACAATTTCAATAGAATTCCATACTGGTAGTAATCTGTAGTATTTATTATCTTGCTGTGTTATCTAAGGAAGTATTTCATTATAATGTCTTAGTATTTCTATTATTAGCAGATGTGTATTGATGCATATTCATTATCCATAAAAATGGATTTTAATTACCTTATTCTTAATAATTTATAATTCAAGCTTTCCTTATATAATTTTTAAAGTATTTGTGTAAAATTTACTTGAACTATACACAGTAGGACAGTATTATCTATAATTAAAAGATAAAGATTTTTGCAAAAACTCTTTGGAAGGGAAAAATAATTCTATGCCAGGACACTTTTTTCTGGTTAGATATTAAAATGAGCCACCGAGGGCAGATAGAATTCAGATGTATTTTCTTTTGATTAAGTGAATTGCTGAAGCTAGATACTATTAAAAAAAAAAAAAAGTGCAGACAAGTTAACAGGCTTTAAAGCCCTTCCCGCATATGAGGGACAATCCCTACATCTGAGGATAGTGGGGTTAGAAAGACTATTCATTCAAGGTCCGTCGTTAGTAGGTGGTGCTAAGATTTGAATACAGATCTATCCCTAAAGCTAATTCTCCTTCTTGTTTTCTCCCAGCCACAGACAACTTGTTTGTTAATTGTGCGTTTCCAATTTGACTATCACAATTGGATAAAGCTATTGGATTTATCTCCCATCTGTGTCACCTGTTTAATTTAGAGGTTATTTTTTAAAAACTAACTGAGCATATGTTAGAGAGGTGCTATTTACTTCACTCTGCAAATACTGGGAAGAAGTATTTCCATTCAGCTATAAAATATGAATATCTCCACCATCTTCAACAGTATTCTCAAGAGCTTCCATCTCTTCCATCATATATTAGGACCACCCAGACCATCCCAAATGTAAACTAGAAAAACAATAATTATAAACTGAAATACGTTTTGAAGTCATAGTGCAGAGTATATAATATTTAGTTGCTATTATCGTGTGATTTGTTCATTTGACAACATTTGTCCAGTGCCTGTAGTGTGTCAGATTCTTAGCTAGGAATCAATGACACAAGAAGGAGGAAACAGACAAGTGTCTCCATGAAGTTTCTATTGGAAGGAAATCAATTAATAAACAAGAAAACAAGTACATATAAAGAGGAGATAGTGCTGCAGAGTAGAACATATCACAGTTAAGAAAAATAAGAGTGTGGGATTGGGAGCCTGTTCTGACATTTATTGAGAAGTTCCAGGAAAGACTTCTATAATAAAATACCATTTGAGCAGAAACATGAAGGAACTGACTGAGGAGAACATCTCGGGAAGAATAAACCGAAACTACAAAGGTCCCGAAGCAAGCAGCAAGGAGGCCGGCGTGGCTAGAGAGCAGTGCGGGGACCTGGGGGATGTCAGGAGATGATGAAATGGGAGATGTAACCAGGGCTCTGTTGTGATTAACAGGCCTTTGCTTATTCTCTCATCATCAGAGGGTTGAAATAGTTGGGTTCACTATTTACAAGGCTTGTTGGGGTTAACACATGAAATGGATGCGAGCAGGGAGGAGACACACTGACGGAGACTGCTGGGTAGTTACCTGAATAATCTGGGCAAGGGATATTTCTGGCTGCTTCAGGGTGGCAGCACTGGTGGTAGAGGAGACCAGTGGTACATTTTGGATATGTTAATTTTGTGGTGCCACTAAGCCATCCAAGAGAAAAGAGGTTGGATATTTCTGGCTTCAGATGAGGTGGACATTTCAAAATTAAGATATGAGAAACTGGTTGAATTTACCTACAGAGTCAGAGGAGAAAGAGGGAGAAAACATGAAGATAATCAAGAGAGGGGTGGAGACAGAGAAAGAGACAGGGGAAGAGTCAGGGAGATTAGGCACATCCAGGAACCAAGGGAGACTGAGGAGGAGGTGGTGGCAGAGGAGGTGAAGAAGGGTGGCATCAGGGCAGCCCAGGGGAAGGAAGTTGTAAGGAGGGGATGAGTTACCATCATAAGTCTTATGGGAAGTCAGAGGACTGAAGACCCCCACTGTTGGATCTTTCAACATATGGGGTATGGTACCTCAAAAAGGATTGCTATAGGGACACCTGGGTGGTTCAACGGTTGAGTGTCTGCCTTTGGCTCAGGGCATGATCCTGGGATCAGGATTGAGTCCCACATCGGGCTCCTTGCTGGGAACCTGCTTCTCCCTCTGTCTGTGTCTCTGCCTGTCTCTCTCTCTCTCTGTGTGTGTCTATCATGAATAAATAAATAAAATCTTAAGAAAAAAAAGGATTGTTACGAAGTGTTTGGAATGAAAGCATGACTGAAGGTAGTTTGAGACACATTTAGGAGATATTGGACGTTCTTTCAAGGAATTTTGCTGCAAATGGAAGCAGAGAAACAGGGCCATAACTCAGGAAGACGGTGGGGCCAAGATGGTTGTCAGAAGCTTTTTAAAAATTTTTAAATGGAAGAAATAACATGCTTGAATGCTAAAAACAACAACAATACAAAACAAAAAAAAAGATGAGTAATTCAGAGGAGAAAGTGGAGAATTGCTCATATGGTGTCTTTGAGGATCTGAAGTGAGAACCCATGTGTCTTTGGATGGCAGGTGTGGACAGTTGCTGAGACAACTGGTCACTATGACAAGGAATCCAGCAAAACCAAGGGTGGGTGCAAAAGGGATGTTGGTGAGTGCATGGGAGTGCTCCTTCCCTTTCCTATATGTTTTATTGACATATAATTGATATATAACTTTGTACTAGTTTCAAGTGTACAACATAACGATTTGATGAATGTGTATGTTGCGAAATGATCACCAGAAGTTTAGTTTAACCTCCATCAGCTCAGATAGTTACATTTTTTCCCCTGTGATGAAAACTTTTAAAAGTCCTCATCTTGGCAACTTTCAGATCTACAGTTGCCATGCTGGACATCACATCTCCAGGACTTACATATTTTGTAACTGGAAGTTTGTACCTTTGGCCACCTTCATTCATTTCCTCTGGATTTTACTTTTCATCATTACTGTGTTCTGAGTGAAACAGAGAAGGTCATTTGGGGATGCAGACAGAGGAACTGTTAAAGATCTGGGGAGAGAGGGAAAGGAAGAACTAATGATCTAGGAGAATGGACTGGAAAATGAAGTGGAGTTACAGGGCAGTAACACCTGTGATAATTGCCAGAGCCAGACTTTTTATTTTTATTTTTATTTGCCAGGGATATAGGGAGGAGAGAAAGAAAATATTTCTGGCTAAGATTGCTCTATCCCTTTATCATTCTCTTAATAAAGTCTTTGTTCTGAAACTAAAGAGTTAGAAAATTTGCTTGTAATTTTAAATCTACTACTGGATTTAAAGCTCAGTTTACAAGTAGCCTGGCACCTCTTCCACTTAGTCTATTTTTTTTTTAATTTTTTTTATTTTTTTATTTATGATAGTCACAGAGAGAGAGAGAGAGAGGCAGAGACACAGGCAGAGGGAGAAGCAGGCTCCATGCACCAGGAACCCGATGTGGGATTCGATCC
Source organism: Vulpes vulpes (assembly GCF_048418805.1). Lineage (NCBI taxonomy): Eukaryota > Metazoa > Chordata > Mammalia > Carnivora > Canidae > Vulpes > Vulpes vulpes. The sequence goes on from NC_132786.1 coordinate 41,754,650, forward strand.
CGGGTCTCCAGGATCGCGCCCTGGGCCAAAGGCAGGCGCCAAACCGCTGCGCCACCCAGGGATCCCCACTTAGTCTATTTTTTAAGTCTTTAATTCCTTTCTTCCTCTTCAATTACATAACAAATTATTATTCAATTATGTAATTTCTCGCATTATTCAGTTATGCCTTTGCATATTAATAAAGCAGCCTATACATGTCTAGTGGAGTGCTTTGCTCTGTGGACATTAGTAGGTTAAATAGTGTGTCCCCAGAATTCATGTCCACCTGGAACCTCAGACTATGACTTTATATGGAAATCAATCTTTACAGATGTATTCCAGGAAAAGATAAAGATACGATCATGCTGAATTAAGTTCTATCCACCAAGAGTATCTTTATGAGAGACAGAAAACAACAGGCCATGCAGGCACACAGAGAAGGCAATGTGACAATGGACATGGAGATTGGTGGGATACGTCTACAAGTCAAGGAATGCCGATTGCTGGTAACCACCAGGAATCAGGAAGAGACATGGAAGTGTTTCTTCCTCAGAGATTCTGGAATAACTTGCAGACACCTTGATTTTAGACTTCCAGCTCCCTGAACTGTGAGATAATAGACTTCTGTTTTAGGTCATCCAGTTTGTGCCAATGTGTTATAGTAAAACTAGAAAACTGATACATTATAGAAGGAAGTATCAAAACCTATGATCTGAGAAGCAGGAAAATAAAAGAATCAGAAAAACAAAGAAAACCTAATACAATTGTTTATGGCCAGTAGTGGGCATTATTGTGAAGCCTCCCCACTCGGCTGACCAACATGTCCCTTCTTCCTTGGACTTGAACTGGAAACGTGAATTGGAGTTTGTAATTGATAAGAGCACCACAGTCTACATTATAAAGACCATGTGATACAGTGTTGGGTACACTCAGTGGCAAGCCCTCCAGAACTTACCATATTTTTTTCATGTCAGTATCAGAGAATATTAAATTTATCATGTTTATTGTAGACTCCCTGGAAAAGGTGGTAACATACTGTGGATGTGAGAGCATTTATATAAGTACCTTCTCCACACCCTTCTCTGTGCTGAGGGGTTTTACTTAGTTCAATGAATTACAAAGCATCAGTATTAGTACCTGTATTCATTTCCTATTGCTGCATAACACGTTATCACAAGCTTAAAACAACACATATTTATTATCTCACAGTTTCCATGGGTCACGGGTATGGACATGGCTCAGCTGGGTCCTCTGCTCTGGGCCTCAAAGCTGCGATTAGGGTGTTGTCTGCCCTGTTCTTATCTGGGGCTCTGATTATGCTTCCAAATTCATTCAGGCTGTTGGCAGAAATCAGTTCTTTGTGGATGTAGAGCTGATATCTTTGTGGTTTTTTTTTTTTTTTTTTTTTTTTTTTTTTTAGTTTTGGGTTTTTTGTTTGTCTGTTTTTGCTGGCTGTCAGCTGAGATTGCTCTTAGCAACTAAAAGTCGTGACCACTTGGCCCCTCCATACGTAGTTCACAGCACGGCTGTCTGCTTCCCTCCAGGCCATCAGGAGAGCATCTCTCTCTCTTACTTGAATTCTCAGACTGTCTCTGCCTCAGACCCAGATTTAAAGGCCTTATGAGATGAGGTCAGGCCTACTTAAAAGTCAGCTAATTAGGGACTTTAATTACATCTTTCACACAGAGCGTAACCCAATTTTGTGGATAAAATCCCATCAACATCTCTAAGTCCTGCCAATGCTCTAGGGGAGGGGGTTATGCAGGGAGTGCACCCCAGGGGTCAGGAATCTTGGAGGCTGATTCAGAATTTCCTCTCCCACAGCACTAGTAACTGAAACTTTACCAATTCCTAGTGTGTGTTTTTTGTGTGCAACCCCTGAATCTTGGGATATGAGTATTGGCAGAGATCACTGGTCTAATGTATTGCCTACTCCCCAGCACTTCCTTCTTCCTTTCACCCTCTTCCTTATATAATATATTTTTAGAATAACCAACTTATAACTGGTCCCAGTGGCCTGACATCTATTGTTCTCAATTATTTGTGATAGAAGTGGCTCATCCTTTCTTAGAGATTTCACATGAGAGTAGAAATATTTAGAGTAAAATGTGAGTTATGTATTTCATGAATGAAGTTAAATGGTCAGAGTGGAGTAACATGTTTCAGCATTCTAACAATATGTGTGCTTTTGTCAGTTTTTTAAAAGGGGGGTTTCCCTAGCAGCTTTTAATAGGACCTCTCCAAGCTTCCTATTGGAATGGCTGCAGAACATTAAAAAATAAAAATAAAAAGATGAAAACTCACAGCAGTATTGTGAACTAGACCTAGGAATGAAACCAGGGGAGAGAGGCCACGCTCACAGGGCTGATGGACCTGACGTGAATTGCCATCGAGTCATTTAGGAATCCCCCACTCTTCTCTGAAACCCCAAAGCACGCCCACCTACACATATATGCATTCACAAAGGCGACCCATCCCTCTCCTACTGTCTGCTGTTTGACCCTTACTTCAGCAATGCAATCTTTTACAAAGATGAAAACTGTAGGACTACTGATTCTTGTGTCACCCAGAGTGCTGTTTTTCTAACCCTCTACCCAAAGCCAGTTTGTCAAAGGATAGGAAAGAAAGCAAAAGGGAAGGAGGATGGGAGGCAAGGAAGAAAGAGTGAATGTATAAGAGCATGTGTGTGTGTGTGTATGCACATGTGCAGGGAGGGCTAGTGGTGGCAAGTCTTATCCTGGGAAGATAACCCTCAGAAATAAAACATTGTTAACTATGAGAGGTGATAGAGTCTGAATGAGCAGGTCCAAAAAACACAGCAAAAGAGAATACAGATTCATAAAAACCATAGTGGGCCAGAAATCATATTTAAGTCTAGCCAAGCCATGTGTGCTTTAGATTCCCTATCAAACTGCCACTGTGAAGAGTATCAAATCAGTACTCAAGTGCCACGAGAATGGGGTCAAGGACAATTCACATGCTCTGCTGTTGGTAAATAGCAGGAAGGAAATGATTTTCCGTCATCTAAACATCAGTAACCAGAAGAAAATCAACACAGAGCTTGTGAAAATTCTTCTAGGGAAAAAAAATAAAGGTCTTGGGAACATCTCTCTAAACATTCAGGAATATGCATACTTATGGAGTAAAAATATACAAATATCTAACATGTCAAAAACAAATCAATTGACAAATGAGATTTGAAAATATTTTTAATGTAGATAATAGACAGAGGGTAAATGTTTCTGACATATAAAGATTTCTTGAAAATTGACAAGAATGGGATAAACAAAACAGTGAGTAAAGACACAATGAAGCTACTGTCAAGAGAGCAAGTCCTAGTGACAAATGAAAAGATGCTCATGCATGAGGAGTCAGAGAAATTCAAATGCAGTTAATACTAATATATGACTTTATATCTAACAGAATGGCGAAAAGATACAGAAAAGAACAACACCATTGCTGGTACACATGTCGGGTCAAGGTGCACTGTTGGCAAAAATGAAAAAGGCTTACTCCTTTCTGAAATGATATTGTTAAATAAAAAGCACTGAATGCGGATTTGTGAACATTGTGAAGATTATATGTCATAATTGTAAAACAGAAAAATAAATGATATCATAGATGAGAATAAGTTCATATATATTATATCTATATGTGATCAGAAGTACACGAGAAAAAATACAATTATAAATATTAAGCTTTTTATAATGTTACATTGGAAAGAGGAGAAAAATGACTGTGAGAAGTGATTCAGATAAGCAATGAAAGAAGGAAAGGGAAAAAGGAACTTTGTCTAGAAAAGGAAAAGTGTATGAAATATTTTGAATTTTAATTTTTATTTGGTTATGGCAACACAATGCTGTGAATGTCCCTCATCAAGCTTTTTAAAAAATATCATTGTGTATCTAGAACTAAGCATTTTCATGTAACTATGCTGATAAATCAATAGAGAGCAAAGAAGTATTCCAAAAGCTTCAGAGTTGTTCCCTTCTGAGAGTGAGTGAAATTCAGTCATTTTCATTTTATTTCTGTATATTACACACAATACTCCTAGTCTTGATATTTTTTATAGTGAGATTTTTGTAAGAAAAGATAGACATACCTGTTCATTCAGTTTTAGATATATGATTAAAATAAGGTAATTTTTTCTGATAATCCCACATTTTGTTTAAGGAAGTGAAGTGAACTTTCTTTAAAAATAATACCAAGGAATGAGTGGTTAAGACACTGCATTGGTAATTTAGTGAAGGCTAAAAATGAAGATATTGTGACCACACTCAAATGAAGAGGGGTTTTTTTTGTTGTTGTTTTGTTTTTTTAGAGATTTTTATCTTTATTATTTATTCATGAGACACGGAGAGAGGCAGAGACATAGGCAGAGGGAGAAGCAGGTGGGGAGCCTGATGCAGGACTCGATCCCAGGACCCCAGGATCACGACCTGAGGGGAAGGCAGATGCTCAACCATTGAGCCATCAGGTGCCCTCAAACGAAGAGGTTGGGATGGTAAAAATGTTATGGCCTGACTTATGTTCTTATGTTCATGGATGACCAGATTTCTCCAGGTGACAGTGAATCATATCTGTAGTTAAAACGGACCCAAACTTTTCGATTATTCCAACATGCTCTCACTTGGAACCCTAGAGATGGATACCACCTTTGTGGAAAGAACAAAACTGGAAAATTGATTACTTAAGATCTGCATGCATAACAGGAGAAACAAAGGGGGAAGGAGACAGGAGACACCAGGGAGACACCCTGGTTTTAAAACTTCCTGTTTTCAAAATAAATAAATAAATAAAATAAAATAAAAAAATAAAACCTCCTGTTTTCCAGATTCCCTTGTATGTAATTCCATGACTTCACCTTCCATTCATTTTCAGAAATTGCTTTAGGATCCAGAGAGGAAAGCAGACCCTGTTGAAGAAATGAACTATAAGAGGCTGACAATTTTATGCTTAAAAAGCAGTATCTGTGTAGATTTTGAGAACAGGCTAAGAGTAAGATAAATATCTTAACAGACAATTAAATTACATTTGAAAAGAACATTCCGGGCATTATTTGAATAGGACAGAAAGCTTTATAGTCTTGAGGAAAGAAGACTTGAAGGATATTTCATGTTAATTGAACTTTTGACTGTGCAAATATGTGGCATAAGTCTTTTTGGGTTATAGATGAGATAATTTTGTTATTACTACTATGCATGTATTGAGGGCATGGATTAGGAAAGAGGCACCGTTATAAAAAAAAATAGCTGACATACAACCAGTCAAAAAACTGCTTTGTGCAGCCTGTTGGTATCTGGCTCCTGAAACATGTCTGTCTAGTTGATCTTGAAGGAGTCACCTGCTGTTTTCATTACCCCAAATTACCACTGTGCTTTTTCTGACAGCAACCGTCTTTTTGGTATATACGTTGAGAATGATACAGAATAAGTCCTTTGCTGTAACTAAAATAAATTCAAAGCAAAGCTAAAATTCTCCAACAATTGTGTCTGCTAAGCATTATGATTGCTTTTATTGGATTGATAAAAGAGTCTTTCCTTTATTAAAAAAAAGAGTAGATTCAACAACTATAGGAAATATCAGCAAGATTTCAAAAGAAAAGCTTGAATTCTAGAGCTCTACCTACATGCACACATACAGAGAAAGAGAGAGAGAGAAATGAACAGAATTGAAAATTAAGAGATTTCTTATGGGATTTGATTAGTATGGGGAACTGATATGGAGGACTTAGAGTAAATTTAGGGGTTGCAATCAAGAAAGGAAGGCTCTTCAGAGCTTGGGGCTCTGGATAAGACAGGGAGACACTGTTACTAGCTAAGCTATGCTTTGGGTTTTCCAGTTTTATTTTGCTTGGCTTTTAAGTAATTGACAATTAGTGAATTCTAATAGTTGTTTCTTTAGCTGGTCACCTAGGATATTAGTGTGAACGTGGCTTTCTTCTCGTTATCTAGAAAGCACGGCACTGCCCCCCCCCCCATAGCCCCTGCTTACTGAATCTCTTTAAGGGAACTCCATTTCTCAAATTTATCTTTTGCCAACTACAGCCAAATATTTCATTACAGAATTGATTTTATTTTCTCCTCCATGGACACATCCCATAGATACTACCCACCCAGCATGACACCTGTTAAATAGTTCTATAAATCATTCTCCCCCTCAGTTGCCTTGCCACCATTCAAGAGAAACCTGGGGTAATTGATCCTGATGCAGTCTTTCCAGAAGATCTATTTCACCATCCAAATGGGACTTTTCAACTGTCCCACTAAATTCTCCCAACAGTTTTCAAGTGATGTATGGTAACATGCTTTTCCAAGGGGAAAAAGATTTTTGACAGTTTTAACTTCAGAAGAAAGTAATCTGTGACAAAGTAGCTATAGCCTCTTCTATGCTTTTCTTAAGTCTGTCTCTGGGATTCTTCGGCATCACTGGTTTATCTGTGAGTTCTTTGAAGGGGTTCTTGTATCCCCTTGCCGGTTGTAGACCAATCATTGATGAGCACCTTTTTAGGCCACCCACTGATTTCCCTTAGTCTGGCCTGAATCTAGCCATGAGAAAGCACTTCATTTCATGGTTGTCTTAAAAATAACGTTAGGGACATCATCAGGGGTTTGTGTGTGTGTGTGTGTGTGTGTGTGTGTTTAACTTGGAAGCAAAATTGGTACAATTGACTTAGCACCCGAGCCGTGGATTTCTCAGTAAGCAATTTCTTACAGAGTTGATAGCCAGATTTAAGGCCTAGACCATAATCCAGAGGCTAATAGAGGAGTGGAAGAGAATTGCTAAATTATATCATCATATCATCTGCACTAACACTTTGTTGGAAGATCACCAATACACTTGAGGTCTTAGAACCTCAGAAAAGGCAAATCCTCATTATTCAACAAAAACCAGCATGACAGGGGTGTTTATTCATCCAGGTTTCCAATGTGTTCGTTTTTCTCTTGTTATTGTAACATGAACCTAAAATTATTAAGCATTCTTTAAAAAAAGAATACCCACTCCTATCAGCACGCTACAAGAGAAACAAATCAAAGTCAGGTCCTGGGGTTAGAAAATAGTTTTAAAAGGCTTGTTAAGAATCTCTAATTGCATCATTGACATCATACTGCTTTTTAAAAAACAATCAGAGAAAATAAAGAATAATGAATTAAAAACTTGAGCATTACATTTTCCTAATAAGAAATATATTTTAAAAATAAAGAAAAACCCATCTGAGGGCTAAATCCCAAACAGAGCATAATTAGTTTCATCTGTGACCTGAACATAAAATACATTTGGGTTATGAATGCAATAATCTGAATTTTTATGGCTTTAAGATTATAATATTATTAGCATGTGTCACTTCTGGGGATCAAAACTTCTGGACCTTCACAATGGATAACATTACGAATCTTTTTGGAGATTCTCTGAAATTAAGAATCGTATTATGTTAGATGATTTCTGTGGTAACTAGTTCAACAAGTATTTGAGTTATTCTCAACTTAATAGGATTTCTTCCAAACATTATATAATTTCATACAATTCAAGTGAGTCACTTTTATTTCCTTAAATTTTTTGGTATATTTCACACAAATAAAATACACTGCTTTGGGTACAGCATGAGTTTTGCTTATATGTTTAAATTTTGTATTATCCAATAATCCAGGAGTTTTAAAATTTATCTGGCAAATGCTGTGAAATTATTATTTGATCTCCAAAGAATTCTTCTTATGTGCTAGGGAGATGACAGGGCTGAGTGAGTCAATTTTATGTAAAGTGTATACATGGGTAATACTCTTTCTACACTGGGAAATATTCTGTCCCTGTGTAAAGCTGTTAAGAAAATCTTCATGGATGCAGATCCCCAGGTCCTTTGGATGAAAGTGTTTCTAGAGCAAGCTATAGCCCATGTGCTGAATCTGGGGCTGCTTGCTTCTCTATGACTGAGAATGCTTTTTTTGTTTTTTTAACAGTTGAACATTTATAACAGATTTGATAGTGAGAAACACTAACTTTAAACTTCAATGTCCTAAAACTAATATAACATTGTATGTTAACTATACTGTAATTAAAATGAAAAACTTAATATTAAAAATAAAAGAATTTTGTCCCGCTACTGCAAATGAATTCCATTCTTCTTACAGTGGATCTGTATTATAAAATGAGTGCTCTCAATTATTATATTTTGAATTTCATCAACACAAATCTGTCACAGCTATTTTACCTCTTGAAAATAAATACCTACATAATAGCTCCAATTTTGCTTGTTGGTCACGAGATTAAAATATTTGCTATTTAGCCCCTTTCAGAAACAATATGCCTGCTTCTGTCTAAGAACAATATGAAAATCTATAGAGATGGAAAATGAAGGTTTTTGCAAAGTGTTGAAGAACAGACACTTTATATTCAAAAAGGATTTGATTGGATCCAGGACCCGACATTTGTTAAATCTATGAGCCTGGACAAGTCACTGGTACTCACTAAACTTCATCTGTAAACATAGGCATTGTGATGTACTACTAAGGTTAATAACAAGATACCCAGGATCGCTGGGTGGCTCAGCGGTTTAGCGATGCCTTCCCACCAGGGTGTGATTCTGGAGTCTCGGGAACAAGTCCCACATCAGGGTCTCTGCGTGGAGCCTGCTTCTCCCTCTACCTGTGTCTCTGCCTCTCTCTCTCTCTCTCTCTCTGTCGTGAATAAATAAATAAAATCTTTAGAAAAAAGAATAAGATACCTACTTCATAGTGTCATTAGAAAGATTAAATTGTTAGGCTCATAGACAGATCTAAACAACTATCTATTGTAGCGAAACAAATGTCCAGATGCTTAACCTGGTTTTATATGGAAATTCAACCCCAGGAAACGCCCATGATCTTTGTAAAAACACAAGTGAAGACATAATCCTAGAAGACAAACCCACTCCCAAATGCTTCAAGGAAGAGTTTGAAGAGTAAGCCTTCTCCGTTCAGAGTTTTTTGTTTATTGCTTGTTTTTGTCTCGTCTTTCCCTTGGTAATGACTAGGGCTTAGGTTGAACAGTCCATTATGGTCAATTACATTCTGTGATAAATTGGAAGTTTGGATAGATGGAAATCTACCAAGCAAAAGGCTTATTGGAAGGGACCCCCGCAGAGTTTTTGGACCTGGTTTGGGGCACTTGTTCTAGAAGCTTGATCTGTTTACCCACACACACTCAGGAAGTGCCAGATGAGTTTTCCTGGTAGAAGGGGTCCTAAGTTCCTCTTGCCCAGTGGGAATGGATGATAGCCCATGGATCCAGTACTTTCATGTGACATGACTGAGGAAACCCCCTCACCTGCATCCTGGACTTACCTCCCATTGACCTCCTAGTCTGCATGAAGAAGGGAAGTTACCCTGCATCAGAGCTGCATAGCTGACTGCCCAGCAAAAGGGTGATGAACTTTGTGCTAAGAGCTAACACCCACACCATAACAACTTCCTTATTAGGATTTTTTTTTTCTTTTCTGACTGCCAAAGGAAACTTTATGCCCAAGGAGGGCTGCTGTCATCTTGAGGATTGGAAGGAGGATATCCACTGCTGATGCTCCAAGTACTCAACTGAGCAGCTGTCGCTCCTGGAAATGGGAACTTTCCTCTGTCTTCCAAAAGGCAAAAGGAAGGATAAGGAAGTGGCTTTCTCTCACTGCAGGATCATATTGTGTATTCTGCAGTCCTGAGGAAGGATTTCAAAGCAAGGCCTGCTTCGTCACAGAATGATTGTGCAGCATAAAAGACTAATAGAATGGAGTATGTTAAATTATAAATGCTTTAACCTCCTGATTTGGCAGCACCTGGGAACTTATAATAACACCTATTGAGAAAGGTTTCCCTTTACAATTAAGCAAGTTTTTGTCTGTGGAATATAAAATGAACCAAACAGCACAAATTGCCTGAAATATTTCACATTGGCATTCCCTAACATCACAAGATACTGTATCTTCTTAAATGTAAAGAAGATTGAAGACGTGGTTGATATGCTTTATGGTGCCTGTATCTTTCATAGATGAATAACTTGCTTTTTATGAATATTCCAAAAGCAAATGAGAGATCTATTTGCATACCTCATTAATGATCCCTTTTTAGCAAGAGCATGTTCCTAATTTTATATATCCATAAATATGTCTTTTCATCATCTGAATGAAAAATAGTATATTTTCTGCCAGAATTTTTATTTGGATACTGGTGTTTGAAAAACATAAATTATAGTAAAGATATTGATATTTGAGAAAAATAAATTACAATATCAATATTACCTACAGTGCATTCATATCATACTGGACTCTAATTTTCTTGTCTTGATCCTTATATTTCCAATTATTTGATCATTATTCTCTTTAGTGTATTATTATTTATATTTTTCTTAAGTGAATATGGAAGAAATGTGATGTTAATGTTTAATTTTCAGATATTTGATAAATATTATTTTTATGGATATAATTTATATTCATGAATAAGGGCTTCTCTTATAAGTATTTTTGCCTGATGTATATCTTTCTTTTTTATTAACATGCCACAATTCAGCAAAACCAGGATACACTAATGTCTTAGCTACTATCTTGAAGCGACACACTCCTACTTCGAATGATAGAAGAGTAATTGCAAGCATGAGTGAACCTAGATGAAATGTGATCTTTATGTTCACAATAAGACTAATAAAAATTGCACAAAGAGAATGGATCTTATTTCACTTTCACCCACAAATTTATTTAAAGGATATTTATTGAATGGCCACTATGTGTCAGGAATTCTTGAGACACCAAAATTTCATAATTGAGTAAGGCAGCTCAGCCTCATGAATTCAAATAAAATAAATTCAGTAACTAAAAATGGTAATGTGTTATCATAAAGGTTTGCATATGGAGGAGCATTGATTTTATGATCAAAGAAGGCTTCTCAGAAGAGGTGTCATATGAATGGAGCTTTCTGTAATAAGTAGGTGCTCCCCAGAAGAGGAATGTCATTTATTTAGGAGCATGTGTGGTGGTCCAGAAAGCAGGACTATTTTCAGGACTTCATATTTTGAATAGCAAGCAATGAATCTGAAGATATAGGATGGACACTAGAGAGTTTGTATTTATCCTGAAATGTGGGAGAATTTTAAGTTTAACAATGGGATAACTATTTTGAGATTTGTTTTAATATTACATCCTTGGTATTTTTTTTTTTTATTTATTCTGGATACGTTCATAGAATTCAAGATGTATGAACTCTTCCACCTCTGTCTTTTAAAATAAGGACAACTAGACATACAGAGTTAAGTGACTTAGCCCATAGATCACAATTTTAGGGCATTAAACAGCAGTGGAAGCCAGAATTTTTCATTTTTTACATAACCATTAAGTAAAATTGAACATGAGATCTTTTCCTGGACAACTTTTCACCTTGTGGCTGATGCATATTTTTGCCATGTACTTCTCATGTGTACAACACAGCCAAATAAGTTTATTATTGCTATGTATATTTTTGCTCTATATTTATCTTAAACTATAATTAATATACAGTATAATATTAGTTTCAGGTGGATACAATGATCCATTAATTCTATAAATTACTTAGTGCTCATCATGATAAGTGTATTCTTAATACCCTTTATCTATGATCCTAATAAATTCATTATTATTACTTATATTTTATGTCCTTAAATGGTACAATACTGTTTAATTCTTCTGCATTTTTATCTTAAACTCAACATTTAAAAAATTGTTATGAACTATTGTATTTTATTTGTATATATATTTCTATATAAATATTAGGGGGCACTGAGCTCAATCACTCTTTTCCTTACAAAAGAAATGGTGTGCCACCTGCATATTTTTGCTATTAGCTATAATGATGTAGTAGCTATGTTGTATCTGTCTCCTTGTGCACATATATGACAGTTTCTCCAGAGGAACATCATGGCTAGAGATAATTCATGGGACACATTTGTGGAAATTAATAGGCATCTATTTTGGAGGCAGGAATCCCCACATCAGGGTGTATGACTTGGTGAGCACAGCAAGATGAGTCTGGCCCTCCATATTATCCTTTGGCTAAGCTCTCTTACCTAGGACACAACTTGGTGGCTCTGGTAGATCCTAAAAATAATACCATCTGGTGATAGGAAATGAAATCTACAACTTTACTTGGTATTACTAGATTTCTCTTCAGTATGTTTATATCAATTACACTTTCTTCCGTAGAATTTAATAGCTTACAGTTTCCCACATCCTTTCAAAACCTTTGTGCTGTCAGGTTTTCTTTCTTTCTTTTCTTTTCTTTTTTCTTTCTTTCTTTCTTTCGTTCGTTCGTTCTTTCTTTCTTTCTCTTTTTTGTCCATTTGATAGAGGCAGAGTAGTATTTTATTGTTGTCATAACATATCATTTACAAAACACTTGTGAAGCTAAATCTGTTCAAAGGTACGCATGAGTGGCTCAATGGTTGAGCGTCTGCCTTCGGCTTAGGGCATGATCTCGGGGTCCAGGATCGGGTTCCACATGGTCTCCCTGTGAGTAGCCTACTTCTCCCTCTGCTTATGTCTTTGCCTCTCTCTGTGTCTTTCATGAGTGAACAAATAAATAAAATCTTATAAAAAAAATAAAGTAAGTCTATTCATGGATGTGCCTGGATTTTGTCTTGCCTTTCTCTTTTAAATGGGACCTTTTATCTTCCCATTCAGAAGTTTTAAATTTTAACATACACATATTTATCATAACTTTTTGTGGCTTATCCTTATTATGCAGACTACCTGCCATAACCACTTGCTGCCTGGAGAATATCAATTCTGGGAATCTGCCAAGGGGCAGTATCTGCCTAGGAGTTGCCATGCCATTTTAGACACTGATTTCCATGCTGGTCTTTCATCCAAATTGTGTGAGCTCAGGCAGGCTTCACAGTCATGATAACACATACAGTAATAATTTTTGGTTCAATACAATCACTTCCGTTGTGATGAAATACCTAGCTAGCTACACATGGAAAAATGAAACATGCCAGGGCAAACCAAAGACAAATAACCGACGAATAAAATTTTAAATGTAAAATTTCAATTATGAAGGTGCTAGAGGAAAATATAGGTGAATATTTTCATAATCTTTGAGGCTCTGAAAATTTTAATCAAACTTTAGAGGCAACTTGGAGATCATAAATAAGTCATGTTTAGATTTGAATTCATAAATGAAACCTTTCATATGACATAACACCATAAAAATGAAAATAAACAAAACTAAAGAAAAAGATAATAAATTTTCTGAGACAGTTATGCTATACAAAGCATTAATATTTTCATATATAAAATATTTACAAACTGAAAGAAAATATATGTTAATAGAAATAATAATGCATATGAACAAGCTGTTATTAAAGAAGAAATACAAGCTATTGACATTCATGTAACCAGTCTTCAGGAAATTACACATAAAAACTGAGGTGTTAATATTTTGCTTACCAGTTTAGGAAAAAATAAGAATTAACAAGTTATATAAGGTATGACAATAGGTGGTTTTATAAAACTCTTAATATAATTTATATCATACAGAAAATATTCACTTAACAGTAGTTATTTATTGACAATGCTGAATGAGGATATGAATAAAATAGTACTATATTCAGTACTGTTGGAGATGTAAACTGGTATAATTTATGCCTTAAAATTTAAAAATATACTCTGACTGCAATGTAGAATGGGTTGTTTGAGTTATATGCAAGGTTGAGTTTATCAAGAACTTTTATCAAACTGATGTTTATGTTAGCCTCCAATTGGACAGAACTCAAATTGTGTTATGATTTGAGAATGTGGTTAAGTTGTTATATATCAAGGCAATGGGATACTATGAGCTGTTATAAATGATATTGTACATCAGGAATCTCCAGATATATTTTTGAATTGGAAGCACTGCTTATCAAAGAGTGTGAGCTGTTTATGCCATTTGTAAAATAATTTATTATACTCAAATAATACTTCAGTGTAGTAAGATTAATGTATGTGTTGGGTCATATAAATTTAAGTAATATGATTAACATTAAATGCACACTACATAAATGTTTTCAAATAAAGATGAACTTTATATCCACATAAAATCTTCTTCACTGCATCAGCTTGACATAGCAAGAGGCAAAAAGAAAACTGCTTTGTTTTTCTCAGACCACTGCTTCAATCATATTCTCTCAGCTATTCAGTGGCTTTGGAGAGCATTTTTTTAAATATTTTATTTATTTGTTCATGAGAGAGACAGAGACAGAAACATAGGCAGAGGGAGAAGCAGGATCCCCACAGGGAGCCCGATGCGGGATTTGATCCCAGGACTCCCAGGATTATGCCCTGAGCTGAAGGTAGAAGCTCAACTGCTGAGCCACCCAGGCATCCCCTGGAAGACATTTTGACAGATTTTTTATGCATCCTCCCGGTTCACATCAGCAAACAGGTGACACAGTCACCATTGAAGTAAAAAGGAGTTTAATAAGGTGGGATTACAGAGATAATGGTAAGAATAAGGAAGCCAAAAGGAAATGGTGAAGCACACAGGGACGGCCAACAGTGGACACTAACACCAGTGGTATGCCTTTGGAGGTAGGGTTAGGGAATTGGCACTTGAGCACATGAAGCAGGAAACCCTAGCTAGGAGGACTCTGCAGGAGTTGTCACCATGGGTAAGAAGCACATTACCCAGCCACTCCCAGTAAAGGGTGTAAGTGAAATAAATGGCTTGAATTCTCAAGGCGCCTGGATGGTACAGTCGGTTAAGTGACAGACTCTCCATTTAGACTCAGGTCCATGATCTCAGGATCTTGAAATCAAGCCCCAGCCAGGCTCTGCACTCAGCTGAGGTGTCTGCTTGAGACTCTCCCTCTGCAACTCCCTCTCTTTCACATGCCCTTCTCTCTCTCTAAAATAAATAAATAAATCTTTTTTTTTTTTTTTAAGAATGCCTTGAGTTCCCTTTCTTCCCTCTCTCATTATCCTGCTGGAGTAGGGCCCCAGTTGGATGGGCACAACCAGAAGCCAAAGGACATGAGGGACCAAAGAGTTGCAATGTGCAGAGGTTAGCATTCCGGGCCAGGAACAGGGCAGAAAAGAATCAAGAAAGGATCGAGAGGTTGTAAACACAGATTAACCATCATGAAATAACTTTTTGGTAAATTTCAGACAATAAAATAGTATTTTAAAATTTAAACATCCAGTCCAGTCTGTCCAAAAATTGAACCTCACATTTTTCTTAAGGTGACTCCCTTTTTACCCCTAGAGGCTCTCACATTGAATGCCTTTCTGTGTTCTCCTCCGTTACCCCCTGGGTCCCCTCTGGCTTCTGCAGGGAGACAGATCTTGGCAGGGAGGAGGCATGAAAGAAAGAAAATAGGGCACAGAACTTTTTTTCCTCAATTTTGTTTCTGGTCGTTACTTGACTGATAAATGCTGTCATGGCAAGCCTCCAAATTGATCCTTCATTTGTGGGCTATTTGTGGGACCACTGGGGACATCATGAACCAGGCCCTTTTGCATGGACTCTGCACTCTCCTGTTGCTGTTTTGAGATGTCCCTCAGCTTCTATCCTTTGATGATGTCAGAATATTGGTGGCTTTCTATAAAGGTCTGAGTCATCTTTTCCTCTATTTTACAACTGTAAGTAATAGAGAATGGATAGTGATGCAAATGATAAATATTCTTTTTCAGTATGATATGACCTTTTTCTCCTAGCAGCTACTTGCTCCAGCAGGAAGTTCTTGGTGGTGAGGTCCTTTCCAGATGACTTACTTATCCACATATGACAACTTCCTCCTCCTCGTTGATAGGAATTCAAACACCGTTCCTTCATCCAAAGGCAGAAGTACAGCGACTCCTACTCTCTGTCCTCATTCTGCAGTAGAGGAGAGCTACAGACCAGAGAGGAAACTACTCTCATGCTTCTCATAATTTCCCAAGCTCTTTTATCTTTTTCTGAAATCTGTTATCTTTTGATTCAAGTTCTTTACCTTGAGTTCTTCTTGCTTGGCTTAAGGGTATTTGGAAAATAGCGCTTCTCCCTTCTCTTATGGAGAGGGAAACAGAAATGCTTCAGGACTGTTTATAGTTTTGAAATTTCCTTTCTTTAAAAAAAAACGATTTATTTATTTATTTATTTATTTATTTATTTATTTATTTGAGAGAGAGAGAAAGAGAGCATGAGCAGGAGGAGGGGCAGAGGGAGAGGGAGAAGCAGGCTCCGTGCTCAGGCTGCCAAAACCCAGAATTTGGTATAATGAGTCGTTTGGTCTTGAAGTGGGAATCTGGCTGGGTGGACAGGGGATATCTTCTGAATCCTAGGACAATGTGCTTACTACCTTGTTAATGTGTTACAATTAATGTGAAGGCATTTGTTAGCTTATTTTCTCAGCCTCCTTGGGACTTTACCCCCTATGTATATGATAACAGGAACTGCCTCACTCAACATGCAACTGTGAGTCCTATACATACATAGGTGAGTATGTACGTAACGTTTCAAAGCATATTGACATATTTGAAAAGACAGCTATTAAAACTTTCCCTGTGTGGTGATAAAATTTTAGGAAAGTTCTTTTTACTTGAATTTTTTGTAGATATTTTTGAATTTCTTGAATTTTCTAAATAACAATTCAAGACATAAAGGCTATGAATTAAAAAAAAATTAACAAGCAAGCAGACAAAGACAGAAATAAGAAAAACAAACCCAGAGTCCACTTCCCTTCATTTTTTAAAAAAAGATTTTACTTATTTATTCATGTGTGAGGGAGAGAGAGAGAGGCAGAGACACAGGCAGAGGGAGAAGCAGGCTCCACGCAATGAGCCCGATGTGGGATTTGATCCTGGGTCTCCAGGATCATGCCCTGGAGCTGAAGGCAGGCACTTAACCGCTGAGCCACCCAGGGATCCCTCCACTTTCCTTCATGACAGAACTTACTGAAGTGTATTTAATAGCTCTTGGCTTTGGAGGAAGACATCGCCACGACTGTTCCTGGGCAAAAACACCAGAAATTGAATTGCTGACACTGACACAGAATGCTATGACTTCTGTCACAGAATGGATGCTTCCGCCACCATACTTGCCTGAAAATTAATTCTTCATGGAAGTAAGCTTGTGAAGCAATTTTGCATGAGTGTGTTTGAACCATGATGTCTCTGCCACATGTCCACACCCTAGTTTCTGGTCTCTGTGTTCAGGGCACAGGATTTGTAAGGCAGAGAAGTTTCCAAAATAGAGAGTATTTAAAAGGTGTTTAGTAGCCAGAAAACATAACAAGTGACCATTACCATATATACTCTCAACATAATTAGAAAAAAGTAATCTTTGATTAGAAAAGATAAAACTTCATTGCACTCATTTCTAGACTTCTGAAGTCCTTCCTGTAAACCTGTTGCTTAGGTTTCAACGTGATTTTTTTTTTTCAACGTGATTTTTAAAATACATTTGAAATGGGAGTAGCTAGTAAAACCAGCCCATGTTTACAGTTCTGCTTCAGGTTCTTAAGGCTAATTTTTCCTTATTTGGGAAACAGGAACAATGATATCTGTTGTGAAAGGTGGTTGTTTGTATTCTAGAAAATGATTACAAAGGGACAGACTTGTAGTAGTCATCGGTTAAGTGGTAATTGAGAATCATAAATGTTACTGACATCATTATTGTTATTGTCATTGCTCTATTGATAGTTTTCAGGTTGATTCTCTCTCTATCTGGTAATTATATTACCTACATACATATTTAATGCAAAGAAAAAGTGTGGACTATTTTGCTATAGATAACCAAATAGATTTTCCTATCCTCTCAGACCCTGTGCATAGAGAATATATATTGCTATTCTTATAAGGCACTTTGTTCTTCAGCTTTCTGAGAACGGTGCCACACCTACACATTTTCCCTACCATTGGCTATTCTGTTCTTTGTTTGTGATACATTTACTCATAGGTATCCTTGCAATAATTGTTAGCATTCTTTTCCCTGAACAATAGCATCTTGATCATGAAACACTTCATTTACAACTAGAAGAAGATAGTCCTTGAGTAAAATTTCTAAACTAATTAAATACCATTTTTTTAAGTGTTAGAACTACAATTTCCAAAGATCGTACATCATGAAAATGTTCCAGGGAGGCTTTTATAGGACAGAGTATTCCTCTATTATATCCAAAGATGCCTCACTTTGTTTCACTCAGAAACCCATGTTCACTGAGGAGCTTTATAGAATAGATGACATATTTGAGATGTATCTTTACCTGAAATCTTTTGTATGTAATTACTGCAAATCATATTTTGGTAGTAGCTAAAATGAACAAAAAAGAGGGCTTTAAAAATTAAGAATTACACTTGGCTTTTCTCCCCTCATAACATTTAACACCTTGTAATACCTTGTAACACCTTGTATGATGAGCTAGTCTCCACCCCCCATACCATAAGGTTTAGAAGGACAGGCATAGCTCCATAGTATCCCAGTCTCCAAGAGCTGTTAAGGGTATAGAGCTGACTTTAAAAGTGTTTGAGATGCTGCACAGACTGAAAATGAATTTTTTCCAAGTCCCTGGGAAATCACTGTAGATATTACTTATAAGCATTTTCAAGTACTCCTTCACTCTATACTTTAACGATCCTTTCTCAGCTGTAATTTGTTACCAGAAGGTAACCAAGGACTGAAAATACAGGTAAGATGCTATTTTATGAATATATTCCTCCTAGCTCTTGCCATTTCTTTGGGAACATTTTATTATTTTCAGTGATAGCAAGTCACATCAGGATACTTCCACAGGAAAATGAGTTCTGTGGTCTCCTGGGCTGGAGTTTTCTTCTTTATAATGAGACCACTAGGAGGTTCCATCAGGCAGTACAGAATCAAAACATATGGTTTACTTTCATTGGCTAAAACAGCATAACCAAGGCATACACAACAGGTCTGCAATACTCAAAAATGTATTGATTGATCTCAGAGGACCAGCATGATTTATGTTTTATAAGTTGGAGGCAATTCAACATTATACCTACAACAGACTAAAATAGTTCCCTCTTGCTATATTTAATGGAGTGGAAATAAAATGGGTAGAATTTCAGTTGGTACATGTGAAATTGAGCAGATACCTCGCTTTGCCTTTGGGGTGTGTCATTTTGGTGAAAATCACAAATTCCGTGTGTCCTGGGGAAAAAAGAAAGTAACTCAAAAGATCAGATAGTAGGCGATATTTTCTCTACCATATGTGGCAAGATTTTTAAATATTCAATAGGTGGAAATCTGATCAAGATTGCATTTTCTAGAATTTTTGCTGTATATATATATATATATATAGAAATGAATATGTATATATAAATATAAATATTTATTTAAATATAAATATATATAAATATAAATATATAAAATATATAATATATATAAATATATACATATATATACAATCTATATATATATCTATATATATACACACACACACACACATATATATACACACATGTTGTTGATTACAGGAGCATCTATAATGTTTATAGATGACATTTGAGTATAGAAATATTAAAATTTCACTGTGAACATAAACCTTGACATGTTTCACACCTGCCCAGAAGGGGAGTCCATGTTTAAATTCACATAGTACAGGACACGTCCTGTAATATGCTTATCAAGTACATCTGAATGAGATTTTTGCCTCATAATTGGTCACAACCATGAGAAAGGCAACCTTCTTTCACATAAGTATAGAGATGCTAAAACTGAAGACTTCTTATATTAGAAGGACTACAGGCAAATGTCATACTGAACATCACTGAATTGGAACTTGGGGGAAAAATGCAAGACAAAACTCTAATTTAACATGATGCAAGATTTTAAGAAAATAAGGTTCCATTGTACAGAAAAACATAGAAACTCGTCTTAGTGGAATAATGAACATACTGCAATGTGTGGCAAATATGAAGGAGAATCTCAATTATTAAACATTCAAAGTGTTTAAAAGCTTATATATTTGAAGTAGTTTGGAGTAATGTCTGTGATTTAACCTTTTTTTCTTGTTGTAATTTCAGCAATTGAATACATTATACCACATCCTACTGACATCAATTGTCTTGAGAAAAATCAGGAAAAAAAATCTCAATTGTACCTCGTGAGACAAATCAAATTGCAAGCTGACATATGGATGAGCTGTCAGATTGGCACCAAATATGTTAACTTGGTGAGAGAATGCATTAAAACTTGGGTCCTGGAGGCAGTTAGGATTGAGTAAATGATACATATTTTCAAATTTCTTACTAATATCACTTGTTTTCCCATAAATTAGGATTGCCTCTATTTAAAATCTTGCTATTTTATTTTGTATTCTCTGATTTTCTCGCGTATCTGTTGATTTTTAGAGCTGATTTAGTGTTTCTTAGAATTTATTCAGTGTAGTATTTTTCCAGAACACTATAATACTGGATCCCAAGGAACTTACTTTCATTGTAGTCAATCCTAACCGTCATGTCTTTTTCATGAGCAGGTGGTTTACAATTTATTATAATTATTTTTTTATTAATATTGCATTATTTAAATTATATTATTCACAATATATTGGAATGGAAATGTATTGATTTCCTTATTGTTACTCATGAATTATGTTATATTTATATAATTCACCATAAAATTATTTAGAATTATCATCATTTTAAAATATTTTAGAATTTAAATCGATCTCTTCAGTGAATTCTAACCATGAAAATTTAAACCTAAGAGAGAAAAATTCACAATACAATTATTATTCAGAGCTCTTGGTCTCTTAAATATTATTAAAAATGGATGATATTGATTGGGTTGAACCACTGAGGAACAACTGTACATATGAGGTTATGTTATTGATGAAAGGCTACACAATATTAAGGTAAAAGAGCAGCAAACTACTGGGTTGTTTTTCTGGGTGCCAGTGTTTGAACCCAGAGTTACAGACACACATCAAAGTCAAAAAGACATGCTGGATGAGAAACTGCAAACATGGAACAGCATGATCAATGTAGTGACTCATGGTTATCTGGGCATAAGAGAATAAATACAAAAGAAGAGACCACCTGGGAAGAATACAGAAAAGGAAGCCATCCGCTCACTTTTAATAAATGGATTTTCTGTATTCCAGTGATTATTGAGTCTTTAAGAATATTCCAGGTAGGGCAGCCTGGGTGGCTCAGCAGTATAGCGTCGCCTTCGATACAGGGTGTGATCCTGGAGACTCGGGATCGAGTCCCACGTCAGGCTCCCTGCATGGAGCCTGCTTCTCCCTCTGCCTGTGTCTCTGCCTCTCTCTCTCTCTCTGTGTGTCTCATAAATAAATAAATAATATAGATAATAGATAGATAATATAATAGATAGATAATATAGATAATAATATAGATAATTATAGATAATTCTATATAGAAAGAATTTATATTGTATATAAAATATATTTTTATTCATATATATATATATATATATATATTATAGGTAGAAGTTTTCAGAGAATTCAGCTACCATGGAAACTACCACAAAACATTGGAAAGACATTTGGCAGGAATGACTGGGGAGAGGAATTAGCTCTAGAAGAAGAAAATATTAATAACTGTATAAAAAGAGGGTTTGGGGAGGGGGGATTTAGATCAAGAAGTCTCTACTGGGACACTGTTGTATATCTATAATTGAACTAATTTGCACTAAAAGATTCTGTATTATATAGTTTTTACAGAAGTAAGTTACTTTTGCTTATTTTTGAACTCTAGTACAAACATTTTCAAGAACAGATTCATTCTGTTTTTCCCTGTAGTAATAATAGTAAGATAATCCTGCCCTGTTTTGAAGGATTTTGATGTCTCTAACTTTAAATCAGTCCATAATAGATTTCTGATTTGGTACTATTTACAATATGGATTTTTAAAAATCTTTCTCATATATTTTGTTCTTTCTGTTTTCCTATGTATATGCTTATGTGTTCACATATATTGACAATATTTCTTAGCTCTATCTTGTATTATTGGATTGATTTTTTCCTCCTTTTTAAATATAATTTGAGGATATGTATATTTATTCAGTTTGCATTACAAAAGTAAGGAATGAGAAAGTTATTTAACATGTACACTTTATGACTATGCTGGGCTTTTCATAGTTTTGTAAATTTCGCTTTTCTTTCTGCATCTTTTACTTCAAGTAATACTTCTTAGTTGTCATAATAGTAAAGTAAATGAATTATTTTAAAAAAGATTGGGAAGTTTTTCTTCTGATACTGGTATCTTTTTGCTAGGGGATCGGGCATTCCTATTCATTAAGTATAAAGTTATGCTATTAAAGCTTACAAACAATGAAAAAAGAAAACACAGATTTGAACCCATGAATAACGGATTATGTAACAACTGACTTTCCTTCTTTTCAAAGTTGGGTTCATCTTCATTTACCTTTTAACAAAAGAATGTTTTTATCAAAGACTATGCATTTTTATTCTCATACATCTTTAACAAAAGCATTTGAAGAGCTACATTTGAAAGAAGTAAAATTAAAGGTGCCCTGGGAACAAATGAGTTTTTAAAATAGATTGTATGAGAAAGCATTATGAAATAACAATGGGATTAGAGCGTTGCTAGTTCTGTATGTTAATACTATATATAAAAATGTCACACTTCTCCAGATTCTCCAATGCTGTAGCCTTAGCCCACATACAATCTGAACTTTTGTAAAAGGAAAAATGATGATCCAGGCCTAAAACAATTTTTATGTAATACATAATTTTATTTACTTGTCACCAAAATTGTGTGTGTCAAATATTTATAGGCAGACATAGAAGCTTTCATAGACAGTAAGGTGAGAGAATCAGAATTCAAATTGATAGAGTAAATACAACAAATGGGAAATTCTTGGGATAATTAGAAGATTTTATTTAAAAATATTGTTATCTGAGTATATGACAGACAGGCGGCTTGAGAGCATTTCTTCATATAATGAGTAATTTATGTGAGCAAAATCTCAACTAACAGTATAGCACATTGCTGAAAAACCTAGGGCAGCATTTCCAAAGATATGGTTCAATATGATATTCTCCATTAAAAAAAGTTTCTCTGCTGAAGTAACTGGGAGGCATTGCAAAATGTATCTCCATATTGAAGTTATTAAATATGTATTAAAGCTTTTAACAAGTAAAAAAATTTCTATGACTTTATTTGTCCATTCTTTCTTGTGCTTTTTGTTGTTCAGTTTTGTTTTGTCCATGTGACTTTTTTGTTTTACACTCTTGCTTACATTTTGCAGAACTGGTGTTTAATGAAACATACATTTGAAAACACTGATTCAATGTGACATATCTGTATTAAGAGGCTTATATCCCAGTGTGGTTTTAGGTGAATTTTGTCTATTCCCACAGGCTGGTTCTTTACAGAAAAATTAATTGAAGAAAGTGTGTATTTGTAGAACATCCTCAGGAAAAATAAAAGGCATATTATCATAGAAGAAATAAAAGATCAGTTTGTCTTCTGAGTAACTATTTCAATCCTGCATTCACTTTGTTAGATATTTCAATGGTTTATAGTATCATTTCTTTACCACTATTTTCCCAGAGAATTTTCTTCTTCCTAAAATAAATTATGTTATTATAATGGTAAAGCCATCTAATGGTAAAGCCATCTAATATGAGAGATGAAGTTATCACACTTGACTATCATTCGTACTAAATATTTTTATTTATATTTACTTTTAAAAATCCAATGTAATGTGCATTTAAAAAGTTTACAATATATTACATGTATATATATTTTAATAATCTCAATAAAACAAATTTATAAAAGGACATAATATGCTATTTAGAAACTTTATTAGAATGTATATATTTTATTATAACAATAATTTGACTAAAGTGATATTTTAATATTAAAATGTACAAGATTATATTTTGGGAAGATATGTTTACATGTCTTAAAATTTTATAGGAACATTAGCTAAGGTCATATAAATTTTATTGTTTCAGAAAGCAGAGTTATGTGGTCAAAATGCATTTTTTTCTTGTTATCCAAAATATATGGCAATTATTTTTTCCTTTAGATATAAAAATTTCAGTAGTTTAATAAGCATAAGGTGTCCTCTATATGAGTAAAAACTAAAAATTCATTATGCTTAAAAATATGTGAGAATTTAAAATAGGAGGTAAAAAAAAAAACAAAAAACAACTAACCAAGAAATAAATGATGTGACTCCAGCACACTCTTAAGATAGACACTGTGTTTTTCTGCAAACAAGTCGGTAATCATGAAAAAATAAGGACTTCCATTGAACTTTGTGAAGAGTGACATAATGCTCCTAAATTACCCAAAGGAAACTAAGACTGTGTGTGTGTGTGTGTGTGTGTGTGAGAGAGAGAGAGAGAGAGAGAGAGAGAATATAAATTTGGGGCAAGCGTAATAACATTCTGAAGAGTTTCCTATACATTTTGAATAATTACAAGGTCATTTCTGTGAAAAGCCCTATATTTAGGTTCATTCAAGTGGCTCAATTTTCAAATAAAAATAGAACATATCCTTATTAGTGCATAGGATGAAAATAAGCTGCACCTAATTGAATTTTCTATAGTTAAGCAATTACTAAGGGAATTTTACTTAAAATTCATTCCAGTAACCCTTTTATATTAGGAAAATCCAGTCTTTTACTTTGGAGAGCAGTTTACCTTGTTGCAGGTGTTCCTATTTGCAAATAATAAATTTGGGTGTTTAGGTTAAGACCATTTTGTTGAATTTCTTGGGTAAAGAAAAGTGTCCCAATTATATCTTAATCTATTTGATAAATGTATTTGTGGAAAAGTGCAGAGAATTTAATGAAAACTTGTAGGTACCAGATATTGCTAGCTTAAATACATCTTCAGATTCAGAAATGCCAACCTAGTCAAACAATGAATAATTAATACTTTAGGCCACGTACTTTTCCTTCTGTTTATTGATTTTTGAGATGATTCTTCTTTTTGAGGTCATGAAAAACTGGACTGATCCAGACACCATGGACTGAGAAGCTAAGCCTGTGGAAATTGCATCATTTGAAGGATATTATCTGCCTTTTATTTTCTCAATATATTATTCTGTTTGTTGAAGTCATCGTGGAACAGATCATATTTGGAAATAATGGCTCTGAGTTTAATACAAATGATGTATTTTTTTCAAATGATGCATTTGAATGAAAATAATTGCCTTTAATCTTTGACTACTTTTTGGTTATTAATTTCCCTGTAATTTTCAAAATATAATATAGTTCTTATCATTCACTCACCTTTTTGAACAGTGATTATATTTGATGAATAATGACTGATTACTGTTTTTAGGTAAGTGGGCTTTTGAATTCCCTTTGACTAGCCAGTTGCACACCATTTCAGAATTCGGAGACATGGAAGATTGGAAGCTAAAACCATTTCCTGAAAATTCATATCAAGTTGTTGCCTCTACACAGAATAGTTTAAATATATTTCTCTACCAGAGCAAAACAGTTTAACACATTGTTGCAGATAAAATGATCTTCTCTGACATTTTCAGAGCAGCATCTTAAATTTGAATATGTGTGGCTAAAATAGATCAAAAGAAGTGTACATTTTATACAAGGTACTCCTATATTTAAATAGTGCTGAAGCTAATCTCATATGTAATATTTTTAAAATTTTCCCAATAACTTTAATGCTAGGAAAAATTTTAACAGTTTTTCAATTATCACATCATCACATTAACTCAACTAGATAAATCTTACTTTAGCTCTTAGGAATATGAAACTATAGTACAATCATATATATGCATTTGCTAAATGTTGATTAAGATATTGATTTTAAATAATGCAAAACAAAAACAGAGAAAGATAAAGTTGAGGCTGAATAAATTCAGTTAGATTTATTCGATTTCTTGATCTTTAGTAGGATAAATCTTTCAACTTTCCTGATCATGATCTGAATATGGACAGGTGATTATCCTGGGACATTAATTGTTTTAAAGATTTTATTTATTCATTTATTTTTTTATTTATTATTTATTTGGAGAGAGAGAGAGAGAAAAAAAAAGAGCACACACTCAGGAGGCAGGTGGAGAAGCAAAATGGGAGGGTGAGGGACAAGACAACTGGGCACTGAGCTGGGAGCTGGAGGCAGGGCTGGATCCCACAATGCCAGAGGTCATGACTTGAGCTAAACCAAAAGTCAGACACTCAGTAGACTGAGCCACCCAAGCGTCCCTATCCTGGGCCACTGTTAACAAAAAAATAATAGTTAATGAAAATAGATATGAAGTAACACTTAAGTACTGATTTAAGAAATATGTATGAACTTTACAAGTCTATAAGATATTTGTGTTTACTTGGTTGTACCCATTTAGGTGGTGGTGAAAATATGGTAGGTCAAT
Organism: Vulpes vulpes; assembly: GCF_048418805.1. Taxonomy (NCBI): domain Eukaryota; kingdom Metazoa; phylum Chordata; class Mammalia; order Carnivora; family Canidae; genus Vulpes; species Vulpes vulpes. The sequence goes on from NC_132786.1 coordinate 41,780,937, forward strand.
TTTCTTTTTAAAGCAGTATGGGGAAGTTGATGGATCTGTCAAAGCCCCTGAATCGTTTTAGTATCACCATTGACAGTAAGTTTAGCTCCAACCTGAACTAATTTATCTTTGAAAAAAAAAAAAAAAAGGAAGTTACTGTAATGCAAATGATAGTTACCTCTAAGTTGCTGATATTAGATACCAGTCCTCTCCTCCAATTGTTTTTAAGTGTTCTATTAACAGGTATTTACCACCATGAATTTTCTTATGACAACTATGCTCAGATAGCCATGCAACATAACAAGCCACATTCAAGGAAATTATTTGGTTTGTGTACTCTTTAAAAAAATCATAAATCTCAAGTTTCTGAATTGGAAAATTATCTGGCCCAAACTTCTCTATGTTATTTGTTAAAAACTTTGAAAATTGAATATTAGGACGTCCAAATAGTGTATTGTTTTTAGGTCAATCATTATGGTTGGCATGAAGATTTATTGGACTATATCGTCTGGAGATACTCTAACAATACATAATCTTTGGATGCCCAAGTTAAAAGAATAATTTACCCAAACCCTAATATATATATATATATATATATATATATATATATATATATATATATTCATATATATATTCCTGTATATATTTTCCTTGGCAAATGACCAAGGTGTAAGTTTGTAACTTGTAATTTAATTTGTTTTCCATAATAAATATTTTTCAAATGCCTTCAGGACAATTCAAGACACTAAGACTAATAACGTATTACTAAATCATTAAAATCACCTGACTCAACAGACTTATCCCAGAGACAAAATTGCTTTATCTTGGGATATAGTTTATGATAATACTCAAGTCAATTTTACAGCTGACTTATTCTAACAGACACATGAAGAGGAAACAACTAATAAGTCATTTGATGTCACGTGAGCAACACTGAGTTTCAAGCATTTTGTAAGGGTCAGAATCCAGGGTAAATATGTCCTTCTGGTAGAATGTGATTACACTCTGAATGAACTTTTTTTTCAGGACATCAAGGCTTTTATTTTTCATCATTAGAATAGCATTCTGAGATTTATTTTTTGAAGGGGAGGTATTCCACAGTAAAATAACTTTTTGTTGATATACTGGGTAATATATCATACACACAAAGAGGCATTATTTTCCACATGCAGCCAGGACATAAAATCAGCAGGAATAATGGTCTGTGTTAAAAGAGAGTGTGTCTGAGGCCAACACACACGATTATGACCAAAGTTGTGATACCAGTTTATGACTTTGAATTCAATGGTAGATTTAATAATGACATTGAATGTTTATTCTTGATTAATATCCAGTTACAGCATTGTTACTGAAATCTTAATACAAACTTCCTAGTTGCTTCTGTTAGGACTATTTGCTTAACTGCCTCCATGTATTCAGGTGGTTGTGTAGGCACACGTTCTACTGCAGATCACTAGATGCTGTAATAAAGGAAATCTTTGTGACTTGAAATTATGAGGTTCTTCTTTCTCTTCAAGTGCTTATTATAACGAGTGAGATTCATTGTCACTACCTCTTTGCTTATTTTCTTCATAGAACTTTTCATATTATGACATAATCTTGTTTATTTGTTTTTACATTATTTGTGGTCTGCATTTCCTTGCCAATCCAGGAGCTCCACAAGGGGCCTCTTCTATGTGTGTTTGGTTGGCCACTGTTTACCAATGCCCAGACTAGTAAAATTGTGCCTGACATATGCAAGTACCTGTTACCATTTATTAAATAAATCAGCAAATAAATGCATTAAAATCAAATAAATATGAAAATTGTAATAGTTGACTTAACTTCTCAGAAACATAGCTTTCTTGTCTCTAAACCTGGGTTTAATTAAATTTAATCCAAAAGAGAGTTGAGATTATAATTGAAGAAGTAATATAACTTAAGTGTCTTAATTCAATGTACAATTTACAATATTAAGCTTAACCCATGTTGGTTAATTTCCTTCTATCTTTGAACAGTAGACTATCTTGTAAAATTGTTATTTAGAGCCCAGATAATTTCCATAACCCAGATAATTCTGTTGTGGAATTTGAATTTACAGAATAGACCATAACTCATCAAATGCTTGACAATGTGCCTCCTCTATTCCTTATTTTTTTTTTATTTCAGGGTATTGCTTTATAGATTACACTTCCAGATTACAGTAAAAGGAAATCTAAGATAGCATAGAATTAAACCTTTTGAAACTATGAAGTATATTAAGGTAATATTGATGCATTAAAAATGGTTTGTATTTAACCTCTTTGTTTTACAATTTAGGAATCTGAAGCCTAGTGTTGAGTTGATAGAGTTTGAAGATCATTGCACTGCTAAAATAGAGCAGATGTACTGAAATTAATCAATCACTTCAGAACTTCTGACATAATAAATGATCATGATACTCTTCCTAGAGAGCTTGAACTTTATTCTAGAATCATTCTCAATACAATGTCCCATATTGATAGCCCTTTCCAGTTGGGCAGAGTTGGCATGTAAGGGGAACTCCATGTGTAATCACAAATGAAGTTTAAACCTCTTATTTAGATTAGATTAATGCAGATCATTGAAGGACATTCAAAGCAACACAGGAATTAGAATCTGATTTTTTGACTTCTACTTTACCAATGCCCCTTTTTAAAAATCAAAGCCATTTACATATAAGGATTGTATTGCTTCAAGATGGATACTGGATCATAGTAAAAATAAATAATTTGTAGACATCAAAAGATGAAATGTAAAAGGAAACTTATAATTCTTTTAATATTTTACTTTGAAACTTCAGTTATTATTTAATGAATTTAAATTTTTTATATTATAGGGCTCTGCTTTGAAGCTGTAACTTAGTAAATTTATTTTTTCTGAGCTTTTAGACTACCTTTAAACAGTGACCTCATATAAAGTATTATACATTCAAAATATACTGGAATGCCATTAAGCTAGCTATAAATTAAAGATGATCTAAAATCTCATTGGGTGGTGAGATTGATCCAAGGACCAAAAGTATGATACCTTTCTAGAATTTTGGGTATGTCCTTTTTTGGCTTTATATTTCTTTAATTAATAGAGAAAAATTGATAACTTTTTTCATGATGTCCAAAAGCCTTGATTTGTGGTGGCCAATGAATTCAGAATCTTCTAGCAAGTTGTAAACACTAGGAAAGTACTGAGCTCACCATATTCTTAAAATTTAAGTGGTATGGAATTTTTTCAAGATTTTTCATCTGAAATACTTCCCAAACTGTTATTTTCCTACCTTATAAGCTAAACTCATTTATAGACACTGCTATATAAATTTTAAAAATTGCATAAGAAAAACTGCACATATTTCCAAAAATATCTGGCAAGTTCTCACATGCTTTGGATCTATTTCTATACATTTGACATCTTACACATTTTGGGTAATTTTTATACAGTTGGAGTAATTTATCATATTTTAATGAATAATAATTATGAATGAATTGAAATTTTCATGTTTTGCAACAGTCCATGAGATCTTTTAACTTCTTATTTTCTATAATTATTAATAGTTAATAGAGGACAATTTTTTAAAGCATTTTTTTTTAATTTTATTTATTTATTAAGGATAGTCACAGAGAGAGAGAGAGAGAGGCAGAGACACAGGCAGAGGGAGAAGCAGGCTCCATGCACCGGGAGCCCGACGTGGGATTGGATCCCGGGTCTCCAGGATCGCGCCCTGGGCCAAAGGCAGGCCCTAACTGCTGAACCGCCCAGGGATCCCTAGAGGACAATTTTTAAATGAAATTATTTTTTTAGGCATTGTGTATTCTTTATGGATCCATGGATAAATACCTAGGCAATAGCAGTCTTTAGAGTTATATAGGAAGTGTTTATATGTAATGAAGTGAAATACTTATTTTTCTCTAATGATATAGTCTAACCTTTAAATCTTAACTTTCAAGAAACCTAAACATACACTTAATATTCAGCATATTTAGTTTTGTTTTAGTGATTAATCTTTTTGTTTCTTCTTTCTTCTCTATAGCTTTCCTTTAATTTCATTTTTTTCTGTTTTAAGGGTTCACTCTATATTGTAAGAAACCTGATATTCTTTCTAGTAACAAGTGATATATTAAAGAATAGGTGATCACTACCTAGAAAATCTGATTAGATCATCTAAAATATTGGCAAATGTAATTTAATCCAATGTTTAATAGTAACATGACATTCTTTCTGAGCCAAGCCAATGTATTTATCCCATCTTCACAATTTTTATCCATCACCAGAAAAAAGTGAGTGGTTTGGGCTAGTTCTGAGTAAAAGTTTAGTATGTATTTGTAAGATGCAATTAAATCTTTCTTTTGTGACATAGTCTTTCTTCTTTTAGTATCAATGGTGTTTCTTTGAATGACAAAAAAATCGGGGGGGGGGGGCACAAATCATATTTTCAGTAATTTCAAGGTATTCCCTTTTTGAGTTAGAATAATTTTTAACTGGCAGAACATATTTAATTTTGAAAATCACTAGTGAACATTGTAATACCAAGATTTTTTATTACCATATATCCCACTTTCAAAGCAAGTACTATTTCTTATTAAAAGGGAAAGAAAAATGAAAAAACAAAGCGCTTTCCTTTCTAAAATTTGTCACATGACAGAAAAGGAGGGTAAGCTTATGCCTGGTCATTAGAGAAAGCTATGGCAACATTCAGTTGCACAGTGCTATTTTCTGTCGCCACTGGAAAATACTAGTATAATATTGTACTGGAATTCTCTGGCTTAATACCCGTACCCATCTGCACTCTATAGTACCCCCACTTCATTAGAGAAAAGAGTGTGCCAAACCAGGCAGTGCAATGGTTGGTAACTGCTCTGAGAACATGCTGGAAATAGGTATGGAAGTGTCTGGTTGCTTAGTAAAACCACCAAAATTTTGTTGAGATTCAATAAAGTCATAGACTATATAGGGCTTCCCAAAAGTAAAAGCATTCATTTATTTTCCATTGATGATTAACATCTGAAAGCTTTTGTGAAGTGTGTAAATGTTTGTGTGTGTATTTTCTTTTTCTTTTTCCTAGTATGTAGACCAGTATGGGGAAATATCTGGGCAGCAAAGAAGAAGGCAGTAGTAACAAAAACAACAACCAAAACTGGCACAAAACTTCCAACCTATATAGTTGCTTTTTTGAAACCTATGAGAAATGATGTCACTCTCAAGGCATGCAGGGTATTGGACTGGGAATTGTATCTCTGAAAGGTAATAAAATCCAGGTTATTGTTTTGAACTAGCTAGTTCTTGACGCTTTGCGTGTAACAAGGAAATGAAGAAATACAACATCATATAAGTAAATGCCAATTAGTACACCATTGCATATGTATGTGTACTTATGTGTGATGATACATGTCTGTGTAGGGATGTATACTTGAGCAAATAGCAACTCATTTAGTCTAATGTCCAGAATCAAATCATGGAGATTGCAGAATGAGTAAACTATTAGCTAATCACCTGGTAAAATGTAGTGACCAAGACTTTTAAATCAATTTGGTTTCTTTAGTTTCATTGGTCATATGTTTAAGAAGAACAATATGCTCAATTTTTTCATAAGGGAAACGTCTTTATCAAATATAAATATACAGATTAAACTAAAATTTGAAAAGCATATATCTTACTAGAATTGATATTTAAAATACATAATCAAAAAAGGTCTCTAACCACTACAATACTCACATCCTTCCTCTTCAAACTGTTTTCTCGATTAAATAAATGATAGCATATAAGTTTCGATCCTCTTTGTTTTAACTATCACATTTAATCATGGTTACACAGTAGCACCAAAATTAGGACAAAAATACAAGAATTACAGGAGAGATCTTAAATTATAGAGCTCATTGCATGCTTCTCATCTTTTGAGGAAAACAAAGTTTCCAACTGCCAAACTGGTGCATTTTCTCCCAAAAGAAATAGAACCCAATCCACCCCAAACTAAACAAAAGATACAATAGACTGATTTTGAATAGATATGTTATCTACAGTTTATGGGACAGGTAGTCCATTTAAATAGAAAAAGATTGATTTTACATAAAGCAAGATAGAGTACAAAAGCACAGCTTTTGTATTTTGGTAATATTGCAATTTTACAAACATATTGCATAGTATGTGTAAGAAAATAGTTCCATTTTTCATATATCTATATATACAAGAAAACATTTACATGAAAATTACAAAACAAAATAAATGAGTAGTGGACCTGGTTTAAGGAATTGTATAAATAACGAGACACTCAAACTTGAAATTACGTATCTCCGTTGTTAGTGAATATCCTTGCACATCTTCAACCCTGTTTGGCTTTTATTTATAACCATTCAGACAGATGAGGTATTAAGACTGCAAAAACAAAGGATCACAGTTCATTATACCTCATTTCCTTTCATGTTTTTCATTGACTTTCTCAAAGTGTGGAACTGCTTCAATCAACACTTAAAAAATAGCCCTCTGGTTCTAAAAGTATTTCAAATTAATTATATTCTCCAAATAATTTTTACCAAGCAATGAAAGTTTAAACTCAGCTGAGACAATCCATACTGGGCCTGTTTTAGCATATAATCTTTATATACTGGTATTATGAATATCAAGGAATTTATTATGCATGTAGAAAAGGTAAGTGGACTACACCAACAAAATTTTCCTTCTAAAACCAAAACATTAATTAATGACCTATATAGCTCAGAATGCTGCAAGGAGGATGTTTACTACCTCATGTTATAAGCCCTCCTATTCATTTGAATTAATTAGTAGAAGCAGCAGTGTTGTAGAGTTAAATACAATAGAAATCCCAGTCTTTGGTCTTTGATATTTAAATAACTAATGAACTGCAGTATAAAACAATATGAATAACAGTGTTCAATGAGGTCATTCATTAGTTTATGATTGTTTTAAAAGAATAAAAATACAGTATCATTTTACTTTATGATAATGATATTTTGTAATATCTGTTGCTATAACATATACATAGAGAAAGTAATTACATAGAGAAAATAATTTCTCCAAGTATCTTTAAATATGGTCACATGAACAATTCTAATTAGACCAAAGCTACTGGAAGAATAAGGTGATAAGACCTTACTCAGATGAAACTCAAATATGAATTTGGTTTGGTGGTGGTATAGAAAATTTGGCCATTACATATCAACTATTTTAATAATTTAATATTATGATACTGACACTATCTGTATAAAATATAGCACTTAATGCATTAAACACTCTCCAGTCTTCTACCAATTGCTGCCTCAGAGATACCATGCTGCAATGACACAATTCATTAGGAGTTTTATTGTATCAAATGCCAGTTTTATAAAATGAGGCACTGTCCAACTGAGTAATTTTTATGTAGAAGATGCAGGAAACTTGAATGGCATAGCATCTTATAAAAATTCAGCAACTGACCTTAGTGATCAAATTATCTTTTCTTTAGAAGATCGGAGCTTTTTAGTTTGATGGGGATAAGTAGTAACAGAATGATTAACAGTATTAATATTTGGTAAATATTTCTATTAATTTCCGAGAGTCATTTTTTTAATGACCCAAATATAGTCTTTTCTTTTTTAAATGTCAACCATATTACTGAAGCCTGTCAATGAAGCATTATTTATGAAAGAGATATTAATGTTCACATGGTAAGAACAAGAAATAGAAAAAGGAGTAAGGAGCGGGATGCTGGAAAGATTTGTATCTCAACATATACAAATAACATGTTAAGGTATAAAAGGAGATCAGTAATGCTAGTTCGGACTAAGCCACAGAACTCAAGGTTGCTGAGCCTCTTCTTAAGTGAATCAGTGAAATTTAGAGATGAAAGAAACCAAAGGAAACTTTTAGTTTGCTGTACCGCTCTCACAGGTATGTAAACTGTGATCAAGATAATGAAGTACATTTCATGGGGTCACAGGAGCAAGTAAGTAGGTGCAGAACAAGAACTGAAACTCCAGGCTCCAGTTTCAGAAATTTGTGGGTACTGAAATCTAAATTTTCCTGATTAATGTAAAATTTAAAGTATGCAATTATCTTAAACCCTTCAATAAATAATTATGTACTAAATTATAAAGCTTGTGGTTTTTAATAAGAAAAAAAATAGGACCAAGAAATATAGGGTAGAAATTTTGGGAGATGATGAGCAAAAGAAACAGGAAATTTGGAAGTATATTTTTTTGAGAGTAGCTCACTTAAATATTCTAAAAAGAAGAAGGGATAATGTGTCTTTGCTTCTCTCCTTTTGACCCCCAGCAACAGAACTCAAATACTCTCAATTTATTCATTCCCAGCTAAAAATGTAAATGCTAGGAATCCTGTCAATCCCTTTTCTTCCTTTTATCCTTCTAGCCTGGGGGGCTTGCCTTTTCCCTTCTTCCCTTCCTGCCTTCTCCAGGGAACTAAATACAAAGTTTATGGTCCATGTACTACACCTGAAAGGAATTCTTTTTTTTCTGAGTTAAATTTAGGAAAGATGAAATTTGCATCTGAGTAAACTGCACAGTATTTATGTAAGATGTAACATAAAAATGTTACTGGAGAAACAGGTGATGAATCTGCTTAGTAGTCTACAATTAAGGGAACTCTGTATTAGGAGAGAACCAAGCCTTCATTTATGAGGAAATGAAGGACTTACAGGAGGAATCTTCTATGCCTGCCACAGAAGCTCCAACTCTGAGGCTGTATTGAATCTATACTTAGATTCTAAAGAATCTAAAACAGCCAGTCACGTAATTCAAACCAACCACCCAGTGTTGGATAGGAAAGCTACCTGTATCATTATATTTTTCTACTAAGTCGAACAGGTATTTTTACATCATTTAGACATAGTCTAAATCTCTTAACATTTCTTTCAAACTGTTTCTGTAACATTTCAGAACATATTTGAATTTGAAATTAACAGCCCCTCACCAGAATTGGATTTTATACTGTTTGTCTCCTCACTCTCTTTCAACTTTTCTCCTTTTACAACATATAATTTAAAATTTCAGTGGCTCCTTCCACTTCCTATAATATTTGCTCTTGGAATTAGAACATGTTAGAGCTGGAAGGATTGTCAAGAGACCAGTTGATTGAATACTTTTGTTGTATAGTTGAGTAAACTGGAGTCTGGAGATATTCCCAGACTGCCTAAATCAGCTTGCTGATTAGTAGAAGACAGAGCCGAGATTAGAAACAGTGCTAATTACTAATCAAAAGAATTGTTCCCGTTTGACTAAAAAAACTTTCTAATTGTTTTAATTTAGGGATGTTTAGAACTTGAATATATCTCAAATTATTACACAGTGTTTTCCTAAAAGGTCCATAACATAGTGATTAGCACCCATAAGGTCTCAAAATTTCTTGTGTTACACTTTGTGTACCTTGCTAAATCAATGTGAGGATTTCTCATATTAAATTCTAATATTCTAACGTAAATAAATTGAACGCTTATGTTATGTTTTTAAGCAATTGAATATCTCAATTCTTACTCCAATATTAACTTTTCTATAATAACCCCCAAACGTAAGTCAAGTTATATTTTAAAAGTGATAAAACTGCCCTAACTATTCTGACCTTTTGCTGAGTACAGAATGCATTTTAGTAAACGGGAGCTTCATCGAGCATTCAACTTGTTAAGTTATCCAAACAAGGTAATTCTGGCCAAATGGTTCACTTTGCTGCTTGCATTATCTAATTTTTCTACTTTCACCAAATTACTCTGACAGGTTCCCATCTCTCACTTGGCTCTATGCTGCAGAGTTCCACAGGTTCTACGGAGATGGGCCCCCCAAATGAAGCTTCCATACACCTGCAATGGTGTGCACGGGGGAAATAAGACTGATTGACACGTGAACATTTAAGGACTTACCTTAGAGTAATCAAGTCATCTTCCCATAATAGGAAATATTTAATACAATTTTACATTCTTGGATTCTGTAAGTTTCAAGAATTCAAGTTAAGGAGTGTTGTGATAAACAAATCTACATTATTCTGGAGTTATTTATTAGTGCTAATTTACAAAAATAAGCAGTGGAGAATGAAAGGAGCTATGATATTTGATGCCAGGGTAGCTTAACAGTCTAATAAAGGTAACTACGTATTAAGCACTCAAAGGAGATATGAACAAATTCCTTAAAATAGGAATCTAACGGAGCAAACACATTGTCAACATGTTTGTTAACATTTATATTTTTTTATCGTGTAAGCAGGGATTTATAATTTACTTTCTACTGTCCTTAAATCTTAACCTCCAATAAAAAAATACATAGATATAATTCTGAAGATTATAGTCCAATGGGAAGTGAATCCATTCTCAGCATAATGCATCACATTAGTAATTTATTTAGAGGATATGTTTGAATTTTAGCAGTCAGAGTCAAATATAAAGTAAATGGAGCAAACAGAATGCTGTACTATGAGTACTATGTAGTACTATGTACTAGTGGAAACGATAGCATGTGAATTTAAAAAAAAAATCTATGGATTCCACACTGTCAGTATGTCCCTTCTTAATCCTATCTCATATCTCAATAAATTAGATGTTTTGTTAAAAGCAAATACATCACATGCAAAAGCCAAGTAAATACTATATAAGGCCATTCAGATCTGACATATGACAGGATAATGGCATTTTGTTAATTCGGTAAAGATTATATTGCTGAGTGCTTTCAAAATTACCTAATGTACAAAACCCTAGACTTAGTAGACAAAGAGTAACAACACATCGAATTCAAAGAAACAAATAAAACTCAGGGTAAGATTCTGTCTCATTTTGTTTCGTTTTGTTAAAAATCATGTATTGAATTTACTTTTTTTTTTTTTTTTTTTTAGTAAAGCAAGCATTATCTAATGCTTGAAAATTTTAAAATTCAGGGATAAAAGTTTACATCCAAAAAGATGATTGGAAAATTGTGCTTTCAGGCTGTAGAATTAGTTTTCTGACAGGGCTAACCATCTCATCTTGCCATTGGAGACTGGGAATTTCATCTATGTAATGTATGTGTGGGCAGTTCATATCCAGGTCCTGCAAAAATCTAAAACTGTGTGCTTCACTTCATGTAGCAAAGGCACCTATGTTTTTCTCCCTTTTGAGCAAAAGTTATGATCCGGTTTTCCTGCTGAAGGTGATTTTTCCACTGTCCTGTCACCCGCACTCTCTGCGTTGAGCAGTACAGTAAATCATGAGAGGAGGTGGCAGCGAATCCCTGCTTGCATTGGAAGAAGTTGCTCTGTGGACCATTGGAAGAAGCTCTGGACTCATCACAAGGGAAACCGAGCAGAACTGTGAAGCAGACGGACAGGAACAAAAGGCTATTCTGGTGTGAGGAGAAATCAGTCACTTCAGCTCCACAAGCAGATGTTGCTACTGGCCTGACAGGTCGACCCCACTCCTGCTGGAGAAAGGTAAAGTTTGCCATTGGGGCAGACGCACAGTTCGTACACTGTCTGCCGAGAATTCGAGGAGCTGGCTGAAGAAGATGACAACGAGCCGGTTGGTAGGTTCCCCAGGCGGATTTTATCTGCATTCAAAAATATCTGGATTGGGGGGTGGGGTGGGGGGGAAGAAAGTGCATTGTGATTCCTTTTAGCATTCAGCATTCCTCAGAGCTTTACACCATGGTCTAATGAGAAAGACTAAACAACCAACAATTCCATTGGTTTAGCTGCCATGCTTTGTTGAGCAAACAAATTACATTCCTCGGGTACAGCCCCAAAGCTCGGCAGCTATCTTCTCCTTTGAGACATGGTGTGTTCTGACAGAAAGCCCTCGATCTGAAAAAGCAATATTGCACAGTCTGCTCAAGGGGCCAACCCACTTATTCAAACACCACAGAAAATTAATGAGTTTGACAGAGTCTCTCCATTTAACTTCTTAATCATGCCTCGTCTGAAGAACATACAGAGAAATCGGGATGCTCGTGGAGATGACATTCCCAAAGGGATGGACGATTAATAAAAACTAAGTACTCGGTGGCCAAATTAAAAAAAAAAAAGTCATAAGATCATGTTGATAGTCTAAAGGGTATACCATGTAGATAATTTGCACTCTTAACAATGATTAGATAGAATCGGGTTTGAAGTGGCCTCGAAATGTATTATTTGTACGCAACACTTACTTTGCTAGATCTTCCAATCTGCAAAATTACTTCACCTGTTCCAAACATGGACTTGGCACTTTTAGGGACGGTGGTCATTTGGTTTTGACATGCAAGGGGAAAGTTTCAAAGAAAGAAAAACTGAATTGTGAAGCTGAATGAGCAAAGAAACAACCTTCTCTAGCTCTTTCTTCATTCTGTTGTTACGTAGCTGATGACTGTCTACAGGCATCTCTAACTTGACAGGAGAATCTGAGGTTACTCCATTTCCTACATATTCACCCTCATCTGAGTCCTGTTCCCTTCTCACTGGGACTCCTCCCACAGCCCCCTAACTGGCCTGCCAGCTGCCATTCTGGTCATCTTATAGCCTGTTTACATACTGCTTAGTGAACTTCTAAGAAATATAGATCGGATCAGGTCACCCCCATGCTCAAAACTCCCTAAAGGCCTCCCACCACACTCAGCGTGAATCTGGATTCTTTCCCATGTCCACCAAGCTCTCCCTGACCTGCCTTCTCTCTAACGTCATCTCCTGGCATTCTTCTCCTTGCTTCAGCTCTTGCATTTTCTCAAACATACCAAAGAACCCTGGCCTCTGGGCTTTTCTACACCCTGTTTCTTTAGCCTACAAAACTTTTTCTCCAGACATTTACAAGTGGGGGGTAGTTATTCACTGGGTGGTCAGAAAGCAAAGGTAGGAAGGAGATTTCTGGTTTTTGCCCTTCTTATATGTTTTATTATTTTTAATAGTTTTAAACTCCTTTATTTTTAAAACATTTTGAAACACAGGAATCTATTGAATGCTGCAAATAAGATAGAAAAATAATTTGTATGCCATAGACATGTATATTTTAGATTAATTTAGATGTTTCAGATCTCTACTAAAAGATCATTTTCTAAAAAAGGGTTTTCTTAACCACTCTGAAATAACACTAATCCATTAATCTCTCTTTGATGGCATTACTTTTCTCTGTAGTACCAATCCTTTCCTAACATTGTATTAAATATGTATTTCTTCATTTATTGTTTGTTTCTCTTACTAGCAAGTAAGATCTACAGCTGTCTTTGGTTCACAGAATAGTGCAGAAAATTGTATCAGTGCATATGGCATGAAACAATGTTCTTCCTTTGCCATGGACATGTCTCTCCCTTGGAGGGTACAAATGTCACCTTTAGCAAAGTCCAGTTCATCCACTTCATGCCCCTATGACTCCTCCCTGATGCTCCAAGATGGAAGGACTCTTCTTATTGCTTCTCCCATAGAAACTTATTATTGATATCTTATTTTGCTCATCATTTGAAGTTATTTTACAGTTCTATTTATATATTCCTTTGTCTAGAAAATAATATCTTCCTTGAAGGTGGAATCATACCTGAAACTTTTATAACTTCATAATATTTAACCTCACACATAGAGCTTCCTCATAATACAAATGGTTATTGAATACATTAAGGGATTATAAAGTAAATGGATGATTGAATTTACCAACAATATTCAAAGTTAAGAAAGCATGATTAAGATTTTTGTTTGTAGGTGTCAAATGTTGAAATTTATCACCCCATAATTACTTGTGTATTAAGTGACAGGAAAGCAAAGAGAAAGAAAATGCTTCTGTTTTAATTTTTTTAAGGAGACATATTTTTTTTTCCTAATAGGAAAATGGAAAGCGCACAAAACAAAGCAAAAGGGAATGATGACATATTTTTGGTTATACAGGCTGGGCGTTATTTCTTCTGGCTCTGTGTCTCTTTGTTGAGGGATGTCATTGAGCATAACACCAACCATTACATATCCTGGGCTCTTTCACTCATTTCTCCGTAGAAACAGAGGGAGGACTTCTCTTCTGGTTGAGTTTAAGAGAAGAACTCTCTCATAGCTTACCCTGCGTCCCTCACTTCTTTTTAAGGAGCTAGCATGCTTGCAGAGAGCAGAAATCCCAGACTTCATAAATACCAAAAATACTATGGGGCAAGTTCTGGAACAATGGGGTTTAGGTCTGCATGTTTGGAGATGCTTTCATTCCAAGGAAATGTCAGGAGCTGATGGCTTTGTCCAAGAAACCTTGAGATGTTGATGACATTGTGAGAGAGCACAAAGCGAAAGTGGTGAGGAAGCTTCACGTGGGATGGATCAAATGAATGTAAGATACTGTGAACGGTTCACTTATTAGTCAGCACAGCAATAACCATTACTGGCCAGCCCCAGTGGCTTAGAGGGGCTTGCGGGCACAAGCTGGCTTTAAAGTTACAGAGAGAAGCAGGTTTTGTACAGGTAGGGTGTGCAGGTGGCAGCCTTGCAAAACAAGCACAGGAATGGAGGCCTCATCAACAGACTTATCCTTGGAGGACTCGGGCCTTACTTGAAGCAGGTGTGTGGCTCTAGCAGCGCCCTCCCGCTCGGCTATCCAATCTGGGGCTACTCTCAACAGCATGTAGTTTTAGGACTACACTTAATTCCATTAACTTCTGAGATCCATACTGTACCCTCACCCATATAGGAAAAGTATATTTTGTTAATAGACAAATGTAAATGAATAGGGGCTTTTATTTTATTTTTTTTTAATTTTTATTTATTTATGATAGTCACACACAGAGAAAGAGGCAGAGACACAGGCAGAGGGAGAAGCAGGCAGAGGGAGAAGCAGGCTCCATGCACTGGGAGCCTGATGTGGGACTCGATCCCGGGTCTCTGGGATCGCGCCCTCGGCCAAAGGCAGGCACTAAACCGCTGCGCCACCCAGGGATCCCTGAATAGGGGCTTTTAAAGGGAAAATGATATTTTCTTGGCTTGAGATGTAAAATAAATCATGAGGTAAAAAAGAGGTGTTGCATATTGATTCTTTTCAACCCGATTTCACCAGGTTTCTGCAGCATCAATGTGAGACAGTCAGGGACCTTGGGAACAAGCCCCTGTGTGCCTAGAAAACTCTTGCCTGCCTGCTGGCTATTATCACCTCTCTTGCAGAACTCCCTACTGACTGTTAGCACTTTTTTTTTTTTTTTTTTTTTTTAGATTTTATCCATTTATTCATGAGAGATACAGAGAGAGAGAGAGAGAGAGGGGCAGAGACACAGGCAGAGAGAGAAGCAGGCTCCATGCAAGGAGCCCAACGTGGGAGTAGATCCTGGGATTCCAGAACCAGGCCCTGGGCTGAAGGCAGACACTACACCGCTGAGCCATCAAGGGATCCCCTGTTAGCACTTTTCTTGCAGAGCAGAGCACCAGCTAAGGAGCAAGCCTAGTCCAGGGCAAACCAGTCTGCGCCAAGATGGACCCCAGTACTGACCTTTCACCCACTTTCCCCCCCATTATAAAACAAAAATTCATGCCCAGGGGTGGAGATTTAGCATGCTAATTAGACAAGCCAAGCGGGAAGAAGCATGACCTTTAAGTGCACAGGAGCTAACAAATCCCCACCTCTACAGGCTGACCTGTCACCCTTTCCCCACCTAAGTTTCTTTAAAATACTCTACCCCACCCCCTCCTTGGAGAGTCAGCCCGAGGACTCTTTGCCTTGTGCTGCCTCCCTGGTCCTGGAACAGAAGCCCCAGCGGAGCCTTGCCTGTGCTTTTCCATTTTAGGTCGGGCCCCCTTCCTGCCATTGCTGGGTCCAAGGACCCGAGTCCGGTAACCTATTTTGGCGACCACGAAGGGACCCTAAGATGAGACAGGACCCAGTGGAACTGGGGCTGCCAGACTCGAACCTCTACCCACGACTGAGGCAGGGCCCAGACCTCTTTGTTCTGGCGTTGTGGGGACTGGAGGGGGGGCGGTTCCCAGCTTCCTTTTGTTCTCAGTGACCCTCTGGTTCCTCAGGCTTTTCTTTTCTGTCTTCTGTGAGCGCTGTCTGCTTCTCTGAATCTTTTTCCTTAAACAAAGCCCAGAAGTTCAGTGTGCTGACTGCGCCAGGGCTCCTCCCCTCAGACGGTGGCAGGCCCTTGGGATCCAGCTGGCCTTCAGGTGGTGGCTGAGGTCACTCACAGGGTTCCGTGGAGTGTGGGCCTCTGCTGGAACAGGCACTGCTTTTCTTTGCTACAGGCACCTTTAGCACAGGGGACTCCCATATAGTTGTGATTTTGGGAGATTTGGGCCAAGAGTGATTGACCTGGTAAGGGGCTGGAGTCCCTATCTGGAGCCATTAGTCTTCATTTGGGTTTTTCTTTGTTCTCTTTCGCTCTTTTCTCACCAGTTTTCTTCCCCTGCTCACACCAAAAGTCCCTGGTTTGAGTTTGAAAACCTGTTTATGGGCAGCCCGGTGGCTCAGCAGTTTAGCTCCACCTTCAGCCCAGGGTGTGATCCTGGAGACCCAGGATGGAGTCCCACATCAGGCTCCCTGCATGGAGCCTGCTTCTCCCTCTGCCTGGGTCTCTGCCTCTCTCTCTCTCTCTCTCTCTCTCTCTCTGTCTCTCATGAATAAATAAAATCTTTAAAAAAATAAAAACCTGTTTACTTTTGTTTTCTATGTATTCATCTGTGGGGGAAAAACTGTGGACTTGAATCTGCCTCACTTAACTAAAAAGGAATATTCCAAACATAAAGAGTAAAACCTCCCCAAGTTCGCATGAGATTAAAGCCATGCAGCCTTGCACACACTAGAAGCTTAAGTAAGGCCTACAACCGTCTGAAATGTCCTTTGTCCAGTGATTTGTAAATTTTTATGTTAACCCTGCAGCAAAGGTTTCTCCCCTGCAAGCACTCTCTTCTTTGTGAAGACTGTGTATCCCGGGCAGCTGTCCTCACTTGAACTGGAACAAAACACTTTTCCATTCTCTCTCTCTCTCTCTCTCTCTCTCTCTTTTTTTTAAGAGAAAAGAAGCTGTGGTGAGAAGCTGTGGTGTCCCCTGGAACGGGGCTCTTGAGACAAGCACCAGCCTGAGAGCTCCTCATGGGTGTATCCAGAAGGTCTCTGATTTCCTGACCTTCACAATTTCAGTTGCTGGCCCTGCTTTTATTTGAGCTGTTGGGGTGTGGTGGTGGTTTACTGTTAATGTTGTCCAGGTGGAAAAAAATTAAGGATAACCTGAGTCTCAACTGGCCCAGATGGGGCTCTTTTGACATGCCTAAATTAGTTTTCTTGCACAGAATCAGAAAAGGCTGGCTTTAAGATAAACAACCCAAAACTTAGGAAGCCCTTTGGTTCAGTGAGGTCCTCAACTTTTGGGGAGAAAGGAATGCTCACAAAGATAATCTGGGTTTCCTCTGATTTGTTTGTTGTCACAGCTCTGGATATCTTTGCACAAAACCAGCATATCCTAATTGGAAAATAAAAAATAATTAATGGAGCCATAAATTATAAAGCTAGTTTGCAATTAGATTTATTTTCATAAAAGGGGGGTCTTCAGAAATTGTTTTTTAAGTTTTCTACAACAGTTTTAGTGGAACAAAGGCTAGGTTTTGTTTGCATCTTATTTGTGTATATGTGTCCACATGTATTATAAATGTGAGATATTTTCTTGACCTCCAGATGGTAATTACTAAAACTCATTTGTTAAGGAGCCCTATGTAATTGTAAAGGCAAGCACTTGCAAACATTGGGCATTTTTAAACTGAGAGATAAAAACTAACCCAATGTTTTTCAAGATCACATGATCTGGGATGAAATCCCCTACTTAAAAGCTTTTATGTTACTCCAGTAACGCCTCACAGGAAAGGACCCAATTGATGGCCCAGAGAAATAAGGATGAACACAAATCTCAGATATCTGATTCCCTTCATAATAATCAGAATAATGAGAAAAAAGGAGGAGAAAGACAGGTGGATACTGTAAAACCTAAATCCACACCCCCCCCCCCCAGCATGTACTGATGCTCAACCACTGCCTTCTCCCCCACCCCCTCCAGGGGGCTACAGGGCAACCAGAGAAAAAGCATGTTTGCAGGGGGAAGAGACAAGAGCTAGAGCTAGAGATGAAAGAATGATTGTTCAAGCTTTAAAATCTGCCTCTGGCCTTGTCAGCAGCTTCCCTCCCCCCCCTTCTCCTCCTGTTACAGCACCACCACCTGGACCCCTCATGCAGCTGGTTCCTATGGCATCCCTGGTGTCTCCAGCACCACTGGCTCCTGCTCCTCCCACCCTCACTGTGGAGGAGCAAAGAGCATGCTAAGTGGTCAGGCTACCTCCTTATGGAAGGACTAGAACACCTCCCACGTCAGCATGATGGGGCCCAAGAGCTTCCCTGGCCTCCCACCACTTCAGATTTCCCCTCAAGAGCATCAAGTAAAATTGACAGTGGGGAACAAATGGATTGACTTTTCAGTGGACACAAGTGGATTCAAGGTTGTTGGTTTAATTAAAATAGACATGTCTTGTGGAGTTCTCAACAGCTTTCATTCTACCTGAATTTATTAAATTCATGTGGTATCTGTTGCCATTTGTCAGCATAAATGACTTAACAATGTTTGATTTTGTCTGTCTCATCAAGTTTTCATGGGTAATTTTTATGAACAAGTAAATTAAATAAAAAGGTTTATAGCTTTTAAAATCTTTGGTAACCTAAAACTCTGAAGCTTTGATAGATTAAATGATACATCAGGCTGAATTCTCTGGATAGCTAAGTCTTTTCCAAATAAGATAAAACACCAAAACATTCATTACTGAACACAGATTTATCTGCTTTTGGCTTATTATAGAAAAACTAAAGATAAATTTGGGTCTGTTAGTCAACATGTCTTATGCTATATTGAAAGATCATTCTAGGGGGATCCCTGGGTAGCTCAGCGGTTTAGTGTCTGTCTTCTGCCCAGGGCATGATCCTGGAGTCCTGAGATCAAGTCCCACATGGAGCCTGCCTCTCTCTCTCTCTCTCTCTCTCCCATGAACAAAAAAAAAAAAAAAAAAAAAGATTGTTCTTAACAAAAAGCTTGTGTTTTTAAAAATTATGAAATGTATTCATAAATTTCCAATCTAAAGAGTTCTGGGTATAACGGACAGTTCACAGTTGCTTACTATTTAGTTTTTACTAGAAAACGAATTGTTTCAAAGAGTCAAAATTCTGATAAACGTAATTGAGATTGCTGGAAATGATAAGGAAAACAAGTCCGTATGTAAAAATGTAGGAAATATGTTTAAAAAAGCATAAGGAATGAAAATACATTTTTGTTGAGGGAAGAATTTTTTTCCTGAGACTGGTTATTTACAGAGAAAAGGCCTAGGACTAAATCTGAATGAAAACGAAAGTTGTAGAAGGCTTGTGGAGGGAATCTTCGGAAAAGAATTTTATATATGGTCAGGACTAAGAATATATGAGTCTTAAGAGTAAACTGGTATAGAAATAAAACTTGGAAAAAAAAAGAAATAAAACTTGGTTTTTCTCTGTGTTAAAAAGACCAAGTTCTTGCATTGTTGTTCTTGCTAAGAAATTATAAAGTGTTTTTTTTTTCTTTATCTTCCCAGAAAAACAAGGTCTCTGTATTTGTTCTTATCAATCCTTTGATTACTTAGGAAAATGAAGTCTTCTCAATATTAAAGGAGCCAAGTTTTGCTAACAATCGTATAATTTTATGTATTTGTTTTTGGAATATCTTTTCATCTTGGTTAAATAAATAAATACTAAGATTTATAATAATCTGTGATCCTATTTAGGCATGTGCTTTAGAACTTTCTGAGGTTTTTAACAAACTTCCCCCAAATTCAAATTCTAAATAATTCTTTCTGATTAGACTTGTTTATTTGGTATGTAGGTTACAAGGGAAGCATTAACAAACAAATGATAATAAAGCTTCTTAGGCTATACTGCATGGGTCAATGCTATAACTCCTCCAGAAATTATATGAAATCCTAAAGTTTTAATATGTGCTGGTAAAAGGTCATCACTTGACATTCCAATTATTAAAGTGTGTGTCACAGAAATAACTAGATTTCCTTGCCAACTACATTCTAATGAACTCTTATCAGATCTCTAACTATGTCTGTTTTTGAGTCTTTTGTCATTTACAGTTATTGTTCTGATGCTCTTGCAAAAGGTGTTTCGACCTCAAGAAGAATCATGAAAAGAATTTTTGACAAGTACAGGTTTTTGAGATTCTTAACATCATGAAACTAAACTGTAAGAATTTCTGGAACTGCTGGGAAAACTATTTGAACAGAACAAAAATTAGTAACATGGGACTAAATAAATAAAGAGGATTATAGTTTGACTCTTTTTGAAACAATGCTGGTTTGCTCTTCCAGATTTAAGGGAACATGTTCTCTTGAGATATCTATGACTTACAGAAATTTGAT
This sequence comes from Vulpes vulpes, assembly GCF_048418805.1. Classification (NCBI taxonomy): domain Eukaryota; kingdom Metazoa; phylum Chordata; class Mammalia; order Carnivora; family Canidae; genus Vulpes; species Vulpes vulpes. The sequence continues at coordinate 41,801,220 of NC_132786.1, forward strand.
AAAATATTCCTTTCTGAACAAATTGAGGTGTTGCACTTTACTCCTTTCTTGAACCCTTTAGAATTCAGAAAACTTCCAGGGAGTATTCTTTCTTGGCAATTATTAATTGTTTACATAAGTTCAACAAGAATCTGTTCTCCCTGTAACAAGATACTATTCGAAACATCTGTTATACTACCAAGGCTTTGACTGGAATATCATACTTGAGAAAGACATGCATAGATTCAGATATGACTAGACAGCATTAAGGGACTAAGGTTGACTTTTTTTGGAGTCAAAAGAGCCCCTTTGGAAGTGTTGGCCTGGTACCTTACTAATAGAGTTCCCAGTTGAGTAAAGAAGGTCACTTCTCCACAGATGCAGGAACCTAAGGATATGTTGAAGACCTCAAGAAGGAGAATTCACCCAAATATACAGGTATTGCAGACAAAACTAATGGCAAGTATCTGGCTTGGCTTCTGGCCTGAAGAAGAGGCTATTAAATTCAACTTAAAATTCCTTGCAAAAGTTCCAGCAAAGCAGATTTAAGAGGACTTATGTGATCAATCACTATTCTTGCTGTACTTATGTAAATAGTTAGGTCAGGTTTGTTAAAACTAGACTTGTTTTGCAAACAAATTGGTTTTAATTTGGCTATGTTTGATGAAAATGAGGGTGACTTTAGAGAGAAAATTGTGTTTCAATAACATACCCTTTGTGGATGTTAGATTTTAGTCTGAGTAATTACCTTTTAAGTGTTTGTTATTTGCTTATGAGACTGGGATGGATCCTGAATTCTTCTGGTTTCTTCAGATATCTGGCTAAGCCCTTCCAAACTATGGCTTCTAATCTTCTTGCATTCTCTTGTAGTGGAATCATTAAGAAGTAAAACTGTTTCTTGTTTGTTTGTTTTTCCTGAAGTCCTGCAGACCAAAACTAGAGCACCTGGTAGTAAATTCCAGAAAATTGCCAGGGTAGCTCATGTATAGACAATTCCCATCCCTGTTGCTCTATGGGCCACTCAAAAGACCACCCAGAGAATTTGAACTACAAATCAGAAAAATCCATCAGCTTGCTACTGCCTGCCCCTGTTCTATCTGAGGATGCTTTGAGGCTTCACATCTAGAGATCTTCTCACTGGCAGCAGTCAGGACTCAGAAACTAGGTTTATAGTTTGCTCCAATCATCAACCTGTGTTTTACTTTTATTTTCACAGAAATACCTTTTCTTAATACCTGATTGCTTGCTGAACAAGGAGGAGCCTATACTGTTATTAACAAAACCTGGTTGTGCCAGTATAACTAACTCAAGAAAATTGAAGTAAATGCAAAAAAGGGTTTCTGAGCAGGTATCCTGGCTGCATTGGTATAACCAAGGGACAAATCCTAACTATATGTAATCAACAATCAACAGTGCCCTCCCCAGTCTCTCTTGCTTGCTTGTTTGTTTGTTTCCCCTCTCCTGGGATGATTGGTGGCTATCCTATTGCTACTTATTTTTGGTCCCTCTCAGTTTAACCTGTTACTAAAGTTAGTGTCATTCAAGCTTCAACAATTCCAAGCCAAGCTACTGGTGGCACAAGGATTCCAACCTATACTGCTACAGGAAGACCCAAATCCCCAGAAGTGTGTAGAACAGTCAGAAAGAAAATTTGTGCCTCTAGGGTAGGTTCCTCCCGCTCAGCAGGAAGCAGTTTCAGAAGTTGAGACCTTTAGTCCCTTCTCCTTGAGAAGAAGGAAGATGAAATCTCTCAGAGGAGAAATAAGACAGTCGGGGACCTTGGGAACAAGCCCCTGTGCACTTAGAAAACTCCTTCCTGCCTGCTGGCTATTATCACCTCTTTTGCAGAACTCCCTACTGACTGTTAGCACTTTTCTTGCAGAGCAGAGCACCAGCTAAGGAGCAAGCCTAATCCATGGCAAACCAGTCTGCGCCCAGAAGGACCCCAGTACTGACCTTTCACCCACTTTTCCCCCCATTATAAAACGGAAATTCATGCCCAGGTGGAGATTTAGCATGCTAATTAGACAAGCCACCTCTACAGACTGACCTGTCACCCTTTCCCCACCTAAGTTTCTTTAAAATACTCTATCCCCCCTCTCCTTAGAGAGTCAGCCCTAGGACTCTTTGCTTTATGCTGCCTCCCTGGTGCTGGAGCAGAAGCCCCAGTGGAGCCTTGCATGTGCTTTTCCATTTTAGGTCGGGCCCCCTTCCTGCCATTGCTGGGTCCAAGGACCCGAGTCCGGTAACTGATGGGTTTGCTCACATCTCCTTCTGTTCTGCTAAGGCAGTTACTGTGAAACTGTTCAACTTCCAAATTCTGAAATTGATATTTTTCTTCTGTATTGTCCTATAAACCATAGAATCCATTTGTTCTGAAACTCTCCCTGGTGCTCCCGATCACTCGCCTGAGCTTTTAAATCAAGGCCCACTGTCTTCTCTGAACCACGATTTCATTTATCCCTTTCTTACTCTTTGAAATCAGGCCTATCACTGTGATAGAAAAGCTCAATAGATTTGCAAAATAAAAATGATTCCCCCTTCCTCTGCAATCCTGTAACATATGTGTTATTGCATTATTGCATGGCTGTGTGGTATTAAAACACTTGCAGAGTTCCACCCATATTATGATGCAGGTTGACTTCAGTGAAGAATTGGAAATTCCTTGCAACACTATATCTGAAATGACTGAATCTTCATCAGTGCATAATTTTGAGTGCAATTTCATTCTTATGCATTTTGTCAGTTACTTTGTTACCTCAATATTATGTTTGTCCTGATCTCAACTACTTTAAAAACAGTCTAAGGGAGGGACTTTTTATCTATTTTGTTTAGTAAATGATCAGTTTGCCTTTCTGTGGCATAGTCAGTGGAGCAAGGAGAAAGATTTCATATCATTTCACACTTTTTCCTAGGAAAATTACATGTTATTTTATTCCAATATAAAGTGCTGTGCTTTTCTGTGTCTTTATGTTATTAATATAAAAAATTGACCACAGCTGAAAATCTCTGGCTATGATTTATTTATAGCATAATATCCAATTCACAATTAAAAGCTAACCTGTAATTGAATCCAAGGATTCATTCCGCTGATACACTGAATAAAAGAAGATGAGTAAAGTGGTGCATAAATAGGAACAGAACAGAGATTAATAACCACCAATATTTATTATGGGATGATTCATTATGAATAATTTGAATGAAATGATTAGCATGATAAAAGCAACTCTTTAAAAAGGATGCAAGATACTTAAAGATTTCCATCTTGCTGTGGTAGACAAAGTATTGTATTCTGTAATTGTAGCAGAAAGAAATCTTGAAAGGTAATAAGGATATACTTTTACAATATTATGAAGTATATTTCTAGATCATTAAGTGTTAATATCCATTAATATGCTAATATGGTCCTGCCAGTAATTTTGTTTATAAAAAAGAAGCAAAATATGTAATTAAAATTCATCTTGAATCAACAACGGAAATAGTGGCATAAAGGTAAGAAAGGAACATCTTCCTTCGATTCTATTGATTTCTCCCTTCATCTTTACATCTGAAGAGGCATAAAATGCTCCAGAGCATCTTTCTCAAGTTATTCTTCTGTTCTTTTTCTTCTCAACTTGACCTTTATAAGCTCATAATAAGATTTAAAAAGCACGAGAAGGAAGAAAATACTAAGGGACTTAATTGGTAGAAACAGCAATACAATGGATTTAGACTTTCAAGGACTTTGGTATAAGGATTTGAAATAATTAAAATTAAAAACAAGCAAGCAAAAGAGAAACTATCAAGATGTCCAGGCAGACTTGAAAAAAAACAAAAAACAAATGAGAATCCTAAAAATGAACAACGTAATTATTAAAATTATTTAAGATTTTATTTATTTGAGAGAAGAGAGAGAGGGACCCACCCGAGAGCTGGGGGTAGGGAGGAGCAGAGAGAGAGGGAGGGAGAAGGAGACTGAGCCACTGAGCACGGAGCCCAATGTGGGGTTTGATCCCAGGACCCTGAGATCATGACCTGAGCCCAAGGTAGACATTTAACCAACTAAGCCACTCAGGCATCTCTAATTATTGAACTTAAAAGCTCAACAGAGGCATTAAATAAGAAATTAGATACTGAAAAGGAACCTGGGCATGTAGATCTGAATAAACAGAATGAGGCACCCGGGAGACAGAGAAATAGAAACTAAGAAGGAGAGACTAAGAGCTCTGGCAGGTAAGGAGATGGAAACAGAGTTTCTTCAGAGTTGCAGAAAAGGGCAATAGAGGAAATGGGGAGCAGTAATATGAGAAAACCCAATGCTGCGGAATTTCCAGAATTGACAAAAATGTCATTCTGCTGGCACAACCATGACTAGCAGCAGATAAGGTACATGAAATGAATGTGTGCCTATGCCATTCCAGTGGAAGACTGGCAGATGGAAGACAGGGTTCTTTACAGCAGGCAGTGAGGGAAAGCAATGCTCTTTAAAGGAATGACAACGGACTTACAGGAGATTCTTGGAGGAAGTAAAGTAACATGGGAGAAAAATGTTAACATGTATCTATCTCCTTATCTAGGGAATAACAATTGGGCTAAATGGTAAAATAACTTTTGTTTCATTTTTCTTTTAGAAGAAATATAGGAACCATTTCTACAGAAAAAAAAAGTACTTTTGGAAGACCCAAAAAGAAATTCAAAAAACAAAGACTGCCTTCACTCTTGATATTATCTTGATGTTTATTATGTTTATCTGCCAATTCTGAAACTACAGGAATTTAGATGCCCCACTCAAAATTGACTTATTGAATGGGTATCTTTCTGTAGAAAATAAATGGAGCTTTGTTTTAGGAATATAACATCAGGTTTACCAAATTTCATATTCAGGACATATTATATTTCCATAATTTAAGTTCTCTCATGACGCAGTCCTTTATGTGTCACTGCATATAATTTGAGAAGCACTCTAGCAGTAAAGGTCCAGTCTCTGCCCTGGGAACTCACCTCCCCTTCTGTAGACTGTAGATGGAGCTCCTTCCTGCAGGTGGCCTTGAAGTCTCCTGCAGCAGCGCTCACCTGGACCCCTCGCGGAGCCTCCATTATCAAGGACCTGGTGGGTGATTCAAGCCTAAGAGCAAAACAAAAGACTCTTTCATAGTAAAAAGAAAAACAAATTATGATGGACTAAAAGATAACATTAGTAACTACAACAAACAGGTAAGCATAAATAAAAATCCTTGCCATTTCAAAGAAAGCCAAAATGAGTTTTAGAATGATTGCCTTATCTATTTTTTGGCTCTTTATGAAATTGTTCATTTGCTAACATCAATTATTTACTCTCATTTGTTTAATGATTTAATAACAGTTTCTTATGTGGTTTCCTTTCACAACGCACATGAAAAGTAGGTCGTGGTAAGTATACTTGCTTACATCTTTTATATATTTTCAAAATTAATGATTGAGTTTTAATAAATAAATTTCTACCAACTTAGCATGTAGCTATCCCTCAATAAAGAGGCTTGCAAAGAGAGAAGTTTAATGAAAATCATTAATATCATGAACTTTTAAGCATTCCATAGTCAAAATTTTGTAGACCTGAAAATTTTCAAAGTACTCATTAAACTTTTAGAAATTAATTAAAATGAAGAAATAAGCCATTTCCTACATCAACCAACCTCTACTGGCCCAGGAAAATGTCCACAGAATGAATGACATTAGACTGAGAGAGAATAAGTAAACGAGAGATGATACATCAGTCCAAGTATGATTAAAGATTGCATAAATTATGAGGGGGGGGAAACACAACTGTTTGTTTATTTATTTATTTATTTATTTACTTAAAGATTTTATTTATTTATTCATGAGAGACACAGAGAGAAAGGGAGAGGCAGAGACACAGGCAGAGAGAGAAGCAGGCTCCATGCAGGGAGTCGATACCGGGTCTCCAGGACCACATGTTGGGCCGAAGGCCGCGCTAAACCGCTGAGCCACCTGGGCTACCCAACACAACTGTTTTAGATAGTTGCACCTGCAAAAGCTAGCTGGCAATTTCAAAATTATCTTCAATTATAAAACTAGAGAAAAGGGCAAAAGAAGGCAGAACATGGAAACTAGAATACAGTGGTAAAAAGCACAAGTGTGAGAAGAGGAACCATTCCCAAGTTGGTCTTTTTGGATGAATGTTCTGTTCTGGGACAGCAATTGCGCGTGTTTCCCCTGACCAGACAGCTTTAGGACAAGAGTCCCCTCAGCTCACATTCACCATCATCCAGAGCAACTCATTTCCTCTGAGGCAACTGATCCAGACAGTTGTTTTGCAGGGAAAACCGCATCAAATAGTTTGATCTCTGAAGATCCGCTCTTTCTCAATGGTGAAGTTGAACTTAGAGACTTTCAAGTGACATGAAGGAGGAGACTTAGCATTTAGAAGAAGTAAATTCGACATTTTCAAAATTTTTTTTTTCACTCACCAAAGTAACTTTGAAACTTTCATCTCTATGGGCCTCTTGGACATCTTTATAAAATCCCTGGATGGGTCCGATTTTGAATATATATATATATATATATATATATATATATACATATATAATATATTTTTTAAAGAAATGTTTGTATTTTTTTAGAAAAACAAAAATCATGTTTTCACACAGCATTTAAAAACTTGAAAATAAAAAAAATTTCACTCATAATCCTCATACTTTCCACATAGAATCTACATTTCTATTAAACTGTGTATTTTATAATTGATTTCTCCTAATACATCCCCAAATATACACCATTCTCCACTACGATTTTCATTGGTTAATTATCCATAACATTAAATGTAATTATATAAGATTGGATATGATGAACAATTCAAATAGAAGTCAGGTACTTAATTAAAATGAATTAATATTCTAAAACAGAATGTGAATCTGACATTCAAGCAAACACAACTCAGTTAATTTATAAGTGGGAGAAAAAGCCCCCTGACTTTATCAAATAATTGATATGGTTTAGTTTGTTTCCAAGGATAGGGGTTGAAGTTCCTACTCATATATTTGATAATAAGATACTCATATTAAATGTGTACATGTTTTTTGTATTATATTTCTACCCTGTTTGACACTTGGTACTAGAACACTAAAATATATTTAGTCTTTCTGGGCTTTTGAGTTTTTCCATTCTCATTTTTATTATTTAATCAGAAAATATAATATTCATCTTCATTTTAGACTTCAGGTAGCCATCTCCAGCATAGCCACAGAGTACAGTGGTTTGCTACCACTGACTTAGAGGATCTCTATTCAAAGAGGCAGGAAAGACCTAGAGATAGGTTCAGGAAAGTTAGCCAGTAACAATAAGACTCAGTTTCTGCATCTCTAAATTGAAATTACAGCATTTCCTTTGGGGCCATAAGAGATATCTTAGGAGAAGTAAGGGACATAAATATGTAGTGGGGCAGTACTTTGAGATATTGATGGAATTTCCTTTCCTATCACATTTCCTAGAAGTTCTGCTGTTCACTAAATAGTATCTTTTGCCATAAACAGTAGAAGATGGAGCAGAGAAGTTGATAAAGATCTTTCAAGTTTCCTAATCTTATAGAACTTTGAACTGAAAAATACCTAGCTGTGGAATGTGTTGAAAGTGATTCAGCACAGGAGCAAAAACATCAAAAGAAAAGTAGCCAGTGAGAGCTTGTGCTCTATTTCCACCTGTGGGAGCACTGTTTTCTTGATTCACAGAAAAAAGAAGATTTGGATGGGGAATGAACAGAATTGTTCAAATTGTTCTCTGTGTTGTGCTACCTGAGGCCAAGCCCTATGACGTATGGCCTTTATTCTTTATGGGTTAGAGGTCTGAAGAGAGTAGAGATATCCCAGGATGACTGAGGACAAGAGACCAAAGATTCTCCACCGAGAGAGAGGTGGTGACCTGTGGTGAAGAACGTGTAAGCAGAGGGAAGAATGAGAACCTCTTGGCACATGTCAGCTTGGGTCATGAGGCTCCTAATGACCAAATGTCACCCCAAAAGCTTTGGCACAGTGTAAACCCCTTGGTACAGTGATGGAACCCCAGAGACAAAGAAGAGAATTGAATAGACTGAGGCTGAATTTCTGATATCAGTGCATTGAAGGCCAAATATGTAAATACAGTTTTATAAGAATATTTTCATTTTTGTGCAGCTGATCTGCTGGCCTAAGACAATATATACCTGCCACATCACACATATATAATTTTATATATATATACATAAATATATATATACACACATATATACTTATATATAATATATACCTATATACTTAATAATTTACATATATGTAAAATTGATCAAAGAATACACAAAACATTCAAAAGGTGGTAGCAATTTTATAGTGTTGCTAAATCAGGTTATGAAGTGATTAAGACTTTGAATTAAACAGGTTTCAATTGTATGCTTTGTTAATCTTGATAAAACTAAGTGTGGTAATCATCAAAATATAATATAAATCTTATTTCCAAACTATAAGGTCAATTAATCTTCAACAAAGCAGGAAAATCTATCCAATGGGAAAAGTCATTTCAACTCATCCTATACTTAAAACTTTGCATGGATTATCTCACAATCATTCCACTAATACTGAGAAATGCATACTCTATCCATATTTTAATTAGGAAGTAGTTGAATCTTAGTGTAGTTGAGTTATTTGTTTAGGATTAACTAGCTTTTGTATCTCATATCCAAAACCACCTTGAAAAAGAACAGCAATGTTGAACTTAAAAACTTTGAAGCACTTTAAGCATTTTAAGCAGAGCTATAATAATGAAGACAGTTGCTGGCCTGGCATAACAAATAACAAATAGAACAATAAAATAACAGAGACTCTAGAAATAAACTCCAACAATTATGGTCATCCAGTTTTTGACAAACGCAGTAAAGTGACCCAATGAGAAAAAGTAGTCTTTTCAACAGTGCTGGAATAACTGGTCTCTATATGGACAAAAAGAACTTCAGACTATACCACCCACTGTTATCAAAAATAAAACCTAAAACATAAGGCTTTTGTTATTTTAATTATTTTTTAAAAGTTTATTTATTTTAGAGAAAGAAGAGAGAGAGAACTCCTAATGGGGGCGGGGGGAGGGGACCCAGAAGGAGAGAATCCTCAAGCCTACTCCCTGCTGAGCTGAGAGCCTAACCCAAACCTCAAATCTACCACCCTAAAATCATGACCTGACCGGAAATCAAGAGTCAGATGCTTAACCCACTAAGCCACTCAGGCACCTCTAAAATGTAAGGCTTTTTGTTTATTTATTTTTAAAGTTTTTATTTATATTCATGAGAGACAGAGAGTGAGGCAGAGAGAAAAGCAGGCTCCCTGAGGGGAACCCGATGTGGGACTTGATCCCGGGTCTCCAGGATGGTGCCCTGAGCCAAAGGCAGATGCTCAACCGCTGAGCCACTCCAGGTGTCCCATTGTAAGGTTTTTTAAAAGAAAATATCTTTGTGATGTGGAAATAGGCCAAACTTTCTTAGGCTACAAAAAGGAGTAACAAGGGACGCCTGGGTGGCTCAGGGGTGATCCCGTAGTGTGGGGATCCAGTCCCACATGGGGCTCCCTGCATGGAGCCTGCTTCTCTCTCTGCCTGTGTCTGTCTCTCATGAATAAATAAATAAATAAATAAATAAATAAATAAATAAATAAAACTATTTTTACAAAAGGAATAATACAAATATTTTAAAACATAAATTAGACGTCTTCAAGATGAAAAGTTGTTTTTCAAAATCCATCAATAAAATGAATATACCCATAGACTGGGAAATAATATCCACAAAATACAGATGTTACAAAGGACTGGTGTCAGGATATATAAATAATCCTCTAGTTCAAAGATAAAAATACAAAAAACACAGTTAAGATATGGACAAAAGATTTGAACAAACACTTCAGTATATATATGGTTGTTCTATATGTACATGAAAAAATCATTAATGTCATTACTCATCAAGTAACGGCAAATTAAAAACATGAAATGCCACTAAGCATCCACCAGAATGGCTCAAGTTAGTAAGAATGCTAACACTGAATATTGGGGAAATGTGCACTACTGAAATTCTCATTCATTTTTACAGAAAATGATATAATCACTTTGGAAAGCTCTGACATTTTCATATAAACCTTAATACATGCTGGCTATATCCCAAGTGTCTATCAATTAGGAAAATGCATAAATAAAATATTGTATGTTCATGTAATGGAATACTAATCAACAGTAAAGCAGAAAGAACTATTGATACAGACAACAGCACAGATGGATCTTAAAAACATCTTGTGGAGTGAAAGAAATCTTGCAAAGAAGAGTACATATTGTAGATTAATTTATAATTAGTACTAAATCAATCTAACCTAATCCAGGGTGAAAAAAGGTGAGAGAAAATGTTGCTTCTTGTGGGTAGTGATGGGGATTTTCGGGGAAGGGCATAAGAGAACTCTCTGGATGATGATGTGTGTTGTTCTTTAAAGAATTTATTTATTTATTTGAGAGAGAGAGTGTGTGCAGGGGGAGGAGCAGAGGAAGAAGGACAAGCAGACTCTGCAACTGAGTGGGGAGTCAGATCTGGGGCTCCATCTCATGACCCTGAGATCATGACCTGAGCTGAAGTCAACCTTTAACCGAGCAATCCAATTCTTAATCAACCACCAATCAACCAATTGGACATTTCACTAAGTGAGCCACTCAGGCGCCCTGATGATAATGTTTTATATAATGGTAGAAATTTGGGTTACACAGGTATATGAATTTGTCAAAACTCTGGAAATGTGCACTTAATTTTTGTGAATGTCATTGTATGATTATTTTTAAAAGAAAAGAAACTGTAAGTAATCTTGAATAGTAGTTAATGACATGCATGCCAAAGTGAATAGGCAACTTGTATAGATTTATACAATGTATGTTCAAATGCATAAAAAATAAGATATACTGACAGACGGCTAGTGGAATGTGTACATATATGATTAAAGGGGACAACAAGGACAACAATAATGAAGCAATCTAGCTGGGGGTATGTAGATGGTCACTATGAGATGCTTCAACACTAAGCATGTTTGAGAATTTTCATAAAATGTTGGGAAAGAAAGTATGGTCTCAGATCTTATAGGAATATCTGTTTTACTCAATTTTGGTTAAAATATATAAAACATTATGCTATGTAGTTCCAAATAGGAAAACCGTTAACCGATGCTAATGTTCAACTGTCATTGACCATTAAAATTCAATAAAGTGTACTAATGACATATAGGGATGCTTTTAAAATATTTTTAATTAGTAGGACGCTTGGATGGCTCAGTGGTTGAGTATCTGCCTTTGGCTCAGGGCGTGATCCTGGATCTTGAGATCGAGTTCCACATCGAGTTCCCTTCAGGGAGCCTGCTTTTGTCTCTGCCTGTATCTCTGCCTCTCTCTCTATGTCTGTCATGAATAAATAAATAAAATCTTAAAATATATATATATATTTATTTAATTCCTGTTGCTAAATTGCCATGTTAATATAAATGATGTATCACTCAATGTCTATATGTTACAATTACTTTCTGGAGAGGGATATCTATTATTTACTTTACCTAAAAATTCAAAAATTTGAGATATTCTTGGATAAAAGTAAATTCCTATCTACTTCCATATCATGAAAATTCTAATATTTTAAAAAATAATAAACATATGTAATAAAATCCCAACAAGAATCTCAATAGAGTCTCTTGAAGCTTAAAACATTATGTTAAACTATTTTGGGGAGAAAAGCACGTGTGACGCTTATTATATTTTTAAAATGAAGTTAAAGTGGCAAATTTTCTTTTTAAAATTGGAACATAATATGATATTATTTTAATTAAAAGTGAGATTGAAATTAAAAATAGAAACCCATCAATGGTGGGTGCCTGGGTGGCTCGGTCGTTTAAACATCTGCCTTGGGCTCAGGTTGTGATCTTGGGGTCCTGGGATCAATCCCCATGTTGGGCTCCCTGCTCAGCAGAGAGTGTGCTTCTCCCTCTGACCCTCCCCAGTGTCATGCTGTCTCTCTCTCTTTCACTCTCTATCAAATAAATAAATAAAATCTTAAAAAAAAAAATTCATCATAGAACGCAATATAATTTAAAACATCAAAAGTATTTATGAGAAATTAGTTTATGAGAAATATGGCAATCATTTTGGGTGGAAAATCCTAGGTTTTTTAATAAAGATGCTTAATAATTGACTCTCCATACTAAAGACAATAACATTAGATCCTTCATATTCTGCAAGAATAATTTCCAGTTTTGCCTACTCAAAATATAAAAACTAATAAATCACAGACTATAATTTTCAATGGAAAATTAGAAAAAAATTCAGAATAATTTTTCATTTTATTTATTCAAAACAGTAAACTAAAAAATCACCAAGTATACAAAATAATAAATCACAGACTAATTTTCTTTTCTTTTCTTTTTTTTTATTTATTTATGATAGTCAAAGAGAGAGAGAGAGAGAGAGGCAGAGACACAGGCAGAGGGAGAAGCAGGCTCCATGCACCGGGAGCCCGACGTGGGATTCAATCCCGGGTCTCCAGGATCGCGCCCCGGGCCAAAGGCAGGCGCGAACCGCTGCGCCACCCAGGGATCCCATCACAGACTAATTTTCAATGGAAAATTATAAGAAAATTCAGAACACAATTTCTCATTTATTCAAAACATAAAACTAAGAAATAAATTACCAAGTGTACAAAACCAATAAGAGAAAATTAGAAGAACATACAGGAAATATCCAGATACAAAAAAGAAAATTTCTAAAACAAGATGGAAACCCCCAAAATCATAAAGAAAAAGAATTGGTAAAGTTTAGTAAATCTTAGTTTGCATCAATTTTCTCTGGATATCTTGGACTCCTCAAATAAGCCTAGAATCCCTTTAGAAGTCCTGGAGTCATTCTGGAGCTCAAACATTCCAGAATACTCTGGAACTCAAATTAGACTAAACCTGTATTCTCTTCTAGAACCTTCTAATAAGCAGACTCTTGGCAACACAGTCTCAACAATGAAATGATGCCCTGCTTCCCTCCTATATAGAAATTCTCAAGCCTCCCTGAGGAGGGCTTACAACATAGTAGAGATTTTTAATTTATTCTATTATATAACATTCTCTAAAAGGGCCTGTTGAAAAATGAAACCCATGTTTATTTGCAAAGCTTTTGAATTCTGATGTGATTAGTCACTAGAATTAGTTAAGTACAATTGTGTTCATTTTGAAAGCATTCTAGCAATCATAGCAACAGATTTCAGACTAGTTCTTATAGTGCAAACAGAGATTCTAGCAGGGAAAAGGAGTAATGTTGAACTCAAGTCACCCTGCCACCTGTTTTTTCCAAGATGTTCTATTTTTACTGTATTTACATACCAAAGATGAAACAAGATTTTGTTTTTAAGGTGTTATGAGATTCTCAATTTGAAAATGAGTGCCCTAGGTTTCTAGAAGAATCCTCAATATTCTGAGAAAGGAATTCAGACTCCTTTTAAAATAAGCTGTGAGACACAACCACTTCACGGAAACTTAAGCAGAACTTAAGCATCATGTATCTCACTCTTCATAAATATTTAACATGGCATCAGACATGTAGTGGGGATCCAAATTATTTTTTATTTCAATGATGGAATGAATGGAAAATTGGACAGAAAAATGTTTTACAGGAAAAAAAGACCAATGCAAACTGTGACCTGAATATACAGGCAATTTTAATGTCTTAGCACTTCGAGCTGCAGTGAGTTTTCTTCAGCTGCAAATCACGTTGATTCTGTTGCCTCAATTTTTACTGTTTTCTGCCTACTTCCACCTTCCATTATGGTTTCTTCCTTCAAGTTAGATCAAACACATTTCTAGATCAATTGTTGCTCTGTGTTCCCAAGATTACATGCTAAGACAAGCTTCTCATAATGATCACTTGCTATTAACTCTAAATAAATATATAAATACAGACATAGCATGAAAGAATAAAGAGGGAGAAGAAAGAGGCAGAGACGAGAAAAGGTGGGGAAAGGAACAAAATACCGTTTTACTGTTTTTTTCAGCAAATTTATCTTAGCCTTTCATTGACAAAACTTGTCAGTGCAAAATCTTTAACTACTTTGTACATGGCGGTGGCTTTTCCTTGAACACAATCACGATGTAAATGAGAGTTATGTGTTTTCAGTGATTAATTTGGAGCCTGCAAAACTTCACATTTCAGTTTAAAATTATATTCATACAAGAATGAACAAGATGAAAAGATACCAGTTACATCATTAAATATTAATTCATTTTACTGAAATGAATCTGAGTCTGGATTCTTTTTTTTTTTTTTCCCTTGGAACAGTTAATGAAACTCAGATCCAAACAATGTTTGAGCAATATACAATGGGTTTCATCAGTCTTCACCATAGAGTGCAGAATCTCTTTTGAACTGTAATAATTTAGCTATATTTTAATTTAAGAAATAAAAACAGAAGAACGTTCATACCTGGGTTCTTCTGGAAAAATATACTGTTATGCTGTTACTGACTATTCAATATACTTTTTTCCACCTTTCTAATACATAGGTACTTACTAAAAAACAATGTCACTTTATATAAAATATCCTAGAAAATCTACATGTGTAGGTTTAAAGAGCATGTGGAAACTAGCATAGAATTTGGCCAAATATTAAGGACTCATCAAACATGTTGAATACGCAAATTGTAGAAATCTACTTCCTGTCCACTCCAAAATATTACCTATATTCTTTAATAAAACTTTTGGAATGTACCTGTCTAAAGTCTTTTATTCTCAGCAAAAACAAAATTAAAGACAACACAGCTACTTACTCCCCAAATTACCATTTGATTTACCTGGCCAACCGATCTCACCTTGTTAATTAGAATTAGGTGTCGACTAAGAGTACTTCTTACTGGCCTGAAAGAAGAATTGTCAGCAGGACTCGTAAAAATCTTCCAGACATTCTGCTTTTAATCTTCTTGTACACAAATGAATAATTGAACACCCCCATCATTACTGTGGTTTGCTTCTGTTTCAGCTTTCGAATTATATCAGTAACACTCATCTTGGGGGTTGCTAATTTGCTTTTAGCACTAGCAGATAAGCTTAGCTTAGTGCAATATTTAAATAATTGATGAATAATTAGAAAATAAAAGCTCTAAACACTATATACTAATTATAATTAAATTCACATTCACACTTATGAATTTTGAGACATGTCAGCAAGGTAATTAAAGTAAAGTTCTTATTTCTCTTTTGGCGATAGATTTTCATAATGAAAATCATTCAATGAGTATATAGTTACTAAAATGAAAATCATTCAATGAGTATATAGTTACTAAAATGTTAGAAGTAAAAAGAAGTTTCTTTTAGAATGGTGTAATTTAAACAAATTTTTTATTGAATGAATCACTAAGCTCGGGCATGTGTACTAAAACAGTTCAAAAACCATTGGAGTCAACGTTGGCCACATGGGTCTTAATAACACAGTAACTGTGACCACACTTCTTACATTACATGCACTCAACATCCTTGTTATTGAGTTTTGCTATTTCAGTAATTCAAATGAACAGGTATGTATCAGGCACATTATATGTGAGATACATGTTGACTGCTATAGCAGTCTTTAAATAGTTTATACAAAGATAAACAAGGAACAATGTAGATCCTGGTCTATGGAGCATACAACCTTCCTAGATGGGGAGGGATAAAATAAATAATTACACAAAAATGTTGAATTCCTAACTGAGAAAAGAGCCATAAGTTAAAAGTATAACACACCATGAGATGCTATTTACATATACTCTTCAACCCTCCTAAATCCCTGGCTTTTGGGCATTGAGGAAAAAATTATTTCTGTCTCATAAAAAATGCCTTGAAGATGGCCACCTTCTTCTGTTATTGTTGACCAGACTATTTGGATGTCAAATGCTAAAATACTGAGAAACTGACTTCCTTAGGAAATTTTATCACAGAACTATAAAGGTCTGAAAAATTTACTGTTGTGAAAGTACGGATTTTTTTTTTTTGCATTTAATTTTTTTTCTTTATTATTCTATTTTCATTTGAACATTTTTTTCCCACTCATCCAAACAGGAAGGACTAAACCTGATCTTTATGAAATAATTTGGGTTTTGCTTCATATTCATATTGTATTTTCTAAGACAAATGCCATCTCCCAGGTTGATACTTTGATTCAGCTTTAAAAATGACTTTTAATATCTGATTTATTTTTTTATCATCATTAATGTTGTCTTTTTTAATCCTATAGAAATGTATTTTGGAATATAATTTACCCATCAGATAGTAATTATATAAGGCATCTCTTTTTATTGATGTATAAGATCCTATTAGTTTTAGATATACATGATTTGTTGTACTGATATACTTTGGAATGAGGACCACAATAAATCATATAAAAGATCTTTGATCCCCAAACCTTAACTCACTTACTGAGTTAAAAACATTAATCAATCAGTTACAAGATTTTAATATTTCAACGTTTATTAACAGTTGCTGTAATTATCCTAGGACGAATTCTATAAAGTTGTCTCGCAATTTCCTGGGTAGTGAGGGCTGTTACATACAGCTCTGCCTCTTAGAAACAGCACGGTATCAGAAAGTAGCGTTTTCCATTGGAAATATAAGATTGAGGAATCCATCATAAGGCAATTAAGCTCTGCCTTTTTCTGATTACTATTTACATTTGCTTTGTGTTTCCCTTAACATAACACTCCCTGACAATTTCTAGCTTTTTCCTACTTCCTGCCTCCTCTTTCTGCCTATGTGTGCCATGTGTTTCATTGCCTATCAGATCTTCTGGAATCTTGATTTTTATCAATCCTCTCTAAACCTCCTCTGTAACTGCCTTTCCACACTCCTCCTGCCTGATAGGTTTATTTTTATATTCATTTTATTAGAGGCAAAAATATATAGAAAGTTGGAATAATAACTCACATATTTGTGTTGACATTCCCTGACAACAGGTTACATATATATATTCAAGTAACACAAATATGTAGCACATTTTCTATTTTACTTCCCTGTATATCAAGGGCAAATCAACATGGATTGAACTCTGCCACAGATGGAAGAGCCAGAACTTACCTGAGATCTTGGGATGGTTCTGCTCTGATGTGAGGTGTTTCAACAGAGTGCCCAAATACTGCTCCTTCAGTGCCTGGACAGAACAGGGAGCCAGTAGTCAGTACAAGCAAGAGTGTGAATGAAAATATGGAGAGTGAGTTCCCTTGCAATATATCATTAATTCTTTAAAGACATAGGTCTTGTGGGGCATTTGGCATACACACAACACCCGCCTTTGATGAGAGAGATTATCCATGGCACCTTAATTTGACCTCTTTGGAACTAAAGCTCTATCTAAAACCATAAACTGCTCAAAATAATTTCATTAGAGTTGTCTTCATGTGGGGTCATACTTACCCAAAGAGGTCATGCTCTACAACACTTTCCTCAGGCACTTGAATTATATTCTAACTACACTTTCATTTATTGACTCCATGTGATTTTCCAGATTCCCAGAGCCTTTCCATAATTTAACTGAGCTAAACAAAATGACCTTGCTTTTTAAAACTGCAACAAAACATTTTTTGAAGATGATGATGATGACAAAAATCTTTTTTTTCTTTTGAAATTTCACATAAACTTTTTAGATCATTCCCTTGGGAATGATTTTTTCTTTTGGCTTAATCTTCAAAAACATTTTGGTGTAGGAATGTCATGTCTGCTCCATCAATGGCCTCTAAACCAGCTCATTAATACAAATTATACAAGATAATGCAAATAATACAAATAATGCAAATAAAAAATATAAATTTTAAACCTAGAAGATAAAGCCGCTTATGCTTATTGTGAAGAACAATGGGAAATATATTGATTCAATAAGCATAAAGAAATTTTCACTAGAAAATTAGAGCTAACACTTATATTCCTTAAAAACAAGTTGTTTTGTAAGAAAATACACTAAAATCACCAATTTCTCTACATAAAACAGCAATGCAGACCTTGATCTTCAAGCAGAGAGGAAGACTTTTTTTTTTTTTTTTCAAAGACTGTAACATGGTTTCATCTATATTATGGTTCTAAGGGTAAATTTATAAGGTTCTGCAGCAGCAAATGCCTAAGATTACAGATTTCAGTTTATAAGCTAAAAGCTATTGGCATTTGTTGACCTCTCACCAGGTTTTAGTAGTTGTTGATGTTTAGTTTTGTTTTTTTCTAGAGACTCTGTAAGGCGTATGATATATAGATAGATTATCGGAGCAATTATTTCTTTATGGAGTTTGCTCTTTTGATATTTTGTAAGATATTTTATTTCTGTGAGTGGAAAATTCTTAGAGATAGGTCTTTGAAAGTGAAGTAAAAGTTTTAGATAAAACCCCAATTTTGTGATTGTGGCAGGGGTGACATTTGAAACATTTCAAGGTCTAAATTTTCATATCTCAAGGAGAGATTGCGTTAGCATTTTAAAAGAAGATATAACTTCCAGAAAAAATAGTTATCCATGTATAAAGTTTAAAAATTAATTTCCACTATTCTGTGACTTTGAAAACTTTCCAGACAAGATAACAGAAATATAATTAAAGAGCAGTAGCAACACTTATTTTCAAACATGGAACGGCACACATAGTAACTTTGCATAGACTATATCGGTGAAAGTAAAAGGGGAATATTATCAAAGGTTTAATTTTCCAATGAGGATTAAAAACTGATGGGGGGGGATTCCCTGGGTGGCTCAGCAGTTTAGCGCCTGCCTTCAGACCAGGGCTGATCCTGGAGTCTCAGGATCGAGTCCTGCATCGGGCTCCCTGCATGAGGCCTACTTCTCCCTCTGCCTGTGTCTCTGCTTCTCTCTGTGTCTCTCATGAATAAATAAATAAAATCTCTAATATATATGTGTATATATATATATATACATATATATATATTAAAAAAACCTGATAGAGGTCTTAATTCTAAGTATCAGTATAGAAAATTTTTAATGATTAAAAAAAAACTTGAATAAATAATCATATCTCCTAAGGGGATAACTTTAAAACTTGAATAAAATAATGTAAACGATTAACTAACTATAAACCTCCAGATAATGAAAAAAATTACTCTCATCCTCTCCATTGCTGTCCTAGAATGAGCCAAAGGGGTACTAATTAATAAGCAATAATGATCATCTTAAAAGGAAATCAGAAAGGGAAGATTAAAGCTGTCTGAAGCAGGCATATACATACTCTCACAGTATAAAAAAATCAAAATTAAAATTCATATTACCTTCGAATTGGGAAATTTTACAAATGTCAGATGATTAGGAAGGTTGCCAGACTTTGCAATTAAAAATACAGGACACCAAATTAACTTTGAATTTCAGGAAATATGAAATAATTTTTAAAATAAGTATGAAATATTTTCAGGGGACATACTTATAGTAAAAATGATATGGTATTTATCTGAAATTCAAAGTTGAATCACTACATTGTATACCTGAAACTAATATACACTGTATGTTAACTAACTAGAATTTAAATAAAAATAAATAAAATGCTTATATTTTTAAAATAAATTGTAACCTATTCTTTTTTTTTAAATTTAAAGATTTTATTTATTTATTCATGAGAGACACAGAGAAAGAGAGAAAAGCAGAGACACAGGCAGAGGGAGAAGCAGGCTCCATGCAGGGAGCCTGATGTGGGAATTGATCCCAGGACTCCAGGATTGAGCCCTGGGCCGAAGGCAGGCGCTCAACTGCTGAGCCAACCAGGGAACCCCTGGAAGCTACTTTTTATGAATGCCTAACATAAAACACCACCACCATCAAAAATGAAAATATAACATTAAAATTAAATTTACATATCCTTCCTAATGTGGCTCTCTATATTGTCAAAAAAGCTTTACTCTAGGTGGTTTGCCATTTGCACCAGAACAGACAACACCAAAAAAAAAAACAAACCAAACCAAAAATACCTGGTGTTCTGAGGTTCTTCCTCAACTTTATAGAAACTATATATATATATCCTGTGAAAGGTAGAGTTTTTCTAGCCACTAGCTTCATAAATTCTATTGCAGTTACTTTCCGATATAGTTTTATGAGGTCGTTGTCTTTGTATGGAGGACTTATGATCAGTAATACACACAGCAGCAAAGCAAAGATATCTCTGCACTTTGAAATATTAGTTTTACATAAATTATCCTTTTTTCTCACATTTTTAATGTAAATAGATAATATACTGTTTATGCCTGCAAAATGATGAAGCTGTAATCAGAGAAGTTAAATACCTCACATTGTGAGCTAGAATCTTGGCCGTCAGGTTTTCTTTTCTTTTTTCTTTTTTTTTTAAGATTTTATTTATTTATTCATAAGAGACACACAGAGAGAGAGGAAGAGATACAGGCAGAGGGAGAAGCAGGCGCCCTGAAGGAAGCCGGTTGCAGAACTTAATCCCAGAACCCTGAGATCATGACTTGAACCAAAGGCAGACACTCAACTGCTAAGCCACCCAGGCTCCCCGGCCTTCAGGTTTTCCATGCACTTTGAAGTTAGGAGACAGTAGAAGACAACCTCACTCCTTCATTCTTACCTAAATGACTTGAGCAAGTTATTTAAACTGTCCAAACTTCAAATTCCATAGATATAAAGAAAGATAAGAATGCCAACCTTACAGGTTGGGTAAGGTTTTCTTAAATAGGATATAAATGTGCCTGGTTCAAGGTAAGAATTCAGTATTTCTTAATCCACCCCCCTCCCCGGCCCTGTCATTTTTCTTTATGAAAATCACCACAGAAGAGGTACACATTATGTTTGCCGGGTTAATGGCCCAACATGGGTTCACTCATTAATACATGACATCTTTCTTCCCAAAATGTCAGTTTCAAGTAACATCGTCTTATGCTGAATTCTGAAATCTGAAATTCAGACACTGTAAAGAGATTCTTAAATGTTAGATAGTAAATGCCTTTTATTAATCAAGACTCTATTCAGTGATCAAGGAATTCCGTAATGCAGCTGCATAGGTACCAGATAAGATCAATCAATGCCTAAATAAGCTGAGAAAGAAGTTTCTTCTAAATAAAAAATTGTGACCTGTATGATTTCTCTTTTAATTGTACTTTATCCTAATGTTTAAAAAGTCGTATGGGGATCCCTGGGTGGCGCAGTGGTTTAGAGCCTGCCTTTGGCCCAGGGCGCGATCCTGGAGACCCGGGATCGAATCCCACGTCGGGCTCCCGGTTCATGGAGCCTGATTCTCCCTCTGCCTATGTCTCTGCCTCTCTCTCTCTCTCTCTCTCTGTGTGACTATCATAAATAAAAATTAAAAAAAAAGTCGTAGAAAAATGAAAACAAAAATGTAAGGATGGTTGTGATTTTTCTGTGTTTTACACTTATTAGCCCTCTGTGCAGGTATCCTGGAAATTCATCATCCAAGTAACTGGAGTAGGTGAAACAGTCATTAACTCCACCAGAGTTTTAGCTTCCTTTTAAAAGTCAAAGGAAAAGTTAAGGAAAGAATAGTATAGGATGCCATTTCTTAGAATATTTCTCTTCTTTCTTATTTTTAAAAGGCTTTATTTATTTTACAGGTAAAGAAAGAGAGACAGAGGGAAAGAGCATGGGCGGAAGAGAATAGTTCTCTTCTTTTTTTTTTTTTTTTTTTTTAAAGACTAGTTATTTTAGAGGTAGAGAAAGAGAGACAGAGAGACAGAGACAGAGACAGGGAAAGAGCATGAGCAGGGGGAGAGGGACAAGCAGACTCCACACTGAGCCTAGAGCCTGACCTGGAGCTCGATCCCAGAACCCTGAGATCATGACCTGAACCTAAACCAGGAGTTGGACACTTAACTGACTGAGCTACCCAGGTGCCCCAAAATATTTCTCTTTTTAATGAGAAATCACAGTCATTGTATTTAAAAGAATTCCAAGCTAGCAATTAGCTCTAAGAACTTAAGGGAGAGGAATCAGTGTCATGATAGTAGCACCACCTCCAATATCCAGTCCATGGGACTGTTAGGAGACTTAAATAATCAAAAACTTTATTAAACTTGAGACAGTACTTTAAATTCCTCCCCTGGAATAGGGCCGAAGTCCCGGGTGAATCCATCTATATCTCAGGGGTAAAAATATTCCTATTTATTCATTATCTTCAAGTTTGATCCTGTGCTATTCAATGCACACAATTTCTTTGGTTAATTACATCGAAATTCTTTACACCTTGTGACTTTTTTTTTTTTTTTAATTGTATTTGAGATCAGGGCCTTTTTCACTCTATAGTGCCACTTCCTAGCACTTTTCCAGTGTAAGACAGGTATTCATTAATATGTCTCTCTGGAGTTGTGGGAAGTGACATGAAGAGCCTAGTAGCACCTCTGGCCTGGAGGAGACCCAGCTTCCCCAGGGGCCTCCATATCAGCTGGCACAGGGCTTTGGAAGAGAAGGCTAAGGCCTAGTGTGGAATGTCTGCTGTTCTGGAGAGTCTGAGAAAAGAATAAAAGAGAAAAGCCAGAGGGAATGGGCACAAAGGAATCAGGAAAGGCTGGGACAACTCACTCTGTGGGAAGGAGGCCAGAGAGAAATAGAAACATTTAAATTCTATTTTTACATCATTTGTCTTGATGCTTGCCAAATGGGATTTCTGACTGCCTTCCATTTTTTAATAAAATCTACCATGATCATTTATATCTTTGAGGTTTTGATTTAGTATTATTATTATTTTGGAGAGGACAAAGAAGGGAATGAGTTTTACATCCAGATCAATATAGGATAGAAGAGATAACATGAAAGGAAATGAAGCCCATGAGGCCAAAGAGGTTAAGAGTACACAACCCTCCCTGCCCTCTGCCCTCAGTTTCTAGGAATATCAGGCAGCATTTTAAATTTCTACACCAGAAAAGGGATGAAGATGAGGGCAAATTCATATACTTCCTAAGCACCAGAAAGTTCCAATTTATTCATTATTTTCAAATTTAAACCTATGCCACTGATTATTTCAGTCTTTGGAAGGCTTCATGTCTTGCCTTCTTTTACCTTTAGTTGCATCCTTTTCCCTCCAAATCCAAATTGGTAAAGTCAAAGATGAGATGGGAAATAGTATCATTCTATTACCAGATCTGCCTCTAATTTGTTTTGTGGTCTTTAAAGCCCTCTGGTTGTCATTTGTAAAATTAGGCACTCAGGAGCTCCTGGATGGCTCAGTCAGTTAAACACTGACTCTTGATTTCAGCTTAGGTCATGATCGTGGGGTGATGGGATTGAGCCCCACGTCAGGTTCCACGCTCAGCGGAGTCTACTTACCCTTCTTTAGTCCCTCCCCTCATGCTCTCTCTTGCTCTCTCAAATAAATAAATACATCTTTTAAAAAGGTAGGCATTGAATAATATGATATCTAAGGTACTTTCACTTTCTAATAGTCAGTTATATCATTTTTTTCCCAAACATGTCAAAATGTGTATACTATATACCTCTTCTCGTTTCTCCTTAAATACAAGTGGAAATGAGTTTGTCCCTACGAATCAACAGAAAAAAATATTTTGGAGAAGAAAGGGAGCAATTATATTGGCAAAGTAAGTTATTAAATGTCATTTCTTCTACTCCATCAGAAAGAGTTCCCCTTAAAAAAATGTCAACACATTTCAACATACATCTCCTACTTATGTTATTTTAATAATTTAAATTGTGTTCCTGCTTCCAGTTAACTCCACAAAATGCAACCTATACATGGCTAGATTAATCTTACCAAGCCTCCTGATATCTCACCTCTACAAAGAACTATATTATTTTCTTAGGTACTGCTTCTGCCCAGCATACAAGACTTCTATAATCTGAGCCCATCCACCTGCTCAGACTTCTTTTCCTCTACTTATCTATGAAGTCTCTTTACTACTTTCCCACTTCTTAAGGTAAATGTAGTTTGTTCATCCTTTGAACATATTTAGGGTTTACTACTTGTCAGGCTCATGTAGAACCTATCATATTTATCCTAAAATTTTACATTTTAAATTATTTGTGTTATTCTCTATCTAGAATTTTAAAAAAAGACATACTCATACCCCACTGGCTTCTTATGCACAACATGGTGCCTTACATATGTGAAATAATAATTAATATTTCACATGTGTAAGACATTGTTGATCCTTATCAATACTGAAAAGGATCAATATTTCAAGGACCTTCCTTTGAAAGTTTTTTCTCTCCTGTTTTTAATGCTAGTTTGATGAATGGTACAATTATGTTCTAAACACTTGATTCAGAAACTGGGGAGTATATGGAGATGTACTTTCTTGTTCAACTTCCTTTAGCTTACTTCTTTCTACAACTTCAACATCACTTTTATTTTCTCTCAATTATTCCGCCATACCACTGCCAGTTAATACTCTAAAGCTGAAGGATCCCTGGGTGGCTCAGTCAGTTAAGTGTCTGCCTTTCGCTCAGGTTATAATCCTGGGGTCCTGGGATTGAGCCTTTTGTGGGGTTCCCTGTTCAGCAGGAAGTCTGCTTCTCATCCTTTCTCTCCCTCTATGCCTCCCCCCCAATTCGTTCTCTCTCATACTCTCTCTCAAATAAATAAATAAAAATCTTTACCAAAAAAAAAAAAAAAGCTGACTGTAATTCTCACTTAAAATGCTTCCAGAATCCAATCTTCTATAGAAGTCAAATCCAAATGCCTAAGTAGAATTTACCTCTTAGCAGCATTATGCATTTTACGCTTTAGTAACAATACAACTCTTGCAGATTTTGAAATATTTATGAACTGTCGTGAATACTACTTCTTCCCAGTATTCCCCCATCCTTCTCCCCTTCGATGGTAAAATCTACAAATTCTGTAGGATCTGATTCTATATTATTTTCTCAGTGAAACAAACATTATCTGTGTCCTTTCTGTTCTTCCTCCCTCTGCTCAGCTTCTCTAGCTCCTTGTGAAAATTATTAGTATAATATTTATCACATTGCTGTGCAATTTACTTTGAACTCTTACCCAATTAGTTATGAGTTCCTTGAACTCAAGGACTTTGTCTTAATTAGTTTTGTACACTCTGCACTGATCTTAGATTATGATATATAGTTGAGGTCAGTAAATGAAAGGAAGAATGAGAAGGAAAGAATGAGAAAGCATGAATACATTAAAATTATTCTATTTATAATTTATGTGTAAAACATGGGAACTTGCTGTTTCTTAACATATTTCTTTGTTTAATACTTCAATACAAATTGGGTTATTAATACCCTGAGGTGATGATCTGAATTTATTGAAACTGTTACTATGAGCCTAGCCAAAGTTAATTATTCTGCTGAAACAGGGAAACAGTATTGTTAAATTGTCTTTCTGATGGAAACAACAACAACAAAAAAACACCATGTTGTTCATTTGAGATGGGAGAATAAGCTGCCAAGATTTCTGAAAATATATTATTTCAAAATCTGTTTTACTTTTCAGTCAGCATCTTTTATAATTTAAAAAATATCTCAAGGCATTTATTCCCAGATGCTAAATCATGTCCTCTCTTCCATTTCTGAAGGTTTTCAAAAGATAAAAAGAGATAATGGAAAAGATACTTAATCAGATGGAAAATGCATTAGAATAAAACTATTTTCTTCAAGATGAAGTATATTTCAAAAATATTTGATTTGTCACCAATAAAAAAAAGACTTAAATATATCAGGACTAGAAATAATGCAGACAGCCTTCTTCATATTTTATAACCTTCAAGTAGTTTGTATTTTACTAGCACTTATTTCTCTGATTATTTAGGGTAGAAAACCTCTTCATTTGTTAATTCTTTCTATTGCTTTCAATGAAGCAAAAATATTTGAAATTTTAAAGCATGTATGAAGAAAACAGAATGGAAAATAAAATAAATTATGTTCATATTGAATGAATATGTAGTTTGATGAAAATTACATCTAGGAGCGAGGGTACAAAAATAACCCCTCTTTCAAATTCCCACCTCCAAAAAAATATTAGAATCATTAAGAAGAGCTTTTCTCATTCACTCTGAGGATATACATATCCAGGAAATAATAAGTCATTTTAAGATCTATAATTACAGAGGTTGTCATTTTGTCCTTTACTTACATAAACTAAAGGAATGAGAAACAATACTAAGGCTTTTAGAAAAATTCTTTTAGCAAATCCTAAATCAAAAGATGTCACCAAGAACATATCTTTAGTAGACAAAATAATCATAAATTCGATTGCTATGAATTTATTAAGAGGCAGGAATGTTTGAATCAACTTATCACTACATTGCAAAGATTCTAATAGAAATTAAAATGTAAAACTATTAAATAACTTGATAACAATGAGATACCTAAATTGTTTTTGCCACTTTTTTTATAAAAAATAAATCATAAAAGATTAGTTCATCATAAGATTTAGAAAATTAATAAAGCCATATCTTTAAGTGAATTATTTTTATGCACATTTAAATACATTTTGGAAGCATGGAAACACCTAATCTAATAGTATATTTTGTTTTGAGGTTTGTACATATTACTTAACATGCAGATAGTATATCTAATACTAGTTTTGCCTCTTTAAGATCATGTTCATTCTTATGCATGCACGTTTTCTGTGTAACCCTCTCCTTTAGAAACTCAATCATCGTTCAATCCATATGCAATTTAAGCTTTTCGGATCCTTGAGGAAATTCACTTATCTAAAAATCTTCTGTCAGTTGCAAGATAAACTCAGGTTTCTTTGTGAAAGAAAAGTGAATACTTAATTCTGCCTTTTTGTCATATTTTATTCCTCAAGTTCTTTACCCCTATTTAGATTATTCTCTGAAGGCAAGATGGGATGTCTGCTGCTGTGAGTCCCAGGCAGGAAGACTGTTTCCTACTGGCACTATGTGCATTACCTGGTGGAATGCACAAGGACAGGGACTCATCATCTCAGCAGAACTTTTATTTCTTAATTGTCTCCCCTTCAAGATTTTTGATACATTGACATAAAATGCATACATTTCTATTGCTTTTAATGGAAAATAAAAACCAGTAGGGAAGTTGTCTAAAACAGGTAGTACTGTTTGTCTTCAGTGGCTTCAGATATTCATTCCATTGTTTATGGATTTATCGTAATTTTCTACTATCTCTTTTTTATTAAAAAAAAACAACAACAGAAAACAAAACTCTAACCTTGTATATTCAAAAGATGCTAATTCTGTAAATGGCTTTATGACCCTGAACTACATGTTTAATCTGTACAAACTGATATATCAACAAAGCTAGGACGTTTAACATCGTATCAAATTCGACATAATTTAGGCTTTCCTTCTTATCTCAAGATATCTAAATGACTGGGGTGCCTGGGTGGCTCAGTCAATGAAGCATCTGCCTTGGGCTCAGGTCATGATCTCAGGGTCCCGAAGTTGAGCCCCCCACTCAGTGAAGAGTTTGCTTCTCCTTCTAACACTCCCTCTGCTCCTGTTCTATCTCTCAAATAAATAAAATCTTTAAAAATATGTCTAAATAACCCTAAAACATTTAGTTACCTATGATTTTCACAATGTCTCTGTTGATGTGGACACAGAATCTGGAATGTTTGTACAGACAAGTTGCCTTGATATTTATGTCCCTACTCATTTAGTAGTAACTTAGTTTTATAAAAATTCAGGTGAAAAGTGAAAGTCTCAAAAGCCTATCCTGTAATAACAGGAGAGTATGGCATACACAGATAGAGCCCAAATGGGAGAGAGCTAGGTACACAGACATCAGAAAGCAGTTGTTAATGCCAAAATAAATTTCCTTCATCCTTTTATTTCTATGAGGTTTTATTTTAATTTTTTTTTTTTTACATTTTGTTGTTTCAGATTGCTCCTGTGAATTTTATGTTATCACCCATCATGTAATTTGTTGTGTGCCAATAGGTAAACAAAGAAAGCTCCACTTATTTGGGTTTTGTTTTTTACCCAGAAGAGGATTGGTAGCATTACTTTTAATTAATGTAAAGGATATCAGAACCTGTTTCCCTCCATAACAAGATTTTTACCATGAACACTCATCATATTTCCAGCTGGGATTGCCATGAACGCCTTTGCATGATCTTTAAATCAATTGCAAGCAGAGTAAACCATTAGAGTTTTATGCAAATCATAACCAGTCTGAGCATCCACAGTTCATAGAGAAGTCCCAGGAATCTTCAAAATTCTGGAACTATTATGTCACCCTTTATTTTATGTGCCTGGTTTGTGTGCCACACCAAGTAGCTTTAAAGAACTCTGAGCTCTAAAATAATGCTTTTATAGAGTTTAGCACTAGATCCTTTTATATGAATGGTTCTGTGCTGGTAAATTGGGGGTAATGTACAACAGGATAATCTAGATATGTGATTTTATATATTAAAGATTTACTTATTTATTTTAGAGAGAGAAAGAGAGCACCTGTATAAGTTGGGGGAGGGGCAGAGGGAGAGAGAGTGAGAGAGAGAGAGAGGGGGGAAGAATCTTCAAGCAGACTCCCTGCTGAGCATAGAGCCTGACTCAGAGCTCAATCCCACAATTCTGCAATCATGACCTGAGCAGAATTCAAGAGCCTGCCTTTTCACTGATTGAGCCATTGAGGTGTCCCTGTGATTTTACATTTCTGGAATATTGTTATATATTCACCAAATATCTCTCCATGGATCTGTCAAGCAGAGATGCAATATTTTCAATACAAAGTTTTCCTTTTTTCTTAGAAAGTATAACTTGTGGCACAAATACACATATCTGTGCATGTGTGTGTGTGTGTGTGTGAATGTAAGTTATAGCATCTTACTGAGGAGCATTAGACCCAGATGTTTTAGTTTGAGTCCTGACATATTCTCCAAATAAAATTCCAATTTAATAGCAACTTTTTCAGAAAATTGGAAGAGAAAACATGATGCCTTAATATATGAAGGGAATCTTCAATACCAAACACAGACAAGAACTACATAAGAGAGAAAATATAAAGATTCATATTTGTTCATGGGTATAGATACCAAGATCCTAAAGAAAATACTATGCTGAAACCAACAGTAAAGTAAGAAATATCAGGATCATTTCTTTAGTATTTATTGTAATTTTTGTTTAACAGCAGAAAATTAATCAATAAAATTCTTCATAGTGATTTATTGCTGGGGAACATTATATAGTCATATCAAAAGATACAGACCTACCATTCAAAAAGTTCAACATTCTTCCATGATTAACAATAACAACAACCATAATAACAATAACTGACTTTTAGGAAAATAGGAATGGAGGTGAACTTTTTCCCATAGGCTAGAGTCATCTACAACAAAACAATAAAACCATAGTAACCTCAAACTTACTGGTGACATATTATAATATTTCATTTACAAGCAACAGTGGTACAAAGGTGTGATGTGGTTTTAATTTTTTTTTAAGATTTTATCTATTTATTCATGAGAGACAGAGAGAGAGAGAAAGAGAGAGAGAGAGAGGGAGAGAGAGAGGTAGAGACATAGGCAGAGGGAGAAGCAGGCTCTCTGCAGGAGCCTGATGTGGGACTCAATCCCAGACCCTGGGATCATGCCCTGAGTCAAAGGCAGACACTCAACCACTAAGCCACCAAGGCCATTCCTGGTTTTACTTTTTGTCTAGAATAACCACTTCAATTCAATTCCCTACTCTAGTTCTTGTACTACCACTTGGTAGGAAGGGAAGGAAAAATGCAGATAAATTAAAAGCATATAGCTTGAGGAAAAAGTAACAAAATCTTATGCTTCATATAAAGTATGGTTTTCTACACAGAAAACCTAAAAGAACCTACAGATAATTTAATAAAATTAGTAAGAGAATTATTCTGACTTAAAATTTAATAAAAGTCCTGGAAACCCTTTATAAAATGAATTATTAAATTTAGTCAAAAGATATTAAAGCAATTTTAAATATAAGAATATAATGTGATCATAAATAAGAAGATATGAACCTAAAGTTGTTAATTTTCCCCGAAACCTTGAACAGATTTAATGCAATCTCAGATCATCAATGATATTTTCATGGAATTTGCCAAGCTGATCTGAAACCTATCTAGAAGGATATGGGAAAATAAGAAAAATAAGGCAATTCTGAACACCCTCCCCCATTCAATTAGGCAGATTTTCCCTACTAGATAACACAACATACATAGAGTTCAGTGTGGCTGTAGGAGACACAGAGAGAGAGAGAGAGAGAACGGAATAAAGAAGGCCCTAGAAACAAACCAGTACACTTACATCTGTATAGAAAGTTAATTTATGATAATCATTATTAAGTGGGGAAACAAGTGGCTAGTCAATAAATGACGCTAGGATAATTGTTTACACATATGGGAAGATCAAATTGTATTTATCACTGTCTACAAAAATACATTTCAGCTGGACTACAAATGTGATGGGCAAAGTTATAAAATGTGTGGAAGATGGGGCACCTGGATGGCTCAGTCTGTTGAGGATCTGCCTTAGGGTCAGGTCATGATCCCAGAGTCCTGGGATCAAGCTCAGTGTCATCAGGCTCCCTGCTCAGCCGGAAGCCTGCTTCTTCTCTAACTCTCCTGCACTCTCTCTCAAATAAATAAATAAAAATCTTTAAGAAAACGAGTAGAAGACAATATAGGAGAATATCTTTTTGATTTCAGGTCAAAGATTTCTCCTATGGTAAAGGAAAAAATGATAAAAATGGATACACTGAAATTAAGAATTCTGCTGAACAAGGGACACCATAAGAAACTGAAAGGTAAACCTTGATTTTAGAGAAAACATTTGCAGCACATACAAGTGACAAAGATCAATTTCCAAATATGTAAAGAACACTAAAAGTAATTGAGCAAAGTGAAACTTATTGAAAATGACTCAGAACATGGAGAGCTACTTCACAAAGAAAGGATCATTAATATTCAAGAGCCATCTGAAAAAAACAGTTCAGCTCGTTTGTAATCAAATGAAACAAATTAAAACTGCATTGAGGTATCATGTTAAATCCTCTGGTTTTCAGAAACTTTAAAGGCAAAAATATATTTCTTATGAGAAGGTATGGATACATTCTTATGAAAGAAAATATAAAAAGCTTTAAGAAAATAATCAATAAATTTGATTGTATTTTTTAAAGATCTTTTTTATTTATTTATGAGAAACACACAGAGAGAGGCAGAAATAGCCAGAGGGAGAAGTAGGCTCCCTGTGGGGAGCCTGATGTGGGACTTGATCCCAGGACCCCGGGATCAAAAGCAGAAGCTCAAGCACTGAGCCACCCAGGTACCCTTAAATTTGACTGTATTAATATAAAATTTTCTTAACAATAAAAAGACTCTTAAGCAAAATTAGATAAAAAATATATGGTCAATAGTAAATATAACTGATATACAATTACCATCCAGAAAATAGAAGGAACTCCTACAGATCAATAAGAAAACTCATTCTAAAAAAAAAAAAACCTGAACAGTCAGTACACTGGGGGGAAAAATGCGCCATGTCACTACTAATCAGTACTTAGAAATGAGAACAAAAAAGAGATGTAATTTTATTTGAATCTTTTCTAGTGGCCAGGATACTAGAACAGTCAGCCCGTCATGTTGGTTTCTATTATCTCCATGGCTGAAACAAAGCTTTATTCACTATTTTCCACTTTAGGCTCACAGCAAATGGATGCCATTATGTGACTGTTTGGAAAGTGACTAAAGTATTTGCTGAATTTATAGAAAGTGCATTTTTCACTGAAAATAAAATCTTTTTTGGAGGCGTTTTCTTTGTTTGTTTTAGATAGCCATTTTGAAATAGCACATCTTACCAAATTTCCACACTTGTTTCAAATTAAAATGTTTTGTTTTTTTCTTAAAATCCTACCTGAAATAAGAAAATTGCAATCGGTCTCAAAGTTAGATAATTTAAAGTCTGCTATTCAGTTAAAAGATTGTGTGGAGATATTTATTTTGTCAGCTCACTACACAGAGTATCAGAAAGTATATAGTTTTTTAGTAGCGTGACATTGGAGGGGATGTGCAATACTACAGCAAACAGGTCAATGTGTCATCTCGCTAGGTCTCACTAGCAATGTGGCACTGAATGAATAATTTAGCTATTTAAAAATCTTAATTTTCTCATATATAAAACAAAACAAAAGAAAACTGTGTGTCCTCTCCTCCTCACAGGACTGTATAAGATTTTTTTCAAAAGATTATTATCGGGGCACCTTGGCTCAGTTGGTGGAATGAATGAATCTTGATCTCAGGGTTATGAGTTTAAGTCCCATGCTGGGTGTGGAGATTGCTTAAAAATAAAATCTTAAAAATTTTAAATAAAATAGAAAATAAAGAGATTATTACCTATATTATATCTGTATCACTTATATCTGTATCTATCTATATGTATGTATGCTTCATGATTGTTTAGCATTATTAGATATGTGTAAAGTCAGTTTAGAAGATTTAGTGATTGGGGCACCTGGGTGGCTTAATCAGTTAAGTGTCCAACTCAATCTTCGCTCAGGTCTTAAATTCAGGGTATTAAGTAAACCTTGTGTTGGGGTCCATGCTGGGGCACGGAGCCTGCTTAAAAAAAAAAAGACTTAATGATCTATGGTGGTTCAGGAATATGAGAATTTTATGCACTGTTGATGAGAGGGCAAATAATGAATACCTTCCCGAGTCCTTATACTTTGAACAAATGATTCAATTTTAAGGAATTTATCCTGAAGAGATAGCCTCTTATACAAAGATGCAGCTATAAAGAATTGAATGATAGCCTTGTTTAGGTTCATTGACTATAATCCAAATGTCTAATAATAGGGAATTACTTAATAAACTATTATGGTTCAAAAAATGGAATCATTTTAGCCATTTAAAATATAGACTTCCACTGAATGATATGAATTAAAAATGAATATTAGATTTCCATAAGGTATGGATAAATACCTATGTTCTTAAAGGCCTCATAAAATCTTCACTGGTCAACATTCATCATTTGACAGCTTTCTTCATTTCTTCTCCCCTGGTCTTTAGTCCCTTTTCTTCTCCTTCATCTGATTAGAAACTCAAATAAATTGCTTCATTGCAGAAAATTTGGAAAACATTAATTCCTCTTAAAGCTTTCTACTTTAACACATAAAATGAAAACTCCAAAGATATTTTCCTTTTTATATACAATTCTTCTTAAAAGGTAGAAGCATCTTAATTAGATGTCATCCTAAATAGAAGTATTTAAGTAAATGTCTAAAGATAAATCACTGTCTTGAGAGGCTATGAAATTTCTGTTAAGAGAGAACGATCACATTACAAAGACACAACAGAGAAAATTCAAACTTCATGGGAAGTTTGGAATAATTAAAATTTTAGATAATTTTTAAGGCTGAGAGTCCATATTATTTCACCTATCATGCAATAAAGAATTGGTAAGTAGAAAGACTGGTTGCTGAAAGATTATTCTGATCCCCTTGTTCTAAAATCCAAACCAATTGGGGCAATTACTAATGATTATCAAAAAAATAATTTATCTCATTTCTCAGCCAGAAATTTGAAAGAGGCTATGCAATGAAATATAAATTCTTCACAGTTTTGTATCTGTATGGGGGAAAGAGTGATGTTGAAAGAATTGTGGATAAATAAGAAACTGATCCTATAAGTGAATATTAAACTTGATATAGAGAGATTTACATTTATATTATGATTAAGTTATGCTAAAACATCTTCCTTCCTAATTTTGCAGGCATGTCACATGAGGTTAATAATTCATGTCTGGAACCATGATCAAAACCTATAGATTTTATTTTCTGAATGAATTAGGCAAATTTCCCTGGCTCATGCCTGATTTCAGCCAACACAGGTGGAGGACAGTTCCAGAGCATCTCAGACTCATATTCATTACCCATCACTTCAAGAATGTGCCGAAGATCTTTCTGCTGCTCAGAGCCCCAGGAAGCTGGCTCAGCACAAGCAGCACCCAAGGGTACCCCAAAATGCCTTGCCAGGGACTCAGTACCTCTGAGGCTACCTTTCAACCAATGGGGGGAAAAGTTGATGAATAAATGCACCAGCCTGTGCCTTTAGTTGAACAATTATGAGAGGCATTTTAAAAATTTGTTTTCAGTTTGGCCACATTTTAAAGAGGATAATACTTTATCCTAATTTCAAGTGTTCTCTCCTACATAATATTACTGATCCTTAGATTAACCTTGTGAGAAGATCAGGAACTAACAGATGAAGAAACTGATAACACTACTACTTCTCCTCCTTCTCCCATATTCTTGTTCTTCCCTTTCCTACTCCTTTTACCACCACCACCACCACCACCACCACCACCACCACCACCACCACTATTACTGTTGATGCTGCTACTAGAGATACTGATGATCATGGAAAATATTCACTGAATACTTAAACTACTTCAGTCATAGCTAAGCACTGGACAAATACCAAGTCAAATAATGTAATTCTTACTGTCAAACTCTGAGAGAAATTTAAAAAATAATATCCTTATTCTATGGTTGGAGAATTGAAGCAGAGAGAGGCTCAAATGCTAAGGCATAAGCATTTAGATGACCCAGGGATAGAGAAAACACAAACCCATTACTGCTTGAACACAGATAAGCTCGGGCCTAGTTCAGTTTTCTTTGTCTTACCAATTCTGAATTCAAGAAAGAAGGGAATCTATATCTTTTGTTTCTATCTCCCAGGAACTGGCAGATGAGTAAAAACATCATTTGGTGAAATCCATTATCGATTGATGTGGTTGCAGAAGAATTCCTTCCCTTCACCAAATATCCATGTCCTAATCCCTGATATCTGTGCATGACTTTGGTACCTTAAAAGCAAAGGGGAATTTGGATGAGAGAATTGTCATTGCTAATCCAGGAGTCAAGGAATGCCTATGACCTCTAGAAATTGGAAAAAGCCAAAAAAAAAAAAAAAAAAAAATCTCCCAGAAAGTAGCACAGCCCAGCAAACACCCTGCTGTTAGTCCAATGAGAACCATTTCAGACTTCCAACCTCCAGAATATTAGATAACAATTTTGTTCTAAGTTACTCAGCTTGTGATAATTGTCACTGCAGCAATGGGAAATTAACATAACCAGTTGGTGATTGGCAAAGGAGGCAACCCATTCAAGTTTATATTTTTCCTTTCTCCTTCCCTCTCTCCTTCCTTCTTACTTTACCCTTATTGGGAAATGAAAGATTGTCCCAGGGATCATTTATGTGGACATGGAAATTTTATACACTTACACAAAACACACCTCCACAAACTCCAAAGGTGAAATTAGAAATAAAATTTACCTTGACACACTCCAGCAAATACTTTTTGAAGACAAAGTTCAGCCTGATTGATGAATATACAGTTGACTTAAAACTAAAATTAGTTCCTTCTCAAATTGCAATTGACTTTTAAAATTTCCAACCAAGATTACATTAGTGTTTTTCCACAGTGACTATAACATCAATCGTTTACCTCAATCTTCCTTTGACATTGTTTGACATATCTTGAGCTTTCAATTTAGATAGCTACATGAAGATAGAGAGGTTACTCCTGGAGCCCTCTCTGATTTAACTGAGAGAGTCAGATATATAGTATTTAAATGTGCTCATTCCTCTTCACCTTTAACTTTTTCCAGCCTCCTAAATAAATCTGCTTGAAATTATAACCTACCTACGAAATAAATCAGATCCTAGAAGCTCTCCTTGTTACAGAAATTCTTATTCAGGATCTAAATGTATTATATACATATGCATATATTGACACAGATAAAATGAAGTAGAAATGCAACTGGGCTAATAGTGAGGACACAGATCTACTTTCTGATCTGCCATTGAGAGCTGTGTGTGTTTTGTGCAAATCACTTAACTTGAGGCCCAGTGTGTGGAACAGAGATAATGATAAACACCTCCCTAAATACTGAGGAGTAAACAAATTATTGAAAATGACTATACTTTGTCAAAAGCAAAGGTTATGACAAAATGTTATTCATTATTGTGATTACTTGTGACTTTTTGTTCTAAAACTTACTATGTTATACATTTCTTATCTTTATTGTTTGTTTTACTTTATCTCACACTGTTTTCACTGAAATACCCTGAAAGACCTTTAAATTACTTTTATTACACTGGATTGAATATTGCTCGGTATTACATGAAGTGTTCAATATTATCTTGTATATAGTTATGTATGTATGAGAGAGAGACAAATGATAAACAATTAAATTTAGGTCTTTGTAATAAGCGCCACCAGAGGAAGAGTGTCTTTTCTCTAACACATTATATAAAGTAACGCTTTTATGTCTGTTATAATAACAACAATAATTTCTTACATTTATTGACCACTTAGTATGTGTCAGACACCATGCTTTACAGGCATCAACTCACATTAATTCAGTGAAAATACAATGAGGTGTTATTATTTATTATCCTCATATTTTATAGATGAGGAACTGGTCACTTTGAAACCTATTAACTAAATTGCCCATGATCACTCTTCTAGAAAGCAGTAAGTTGTAATGCCAGAGGCAAAGTTCTTAATTGCTACACCTTGAATATCTCCAGTAATTTCTGCTCAGCCTATTTCTCTCTGAATTCTATTCCTCCTATTCCCATCTGACCCTTCAAAACAGCTACATTGTCCTGGGACTGAACGTATTTGGATTCAGTGTTAGGTTATCATCATCCAGAACTTCTTTTGTGGAATAAATCCCTGATAGCTAGTTTTTAGCAGGCCAAAGTTAAAAATCTCTCTTTGTGTATCCACTGTAACAATAACTCAAAACAATTGCTACATAGTCATTGTTTGTCAAATTAAGGGTAGAATCTACAATAACGGAAGAGTTTGGGGATAGGAATTATTTATTTAGCTTATAAACACAGCAATGATTAGTGTTCTTTTTGGTCTGAATTTTTACTTGATTCATGAGCAATATAAGTAACTATAGACTTCTTATGTTCTGTGGAATGTTCATAACTTTTGCGAGTCTTTCAATATGCCTATCCAATTAGAAAACACATTATGATCTGAGTAATGTTCAAATTATTTACAAGAAAATAATATATATGATCCTTATTCTTGGAATAGAGTGACCAGGCCTCATAGTATCTGAGCATGTTATTATTTTCTCAAAACATTTGTTTGAGAAACATCTCTTTTTTCCACCGCATTATTTGTATTCAGATAATACAGGAATTTATAGCTCTTATAATGAGGCAAGAAAAAGAAATAAGAGGCATACAGACTTAAAAGCAAGAAATAGAACTGCCTCTGTTTGTGTATGGTGTGATTATCTCTATTGAAAATCCTCACAACTGCAAAATTTTCCTATAACTTACTAGGTGAGTTCAGTAAAATCACATAATATAAATATGTAAGATCAATACATAAAAAATCAAATTTTATGTATTAACAATATACATATAAAAATAAAAATTAAAACACTATGCCATATCCAAATACATTTTTTAATACATAGAAATATATATTCTGAAATGTATATGTGAATTTAATAAAATAACAAAAGCGATCTTGAAAATGAAGTTTGGAAAACTCTCTTTATTCTATATTAAGGCTTATTTTATAGTTGTAGTAATCAAGATACTGTGATATTGTCAGAAGGATAAATAACTCAATCAGTGTAATGAAATAGAGAATTTAGAAGTAGACAAATGCCTAACTGATTTTTGACAAAGGTGCAAAAGGAATTCAATGGAGAAAGCAATTGAATATTATTAGGCAAAGCAAACAAAACCCAAACCAAAGAACATTGACCTAAAATTCACATGATATTCAAAAATTAATTCAAAATGTGTAATAGACTTAAATGTAAAACTAAAATTATAAAACTTTTTGAAAAAAAAGCTAAACCTAATCTCTGGTATGCAGGATTAGGCAAAGCATTATTAGGTTCAATAACAATAGTATGATCCATAAAAAAAAAAAAAAAAAATTATGGCACCTCATCAAAACTTAAAAATTTGTTTCACTGAAGGCCCTGTAAAAGAATGAACAGAGATGATACAGGGATGGAGAGAATATTTGCAAACCATTTATTTAACAAAGGACTAGTATATAGAATATAGGAAACAAAAGTAAAAAAGTATAAACGATCCATTTAGTAAATGGGTAATAGATTACATACAGACAGTTTACTAAAATGGATGTATGGATGGGAAATAAACAGATAAGGAGATGTTTGAGATCACTGGGCATAAGATACATGCGAATTGAAGGCACAAGGAGATATTCTACAGCTATCACCACATGACTACATAGTTTCTCGATTAAAAATTTAATGAAAACTTTAAAGCTGGAGAGGATACAAAGAAACTCATACACTGCTGGAAAGAATCTAAAATGTTATAGTCACTCTGTAAAACAATTGGGCAGTTTCTTATAAAACAATATCCACCATATCACTGAGTAATTATAATCTTGGTGATTTATACCAGATAAATGAAACTTATGTTTATACAAAATCCTGTACATACATGTTCATTGTAGCATTATTCATAGTAGCCAAAACCTAAACAATCCAGATGTTCTTCACTGAGTGAAAAAAATAAACTGAAAAATAAACTTGGTACATTCATACTATGGAATACTATTCACTAATGAAAAGGAAAAAACTATTGATACATACAACTACTTGAATGAATCTCTGGGAAATTATGTTGAGTATAAGGTAGATGAGTAATTCCAAAGGGTCACTATGGAAGCAGTCTATATATAATGCTCTTACATAAGAAAATTATAGAATCAGAGGACAGATAAGTGATAATTAAGGGTTAAGGTGGGTGTGATTTCAAGGGCAATAAGGCATCCCTGTGGTAATAGAATGGTTTTGTGTCTTGACTATATCGATGTCAGTATCCTGGTTGTGATAGTATACTATAGTTTCAAAAGTTGTTATGATTGTGGGAAGTTGTATAAACATTCCATGGGATCTCTCTGCATCATTTTTTTACAACAGCATGTAAATTTATATAATTATTTAAAAACAAAAGTTTATAGTTAACATTCTCACCTAAAGTCAGAATTTGGGGGTTTAGACCTGAGTAATTACTTTGATCCATAAGCCTATCTCACACTTCTTCCTAGGATAGTTGGACCTTGTCAAAAATTGTGATATGCAGCCTATCTCTAAGCATGAATAGGGCAGCAAAAGGAATTGGGGTTGTCTAACCTGACAGAGAAATCAGA
Organism: Vulpes vulpes; assembly: GCF_048418805.1. Classification (NCBI taxonomy): domain Eukaryota; kingdom Metazoa; phylum Chordata; class Mammalia; order Carnivora; family Canidae; genus Vulpes; species Vulpes vulpes. The sequence goes on from NC_132786.1 coordinate 41,840,308, forward strand.
ATTGAGATGCTAGTTCATTGATAATATGATGTATCCCATGGAGTAAGTTGACCAGAGTTTTGACAGTAACTGCCAAGAAAGAATAAAATGTGAAATGAATGGTATTCAAACTGTAGGATCCCCTTTCAATCAACAACACAGGGTTGTTTTTTAGTTTACTTTATAGGGACTGCAATCTTCATTGTTTGCAATCCAGCTACTATAAAACCCTAGCAAGGCAATTGATATTCAAGAGGAACGGAACAATGGACCACGTAGATATTGTTGTGTTAGATTCTCTGAGGTCTACCATTGTATCCAAGCCATATCATCAGAGCTTTTGTTATTTTATTAAATTTACATATAAATTTCAGAATATGTATTTCTATGTATTAAAAAAAAACCTTGGTAAAATCTTGATAGGAATGCATTCAAGCTGCACATAAATTTTAGAAGAATTAACATCTCTACTATATTGAGTCTTCCAGCCCATGAAAATGTTATGTGTCTCCATTCACATAGGTTTTCACTGTTACCTTTCTTTTTTTTTTAATTCTTTTTTTTTTTTAATTTTTATTTATTTATGATAGTCACAGAGAGAGAGAGAGAGAGAGAGGCAGAGACACAGGCAGAGGGAGAAGCAGGCTCCATGCACCGGGAGCCCGACGTGGGATTGGATCCCGGGTCTCCAGGATCGCGCCCTGGGCCAAAGGCAGGCGCCAAACCGCTGCGCCACCCAGGGATCCCTCACTGTTACCTTTCATGAACATTCTATCATTTTCAGCATACACATCTGGTACATGTTTTGTTAACTTCTTCATTCCTTTTGAAGTAATTGTATTTGGATTTGGCATAGTGTTTTAATTTTTGTTTTTATATGTATATTGTTAATACATAAAATTTCATTTTTTATTTATTGATCTTACATATTTATATTATGTGATTTTACTGAACTCACCTAGTAAGTTATAGGAAAATTTTGCAGTTGTGAGGATTTTCAATAGAGATAATCACACCATACACAAACAGAGGCAGTTCTATTTCTTGCTTTTAAGTCTGTATGCCTCTTATTTCTTTTTCTTGCCTCATTATAAGAGCTATAAATTCCTGTATTACCTGAATAAAAATAATGCAGTGAAGAAAAGAGATGTGATTCTCAATTCATAGCATTCCCAATGCTATGTAATTATATTTACATAATAAATAAATATCCATATTTATATTTATCTATAAATATTTTCACAGCATTAAAATTTAATATTGTATACTTGATTTTTTTAACTTTAATAAAATAATTAACCATAGTTCTATGGACTGAATTTTGTCCTCTCAATATTCATATGTGGAAGTCCTAATGCCCAATGTGATGGTATTTGGAGATAGGATCCTTTGGAGATAATTAGGCTTAATAGATTTTTGAGGGTGGGGCCCTCAAGATGGGATTAATGCCCTTATGAAGAAAGAAAGAGATACCAGGGCTCACTCACTCTCTCTGTGTCATGTAAGGACACAGTGAGTAGACAGCTGTCTGAAAGCCAGGAAGAATTCTCTCAGCAGAATCCATCCATGCTGCCATCTTGATCTTGGTGGATTTCTAGCCTCCAAAACTGTGAGAAAATAAATTTCTCCTGTTAAAGCTACCAGTCCATGAAATTTTGTTTTACCAGCCTGAACCGACCAAGACAAACATAAAGGACAGTTTTCTATACTCTGAAAAATGCTATCTGTGATTGATTATGGTGTTTGAATTTATAGTTTTTTGTTTAAAAGGATTTTAGACTAAAGAAAAGTCATGAGTATAGTTTTTGTAAAAAAAAAAAAAATGTATATCCTTTGCCCAGGGGCTCTATTCAAATTCTGCTAAATGTGATTGGCTTTAAAACATGTCTAAAGGGATGCCTGGGTGGCTGGCTCAGTGGTTGGGCGTCTGCCTTCGGCTCAGGGCATGATTCTGAAGTCCAGGGATGGAGTCCCACATCGGGCTCCCTGCACAGAGTCTGCTTCTCCTCCCTCAGTCTGTGTCTCTTGTGAATAAATAAATAAAATCTTTTTAAAAATTGCCTGAAAATTCTTTAACACTCCCTTCATAAAACAGTGTAGGCTGTGTTCCCTGACACTCCCATTCTGAGACCCATTATCCTTCAACCCTTGGTACTATGAAGTGAGGAAACAGATGATGGAGGAGCCTCATATAGACATTCTGGTAGGCAGCCCATTCTAAGGTCTCTGAAGACGGCTATTATCAACTTCCAGGCAAGTGGGTGAGGAAACCTTCAGATGATACAGCTTCCAGAGTTTGTCACCTCAGCTGTAGCCAAGAGAATACACTAGCTGTCTCCACTGAGCTCTGGCAAAATTGCAGAGTTTGAGTAAAATAAGTGCTATCATTGTTTCAAAGCCACTGAGTCTTGGGGTAACGCGTTACACAAAATTAGATGCTAGAAGACCATTTATTCTAGTAATTTACCTTGTTGCCAAGGGATCTGATCTAGAATCATGTGCTATACCCAGCTGGCAAATATCTCAGTTCTTTCAGGAGTTCCTCAATACTTTAAGACCTTAACATTTTGTAGAATCCTCTCAATTTGTGTTTGTAATTCATCTCCCTAGGACTATCCTCAGGTTATGCAATTATGTTTGAGGTAACATAGATGTGATTCTCAATTCTTGTTGCAGTCTAGCAGGTATACCATGACTGATGATACTTTTGAGTAACATGGTGACAGCCAGAGCTTACCATTGTAAAGTTACTTATTCCCTTTTAAAATTAATATTTTTGTTTTAAATATGTATTGAGGCTCTCTAAAATTCAAGCCTCATCTCACTTTCTCTCCTAGTTTTACCATCCAGTGATATTTTCCCCTGAAATAATTAATACTCCAATGATTGTCAAATGGTACTTTCTAATCCTGTAATTCCTTTATATTTTTAATTAACATCCCACTGTTAGTTAAGAGATCTATCTTTCTTATTTATTTAAGCAATATGGATTCACAGATTTCTATTTTATTCAACGAGTCAAATTTCTTATCTTCATTATATGTACTGATGCTCAAAGCGCTTTCAGGAGCCTCTTCAGACTGGCTCCTGTCTTCTTGACATGTTCCTATCCTCAACTGAGTATTTCTTTACTTTCTGGCATAAGAAAGAAACTTTCTCATTTTATTTTTTTTCTTGCTTTAGCTTTGGTATCATGCATTTTATCTTCAAAAAGTCCTTAATTCTGCTTATTGGAGAATGGTATCTTGGAAATAAAGTCTGAGAACTAGTTGTGTTCAGTGCAACTAGATTGTCTCAATCTCCAGATTCACCTTACTCATCAATCTTCTAGACTTGATATTTGAGATTTCCTTGGTACTTCAGTGTTGGAATTCCTCTGTTGATCTTGATTTGACTGTTTTCACATAGCTCTAGACATTCTGAGTCACCTAAAAGTAAAACTGTCCACTATCACTCTTTAGAATTCAATCCTTGACTTCAAGCATTCTGAGTTGCGGAGGGATGGAGAATTGACTGAGTTGGTTGATCCAACTAGAGTGTGTATGTGAGAAAGAAATAAGAAAAATGTCATATTAAAGTTTATAAGAATCTTGATAATGGAAGTGAGGTTTCAGTTTAATAAAGATGATGATAGAGAGTGAAGATATGGTCTTGATTTACTGAATGACATAATAGTAATGACTTTCAGAAAATAGATAACTCACAATTAAATGCCTGGGTGTCTTCTGCAATAGGTAAAATAGGATGAGGGAGATTGTTGTAGATTGAAAACAGTGCAAATTTAAGGGCCATTTTGAAGGCTGGTATTGTCTAACAGATAATATATTAAAACTATGCATTTTATCTTTCTTTCCCTTTGAAGTTATATATTACAGTTCTGTGCTATTACATCACTTCCTGTGGCAGAAATGGTTCATTTTTGCAGTCAGTCCATTCTTCCTTTATTACCAGAAGTCCCAACCCAAAATTTTAGCATAGAACATAGCCCAGTGAGTGCTAACACTTCTCCACTACCCTTAGCAGAGCCTTACATATAAGCATGTGACTAAATTTTGGCCCAATTTAATATATAAGTGATGTAATATTTGAAGAAAAGTTTTTTCCTTCTGATTCCTCTTTTTCTCACTTCCTCTGTGCTGGAATGCAGAGATGATGGTATGCGGCAGCTTCAAAATTTATGGACAAGGGGAACATAGTGAACTAGAGGCATGTAGTTTAATTTCTTTCTTTTATTAAAAGATTTTATTTATTCATGAGAGACAGACAGAGAGAGAGGCAGAGACATGGCAGAAGGAGAAGCAGGCTCCATGCAGGGAACCTGATGTGGGACTCAATGTGGGACTCGATCTCTGGTCTAGGATCACACCCTGGGCTGAAGGCAACACTAAACCTCTGAGCCACCGGGGCTGCCCAGATATGTAATTCCTAAGGAACCTGTATCACTGGATGTCTCATAGAGCCTGCCTATGTCTGTAAGTTTAAATGAGAGAAATGGACATTTTGAGAATACAGTTAGTATTACATATTCATCTTCTTCTATCCTTTTTTTTTTTTTAACATTTTCTCAGAAAGACTTCAAATATCTCTAAATATCCAGTAAGGTATACAATTTCCCATTTCTAATATTGAATATACGACTTTTGTTTCATATATTTTCACCTTTCTTTTTTCTTCTTCATCCACTGTCTGATGTCTTTTTTTTTTTGTATTCATTTAAAAAATATTTAGTAAATAAGGAGAAAGTGGTATTTATTAAATACCAAATTCACATCAGGATTGGTCCTAAGTGATTTTCATATATATCTTTTACCTTCACCAAAATTCAGTGTGGTAGGTGTTTCAAATAAAGCTCCTTTGAAGAAGAAAAAAAAAAGTTTAGAGATTCAAAAGTGGTTTCAATATTTATAATTCATATCTGTGCAGGAGGCTGTCATAACCCAATCCTTCTGCATTCAGACATCAAGACCAGTCATGGTTTGAAGCCTTCACTTTTAAACTGTCTACTTTCCTTCAAAACACCACTACCTACTTGTTTACAAATAATATTTTATGTATATTTTGTATAGTATCATTATCATTTTTGCCAAATGTATTTTTGCATTTTGGATAAGTACGAGTACTTCAGGTTGTGTTCATATAATATGTTTGTAATCTCTCCATTCAGCTGGTAGAAATTCTCCTGTGTTCTATGTGGTCAGTCTCCTGTTCTTATATAATGTGCTTCTTGATAATACTCCCAGCTATAGATTTACTGGCTTGAAAGTTTGTTTGAATCTAGTAATAAAGCAATAAAATATCTGAAGTCCTATTTTCTCTAAGACATTCCCTATGGATGTCATAATTGTATATTGAACAAATATTTATACTTATGCAGCTGCATAACACTGAAATGAAAATTTAGCATAAAAAGAAAAAAAGGCTTAGAGAGATTCAATAATTTGCATAATGCGGCAGACAGAATAGACTCCCCCTACCAATGATGTTCACATCCTAAACCTCGCAGACTGAATATGTTACATGACAAAAGGGATTTTACAGATGTAATTAGGGTTACTAATCAACGACCTTAAAATAGGGAGATTATCCTGGATTATCCAGGTATCTGGGTAATGTAATAGGCAAATGTAATCATATGAGCTATTAAAAGCAGATAATCTTTCTCTAGCTGTAGGCAGAAAAAAAGAAATTAGAGAGATACAACAGGAGGGAAAGTTAGACGGATTTGAATCACAAGAGGGATTCACCCAGTGTTCCTGGAGACAGGACACTTGGAAAGCATGAGAAGGAATATGGGTCACCTTCAGGAGTAAATATCAGCTCCTGATTGACAGCCAGCAAAGAAACAATGAAACTGCAAGCAATTCTAGTAGACCATTTTCTATAAGTAATGTATTTTGTGAATGTCATCACAATATATAAGAAACCAGACTATTCATTTACACAGTGGCAGGATAAAGTATATCTTTGAGATATTTTGTGGATTTAAGGCCCATAGCTATAAGAAGAAATTTAAACTTCAGTGGAAAGTTTTAAAATCAATACACAGAGTTGTTGATCTGAGCCCCCAATTCAACCTTTATAAAGTCCTCTTTTACAACTTTCTTCAGATTTCTATTATGCAATTATATTTTCAATAAATTTTACTTCAATTAAAATGTAGGAAACATTTAAATGAGGGTTCAGAAAAATACAGTAAGTCATGGAGAGGACTTGTCAATAAGGTGCTTGGAGCCAATACCATATTGTATGAGAATGGCATGGTTCATTATTTCTATACTTTGAACTCTGAAATCCTCTTGCTACCTGGAGATTTGAAGGGAAAGAGTTGTACTTATCTGTAGCATCTCTAAAATCTGTATCCTCGGGCCCCTGGTTGGCTCAGTGGTTGAGCATCTGCCTTCGACTCAGGTCTCGACCCCAGGATCCTGGGATCCAGTCCCAAATCAGGCTCCCCACAGGAAGCCTGTTTTTCCCTCTACCTATGTCTCTGCCTCTCTGTGTCTCTCATGATTAAACAAATAAAATCTTAAAAAAAAAAAAAAAAAAAAAACCTGTATCCTCAGTAATTTAAAAAAAAAAAATAAAAGCAACTAGAAAACAGAGTTGAGTGATTTACCCAAGTCCAGGATCTTGAAATGCTACACCTGAGAAAATTAAGTGATTGAACATCACTTTTCTCAGCACTTGGTATAATCACATTTTTTAAGGTGCTTTTCAAACCAAGCAGCTCTGTCCTGTCAGCTGCACATTACCACATTCTTGGGATTCAGACAGCTTGAAGGAACAATAGTCCTACGTAATAGAAAGCTTGATTCCCAAGCTGACCTCCACACAGTATGCCAATTTAACAGACAAGAACAAGGATGTAGGAAGACTAACTAATAAAAACAAACCAGGAAATATTGATTTCAACCCAGAAGCATGGTGTTTCATTTAAAAGACAGCTCTTCAGAAAAGCCTTTCTTCTGTTGTCAAACAAGCATTGGAGCTTGTCTATCTTTCCAATCATTCAATTAGAATAGGGACAAAAGAGTGAAACAGTCCTGGCTTTCAAGAAAACATTAGGGTATAGCATGGATGCAGGGTTGGGTCTCACTCTTCTTTCAGATTGCCAGCTTTAATTTCGACTGCCTGAAAAAAAAAAAAAAAAAGAGGAGATATCCTTTCTCCTTATACATTTAGCTGTTTCTCTTCTTTTCTCTCATAAGCAAAAACAGAGGGGTCTAAGTCCAGCTAATAGCATCAAATTTAACATGAAGGTGTTCTATATGGCTAAAGTTTTTCACTTTCTAAAGTCAAAGGAGTTGGACTGACACTTTGTTTTCTAACTTAACATACTACTTGGAATACAAATGAAAGTACAAATTGCAGTTGATTGATTCTGCCTGAAAGCACTAAATTTAAGAGTCTTCTAAGTGTAAAGGTTTATATCTTTTATTTGTTTACCTGGTCTCAAAAGATAATTGCAGTAAGTAATATCTTAGGCTAGTATTAGGTCTCAAAAGGTAACTGCAAAAAAAAAAAAAAAGTAACTGCAGTAAGCAATCTCTTTGACCAATTTTAATGAAAAGAAAGTTTTCAAGTGTGCATATGTGATCTAATATGCAACACTCCAATATATGTAGTGATGTAGAGAGGTCAAATAAGTAGCTTCAAATTAAGATTTAAGCAAATGATTACTGAGCAACTCAAGTAATACTGAGAGTAAAATATTACAAATTTTAAGCATATGATTGTTTATCAGGGTGATGGGGTAATGAGGCGTGATGGTGTACTCGTAACCATTTGTGATTTTGCTTCTATCGTTGTGCACGCTAGGAGTATTTGAACATATCAGGTAAATTCCTGCTATTTTTGAAGTAGAGTAAATGTAAATATCCTGAGCTATGCCAGATCTATGAATAATTTTAGTCATAAGTAATTTTGCCTCAGGGATATAGACACATAGTCTAAATAAATTCATCCATTTCTGTTACCCTGAAAGAAAAGTCCATGTATGAAATGCCATTGCTCATAAAGCATAAAGGCAGAGAGAGTCACTTGTAATTCCAATGGATAATGCTTAAATAGAAAATTTTGTGCCACAAATTTAAAATTCTAGAATCAACCTCACCCAGATCTCTTGTCACATGTAACTTTGAAGTCTTGTCAGCACAGCTACCTAATTTATATGAAGCACCCTGGAGTCAGTGTCTCTTTGTAGTGTTATTTGTCAAATGATTCAAGCACTGCTTTAAAGTATATGTGAGTTTCTAATCAATCCCAGGGCATTTAAATTGTATGCGATGCTATACACAATTTTTTCCTCTAAGCACGTGAAATTCTAAATCATATTTGCCTTTGATATCTTTATTTTTCTCTATTTTAGAAGTATCGCAGGAAGGGATAAAGCTACCATAAAGTAAATATTTGATATTCTGCTAAAGGAGAAAGGACCTAGCAGGAATTTGAGAGGGTGTGTGTGTATGTGTGTATGTTTATGTCTATGTGTGTCTGTGGGTATATGGACTCTTCCGTGAGAAAAAGAAATGCAATGGGGTCAGGGAGGAGGGGAATTCTGATCAAATTAAAATACTCCCCAACTTTAAAAAAAAAAAAATACTCCCCAACTTTGTATTTCTTTGTTAATAATGTGGAGCCTCTTCTATATCCACATCAGGTTAGAAATTGGGGTTACTAGTTATAGACCCTCTCATTCTCTTATCTTAAGTGTTATGATTTAAAACCTTCACAAAAATTTTGGCTTGGATTCTGCAGTTATGACCTCAAAATTATTTTATTATTTACCATCTTCTGGAACCATATGGTCTCTACTATAAAACTGATTAATTTTCTAAGATAACTGAATAATAAAAATCAATCAAAAGTAGTATGAAAAGTAAACTCATAGCTATGTGCATAAGTTTGAGACAGAAGGAAATGGATAAAGAGAACCAGAATGAGACATATGTATTTATCTGTCGATACATTCATATATATATATATATATATATATATATATATATATATAAGCACACATAGATGTCATGCATACGTCACATGCACACATACACAGAAAGGGAGAGAGATTAAGTTAGCAGAGATACTACCTGGAGACAGTTCACTGAGAAGCAGAAAAACTCAGATTTGGGGGGGACCACATTCTCTGCTGACTTTATAACTTAATAACTTAATAATTCCAGTTAGCAATCCAAGGATGGCGACCAGGCTACCAAGAAAAAGAGGAAAATAAACACGACTATCCATGTCACTCAAAGAAAAAGTTGGAAACTAGTTAATGGGTCTAATTTTGTGAAGACAGCACTTCACTGCAACTGTTAAGAGACAAGTCAACATAAGATCAGAGAAAGTTAACATTTCATGAGTTCATAAAAACTGTCAAGAGCTCTAGAATTTCCTGTCACTTATGAATGCAAAGTACTCAATGGGAATATCAGAATATGGATAAAATAATTTTTAGATAAGCATGTAACATCCTAAAAGCTATCTCAGGATTGAAGCTGATAGCCAGTAGGCACTACCAAAGTTCAAAGATTGTTAAATATTGAAATCACATCTGCTTAATCACCTGGAGTGTATTTCTACCTGGATTCCTTGCCTTTGCACCAACCGGCACTAAATCCATGTCCTTTCCCATTTGTCTGTGCTCTGTGTCAACAAGAACCATCATGCTTTTTGTTTTGTTCCTAGCCCCCCAAACTGGGGGCTTAGGAAGGTCAATTTCTGCCTTCAGTGAGACTTCCTTTACTGACGTTTCCAAGGAGTCTGAAGAAAGAAAGGGAGATGAGGCAGTTGGGCAGTAATGGGGAACACTCCAAACACCAACCCAATGGTGCAGGCTCCAACTACTCAGCAGAACATCCCATGAGAGAAAGGAACCTATGGGAGACAGTAGGAGCAGTAGTAGGGGGTTGTGACCTTGGCCAGGGAAGCCCAGTGGGGATCCCCGTTTATCTTTTTGAGAGGCACCTGAGTGGTTCAGTTGGTTAAGCATCTGATCCTTGATTTTGGCTCATAATCTCAGGGTCATGAGATTGATTGAGCCCTGCATAGGGCTCGGTGTTGGGTGTGGAGTTTGCTTAAGATGTTCTTTTTACCCCCACCACCTCCCGCCCCCACCCCATGCTCTTTGTCTCTCAAAAAAAAAGTAACTATCTTTGCTGAATTTCATTACCATTCAACTTTCTTGAAATACACACAAGCCCTCAGGTTTGTAACATTAGCAAGATTAATATTATCTTTACTAATAAATATAAAGAACTAACTATTCCAACGTCATTATGTTCTAAAATATTCTAAACACACACAGGTACACATAGTTGTGCACACATACATACACTGATATAATTTGAGCACTAAAGTTATCATTATCATTTCAATCATTTAGATGAAGGAAAATTGGAGGCATAGAGTTTATTTAACTATGGAATGATGGAGGCAGGATTCAACCCAAACAGACGAAGAGCAGAGGCCAATTTCCATGCTAACTGTTCTGACCCCACAAGGCTCAGGAAGACTTAATTGATAGGATAGATATCCCATGAGCTGTTCCCAAACTCAAATTTGGGAAACACTAGGTCAAGCTTATCTCAATTTTTTTAATGTAGGCCCCTTGAGTATTTTTAAACTATGTTCTTAAAATAATATGCATTATGATTGCAAATCAAGTCATTCAAAGAGATTGTGCTTAAAATAGTCTTCATAAAATCCTTCCCTGCTCTCAGCCTTGCTTTTTGATTTCTGCTTTTGTTTTTGCTTTTTAGTTTCAGTTGGTGATTGACTTTAATAGCCCTAATATTAGAATAATGACTTCAATAACTTCTAAATAATATGTGGACAGCACTATTTCTTGATGTATATACTTTTGAGAATTACAAACCCTAAAGAAAATAATTTAATTTACTTATAACTTTCCCCTTGTTTCATTCTATAGTTGATATCTACATCTTACTTCCTCTTTTGCATATCTTCTTCATATTTGCATTTAAATGATACCCCTGATTTGTATTTGTCCATTACCTTTAATCAGCTTTTCTCACTGTCTGCACCCCACTTTTTCTTCCACTCTCCTGACCCACTTTCCTCCGCCTATCCTACCACCACCTAGGACACACAGCTTTACTTTTATGTCACTAATGCCAGTTTTTACATTGTCTTCTGCTGCCACAACCCGTGCCTTCTATTTGAAGACCACTGAGAAATCAAATAGTGTGAGATCATGTTATTATGTGAACTTGACTTTAGGCATGGGGATCACACATCTTACAGCATAGCTCTTGTTCAGATGCATATTCTTTGAAGATGTAAACAATGTTCCAAGACCTCAAACTACAGTACCTGTAACTTTCAGCTTTTCAGCCCCAATGGTAATCTCATCTTCATCTGCAGAGAACAGCACCCTGCCATCTTCACTCGCTCTCACTTCAAATCTTTTACACTGAGCTTCCACAGCATCAGCTCCTACAGTCAGAGGAAAGGTTTAAAAGTGAAACTGGTATGCAGGAAACCATTAACATGTATCTTTTTTCTTTAGAAACAGAGGAGAAATACATGGATTACTTAGTTATTTTATGTCTGCAGTACCTTTTACATCTGAATTAATATTTTTAAATTGTTACCTTTTTCAGTGGGCTAATTTGATAGTTTGCTGAGCGAGGAGGTTGGGCATACATATGACCTCTAAATACGTGACATAGGCCTAACAAAGTTTGTAGGTTTAGCTAGTTAAAAACAACAACAACAATAAGAAAAAAAAAAAAAACTTTGCATATACACAAAGAGAGATGATATCTGCTTTGTTCTTGGTTGTAGCTTGAAAACTTGGCATTATACGTGGCACACACTGGATGCGCAATCAATCCCTTGGACCCAATGACTCCCATGTTCTCTCTGCAAGCAAACAATAGTGCCCATGGTCCCTGCATCACAAGGTACTTGGAAAGCATTACTCAATTATGAATCTTTAGCTACTCTACATTTCATATATACTACTATTGAAGATTGTTCCACCTTTACTATCACTGAATGTGAATACATGTTAACAGCCAATCTTGCAAATATATCTATATATTTAGTGCTCCCAAATGTATCTTCTCATCAATAATTTTCTTGATCTATTAAAATATAGCATTAAATAAATTTAGTTACACTACAAAATTGGAAATCTGTTTCTGATTTATTCGACAATTTTGCATATTAATCCATCTGAAAATCACAAAGGCAGCTTCCATATTTGGAAAACATGATTAATTTGTGAGTTTGAAGGCTTCGGCAGAAGATCAAACTGGTCAGAGGGTGAGGAATTGCTTTTTCCATATTTCCAATTTATTTCTTTTGGCATAACATGTTTGGCATATGCTACATCTCCCCCTCCTGTTAAGATCTGGAGCATCTCTCCTTGCTAGCTACATCAGAAACTCTCATCAGATACAATTCAGCCCGCTCAGGGACCCAGGCACATCACACTTGTGCATATATCTTTTCATTTACTTTACATATGCTATGGACTGAATGTTTGTGTCTGCCAAAAACTCATATGTTGAAATTCAAGCTCACCATGTGATGGTATTAGGAAAGGCCATCTTTGAGAGGGGATTAGGTCAGGAGGGCAGAGCCCTCATGGATGGATTAGTGACCTTATAAAGTCTGCCTTTTCTCTCTCTGCAATCTGTCAAGTGAGGACACAGTGAGAAGCCAGCTATGTACAGGCCAGGAAGCAGCCTCTCAACCAGACGCTGGATATGTTAGTGCCTTGCTATTGGAATTCCCAGCATGTAGAGCTGTGAGAAATAAATTTCTGTTGTTTAAACCACCGAGACTATTATATTTTAGCAGAGCAGCCCAAGCAGACTGTGACAATATATTACCACTATTTTTTAGATATATGACCCAGGAATTCAAAACATGAGATCCTCTTTGTATTCCAAAATATCCTCCAAATTTAAAATTGGGTCTGATTTCTAGGGGTGCTTAGGGTAAGAAGCTGGATAGGTGAATGAATACGAGATATAAGCTTGCTGTCCCTTTCTTAGGCCCTCAACCCACCACAGCCCTGCTCCCAGTCCTAGCCCATGGGCTTTAATATCTTACACTTTCCCACTATCATAGCTTCTGAGAGGCATGTAAGAGCAAATATTAATTATAATCCCTAATAATATGTGGGACAACTTCTCTGAAAACAAAATGTATATTTTTCTCCTACTATAAGAAACTACATGTTTTCAGGTCCACATAGAAAATTTTAAAAGTTTCAACTATGACAATGCTAAGATAAAACTTAGCTAACCTTGCAGGCTGTCAAGATCAAAACAGCATGAATTGTACTTTAACGTCTGTTATATATATATTGTAAAGCAAAGCGTCTTTCTTATGAAATTTAATGACAATATTGGACAAACCATGGAAGAACCTATTGTCCTTGGTGACAGTCATTGTGTTTGATCTGCCAAGCATTATTTCAACAGCCTGTATTCAGTTGAGTATGTCTTCTGCTAATCATGATCTAACCTTCCTGTATTGTGCTTTTAATCTTTAAACCATAGTAACCCAACTGAGTGATGTTCAAAAAACCATGCTTGGGGCTGAATGTGTTGATAATTGTGACTTCTAAATTTGAAGGCCTCTATGTCTCAATCTTCAAGGCACTCAGACATACACTAAATCTGAACTGCCTGAAGGATATTCTAGATATTATACATATAAAGCCTGTTAACATGTGCATTATATTGCTATCTTAAATATAGTTATACTTCAAATATATTATATTGGGTGAATTGATCCAAAAGGTAGATCAGTGACTTTAACAACACTGAAGTACATCAGATCTATCTATCTATCAATCTATCTATCTATCTATCTACACATATATTATATATATATATATATATATATATATATATATATATATATATATAACATATATATATCCCCACACATGCTGTGTATGGTCACAAATTTATAAGACTTTCTTGACATAACATTTAATGTCATTATATGGAAGATACTTTACTAACATAAATATGCTATATTGTATGTCACATAAACTAGTAGAAATATAAGTAGAGTACCCAGATATGGTAAAGTTAGTTGAAATCTTAATTCATTAAATTCAAGTAAGCAAAAGCAAATAAGCAAGTAAGACAATATATGCACACCTGGAATTTAAAAAATGTGCATCTAGGCCATAAATAAATACATGCAGAAACATTCAATTAAAAATAGATATATAAATTAATACTGCAGACTACACTTTATTCAACCTATTAGTAAAATTTCAGAAGGCAAAACTGCAAGCAATTTGCAATGCATTGACAGTAAATATTTTGAATCAGGAAATAACCGAATATATTGTGCTTCTGTATGTTGCTTTTCTACAAAGAACAACCAGTAAATGCAGATAATTAGACACATACTGCATTGTTGTGGATATTTATATTTAAAGTTAATACATTAGGCTATATGAAATTGAAGTTACTATGTCATAACATGTTTTGTGTTGTCTTATTCTGTTTTTCATGTTCCTACCTCCATATATCTGCTAAGCTAAGTCAACTTAGGATCCAGTTGTTCAGAGCGGCAGTAAATACTAAGTTCCATTTTTTCTCCACCAGCAATGCTTCCAGAGTTGCAGAAAAGCAATATGCCTGATGACTGTGGATAAGGAGCTTTGATCTTAGCCAATAGATTGTGGGAAATAGGGTTATCTGGACAGTTCTATATTTTACTAGTCATCTCAAACACTAACTTCCTAACTAAAGTCTCAAGACTAAATGCTTCCTTAAGAATATCTGAAAAATGGGCAGCCCTGGTGGCCCAGTGGTTTGGCACCACCTTCGGCCCAGGGTGTGATCCTGGAGACCCAGGATCGAGTCCCATGTCAGGCTCCCTTCATGGAGCCCTCTTCTCCCTCTGCTTGTGTCTCTACCTCTCTCTGTCTCTGCGTCCGTCATGAATTAAAAAAAAAAAAAAAAAAAAAAACCAATATCTGAGAAACTTATGTTAGCACTTCAAAATCAAATGGAGAGCAGTCAGGGATAAAATAAGTAAAGAGAATTGGAAGGAAAAAGAGAGAAAACATGAAAGTAAAATCATAGTTTCCACAAAAGGGTTGAAGTATTCAATATATATCCAAATATTTTCTCTAGTTCATTTAATGTTCTGTATATATTCTTTAAAACAAACAAAGCCACAACAAAGCTAATTTCTTATTCTCCTCAGAGATGGCTCCATTGCCTTTTTGGAGCATTCACATTTCTTATAGTCATATTCAGTAGCCAAAGGCATATTTGCTGACAAATAGAGAGGCTCCAGTAATTTATCTACTGTCTTTGCATTTTCTACATTTCATCAGTCAAACGCATGAATTGGAAAATTTTCTTCAATAAAAATCTCTACAGGGGCTCAAACAATATATTTCCATGGGGCCTCTTGGTACTATTTAGTCCTAATTTAAAGAAAACAAGGCAAAGATCAAAATGGATATGTCTAATTATCTCTGGTGTGTTTTCCTCAAGCATATCATGATGGATCTTTCTTCCAATATAACTCTGATTTTACATATTGTCAATATTTTCAAGGTCTTGAAGAAGGGAATTATTAAAAGATTAGAAACTCCCACAAGAAAAACAAAAACAAGAGTCAATACAGTGAACTAAATTTAGAGTTCTGAAATTCCTGTTTTAGAATTATCATCGGCTCCAAAAAAGAAAAACCAAAGAAGCTGAAACCAAAGAAGCTGCTTTCCTGACATATAAATACAAATAAGCATTGCATTTATTTTATTTTACACTGTGTATGTCATTAAAAACTCTCATGTGGCAAGTGTACTCTTAGTGTACTTAGGGAGAGAAGGAGAAGCAAAATGAGGGAAAGTCACAGGGGTGGGCCTGGGAGACTTATCTTGAAACTAGGGATCTTGAGCCTTTGGCAATTGCAATCTACACTGGATCCTGTCAGAGATTAGCACACCCACATCCCATCTCTACAACCTACTCCCAACCAGAGGGACTAATTTCTGTTTCAGAATCGGAGGAGTAACCATTCTTTCTCTAGCAAATAAGGTAGCTCAGCTCTATGAACCCTGAGGTTACATTCACCCTTATATCCCTACCTGGGTCTTCCTACCATTCTGTGTCTAGATCAGTGCCCTGTACACAGTTATTCTTCAATCTAAGTTTGTTTTCACAAAACAAATGAGCAAAAAGGAGGAGGGAAGGGAGAGAGGGAGGCAAGCCATGAAACAGACTCTTAATGTAGAGAACAAATTTATGGTTGCCAGAGGGAAGAGGGTGGAGGGATGAGTAAAATAGGGGATGGGGATTAAGGAGTGTACTTGTGGTGGGGGCCTGGTGTTGTATGGAACTATTGAATCACTATATTGTACACCTGAAACTAATATTATACTGTACGTCAACTACCTGGAATTTAAATAAAAACTTTTTTTAAAAAAAGTTTGTTTTTAAACTGAATTCCACTGCTTTCCACCATTTGTACTTTTATGCTTCCTTTGTCACTCCCTTGCCCATCTATACCACAGCTATGATCACACACTATTTTTTTATAATAGATTTATTTTTTATTGGTGTTCAATTTGCCAACATACAGAATAACACGCAGTGCTCATCCCGTCAAGTGCCCGCCTCAGTGCCCGTCACCCATTCACTCCCACCCCCTGACCTCCTCCCCTTCCACCACCCCTAGTTCGTTTCCTAGAGTTAGGAGTCTTTATGTTCTGTCTCCCTTCCTGATATTTCCCACACACTTCTTCTCCCTTCTCTTATATTCCCTTTCACTATTATTTATATTCCCCAAATGAATGAGAACATATAATATTTGTCCTTCTCTGATTGACTTACTTCACTCAGCATAATACCCTCCAGTTCCATCCATGTTGAAGCAAATGGTGGGTATTTGTCATTGCTAATGGCTGATCACACACTATTGATCTCCATCTTCCTTTTTAAAAAAAAATTATGAAAAGCTTATACATATAACAGTTGTGTACATGATGTTACCCACTACCTGGCTGAAGAAATAGTTATCATTACCAACACCAGCCTTCAGCACAATCTCTTCTTAATCACATGTCCCTTCATCCTTAGGGAGCTCTGCATGTCACCATTATCTTGAAGTGAGTCTTTATTATTCTCATCTTGTAACTTTATTACTTGTATATATCCTTCAAACATTTTTCTTAGTTTTACATGTCTTGGATTATACACACACATACACACACTTACTGATAATATATACTCCCCACAGTCAGAACATGGGGGCATGTGGGGCTGACTTTTTGTCTGGAAATGCTTCTGTTCTCCTAGGGATATTATTCTCTCTGGCCAAAGCAATGGATTCATATACAAGCACATTACTCAAACATGCCTCTGATTTTCTCTCTACATTTTGAAAAAGAGGCACATTCTTCTTTTCAGATCATGGGCACTGGGTGTGATAAAAACTTAAGCTTTTAAGGCTAGCTATACCCCTACATGGAAAAAGTTTGTCTGAGAATTTAGTCCATCAGTGAAAAGGGGGTAAAGTTGGAAGGAGAATGAGAAGAACACAGAGACACATCTGAAACTACTGCTTAAATGGCCAGATCCAATCAGAAACAAAGTAATGTAGCCCTGGCCTTGCTTATTATATGAATCAATAAATTACTCATCTACCTCACTGAAGGTGAGGAGGATATAAATTCTGAATTGATTTCTTTTTGCATTGTTTTCACTCTGTTATTTTCTTCTTTGTTTCCATAGATCCTTCTCTCTCTCCCTCTCATTCTTATCTTTATTAAACAGAAGTTAGATATCTTCCACCTCTAACAAACACTGACCAACGCCCCCCTCCCACACACACACACACATCATTAGGATGTAATTAAAAGGAAAAGAAAATGCTCTAGGACTTTGTGGGGAGGGATGCCATAATATCCTGAGGCAAATTTCTTATATAGCCTTTGCATTGAGCAAACTAAATTTCTTCTTAGACAATGCCAAAACTAGCCTTAAAGGTATAAATATAATCTTTTATACCTGTATAGTTTAGTCTTTTGGTGATTTATAATAATATGACAATATTATTAATTAATTTATCATTATCATTATGCTGGTATGACTACCTAGCCAGCCATTTCATAAATTTCTATAGTTTTTTCTCCTGGGCCTAGTCACTATGAATTTTGACAGAATCAAGTAAAATATGTTTCTTTATCCCACTTTTGTTGACTTCGTTGTCTATGAGAAGTGAAAGTAGACATCTTTGACTTTTTATTTTGTTTAAGGGGACCAGTCAAACAGCATATGCATAATATTCTGGGTTTTTTGGTATATTATGCAAACATGAAATTATAGCATTTCATAACTGTGGATGGCACAAAATTGATGAGTAAAATATTATTATCTAACATTTTTTGTGTATCACAATCATTCATTTTCTTTTATTTTATAAAGGAAAACTAGAAACAAAAAAGGCATGCTGCATGCAGTGAAAAAAATACTGATAGAATTATTCTTATGAGTAGAATCAGTGAATACTTAAATAATGAGAAAAGACTGCTTACAACTATATTTGTGGTAAGTTGCTTTTATAAGAAAGAGAGAAGAAAATGTTCTCTGTAATCTCTTACTGCTTAACTTTTCAGCAGACATTAAAAATATCTAAAATGATCTAATATAATATACTGAAGGACATGAGAGTTGCATAGCCATTTCTTGATAATACTGAACTAAAGTTTTTTTCCATTGTAGCCTATTACTTTTTAACATATGTTTCTTTCATAAGAACAACAAGTTAACTTCTCAGAATTTTTCCTTCTTTCTTGTCAGCTTGCCCTGGTCTTCTGCGACATTTTAACACATCTATCAGGGTAGTTTCATGAAACTCCTTAGTACTTTTTTTTTTCCTTTCTAACATGCATTTTCTTTCAAATAATTAACAAGTGTATCCATGCTACACATCAACACAAGCATAAAAAATGAATTGGTGCACAGTTTTCTGATATATTTTTATGCAAATTCTCCCTAAATTATATGTAGTATAACTTGTTTACTTGTGGCAGTATAATTTTGCAGATGTATTCAACTAATAAGGTAATCTCATGCTACCAAGTATACATTTTTTGCCAAATTTCAAGATTATCTTTGTTCTCAAAAACATCTGACTTTGACAATTTATCACCTGAATATCAGCAAAAGTCACTTTCATGTACTTACTATTTTAATGTAAGAGAACTTAACAGAAACCATTCTAGACAAATAATTGTATCCTTGAAAATGTTATGAACAAGTAATCTCCTTCTTTACAGAGTGGCTCTAACATATTTATTCGTACTACCTGCTAAACTTTTTAAAAAAGATTTTATTTATTTGTTTGAGAGAGAGAAAGAGAGTATGAGCCGGGCAGAGGCAGAGTGAGAGAGAGAGGGACAAGTAGACCCTCCACTAAGCAGGGAGCCCAGCATGGGGCTCAGTCCTAGGACCCAGAGATTATGACCTGAGCCAAAGTCAGACACTTAACCAATTGAGCCAACCAGGAGTCCCTGCATGCTAATAATAGTAAGACTATTTGAGGTGTACTTATTGATAGTTTTCATAACAATTATTTCATATTCCTCTTTTTCTTCATATCCCTCTTAGTATTAGGTAGATTGTCTCTGAATTTCCTTTAATGGGAACATGTGTTTTGTGTTATAAATCAGTTAACTGAGCACTAAAGAAGAATAAACTTCAAGATAAACAATTTAAGAAATCCAATATAAAATACAATTTTTATTATAATTGATCATTTTAAATATTGTTAGGCAATTGTGCATTATTGATTTGTTATAGCTAATGCATATTTTTATAATTATGTGGAATTCTTAGGATTGCTTGCATTGAAAAGTATTATTTCTGATTCCCATGAACCATCATACTTGGGTTTCTGGAAAAAATGATGAAATTGGGGTATTTGGATTAAAGCTCTTCTATCTGAAAGGAAGATCTAGTTTATAATCTGATAAAACAATTCCTCAAATTAGAGTGTCTTAGCCCACCAAAGGTGGGCTTGTTCATGCTCATTTCTAGCAAGATTCAGCAAGATGCTATAATCACAGTAACCACTCAGGGACCCAAATGAAGGCTCCATATCAACACTTGCCTTCAAAGCTTTGGTAACAAGAAAAAAGGATATGGAACAGTGAGTACTTTCATTTAGAAGTAACACATCACTTCATTTTCTTGGCTAATGAAGGTGAACTCATCAAGTCTGTTCCCAAATAAGTAGGAATTTATAATACTTAACCCAGTGTTCACCTCTAAATACAAAACTGACAGAGAACAATAAAATATTTATTGGTTTGTCAGGGCTGCCAAAGCCCCACACATTGGGTAGCTTGAAAAACAGAAGCTTATTGCTTTACAGTTCTGGAGGCTAGAAGTCTGAAATCAAGATTTGGCAGAGTTGCTTCCTTCTGCGGCTGTAAGGGAAGGATCTGTTCTAGGTCTCTCTCCTTGGCTTATTTACAAGATGGACATCTTCTCCATGTATTTCATCTCCCCTCTACGTGTATCTTTCTGCCCAAATTTCTCCTTTTTATAAGAACACCAATCATATCTGATAGTCCACCCTAATGACCTCATTTTAACTTGACTATATTTATCTCCAAATAAGATCCTATCTTCAAGTAAGATCACATTCTGAGATACTAGGGGTTAGCACTTTGTATATGATTTTTTTTTTTTTTTTTTTTTTTTTTGGCAGGGTGCATGATTCAACACATAAAAAATATCTTCAATGTTACGGGAAAAAAAGAAAAAATAACAAAAACTTAAATGCCAACCTAGGATTTTAAGTCTAACAAAATTATCATCTAAGATTGGAGGCCAGGGATCCCTAGGTGGCGCAGCGGTTTGGCGCCTGCCTTTGGCCCAGGGCGCGATCCTGGAGACCCGGGATCGAATCCCACGTCAGGCTTCCGGTGCATGGAGCCTGCTTCTCCCTCTGCCTGTGTCTCCGTCTCTCTCTCTCTCTCTGTGACTATCATAAAAAAATAAATAAAATAAATAAGATTGGAGGCCAGAAGATATTTCAGACTAACAAAAAAATGAAAGAACTAATCACCAACAGATTCAGTTTAAGAAAATTACAAAGGACTATTTCCCAGAAAAAGGAAACAGTCACAGATCAGATATCAGAGATACAGGAAGATTAAGATTTGAGAAAATGCATTTTCCTTGGCTTTCTTTTAGCTCACTAGTCATGCTTTTCCAGTCTACATCTGTTTTCCCCTTTTCTTCCTGTTCTGTAAATATTTACATGCTCCAGAGGTCAGACTAATGACTCTTAAAATATATTTGTGTGTGTGTGTGTGTGTGTGTGTGTGAAATGTCTCCAGAACAAAGAAAAAATAAAAGAATTGAGGAAAATCTTTCACTGTTTATATCCATTCACCTATAGATTCTCTTCCAGGATCATGGCTTTAAGTAAAGTATACAGGTTCAAGTTCAAAATTTGTAACATGTGCACTAAATATTAGTTTAGTTATTACCCTGGAATTCACATTTACATAATTAACTGTTTATAAATGTCAGAAAAGCATTGTTTAACTTCAATAAAAACTCTTAATTACCACACACTTGCTAATTTATTTTTTCCTCACTAATCCCTTTCTTGGTCAAGTGGGCCACAATTCACCCCAATAGTTTAACCCTCAAGTTCAAGGTTTATCTCAGATCCCGCTTCTGGAATTATAATATCAGGAGCTTGGCAGACCTGGTCTCCAGGAAAACTGTTGAAAAATATTTTATAAACAATCTGAATTCTCAGTAAAGAGTTCTAAGGATACATAGCAGATGAAGAAACATCTATTCAAGAAATCTATTAAAACTCAATAGAAACAGAGAGTCTATATCATTTGGATCATGAGCCACTTACTTTATCCCTCTCCCAGCCAAAGTGATCGAAATTCCACTCTATGTAGGTACAGCCTAGAATACAAAGCTCCCTCTCCATCTACCTGCCAGGTGGAGAATTAAGGTATTTTCCCAGGAGGGAGAGGGTGTCAGCATTTCCCATCCTATGCTCTAGATAACATGCAGAGGACAAATTCCTACTAAGTTCAACTGTGAGGTGAGGGCTCACTTCTTCCACTCAAACTCCACTCATAGGATATAGGTCCTCCTTAAGCATGATGTAGTGAAAATACAGGGGCCCAAATTGCCCTCCCTTTAGTTCTTTCACAGGTTGGAGTTTTCATGTCAGGAGAAGCAAGTCCTAGAAGCTACATCCAATCCCTAGCTTTGCCAAATGCCTGGCTACTAAGCAGGAGTGCCACTCAAAAAGCAATTTTTGAGCAATTTTACCATTGTCCCCTCTTCCGGTTGTAGTTCAAGATTTTTGCCCCAAGAAGAGAAATGGGCTATAAAACAGAGAACTGAAGCTCTTCCCAAAGAAGACTTTATTTGCAAAGTCTCAAAAACAATGATTTGATTATCTCAAAAACAATACAGCTGTGGTGAAATGTAATTAAGAGGAGACCAAAGACTATCAGAGACATAAGCTAAACCATAGTCCATGAAACAACTTCTGCTCCAGGACAATACTTAAAACAATAGCAATTAACCGGGAATTAGTACAGCTTATCAGCAGGGTGTAATCAGAGAAAGAGACAGAGTGCAATGCTAAAACTAGTTATTCTAGGTGACAGTATGCAGATCTCAGGAACTTCACAAGCTTTAAACTGAAGGGGAGGGAAGGGGACAGAGAGTAGGAATAGACTTCAAAAAAATAATCCAGTGAGTTATTAAAGAAATGAGCAAGCAAATAATAATAACAAGCCCTGAGGTTGATGGTGGAGGACCAGTACCCAGAACTGCTCACTACATTACCTAAACTTTCCAATTTTCCACAAAAATTATGACATGCAAAGAAAGAAGTCTGACCCATAGATGGGAAATATCAGGCAATAGAATCTGCTTGTGAAAATGATCACATGCCACATTTAACAGGTGAGGACTTCAAATGGCTACTTAAAGTAGCCTGTATACACACATCCAAACAACTAAAGGAAACTGTGTTTAAAAAAGTATTATAAAATATTTCATCAAATGAAGAATATCAATACAGATATAGAAGTTGTAAAGAAAGCCAATTAAAATTCTGAAGCTCAGTACAATAGTTGAATGAAAAATTCACTCCACAGTAGATTTGAACTAGCAGAAGAAAGAATTTGCAATTTTAAAAATAAATAATATCTATAAAATCTAAGAACAGAGAGGAAAAGAATGAAGAGAAATGAATAGAGCCATTAAAAGGCTTTCTTTCCACATAGAAATGACAAAAGCAAACTTAGTGATTAAAGATTTAGTCTTTAAATTAATGTTATATTTCAATTAAATATTTCTCTCAGAAATAGCACCTGACCAACTCACATATCTTCTGGTTTATAAAATACCTAATTGGTTGGTTCAAAAAGGTAACAGGATTTTCAGATAAAAAATAATATTTCTCTAAGATCTATTTTTTTCCAGAATCCCTGGGTCGCTCAGCGGTTTGGTGCTTGCCTTTGGTCCAGGGTGTGATCCTGGAGACCTGGGACTGACTCCCTGCGTGGAGCCTGCTTCTCCCTGTGTCTGTGTCTCTGCCTCTCTCTTTCTCTCTGTGTCTCTCATGAATAAATACATAAAATCTTTAGGAAAAAAAAATCTAATTTTTCCCTAAAAAATTTGAATTTGTTAAAAATTGAATTTGTTAAAAGTAATTCATGGAATGGATTTCTAAGTTTCTTATTTCCTGATTATCTATTCCTTTTTTGGATTTAAGCTTGGCTCTGTTGTCTCTTCAGGGCCCATCTCTTTCAGAAGAGGTATTTAAATCAGTGTATTTTACTGAGTCATTTAAAGTAACTTCCTACGTTGTTATCATCCAATTGAAGCTTCTTAATTACTTTCCACATATTTTCCTTTACTATTCATTAGTATATTTTTTTTTAATTCTGAAGTATTTTCTGATTAAAAGCAATGCCTGTCATCAGATTATCCAGCTAAATAGAAAAGAAAAATATTGTCACGAAACATGCAGCACATTTTAAATACTAGTCTAATTTTCCCAACATATCTCCACCTGTCTTTCCCTGAAGCCAGCTGTTTGGTACTCAGAGGATATAAATAATTTGATGATGAAATTAAGTGGAATATAATTATAATACTTGAAAAGAATTGCCTGGCAGATTATTCTGTTATTACTTACTTATTGCAGGTATTAAATGAAGAGATCTAAGAGTTGAAAGTACATTTCCCAAAAGTTCCTTCTGGATATTTGTGTTTATCAGAACACTGGTTAGGCTGTTTCTTGCTCTAATATATATATATATATATATATATATATGGTATGTGCTCAATGGTTAGAATGGAAACCTGATGATGTCAGGGATCTAGGCCTCTTCTACTTTGTTACTCTGCCACCTTCAAATGACAGCTTCCATCCTGGAGAGCCACATAGGTGCTCAGGTCGCTTTAATGTGTCTCATTCCAGAGAGAGGAAAGGCAAAAGGAAGGGCAGGCCCATTTCTTCTTTCTTTCTTTATTTTTAAGATTCTATTTTAATTCCAATTAGTTAACCTACAGTGTTATATTAGTTTCAGATGTACTCATTTCTTTTAACAAGACACTATCTGAAATCAGTGCATGTCATCTCTGCTTACATCTACTTGGCTAGAATTCAGGCACACCTGGCTGCAATAGAAGCCTGTAGCCTTGAACTGGGTAGTCACATGGGCAACTAACACTTGAGGTTGTATTCTAAAATAGAAGGGGAAGAATGGCCACAGGGAAGGAGCCATCAATGGTTTCTACAGCATCACATAAGTGGTTTTACCTCAGAAATTAATCATTCCTCAGACATCCAAAACCTCTAGAATCAACATTTACACATATTTTTCTTATGGTCCTTTTGCCAGTAATAGCTGGATTCTATATCCTGTAGGATTACTTTTCTTAATTATGGTCCTGTTATTTTATCTCAAATAATACGGATCCCTTTGCCTATAAATTAAGCAAAGGAAGGCTATCAGAAGCAGAGACCCTTTAGGTTTAAGTCACACTGTGGATAAACAAATTGCTTATATTTATATAAATTTCTATGACTCCCAAAAATTGCCATATAATCAATGTCTTTTAAAAACAAACAATATATATAACATACTAGAAGCATACTGATTTAGTAAAAATATTTTCTCCAAAAATCCTAGTTGGGTAATGCTTTATTGTAAAGACAGAAAATAAATAATTTTATAACCTTTTTATTTAGGAAATTATTATGTTGTCATTTATTAATTTTTGAATTTAAAGAAAAATAAATGATAATATGGAAAAATACTGTTCTATCACTTAGTGGTCTGCTTGACAATTACCACTAATTATTACTCATTCTGATTTTCTTTCTTACTATATAATTTGATGTTATTGAACACTACTTTTTATAACTAAACCTCTATTTCTTTCCATAACATTTATATTTTAGAAAAGCAATATCACATTGGGATATTAAAACATTTTGTGACCTTCAAGCATTCTTCAATAAAATTTACAGTAAAATAATTATGAATATATTGCATATCATGTTTGAGCTTTTATTCAAAAATTCTATTTAAGCCTATATTTAATACTATTAGCTATTTCATCTGATTCTATAGTTCTTTTCTTCCAAGTCTTCATCTTCACTAATTAGATAAGCATGAAATTGATGTCAGTACATTAGTTTCTCAATATTGTTTGCATGTATTTCTAATATATATTTAGCTATTAAGATAAGAATTACTATAAAAAAGACCAGTAGATAGCCTTAATGGAGTATATATTTGAACTTAGAATACAATTTTCATTTTCCAAATTAAATTACCAAGAAGGGAAACCTAAAGGGATTTAATAAAATACAACATATCAGTCATGTATTCCATCAGAGACTATACTTTACAGTTACTAAAAATCATATGCAATGGGTGTGTATGTCTTCATATACTTTAAGGAGTGATAACATCCTTTTAAAATTACTGCAGTTACATATATGTTTTTTACATTTGTTGTTTGTGGTTATGTTGGCAGAAGAGATACTGTTTTTGAAGATCTCTCAGTAGGAGACTATATCCAATATGCTGTCAAAATCTTTTCTTCTACATTATTGTTCAGAAATCACATTTTCCTTTGACAAGGTAATGCATTTACATAATACAAAAGTAAAAAGCATAAGTTATATAGGATGAGTCTCACTTCTACTCTTGCCCTATAAATCCTCTTCTGGCATTTCCCTTAAATGGAACAATTTTCATTGTTCCTTGTAAACTTTTTTTATTTTTATCAAATACAATAAGCATGAACAAAATGCACATTTTGTTTTCTTAAACAAAATGCACATTTTTTATAATGTTTGTCCACTGCTTTTCACATAATAATTGTACTCTACTCTTAAATTATCTTTTGATTGATGATAATCTAAATAAATGAGAGGATATAATAATGCAGGCACTCAAACTTGTCTAGCTTTTGTTTGATTCAATATGTAGTTTTTTAACATGTGTTTATATTTGCTTACAATTATTCTGGTAAGTTGTAACTGCTTGTAGTTTAATAAGAAAACTCCTATCTGAACAACATATTTTATTAATCATTTTGAGGAATACAGTGATGCCATGTTAATTAAATTTTCACATGACACTAAACTTGGATAGCTACTTAACAGAATGACAATTCTAAAGGATCCTGACAGGTTGGCATGACGCAATGATAATTTTTAATAAATATTAATAAAATAGATATATTTTACATGGGACTAAAGAGACGTCCTTTGAAAAATATAATATAAGGAGGGAGAATTATCAACATTTGTGTGTGGGGGGAATGTTTTGTTTGTTAGGCAACCTTGTCAGATAGGTTTAAGTAGTAAATATTTTCTTAGACTGTATACCTGGAGATGCAATGCTGATGAGCAAGAAAATGATCTTGTTAAACTGTAGGTAATTAAACCGTATCTATCTGGATTATCGTATGTTATTACAGGCATTCTCTGATGGAGGATTGTTGATGTGAATTAAGAATGTGACCAGAGTAAGGACAACCTTTTTGGTGAAGAGATATAAACTTAGTCAATACAGTGAAATTACTTTTGGAAGTGTAGTATAATCATAGTTGGAATGAAAAAGAGTGTTATATAAATAGCAGAGGGTGAGGGTGTCACACGTTTTGGTCACACCTTACCTGACAGCTCAGCTGCATTTTAACTTCTAAGGTATATGAAGGCTGTTGACATAACTTATAATGATAGGAAAATAAACAAAATGACAAAAAAAAAATTCTGCTTCTGAGCAAGATGGAATATCCAAGACCAGATTTATCCTCTCATCTGAAATAACAACAAAAAAGACAAAAGTACATAAAAAGTATATAAAAGTATGGTTTTCAAAACATTTGACATCAGGGAATGAAGAATAGTAATGCCTAAGAGACATAAACAAATGGATAGGATCATACGTACTACAAATTACTGCTTTAACGGAGTTCCCAGTCTGTGGTGCAGAGACAAGCAACTGAGGTGGAACCCAGACACTTCCTGAGTTGGGGAGAAGGAGCAGAGACTCAGCAGGACTGACAGGTAGAGCTTTCAGGACAGAGTATCGGAGAGAATGGAGCTGCTTAGAGAAAGGAACTCTAGAGATCTTCAGAGGACCTACCTCAAAAAATCAGTAGATTATATATCATTGCAAGTATGTAAGAAAACTATCATAGGTCAGAGAAAGAAATAGAGGAAATATTGTCTGACATTTCCACAGGGGTGAGATTTACCCTCCAGATTTGAAAAAAAAAAAACAAATACAAATATCACAATTAATGCGGCTTGGGTAGAGGACTCAGGAAAATCTTGAATCACAGTTCATAATCCAGAATGATTAGCCACAGACCTAGCAAAGCCACAGATCTGCCAAAGAAACCTCAAATGCAGGACCCTGAAGGATCAATTCATTTTCCATTAATTGCATTCAGAACAAAGTTCAAGAATATTTATAGAAATCAAATAGTTTGCAGCATCAAAAAAAGTGAAATGTACCATGTCTCCCATCAAACATTAAAAGATTATGAGCCACAAGAAGGAGCACAAAAACATGGCCCATAATGAAAATATTAAGTAATCAGAAGTGACTCTGAATTAACAAAAAATGTTTAACTTTGCAGAAATGGATGGTAAAACCTTTATTATAATTGTATGCTGTATGCTCAAAATCCAGAGATATGGACAAAAATACCCAACTCAAAATTCCAGCAATGAAAACTACAATGAAATGAAAATACATGAAATGGGATTAGCAGTAGGTTGGACATTGCAAAAAATATGTATGCAAGTGAATGTGATCCATAATAAAATATAAAGAGAGAGTGGAATTAAAAAGAAAAGATTTTATTTATTTATTTGACAGAAAGAGAGAGAGAGAGAGCAGGAGCACAAGCAGAGGGAGCTACAGGCAGAGGGAGAGGGAGAAGCAAGCTCCCTGCTGAGCAGGGAGTCATAAGTGGGGCTTAATTCCAGGCCCCTGGGATCATGACCTGAGCTGAAGGCAGACACATAACCAACTGAGCCATCCAGGCACCCTAAGAATGGAATTTTTTAAAATGAAGAGAACATTAGTAATGTTTTAAACAACTTTATGTGGGTTCCTATACTTTTCTTGGAGAAGAGAAGGGGGCTGACGATGGACAAAATATTTGAAGAAATAATGAATAAAATTTTCTAATTTTAATAAACGAAATAAAGCTATACACACATAACAACAAATCCTAAACACAAAAATATTAAGAAATGTTTGGTATAATAAAAACTCTACCAAACAAAAACATTCAAATTGTTGAAAATGAGTGATAGAGGGCAAATTACAAAAGTAATCATATATAAAAGATACCTTTGTATACAGGATAATAAAGATAAGGAGAGCAAAAGATTCCTGTTGGAAATAATGCAAGAGATAAAATAGGAAAATATTTTCCTAAAATAGAAATATTTGCAGTAACACCACCACACATGTACCCCAAACTGAACAATCAAAACTCTATTTAGTGAAAAAATATTTTTTAAAGATTTTATTTATTTATTTATTTATTTATTTATTTATTTATTTGAGAGAGAGAAGAGGGGAGACAGGGAGACAGAGGAAAGAGTGCATGAATGGGGGGCAGAGGAAAGGGACAAGCAGATTCCCTGCTGAGGGGGGATCCTGCTGCAGGGCTTGATCCCAGGACTCTGAGATCATGACCTGAGCTGAAGTCAGATAATTAACCTCTTAAGCTACCCAGGTGCCCCTCTAATGAAAATATTTTTCAGAAGAAAAGGGAAAAAAGGATAATTACAGATGCAAAAACTTGAATAGTTAATTACTAGCCATCTGCATTATAGGAGATGTCAGATGGAGTTCTTAGGAAAAAGGTAGATGATGTCAGATGGAAATATAAATCTATATAGAGAAATAAATGGTAATGGCACCTATTTTGATAAATATGCTTTTCTTATTATTTAAACTTTTTAATACATAATTAACAATTTGAACAAAAATAATAACAATGTATTGTGAAATGTGTAAATTGAGTACATAAAATGTATGATTATAGACCTCTAAACACTGGGAAGGAAAAATTAAAGTATACTCTCCTAAGGTCCTTTTTGAAGTGTTAATGTATCACTTGAAGGTAAACTATGATAAGTGAAAGATCTTTATTATAAGCACTAGAGCAACCAACCAGCAGAAAAATAAACACAAACAAAAACAAGAAAAAAAGAAAAAAAAAGCCAATAGACCAAGTGGCATCATACAAATCTCAGCTAATCTCTGTTTCTCTCATGAATAAATAAAATCGTAAAAAAAAAAAAATAGCAAGATGATAGACCTGAAGCTAACTATATCTATTGAATGGATATAATGCAAATACTCCAGTCAAAAGGTAAAGACTGGCAAATTAGATAAAAAAATAAGATCCAACTATATTGCACCTACAAGGAATCTACTTTAAATAAAAGATACAAGTTAAAAGAAAAAGGATAGAAAATGATATGCTAACTCTAATCCAATGAAAACAGAACTGCCTTTTTAAAAAAAGATTTTATGAATTTATTTGAGAGAGAGAGAGAGAGCAAGAGCACAGGAGTGAGGGGTAAGAGGCAGAGGGAGAGGGAGAAGCAGACTACCCACTGAGCAGGAAGCTGGACGCAGGCCAGATCCCAGGACCCTTGGACCATGACCTGAGCCAACGGCAGATTCTTAACTGACAGAGCTACCGGGAGCTACCCAGGCCCCCAGGAAATGACTGTTTCTAATCAAATAAAAGTGTATTATCAGAGATAAAAAGATAATTTCATATTGATGAAGAGGTCATGGGTCAGAAGTTTTCTTCTGACAAAAAATAATCCTAAATGTTTGTACACTTAATTAAGGGCTTTGGAGGAAATACCCAAAGGAGAGCTTATAGAACTGAAACAAACTCAAAATCACAGAAATTTCAAGCCCTATTTCACAAAAATAAATATAACAAGTCAACTAAAATTGAGCAAGGATGTAATAGATTTGAGCAACACAAACTGTATTTGCCATTTATATAAAAAAATGTTACCAATCAAAATATACTAGTTCTTTGAGTGCACATGTAACATTTTCCAAGATAGAACTAATTTTAGTACATAAAACAGTCTCAATAAACTAAAAAAAAGTCTCATCTTACAAATTATATTATTATAACAATGTCATTATGAGAGATCTGAAAAATCCCAAAATATTTAGACTCAATAATCCACTTCTATATAATCCATCAAAGAAGAAATTAAAATAGAAAGTACAAAGTATTTTGAAGTAAATGAAAATGTAAACAAAACATATGAGTTTTTCGATAACACCAATGTTATACATAAATGTAAACTGATAGCACTAAGCATCTACATAAAAAATGTGGAGAGGTGCCTGTTGGCTCAGTCAATCAAGCCTCTCACTTGGGATTTCAGTTCAGGTCATGATCTTGCAGTTGTGGGGTCAAGCTCCACCTCTGACTGTGCTCAGTGTGGAGTCTGCTTCAGATTCTTTCTCCCTCTCCCTCTGCCCCTCCCCACTTGCACTCTCTCATGGTGGGAATGGAGTTTAACCAAAAATATGCAAAAACCTAAAATCAAGGACCTCAGTTTTCACCTCAAAAAACTAGAAAAAGGAGCACAATTTAAATCCCAAGTAGCAGTAGGGGAAAACAAAGATCAAAGCAGAAGTCATTGAAAAGGAAAGAGAAGAACAATAGAGGATATTAACGAAACCAGATGTTATTGTTTTGGTTTTTTTTAAAGATGTTATTTATTTATTTGAGAGAGAGAAAAAAGGGAGCATGAGCAGGTATGGAGGGGCAGAAGGAGAGAGAGAGAGAGAGAAGCAGACTCCCTGCTGAACAAGGAGCCCAATGTGGGGCTTGATACATGGACCCCAATATCATGACCTGAGCTGAAATCAAATGCTTAACTGACTGAGTCACTCAGGTGTCCCCCAAATTTTATTGTTTGAAGAGATCAATAAAACTAATAAACATCTAGCCAGGAAAAAAGTGAGAAAACACAAACTACCAGTATTAATACAGTAGTCCTCCCTTATCTGCAGTTTCAGTTTTATGTGGTTTCAGTTACTCCTGAGCAACTGTGGTTGGGAAGCAGATGATCCTTCCTCTGTCATTGCCTCAGGACAACAGTGGTCTAACCCTAGTCACAGTGTCCATGTCATTTACCTCACTTCATCTAATCACTCAAGCACACTATCATCCCACATAATCACAAGATGACAGGTGAGTGCAGTACAGTAGGATATTTTGAAAGAGCACATCTACATCTCTGTATTAAAGTAAATTGTTATAATGTTTTATTTTATTATTAGTTATTGTTTTTTTAAGATTTATTTATTTATTTATGATAGACATACAGAGCGAGAGAGAGAGAGAGGCAGAGACACAGGAGGAGGGAGAAGCAGGCTCCATGCTGGGAGCCTGACACGGGACTCGATCCTGGGACCCCAGGATCGCGCCCTGGGCCAAAGGCAGGAGCTAAACCGCTGAGCCACCCAGGGATCCCCTATTAGTTATTGTTATTAATTGCTTACTATGCTTAATTTATAAATTAAACTTTATCAGAGGTATGTAAGTGTAGCAAAAACAATATATATAGTGTTCAGTACTACCTGCAGTTTCAGGTATCTACTGAGGGTCCTGGAACATAAGGGGAGAACTACTGTAATGAGTAAAGTGACATCCCAACATATTCAAAAGATATAAAAAATTAATAAAGCTATATTATAAGTGACTTTATGCCTATACATTTGATAACTTAGATGAAATGGGCATATTTCTTGAAAGACACAAACTACCAAAGTTCACTCAAGGAGAAATAGATAAATTGCATGTCCTTATATTTATTAAAGACATTAATTTATGTTTAAAAACTTTCCTGTAGAATTCTAACAAGTCAATTAGAAGATAAATGACCCAATTTAAACATGGACAACATATATAAATAGACATTTCACACACACACAGAAAAGAAACAAGGAATGTCTAATAAGTCCATAAAAAGATGCTGAATATCAGTAAGAAAATGCAAGTTAAAGGCACAGGAGTTATCATTTCGTACCCACTAGAATTATTGTCCTTAGAAAGAGATAGTAACAAGTACTGGAAAATTTGTAGAAAGACTGGAAATGCAAAATTTTTGAACCACTTTGAAAAACAGTTTAGTATTATTTTAAATAAACACAAATTTGCCACATGACTTGGCATTCCACTCTAGATATCTACCAGAGAGAAATGAATACCTAAATACACACAAAGATTTGTACACGGATGTTCATAGCAGCATTATGTTTAATAGCTCCAAACTGAAAATGATCCATATATCTATTAACTGATGAATTCACAAACAAAATGTAGTAAAGTCATATGCAATGGAATATATTCAGAAATTAAAGCAATAGACTACACTGACACATACTACAATATGGGTGAAACTCAAAAACATTATACTAAGTGAAAGGAGCCAGACACAAAGATCAAATATTACCTGATTCCTTTATATTAAATATCCAGAAGAGGCAAACTTATATACAGAGAAAACAAATTATTGGTTGGCTGTGGAGGCATATAATAAAAGAAAATGACTACAAACAGGTAATAGGTACATTTTGGAGGTCATAGAAATTATTTAAAATTGGATTATGGAAATGGTTGCGCTACTCTGCAAATTTACTAAAATCCATCGAAGTATGCACTTAAAATGAATGTATTTAACTTTATGTAAGTTAAATATCAATAATTTTATTAATAAAGTTTCCCTAAAGAACACTTAAGGTCCAGATGACTTTACTTGCATAACAGCCAATTCTACTACACATTTAAGTAAGAAATAATACCATTTCTAGACTACAATAGAAATGGAGGGAATGTAGGGAGCCTGGTGGGCTCAGTGCATTGAACGTCTGTCCAATTCTTGGTTTCGATTCTGGTCATCATCTGGATCATGAGATGGAGCCCTGCATTGGGCTCAGGGGGTAACTGCTTGAGATTCTCTCCCTCCTCCTTTCCCTCTACTCCTCCCCCTACTTGCACACACTATCTCTCTCCCTATATTCCTGTCTCAAATAAATAGATAAATCTCAAAAAAAAAAAAAAATGGAAAGAACACTTCCTACCTTATTGATTCTTGTATTACTCTGATACTAAAGAAAAGCTACAGGCTAATATCCCTCCTGAATAAAGAACACTATAGATCTTCAACATATGATATAATCACATGTCTGAGCAAATCAAATCAAGCAATATTTATAGAAAGGATAATACATCTTAAATAATGTTGTTTATCTCAGGATAAATATTTTGAGATCAGTTCAGCATTTGAAAAATCAATCAATATATTTGACCATATTATGCCAGGGTGAACAAGAAAAATCATTTGATTATTGCTGCAAAAATCATGACAGTGTGGCACCTATAAAAGGATAGACCCATACATCGATGGAACAAAACAGTTCAGGAGAAGACCTGCAAATATAAAATCAATGATTTTGGGCACAAATTCCAATGAAATTTAAATAAGGGGAAAGTCTTTTTAACAAATGATGCTGGGACATTTGGACTTCCGTTACAAAAAAAAGAAGAACCTTGGTCCCTACCACAAAATACATATGAAAATTAAGTAAAAATGGATTATAAAGCATTAACCTTTTGAATAGAATATAGAAGAAAATCTTTGTGACTTTTTTTTAAAAGATTTTATCTATTTATTCATGAGAGGCACAAAGAGAGAGAGATAGAGAGGCAGAGACACAGGCAGAGGGAGAAGCTGGCTCCACGCAGGGAGCCTGACGTCAGGCTCCATCCCAGGTCTCCAGGATCACGCCCTGGGCTGAAGGCAGCGCTAAACTGCTGAGCCACCCACGCTGCCCAATCTTTGTGACTTTTAGTAAATCTATTATATTTTTAGATATGACTTTCAAAGTTTGAGCCCATTAAAATTCAATTCATCAAAATTAAAAATACCTGCTTTTTAAAATACACTGTTAATGAATCAAAGGACAAGCCACAGACTCTAAGAAAATATTTACAAAACACGTATCTGATGAAGAACTCATGTTCAAAATGTACAAAGGACTCTGAAGATTTGATAATTAGGAAGAAAACCAACAATAAAATGTACAAAACACTTAAATAGACATTTCATCAAAGAAGATACGGAAATGGAAAATAAGCACATGAAAAGAAACTCAACACTATTAGTCATTAGGGAAATGCAAATTAAAATCATTACTTACACAGAAGAATGGCTAGAATTCAAAGACAAAACAAGTACTGGCAGGGATATGGAGCAAGTGGAAATGGTCATATAGGCAGATGGAAATGCAAAATGGTACTGCCACTTTGGGAAACAGTTTGAAATAATCTTATAAAGTAATCCTGCACTTACCATATGACACTGCAATCTCTCTCCTAGGTATTTTTCACGTCAAATGAAAAATTAGGATCACATAATAACTTGTACGTATATATGCTGTAGTGGCTTTATATTCATAATCATTTAAAAACTGGAAAAAATCTAAATGTCCCATAACTGCTGAGTGCATAAGCACACTGTGGGACTCTTCAACAATAAAAAGGAGCTGTACAACTTTCAGTTCAGATTCTCCTGCCCCAGCAATGGTTCCTGCAAAAGTTAGAGCTCATGGAGAAAGTTTGTTAAGTTGTGATTCTCTGTAATTGTTGGTCTCTGATTTGGGGCGCAGAAATTTGCCCTGTGACTTCCCTTTTTCTATATAGATCTAAGAAGAGTGCTTTTTTCAGTTTGTTCAGCTTTTTGCTTGCTGTTAGAACAGAGTGGCGACATTCTAAGAATCTTAAATGTTGGCTTGGAAATTGGAAATCTAGGTTTGGTTTCCATTTTTTGTATTTGTTTTTAAGAATTGGAAAATATATTTTCTAGCACACTGCCTATGTCTGGTTGATTCTCAATAAATGACTGCTATCAATACATATTTTTTTCTTATATTACTTCCTGGCTTCTGTCACACATTTTTATATTTCTAAATTGCATAAACTAAGTCATGGTCAGTCCCTTAGAATTTGCCAGCTTGCTGTTCTAATTAAGAACATTTAAAAAGCAATGTCACCTAGTAAATTTCCAGAGTGGAAATCAGGGTTAAGGACCATCTGTTTGTAAGTGCATGAGCAGAGATGGGATTGAACATAACTTTCATGACTGAGTCTATAATTTTATCATAACTACATCATCCACATATGTGAGTTAAAAGTCTCTTTTCATAATTTTATTTAGATGGATTTTTTAATATATTAGTCTTTAAACATTTTTCCAGTGAATAAAACTAACTTTATAGCTAAAATCTTTCTCAATGAACCAGCTCAAAACTGATGATTTTGTAATCATTGCAAATTTCTTAAGCTTTGTTTTATTTTCTACAATTTACAAATTATAAATTGTGCATTCATTATTTTTGTCATTTATAAAAACTGAAAATACTTGAGAGATTTTTCTCAGTACCTCATCTATTCAAGAAATGTGTTTATGGAAATGCAGATCTTAAAGTTATAAGAAGAATGACTAGTGAGATCCTGTTAAAAGCAATTGTTAGATATGTTTTTTGAATAACAGACTAATATCTTTTTAAAAATCAAAATTCATGTAACATTTATATGGTAATGACCCCGACTGCTATAGGCAGAATAATGCTACCCCCAAAACACCCTCATCCTAATCTTCAGAAATCGGGCATAATTCTGCTATCTGGCAGCAAGAAATTAAGATTGTAGATGGAATTAAGATTGCTAGCCACCTGACCTTAAAGAGTAAGAATATCCTGGATGATCCCAATGTAATCAGAAGGGTCTTCAAACTTTGAAGAGGAAGGCAGAAGTGATATGAGAAAGACTCAACTGGCCTTTGCTGGCTTTGAGAATGGAAGGGAATAAGGAGTAAGAGTGACCTCTAGGAAATGGACCAAGCAAGGGAAGGGATCCCCCTTAGAACTGGCTAATACTGGATATTTTAGGCAACCAAACTCCATTTTGTATTTCTGATCTCCAGAACTGCATAAAAATAACTTTGTGTTGTTTTAAGACACAAAGTTTGTGATAATTTTTTACAATAGCCATAGATAATTATCAACTCTGGCCAGTTTTTTATTTCGTTTCATAAAGGAAAAAAAAATTAGAAATCCATACTAGGAGAAGCTTTTAATACCCTACATTGATGAAAGCCAAATTGATGTAGTAAGTTTTATTCTAAAGCCATATTGATGTGAAAATAAATGAAAATATTTGATTAAGGATTTTCTATTTCATCTCCTTCCAAGGTATTTTATGAAAGGCTTAAAGACCCCTTGGTAATTTTGTGGCATTAATCTAGTATAGGAGTTATATAGAGTTTCTTCTTCATACATTTAAACTTAACCCCCTCTTTTTAGAACTTAAAGTTGTTTAGTGCGCTACCCAATGTTTTAATGATCTCCCTTGACACATTTTAAAATAGAAGATACATGCAATTATCTGAAGTTTTAGTATTGTAATGATATATTTATGTCTATTTGGCTTTAAACTAAAGTTGAATCAGCAAAGATATATTAAATAGAAACTACTCAATCCAAAACAAATAAGTAGATACTTTAATACCTGAAGAGAGTTGAAAGCCTTATCAGGTTTATAAATGAATAATTGTATAGGAGCTAAAAGTGAACTAACCACTTACTTTGATTAACTTAGAAAATTTTCAATCTTTTTATACTTAACACAAATCTATTCCTCTTGATTTCCATGCAAATAATTTATAGGATTCACATGACCTTATACAAGTCTCTCCAAGGTGCAAACAGAAAAATTCTTATTTTCTCAGAATCAGTGTGGTATCCTCCTAAATTTTATCATTTGCATACTTTTTTTTTTGGCAGCTATAGTGGGATAATGTGTTTTGATCAGCAAATTAGATACCTGACTTTAAAATGTCAAAGCTAGGGATCCCTGGGTGGCGCAGCGGTTTGGCGCCTGCTTTTGGCCCGGGGCGCGATCCTGGAGACCCGGGATCGAGTCCCACGTCGGGCTCCCGGTGCATGGAGCCTGCTTCTCCCTCTGCCTGTGTCTCTGCCTCTCTCTCTATCTCTGTGACTATCATAAATAAATAAAAATTAAAAAAAAAATTGTCAAAAAAAAATACTTTAAAAAAAAAATAAAAAAAAAAAATAAAATGTCAAAGCTTGAGTATTTTCAGCAATAGCAGTTGTTACTGTGGGAATGTTCAGATGAAGATGTAGAGGTCACTCGAGGTGAGCACTAGGACAACATGTCAAATGAAACATCATTCATGCCCTTAAAGACCTTATCACCTAGTGAGGGTTACAATAAGGAATCAGGTAATTACAGCAGAATACAATTAACACGGTGAGAGAATGGATGAGAGTGCATTATTGGTGCGCACAGCAGGTGCAAGCCAGGCAGGTGCCATTTGACAGTAAAATGTAAAGGTTGTGTAAGGGTTACTTAGGAAAAGATTTGGGAGGGGAGTGTTCCAAACAGAAAGAGTAAGAACTGAGAATATAAGATTAACAGAGTCTGGTGCACTGTGGAAACTCCAGTCATTCCCATTTTGATGGAGAATGTGATCCGATATCTGGAACCGGTACTGGTTTCTGTCCTTCTTTGCCAAATTTTTAGACCTTTGCCACAGCAGGGGCATGGTGTTGAAAGATGTGGCATGATAGGAAAGAGACAAAGGTAACTGTTTTTTTCTTCTTCCTTCTGTCATTTCTGTTACTTGGAGATGACTCTTGCTTTTCAGATTCTTCTCATTTTATCCTGAACAGATAGTTTTGGCTAACATCCAAGTCTTCACTTTACATCAAATGCCAATATTTCTCAGACCACAGAATTCTACATTCTGTGTACTCCCTTAATTGAAATATAGATTATTAAGAAGCCCAGGTCTACCCTGGGTGAATCTGAGTTGTTCCCAAGTCTTTCAAAACCAGTATTGACATGCTCTGCAGCAGTTAACTTAAGAATGTGATTTTTTTCCTACTTCCTATTGGGGCTCTATATCAAATAAATCCATTTAAAACATCACATGCATCAGCCTGTAATCAACCATGTATAAAAGTAGTATCCTAATAATTTAAGAGAATCACTCTATACAGACTACAAAATGACACTTGTCAAAGAGTCACTCAAGGCATCAATTGAGATAGACACCCCCTCAATATGCTAACTAGTCATTAGGTGATGTTCTCAAGGCTTTTTTTCCCCTTTTCTTTTATATTTTCAAAATTTCAGAAAGCAATTTACCTGGATTATATTTTCCTAGCAACCTGCTAAAATGCTTTTTAGAGAGTTAAAATGTAACACTGTTCCTTTTATGTGGATCTTATATAAGAAATGTTCAATTAATGTTTCAGCAATTTTCTCCTTAAAATCATGGTTCAAAATATTGTCCCTTATATCATACAATGTTATTTATGTAAAGATTAATAGTTCAGGACTTGAGGACAACATTCTTTCCCTCTATGAGGAAATAAAATTTCTTATAATCTGACCAAGAGAATTACATAATCAAATATAAGCATTTTTGTTTGTAGTCTTTTTGTTTTTAATCTGAGTTGTCAGGTAGCTCAGAACCAATTTTAAGGCTCAGTTGTAGCCAGTAGGTTAATATAGTTGAGTGGCATAATAGTTTTATGCTATTTTAAATTGTGGTTTTTGAAATCTATCTTCCTGTTTAGATGCATTGGGATAATATAAACTGTACAAAATAGCATTTGGAGTTTAGTAAGACACTTCCACTAAACAGTAAATCACACAGTTTTCCTCATAATGTTTCAATCATATCTTCTTGATTTTACATAGCATTAATTTTAGGTTCAGATAGGTTAAGAAAAATGACCAGATTTCTCTAACTAAACAAGTTGCATATTTAAAACACAGTTCTTGGGGTTCCCTGGGTGGCTCAGTGGTTTGGTGCTTGTCTTCGGCCCAGAGCGTGATCCTGGGGTCCTGGGATCGAGTCCGCATTGGGCTCCCTGTGTGGAGACTGCTTCTCCCTCTGTGTCTCTGCCTCTCTCTCTCTCTCTCTGTCTCTCTCATGAATAAATAAATATGAAAAAAAACAGTTTTTATACTACCAAGTTTTATGGTTTTATGTTGTCTCCATTATAGCAATATCTGATTAGTTATCATTTAACATAACAAAAATTGTATTTTTATGTATAAATAATCTGTTTATGTTCCTAATAACAGAAGATGACTTTAATAGCGGAAAAATTATGCCTTTTTAATGTGGGCTAAATAATAATATCTTTATTCTGGTGGCATACCAATTATTATCTAATCTTTAAGATTTAAATTATGGTATAGGAAAGCTCAGAGATTACAGTTTAAAACTTTAAACCTTATGTTGTAAAGATAACAGTTATTTTGCACAATATCTATGTTATATAGCCAGTCACTTATTTAACACCTTCATCTCTTGCTGAATTAAAAATACACAGTGTATGTTCTCATTCATTTGGGGAATATAAATAATAGTGAAAGGGAATATAAAGGAAGGGAAAAGAAATGTTGGGAAATATCAGGAAGGGAGACAGAACATAAAGACTCCTAACTCTGGGAAACGAACTAGGGGTGGTGGAAGGGGAGGAGGGCGGGTGTTGGAGGGGAATGGGTGACGGGCAGTAAGGCGGACACTTGATGGGATGAGCACTGGGTGTTTTTCTCTATGTTGGTAAATTGAGCACCAATAAAAATTAATTTAAAAAAATACATAGATAAATAATAATAAATCAGCACTTATATTACAGTATAAGCACACAAAATTATTCAAAGTTAAATAAAAAATTTCAGGAAATCCTAACATTTATAGAAAAAGAAATCTAAGCTGAAAATGAAAAGATTTGTGAAATGGTGGAAGCTGGCTTTGTTCTTGTTTTAGTGAGAGTTTCCTCCCAGGAGATCTGAAAACATGAACTGGAAGCTTATGATATAACCCATAATAAGTTGTATCTAAGTGTGTGATACAACTTTTACTATGATCCATTCTGCTCATTTTCATATGATGTATTTCATATATAAGTTGTCAATTCTGTCTTACTCCCTATTGTGTCCTACTATAACTGATACACATTTTTTTCCAAACTATCTGTTTTTTAGGAATGGTAATGTTATTTTATTTCTGTAAACAAATCATCTTTCTCCAACCCTATCTCTCATTTCAGCCAGTTTGTTTGGGTCTACCTCTTCCCTAGGACTGTGTTGAGTCTGAGATTCTTAGAGGCCACTAGAATATCTGGGGGGAGACCCATGGTCTTCAGTCCACACCAAAGCAAGCACATTATCTACGATGGCATGTGCATGTAGCCCTGTCACCCTAAAGTTCAGTCATTCACATGTCACTTTCTAACATTTCTATAGGACAGTATTTAAATTGGGCAGGCAGCTAAGTACAAAGTTGCTTAACTGACTAATGTTATATTTTCAAATATCAACAACAGAACTTTCGGCAATGGGGAGATGCACCTTTTAAGAAAGGGTGGAGGACAATAGTAGTTGCTCTAGAAATATAATAATTTATAACATATTCTATTTTTTTCTTTTTTGCTTCAGCTGGTAGTCTGGTTTTTGTAAATGCATTGGCTAAATAAGCCAGTTAGTATTTAACTAGTTATTTAATTTAAATATAATGCTTTGTTAAATTTTGCTGAGCTAAATTAGAGACAAAACATTGGTTCTTGTCTTTAAAATTATTTTGCTAAGATAGATTGGCATTAGAATTCATTGCATTCATGTTAGCCTCAGAAATCATGCTGCAAATATAATGTAAGAAATGTAAGAATTCAAAAAAAAATACACACCACCTTCTTCACTAGAATGTTTTTGGTTTAAATTTTCTATTCTAGTGTAGTCAACATTGGATTAATTTTCTATATTTAAGGTTTCTATTTATTTTTTATCTTTTAAAAGATTTTACTTATTTATTTGAGAAAGAGACAGCACAAGTGGAGGGGAGAGCAGAGGGAGAAGCAGGTTCCCTGCTGAGCAGGGAGCCCGACGACGTAGAGCTTGGGCCAGGATCCTGGGACCATGACCTGAGCGGAAGGCAGACAGACACTCAACTGACTGAGCCAGCCAGGAGCCTCCTTTATTTATTTTTAATAGCGTTTCTTTGTTAAAGTATTATGTTAAAGTATCATGGTTATATTTGAAATACTCAATGTATTTCTTCTAATTATGTGGTGGCATTCTTTTATTAAACAGAAGATGTATGATCATTAATATGGGATGGCAAAAAATAATTAGTTGCTGATGTTTAAATATTTCAAGAAGGAAAGACAACCACCTGCTTCAGACAAAAAACACAACAAAACAAATTCATGGAGTGCAGAGATTAGCTCTCTTTTGAACAAACCCCATACCATCTTGCCTAAGAATGATCACTTGATATGCAACATTGGGTAGGTTTGGTCAGATGGATACTTTGAGTGTAAGCTCCCTGGTGGTTATTATAAGCGGAGTACTACATATCCCAGAAAATTTTCTTTCTTTTACTAAGGCAGAAAATGCTGCAGTTCCTTTATACACAATAGGATGCACGGTTAAAATTTCCTTCCTATGAAGAGAAAATGAAACTGATTACATCCAGTCAACTTTCATTTACTACACTTAAACGCTCATATTCTAAGTACTTCTGACAAACCATGTTTAGTTTTACAGAATATAAACCTATTACTGAACTCCATTAAGATGGACATCAGCCATTCAACCAATCAGCTCTATTGAAAGATTCAGATGGTCAAATTCCATGTTGATTTCAATGGAAGACAGATGACTTAAATATAATTAGCATAATTAAATAACATTTCAAATTGTTTTAAAAAACACTTATTTTAAAACAATAATTGCATTGATATTAAATAAAAATGTAGGACTGTAAGACATTTACAAAGTGTTAATTTAAAATTTTGAAGCAAGGTGGAATTACTTTCAATATCTTATCAATTACTTTCAATGGGAAGATGTCTAAAGCAAGTATGGAGGGATGAAAAAAAAAAAAAACATAAAACAAAACAAAAAACAAATAAAAAGTTAAAGTCACACAAAAAAAGTTAAAATCACAACTCTTTTTAA
The DNA here is from genome assembly GCF_048418805.1 of Vulpes vulpes. Lineage (NCBI taxonomy): Eukaryota > Metazoa > Chordata > Mammalia > Carnivora > Canidae > Vulpes > Vulpes vulpes. The sequence continues at coordinate 41,882,976 of NC_132786.1, forward strand.
CCACATCAGCCAACTTAATAATGTAAATGACCAATAAGATACCATTTCTATTGAGATTATCAAAGTGCTGTTACTTTATTTTTAATAAGCAACTTCAGTATTAGCAAGCATACTGAAGCCCAATGTTATTACTCATTGTTGTTAAAGGTTATTATTACATTTACAAAAGGCAATTGGCAACACTTAATTATATAATAATTTGTATTACTACTTGTTTCCTTCACAAAAAAATATTTTGAAAATGACTTAGTAATTTATCGGGAATTTATCCCAAGGAAACTATCCTGTATTCACACTAAGTATTATGTCCAAAGATGTTAGTTTTAGCATTAGTTATAATAAGACAGATTAGGAGCAGTTTATCTCTTATAATATGAGAAGTGCTTAAAAATTTATGGCATAATCAAATAATGGAATATGATTTAAAGTGATCCATTTTAAATGTTCCATTTTAAATCATATTTTTGAAGAATATTTAATGACATGGGACATGTTCATAATACATTAAGTGAAAATCCTTGTTAGCAAATGTATGCTTAATACAACCCCATTTTGTTACATATACCTATTTTTATATTTATGTAAGACATAGTTATAGAAAAAAGCTAATATGAATATTTACTAATATGTTAGCACTGGGTAAATGCGCACTAGAATCAGTTATATCACTATTATATATTTTGATTTTATATTTTTATTTAAATATAACAAATTAAGGAAAAATATAATTATCTCATTTATTTTAGGAGTTATTGATGAAAGAACTAAAATATTTTTTCTGAAAAAATATATTCATTTCTTTCCTTCTACTTGATTAACTACTATATCCTTAAACTCATTGTAAAACCTTCACAATGTTTGAAATAATTTCTTACTATCAATACCATGTTTTGAAAACATCATCACCAGTTTCCCAAGCCATCAGGCTCAAGTCTTGGAACAACCCTTATTTGTTTTCTTGTTTGACTCATTAAAAAAAAAAATGCAATTTATTCTTTCTTGTTTTTATCATTTCACATCTATTTAAAAATATTACATTGTGGTTACTATGTGCCAGGTCACTGCATTGTGACTGTAGGCATGGATTATGGAAATAATCATTAACTGATTTTCCTCTATTCAGTATTTCTCAATCCAGTTTCAACACCCTTCCTGATTGCATCTGGAAAGATTCACTGGGTTTGAACTAAGAGAAACCCAGCTTAATTATACTATCAGCCCATCGCCAAAACATAGTTGGGACATTCTTCTTTCCCCAAAGGAGTGTGCCAATTGTTCACTTATTGTCTCTCAGCTCTAAATTCACTCTTTTTGTCTGTTCTTTGAAAATGGATCTGGACTCTTTGCAGAATTTTCCTTCCCAGCTGATATGCTGTTATGTTTTGTCAGTAGAGGGTACTAGAGCAACATGGCTGGAGTAAGATGAGTTTTGCTTCCTGGTCTAGTGTGCTAGCTCTTTGTGCTTCTGTGGTGTGCAGTCACTGCAGTGTCCAACTCCTGCAGCAAGGGTATCTTTTTCAAGGGTATCTCTTTCATACAAGATTCCTAAGACATGCATATTCCCCAGCACCAGGCTTCTGTAGCACTCAGTGGCCAGCAGCTTCCCTAACACCCCACACCCCTCCCCAAATAATTTCATAGCAAAGGTCCTCAGGTGAGACATTTCTTTGTGAACAGAACTGTCTAGCACCTATCCTTAAGGGTACTTGTCCCAAAAGATCAAGATGGAAATGGCCAAAGGTACCAATGAGGTGTCACTGCAATGACTTCTCTGTCATCCAGTAAATCACAATTGTGCCCTCTCCATTAAGTTCTGGATCTCAGTCCTGGGGTACAGGAGTGGGAGGTTCTCTTTTGGGTGATCTAGCTCACTTCTTGTCTACTGGCTGTACTTATATTCATTATTTCTGTATTGTTTAGGGTTTCCCTTACTTTGTAATAGCCAAGTCTCTCAGTCCTCCATCCTACAGCAGAAGGGGACCCAGGCTCAGTGTCCCCCAACCCTTCACCTACCAACAAAAGGCAATCCAGAACTGGCTTTTCTTGATCTTTCACCAAGAAGCAGAAGGTGGCTCTTCCTTTCCTGGTAGGACCAGCAAAGACTGGAGGAAAAGCCTGAGATGAATATGCAGCTAGAAAACAGGCCAAAAGAACTACTCTCTTTCTGAGCACCTGGCATCTCCAACCCCTTATCTGTGTATACTGAATGACCTAGAAAAGTACCTCTGCCACCTTCAGTGATACCAGTAGGGATCAAACAAGAGTTTCAGTGGAGCCAAGAGGAATAAACAAAAGAAGCAGTCCAGAAAATCACAGCAAAGACTCAGCAAACCACATTGTCATTGAAACTACATCCCTCAAAGTAGATCAGAACTTACACACTAAACCTAAACAGGGTGACTGCTTGTTTAAATAGAGGATTTAAATGGGAGCAAGGGTATCTTTAGATAATATACACAATGTACTTTCAGGATGCAACGGAAATTACTCAGCATACCAAAAAGCAGGGAAATCACAACTCAAACAAGAAAAAAAAATCATGAACTGAAGCCAGTAATGAGGTGAATTGTATGTCCAAATTAATGGAGAAGAATTCTGAAGCAACAAAGCATTACAAATTTTCCTGAAACAAATAAAAATAGAAAATTGAGGCAAAGAAATAGAAGCTATGATAAGGAACCAAATAGAAATTATAAAACTAAGAACTATGATAATGAAAATTAAAAAAAAAATCTTGCTAGATGAGCTGAATGGAGTGGAGATGACAGAAGACATAATCAATGAACTTCAGGATGGATCAACAAATACTCAGAACAATAACAACAAAAATACACCAACGGTTATAAACAGATTCTCAGGGACTGTGGGACAATAGTAATAGATCTAACATTTGTATGATTAGAGTGCTGAATGGAGAAACAACGAGGTACTGAAAAAATATTTAAATAAGTAATGGATGAAATGCTCCCAAATTTGAGGGAAAGACAAAGCTACAAATTCAAGAAGCCAAGAAATAGAATGAAAATCACGAAATATATGTGGCATATGATAATGAAGCTTTCGAAAACCAAAGACAAAAGAAAGAAGTCTAGCAAGCAACCAGAGGGAAAGGATAGACTACCTTTAGGAGAACCAATTTTTATGACAGTAATTTCTCATCTGAAACCATGGAGAACAAAAAGAGGCAAGTGCTGACACAAGATAACTATCAATCTCAAATTCTTTATCTGGGGTAAACTATACCCCAAGAGTGAATTGGATATAAATATACTTTCAGACAAAACACAAGAAACAAACAGACAAAAGTAACAAAAATATAAGAGAATACGCCACCAGCAGATCTAGCCTTAACAAAAAATAAAGGAACCTTTCCAAGTAGATAGGTTATAATATGAGAAGAAGGCTTGGAACTTTAGAAAGGAAAGAAAAACAACAGAATGGAGTAGAGATATTATGTAAATACCTGACATTAACTTTTTGAGTGACAAAGTATACATTTCAAAGACATGCATCTTGAATAAACATAATGCCAGGTATACAACTAGATAACAGTCAGGCCATCACATACATGAAGCTCCCCTTTTAAAATGCTTGGATGACCTAGATGACTGATTACTTGAGTGACCTTCTCCCTACTCATGATCTCACCATGTGACTCTGGGTATGCTGTGTATTCTCCAACAGTTGTTAGTAATAAACCTTGTTTTTTCATAGTTTCCTGATGATTGTTGGGGAGGTGCATCTTGTAATCATAATAAGAAGCACAAGGGCCTCTCCAACCCAAATACTGGCTGTGGTGTGGTGTGAAAATGTCTGTGGGGACTGTTATAAGTAGTACGGGCCCAGGTAAGTGCATCCATTGCTGTCTAATAGCATCACTATCAATAGGCTGAGATACATACAAAACAAAAACCAACAAATTTTCTTCTCTTTGTGAGCTTCTTAAATCATATTGATAGTTGAAGTAATTATTTGATAATTTGATATAGTGCTCACTCTAAGTGAATAAAATACTGAAGATAATTACATTTAAGAAGGGGAGAGGGCTCTCTCTCTCTCTTGCTCATGAATAAATAAATAGAATCTTATAAAAAAAAAAGAAGTGGAGAGGGTAACAAGACCTAAATGAAGGCAAGATTTCAATGTTTTATGTTAAGAGATAAGAAATGTTGATACTAGTGGGGGCTGATAGAAGTTGTTTGTACATGGTAATATCTAGTGTAATCAGTAAAATAACCTTATAGAACAATATACTTAAAAAGACTAGAAATAAAATATGATGGTATCATTAAAAAATGATCAAGTCACCTGTAAGAAGGTTAGAAAAGAGAAAAACAAAGGAACAAAGAACAGAAGCAACAAACAAAGTAAATAATTAAATGGTAGACTTAAGATATAACGCATCAATAAGTAACTGCATTTGAAACAATCCAAATACACCAATCAAAAACCAGAGACTGGTCCATCCTTACAATGGTATATTACTCAGTAATGAAAAGAACAATCATGCCGTGAAAAGACATGGCTGAATCTTAAACACTTACTGTTAAGTGAAGAGCCTAGTCTAAAAAGGCTACATAATGTGTGATTGCAATTACATATTCTGGAAAGAAGCAAATCTAAAGACATATTAAACAGATAAGTGGCTGCCAAGAGTTCTATGTGTATTTGTGGGGGCATAGACCAGGAAAACTACCTTGGATTTCTTAGGGCTACAGAAATATTTTTATGATCCTATAATGGTAATGGTGAATACAAGAAATTAAGTATTTGTCAAACCCCATGGGACTTTATGACAAAAGGAGTAACCTTAATGTATGTGTAAAAACAAAACAAAACACATTTAGGAGATCAGGGGATTCTAGGATTGAACACCTAATGTGACAAAGGAATCTAAATGTAGTACAAATGTATGGAACAGCCCCTGTAAAAGGGATTAGGGGAAAGGTTTGACCTATGTAACTTGAAATGAATGGAACCTGTATGGAAATGAATGGGGTCTACAACCCATTTCCTTTTGTCTACGCCCCATTTCCTGAACATTATTGAACATTATTGTAGTGAATAAAGTTTTTTCCCTTGAGAGTACAGACTAACAGTCCTGAAACCACTACACATGCATGTTGGTATTGAACAATTAATAAATGGAGGGCAGATAGGGAAAACTAGGTCTGTCATTTGGGGGTAATAGGTTACAGACTAACAAGAAAAGGAGGCCAAAAAAGTCCATAAAGCTATTGACTAGAGTGGGAGACATGAGAATGAATTCAATTTTAATTTAATATAAAGATGTTTACACATAGATATATTTACAGATACATGTATAGCATATATCTCCAAATATGTCCCTGCCTTGTCAACTGAGAGGGCTTGGTGCCACAACACTCTAGTAGCAATGAGTACACCTCATGCCAAGATCTTGTTTTTTTAAATACCATCTGGTATTAGAATAAAAGAACCAGGACTCCTTGGAAAAATAAGTGGTTCTAGGGCCAGGGCAGGAGCATCTCATAGTGACTGAAAATACAAAAGTACTCAAACAACTAAACCCAAACATAAACACACATGCACACACAAAACAAAACCATAACTATGGGAGTAGATCAAAAGCTACAGGATATTTGGGGTACCTGGGTGCCTTAGTTGGTTGAGCGTCATGAGGTCTTGATCTCATGGTTGTGAGACCTTTAAAATACATGAAACAAAACCTGTAGAGTTGAGGGAGGAAACAGTTAAATCCACTAACTCTATAGTTCAGGACTGTAACGCCATGCTCTCTGCAACTAGAACTATAGGACAGTAGAGTCCAAGAGGGTGGAGTCAGAGAGCTTAGTTTCACCTAGTCCCAGGAATTCACCCAGCTATTCAGTCATTCTGAACACCTGTGAACTCATCTGGCGATCTTAGAAAATAATAGCTGCAACTCTACAAATAGAAAAGCAACCACTTTCTGCAAGATAGGAAATGTGGAGAAGTGAATCCGAGGCAATATATGGGAAGATAAACGTGGGCGGGGAGAGCCTCCATTAGCCACCCGGCTACTAGAAAGTGATACAGCAGCAGAGTGTAAAACCCGAACGTTTAGAAGTCTGCTCAGGGAGGGACATCCCTGCCTAAAAGATGCTCAGGCAGCGAAGTAGGGATGGAATCCTAGGTGGGACAATATGGTTTTGGGATCAACAGGTCACAGGAAGACCCAGGGTGCCTGAGTGTGGCAGAGCTGCCAGGCATCCGAGGAAGGAAGCTGGCTGCAATCAGCTAGCCCAAGGGGATCCCTGGGTGGCTCAGCGGTTTGGCACCTGTCTCCATCCCAGGGCATGATCCTGGAGTTCTGGGATCGAGCCCCACGTTGGGCTCCTGGCATGGAGCCTGCTTCTCCCTCTGCCTGTGTCTCTGCCTCTGTCTGTCTGTCTGTCTCTCTCTCTCTCGCTCTCTCTGTTTATCAAATCAATCAATCAATCAATCAATCAACAATCAGCAAGCCCAGATTGTCATAAACTGCAAACTGGGGAACAGAAGCAGGGGCCCAAGCAGGGGCCCAGCAAGTGGAAGAATCCACCAAGACCCCCCTCTTTCCTCCTCTGGGAGGAGCAGCCTGAGAACATGCCTTAGGCATCCGCAGGTTTGGAGACTCCAAATGGGGTTGTGTGCCTGAGATAGAAATGCTCAGCCCCAGGCTGGGCGTGTGCAGAGTGTAGACAGAGACCAGGGAGGCAGACAGGAGTGAATGACTGCTTTTCCCTGCAAGTGCACTGAGGAGTAGGCTCTGAGCTTTTGGCTCTAGGGCTGAGTTTGGGAAGCCACCATTCTCACTCTCATCCTCTAAAGCTGCATAGAAGACCTTCAGGAAACAAAAGCCACATAAGCACTCAGGGCTGATTACTGAGCCTGGCCCCCTGGCAAGGGAGGTGAAATTCTGCTGGGAGCAAAGATACCTGAGAATCAATGCAACAGGCTCTCGCCCAGACAGTCAACAAGAACATCCAGCCAAGACCAAGTTTACCCATCTTTGAGAACTGCAAACCTCTAGGACTAGGAGAATACACAACATAGAATTCATGTTTTTTTTTTTTTTTTTGCCCACAATTCCTTAGTCTTTCAATTTCAATTTTCTTCTCTTTCCTTTTTCAACCAATTTCTTATTTTATCAACTCTTTTTTGAAAATCTTTTTTTCATTTTTACAGTTATATTCTATCCTTTCATTGTATTTATTTTTTGTGTATATACATATATATATATACACACACACACACCATATACATATATACACACAGAAATATATATATATATATATATATATATATATATATATATATATTTCTTTCTTTCTTTACAATTTTGGGATATAGGTTCTTCTAACGGACAAAAATACACCTAGAATCTAGTGTATGGCTCTGTTTTTTTCACCTGTCTAGTCATATTCACTTTTTTCTTCTTCTTTCTTATTCATCTTATTTTTTTTCTGTTTTGTTAAAGTCTTTTAACATGCTATTTGTTCAATGTATTTTATTTTTGTGTGTATATATATATATATATATATATATTTCTTTCTTTACAATTCTGCGGTTGTAATTTCTTCTAAAAAATCTACCAAAATACACTCAGGATATAGTGAATTGCTCTCTTCTATTCATTTGTTCATATTCCTTTTTTTTTTTGTCTTGTAATTGTCATTTTTGCAGTTATATTCTGTCCTTTTATTGTATTTTTTTACATAAATAAGTTTTTCTTTTCTTACAATTTTGGGATCTAGTTTTTTAACAAATGGGATAAAATGCACACAGGATCCAGTGTATTGCTCTATCTGTTCACCTGTCTAATTATATTCTCTCTTTCTCTCTTTTTTTTTTTTTTTTTATTTCAGGTCTCTTCTGATTTGTTGAGTGTGTTTTTATCTGTGGTCATTGTTGCCATTTTAGTATTTTGTTCTCTTGTTCATCTATTCTTCTCTGGACAGAAAGAGAAGATGGAAAAATTCACCTCAAAAAAGAGAACAAGAGGCAGTACTGACTGCCAGGGAGCTAATCAGTATGGACATAAGTAAGGTGTCAGACCTAGAGTTCAGAATAATGATTATAAAGATACTAGTGAGGCTTGAGAAAAGAGCAGAAGACACTAGAGAGTCTCCTTCTGAAGAAATAAAAGAACTAAAGTCTAATCAAGTCAAAATCAAAAAGGCTGTTAATGGGATGCAATAAAAATTGGAGTTTCTAACTGCTAGGCTAAATGGGGCAGAAGAGAGAATTACTGATACAGAAGACAAAATGATGGAAAATAAAGAAGTTGAGAAAAAGAGAGGTAAATAGCTAGTGGCTCACTGGGGGAGAATTCGAGAGATAAGTGATAACATAAAGCAAAACAACATTATAATAATTGGGATCCCAGAAGATAACAATAGAGAGAGAGGGCAGATGGCATATTGGAACAAATTACAGCAGAGAACTTCCCTATCTGGGGAAGGAAACAGGCATCCAAGTCCAGGAGGCAGAGTCTCCCTCAAAAATCAATAAAAATAGGTCAACACACTGACATATAATAGTGAAACTTGCAAATCTCAGACAAAGTGAAAATCCTGAAAGCAGCTCAGAAGAGGTCTGTGATCTACAAAAGTAGAAACATTAGACTGGCAGCAGATCTATCCACAGAGACTTGGCCGGCCAGAAACGACTGACATGATATATTCAGGGTGCTAGATGAGAAAAATATGCAGCCAAGAATGCTTCATCCACCCAGGATTCAAAATTAGAGGTAAAAACTTCCAGGAAAAGCAGAAACTAAAAGACTTTGTGATCACCAAATTAGCCCTACAAGATATATTAAAAGGGATCCTTTAAGTGAAGAGAGAGCCCAAAAGCCACATAAATCAGAAAAGAATAGAAACAATACACAGGAATAATGACTTCAGGTAATACAATGGCACCAAATTCATATCTTTCAATAGCTACTCTTAATGTAAATGGGCTAATTGCTCCAATAAAAAAAAACACAGGGTATCAGATTGGATAAAACAATAAGACTAATCAATATGCTGTCTGCAAGAGACTTATTTTACACCTAAAGACACCTCTGGATTGATTGATTGATTGATTGATTGATTTTTTAAAGACTTAATTTATTTACTCATGAGAGAGGCAGAGACATAGGGAGAGGGAGAAGCAGGCTCTCTGCAGGGAACCTGATGTGGTAATGGATCCTTGGGCCCCAGGATCATGACCTAAGCTGAAGGCAGACACTCAACCACTGAGCCACCCAGGTGTCCCACACCTCTGGATTTAAATGAGGGGGTGAAAAACCATTTGTAATGCTAATGGACATCAAAAGAAAGCTGAGTGGCAATCCTTGTATCAGACAAATCAGATTTTAAACCAAAGTCTGTATGTAATAAGAGATGAGGAAGGACACTACATCATATTTAAAGGGTCTATCCAACAAGAAGATCTCACAATTGTAAATATTTATGCCCCTAACTTGGGAGCAGACAATTATATAAGCTAATTAATAACAAACTTAAAGAAACACATTGATAATAATACAATAATAGTCAGAGACTTTAATACCCTACTCACTGCAATGGACAGATAACCTAAGCAGAAGAGCAACAAGGAAACTAGGGCTTTGAATGACACACTGGACCAGATAAACTTCACAGATATATTCAGAACATTCTATCCTAAAGCAACAGAATACACATTCTTCTCAAGAGCACATGGAACACTCTCTAGAATAGATCACATGCTGGGTCACAAATCAGGTCTCAACCAGCACAAAAAGCCGGGATAATTCCCTGAATATTTTCATACCACAATATTTTGAAACTGGAACTCAGTCACAAGAGGAAATCTGGAAAGAACCCAAATGCATGGAAGCTAAAGAGCATCGTATTAAAGAATGAATGGGCCAACCAGGAAATTAAAGAAGAATTTTAAAAATTCATGGAAACAAATGAAAATGAAAACACAACTGCTCAAAATCTTTAGGATGCAACAAGGTGACCCTAAGAGGGAAGTATATAGCAATACAAGCCTTTCTCAACAAACAAGAAACATCTCAAATAAACAACCTAATCTTACACCTACAGGAGCTGGAGAAAGAACAGCAAAAAAATCCTAAACCCAACAGGAGCAGAGAGATAATAAAGATTAGAGCAGAAATCAATGAAATAGAAACCAAAAGAACAGTAGAACAGATCAATGAAACTAAGAGTTGGTTCTCTGAAAGAATTAATAAGATAGACAAATCCTTGGCCAGACTTATCAAAAAGAAAAGACAAATGACCCCCCAAAAATATAATCATGAATGAAAGAGGAGATATCCTAACCAACACCAAAGAAATACAAACAATTATAAGAACATGTTAAAAGCAAGTATATGTCAAAAAATTAGGCAATCTGGAAAAAATGGATGTATTCCTAGAGATGTATAAACTAACAAAACTGAAATAGGAAGAAATAGAAAACCTGAACAGACCTAAAACCAGCAAAGAAATTGAAGCAGCAATCAAAAATCTCCCAACAAACAATGGTCCAGGGCTTCCCAGGGGATTTCTACCAAACATTTAAATAAGAATTAACATCTATTCTTCTGAAGCTGTTTCAGAAAATAGATATGGAAGGAAAACTTCCACACTCATTCTATGAGGCCTGCATTGCCTTAATCCCAAAACCAGACAAAGACTCCACCAAAAAGAATTATAGGCCAATTTCTCTGATGAACATGGATGCAAAAATTCTCACCAAAATATTAGCCAATAGGGTTCAACAGTACACCAAAAGGATTATTCACCACAACCAAATAGGACTTATTCCTGGGCTGCAAGAGTGGTTCCACATCCACAAATCAATCAATATGATACACTATATCAATAAAAGAAAGGACAGGAACCATATGCAGAAAAAGCATTTGACAAAGTACAGCATCCTTTCTTTATTAAAAGTTTTCAGAGTAGGGATATGGCAGGGATGATGTCTTCTTTCACCATTGCTATTCAACATAGTACTAGAAGTCCTAGCCTCAGCAATCAGACAACATAAAGAAATAAAAGACATCCAAATCAGCAAAGAAGAAGTCAAACTCTGACTCCTTGCAGATGACATGATACTTTATGTGGAAAACCCAAAAGAATCCATCCCAAAATTGCTAAAACTCATACAGCAAGTTAGCAATGTGGCAAGATATAAAGTCAATGTACAGAAATCAGTTGCATTTCTATACAATAACAGTGAGTCAGAAGAAAGAAAAAATAAGGAATTAATCCCACTTACAACTGCACCCAAAATCATAAGATATCTTGGAATAAACTTAACCAAAGAGGCAAAGGATCTTATTCAGAAAACTATAGAACACTCATGAAAGAAATTGAGGAAGACACAAAGAAACAGAAAAAAAAAACTTTCTATGCTTATGGATTGGAAGAAGAAATATTATTAAAACGTCGGTGCTACCTAGAGCATTCTATACTTTCAATGCAATTTCTATCAAAATACTATCAACTTATTTCACAGAATTGGAACAAATATCCTAAAATTTGTGTTGAACCACAAAAGACCCTGACTAGTCAAAGGAATGTTGAAAACAAAACAGAACAAAACAAGACTGTTGGCATCACAATTCTGGACTTCAAGCTCTATTCAAAAGCTGTAATCAAGATAGTATGGTATTGGCACAATAACAGACACATAGATCAGTGGAACAGAATAGAGAACCCAGAAATGTACAATCAATTCTATCGTCAACTAATATTTGATAAAGTAGGAAAGAATATCCAATGAAAAAACAAATGGTGTTGGGAAAATTGGACAGCCACGTACAGAAGAATGCATCTGGACCACTTTCTCACACCATACACAAAAATAGACTCTAACCTAAAGGAATGAGACAGGAATCCACCAAAGTTCCATAGGAGAACTCAGGCAGTAACCTTCGTTACCTTGGCCACAGCAACTTCTTGCTAGAACCACCTCCAAAAGCAAGGGAAACATAGGCAAAAATAAACTATTGTGACTTCATCAAGGTTAAGAGCTTTGCACAGCAAAGGAAACAGTCAACAAAACCAAGAAACAACAAACAGAATGGGAGAAGAGATTTGCAAATGACACATCAGATAAAGGGCTAGTATCCAAGAACTTATGAAACTCAATACCTAAAGAACAAATCAAGAAATGGGCAGAAGACTTGAACAGACACTTCTCCAAAGAATACCTACATATGGCCAACAGACACATGAAAAAATGCTCCACATCACTTGGCATCAGGGAAATATAATCAAAACCACAATGAGATACTACCTCACACCAGTCAGAATGGCTAAAATTAACAAGTCAGGAAATGACAGATTCCTGGTGAGAATACAGGGAAAGGGGAACCCTCTTGCAGTGTTGGTGGGAATGCAAGCTGGTGCAGCCACTTTGGAAAACAGTACAGAAGTTCCTCAGAAAGTTGAAAACAGAGCTACCCTATGACTGACCCAGCAATTGTACTACTGGGTATTTACTCCAAATATATAGCTATAGTTGTCCAAAGGAACACCTGTACCCCAATATTTATAGTAGTAATATACACAATAGCCAAAATATGGAAAGAAACTGGATGCCCATCAGCAGATGAATGGATAAAGAAGATGATGTGTGTGAATATAGTAATGGACTACTACTTAGCCATCAAAAAACGCAATCTTGCCATTTGCAGCAACATGGATGCAACCAGAGGATATTATACTAACCAAAGAAGTCAATGAGAGAAAGACAATTATTATATGATCTCACTGATGTGTGGAATATAAGAAACAAAACAGAATTCATAGAAGAATGAAGGAGGGGCAACTGAGTGCCTCAGTGCTTGAGTGTCTGCCTTTGGCTCAAGTTGTGAACTCTGGGTCCTGGGATCGAGTCTCGCATCAGACTCCACACAGGGAGCCTGCTTCTCCCTCTGCCTATTTCTCTGTCTCTCTCTCTCTGTGTCTCTCATGAATAGATAAATAAATAAAATCTTTAAAAACAAAGAAGGAAAAAATAAACAAGATGAAATTAGAGGAATCATAATAGATTCTTAATCATAGGGAACAAACTGAGGGTTGCTAGAGAGGAGTGGGGTGTTAGGATGGGGTAACTGGGTAGAATGGACACTAAAGAGGGCACACGTTATAATGAGAACTGGGTATTACATAAGACTGATGAATCCTTGATCTCTTCCTTTGAAGAGATTATATGTTAATAATAAAATTTAAATTTAAAAAATTAAAAAAATTATTCGTAGGTAACAAGGAGGGGAATAGAGATCTTGCTCATTTGGTTATTGAGTTATCACACTTTTCAGCAAATTTCACTAGTTCTAAACTCATTTCAATTAGATCCCTATTATACTTTATATTATTTTTATTGGAATTTTTCTGAGGCTATTTAGCAATATCATATGTATCTTTTTATGTAAGGGTTGAAGTTATATTTGGCTATATTACTTTGTTGTTATTACTGAGCATAGTTCCAAGGCAGAATAAATATTTGTTAAATGAATGAATCAAAACAAAAATTAAAAAATCAAAGAGCCCTTTCTTGTTCCAAAAAAACCACCTAAAAATTATGGGACAAAAAGTCAGCAAGATATATATAAATTGAAAAATATGATCAAATAGGATCCTTATTGGCATATATAGAACTGTTTAGCAGGCAAAACTTAAATATAAACTATTTTCAAGTGCCCAAGGAACTTCTACCAAATGTATGTGTTTCTTCACCACATCTGGGGTCCTACAATAAATCTTAACAAATTTAAAGCATTTGAATATGTATGGAATATGTTTTCAGTTTATAATGGAATCAAACCAGAAATCAATAATAGAAAGACAGTGGGAAATTTTTCAAGTACTTAAAACTTAACACATTTATTAATTATTCCTGGGTCAAAGAAGTCTCAGAAAATAAAAATATACAGAACTGAATGAAAATGAACATAGAATACATAAAAATAAAAATAAAAAAATAGCATTAGCATGAAAGCAGGCACAAGAGGAAGCTTATAGTACTACAAACTATCACAAAATGGAAACTAAGTTTCACAGTCATAGTCTAAGTTCCTATTTTAGGAAACTTGGAAAAAATGGCAAAGTAAGTCAAAACAGAAAGAATGAAATAATAAGCAATTGGATGAAATCAAAGCAATTGGATGTGGGGAAGCCATAGGGGAAATTGGTAAATCCAAAAGCTGTTTCTTTGAGAAAAAATAAAAAATAAAAGTAATACACTCTCAAAACTGAAAATGATGAAAGAAAGCACAAATCACCAACATCAGGAATTAAAGAGGGGATATCACTACAGATGCTGCAGTTGTTAAAATGATAATAAGATAATCCAATGAACAAACCTATGCTCATAAAATTGAACATTTAGAAAAAAAACAAACCAACTTCTACACACTACCAAAAGCAAAAAAAAAAAAAAAAAAAAAAAAACATGGTGAAATAGGCAACCTGTTCTATAACGCTAAATGAAATAAAAAACTCCCCCAAAAGAAATATTCTTTCCTAGATAATTTCTATGTAATCTTCAAAAAAATTTTAAAAAGGGAGACTACTTCCTCATTCTATCAAGTTAATGTTACCCTGATACTAAATCCATCCAAAGACAGTAAAAAACAAACGCTCCTATACACAAGCAAGCAAACAACAACAAAATCCTAGAATGCAACATGTTTTAGGAACTTAGATGCAGAAAATCCTCAACAAAATAGCAGCAAACATAATCCAAGGACATATACAAATAATTCTTCCCTATGACCAAGTGGGATTTTGTTCCACTTGTGGAAGTCTATTTCAACTTTCAAAAAACAAAGTAATCCAATAAAATCTATAGAGAACAAGTCATACAATCATGTCACTTGCAGAAAAATATTTGTCAAAGTCTGACATCCACACATGATAGGAAATCTTAGCAATCTAGAAGTAGAGGGAACTTCTTCAACTTGAAATAAAGCCTATACCTAACATCAGAATAATGAAAGACTGAGTGCTTTTGTCCTAAAATCAGTAACAAGGCAAGTATGTTGGCCCTCACACTCTTTCTCTGTTTAGAATACTCTTTAGAATGTTCCAAGCATTCTAGTCAGCAAAATATGACAACAGAAAAGTAAGGGCTATTAGAAGTAATAGAATCTTGTGGCGGAACAGTTATGGATCTTGATGTAATAATAGGTATACAAAATTAAGCATGTAGTAAAATTGTATAGATGTCTATTCACACATGCAAATGAGTGCATGTACAACTTGTGAAATCTGAATAAACTGTGTATTGTACTGATTCCATTTCCTCAGCTTTGATATTATGCAATTATATAAGATATAATTATATAAGATATAACACTAGGAGGAAGAAGAAAAATATATTATTTCAATAGATGAAGAAAAAGTATTTCAGAATATTTAAAATCCACTAATTATTTATTTTACAAAAGGTGCAAAGTAGGTAAAGAAGGACGCTTCCTCAATCTGATTAAAGAAACAGATGTTGCCATTTCCACCATCTCAAGTTGTGGGAAACAAAAAAGAAAAACACATCTGTATAAGGTATATTACATTGGGGTAGATATTGTAATCATTAAAGTAGTATACTCCTTAGCATTTGAGCATGGGCAGGGAAGTTAAGAGTCAAATAGAAGTAAAGTAAAAGATTCATTTGGTCTGCCTAGTATAGAACAAAAAATTGAATTTCAAGAAGCCCATGAAGAGGGAGCTCATAAAGGGACATGGAGTTTTGAAGGGATAAAACGCCAACTAATGAAAATGCAATTTTCTTCTCATAAGGTAGCAAGTGTATAAGCAATGTCTTACGTGCATGTGTTATGTGGGTGTATGTGTGTAAAACCTGAAAAGAGGATTTGGTCCTAGGAATATCGTAGTCCTGAACTGAGAAAGAATATTTTGGAAGACAAATCTATGTATTATTAAATGCTCTCTTTGCACTTATCACATTTAGATATGATTTTATGATTAATACCTGCAGTTCCCGCTAGAGGAACTGTTGTATCGGCTCACCACTGTATCTCCATTCCTAGCTCAGTCCCTCATATGTGGTAATACCTAGTTAATACTTGTTAAATAAATAAAACTGTTGAGCTAAAATAAAAATAATGAAATAAATATAAAAATAATAACAGCAATAGCTAGCACAGAGTGGTTTCTACTTAGTAGGTATCATGCTTTACACACATTGATTGATTACATTATTATGATGACTATGTAGGTGTAGTCCCATAGTTAGTTTGTCCAGTGTAGATTCCAACAAGAAGGGACTCAAAATCAGAAGAGATTGGAGAAAACGTCCTCCAGCAACAGGAAACCTCAAAGACACCGAGGGTATTGTATTGGTGCCAGCTACAGGAGTCCTCTTTGGAAGTTCAACCAAGATGGTACTTTACTTGATATTTAGATAACTTCAGTTTTTTTTTTTAATTTTTATTTATTTATGATAGTCACAGAGAGAGAGAGAGAGAGGCAGAGACACAGGCAGAGGGAGAAGCAGGCTCCATGCACCGGGAGCCCGACGCGGGATTCGATCCCGGGTCTTCAGGATCGCGCCCTGAGCCAAAGGCAGGCGCCAAACCGCTGCGCCACCCAGGGATCCCTAAATAACTTCAGTTTTGTTCATGAGAATATTAGCCCTCAGAAGAATTTTTAGTTTCATGCATGTAAATCAATAAATCTTTTCTTTCATAGCTCCTGTTGTAGACTGTACTCTGGAAGACCTTCCACAGACAGGATCGGATAGCTCTTCTGATATATTTTTCCACTACTGTTTTCAAATTTCAAATAAAACCTTCACCCTATCATCAGTTTATTGTGTTTATTATATAAAGGCAGAGAGATTTAACTATTGTCTCTAAACTGGTAAACAATTATGTTAATTTCAATTATTTAAGTAATCCCCTTCTCATATCTTCATCAGTTGGAAAGGCTATCTTATACTGAACTATTGTAGATACATGGTGTCTCTTGCTTTTATATGGTATTCTATTGCTCTTGATCTGTCTAATCTCAAACTATATTAATTTTTGTGCTTGTAATGTTTCATATGTTCATATCAAAATTCTTTTGGCATTTCATTTAAATAGTATTTTTTGGAAATATTTCATGATGTTGCAAAACATCCATTAGTATTTTCATTTGAATTACTTTACATTTGTAATTTAACTCAGGGAAGAACTTTAATAAATAAAAACGCATATTATAGAGTTCAGATTTTTAAAATGTTGATATTCAGTAAATATCAATGTAAAATAATGGAATTAATAAAAGGCATTCAATTCACTATGTATTTTTTATCTTTTTAAAGAATTCACATCAAGAATAGTATTTTTTACCAAAATTGATGAGCTGTTGGAATGTCAGAATACTAAGAGGGAACAAATATAGAACCTTAATGTTCTGTCAGAGACTGGTTAAAGGGCCAGATGCTATGGGTAATTTAATTGTGCTTATCGCCCAGCAGCAATCTCAGGAATGTCATGACACATGGAAGCACCTGCCTATGCTGATAAATCAAGTGATAACACTTAAAAAACTTAAGATGCTAAAATTAAATGTTACCTTGAGTGATCATCCATACCATCCAATAAAAATTAGGGTAATTCTGAGTCAAGATTATCTTCTGCTTGTTCTCCCATTAAGAAACTACTTCTACTACCAATAAAAATGGTAGCAGCTAGCATTCTATTGTGCTTAAGACGTTCTAGAAACTTGATGAACATCAACTCAATTATCAAAATAACTGCACAAGCTAAGTATTACCATTATGTCCATTTTATAGTTAGGAAAATTGGGCACAGAATGGTTAGCTAACTTGCCCAAATCACACAGCTAGTAAGAGATAGCATGCAATTTAACCTCATGTCCTCTGGAGCCAGAGCCCGTGGTCTTCACTCTGATACTTTTCTGCTTCCCAGACCCTTTGAACGCATGCTGCAGCAGCAGTTGAGTTCCTGAGATCTTCTTCAGAGGATCAACTGAGGACTTATTTATAGGATATCAAGGGTCAGATTCTTTTTCTCCCCAGTTCTGTGTTCCCACTTTCCTCAATCTTTTACATGTGTTCCCTTAAAAACCTTCTTCTATACACTCTCTTCATCCAGCTGGCCATCTATATTTCCAGGAAACCCAAACTAAGACACATGTTAAAAATATATACTTTCATCCTCTAGACACATTGTATTTGTTCCCATTCATCCATTTATTTCCATTTATTTCTAATTTATATCCACTAAGTATGTCTAATATTGTGCTACTCTGAGCTCAAGGTTTTTAAGTGACTCTTCATCCCAAATAATATCCAAGGTTTTATACTTACCTTGATAAGGATGCCATCTGAACCTGACTAGCTTGTCAAGTTTAAACATAGTTCTTCCATATGCAAAGATTTTTCCTGAGAGATCATTAATTTTTATTTCAATGAATTCATGAATCGATATATCAGGAGATGGAGATACCAAGAACAGAACAGAACCAATGGTAATACTTTAGTAAGTTTTAATTTTCTTGTCAGCAGATAAGCTAGTCGTAGGGACTATTGTGGGTGTATACCTTGTAACAGGTGCAGAGGAAATATCTCCAGCTCTGAAAGCTAGAGAGATGAAAGAACAGTGAATTGGAAAAGTATTTAAATTTTCTAGTTGTCCCTTCCCTGGCTTTTTGCCAAATCTCAGGGTCAATGCATAGTATATGTTATGTAACTTTGTGCTTCTTGAAATATAATTATATACAAAAGCTCAGTTACACTAAAATGATATTTATTTTGGTTCCTCTGATTATTTTGCAACACAGAAAGAAAGAAAAAGTATAAATTTAGATCTCTTGAAGTTCTGACACAGAAAAGATTTTATAATGTTATCATCAAATTACAAAATGACCAGTGAGGGAAAGAGGTATGATACAGAGAGAACGTAAGGAGGCCAGAAAGCGCATTTAAGATCAGAGTCATCATTACATTAAGTTCTTTCTAATGTTACATAATATTCTTTCTTTGAAACACTTAGGAGATTGTCTTTCAAAATTATTTATTCTTATAACTTATACTGTGATTCTACCAACATTTTCCTCAATCCATTAAATATTCTGCATGTAAAGAAAATCTTTTGGTTTATTTTGAAGAGGCACATTTGATGTTCGTTTTCTACGCTCAGCCAATGACCTCGTGAACTTTGACACTAAATCAGCTTTGAAGCATTTCTTCCTTTTATATTCAAAACACATTTTCCTTTTAAACTATTTAAATAATAGTAAATAGTTTAGAACCATAAACTTTATTAAATGGAGTATGATTTTCAATAGTTTCACATTGTTTGCACTCATCTTATTCCCTTGTCACGAACATAATTTCAACAAATACTATAGATAATTTCTATTTTCATTGAGCTTTAAGGAAGTTATTCAAAAGTAGAAGTGGCTTATTTAGTGCATTCAAAGAATAGTTATGGATTATTCTTTGCGTTCAAAGAAAACAGACTATTCCAAATGATCAGTTTACTATAGGTGAAAAAACAGAAAATGGAGCCAATTTTTAAAGCGAAGCTGATCCGTTTCATTAAAAGTAAAACCAACAACTCTAAAAACATGTAGTATTAGTGTTGAAAGGAAACTTAACTCTCGCCAACTAAAAACTGAGCAGATATATATATTTGTTTGCCTCTTCAAAGTACCCAGTGCTAAATTTATGTTGAGTTAGAGATCATTATGGTTTTCAAGGAGACAACGAAAAAAAAATGGTTTATTAGTTTCTTGGGCTTGAAGGAAAAGACAGGAAATGTTAGAAGCGTATATTTGGGAGTTATCCACATATGTTTGTATATTAAAGAAGCATATCATACAACTTAGATAAAGAATATAGATGACATACAAACATGGGGCAGGCTTTAGTTATGATGGTGCTAGATGGAATATTTTTTGCAAATAATTCTATTATTCTTAAGACTGATAATGAAATGAAACTAATTTGAATTCACTTTATATCAATAAGGAAGATTCAGTTATTAATAAAATTAATATCTTGGCGGCAAATGACTAGTTATTATGCATTTTCTTATACTGGAGAAAGAAACATAGACATTTACCGAAGCCCTTAGTGAAGTTTCTTAAAGTAATTTAACAATCTGTCTTAGCTTGTCAACTTTACAGGTATACCTTGTTTTATTGGGCTTCATTGAATTTTGCAGGTATTGCATTCCTTTTTTTTTAGATTTTATTTATTTATTCATGAGAGACACACACACACAGAGGCAGAGACATGGACAGAGGGAAAAGAGGCTCCATGCAGGGAGCCCGATGTGGCACTTGACCCCAGGACTCCAGGATCACGCCCTGAGTCAAAGGCAGATGCTCAATCGCTGAGCCACCCAGGCGGTCCTGCAGGTATTGCATTCTTTACAAATTGAAGAACTATGGCGACTGTGTGTCAAGAGCAAGCGTATCAGTGCCATTTTTCAAACGGTATTTTCATACTTTGTCACATTTTGATAATTGCCACTTTCAAACTTTTTCATTATCATTATATTTGTTATGGTCATCTGTGATCAGGGATCTTTGATGCTGCAATTTTAATTGTTTTGGGGTAACTCATGCCATGTACATTACAACAAAGAGCTTAATAAATGCATGCATTCTAATTGTTTCACTGATGGGCCATTCTTCCAACTTCCTACCTCTTCTCAAGCCTCTCTATTCCCGGAGACAGAATGATATTTAAATTAGGCCAATTAATAACCTACAGTGGCCTCTAAGTGTTACAGAGAAAGGAAAAAATCAAATATCTCTCATTTTAAATCAAACCCTGAAATTATTAAGCTTAGTGTGGAAGGCATTTTGAAAACTGAGAGAGGCTAAAAGCGAGACCTCTTACATAGTTAGCCAAATGTGAATGCACAGGAAAACTTCTTGAAACTAAAAGTCCTACTTCAGTGAACAAATGAATGATAAGAAAGCAAAACAATCTTCTTGCTGTTATGGAGAAAGTTTTAGTGGTCTGGCCAGAAGATCAAAGCAGCCACAATATTCCCTTAAACCAAAACCTAATCCTAACTAGGCTCTAACTCTCTTCAGTTCTATGAAGGCTGAGAGACATGAGGAAGCTGCAGAAGAAAAGTTGGAAGCTAACAGAGGTTGGGTCATGGGGTTTGAAGAAAGAAGCCACCTCTATAACACGAAAGTGCAAGGGGAAGCAGCAAGTTAACAGAAGATCTAACTAAGATAATTCATGAAAGTGGCTATATTCAACAACAGACTTTCAGTGGAGGTGAAAGAACCTTCTATTGGAAAAAGATAACATCTCAGACTTTCACATATAGATGGGGAGAAGTCAATACCTGGCTTCAGAGCTTCAAAGGAGAGACTGAATCTCTTCTTGGGGGCTGATACAGCTGCTGACTTTAAGTAGTAGGCAATGATCATTTGCCATTGTGAAAATTCTAGAGCCCTTAAGAATTATTGCAAATCTACTCTGCCTATGTTCTTTAAAGGTAACAGCAAAGCACATCTGGGTGTGATAGCACATCTGTTTACCACATAGCTTACTGATGTAATCACAAAGTAGTCTTAGGGTGATAGCACATCTGTTTACCACATAGCTTACTGATGTAATCACAAAGTAGTCTTAAGAGTTTGGTAATACTGGTTCCTCATTATGAGGAGTATGTTGTCAAGAGTCCAATAAATACTTGGAAACAAAAGAACTGCTCTTCATTTTTCTTCTTCCTCTACCCAATTTTCTATTCCCACCATGCTTTCTTTTTCTGATTATGCATTATCTGACTTTTGATTTCTCCAAAACTACACATAAGAATAGACACTCAATCTAAAGTGAAACAAAAGAAAAAACTTATGTAGTTAACAGACTTAAACCATCATAGGTAATGGCCCTCTATGGTATATCTCCTCTATTCCATGACCAGGCAATTAGCATTGTTCTACAGTTATGGGCTTTGCTGAGACCTCATCTAGGGCTCCTGATACTGAAGTAAATGATCTTCTGTGTACATATGAACCCCTAAATTTTATTTAGCTTCCTACTGCCAGATGTTTTTCGATAATTAGTCTCATAACCTTACATTTGTGAACATTATGCCCCATTAGCCAAATTTCCAAAGATAAGTTTCTTATTAAGACCAACACAAAATTGCATGTTCAAAAAGCCAATTATCTATGAAACTCAAATGCACCTATAATTCTGAGGTTCCATAAAGGAAGCCCCATGAAAAACAAAGGTTGGTCTAGTGTATAATTTATAGAGTCATTAATTTCAGATAAGTCAGGGCAGCCCAGGTGGCTCAGCAGTTTAGCACCGCCTTCAGCCCAGGGTGTGATCCTAGAGACCTGGGATCAAGTCCCACATCAGGCTCCCTGCATGGAGCCTGCTTCTCCCTCTGCCTGTCTCTCTCTCTCTCTCTCTCTCTCTCTCTCTCTCTCTGTTGTCTCTCATGAATAAATAAAATCTTAAAAAAATTCAGATAAGTCATATAGCCACAATACTAATTAAATATATAAAATATTAAGTCATAAATCACTCTTTTGCTATTTTGTTTACTTTATTCTAATTCTTTTACATACTTTATCATTTTTATTTTATTAAAATATTCTTAATATTAAAATTTAAACAGTGAGCTATCATCATAGCATATTTTGAAAATCTTTATGTAATCAGAATTAATAAAATGGTTGTGTCTTTACTGCTTTCCACTGTGTTATGCAGTTAGAAACACTTAATGAGTTCTTGCATTAAATTTATTGGAAAAAATCTATATTATCTTCTTTAATCATCATAGAAAGAGATGGACTGGCCTTGGTAGGGCTAAGATTGAGGAGTATGTCACTTTTATAAAATGTCTTAATGGGACCACCATTTCTCATTTTTCCTATTACTATCCTCATTCCTAAATATTCAAGATTAGATCTATTTCTTTGACGCCTAGAGGCATTATTACCAAAGACCATAGTTTGAAACATATTTTTCCTAGAAGGGGAGAAAGTTCAAAGATATTTTCATATCAATCAAAGCATTAGTATCCACTGACAATTTTAGTGGTTTAGCTACCCATGATCTTGAGAAGTAGAAACTAACACCTTGCAGGGATGGTCTTTGGAGCCAAAACACAGAGCACTGTTAAGTGGAGCTGGCCTCGTAGAACTGTAATGATTGATCTCAGATTAGGGCATGGAGTATCTGGAAGGAGAAGGAGGACAGAAACTAGCAAAGGTTGGAAATGACTAACCAAACCATCTACTTCAGAATTTGGCCTAGGTCCTCCAGGAAGAAAAATCCTTAGTATTCCTTGATTCTGCACATCTAACTACAAATACTTGAGAATTTAATTGAATATTTGAGACAACACATTTTTTTTCTGTTTTTAAGGTAGTAACAGTTACACTACAAAAATGGTATAATGATTCAGGATGTTCAAACAATGGTATGAAATACTCCTGTGAGGGGTGCCTCAGGTGGCTCAGTCCATTAAGCATCCAACTCTTGATTTCGGGTCACATAGTGATCTTGGAGTTGTGAGATCAAATCCTGCATTGGGCTCCCTGCTCAGTGGGGAGTCTGTTCAAAATTCTCTCCCTCTCCTTCTTGCAGCCCCCTCACTTGCATGCTCTTTCTCTCAAGTAAATAAATCTTTTTAAAAAATGAAATACTCCAGTAATATAACTTCAAAACATGGACATTGTCTTCAGAAACTGTATTCCTTGTTACACTTGAGTTACACAGATTAAAGGTCCTACTAGTTTTTAAGAATGTCAGCCTTCTCCTAATATCACAGTCATCTGCTTTGATGTACTATTTTCTCAAATTGATTAATTTATATTAGCTTAATTAATTAATTAATTAAATACTATTTAAAATGAACACTGAAACATCAATAATGCACTTAATCTTTTAAAACGTGTGTGCAGTATTAAACCAAAGTGTTTTGTTGATGTCTTCTCCCAGATTTGCACAGACTATTTTACATAAAATACTCATTAAGTTGTCCAGACTATTACAGCATTCTTTAAGTTTAAAAAAAATGAGTCAATGACAAAAAACATAAATTTGGTACGTGAGAATAATCTGTAACCTTCTACTTTTTATATGTCCTACACCATCTGCAGTCAATTAAGCAAATCCCAGGTGTTCACAGTAATTGCTTTAACGCAAGATTACATGTCACTTTAGGGATCATTAAATATTTATTATAAAACCCTCATCTACATTTTCTCCATTCATTTAGGGACAAAACATGCTGATGTTTAGTATTGACAAAAATAAACTGATTGGACTTGTTGGATTATTTTGTGGATTAGATGTCATTAAAAATACCACTTTGTAAGCCAAAATTTGGTGAAAGAATTAAAGCAACAATGATGCTGATTTAGCTGTGCTTACTTACATTTGTCACTTTAAATGAAAAATCTGTACTTATAATTTGTGGTCAAGATATCATAAAATCAAATCAGATGTCATTTTGTGAGGATTAGTGAATAGTGGGGAATTTAATGGGTTAGAGGATTCATTAACTAATTTCCTCTCTAAAGGTAAAGTAATTTTTTACTTTCAGGAAACAACCAGTGACAATGTAACAAAATATTCATTTTATAGATAAGAAAAGTAAAACCAATAAGCCTGGCCAATTATATATAGAATTATTTACATACAGATCTAATAAAAATTACAATAATAATGTATATGTAGTGTTCCAGGAAGTGCTCCCAAGTACTTCACATGTGTTCACTAACTCAATTCTCACATCTACTATATGAGATGAACATTCATATTACCCTCATGGAAGCCTAGAGAATGGAGAATGCCCTGAGTAACCTACATAAGGCCACAATGCTGGGAGTGACAGATCTGGGATTTAGTTGGCTCCAGAATCCACGATCTTAACTATTAAAATATAATTCCTTTCTAAAGCTAGTTTCTGACTAAGGTATGATTTCTAAGTGAGTATATTCTTCTAGAACATTTTGATATATAAATCACATGATCATCCCTCACAATATTGATATTAGAGAAAATCCATATATTCCTATGGTTTGAAAATAATTTTCATTGAACTTATGTCCTGATTCTTTTTGGTTTTCCATAACATCTCTTAATAATTAGTCAAAATCAAAGCGTCTTTCTAGCAAGAATGTTTTGTGACAGGCATTGTGAAATCTTTGGATAAACAGATTAAATTAAACTTGTGGAACATTAAAAAAATGCTCATGGTTTAAACAATATAATAAACATTGTACAATAAATTCTTGATAGTAGCATAGTTATTATTAAGATTATGTGATTCATTTTAGAAACTATGCAATTTTATTCACTGCTTGCATTGCTGATGGTTTATTTTGCCACGACAGGTGATTAGTAAATATTTTTAGAAAAGTTTCTATACTTAAATTGTCTTGTAGCACATTGCATTGGATAAAATGCCGATGTCTCACTCAATCTGTGTATAGTAGCAGACTCAAAGTGTTTCTTTAAATGCTGTGCTGGCTTTGTTTCCCAGTACTTTCCTTATACCAATTCTGTCGGGGAGCTTGTGTGCTGTGTGTGTGTGTTATGTGTGTGTGCATGTGCATGCCTGCTTGCCTGTCTTGGATGTTGGAAATATACCGAGGTGGGCAGAAGAGTATCAACATAGTTAAGAGTCTTAGGGTCTTCAGTTTTCACTAAAGGATATCTGTTTAATCATCAATTCACTTCTGAAATGAAAAGACTCAGACATAAACACTAACATTTTGGGCTCTCACTTCATCTGGCCAATGACAAGCTCAGGTGAAAATATGTATCATAAGGAATACTTAATAGACATATATCATCTCTTGAAGATAAGCCTAAATTTTTATTCCTGAATTACTTGAACCAGTAAACATGTTCTACTTTTTGCTCCCACAATTAATCTAACTGTACTTCGTGGTCACACTGAGCATTCTTTAAAGCATCATGCCATACTATTAGCAGGCCTATGTTTCTCTGATGTAGGGCTGTTAAAAATATGTAAACTATGTCATCCACTTTTCTTTAAACAATGTGTACTTTTTGCTCAGTGTATGTGAGAAAAAAATACCTTGTTTTTCATAAAAAAAAAACCTCAGATGTTTCTCCTTAAACATAGTAGGATCATATCATTATTCACATTTTTCTTTACACCTTTACTACTAGAAAGGTCAATATGGTTTAATTAATCATTATATACGATACAAATAGCTTCCATATGGATAAAGGATGTACTAATTTTTAAGGTATTTTTGTATACATGTACATTTTAATTTTTTATCTTTATAAACTTATAGTATTTTTAAATGGTTGTTTCAATATCCATATATTTATTATTATTATTTACACTTTATTATTAGTGTATATTGACTCAAAATCCTGAGAAAACAACAAAGATGTTCTCCTTATAGAATCTTAATGCCTAATTGTTCTCATCAAGCACAACTTCTCTTATCAAAAATAAAACAGATTTGATTTTAGGTGTATATAGCTAATTGACAGCTGCTAGAAAAGGCACAGGACCAGTACTAAGACATACCTGCCACTCAATATGCCCACTCCCTGACTGGCTCTCTTGTGAATCCCCTTGGGCAACGAAGGACCTCAGACCTCAGAGGAAAGCAAATAGTCAACTCTGCTGCAGAAGCTGTCTATAACGGTTTTTATTTTATGTGGTGTTTAATCCTCAAATTGTGAATTATGAAAAACAAACTAGTACTAAGTCTTAGTATCACTTTGTTTAAGTTCTTGCAAATTACACTCTTATTATCATATAGTAAAACTTATTTAAGGCAGCCATAACTCTAAGCTTTGAAGACGTAATGAAGAAAGACAGAAAAATGAGAAATTACAGACTGTAATTAAGGTTTCTATATAATTTGGATATGTCACGATTTCTGATAAATGGAAGTGAAGATATCCAAGATGAGTAAATGATTCTGACATTAAAAGTTAGCAGTTTCTATGAGTGAATTTATTCTCCAAAATTTATTGAGCATTAAATAAGAAGAATTATAATGATATACATGTTTTTATTTATTTTTATTTTTTTGATATACGTGATTTTAGATGAAGCATAAGATTGTGACTTAAAGCAGATTTTAAAAGTAAATATTTAGAAGAATGACATTGCAATTATTTAATATCCAAATAGTATTAAAGTTTTACTGAGATGATGTTATACATGTGACATTATGGACCTTCTTATCATGATTATGCCACAGGACCCACATAGCAGCTATTCTGGATTTCCCAAACATGATTGAGTGTGACTGAAATTTAAATGAGAGAGATTACCAATGAAAGAAAAAAAAAGTAAAACAAAACTAACTCTGCCCATTGATATTTATTGTTCAGCTTTTCAGTTTATCCTCCTTTTATTTTTATCCTCCACTATTTGACTCTTGATGACTAATGACCAACTTCTATGATGTGAACATTATGTCAAATAAAACTGAGTTATTACAAATAAAGTACAATTATGTTTTTTGGAAATACATATATACTAAAATATAAATTGTATTTTTGGCTTCATTAAAGCAAATAGCATATTGATAGTGAAAGGGAATATAAAGGGAGAAGAAATGTGTGGGAAATATCAGGAAGGGAGACAGAACATAAAGACTCCTAACTCTGGGAAACGAACTAGAGGTGGTGGAAGGGGAGGAGGGCGGGGGGCGGGGGAGAAGGGTGACGGGCACTGAGGGGGGCACTTGACGGGATTAGCACTGGGTGTTTTTCTGTATGTTGGTAAATTGAACACCAATAAAATTAATTTATTAAAAAAATAGCATATTGAAAGTGTTTCATGTACCTACAAAGTAAGTAGACACAAATTAATGTTTATAAATCTCACAGTTCACATGCCATGTTCTTGTGTAATTTAAAAAGAACTATTGGAAGCATATATTTGTATTAAGGTGCTCATTAATTTTTCATTAAGATAAGGACAACTCATTCCTCAAGACTGTAATTTACTATTTATAATATACTTTTATATACACACATATATTATCAATATTAGGTAATTTCTCCACAAAAGAGTTCAGTATTCTAAAGATATTTTGATAGTTATACACAAATCACATATTTTATTTTACATAATTAAAACTGACTTTTTACTTGTCTGTTTTCTTATAAAAATGGAGTCAAATAATAATGCCATGTAATATGAATCACTAATATTTGACAATAATGAGAAAACATTAATAATATTTTATCATTATCATATTTATAACTTCTAAAGCCCAAACATCTTAAAATATAAATAATCTCAACACCAACTTTATAAGTAATTGGTAAGTTAGGATTTATTATATTCAATTAATAAGTCATTTCTAATTTACATTAGCAGATAATATTTCCTAGAAAATTATTTACCTAAAACAAAAGATACATAGACACATGATGTTATATCTCATGTGTTTTAGTCTGTTTCCTATAACTTAACATACATTAGGGAGATATTTGTTAGGAAACTGGTGCATTTCATAATTCAAGAGTAATAACAACAAAATATAGATAATTGTCTTATAGTAACATATTAACAAGAGTAAGAACTACCAAATAGAGGAAACTATAATTAACTTATGAAAAATAAAATCATATGCAAGATAGTTGGGATGAAAAAGAATGTCTAGCTTTATATTAGAGAAATAATATACTTTTGCTTTCCCTAATTTAAACAATCACACAAAGTTTTAAATGGAGTAAGATGGTCTGAGCAACCTTTACCCCCAAAGCACTCACCTACTGTCAGCTGTCCAGTTAACTGCCCCATGTGATTCCTTGCATTGACTGTTACATTCCTGTCAGACTGTAAGACCAGTGGACTATCCTGGGAAACATGTATAAAATAAAGAAATCAAATAAAAATAGAAATAGAGTCAAATTTAATATATACATCTATACTGCATTTGTTTGGGTATTACCAAAATTCTATTTCCTTGTTTTATATTAAGCATTTATTTTAACATCCCAAACACTGACTGAACAATATAAAACAATATGAGTGTTTCATAATGACTATTTGACAGGGTAGGGATGTTTCCACTTCAGAAAATGGACATTAACTATTTGATGCAGTAATTGACAATTCCACCGATTATTTTAAGTCCAGCATATAGGATAGTAACTCCTCCCTTCTCCATTTCCCAATGGAATATATGCCTACCGATGGAGATGTTTTAGAACCTACCCAAACGAGGAAGTTCGTTAAGTTGAATTTGCAACTTTCAGATCCCAGCTTAAATGTCATCTTATCAAAATTGCCTCCCCAACAAATGCATTCAATCCCCAAACTCCCAGTCTCCATTTATTTTGTTCAAAGCATTTACCACAAGGCAGATTTATCTTGCATACGTATGTGTTTACTTAGTTTTATTTGTTTATGTCACAAAAGGAAATGTCCATTTGACAGGGACCATGGCAGTCGTCTGCATACAATTATATCCCCACTATTCAGCATACTGCTGAAAAATTTACTAGGTATTTACCAAGTGGGTAAGTAAATTTTCATAATAAATGATATTAACTTGTTTATTTACCTTATGTGGAAATGCCCTGTAAATCCCAGAATGGTTTATTTAGGGGGGTATATAGAATATAAGAATGTAAGATGTTTGCCTGGAAGTTCTCATTTAGAATATTTAACCTTGACTATATGTTTACTTTTATCATTAATTTAACAGTGAAATAATTTATCGAATGATAATACCCACTGCCTTAGGAACCTGCATATTGGCCTTTTGCCACCACTACATAAGACAAGTAACTTACAGTTGCCTAAATTTTCATTTTTATGATCTATAACATAAGGAGGGTGATCATTTACAAACTGTCCATCCATTCCTTCATCAAGTATTTATTGAGTGCTCACTGTGCATGCTGTAATGTCCTAGAGGTTTGGGACAGGTCAGTGATCAAAAGAGAACAATACCTGCCCTCATGGAGCTTTTAATCCAGGTAATAAAATTCTATGAAAATCTCTCCCAATACCATCCTTACACCTAGGTGATATGTCACTTCTATGTCAATGTAAACACACAAATGCTTTTATATACAAACCACATAAAAACTTTCATGATTAGGATTCGTGATTTGGATATACATAGACAGACTTTATAGGCTTTTTCCTAAAGCTGATTTGTACCACATCTGACTAGATGCAAAGCACTGAATAAAGAAATACAAATACACACTCACACATGTACACATGCACACATGAACTTTCTTTTAAAGTAAGTTTTGTTACTCTGTGTACACAGAGTAAACTAAGATTTGATTTTTTAAAATAAATTTTTTTTGAAGAATACATTTATTCTGTAAAGTGAGACCTGATTGGACAAAAGCCACTATAGTTAATTTCATTCTCTACGTTTATTACCATAATTCATTTCTTGTGCTACAAATCAAAAGTGTTATCTGTACAGTTTCCAAAAATGTAATTAGTCCATTTTTTCCATAGGTATTCCTATACTACAGACATCCATCTTTGAAAATATCTAACGTATTTTAATTCCATCTTTCCTTTCGAACAATATGTTCAAATTCTGGTTACAGTATAGGCAATGGACTAAGGACTGTATACAATTATAGCCAGTAAGGAACACATGTGCACAAAGAACATGGTTCTTAAAAGCACACAAAAATTCTATTTTATGTTAGTAGAATTAATTACATATAACTCATGCATTTAAAAAGGGGTTTTGAATCAAATAAAATTATGTGAAAGTAAGAAACAGCAGATGCCTATAAAGTAGCTTGTAGTTCAAAATACTATAAAAATATATTGACTGAAATTTAATTCAGATTGTTTTAATATTTTTATGAAATAACATATGTAATGAATGTTTCGATTTTTAAAAGTTGATGACAGTATATGCTTTTATTTGCTTTGCTAAGCCTAAATTTCTGTGAACTATAGCATAAAAAAGCATAACCTTTAACATTGTATAATTTCAAAAAAAAAAAAAAACATTGTATAATTTCAAAACAATGTATGTATATTAAAATAATTATTGCCTTACTAAATATTTTAAGATGAGAGAATAGTCTTTTATAAAAGGCAATAAGAATTTCACCTGACTTAGTAGAGAGTTAGACTTGAGCTGGAAGTGAAAATTTAATCATTATATGTCTTTATTTATAATATTTCAATCTACTTTTCTCTTACCATAACCACAGAAATGAGGTTCACCCCTTGGCATTCATTCCTTCTCTTAACATGAGTCCACTAAATTTCCCTTCAGAATTAAATATTTATATCCAGATTTAAACTTCACTATGATAAAAGTAGCAATCTTTTTACTAAAACTCGAATCACGTACCTATCAGGGTAATGAACAATTCTCTATGCTGTAGTCACATGGACATTAATATATTATTATGTTATACCGACTTGTTAAAATAAAATTAGGTGAGTTGAATCAAAACAAGTGACTATTGGGGTGCCTGGCTAGCTCAAATGGAAGAGCATGTAACTCTTGATCTTGGGGTCATAAGTTTGAGCCCCAAATTGGGGGTAAAGATTAAACAAGAGAAAGAAAGAAAGAAAGAAAGAAAGAAAGAAAGAAAGAAAGAAAGAAAGAAAGAACAAACACTTAAAGACAACAATTAGTTTTGTTAAACAAAATGTAACGCATGTGAGTTCATTATCTTCACTGAAAAATCACAGTATCATTTTCTGCATTATATATCGGTACAATAACATCTCTGGGGCTTAGAATCATGGCTTATGGATGACCCTGTACTAATTAAAATATACATATGTGATAAAAAACACATGATAAAAATGATAGCAATACCTAAAGAAGATACAATCATTATCCATCTGTAAATCTAATACTAAGCACTTTTCATTTAGGTAAAAATCAGTACCAAAAAAGTGACTTTTAAGAATGCTTTATATCTCCTTTCTTGTGTTCATCTCAATCTCCACTAAGAAATCATTGCTTTCCACTCTCTGCTCTACATTCCCTCCTTACAGTCCTTGACATAACATTCTTGTATTTCAAGACTTTGAAAGCTGGGGTCCAACTTCAGACATTAAAAGAAACCTAGTAGGACTCTGTTAGAGCTTATTCTTGCCAAACACAAAGGAAAGAAGCTGATTCGGTAGTATCATCTGAAGGAGCTGGAATAAGACATACTAAATTCTGTGTGAGGGTAAGTAAGTAGGTGGTGTATTATTCCGCACAATATACTAATATAAATATCTTTATGGAGAAATAAAAAGCTTCATCTTTTGATTCAAATATCTACTCTCCAAAACCAACAGATTTCTTATGGCAGGTATTACGGTGGGTATATCACAGTGATTTGGAGCTGCCTGGCATGTTGGCTGTAACTCTCAGAAACCCCTCTGCCTTCTTAGCTACTCTTGAGACAAGCATGTTGGAGACTTAGGGAGAAAAGAACTGGTACCTTGAAGGGGACCTGAAAGCCCCTGTTTATGATTCATCATGCACACCTTCTTTATGCCAAAGGCCTGAATGAAGCCTTACTAAAGGTTTTAGGAAAATAATGCAATATTTCTTATTTCAATGTTTTTGTCAGAGGCAGTGCAAGTGACTAAGGTAAAAAAAAAAAAAAAAGACTCTTTTCTTCTCATTTGCTTATCTTAAATATTTACTGATTACCTACAGTGTGTCCAGCTGTTTGCTAGTTACTGGGTAAAACAACAGAAACAAGGGATTCCCACTTTCTTTTCTTCTGGAGTTCATAACCTACCACATAAAACTAGACAATAACCACATAAATTAAAAAAAAAAAAAAACAATGGAAAAACCCAGAGAATGCTACTAGTGGTAAGCTGCTGTAATAGAGACTTTTCTCACAAAGTATCAGTTTTACTGATGTGAAGATACTGTTTTTGTACACATATTAGGTGTTGTATGTATAGAAGGCATTTCAGCTTCAGATACTCGTCATTTCATCCCTATTAAGTTGTAGATATAGTTGTCATAGGAGCAGCAGCTAGCACCTACTGGCACTTCCTCACGCCAGACTCCATTCTAAACACTTTACAGGTATGAACTCATATTGTCAGTTGCTTAAAATAAAACCACCCATGAAAAAGAATCAAAAGCTAAACTGGTTGCAAGACAGACAGTGCACCCCCTGTTTGAGTTCAAATGGTAAGTCTGCCAAACACCTTCTGCTTGGGTTGGCAAATCATTCAACATCTCTGTACTGTGATTCCTTCATCTGCAAATAGGGCAATAATACAGAATTTGTGGGCTTTTTATAAGGAATTAATGAGACAATATACACAAAATACTTCGATTAGTAGCTAGCCTTTGCTAAAAGAACTATCAGTGTTTGCATTTATTATTTATTCCTCACTGTAATTATAGTATTCTACTAATAATAGTACCAGCTACTATCACTTCTGTTTTGCAAATGAATAAACCTCCATAAAGAAAGTATAAGTCACTTGCTCTAAATCACACAGGTAATAAACGACAGACCAAGTATTTGAACCCAGCAATTTGAACTAGAATCTCCCTTGTCAACCACTGAGACACTGCCTCTTTGGTGGTGATTAAATTCTAGGCTTTCTACAATGTCAGATCAAAATGTGAAAATAAGTTTAAAAAATAAGTGAAGAAAGCATGATTTAAAATTAAACACTGCAATCTCTAAAAGGACAATCTGACACATACACTGTCTTGGAATGTAAGACGTGAGCTCCGCACTGCCAATCATCCATGTTTCAGTAAGGGTCTGGTTCATGTTGCCTCATTTTGTTTTCTCAGGTTCTAGAGCAAGAGTATATGACCCTGAACTGCCCTCTATACACATATTTTAGAATGTATCACTTATGAGAGTCTCCCTACTTGCTATACTGAGAGAGAACATAATTAATGATCCATCGTGTTTGGTGCAAATGGCATGAATTTGGCATGTCATTCTCGAATTTATACTGTTTGGCCTGAGGTTTACCAGGTGAAGTTTCTCATCTTCACGGACAGAAATGATATAAATTTGCAATAAACGTATATCACCCCCCAAATCCTCTATTTTGCTTTTCGTCAATATTCAATCAGCTATGTTAGAACTGTCTCTTCAATATCCCTTTCTTGTTTTTCATTGACCATTCCTGTAACTGACTCATAACTCACATTGCAACGACGACATTCTCCTGACATTAATTCTTCACGTCCAATGGTATTTTTCTAAAACATCTTTAAAGACATTGGCATGTTGGAATTAAAACAAAACAAACTAAAAACATTTACTGATTCCTTATTCCCAGCTTGGAGAAAAAAATCCCATTCCTAACATATGAGATACTAATTTACAATATGATCCAATTCTGCTTTCTAGCTCAGTTTCATACCCCTTCACCAGACAGAATGACACAAATTTCCCATGTTTCTGAAAGTATGCTACTTCCGTGCCTTCTCATCTTATGTTCCCCATGCCTGAAATTCTTATCCACTTCTCCATAATTGGCAAAATTATAGATATTTTTCAAGTTCCAGCTCACAGTTACATCGCTTGTGAAGCATCCGTGCTCTTCCAGAATTAAAATCCACCTCCCACTCACCAGTTTCTCAATCAGCGTTGATGTCTATCACGGTACTTGTCACAAGATTTTTGCCTTGCTTTGTTTTGATCGTTCCTTTGTTTATATCCTCCGTTAGACTGGACTGTCCTGAAAGCACAGTGTGTTGTCATTTTCTTTTACACATGCAATCTTCTGAAAGCATAGTTTGTGTCCTGCTTGGCACCTAGTTCATGTTCAATAAATGTCTGCTGAGTGAATGAATTGAACTGAGCACATTTACAATATAATGCACTCGGACTACCTGTGTTTGCCTGCATTTGTGTTCAGGCCACACAGAACTTAACCAAGCTCCTGCAACCTTTTTTTCCCCCCACAGCAAGGTTTCTACAAAAACCATGTATGTGGAACAAGTCCTATCACATTATGATGTGATGTATAGTCATTATCTCTGCACAAGGCAGCCTTCATCCCTTTCCCTAAGCATTTGATCCACTTAAGAAGCTGAAAAACAAGCAATTTTTTTAATTTTTTGGTTAAGAAAACAATTACTTGAAATTTTGTTTCCTTCAGAATGCAAAGCAGAAGTATTGACCATGAAAAGAAATCTTATCTACAGATGTTAAATTAACTTCCTCAAATTCTCAGTGCTCACATCTTAACCTGAATGTGAAGTAGTGAAGGGGAGAGAGCATAGATTCACCAATCAGCTTTTCTGTGCTTCTACAGAAGCACAATACTTTATCCCAATACTTTTATTGAGAATGCATCATTTTTATTAGTTTTGTTGTTGTTGTTGTTGTTGTTATAAATTATTAAGGCATGGAAGTCACTATAAGGAATATCTTGTGAGAATGACCTATGACTTCTAGGATGGCTCTTCTAGCTCCTTCCTGCTTCTGTAAAGCCACACAGTAAACAAAGTAGTCTCCACATACTCCTCCTGAAGGCCGCTTTATCCCAACTGCTATGGATGACTGTGTCTTCACAATAATGCCACCGGGAGCAGTTTTGCACACAAATTCCATTCACAGGGAACCTTCGGAGATCTTGCCACTTCTTATCATTCAAATTGTTCCAACTCAACCTTCATGGATAGATTAGAAAACAAATGCTTCTTGAATCAGTATCCTAAAAGGGAAAGGTATTATCTCTACCTAAATTCATAAAGATCCATATCAATGAAAAGCCGCTGTTGCTTTAACCAGGTGACATTAAATTCTCAGGCGACATTCACTGCACCAGGGAAATAGCTTCTTCTTTCCATCTCTTTGTTGAGTTCCTGTTTTGCCTTTTTAGGTGCTCTTTCAGTGTTTCTTCAGGCTGATTTTGCCTTCCCAGGAGTTTGAGGGTGCCAACCTGTTTGTTCACTCTCTGCCTAACAAGAACCTGAATAACGTCTACCCCAGTTGATGAGGTAAAGGAGACTGGGGGTTGCCTCACTAGAATACATAAGTTGTACTCACTCTGACAGGCAGAAAGAAGCTTCAGAGTATATGCAAGTATCTTCTGTTTAACCAGTTCATATGCCCTAAAAAATTAAGAGAATCAATCCTCTTAAATCACTTATTTATATGGAACAAGGACCTATTTAAGTCTTCTAGAAATGGAACTATCCAATGATGAATTAGTAAGTATTTCAGGACAAGGACAATACAAAGCCTTTCCTACTTTTTTTTGTAATGAAATACTACAAGGTATGCTACATAAGTGTTGGTAAATGAAAGACTTTATCTTATATAAATGCAAAAGATGAGGAAAAATAGAGTTAAGCAAGGTAGTATGTCTCAATTAAATTGCTTTTCTTTTACCTTGCTTGAAATTGGCACTAAAGAAGGGCATTCTTAAAATCTTAAAAAAAAAAAAATGCCTATGTTGAGGAAAGGAATAGGGGTAGAGAATGTGAAAGAAAAATAATTTTTGGATTTCACTTAGAAATGTCTTCATTCTTATTAAGTTTCTTCTAGTTAAAAACAGGAAAAACAACAAGAACAATAACAACAAATCTTTCTCTTAAATTCTAGTTGGTTGATGAAGCACTTCTAGTATCCAAAATAATAGGACCAACTTTTAATTGATTGTGTATGGCACACGTGCCTATGTGTGCGCATCTATGCTATTACTTAAACAGCTGAGAGAAATCAGAAATATTATGATTATGACAAACATTTTTCCCTAGTAACAAAAGATAATGGGGTGACAAAATAGTTAATAAGAAAAACATTTGGTTATAAAATTAAATAAATACAACACAGTTATAGTACCTGTGATGGTTACTTTAATATATCAAATTAATGCAGTCAGGGGTACCCAGATATTTGGTTAATCATTATTCTGGGTGTATCTGTCAGATTTTTTTGAATGAGATTAAAATTAAAGGTAGTAGACTGAATAAAGCAGATTGCCTGCCTCCATGTGCATTTGCCTCACATCCATCGAGGACCTAAATAGAATAAAAGAGATGGGTAAGATAATTTGTTCTTTGTGCCTGAATGTCTTTGAACTGGGACATCAGGTTTCTGCTTTCTGACTCAAACTCAGACTAGAATTTATACCATCAGCTCTTCTGGTTCTCAGGTCTTTAGACTTGGACTAGAACTATACCATTGGTTCTCCTGGGTCTCTAGCTTTTTTACTGCAGATTCTGGGACTTCTTAGCATCCATAACTATGTGGGCCAATTCCTCATAATAAATACATAATTATACATAATATTATAAAATAATATAATATAATAATGCATATATTTTAGAGAGAAAGATAAAGAAAACCTATAATAGGTTATAATTTTTGTGTAGATAATTTTTGTATTTGAGTTATCCCACAAAAACCTAAATATAGACTCTCCAGAGAATCCAGACTAATATAGTATCCATATTAATTACTAAAGGAACATGGTAAAAAATATGTATATGAATATTAAGCAAAAAACTGACCCTTAGATGGCATGTATTGTGATTGTATGATTATCTATGATTTTCCATGTTTTGAAACATTTTGCTAACTATGGTTATATCTTTGATAAGACAACTGTGCAAATATATGCATATATACAGATATATGTGTGTGTATATACATATATGAATAAATCCTCACTCAGTTTGTATAATCATTACTTTGAAAACCTGTAGCAATTTTCATCTTTTCTTTGTCAACTAAATAAAATGGTAGAAAGTATCCCTGGGATTAGTTTTTTCAAAGGACAATAGCACTTTCAAGCTTCTGACATTTTTTTTTTTTATGTTAAGATAATATAAGGAATAATCTTTGGTCTCTCTTTTTTATTCCCTTGGTCTCTTAACAGGAAAATCTAATGACAACAGGTTTTTGGGCTAGAAGAAATGTGAAATTAATTATACTTTTTTTGCTGTATAAAAATGGTAACCTAAGCATCTGTGGTCAGTGAACATTTAGAATATGTCAGACCAATTAGCACATGACAGGACTTCAGAAATTACTCTAACCTGATTCTTAGAACTTTGTAATGCTCATACAAATCATTGAGGATCTTTCTACATTCAGATCGGGGTGAAGCCTGAGACTCTTCATGCCTAACAATCTCCCAAGTGATACCATGGTACTTATCTGCAGATGACTGAATAGTATGGGATCTGTTTGGTTGAGGTGTAGGAATAGAGAGCTACTTGCTAGAAGCTTCTATATTTACAGTGTGGCCTGAACCCATAGATCAAGCAGAAAATTGCAGCTGTCTCAAAAAAATTAGTTTTGAACTATTCCCCACAGCATGGCAAGCCTATGTTTAACCCACAGATTTATAAATTAGGATGTGTTTGCCCTCTGCTTCCCAACCTCCATGGGAAACACTAACCCGTGACATTTTTTTCCTGTGCACACAGCAGTCAGGCAATGTTTTCTATTCTTTCTTGTAGATGGTATGGCCATACAACCAAAGTTGTAGTCAGGGAAATACAGGCAGAAGTGATATAAGACATTTGTAGGCCTGAACTACCAAAGCC
This sequence comes from Vulpes vulpes, assembly GCF_048418805.1. Taxonomy (NCBI): domain Eukaryota; kingdom Metazoa; phylum Chordata; class Mammalia; order Carnivora; family Canidae; genus Vulpes; species Vulpes vulpes. The sequence goes on from NC_132786.1 coordinate 41,921,456, forward strand.
TGCCAGCCGCATGCTAACTTTTCTGTTTCAGGCCTCAGGTGTAGTGGCACAAAGAGTGGAGAAAACCTAGGCCTCTAAATGTCTGTGTGGGTCTGGGACACCAGTCTTACTAATGCCACCTGATTGAGAACTGACAGATAAATCACTTTTGTATTTGAATTAACTGATGAGTTACCAGAATTATTTGTTAATAGGAGTATGCCTATTCTGATACAGTATCCTTCATTTTCTTCTAGAAGGAGGTGACCATCTCAGTGTGTCCACCCAAGGCCACCCCACCTCAGTGCCCTCCCTCCCTGTCTTAAATTTTCTCCACATTCCTCTCCTTCAATAATCATATGACATTTCTCATAACACTGATAGACTTTCAGAACATTATGATGTTACAGATTGATTTGTTAAATGATACACTTAACAGATATTTAACAGTGTATTTTTCTCTTAGGAGTAATTAATCAAAATGGTTTCATTTAGAGGAAAGATTAGCAAACTTTTTCTTAAAGGGACACATAGTTAATACTTTAGACTCTATAGATCACACAGTCGCTGTTGCAACTATTCAGATCTGCTTCTGTAGCTCAAAAGTAGCCTCAAGCAAGACATGGATGGACATGTCTGTATTGCACTAAAATCTCATTAAAAAAAAAAAAGGCAGACATTTGCATACACAGTTTACTGAATTCTGACCTAAAGAATCTCTGATGGATTTCAGATCTTAAAGTTATAGCAACTACGGACCCAATAGTTTTCAAAATAATGTTAATATCATAGTAATTCTATCTTTGAATGATTTTTAAATATAGTGTTAACTTGACATGTTATTTGTATTTCCTTTCTTATTATTCCAGTTGTTTCCTAAGCATTATTATATATAGTATTTCCATATTCTGTACCTGAAAATTCTAATTGCAGAAATAATTTAGAGAGCTATGTTAGGGAATCATTGTTTGTGTTGAATTTGTCTTGTGTTGGCCCATTCCCGTTTTGTTTCTTTTTGTCATTTTGTTGTTTCTTTTGTCTTTTTGTCATTTGATTTTGTCATTTGTTGTTTTTTTTTTAATTAACTTTTATTGGTGTTCAATTTACCAACATACAGAAAAACACCCAGTGCTCATCCCGTCAAGTGTCCACCTCAGTGCCCATCACCCATTCCCCTCCAACACCCGCCCTCCTCCCCTTCCACCACCCCTAGTTCATTTCCCCGAGTTAGGAGTCTTTATGTTCTGTCTCCCTTCTTGATATTTCCCAACATTACTTTTCCCTTCCTTTATATTCCCTTTCACTATTATTCATATTCCCCAAATGAATGAGAACATACACTGTTTGTCCTTCTCCGATTGACTTATTTCACTCAGCATAATACCCTCCAGTTCCATCCACGTTGAAGTAAATGGTGGGTATTTGTCGTTTCTAATTGCTGAGTAATATTCCATTGTATACATAAACCACATCTTCTTTATCCATTCATCTTTCGATGGACACCGAGGCTCCTTCCACAGTTTGGCTATTGTGGCCATTGCTGATAGAAACATCGGGCTGCAGGTGTCCCGACGTTTCATTGCATCTGAATCTTTGGGGTAAATCCCCAACAGTGCAATTGCTGGGTCGTAGGGCAGGTCTATTTTTAACTCTTTGAGGAACCTCCACACAGTTTTCCAGAGTGGCTGCACCAGTTCACAGTCCCACCAACAGTGTAAGAGGGTTCCCTTTTCTCCGCATCCTCTCCAACATTTGTTGTTTCCTGCCTTGTTAATTTTCCCCATTCTCACTGGTGTGAGGTGGTATCTCAATGTGGTTTTGATTTGTATTTCCCTGATGGCAAGTGATGCAGAGCATTTTCTCATGTGCTTGTTGGCCATGTCCATGTCTTTCTCTGTGAGATTTCTCTTCATGTCTTTTGCCCATTTCATGATTGGATTGTTTGTTTCTTTGGTGTTGAGTTTAATAAGTTCTTTATAGATTTTGGAAACTAGCCCTTTATCTGATATGTCATTTGCAAATATCTTCTCCCATTCTGTAGGTTGTCTTTTAGTTTTGTTGACTGTATCCTTTGCTGTGCAAAAGCTTCTTATCTTGATGAAGTCCCAATAGTTCATTTTTGCTTTTGTTTCTTTTGCCTTTGTGGATGTATCTTGCAAGAAGTTACTGTGGCCAAGTTCAAAAAGGGTGTTGCCTGTGTTCTCCTCTAGGATTTTGATGGAATCTTGTCTCACATTTAGATCTCTCATCCATTTTGAGTTTATCTTTGTGTATGGTGAAAGAGAGTGGTCCAGTTTCATTCTTCTGCATGTGGATGTCCAATTTTCCCAGCACCATTTATTGAAGAGACTGTCTTTCTTCCAATGGATAGTCTTTCCTCCTTTATCGAATATTAGATGACCATACATTTCAGGGTCCACTTCTGGGTTCTCTATTCTGTTCCATTGATCTATGTGTCTGTTTTTGTGCCAGTACCACACTGTCTTGATGACCACAGCTTTGTAGTACAACCTGAAATCTGGCATTGTGATGCCCCCAGCTATGGTTTTCTTTTTTAAAATTCCCCTGGCTATTCGGGGTCTTTTCTGATTCCACACAAATCTTAAAATAATTTGTTCTAACTCTCTGAAGAAAGTCCATGGTATTTTGATAGGGATTGCATTAAACGTATAAATTGCCCTGGGTAACATTGACATTTTTACAATATTAATTCTGCCAATCCATGAGCATGGAATATTTTTCCATCTCTTTGTATCTTCCTCAATTTCTTTCAGAAGTGTTCTATAGTTTTTAGGGTATAGATCTTTTACCTCTTTGGTTAGGTTTATTCCTAGGTATCTTATGCTTTTGGGTGCAATTGTAAATGGGATTGACTCCTTAATTTCTCTTTCTTCAGTCTCATTGTTAGTGTATAGAAATGCCATTGATTTCTGGGCATTGATTTTGTATCCTGCCACACTACCAAATTGCTGTATGAATTCTAGCAATCTTGGGGTGGAGGCTTTTGGGTTTTCTATGTAGAGTATCATGTCATCGGCGAAGAGGGAGAGTTTGACTTCTTTGCCAATTTGAATGCCTTTAATGTCTTTTTGTTGTCTGATTGCTGAGGCGAGGACTTCCAGAACTATGTTGAACAGCAGTGGTGAGAGTGGACATCCCTGTCTTGTTCCTGATCTTAGGGGAAAGGCTCCCAGTGCTTCCCCATTGAGAATGATATTTGCTGTGGGCTTTTCGTAAATGGCTTTTAAGATGTCGAGGAAAGTTCCCTCTATCCCAACACTCTGAAGGGTTTTGATCAGGAATGGATGCTGTATTTTGTCAAATGCTTTCTCTGCATCTAATGAGAGGATCATATGGTTCTTGGTTTTTCTCTTGCTGATATGATGAATCACATTGATGGTTTTACGAGTGTTGAACCAGCCTTGTGTCCCAGGGATAAATCCTACTTGGTCATGGTGAATAATTTTCTTGATGTGTTGTTGGATCCTATTGGCTAGTATCTTGTTGAGAATTTTTGCATCCATGTTCATCGGGGATATTGGTCTGCAATTCTCCTTTTTGGTGGGGTCTTTGTCTGGTTTTGGAATTAAGGTGATGCTGGCCTCATAGAACGAATTTGGAAGTACTCCATCTCTTTCTATCTTTCCAAAAAGCTTTAGTAGAATAGGTATGATTTCTTCTTTAAACGTTTGATAGAATTCCCCTGGGAAGCCATCTGGCCCTGGACTCTTGTGTCTTGGGAGGTTTTTGATGACTGCTTCAATTTCCTCCCTGGTTATTGGCCTGTTCAGGTTTTCTATTTCTTCCTGCTCCAGTTTTGGTAGTTTGTGGCTTTCCAGGAATGCGTCCATTTCTTCTAGATTTCCTAATTTATTGGCGTACAGCTGTTCATAATATGTTTTTAAAATCGTTTGTATTTCCTTGGTGTTGGTAGTGATGTCCCCTTTCTCATTCATGATTTTATTAATTTGAGTCTTCTCTCTCTTCTTTTTAATAAGGTTGGCTAATGGTTTATCTATCTTATTAATTCTTTCAAAGAACCAACTCCTGGTTCTGTTGATCTGTTCCACAGTTCTTTTGGTCTCGATATCATTGAGTTCTGCTCGAATTTTAATTAACTGTCTTCTTCTGCTGGGGGTGGGGTCTATTTGTTGCTTTTTCTCTAGTTCCTTTATGTGTAAGGTGAGCTTTTGAATTTGAGTTCTTTCCAGTTTTTGAATGGATGCTTGTATTGCGATGTATTTCCCCCTCAAGACTGCTTTTGCTGCATCCCAAAGATTTTTGAACGGTTGTATCTTCATTCTCATTAGTTTCCATGAATCTTTTTAATTCTTCCTTAATTTCCTGGTTGACCCTTTCATCTTTTAGCAGGATGGTCCTTAACCTCCACGTGTTTGTGGTCCTTCCATACTTCTTGTTGTGATTAAGTTCTAATTTCAAGGCATTATGGTCTGAGAATATACAGGGGACTATCCCGATCTTTTGGTATCGGTTCAGACCCGATTTGTGACCCAGTATGTGGTCTATTCTGGAGAAAGTTCCATGTGCACTTGAGAAGAATGTGTATTCAGTTGAGTTTGGATGTAAAGTTCTGTAGATATCTGTGAAATCCATCTGGTCCAGTGTATCATTTAAAGCTCTCGTTTCTTTGGAGATGTTGTGCTTAGAAGACCTATCCAGGGTAGAAAGAGCTAGATTGAAGTCACCAAGTATAAGTGTATTATTATCAAGGTATTTCTTGAGTTTGGTTATTAATTGGTTTAAATATTTGGCAGCTCCCACATTCGGGGCATATATATTGAGGATTGTTAAGTCCTCTTGTTGGATAGATCTTTTGAGTATGAGATAGTGTCCCTCTTCATCTCTCACTATAGTCTTTGGGGTAAATTTTAATTTATCTGATATAGGGATGGCAACCCCTGCTTTCTTTTGAGGACCATTTGAATGGTAAATGGTTCTCCAACCTTTTATTTTCAGGTTGTAGGTGTCCTTCTGTCTAAAATGAGTCTCTTGTAGACAGCAAATAGATGGGTCCTGCTTTTTTATCCAGTCTGAAACCCTGCGCCTTTTGATGGGGTCATTAAGCCCCTTCACGTTCAGAGTTACTATTGATAGATATGAGTTTAGTGTCATCATATCTATTCAGTCCTTGTTTTTGTGGATTGTTCCACTGAACTTCTTCTTAAAGGGGAATTTTAAGAGTCCCCCTTAAAATTTCTTGCAGAGCTGGTTTGGAGGTTACATATTCTTTCAGTTGCTGCCTGTCTTGGAAGCTCTTTATCTCTCCTTCCATTTTGAATGAAAGCCTTGCTGGGTAAAGTATTCTTGGTTGCATGTTCTTTTCATTTAGGACCCTGAATATATCCTGCCAGCCCTTTCTGGCCTGCCAGGTCTCTGTGGAGAGGTCTGCTGTTACCCTAATATTCCTCCCCATAAAAGTCAGGGACTTTTTTTCTCTTGCTGCTTTAAGGATCTTCTCCTTATCTTTGGAATTTGCAAGCTTCACTATTAAATGTGGAGGTGTTGAACGGTTTTTGTTGATTTTAGGGGGGGATCTCTCTATTTCCTGGATCTGAATGCCTGTTTCCCTTCCCAGATTCGGAAAGTTTTCAGCTAGGATTTGTTCAAATACATATTCTGGCCCTCTGGCCCTTTCGGCGCCCTCAGGAACCCCAATTAAACGTAGGTTTTTCTTCCTCAGGCTGTCATTTATTTCCCTTAATCTATCCTCATGATCTTTTAATTGCTTGTCTCTTTTTTCCTCAGTTTCCCTCTTTGCCATCAACTTGTCTTCTATGTCACTCACTCGTTCTTCCACCTCGTTAACCCTCGTCGTTAGGGCTTCTAGCTTGGATTGCATCTCATTTAATTGATTTTTAATTTCTGCCTGATTGGATCTAAATTCTGCAGTCATGAAGTCTCTTGAGTCCTTTATGGTTTTTTCTAGAGCCACCAGTAGCTGTAAAATAGTGCTTCTGAATTGGCTTTCTGACATTGAATTGTAATCCATATTTTGTAACTGTGGGAGAGTGGGCTGTTTCTGATTCTTTTTTTTGAGGTGAGGTTTTCCTTCTAGTCATTTTGCTCAGTGCAGAGTGGCCAAAAACAAGTTGTATTGGGAAAAGGAGAAAAAGAGAGAGAAGGAAAGAAAAGAGAAAAAGAAAAAAGAGAAAGAAGAAAAAAAAAAGGGGAAAAAGAGAAGAAAAAGAAAGAAAAAGAAAGAAAGGAGAAAAAAGAAAAAAAGGGGGGGTGGGGGAAGCAATCAGAAATCAAGAAGACAGAGAGAAAAAAAAATGCACAAAACAAAACAAAAAAAAAAAAAAAAAAAAAAACACGGGGGAGTATCTTCCGATTCTGTGTACTTTAAGTCCCTTGACTTCCCCTGGAACTGGTCCGTGTCGCTGGTCTTCTGGGGGAGGGGCCTGCTGTGCTGATTCTCAGGTGTTAGCACTTGGGGGAGCTGCTCTGCCCCTGCCTGGTGCAGGGCTCAGTGGGGGTGTTTACCCCGTGAGGCCCCGGGAGGAAGCCACAGTGGCGGGGGCAGCTCTGGGGCCCTGAAGTCAGCCCCCGCAGTAACTCCGGGGCTCTCCGTCTGCAGGGCCTGGGGGCTCCCAGGCGGGGCCGCTGATCTGCTCAGTTCCAGGCAGGAGCGTCCTTGCTGACCTGGGCCCTCCCGGCCTCTGTCCCGGGGGAGGCCGGATCCTGGGCTGTGTCCCGGCGCCCTGTGCTCCGGGGCCTGCGCTGTTGGATTCGCGCTCCCGCCCCGCAGCCCCCTCCGCGGAGCCGCCGCCCGAGCCCCTCCGAGCTGCTCCCGGAGCCGCGCAGCCCCCTCCGCGGAGCTTCTTCCTCCGCCCGAGCCGCCGCCGCTGAGCTGGTCCCGGAGCCGCGCAGCCCCCTCCGCGGAGCCGCCGCCCGAGCCCCTCCGAGCTGCTCCGGGTCCCGCCGAGCGCTGCAGCCCTTAGGGAGCTCGGCGCACTCTCGGGGGCGCAGTTCCTCTGTTACTGTCCCCGGGAGCCCGAGGGCATCCCCGCCTTTCTGGGGATCCTGCTCCAATTCCCCGGGAGGCCTTTCCGCGGGGAAGGTCGGTGCAGCTCCTGCTCCTCCGGGACGGGGCTCTCCTGTCCTGGGGACACTCGCCCCGGCCTCAGCCCGGCTCCTCGCGGGCCCCTCCCCCTCGGAGGCCTTTTGTGTCTTTATTTCTTTTTCCCCGTCTTCCTACCTTGATAGAAGCGCGAACTCTTCTCGCTGGAGCGTTCCAGCTGGTCTCTCTTTAAATCTCAGGCCGAATTCGTAGGTTTTCAGGATGATTGGATGGTTTTCTAGGTAATTTGTTGAGGACAGGTGACTTGGAGACCCTGCTCTGCCGCCGTCTTGCCCCTCCCTGTCATTTGTTGTTTAGCCCATGGTTAACATATAAGAATTTCCAGGGGCCTGGAGTAAGGAAGTATCCTTCTGGAGAAGATTTGCGTTTGCTCCTGCTAGACACTGGAGGACCGTGCCTATCTGGGATGATATGAATTCAAGAGGGCAGGACAACATTTACAAATTCACAAAGGACAAAGTATTTGTAATTGTAATGGCCTGATGTTTCTTATGCTATTCAGCTGGTTCTTAATTCCCATGGCTTGAAGTTATAGGTATAGTTAATTATCATTATGGGAAACTCTGATTTCACTTTTCACAGCCTCTTATCGTTTCAATTCTCTTTTTTCTTTGTTTTTTTTAACTTATTGTTTCTCTAATAATGAATGAAAACATTCAATTACATACATCTAGATTGTGTGGGACTTTATTTTAGGATAGAGAGTCCACAAATCTACTAGAAGTCACAGTTCTCATTATATACCATTTTTACATAAAAATAAGCTTATTATTCAAAAATATACAAAAGAAGCTTAAAGTCAGGATCCCTAGGTGGCTCAGAGGTTTAGCGCCTGCCTTCCGCCCAGGACATGATCCTGGAGTCTCGGGACGGAGTCCCACATCAGGATCCCTGCATGGAGCCTGCTTCTCCCTCTGCCTCTCTCTCTCTCTCTCTCTCTCTCTCTCTCTCTCTCTGTGTGTGTCTCATGAATAAATAAATGAAATCTTTAAAAAAAAAAAAAAAAGAAGCAGCTTTAAGTATAGAGAGGAGAGGTGATAAGAAATAAACTATGCTTATTTTAAGGATAGAATGGTGAGTGACCTGAAGTTAGACAAGCAAGTATCTGGAAACATCAGATCCTTCTAAAAAGTAAGGATGCATATGTGTGTATGTGCTCCTGTATGAAGGACTAATGTTTGCAAATTCAGAGTTTAGACACTGCAAGATTACCAGTGAAGTCATAAACAACTATGATCCATTGTATATGATAATAGCAGAGCACATACTGTTCATTTTGGTTTCTAGTCATCCTTAAAAATAAATTTTAATAATATTTCCTAGAAAGATTAGTGGAATTCATACTTGAAGAAAGCAATCTTTATCGGTGTCTCAAAGTTGATCCATTATTCAAAAAGTATTTTTTAAATCACAGAATTAGAAAACATTTTGCAGAGTAAGTTATCTATATTAAGCCTATAGAAACAGCTAAAAACTTCCATATGTAATAAATTAATCAATTTAATACTAGTGAACATTGGACTAAAGGGATTTTTTTCTATTAAAGTGTAGAATTTGTGACATGAAATCTGTGGATTTTTGGAAGTCATTTTTACACGTAAAAAGTACTACAGTTTTTCTTAATTGTTCTATTTTCCATAAAAAATAAAAGACAGATGCTATTTGAAAAGCAAACTCACAGAGGAGCAAAACATAAAATATTTATGCTTTTACTAAAATGGTACTTCTTCCAAAAGGATATTAAGTGTTTATAAAGTTAAACACAATGTTAAATTGGGCACTAAAATTTATAAACAGAATCTTATATGGCCTTTCAAAGTCTGAGAAATAAATGTCCAATCCTGCTTTTTATAGTATTATTGTTTTTATGTTGCTACAGTTTTGCACATTTTTGTTATTTTCATTATACTTTTTGGAATGAATAAGGCATAAATAGAAAAATAATGCATCATAAGTAAATCATGTTAATATGCATAAGCACATATTTAACAGGAGATAATAAATGCTGTGATAATTTAAATTGATACCAAGCAACACCAGAAATCCTGATTTAAATACACATAGACATAGATAAGGATAGATAGGTATATTTACATATTCAAGACCAATAAAAAGATAACTTCCTTCAATATCTTTTTTTTTTAAGATTTTATTTATTTATTCATGAGAGAGAGAGAGAGAGAGAGGCAGAGACACAGGCAGAGAGAGAGGCAGGTTCCATGCAGGGAGCCCAACATGGGCCTCGATTCCGGGTCTCCAGGATCAGGCCCTGGGCTGAAGGCGGGGCTAAACTACTGAGCCACCCCGGCTGCCCTTCAATATCTTTTAAATAATGAAATGGCAGAGGTTTTTGGTAGCTGCTTGAAATAAGAATCTTGTAGATATTTTGGTTGAACCTAGGCTTTTATTTATTTTTTTAAAGATTTATTTATTTTAGAGAGAGAGCGAGTGAGAGCATGAGTGGGGGAAGGGCAGAAGCAGAGGAGAGGGAATGAAGCAGACTCCTTGCTGAGTGTGGAGTCCCATGTGGGGCTTGATCTCATGACACTGAGCTGATGACCTGAGCTGAAACCAAGGATCAGCTGCTTAGCCTACTGAGCCACCCAGGTGCCCCAGAGCTAGGCATTTAAAATATAAATCATCCAAAGCAGTAAGGTTGTATTATTCAAAAAAAAGTGCCATTAATTACTAGATCATGTTATATTTTTTAAAGGATTACCTTATATCCTAGCAGTGAATATGAGTATTAAGCCATCATTTACATATTGTTAAAATAACTTTAGAAAAATACTATCTTATCCACATATGAAGATTATAATGGAAATAATTAAAAAGTACGTATGTTCTTATGAGGAGGAAAAGGACAGTTTTTATTTCAATTCAGTTTTTCTGGACACCAAGTTACACCACTAATCATTAGTCTGGCATATTTCATTACAAATATGGACCAGTGCATTAATTCTCTGTACATTGAAACCTTCTACACATGCTGTCTACATCCCTAATCTCCCAGGAATCTTCTAATTATTTATTAAAACAAAGTTAAAATTATACTGGAAAGATAATTCTGAACCCTTGACTAACTCTTTTAGAGATCCACTTGGCATTCTAAATGACCAAGGTTAGTTAACAGGTTCTAGATTAACACTAGATTTAGAGGTTATAGGTACAGTAAATTAACAGACAAGATAGGAAGAATTATAACAACAGGCTTACTATTTCTCCAAATAAACTAAGTGCTGAGATGATATCAAGTAATAAACAGCATTCAAAATTCATCGAAGTATTGTGATAGTGAGTTCTTACAGAGTGCATTCAATATAACATGAAATAACATAAATGTTTCACTGGATCAATGCAATATGCCAATGATTAGTTTACTTGCAAGCAGGGAAAACAGGCATTAAACTAGTTTCCACATGTTCAGGTAATTCAGACAAACTTTTGTGATCTTCAAGTGTGAAAATTATGTAAGTCATGATAGAAATAAATGAGAAATAGTTCAGTTTATAGAAACTATTGCAGCGGCATGTCTTTGCCTTCTTCATGCTGGCAACCTAACATCTAAAAATCATTAGACATTCTAAATAATGCACCATAATGCAAAAGCAGAGAGCAGGCTTTTAACCTTGCAAAATGTTCAATAAGCAGCCTAACCATCATCATGACATATACTTGGCTGCATCTTTGTGTTTGATTCCAGAGTGTGCTAAAACCTTACCTTCTATACTTTAGGCACTTATGTTATGAAGAGACATTTAGCCTTATGTAACCTTCAGTACATGAATTTGAAATACCACATTTTACAAAACAAATGCAATTTTCAGACTGTCGTGGAGTATTCCAATTACACTATATGTAAAAGTTATACTGGATTTATCAAAAAGGACACATGAATAGAAGCAAGCCCACAGAAATGTTTAAGCAAAAACCAAGCTATGTTCCTTTAGAAAACAAAGATACATTTTACAAAATGAAACTTCACTAAATTCTTTTTTTTTTAAATATTTTATTTATTTATTCCTGAGAGACACAGTGAGAGAGGCAGAGACATACACAGAGGGAAAAGCAGGCTCCCAATGTGGGACTCAATCCGGAGACCCTGGGATCATGCCCTGAGCTGAAGGCAGATGCACAACCACTGAGCCATCTGGGCATCCCAAATTTCACTAAGTTCTTAAGCCTAGATGCTTTGCTCAAGCAGAAATGTATTCCCTCACCTCTTTCTAACACATAGCTAGCTAACTGAGCTGGTACTTGAAATGAGTAGAATGATACTTAGTAAAATATTTAAAGAAGAAAGTCCTTCTCTAAACAAATAGATTCAATAAATTTTTAAGGTAAATAAATATTTTGATAATATATGTTCTTGTTATTAAAGGATGACTTAATGTAGTGTAACTTCTTTGGAACTTGAGGTATATAGGATCTATCTATCTATCTATCATCTATCTATCTATCTATCTATCTATCATCTATCATCTATCATCATCATCATCATCATCATCTATCATCTATCATCTATCTATCTAGAAACTGAAGGTCTATAATGAGTTTACTCCCTTAAAAAGTTTTGCTAAACGTAAAATTTTATCACCCTCTGTAGAACAATGCAAAGCCAATCGGCTCACTTGGCTCAAGGCCAAGTATAAGCTGCCTATTTGGACAACTAGATGTCTTATAGTTTTTCTTAAATTTACTTGTCAATATATTGACCAAAATGTAATGCTAAGAATACCAAACCAGCAATTGAAGGGTGATAAAAGAATGATCAAACCCTTTTCAAGTTGAGTATTCACCCTAGGATAGAGTAACAGTCTCCACAAACTGTCAAATAAATTATTCAGTTTCATGGGGGTACAGATTCTTTCTTTAGAGAATACAAAGAATATATTAAAAGTCAACAAGAAATTTTAAGACTGTCAGAGGAGTCAGTTAACCCCCAGAAGGGGAAAGCAAAAGTAATATTAAAAAAATCACTGAATTTTCAAGGTAAAAATATTCCTGAAAGATGTGTTATTATTGAACACATTGAAATCAAAATAAGTAAATTATGTGTATCCTAGTCCTACTCTAATCAATTGAAACATGATGAAAGAGGCACTCACAGAGATGATAGGACACAGTTCTTCAGAGAATTTGAAATATAACAACATTATTCCTTGGATGATCACATGGTTATCAATTAGTAGAAGTCTATATAAATTCCATTCCATCAACCATGAATTGAATGAACCTCCATTTTCTTCATCAAATCAATGATAATTTTAAAATGTCTAAAAAATGCACTAGGCTAAAAAATGAAAGCTATTTTTCTCTTAAATAAGCATTTCCTGAAGAATAAGAAGATGGATTCATTTGGGAAATGCTCCATATGAAAACATGAATATTTTTTCCTTTTGTTTTGTTTTCATCATTGTGCTCTGTGTCTAATGAAATTGGTGGTGCTCCTAAACACTACATAGTAAAAATAATAATAATGACATTTTGAAACTTTCTTAAACTAATTGTAGAACGCAAATGAAAGTGTAGTAGTTTATGAGAAAAAAATACACAGAAGGGCACAGTACTATGTTTTACTCTTCTGAAAAGATTAAAAAAATCATTAATACTACTACTGTGAAGATTTGTATTTTCATGTTTGTGTCCTATCTCTGACAATGTCCATAAGAAAAGAAAAGGATATTTTTTATGTCAGTCTCTAAATCCTAGGAACTTAAGATAAGTAAGCCTTTCTTACTTATCCCAAATCATCAAAACCATCATATTGTTAAAAAGTTTAGCCTTGGGGCACTGGGTAATGCAGCTAATTAAGCTTCCAACTCTTGCTTTCAGCTCAGGGTTATGAGGTCTCCCTCTCCCTCTGCCCCTCCCACTTGTGCTCTCTTTCTCTCTAATAAATAAATAAAACTTAACCAAAGGGTCTGATTCTAAGTGGCACTTTTTTTTTTTTTAAGATTTTATGTATTAATTCATGAGAGACATGGGAGAGAGAGAGAGAGAGAGAGAGAGAAAGAGGCAGAGACACAGGCAGAGGGAGAAGCAGGCTCTATGCAGGGAGCCTGAAGTGGGACTGGATCCCAGGTCTCCAGGATCACACCCTGGGCTGAAGGCAGCGATAAACGATTGAGCCACCCAGGCTGCCCTCTAAGTGGCACTTTTAAGACAGCTCTCAGAATATCCCAGAAGGGATGGATAGGCCAGAAAGACTATATTGGAATTAGGTTGGACCACTATATATTTATCTAAACCCCTGTCCCAGGCTACTTCATCTGACTCCTTTTGGGTGCCAACCTTGAATACCTAGTATGATTCTGAAAACCAAAGACACTGCAGTAGGAGCCTCACTTCTGATGCTCTGTTAAGTCATTTTAGGTTTACATCATATTTATATATGTGCCTGCCCCATTTATTTTCTTAAACAGGATTAAACAATTATTTCTTTCCTAGACATGGCTGAAACTCAAAGACCAAACAGTCTTATTTATATTTTGGCCAGTGCTAATACTATCTAGTCCTTGTTAGTCTTGCAATTCTTGAAACAGGCTAAAGAAAATGCAAAAGTCTGAAATACTACCAGTTTTTATAAATTGAACCAAAATATGATCCATTACCATGGGACAGAGACTATTGCCATATAATTATAACAGGCATGGTACTAGTCTGTAAGGGTCTTATATTTTGGTGAGTAAGACAGTAATGCAATAGAGTGAAGAAATACAAGGAGTGAAAATGAGTAAAATACCACGAATACAAAAGATGGAAAAAATACAATGTTTTACCAAGTCCTGTGGGAGTACTAAAATGACTCACCTAATAATACACAAGGACATGGCTAAGGAAGGTTTTCTTCAAGACATTCATGTTTGCACTGAATGCCAAATAATGTGTAGAAAGTAGCCAGGAGAATGTAGGGACCCAAGAAAACAATGAAAAACATTTGTGGTAGTGGAAAGAGACCAAGCAAAGCCAGAAGAAGAAGAACAACAACAACAACAAAATGGAGAACTGAAATAAATGTATTTTTATGTCACAGAGAAAACTGTGACAGGAAACTTAGTGAAGAGTCAAGAAATCATGGGGGAACTGATAGGCCATTCTACTGAGTTTGGATCTTAAGCAAATGTGAGTCACTTGAAACCCTTCCAGTTGTCTATGGTCAAAGCAACTGATAGTAAAATTCATGAAGTCTGAGTAGATGAGTTAAAAATGAAACGAATTAAGTATACCTCAGAAACAGAGTTGTGGCACAGACCACTGATCATGAAGAGAACACTGGGATTATTATACCACAGTCCCTTAAAGTGGTGTAGGGAAGATGTTGAATGACATTATGAAGATCTAGACTGAGTTTCTTTCAGTGAATATCTAAATGGCTTGTATGGAGGGACTTAGAAAAAAAAAAAAAAAAAAAGGAGTTTAAGTGAGTCCTTAGACCTTAAAGGCTTATGGAGCATATCATTTTATGTTTTGTCTTAAGATGCCTTTGTTTTCTTATTTAATTTGAAATTTAATGAATGTGTTAGAAAATGCCCCATTAACATTTTCCCATTTTCCAGGTAATTTTGATAATTTTTAGTATATTATGGATCTAAGCAATATCCTTGACAATATGCACACTGGAGTACAATGTGTCCATCAAGTGACAGTTCCAATGCTAAGTAGTTCTGAGAAGGTTACATTACATTTCATAAGATGATAAAGGACCTCAAAACGAATATAAGATCAATGAGCAAAAGCTCATGGGAAACGAACAGTGAACATGAGCATTGCCATTATATTTTATTCATTCAGTCTGTCTAATAGTGCTACTATTCTATATTATAGGATGAGTTTTGCTGATATTTTGATAGGAAAAGTGACAATGAACTGGAAAAAGATAATGTGATATAGACAGTTTAAACAATTAAGCCATTTCCATTGTGTTCTTCCATTATTGAAATCATATAGTCTTATGATGCTGTTATGTATAATACAGTTAATTTCTTCACTGCTTGCTGCTATGACAGATTTTTTGTTGCCACTGCTTTACTCCGGCTGCTTCAAGGAGGCCATGGTGATTAATGAGGAGCAAGGGGATTGTAAAGATGGAACATTTGTAAAAGCTCTTCAGGGCCTCATTTTACTTCTCTGTATAGTGAGGAGGTTGGGTTCAGTGATCTAAAATATTTCCATTTTAATTGTTGTATACATTTAAGAGTCTTCCACAGCTTTTATTTACATATTCATTTTGTATTTACATCATATTCTCTGTTGAAAGTGTGAATTTTCTCTTCCTCTTTTTTTTATACCTGTTGCTAGGAAACAATTTTAGTCTCTTCAAAAATCGGTCAGCTCAGCATTTAAAAACATGTAATTCTATACTTCTATGAAATAAAGTTTTAGCTTAATTTTCTTTTATTTGAAAGTTTGGGGAAATTACTTATTGTTCATATTTCTGCCGACTGACTAAAATTACAGTGGCTAATATCTACTATGATATTTTTAAAAATTTTAGTGATGGGCAGCCCCGGTGGCGCAGCGTTTTAGCGCCGCCTGCAGCCCAGGGTGTGATCCTGGAGACCCTGGATCCAGTCCTGCGTCAGGCTCTCTGCATGGTGTCTGCTTCTCCTTCTAAGGCCTGTGTCTCTGCCTCTCTCTCTCTCTCTCTCTCTCTCTCTCAGTGTCTCTATGAATAAATGAATAAAATATTAAAAAAATAAGTAAAAATAAAAATAAAAATTTTAGTGCTAAAATATAATGACAAAAATAAAAAAATATAATGCCAAAAATAAAAAGCACAATAGGGACTGGTGTAGATAATACATATAGAAATTACATATATATATATATATATGTATATATATATATATATTTCTCTACTGCCTTTCATTTTGCTAGGTACTATTGTTGTACGTGACTTTCCAGATTTCAAGTTAAAAAACTGGCTTTCTTTAAAATATTTGCTATAATCCAGTACAAAATTACTGCATTCATTAAAAATTTGCGGATAGCCTCTCATGATTCGTTTTTGACCTAATAATTAAGATTAGGAATAGTTTTTTTAACAAGTATCAGTGATGTATATTATTTGTAAAACTTGTTAATTTTATTACTGGCTTTTAATATCATAAGATAAATAAATGCATTTTTCTTTATGGTTATATATGTGTGTTTTTAGATGTGAGGAAATTGTAGAACAAAGACTTACATTAAAACTGTATGCACATTTGCATTTGTTACTCTTGTTCATTTTTTACAAGATTTATTTAATTATTTTAGAGATAGATAGTACACACGAGTGGGGGAAGGGACAGAGGGAGAGAATCTCAAGCAGACTCCCCACTGAGCATGGAGCCCAACACAGGGCTGGATTTCATCCATGAGGTCACCACCTGAAGTGAAACTAAGAGTCAGACAGTTCATTTAGTCACCCAAGTGCCCCTCTTGCTCATTCTTTAATCAGTAGTTATGCAATTAAATATTCTTATAATAAACATTCCTATTTGAATGCTTGAAGTATATTAAATAATAGAATGTAACATTTGACTACAATGAGCAGAATGTGCATAATTAACTATGTTTATTTCAAATTATTGAGTATATATGTTAAGTATATTTACAGGTTTGCATAAATCATACAATATTAATAGGGAATGAAAAATAAGGTAAAAAGTATTAAAATAATTACACATAATTCAACTCTATATAATTAACACAATTCTGAACATTTTGTGCTTTTATATTCTTTACAAATATACAGTCACAAATGTTGTTATTTCTTTTCATAATGATGGGGTTAATTAAGCTATTGGAAATCAGTTTAAGGTTTTGCCATAACATTATGCTGTAAAGACTGTCAAACATCAACATTATTTGGGAATATGATTTCAATAGCTCAAAAATCTTTCATCACAATATATTAATTTAATCAATAATTCCACTTGGATATTAAAGGATATCCACCTTTTGCTATTCTAAGTAATGCTGGTATAAATATTCTTATGCTGTAATTATTGTGCAAATCTGTATTTCTTCAAGATAAATTTCCAGAAATAGAATCATATTGGCTTCCTTATCTTCATACTATTTTTGGTTACTTCTCAATTACATACTCCATTAGAAATATATGCAGACCCTAGAAGATCATGTGGAGCTCCTGTGTATTTACACAGTTCACAAGGTGATTCTGATGCACCCTCATAACTAAACATTCAGTTTCAACTTTCAGATGACCTCCATAACATATATTGCCTTTGGGTCATTGATCTCTCTGACCGAGAAATTTCTGATGATACTGTAGCAAGTATCAAGTCAAAGTCAAAAATCCTGGAGGACAAGATGTCATGCCATTATTCTGTGAATTTCAACAACCCCAGTGCATGTACAGATAAAGTCTAATGAGTAGAAGGCCACCTGACTGCAGACACAACACCCCTGGAGGCAGCCGAGGTTTGACTAGGTCAGTGATCTTCAAACATTTTTCCTGGGTATCCCTCAAGAAAGAACATACTTTCTCATATACATTTAGTTGACATTTAAATATTTAATTCTGCCTTAATAAGTATTCTTTGCTAACAGGAAATGAAAAATAATAAACATTTTATAAGGTAAAATAAAATGAAGAATAGCTGTAAGTGGAATAAATATTTGATGATGTTTTCATAAAAGTTTTTCATATTTTGTTTCAAATAGAGACTACATCTGAAAGAGATTATATAAAATTTTGTGTGAGTTTTTTTTTTAAGTATTTTGGGAAATGAGATGGTCCTGAGAAATATTCCAGTGACATTTTAAAAGCTACATTGCTTCCATTTTTCTGAATCTGGAGCATCCTGATAGGGGCCAACCTGCAGGCTGCACAGAAATAATTATAACAAAAGAAAAGACAGGAAGCCAAATGGGTTTAAGGTGTCTTGATTAGTCAATTAAAAATGCTTCCCTAAAACAGTATTTCAAATTATCCCTTTCTTCCTGTCTGAAGAAGGGTTTTTATAACTTCTGGGCATTATGTCAGCTAAGATTGGGTTGTATGAGGGTTGTGCTTTCTTCTGTAAAGTGGATAAAAAGCCACTGTGAATGGAGGCTTTATAAGGTAGTTTCATGAGAAGTCGTAAGTGAGAGTTGACTAATAACTACAATTTTAAGATAATTTGGAACCAGATTCCTCAGAAATTTTTCATATATCACCAGGATTATCTATACTTTGAAAACTTTCAGGTGAGATTAATTTCATCTGTTACTGATTAATATGAAGTGGTCAATATAAACTTTAATATATGATTATGTTCTCTTCATGAGAACATCTAGGTATTTTCACATCCAGCAAGGTCAGAAAAATTACTCTGAGGGGATGCCTCATTTAACCAACATAGAAGATTTAGAAATACAGCTCTCTGAGAGGGAAAGTTTGGAATCACAATTTTGCTTAAGTATTGGAGCAAACCTGAGACTCATGTCTCTTGTACCCCACAGCTTCTTCTCTAACTTCCCACATGATTGTCCAATCTATTAACTGATTCTGTTCAGCTTTCTGCTAAGGACTTAGATACCTTGGCTTGCTCTTTTAAGCACCAAGTCTCCTTTTTCCCTCCTAGAACCTCAGCTCTCCAATGGATGCTCCTCAGCCACATCTGCTTTTAAAGCATTTGTTACTGCCTAGAAACAAGTGAACAACTGCTGCTACCAGCAGTCTCCCAATTTTGCAACTCTTTTTTTTTTTTTTTTTGGTAAATTTGACATTGAGAATCCAAAGTTAAACTTTTCCATTTTCATTTTTTTAAAGTATGGTCTTGACGTAATTCCCATGGGACAATGGAAACTTTTTCATGTCTTGAATACTTTAATCCATTTACCAATGCCTTCAGTGAAATTTTGACAGCTGAATTATATAAATTCCATTTTAAGTAGGCTGAACAAATGTCACAGTTTGCCTAGACAGTCCCAATTAGCACTACTGTCCTGCATAATAACCTGTGTTGGGCTAAGGGTTTAATAACTGGCTTTCCAGGATTGAAAACACTGTTTTGGAGCATTTGGTGATTTCTGTGGTGTAAATGATCCTAGCTTAGCTGATTTCAAACTAAACATGACAGCATTGAACTTAGAGTTGTACTGAATGCACATAATCATCTGGTTTTTTTTTTAATTCTAGCTTTATTGAGGTTTAACTGGCAAATAAAATTTAATATATTTAAAGCCTACTATGTGATGACTTGATTTACATATACAGTGTGAAAGGATTCTCATAATGCAGTTCATTAGCAAATCTATCATCTCAAAGTTACCTGGTTTTTTGTTTTTTGGGGTTTTTTTTTTTTTTTGGTTGTTGTTGAGAATACTTAAAATTGAATACCTTAGGGAATTCCAGTTATACATCAGAGCATTATCAAGTCTATAGCCTTTTATTAATCTTTTCCCATTAACCAGCCCTCCCCTCAGGCATTGGCAACCATCTTCTATTGTTATGGTTTCATTTTTTTTGTTGTTGTTACATCCCAGGTATATGGGATACCATGCACTATTTGTCTTTCTCTGTGGGGCTTCTTTTATCTAGCATAATGCCTTCCAGGTTCATCCATATTGTTGCAAATGTCAGGAATTATCTTCTTTTTTTAAGGCTAGGTAACATTCCTGTGTGTGTGTGTGTGTGTGTACATGTATGTATGTGTGTGTGTGTGTGTATATATATATATATACATATATATATATATATTTCAGGTATACAGTGATTCAACAATTTAATACATTATTCCATGTTTATCATGACAAGTGTATTCTTAATCTCCCTTACCTGTTTCACCCATCACCTCCCACCACTTCCCCTCTGGTGACCTATCAGTTTGTTCTCTACAGTTAAGAGTCTGGTTTTTTTGGTTTGTGTCTTTTCCTCTACATTCATTTGTTTACTTTAATAAATTTCACATATGAGTGAAATCATACAGTATCTCTCTGTCTCTAAATAATTTATTATTATACTCTCTATATCCATTGATGTTGTTGCTAATGTCAAGATTTCATTCTTTTTTATGGCTGAGTAATATTCCATTATATATATCACATTTTCTTTATCCATTCATCTATTGATGGACACTTGGGCTGCTTCCATAATTTGGCTGTTGTAAATAATGCTGCAATAAACATAGGGGGTGCATATATCCTTATAAGTTTGTGTTTTTGTATTCTTTGGATAAGTAACCAGTTGTGCAAATGCCGGATCATAGGGTAATTCTATTTTCAATTTTTTGAGGAATCTCCATACTGTTTTACATGGTGGCTATACAAATTTGCATTCCCACCAACAGTACACAAGTGTTCCTTTGTCTCCTTGTCAAGACTTCTTTCTTGATTTTAGCTACTCTGGCAGGTATGAGGTGATAACTCCTATGGTTTTGATTTGCATTTCCCTGATGAGTGATGTTGAGCATGTTTTCCCATGCCTGTTGGTCATGTATATGTCTTCTTTGGATAAATTTCTGTTCATCTGCCCATTTTTTAATTGAATTATTATTTTGTGCATGCAATTCTATAAGGTCTTTATACATTTTGGGTACTAACCCTTTATTGTATATACCATTTCCAAATACCTTCTCTTATTTCATAGATTGTCTTTTAGTTGATTGTCTCCTTTACTGTGCAGAAGCATTTTGTTTTGATGTAGTCCCAATAGTTTATTAATGCTTTATTTCCCTTGCCTTAGGGAGACATATCTAGAAACAATGTTGAGCTATGACTGATGTCAGAGAGATTACTGCCTGTGCTCTCTTCTAGGATTTTTATGGTTTCAGGACTCACTTTTAGGTCTTTAATCCATTTTGAGCTTATTTTTGTGTATAGGGTGAGAAAGTGGTCCAGTTTCATTCTTTTATATGTAGTCCAGTTTTTCCAACAGCATTTGTCGAACAGACTGGCTTTCCCCACTCCATACTCTTGCCTCCTTTGTCGAATATTAATTGACCACATAATTGTGGGTTTACTTCTGGGCTTTTTATTCTGTTTTACTGATCTCTGTGTCTATTTTTTTGCCAGTACCATGCCGTTTTGATTACTACAGATATATAAATATATTTTGAAACCCGAGACTGTGATGCCTCCAGTTTTGTACTTTTCTTTTTCATTTTATTTAAATTCAATTAATCAACAATAATGTATTATGTTTTCAGACGTAAAGGTCAGTGATTCATCAGTCTTATATAATGCCCAGTGCTCATTACATCATGTGCCCTTCTTAGTATTCATCACTCAGTTACCCCATTCCCCTACCTTCCTCTCTTCCGGGGACCCTCAGTTTGTTTCCTATGATTAAGAGTCTCTTATGGTTTGTCTTCCTCTCTTATTTCATTTTGTTTTTTACTCTCTTCCCCATGATCCTCAGTTTTGTTTCTTAAATTCCACATGTGAATGAAATCATATAATTGTCTTTCTCTGATTGAAGGCATAGATGGTACTATGCTAAGCAAAATAAGTCTGTCTCTTGTATTTTTGATGACAGCAACTCTAATGTGTGAGGTGGTATCTCATTGTAGTTTTGATTTGGACTTTCTTGATGATTAGTAATGTTGTACATATTTGCAGGTATTTGTTAGCTACTTGTATGTCTTTGGAAAAATGTCTATTTAGGTCCTTTGCTCATTTTTTACTTGGGTTGGATTTTTTGGTTTTTGTTCCTGTTGTTTGCTATATAGTTGTATGAATTCCTTATATATTTTGGATATTATTCCCTTATCAAATATGTGATTTGGAAATATTTTCTCCCATTATATAAGTTGCCTTTCCATTTTGTTCACTTTGTTGGTGGTTTTCTTTGCTGTGAAGAAGTTTTTTAGTTGGATGGAAACCCACTTGTTTATTTTTGCTATTTTGTCTCTGCTTTTGATGTTGAATTCAAAAAATCTTTGCCATGACCCATGTCAAAGAGCTTATCCTCTATGTTTTCTTCTAGCACTTTTACAGTTTCAGGTCTTACATTCAAGTATTTAATCCATTTTGAATTGATTTTTTGTGTACAGTATAAAATGGGATCCAATTTTATTCTTTTGCATGTAGATAACCAGCTTTCTCAATACAGTTTATTGATAAGACTACCTTTCTTCATTGTATATTATTGGCTCCTTGTCAAATATTAGTTGATCATATATACTGGGATTTATTTCTGGGCTCTCTGTTCTGTTCACCAATCTATGTGTCTGTTTTTATTACAATACCATACTGTTTTGATTATTAGTGCTTTGTAATAGAGTTTGAAATCAGGAAATGTGATGCCTCTATCTTTGCTCTTCTTGCTCAAGATTATCTATTCAGGGTCTTCTGTGGCTCCATTTAAATTTTAAAATTGCTTTTTCTATTTGTGAAAAATACATAATCATCTCCTGTAAGTCCCTAGGAGTCAGCTCTTGCACACCACTGTAGTAGTGAAACATCCTTTCAAGCTTTAACATGTTCTGGTTTAGAGAATAAATTGTATTTATCCTAATTTTAAACCATTGGCTGTTTCTGAGTTACTAGGGAAGGACTCTAAATTTATTTCAAAATATTAATACTGCATCCATATTGGTGAACATCAAGTTTTAACCTTAGCTTTGGTCTATGTTGCATAGAAGAAACTGTGGTAGAAATGAAATTTTACATTTGAATAGTTATATCTCGGCTCTTAAGATCATTTGAGGAAATTTTATTTCAGAAATAAGTTGTATTATTCCTAAATGGAGAGGATGATGATGACCTATTTCCCTCTTTCTATCTCAATTACATATATCAGTGTAAATGTTAAATTAAAAATAAATGAAGCACATAACCATCCCCACCCCACCCTTTGTCCTAAGAAGACTAAGTCTAATCTCCCTCTATTTTGAAGGGGGATTAGATTTAGTCTTCTTAGGACAAAGGGTGGGGTGGGGATGGTTATGTGCTGCCTTAAATGTAAGATGTTGCTTCTTCCCTGGAATGTAAATGGGAGCGAGAATAGCAACAAGGTTGGTTAGAATCCTGGTTTAATCATTCCCCCTGGCTCACTCTGAGAGCAACCTGGACCCATGATTGGGTCTTTCCTTAGGTTCCTCTGAGAGGGGGAAATGTGGAGGCCGAGAAAATTAAGGCCATTCCACTTTAAGTTCAGCGTTATCACAAGTACAGCCATCCCAGGCCCCTGTGAATAAGAGCTGAACTTTACCTTACTTCAGTTACAGGAAGAAAACAGTTTACAGCTTAACGTCCTAGAAAGCCCCTATTAGAATGAGAACAGAGCCCAAGCCAAGGGCAGGAAGCCCCTATTAGAATGAGAACAGAGCTCAATGCCCTTGAAAGCCCCATATCAAAATGTAAACAGAACTTGAGAAATTCCTCCACCCCTTCTGAAGATCCCCTAGACCAGCCTATAAAAACTAAGCTGAAACCCACCTGGGGGTCCAAGTCCCTGCTCTGCTGTGTTGGGTATACTTGGACCCAGGCTTGAGCTTGTAAATAAACCCTCGTGTGTTTACAAAGAAAAATAAAAAATAAAATAAATGAAGTTTATATTTAAGTAAAATGAGAGTACTATAAAACTTTCTAAGGGCACCTGGGTGGTTCATTCAGTTAAGCGTCTGCCTTCAGGTCAGGTCATGTTCCCAGGGTCCTAGGATACAGGCCCCATGGGTAGCCTGCTTTTCCTTCTCCCTCTGCCCCTCTCTCTGCTTATGTGCTCTCTCTCTCTCTCTCTCTCTCTATCTCCTTCTCTCTCTGTCTCAAATAAATAAATAAAATCTTTTTAAAAACTTTCTAATTTATTTGTGAAATATTTCTTTCATTTAAATCTCATAACAAAGAGCTTTTCCTCAATGACAATAATTCATGAGGATCTTTATTAAATAGGTATAAAATTATTGATAATAAAATTAATAATAATTAAAAATAACAGAAAATGGTTCCTCTTGTGTTACTCTCAATAGCTTAGTCCAAGGCTTAGTGCTTACATTTTATTAAAATAAATTATACTGGGGATCCCTGGGTGGCACAGCAGTTTGGCGCCTGCCTTTGGCCCAGGGTGTGATTCTGGAGACCCCGGATCGAGTCCCACATCAGGCTCCCGGTGCATGGAGCCTGCTTCTCCCTCTGCCTACGTCTCTGCCTCTCTCTCTCTCTCTGTGTGACTATCATAAATAAATAAATAAAATAAATAAATAAATAAATAAATAAATAAATAAATAAATTAGACTGCACCTTGAAAATGACTTAATGTTTCCTTTATGTTCTAGAAAAAAGTTTCTGGCTTTACCTGAAGTCTTCCCCCTTACTCTTCCTGAAATCAGGCTCATATGCCACATGTTTTTGACACACAAAGTGACTTGGGATGGTCATCCAATGCACAAACTCTCCCAGGACATTCCAACAAATTAGCACTCATTGAATCTCACAGTGAACTTTCCAATCTTTGTAAAGACACTTAAATGCAATTTTTTAATATTATCAATCAAAACTTTTAACTATACTACTCTCAATTCTAATGTTTAAAGACTTAGAATATTTAGATATTCTATCATGTTTAAACCAAGAAAATCCAAAGATATGTTTGAGATATCCAAAAATATGTATGAGATATCCAAAGATATGCATGAGATAACATACAATATAATCTACCATCATGTGTGTTGAGTAAATTATTTCAGTACTTGTCCTTAACAAGGAAATGAAATGCCGACAATATCTTATGCAACCTGAATTCTAAGTCTAAAAACTAATGAGCATTATAATAACCTCTCAAGGGAGGCATGCACAACAAAATATTTTATTTAGTATTTTATCTCAGCTCAGAAATGTAGCAACTTTATCACCCTACATCTTAGAAATCTGAGAGTTGTTAAATTCTTTTTGTTGTTTTACAAAATGGGATTATTTTTGTAAATATACCTGCAAATTTCTAACAAGAAAACAGACAGATGGCTTTCTTCTCTCCTGATGTTCTTTATTAGAAATGGGCTTCAAAGGAAATTCTTCAGGGTGCCTTTTATTAAACACCCTCTAAAA
Organism: Vulpes vulpes; assembly: GCF_048418805.1. NCBI lineage: Eukaryota > Metazoa > Chordata > Mammalia > Carnivora > Canidae > Vulpes > Vulpes vulpes. The sequence continues at coordinate 41,946,516 of NC_132786.1, forward strand.
TGTATTCTAATATTTTAATATTTGCTTGTTTTCTTGAGATTTTATTTGCATATATTAATAAAGAATTTTAAGCATGCAATTTCTTATACTCTTACTGCTGTTTTTATATTGCAGTAAAGTAAATCTTATTCTAAACATTTGACAGAAGAAAAATAAAGTATTGGAAATAATAAAAGGAGGCATTCACCAGAAATTTCAAGTGAATTGAGCACATCCTTGAAGCTTACAATTAATTATGCTCAAAAAAGAGAGTTGGTTTATATAAATATTTCATATTATGAAGTTATGCACAAGCCATTTGTTTCAACTTCTGATGGATTCTAATGTTTTTTAGAAACATTGATGAGACCAAAGAGAACTTGATTTTAGAGTACAGATTTAAGTTATAAAAGATTAGAACTTTTATACATTGTTATTTGTTTTTTCTAGTGTTGCCAAGATTTAATATAGGCTTTTCTTATGTTCCAAACATGTTATTATATATGACAATCTCCTTCAAAATGCATTCCAAAAGCAGTTTTATTTTAAGTGCTGTTCATTTGGAGATCTGCTAAGCATTTATTTCAGTGACCTCAAATATGTCCTTTCTCTCCTTTTTCTTATATAAAAGTAGGCTCTATGTCCAAAATGGGTCTCACACTCATGACCCCAAGGTCAAGAGGCAGATGCTCCACTAGCTGAACCATCCAGGTACTCCTTCCTATTCTTTTTTTTTCCCACAAAAAAGTATTGTTTATATTTTTGAATTTATACTTTTCAGGCATTCAAATAAGACAGACATCACTATATAAATTGCAGTGCAGATATAATAATAATGATAATACTCAGAGCATTGTGTAAAGTAAAAAAAAAAAAAAAAAAGTGGCCCCAAATGCCTTTGCTCCTCAGACTTTTGGCAAGCCTCTATCTCCATTTCAGTTTTGCCCATTAGTCAACATCTTTTAAATAAATGAAGTATATCAGAGCAATATTGCTCATCTAATGTCAGAATTCAGAATTTAATATGAGACATCGCAGAGATCAGCTAGTTCAAGTCCTTGATATACATTATGAGAACACAGAGAATGACATGGGGCAATGTAGCCATATGCCTAGTTTCACAGGTCAGAGCTAACCCCTAGGTATCCTGACTCACAGTCAAGTTTCAGTTAGGTAACCAAGGCCAGTTATTCAAACACATTTAAATTGCAGACTTTCAAATTATGATGAAAACCAAATGTAAACCCACAGAGTGAAATTAGATATCAATTTGGTTTTGCTCCATTGCCTATTCTTCCCCACTCTATATGACAACTTCTCCCCTGTCCTGTTGGATGAAATCTAATTAAAGCCCAGTGAATTTTCTAGATAGTCTCAGAAAATTAAAAGTCCTCCTTGTATTATTAATGCATTTAACCATTGTACTATTCAAAAGTTTCAAACCTCCTTTCGTCTCTCTTGTCTGAGGTCTGTTTATTCTAGTTTCCTTCACATTTAAAGGAGACACATATTTCCTTCCTCTCTTTGACCACTCAGCACCCCTTCCCTTCCTTTTCCTCCTCCTCAATTTCAGAACATGAGGAGGGGTAGGGGGAAGAAATCAAGAGAAAGAAAACACTCTTACTTCACTAATATTGCTCTGGGCTGGAGTTAGCACTTTATGCCTATGGCAGGTGCTTAGAGACAACTCTTTTTTATCATTTTGAAGCACCTGTTTTCTTGATTTTATTGGAGATATGTCCCAAGTGCTGAGATTCCTCTCCTTCAGAATCCCTTATGCAATGGAATGCTTTTCTTCCAGCTAGTAGTTTAAGACTATTGCCTTATACCTGGGAATCCTGCACCCCAGCTTACCTCCATACAGATCACTTTATCCCTACTGACAGTCTACTTAGATGTAAGCCACAAGCCAGCTGTCACTCACTTAGAACCAACACCTGGCTTAGGGGAACACTCATCATTGTTAGTCTCCCAAATTCAAGGAGTAAAAGCCATCTCAATGTGCCAACCCTTTCACGTTTTAAATCTCTCAGGCCCGAATCATACATGGTCCACTCTGTCTCTCAAGTCCTAGGGAACATGTATCACATCCTCCAGTTGGAGCCACTCTCTGCTAGAGCTGAACATGCTTCTCCCTTGGGGTATAGTAGAGCATACAGAGAAATAAAACTCTCTTTTCTTTTATTATGCAAAATTCTGTACCTGTGCACACTCAGTTTGGTAGGCATTACAAGTAGTACAAATTATTTTCTGATGCCTCTTTTGAAAGTCCTTTGTAGTAGTCTCATATCTTACTTTGTAATGTAGTATATATTTTCTTGTGTCCTCAAGTGAAATTATGATGAAAACAATTCCATTTAATCATCTTGTTATAGAGTCTTAGAAAACTTGTAGCATTCATTTTTGCATCCCCAGTGCTTATCACAGTGATTGAAACATAGCAGGTATTCAATAATTGTGCTTTTTTTGAAGGATTGAAGCAATTATTAATTTAGATCCCACACCATGTGTTCTCAGAAAAAAAAAAAAAACAAAACGTGATTCTTGATTTATTTCTCTCCTTTGAGTTCAATAAAAATTTCATACCAAGTCTTAATAATTATATCTTTTCTATCACTTGAATCTTTGCCCCCTCATACCTTATCTATGTTCCCTGATGTGATTTAGGTGCTCACTCTTAGTCGGACTGTACTAAAACAGCCGTGATATTTCTCTATACTTTCTTCTCCTTCTGTTCAGTATTTCATACTATCTTCAAGGGTATTTCTCTAAAACTTTGACTTTGATTATTTCATCCCATCCCATCACTCTGCCCTCCATTTAATACATTTCTGGTTTCCTCTCACATATTGAATAGAATCCAAATTCCCCAGAACAACATGACGCAACAAATTTTTGCAATGTGATGTCTAATTCCCCATTACTGACATGTATCATTTTCCAATTTACCCTATTGTACTCAGTTGTAGAGGGATTGCAGACTGGGCCATGTTCTTCGTATTGGTGAGCTTCTGCAAACCTGTTTTCTCTGCATGGAAAACTTCCTCTCTTACATATCCAATGCTCTTCTAGTGCCAGTGCAAATGATATTCTGCAACTCAATTCAGAAATAGTCACCTTCCCATTTCTGCTAACTCTAGACCATATTCTCTCAGTATATATATCACTCTATATCATCTGTTTATATATCTGCCTTTTCAACTTGACTGAAGGGCAGTCTCCCTACAATCTATGAGTGAATGAATGATTGCAAAATCAATTAAGTAAAACTTCTTAAATTGCTAGTATGTTGGTGGGAGTAAAAACACATCATGAGCATAGAATCCAGAACAGAAACAGAAAGAATGGGATGGGAGGATTACTGTGTAGATTACATAACACTTTTTAGCTCCATTTATTTTCAAACAGTTTAATAGACATTAGAATAGTATAATATTTAGTGGTCTGCTTCTCCCTACTCAGACCTCTGGATATTTTAGTTAAACTAAGACTATGATGAGCAAAGTGACCACAGTGGTAAAAGTACACATGAGATAGCGAGGGCATTAAGGTTTTCTTGATCAGCTGTTTAGAGTTATTGGGCAACCCATATCAAGTTGAGAAGATCTGAAAGGAGGATAAAAGATTGTGAAACAGTGATAACAGACTCTCAGATGTTTCTATATTCTCCAGATTACTATTTTCCAAGCAGCATGCCTCCTGCCAATAAGCTAGATATCTATAGGTATAATCTTCCAGCTATAAAGCTGATTCTCCTAAACACCAGGCCATATCTTTGGATTACTAACAATAGCAATGTTCCAGTAAGGTGTCATAACAAAGAGGTTCGTGTTCTGCTATGATTTACCTCTATCTAGAACTTTGTGATGCACTCAAAGTACACAAAAAGCCCTTGAGAAATATCTTTGGAAATCCACAAAGTAGTTTTAAATTCTCAGCCCACAGAAATATGGCAAATGCTGTCATAATCTCCTAAAATGTGATATCTCTCCCCTGAAAAATTGATGTTTTAAAGAAATGTCCCTAATTCTTAGTCTAGACATTTAATGAGGACATGTCTCTTAAAAAAAAATAGTAGGAATATATTGCTCCACTTTTGTTTTTGCTATCTAACTTAATTTTAATTACCTATCTTAAGTTGAATTCCCTAGAAATCAGTAAGTAAACATTTATGTGTTAGCGTTTTATATGAAAAAGTGCAACTGGTCCCTGGGGAGTACAAGAAGGAGGGGGAAAGCAGTGAGGCAGGAAAGAAGGAAGAACATATATAATGAAAAGAGTTACCCAGATGGCCACTGATATCCATTCATTGTCAGAGAAAACTTATGAACAATGACATCTGAGGACAATCATCTGTCAGGGGCAATAATTATCCACTTTCTTATCCTCTATTGATCAAATGCTGTACCACAATGTTCTAACTCCCGCACACTCCTGGGTTCTGATGCCAGGTCTCTTCAGGTAGCTATTAAGAAAGCCAGATCTCCCATGGAAACTAATCGGTCAAGCGCACAACAAATTTTGGTCACTCAATGTCAGCATGGGTCTCGTAATCCCTTGTGGGAACAGTGGCAGCAACAGCAGCAGCAGAAACTGGAGACCAATAGGAGCGGTTGTTAAAGGTCTGTCTGGCCAGCAAGCAAGGCAAATGCATGGAACCCAGGTGAAGCATAAACAGAAACCATTATTCTAGCTATATCTCAAGATTTTTTATGATGCCAATCTCTAGAAGTCAGTGTTGCCTGAGATGAATCCAGGTACTTTAGGTGGCTAGCTTAGCTACTATTCCGTTCTTCTTGTTATTTGCTTGCTTGCATCAGAAGCAGCAATTGTGCATGATTCGTGAGTTGACCAACCAAAAGCAAATAGGTGATTAGCTTCCAGTTTTCAAAAAAACTCTGGAACTGCTTCAAACAAAGAAATAAACAAAATGAGTCACTGGAGTTGGAGATCATATGCATGGATGTCATTTCACCATCAGAACATTGGCCTCCATTTTCCTCTCTGATTCTGGTTGGTGATGGCTGTGGACACAGACAACCTGGTAGCACAGTAGCAAATCCAGAGTGGTGGAAGTAGACTAGGCCAAATAATGAACCACCCCAGAAAGAGACCATGTCTCCAAAGGTTTATGTTATTCATTTATTACAAGTATCTTTTTAGCCAAAATAACAAATTTTTCTCTTAATGACAAATAGTGGTGATTATTTGTAATAATTATTTGCTTTTTATTTTTATTTAAAGATTTTATTTATTTATTCATGAGACACACACACACAGAGAGAGAGAGGGAGAGGGAGAAGCAGGCTCCATGCAGGGAGCCTGATGTGGGACTTGATCCCGGTTCTCCAGGATCATGCCCTGGACCGAAGGCAGGCCCCAAACTGCTGAGCCACCCAGGGTTCCCTAATCACTTGCTTTTTAAAAGGTTACTTTAAAAAGTTTTTTTTTTTTTTAAATCAAGTGAAAGTAACATTTTATGACACATGATAATATATGGAATTCAAACTCATGTCCACATATGAAGTTTTCTTGGAATGTAGTACATTTATTTGATAGCTGTGTTATCACAGGTTACAAGATTCATAAACCTCCCTTGTTTCTGGAACCTATCTCAGGTTGAATTTGAGGAAGGGAATCAGCAGTCCATTTTAGTTCACCATTTAATTCAGAATTGTACCTCTATTTCTAACTTAAGGATATAAAAGCTAGTGTTGGCTGAGATTTATTAGTTCTGAAAAAATTCTTTAATTTTTATTTTAGTAGTTTTAAAAGGTCTACATAAAATCTCACAGCTGTAATTTGACATTAATGATTATTGTTAAAGTATCTTTGGAGTAAAGGTTAAAATAGTATGGGCATGTTACAAAGGACTTAAAACATTTTAACTGTGTGGATATTAATAATCTAAACTTTCACTGACCATTTGAAAAGGAATTAATGAACAGCCTGGTTTATTTATTAATCAGTCTTATAAGTATTATAAGGAGCAAGGTCAATCTATTTCCTTGTCTCTATCACTAGACAATTGTTTCTCTAATTTCAATAAACTCTGATTCCATTCCCCAATTTCAGCCTCTGTGGGTGGTGTATCCCTGTTACAAAAATAACGGTAACTATTTGTATGGGCAGTGCAATGAACTATCCAGGCCATGTTGAGCACAGAAGCAGACAAATCATTGAAAAGCTGTAATGTATAACATGCTATTTTTCTTGGAAAAGTACAAAAACCAGTTATGAGCTCACCTTTGGTTTCTTTGGAAATTTAGATAAAGATCTTTTCTAAACATATATAAACTTTACAAAATATTGTTTTTGAAGATTTTATTTATTTATTTATTTAGAGCATGAGTGGGGGAAGGGCAGAGGTAGAGACAGAATCTCAAGCAGATTCTGAGCTAAGTGCAGAGCCTGATACAGGGCTCGATTTTATGACCGTGATGAGGTCATTATGACTTGAGTGGAAATCAAGAGTCAGACACCTAACTGACTGAGTCACTCAGGCACTCCTAAACTTTACAAAATATTAAACAATTTAGGATTCATCTGTATATTGCTTTTTTCTTAACCACAACTGTAGCTATAACCAGGTACTCCAAACCTACCAGAACAATGTACAGGCAAATTTTGAATTCTGTATAGGAAATTCTGCACCTTTTTAAATTAAATTTTCTTTTTAACCCATGTGTAATAAAGAGAATAAGCATGCTGTGGCAGGAGACTGGGTTAGGTGACTCCATGAATCACAGTAAGATACATTTTAAATCTACTTTAGTAACGAAAGGAAAGAAGACATATGTGAAGACTCCTTAAGTATAGCATATATCATAGCACAAGAATAGATATGGTTACCTCCACTGTACAACTTTTGGCAAGTAAAGTCACATACATTGTTCCACATAGATGATAGATGAGGCTCAATCTTAGTATTCACAAAGGAAACTCACACCCTCAATGACATTCATTCTGATATTTAATGACTCTGAAATTTCCGAAAACTCTCTGCTATTTCAAATTGGACTCATGTTGTTATACTCTATTTTTTCTAATTAGGTCCTTAGAGAAATATAAATATCAACGGTCCCCCTGTGAAAACTCATTCTTTAACTCGATTTGTTAAATAACATCTTGATCTTGATCTAAATGAACCAGGTCAAAATATAAAAGTTAATCAGCTTTGGGACTTTGCTCAATTCCTTTTTATTTTGCCAATGCCTTTTTAAATTGTGGAAGTCAAATGTGGACTACTGCCTGAACCGTATGACTTAGGATTTTGTTCAAATGGGATTACATTTGAATTAAGAACAAATTAATTTAATCTGCTAGGCAGAAGGCTACATACACAATCTTCCATCATTGTCAATTATAATAACATAAAGCTACGGATGATAACAAGGACTTCTATTTTAAATCCATATAAATAAATGGTCTGTGTGTTCTGATACAAAAAAGACATGGACAATATTGTATGAACAATTACACTTTCAAGAAAAGGTAGGAATATAAATCTAACTAATGCAATATGTATTATAGCAGAGTAGGAAAGAATCTGTATGATTAAATGTGTCTGTAACCTCGAGGTAAGATTTTATTCCTTTATCTGATACTACTAAATTCCTCTCTTTAAAAAGATGGAATATTGTGACCACTAAATTTTCTAAGAGACTAAATTAAGTGCAATTTTATCATTGATATTATATCCATATAAAACATGAAGAGTATTGCTTTTTTTCTAGTACTATTATTCCTGAGTCCTTAAATCTCAAATCTCTGATGGTGTTTTAATGGTACTTAGGTTTTCTATATTGTCTTCCTGATTAGAAAACAACACCACTAATGATAATTATTACTGTTGATTCCTTTGTGGTTAGAAACAGAGTTTGTGTGAAATTGATTTTGAATATCTTTCCAACCAGGAAATTATATGCTTAGGCTTTTGTTGCTATTAATTTGACCCTTTCGTCAGTGTTCTTACTTCATGTGTGTTGGCTTCTTTCCTGAGCCTTATTAAATATGATTTACTTGGCCAGTTATCTCATCTATGGAGGCAGGACTGGGAAGGTGAGAGAGGAAGAAAGTATACAGAAAAAGAGAATGGCATCAACTAACATAGAAAATAAAAGTAGTTCTTATATTTTGATAACCACATCCTTTCTTAAATGAGGTCAGTGTTATCCTAGATCAGACAAATATTTCCTGTGCTATGTAGATTTTATCAAACCTATAAATTTTGAGACTTGATGTGAATTTATTTTATATTTTAAAGATTTTTAATTTATTTATTCATGAGACACACAGAGAGAGGCAGAGACACAGGCAAAGGGAAAGCAGGCTCCTTTTGAGGAGCATGATGTGGGACTTGATACCAGGACCTTGGGATAACTACCTGAGCCAAAGGTAGACACTCAACCACTGAGCCACCCAGGCATCCTGACTTTATGTGATTTTAATTAGTATAATAGGACAAAAGATTTAGCAGTCACCTTCTTGGGATGCAGGCCCACTAGCTTTTTTGAAATGGATGCATTCAAGATAGTAATTTTTTTTATAAATTTATTTTTTATTGGTGTTCAATTTGCCAACATATAAAATAACACCCAGTGCTCATCCCATCAAGTGCCCACCTCAGTGCAGTAGTTTAAGAAAAAAAAAATGATAGTAATTTAAGGTAGAGAAGCCACTTAGTTTTCTACTTAGTATAATTGATAAGTATGCATATCTTATTAGTTACTACAATTAAATAGGATAGTAAGTTTATATAATATTAATCAGAATGTATATCATGGTTCTTTTGTCCCAGGCAATATGCTAAAATCTTTATTCATAGTATTTAAACTTTCTAATGTGCAATCTATCTTTATGAGGTCCATTCTCCCCCTCTCTCTAGAGTTTTCATTTAACATTTAATTTTATGCAATGTTTTTATCCACTAAGGTGGATTTTTTCCCACTAAGGTAGATTCTTAACTTTTTTATATCACAAATCTTTGAGAATCAGATAAAAAATATCCCTTCACTATCCAAAAAAAAAAAAAAAATCAGTTGACTTTTTAAATGTATAGACCACCTAGAAATCCATGAAATTGAAATGCTAAGTAAATGGAAATAAGACCACCACAGTCAACTCTTTTAATAAAAATATCCATCAACACAGCATTCTTCTTGAATTAAAAATATATAATCTGAAAGAGTAACAAGGAATATTTGAGTCAGTCCAGAACACATAAAGGGAATGATGATAGGACACTTTATTATAGCAAAAATACTTTCAAGAAATATATGTATTTATATATAGGAATCTTTAGAAATAAAAGAAGATTGTCCTTGAATCATAAAATTGTTTTTGTATATACAATTCAATGTGCCTTAACACATACTTATTTTACTTTTGCTCTGCTCTGTATTTCTGAATGTCATCAATCTCCTTCAAACACTGATATTCCTAGATGTATTTAGCTTAGTCTGTATCCAGTCAATTTTCAAACTATATTGGCTCTCGTTAAAAGGAATAAACTTAGTCTTCTTTGTATTCCTTCCATACTATAATAACAAGGAATTCAATAACTATTGTTTGTACAGTGACTATACAAAGGGGCAAAGAAAACTTTCAGATGCCCTGAACATTATTAAGAATATTTGTCTTCTCTGTACTTTAATTGATTTTTGATTAACCACTTAGGATACTGATCCCCCCTGTATTGCTCTCTAAAAACTATTAATTCTTAGATAACATTATAGCACTGTGTCAGAAGTAAGTTATGTACCTTCACTCCACATTCATACTATTGTTCTTCTTTCCCCTAAAAATCCACACAGTTTTGAAAATTCTGCCTATTTATTACATTCCCTTCCTGTCATCACTTATGGCATCAACCATCTTTTAGTCATCCTGCTGTGACTTCTAAACACACACATATACCACATACATACACACATACTCATATTCATTAATATTTTGTAAACCAATTCCTTGTATGTATCATTCTCAGTGTTTTGAACACCTAGTGTTTCATTCATTTTATGTCTCCACTTATAATCACTTTTTCTCAACCCTTCCTCAGCTACCAATCTCAGTGGCTGCATACTAAAATCAGAAAATAGATCAGCTTCAAAATCATAAATGAAGCTCCCCTATACTCTGTTCCCAGCCTTCTATCCTTCTGTCTCACTTGCTCCAGTGCCCCTACTGCAATATTTGGTTTCAATTTATCAAGACCTTCAATCCTTTGAATGACCATTTCACCCTGTCATTAGCCCTTTCTAAGTATGCTTCCTTTCTTTTCAAATCCCACTTCCCTAGTCTATCAATACCGTCACCCTCTTTCAGGTAATTCAATATGCTTCTCCTTCCACTTTTGTTGTTGTAGACTGAGAAATGCTAACCTTGAGTGAATACCTAAATCATATTTCTCTATGCCTTTTTCCACATAACTGAGAATTGCTAGAAACAATCACACAAACAAGGAGGCTGATCCCAGGGATGCCTGGGTGGCTCAGTGGTTGAGTGTCTGTCTGCTTTTGACTCAGGTGTGATCCCACCTGAGTGGTCACAATATTCCATCTTTTTAAAGAGAGGAATTTAGTAGTATCAGATAAAGGAATAAAATCTTACCTCCCCCAGGGGGAGCCTGCTTCTCCCTCTGTCTATGTCTCTGCCTCTCTGTGTGTCTTTCATGAGTAAATAAATAAAATCTTAAAAAAAAAGGAGGCTGATCCCATTGTTGGATTCACAATTGCCAAACTCAAGTAGAACCTCAATATTCCCCAGTAATCCTACTAAATATCCTCAAAAGGCCCTCTTTCTCACTTGCCTCCATTAGTTTTTAACCTTTTTGACTTTTCAGAAACCCTCCACCATCTTTCCACTGTCTTAACCCTTTCAGTATATTATTATAAGTTCTGTTTAAGAGAATTCAAGAAGAGTACCTAACATTTTCTTGCTCAGTAGATAAAGTTTCCCTACTTAGAAAAGTTCCAAGTCATCCTCATGTGCTCTGGGTATTCACCTTTTAATCTTTTCAATAATCTGTCCATATATAAATAAAAATTACTTTTTCTTAATCATGTGAGACTAACTTGAGAATATCATGTTCCTTTACCCAAAATACTTAAGTGCATATTTAAAAACAACAATATTCTCTTATACAATCATGGTGCAATTCTCAAATTCAGCATTTTTAACAGTGCTGAGATACAATAATTTAACACAAGAATCAGCAAACTTTTTTTGCAAAGGACCAAATAGTAAATATTTTAGGATTTGTGGGCCATATGGTCTCTGTTACAACTACTCCACTCTACTGTAGTACCACACAAGCAGCCATAAGCAATACATAAACTATTGAGTGTGGTTGTGTTCCATTACAGCTTTATTTATAAAAATAAGTGCCAGGCTCTGAGTAGAACCTAATTTTATATTCCCAAATTATCAAATAAAAATTTTAACAGAATTTGTTCTTGTTTAGGACCTATTTTTTTGCTATCTTGATTTTTCCTTTGATTCCCTTCAACTTTTGTTTTATAAAATTTGAAGACATATGTAAATTAATTTACATATTAAATTATATTGTTATATTTTATATTGTTATAAATATGGATTGTTATATTTTCCTCTTTAATTGACCATTTGATCATTGAGACATAATAAAAAGGAGGGCCTTTTTTCTACTGATATTCTTATGCTAAAATAGACTTTGTCTGATTTTAATATTTGATTTGCTTTTAATTACTATGTTTATGGCATATGCTTTTCCTCACTTTGTTTTCAAATTATCTATGTTATTAGATTTATAGTGCTTTTCCTGTAAAGAGTTGGGTTTCTCTTCATTCTGACAATCTTTGTCTTCCACTTGGAGTTTATTTCATTTAAATTTAATATTAGTATTAAAAATTGGACTCAAACATCTCCTTATCATTTGATTTCAATTTATCCCATCTGTAGATTGATCCTGTCAATTTCTGTATAAATTTTACTATTCAAGCCAAACATGCTTTTTCAAAATTTTGAGTACTAACATTTTTTTCATTGTAGAATGCTTATTTTGTGCCAATCCTCTGTTGAAATTTTTTTTGTGTTTTGTCCACTCTTCTTTTTAATTGATAATTGATAATTAATTAGTTAATGTTCATGTTTATGTTAATGGCTGTTTACTCCACTGCTGGGAGCATGTGTATTGTCTTATCCTGCTGTCTTTTTTCTCTTGATTTTTGATTTAGATTATTCCTGCCTCTCTGCTTGTCCAGTAATATTTAATTCTGTGCTGTGCATTGTATATTTTTGCTGAGAGACTGATAAATCTCTTGTTCTTCCATGTAAAATAGATGACATTTCATCCTTCCCTCTGCAGGCTTCTGAGCTTGGCTTTAGTCTTGTATCTTCCAAAATGGAAAATCTTTAAGGAAAGAATAACTTATGTGCTTGATACTGGCCTCCTCCTTTTATCAGAGGAGGAGGTATTCTCTTTTGAGAAATTAATGGAAGGTTAACTCTGTCTTTTAGATACACTCACCCTAACATCTGAGTCTATTCTAGCTAGTTTTCTAGCTCCAGAAATCTGCAGATGTCCTGTGGGAAGATATGATCTTACTCTGGAATCAACATATTTCCATCCAGTAGTGTCAGAATTGTGAGACTAACAAAACTTCAATGGCTTCTCATTCTCCAGATAAAGTCCACCTGTGTGAGATAAGCCAAATCCTTACTTTATACTCAGAAATTTCAATACCTCCAAGGAAAAAAAAAAGCCCTGAGGTCACCAGTCTACCTCATAAACCACCCCTTGTTATATAGGACTAGTTCATTTGGTCCTTGATGCTTAGAAAGCTTGTCCATATCTTTCAAGTTTGTATGGAGCATTTAAAAAAAAAAATGTCCACCTTGTTCTCTTGTAGCAGGAAGAATTTTAGTTGGTGAGATTTCCTATGCCCTCTTAAAGGCAATTGTTAAACCTCATCATTTTTATTATTCAATTATTAAAACAAAGGGATGCTATAAATACATGCTAGAATCTGTTGGACATTTGACTGGGCAACATACAAACTTTGTAGAAGTTAGTGAGATTTGAGTAGATAATAGTAAAGTATGTTCACTGTATTTTAAATAATCATATTCAGTACTTATATTGTGAAATTAATGTCAAATTTAAGGGCAGTTTCTCAAGATATTCCAGAGGGCGCCTGTTCAAATTTATATAAAATATATGTATTATAATACATAAAATAAAGGATATATACTATATATTATATATATAATATTAAGGATAAAGCCCATAAGACATAGCAAATTCTGTTCATACCATGGAATAATATATAATATATTGCATAAGGAAAAAAGTTGCATTTATAAAACTAAATAAAACATACACTTTATATGTAAATTGATGCATCCCAATGACAAAATATATGAATAGCAAATGGATAAGACCTGGCTCATCAGTTCATGTGAAAAGACCTACCCATATAATTGCCAAGAAGTAAATAGGAAGCAAGGGTGTTGTAGCCACCAAAAAAGTGAAAAATGTATAATCAGTCACATCAGTAGAGAATAAGAGACAATGTTCTACCTGTATTGGTACTGAAAAATTGGAAGTATTGAGGTTAGCTGGAAATTCAGTTAGGTTTCTCCCACAGAATGAAGTTAACACAGAGGAAAGCAAGCCCAGATATATTAAAAACAAAGAAACAACTTATCAAACGGAGAATAAGTTAATGAACTGAGTAAATTTAGCCTAAAATCATCACTAGCAGAATGGTGATGTGATGTGAGGTGTAAATTAGATCTATTCTGTTCAACTCTTGGGAGAAAAACTCAGTCAAGTTATATGAGGCAGCTATTAATATGGCTCTATATAGAGCTATGGAAGGGGCTGCCTTATAGTAAAGGCTGCTCCATGATGGCAGAAACTTCTTAGTGTTCTCTCACTTCTCAGAAAGCTTGGGTAGATAATTAGACATTATTTTGGTCATACTTCATATATTCACAATATTTTTCAAAAATAATGGTCCACATACAGTCCTTGATATTTGCATGTTAAGAAGAAAAAATAATAATCCTTGCCATTGGGGGAAAAGAAACAAAACTAGAGAAATTAATATTTAAGGAAAAAAGATAAGAAGCCTTACCATCCCACAGCACAGGAAATGTCTCTACATTTAACGATTCTAGATCGGTGATTTGTTCATGTAGGAGAAACAAACAGTGCACAGGTTCTCTATCAATATAGATCTATGAGTAAAGATTGGAGAGAAGTTCATGTTGCAACCTTTAGTGGCTTATATCAGGCACAAATAAGAGTTCCTATTATTGTTGACAATTTCATGTAAAAAAAAAAAAAGGAGACTGTCTTCTTACAACTACAAAAGGTCCGTGTCTTAAAATTTTTTGTTTTTACAATGGTGTGAAGGAGATAAGTATTCAGAAATCACACTTTGAATTTATATCTTTTCCTGGGCTAGTAATATGTGGTTTGATCCTCTCTCGTGATGCTGGGCAGCGTAGTGAGCCGCAGCTCCTAGGCAGCCACATGGTCATGAAAACAACCAACCTATACACTTATCTATCATTATGTACCTGTACAGCCATTCTGTTTTTTACTTTTAGTAAAGTACTCAATAAATTACATGAGATATTCAATACTTTATTATGAAATAGCCTTTGTAAAATAATTTTATCCAACTGTAGGCTGGATTACTTATATTAATAAGTATACTGAGCATTTTTTAAGTGGCTAAGTATATGATGTTCAATAGGTTAAATGTATTAAATGCATTTTTGGCTTATGATATTTTTGTTTATAATGGGTTTATCAGGATGTAACTCCATTTTAAGTTGAGGAATATCTATAGATTAAAATACTCACTGCAGAAAACAAATATGATTTTGCTGGTGTTTCAGCCAAAATCATTTATTGCTACTTTATTTAAAAGGAAGATTACCAGGATCAGTTATTTGGATTATAAACTATTTATTTAGCATTTGAATTTTGGCTTCATGTTAATGAAGTCAACATATTTTGATTTTTCTCTAGTCTACAAATTAGCTTTCTGTGTTAAATCTTAGGTGAGTCTTTAGTTTTCTATAATGAATTTTTCACTTCCTTGTGTGATTTTCTCTCTGAAGGATGCCAAAGTGTCCTGCTAATTCCAAGAAGTTGCCTCATCCCTAGCATATTGTCCTAATTATATATCTACCTTCTACCATTTTGCTCATCTGAACAGAACCTAATTCAAAAATTCCCTCTTTCATAAAACCTTATCCGACCAGGTTACTTATAAAGGAATTCATAATTCTCAGACCCCCATTTACACTTACAGTTAGCAAACCTGTGCTCGCTTCGGCAGCACATATACTACACTTACAGTTAGCAAACCTTTGCAGAGTATATTTTAAATGGAATGGAAAATTCAGCAATGGCAAAAGGGTTCCCTTCTCACAAACAAAGCTCCAAATGATTGACAGACTTTATCTAAAGTGTGTTGAAAAGAATTATGAAGCTTGACTGAACTGATGTGTTAGTAATACTGTATAACCAACATCATAGAAGGCATTACAGAATATTTTTACTTCATACATCATGATCAGTTACTCATACTATTAAAAATTATTGGTCACTTAATTTTTAATGAAAACACTAAATTTAATTATATTTATATTATTTTTAAAAGTTTTTATTTACATTCTAGTTTGTTAACATATAGTGTAATATTAGTTTCAGAGGTATAATGTAGTGATTCAACACTTCCATACAATACCTAGTGTACCTAGTGCTGATCATAACAAGTGCACTCCTTAATCCCCCTCACTATCCCTTTGAATTACTATTTTTGTATTTTGGGGTAAATACCTAGGAGTGCAATTGTGGAATTGTAGGGTAGCTCTATTTTTAACTTTTTTGAGGAACCTCCACGCTATTTTCCACAATGACTGCACCAGTTTGCATTCCCACCAATAGTCTAAGAGAGTTCCTCTTTCTCCACATCCTTGTCAACACCTGTTGTTTCTTGTATTGTTGATTTTAGCCATTCGGATAGGTGTGAGGTGATATCTCATTGTATTTTTAATTTGCATTTCCCTGATGACCAGTGCTGTTGAGTATCTTGTCATGTGTTTGTTGACCATCTGTATGTCTTCTTTGGAAAAATATCTATTCATGTCTTCTGCCCATCTTTTAATTGGATTATTCATTTTTGGTTGCTGATTCTGCATAAATTCTTTATAGTTTCTGGATACTAGCCTTTATCAGACATGTCATGTGAAAATATCTTCTTTCTCCCATTCTGTAGATTGACGTTTAGTATGTTATTGCTTCCTTCGCTGTACAGAAGCATTTTATTTTGATGGAGACCCAGTAGTTTATTTTTGCTTTTGTTTCCCTTGCCTCAGGAGACATATCTAGAAAGAATTTCCTACAGCCCATGTCAAAGAGGTTACTGCCTTTGCTCTCCCTAGGATTTTGATGTTTCCTATCTCACATTTAGGTCTTTTATCCATTTTGAATTTATTTGTTTTTAGATCATCCAGTTTCATTTTTCATTTTCATTCATGGTCCAGTGGTCCAGTTTCTTTCTTTCTTTCTTTCTTTCTTTCTTTCTTTCTTTCTTTCTGCACATTTCTGTCCAGTTTTCCAAACACCATTTGTAAAGATACTGTCTTTTTCCCATTGGATATTCTTTCCTCCTTTATCAAAGATTATTTGACCATACAGTTGTGAGTTCTTTTCTAGGCCTTCTATTCTTTTCTATTGATTTCTGTCTGTTTTTGTGCCAGTATCATACTGATTGATCACTACAGCTTTATAATATAACTTGGAAGTCCAAATTTGTGATGCCTCCATCTTTGTTTTATTTTTCAAGATTCTTTTGTATATTCAGGGTTTTTTATGGTTCCATAAAAAAAATTAGAATTGTTTGTTCTAGCTCTGTGAAAAACGCTGATGGTATTTTGATAGGGTTGCATTAAATATGCAGATTGCTTTGGGTAGTGGAGACGTTTTAACAATACTTATTCTTCCAACTCATGAGCTTGGAATATCTTTCCATTTCTTTGTGTCATCTTTAATTTCTTTAATCAGTGTTTTATAGTTTTCAGAGAACAAATGGTCTTTCACCTCTTTGGTTAGGTTTATCTCTAGGTATCTTACTGCTTTTGGTGCAAGTGTAAGTGGAATTGATTTCTTAATTTCTCTTTTTGCTTCTTACTTTATCTTTTTTCTTCTTTTCTTTCCTGCAAGATTTCTTTATGTTGTATCCTCCGATTTTATTGAATTTATCAGTTCTACCAGTTTTTGAGTGGAGTCTTTCAGGTTTTTTTTTTTTTTAAGATTTTATTTATTAGAGAAATAGTAAGTGAGAGAGAGAGAGAGAGAGAGAGAGAGAGAGAGAGAGCACACACAAGCAAGGGCAGAAGAAGAGGGAGAGAGAGAAGCAGACATCCTGCTGAGAAGGGAACCCGACATGGGAGATCATGACCTGAGCCAAAGGCAGACACTTAACCTACTGAGCCACTCAGGAGCCCCTTTCAGGTTATTTACACATAGTATCATGTTATCTACAAATAGTGAAAGTTTTACTTCTTCCTTGCTAATTTGGATGTCTTTTATTTCTTTTTGTTGTCTGGTTGCTGTGGTGAGTATTTCCAGTACTATGTTAAATAACAATGGTAGGAGTGGATATCCCTGTCTTGTTTCTGATGATAGAGGAAAAAGCTCTCAGTTCTCCCCCATTGAGGATGATATTAGCTGTGTTTCATGAATAGCCTTTATTATGTTGAGGTATGTGCCCTCTAAACCTACTTTGTAGAGGGTTTTTTTATCACAAATGAATGTTGTATTTTGTCAGATGCCTTTTCTGTATCTATTGAGAGGATTATATGGTTCTTATCCTTTGTTTTAATAGTGTGTTGTATAACAACACTGATTGATTTGCAAATATTAAACCAATCTAGCAGGCCAGGAATAAATCCCATTTGATCATGGTGAATGATTCCTTTAAATACTGTTGGATTTGGTTTGTTAGTATTTTATTGAGAATTTTTACATCCATGTTCATCAGGGATATTGACCTGCAGTTCTCTTTTTTAGTGTTGTCTTTGTCTGCTTTTGGTATCAGGGTAACGCTGGCCTCATAGAATGACTTTGGAAGTTTTTATTCCTTTTCTATTTTTTGGAATAGTTTGAGAAGAATAGATATTAACTCTTCTTTAAATGTTTGGTAGAGGAGTGGGTGGTTGGCTCAATTGTTTAAGCATCTGCCTTCTGCTCAGGTCATGATCCCAGGGTCCTAGGATCAATCCTCACATCAGGCTCCTTGCCCATGGGGGAGCCTGATTCTCCCTCTCTCCCCTGCTCATGTTCTCTCCTGCTAGCTCTCTCTTTCTCTCAAATAAATAAATAAAATCTTTATTAAAACCCATTTAGTAGAATTCACCTCTGAAGATATCTGACCCTGGACTTTTGTTGTTGGAAATTTTATTATTGATTCAATTCCTTTGCTGATTATCAGTCTGTTCAAGTTTTCTAGATTTCCTGTCTCACTCTCACTTTTGGTAGTTTATATGTTTCCAGGAGTTTACTCATTTCTTCCAGAATGCCTGATTTGTTAGCATATCTTTTTATAATATTCTCTTATAAGTCCTTATATTTTTGTAGTGTTGATTGTTATATTTTCTCTCTTATTTGTGATGTTATTTATTTGGATCCTGTGTCTCTTTTTTTTTTATAAGTCTGGCTAAAGGTTTGACAATTATTATTTTTTTCAAAGAACTAGCCCCTGGTTACATCGATCTTTTTCTTCTTCTTCTTCTTCTTCTTCTTCTTCTTCTTCTTCTTCTTCTTCTTCTTCTTCTTCTTACAATTATTATTTTTTTCAAAGAACTAGCCCCTGGTTACATTGATCTTTTTTCTTCTTCTTCTTCTTCTTCTTCTTCTTCTTCTTCTTCTTCTTCTTTCTTCTTCTTCTTCTTCTTCTTTCTCCTTCTCCTCCTCCTCCTCCTCCTCCTTTTTTTTAGTTCCTATATCATTTATTTCTGCTCTAATCTTTATCATTTCCTTCCTTCAGCTCACTTTAGGCTTCATTTCTTGGTCTTTTTCTAGCTCCTTTAGGTGTAAGGTTAGGTTGTTTATTTAAGATTTTTACTGCTTATTGAGGAAGGGCTGTATTGCTATATACTTTTCTCTTAGGATGGCTTTTGCTGCATCCCAAAGATTTTGGACTATTGTATATTCATTTTCATTTGTTTCCATGTACTTTCTTTAAAATTTCTTCTTTGAGTTCCTGGTTGAGCCATTTATTGTTTAGTAGCATGTTGTTTAACCTCCATGTATTTATGGTCTTTTCAAACCTTCCAATCTTTTGGTACATGGTATGATTTTAATATTTTTGTATTTGTTGAAGCCTGATTTTTGACCTAATATATGATCTATTCTGGAGAATGTCCCTTGTACACTTGAAAAGAATGTGTGTTCTGCTGTTTTTGGATGGAATGTTCTGAATATATCTGTTAAGTCCATCTGGTCCAGTGTGAGATTTACAGGGAAGATAGCAGGAGAGTTAGAGTACACTAAGCTAGTGTCCTACCATGAAAAGAACTAGATAACTATCAAATCACACTAAATACCCCAGAAATTGAGCTGAAAACTGATGGAACAAACTCTACAACTAAAGAGGGAGAAGAAGCCACATTGAAGGAGGTGGGAAATGAAAAGACATGGTTTAGGGGAGAAACAGATCATGAGTTCTGTGGAGGGGAGGGAGCCAAGGTTGCATAGAAGGGTGAGAGAGTAAAATGAGCACACAGGGGACCACACAAGGAGAACCACTGACTTGAAATCACTGACTTGGAAATGAAAAGGGTCTGAATTTCATAAATTCTTCCAACCAGTGGAGTTTAAAGCCTAGAATTCTTGTCAATAGCAGAGCTTAAAGTGAGTGGACTTGACTGGAATATAGCTTTAGACACTGCCCTGCTCCTGGAGAGAAGGCAAGCAATCTGGGGACAGATGGTGTGAAAGAATAGAGGTTTAAAGAATGCCTGGGGCACAAAGGGAGGAGATTATTTGCTCTTCTTGGAGAGTGTCTCTGAGAGGGAGCATTCATGAAGATACCCTCTCTGGGAATGAAAATGTTTGTTGGCTCCATTTCCTCTCCCACCCCTCAACATAAACACAGAGTCAGAAGCAGCAGAGCACAGACACTGGCTGCCTAACTTACTTAGACCATGACCTATCACCTGTGCTCTGACAGGACTTCTCTTTTTCAGTCAAGTTTGCCTTAGTCCCAGCATGATGTGTCCCTCTCCCCAAAGACCAGCACACACCCCTGCCCACACCACATCTTCTGATCAGACAATTCTTCAGGGCCTCAGCTCTAATGAAGTAGGATCAGGTCTCATTTCATAAGGAGATGAGAGCATACATAGTTAAAACTCCACATTCAGGTCAAGGACCAAACACTTCCCAGAGCAGACCAGGATAACCCCTGCAGACAACTAGTCTGAAGGATAGAACAGCTACAATACAATAACATAGCACACACAGCACATAACAGAGATACTTCCTGAAGTGTTAGGTCATGGACACTACATGACCTCTTCTTTATAAGGCTATTACTTTCAGGAACAGGAATATAACTGACTTTTCTAACACACAAAAGAAGACAGAAACTTAGGCAAAATGCCAAGGTAGAGGAATTTATCCCAAATGAATGAACAAGATAAAGCCACAGCCTGAGATCTAAGTAAAATAGATATAAGTAACATGTTTGATGGATAATTTAAAGCAACATTCATAAGGATACTCATTGGGCTTGAGAAAAGAATAGGAGATATCAATGAGACCCTTACCACAGAGATAAGGGAGTTAAAAAAAGAATCAATAAGAGGTGAATATAATGCAATAAACAAGATTAGTAACAGGCTTGCTGCAATAAAGAGCAGGCTGGAAGAAGTTGAGGTATGAATCAGTGACACAGTAGACAAAATAATGGAGAATAATGAAGCTGAACAAAAAAGAGAAAAATTATGGAACAAGAGAATAGACCAAGGGAACTTAGTGACTCCCTCAAGCTTAGTAACATTCATATTATAGGAGTTACAGAAGAGGAGAGAGAAAAGGGGGGCATAACATTTATTTTAAAAAATAATAACAGAAAACTTCCCTAATCAGGGAAGGGAATAGACATCCAGATCCAAAAGGCATAGGGAACTCCTATCAAAATCAACAAAAGCAGACCAACACCAAGATACATTGTAATTAAATTTGCAACATATACTGATAAAGGAAAAAAAAGAATCTTAAAATCAGCAAGACAAAATATGTCCTTAATTTATAAAGGAAGACCTATAAGGCTAGTTAGAGATTTCTCAACAGAAACTTGGCAAGCCAGAATGGAGTGGCATGATATACTCAAAGTGCTGAATACAAAAAATCTGCAGCCAAGAATACTCTATCCAACAAGGCTATCATTCAGAATAGGAGAGATAAGGAGTTCCCCAGACAAACAAAAACTAAAGGAGTTCATGACCACTAAACTGGCTCTGCAAGAAATATTAAAAAGGACTCTTCAAGAGGAAATGAAAAATCAAAAGTGACAAAGGAAAAAAAAAAGGATGAAAGAGCATCTCCAGAAATAATGACAAAACAAATATAAAATGGCAGTAAGAATATAGCTATCAATAATTATTTTCAATGTAAGTGGACTAAAAATCCAAAAGACTCCAGTCAAAAGACATAGGGTGTCAGAATGGATAAAAAAATAAGACTCATTATATGCTGCTTACAAGAGACTTATTTTAGAGCAAAAGACATCTGCAGATTGAAAGGGGGAAGGGATGGAGAAACATTTATCAATGAATGTAAAAAAAAAAAGATGAAGTAGCAATACTTATATCAGACAAACTAGACTTTAAAATAAAGACTAGCAAGAGATGAAGGGCACTATATCATAATAAAGGGGACAAATCAACAAGAAGATCTAACCAACTGTATATATTTATGCACCCAAAATGGGAGCATCCAAACATATAAAACAGTTAATAACAAACATAAAGGAACTCATTGATAATGATAAAATAATAGTAAGGGACTTTAACACCCCACTTATATCAATGGACAGATAATCTAAAGAGAAAATAAACATATTTACCTTACTGTTATGTTATTTTCAAAATTTGCTTTTAGAACATTATAATTATTCATTCATTGTATTCTTAAGACATATTTCTGGAAATAAATCTGTTACAGAACTGCCTTTGACAAGGCTATTAAAATATACATAAATTTACTCCTAGAAAGACTAAAGCCATTTATATTCCTATTAGCATTTTGTGAGTATCTGAATCATAATGACAAATCTGTTATTAAAAATTCTTTTTGAAAAGTTAACAAATGTAAGTCATTACAGTTATTTATTTATTTGAGAGAGAAAGCTTGAGAGAGCATTAATATGGGGGAAGGGCAAAGGGAAAGGGTAAAGCAGACCTGGGATTTGATCCCAGGACACTGGGATCATGACCTGAGCCAAAGGCATACACCCAACCGATAAAGTACCCTAGGTGCCCCTGTCATTATAGTTTTAACATGCATTTCTCGATCACTAGTGAATTTAGTTTTTTCCTCCTATGTGTAATTCATGTTTTGTGAATTAATTGTGATTTCTTTGTCCTTTTTTAAATTTCTCTAATAGAATATTTATGCTTTCTCATAAATGTAAAAGAATTCTTTCATAAGAAGTATATAAACTTTTTTTTATAAAAAATCATAAGCTTTTTAGAAAGCATATATGAATTTTTCATTGTTGTAAATTATTTTTCCTGTTTGCAAATTGTCTTCATTCCTTGAACATCATTTATTTTTTTCAATATAGTCATATCATGTTAAAAATATTTAAACTGGGAGATAAGGCAAAAATTTAGGCAACAGATCCTTTCAATGTCATATTACAGTATTATGTGCTAGGCTTAACCCAGCATTATTTAATTATCTAGGAAAATGTACCTCGATTTGACTTTATTATTTACTAGTAATTAAGGGCTTAGGCTCTGTGGAGAGACACATTAAATTATAGATCTCTGCCCAGTAGAATAAAATAGCCCAAAAGGTTACAGTTTTATTGCTATGTAAGATATTAATGAGTTTGGTCTCTAACTCAGCAAATTTATTTCAATATATCTTTCTTAGCTCACTATAAAAATCCTTGTTTTACAAAATGCTCTTTGAACTAGCATCGATACTTAAATGGTCATAGTACTAATGAGATAATATATCTTTGATATGTTTATTTTTACAATTCATGATAGTCATACTTTTCAATTTTTGGTATTTTGAAAAGTTTTTACAGGTTTTACCAACATTCCCAATTAGACTCAGTTGTCAGAGCCCATTAAGCTCCATAGACTGAGAGGTGTACCTGTCAGGCTATTTAAATTCAAACAGATCTTCTCTTGGTTTCTGAGGTGATTCCCTAGTTGCCCTACAGCTTTATTTTTGCTGACCCTTCATTTGTAGTGATTAGAATCTGGTTTTACAGTCTGAGAATTTGGTGATATGTTTTAAAGGGATAATGGGATTTATTCTCTTCGGTGAACAATGATGAAAAATACAGTTTGATATTTTTTGTTTGGTTGTTTTTCTCCTTCTATTTGTGGAAAGAAAATTTATATGCCCTTTAGAAAGCAGAGCAACTTTTTGAGATAAGTAGTAGGAATTTCTGTATATCAGTTTACTTTTGACTGATGAATGAGATTGTCAAATTGAAGCTTCAGGATCCTTCAATGTATATATGTGTGAAAATCTTTTTCCTCCCATTATGTGAGTGTGGAGTGCTTTCTTACTTCTGGAGTGTATTATTAAATTTTATTATAATCTCAAATTAAAGCAGCCTGTATTAGTTGTTTTCTTATTATGGTAAAATGCATATAACATAAAATTTACCAGTTTAAACACCTAAATGAACATTTAAGTGTCATTTAGTATATCAACAGTGCTGTGCAATCAGCACTACTAGATAGTTCTAGAACTTTTTCATCAATTCTCCCCTCACCCCAGCCCTGAAATGATCCTGTATCCTTTAATCAGTTACTCCCCATTTCTTTCTTCCTCAGGCCCTAGTAACTTCTAATCTGCTTTCAGTCTCTGGATTCTCTCTACAGATTTGCCCATTTGAGGTATGCCACAAAAATGGAATAATTTTTTCCACAAAAATGGAATAATGTCAGTATATGACATTTTGTGGTTTAGCTTCTTTCATTTAGCATGTTTTCAAGATTAATCCATAGTACAGCATGCATAACTTTTTTCTTCTTTTTCTTGTTTTTTAAGCTGAGTAACATACCACGGTATGGATTTACCATATTTTATCCTTTCATCCTGTGATGGACTTTGGGTTGTTTCCAATTCTGGTAATTGTCAGTAGTGCTAGTATTATCATTCATGTACAAGTTTTTCGTTGAACACCTGTTTTCAATTCTTTAGGTATATACCTAGGAATGGAATTGCTGGACCATATTCTAATTCTTTTTAACCTTTCAAGAACTGCCACTTTGCTCTTCACAGTGATTGTACCATGTTACATTCCTATCAGCAATGTGCAGATATTCTAATTTTCTCCACATTTACACTAATATTTGTCTCTATGATTACAACCATTCTAGGACATGTGAAATGGTATCTGACTGTGTGAGTGTCTGTTTGTATTTACCTAATGGCTAATGATGTTGAACATCTTTTCATGTGCTTGTTATTAAATTGTATAGCTTAAAAACACGTGTAGCATTATGTTATACATAGCGTTTCTCAATAAATATTAAGTGTCATTATTAGGATATTAATATTCTAGTATCAGTACACAAAAAACACATTTATTAGAGTGTATTAAACTATAATACAACTTTAAAAATCTTTTCATGATTCTTTAGGTTTTAGGATATGAAAGAATGGTCACATTCATACCCTTGGAGAAAAGTAAACATAATGATTGACCAAAGACATATTGACCTATTGAACATTTCAGAAGTAATCTCAAAAGCACAGACAAAAAAATATCCTTTTAAGCTTAAATAGAGTCTATAGAAGGACCTTTTTCATTTTAAGAAAACCAAAAGAGTGTGGAACAAACCGTAATTTAGCTACACATATCTAATGCAAAAAGAAAAAGGAAAATCCCTGTAGAGAATGAAGTGATATATGTAAAATGAATGCATTCAAATTTTAACCTAGATTCTATGCTTGCCACAGATAAGTGTCAATTTTTGCCTTATTTTTTGTCTTTTCATCTGTGTAGCAAAATAAAATAGGATTCTATAAAACAGAGATATTTAAGTTTTCACAAAGATAAATCTTTGAAAATAATCAAATGCATTGAGTGAAAATTAAATATCTCATGTCTACCTATGGACAACCAATGACTTCACATTAACATTTCATATTACATAGAAACTTCATCAGTAAGTTGCACTTTTATCCCTCTCCTAAATGTGTCTGTTTAGATAGAAGTATACCAATGATTTCTAAGTAGTGTAAAGAATGGCTCAAATTTATAAATATAAAATAATGTGTTTCAGTAATTTTCCCATCTGTATAAAATCTTCCAACTACTTGATGCAAATTGACTAGGGTCAATGAACTAGTGAAGTTCATAAACCTCTGCAAGTATGTTGAAATTCTAGGGAATTTATTGATCTGAGATGTAGAAATTTTTCTAAGAGAACTATAATTAAGCATTTTTCCTACTTTCTATGTAACTCTCCCCTTGAGAGGATTAGATATTGAACACTTAATTAAGCCAGATTATTAATTAAAATGTTGCACTGCCTCATTACTGGCTCACACACTGGTAGCAGAACACAACAAACAAATCCTAGTTAGGTGCCCCTTCATCAATTTTAAAATCACCCTTGGATTTGGTTTACAAGGTCCGCAGCTCTCAAGACCCTGAAATATCAGCTTAAAGCTTACAGTATGTTATGAATATTTCTCTCAAGTTTAAGAACAGCAGAAATTACTTAAAAGATTTCATTAAGGTATGTTCTAAATGTTCCTTAGTATATTTTACCACATTCTTTCTAATAAAAACTAACTACTACTCACATTAAAATCAAAATCATTAGAGAAAATACCTTAAACACCTTCTCTGTCCCTCTTCCTGTGCTCTGATTCCCATTGCTCCTTGGGAAGCCTGAACCAGATGTTCTACCCCAGTCACAGAAGGTAAGGTAAGGTCTGAGTTAAGTGTAAAACCTAGGTGCCCATATATGAAACACCACTGTTGTAGCTTTTTTTTGTTTTGTTTTGTTTTGTTTGTGTGTGTGTGTGTGTGTGTGTGTATTTACTAGAGGCACAGAAGAGAGAGAGACAGAGACAGAGAGGGAGAAGCAAGCTCCATGCCGGGAGCCTGACAGGGAGCCTGATGTGGGACTCAATCCCCCATCTCTAGGATCATGTCCTGGACTGAAGGCGGTGCTAAACCGCTAAGCCACTGGGACTGCCCAGTGCTAGCTTTTCTTGAATGCCTCTTTACTTTTCTTCTGAGGCCCTAACCCTGAGTAGGGGAAGGTTTGTATGGGGTGGGTACTTGACCCCTCTGGAAAACACAACATAAAACAAAATATAACTTGACCAGTTTGATGGACAGCGTGTTGAGTTCTAAATAAAAACATTCTCTTCAGAAAGACAAAAAGGAGTGAGGAGGTAACAGGTTCTGACCCATGATAGATAGAAGAGGAAGTGTCTGGAAAGAGAGGTATAAAAGGAAAGCTACTTAACTTGTGTGATCTGACAGTCTATCCCTGGGAATGTTCATAATGTTTGTTCATAATATGTTTATTCATAAAAAAATTTTGATATATTCTTTCAATGAAATAATACTCAATAACCAAATTGAATGAACTGCTGAATGATGAAACAATGTGGATAAGTCAAAACTATAGGTTGAGAGATAAAACAAAAACATACTATGACTCCGTTTGTATAAAGATCAAGAATAGGCAAAACTGATCTGTGGTTTTACATACCTCTATAGTGTTAGGACAGTGATTGCTCCAAGTGGCAGAGTAAGACTTGACTAGAAATGCACATTGGGGAACTTCTGGAGAAATAAAAATGTTTCTATCTTGACAGTGGTATGAGTCACAAGGATGTATATATATTAGAACTATATTTCAGAGCTATGTGTTTCATTATACATGTATTATATATGTATATAAACACACACACATATACATACATACACACATATTTCCTTTTTTTTTTTTGAGAGAGAGAGAGAGAGGAGGAGAGTATGCATGCATGTGAGCAGGGTGGGGTGGAGCAGAGGGCAAGAATATTAAGGATGCCCCCCACACCCAGCATGAAGCTGACAGGGGGTTCCATCTCACCACCCTGAGATCATGACCTGAGCTGAAATCAAGAATCAGATGCTTAACGTACTGAGCCACTCAGGTGTCCCACATGTCTTATATTTTAATTTAAAAAGAAGTTCTACAGTCAAATATAAGAAGGAAGGCAGGGAATGAGGAAGGGATGGAACAAGCTTGAGTCTTTATGTTAATATAGTACAATCCATACTTACTGTATGACCTTGGCTGTATTACTAAAACTATAATATTCTTTTATTCTGTTACCTAAATAAAGGAGCTTTTCATGGTATTATAAGATTGTTACGAAGATTAAATAACATGACAAATGTATGAAAAGTCTTTGGTACTGGGCTGCCTCACAGTTAATAATTGCTGGATGGCAGGGATAATGATGATGGATAATAAGTACACTGTAGGAATTATCTGGGGAATATGGCTGAATTGCAACATTTAACAAGAAAAACTCGAGAAATTACAAACATCTTCTTAAGGTAGAGGTGAGACAATGTGTACTACTAAGAAAGTTCTCCCCTCTCTCACCAGGAGTCCTGGTGAGACTTCAAACTCTACATGGCAATCCCTAATGCATCACCATGATGCCCAAGGAAGACATGGTGACCTAGAAATCCAACTACTTCCTTAGGATCATCCAGCTTCCGGATGATTATCTAAAATGCTTCATTGTGGGAAAAGACAATGTGGGCTCCAAAAGACACAGCAGAACCACATGTCCCTCTGCAGGAAGGCTGTCTTACTGAGGGGCAAGAACACACATGATGCACAAGGCCATCCAAAGGCATCTGAAGAACCTTCTACCCCTGAAGAAACGGTTGCCTCATATTCAGGGAAATGTGGTCTTTGTGTTCACCCAGGAGGACCTCACTGAGACCAGGGACATGTTGCTGGCCAATTCTGTATCAGTTTCTAGCTGTGTTGGTGCTACAGCCCCATATGAAGTCACCGTGTCAGCCCAGAACACGGGTTTGGGCCTGAGAAGAGTTCTTTCTTCCAGGCTGTAGGCATCATAACTAGACTAAAGTCTAAAAGGGCATCGCTGAAATCCTAAGTGATGTGCAGCTGATAGAGACTGGAGACAAAGTGGGAGCTGGTGAAGCCATGCTGCTGAACATGCTCATTATCCCCTACCTTCTCCACCCAGCAGGTGTTTGACAGTGGCAGCATCTACAACCCTGAAGTGCTCCATATCACAGAGGAAACCATATCCTAGCTTCCTGCACAGCGTCTCCAATGTTGTTAGTGTTATGTTTACTGACTTGTTACTAACTGTTGCACCAGTAGCCCATTCTATTATCAATGGATACAAGTGGGTCCTGGCTTGTCAGTGGAGACTGATTAAGCCTTCCCACTTGCTGAAAAGGCTAAAGCCTTCTTGGCTGCATTTGTGGCTGCTGCCCCCACAGCTGTCACAGCACCATTGTTCCTGCTGTAGTCCCAGCCAAATGTGAAGCAAAGGAAACGGCAATGGATATGGGATTTGGTCTCTGACTAATCACCAAAGAGCAACTAACAAAGCTAACTTTGTTTGTAAAACAAGGAGATAATGGCTTACTTCTTAAACCCACCCCCCCACCAAAGTTCTAAGAAGGAGGGAATTCATTAAAAGAATGTCAGTCATATTAGTCATTGAAATATTTATTCCCCAGTACCACTGGAGAAGCAAATTGCCTCAAAAGCGAAGAGTAAGTTAGAAAAAAAAGAGAGAAAATCTTTGTGGCCACTATGAATTCTAACTACAGAGTGAAGTAAGAAGTGGGGTGTTGACCCGAACTGTTGAAGTTGAAGGTGGCCAGAACAATGTGATTCTGAAAGACAAGATTCAGGAATGGAGGTACTTGAAGAAGTTAGGCAGTACCAGACCAGGAAAGATAATAACTACCATCAAGGAGTGAATCCACTTTGGATATTCAAGGAAATCATCATCACCATCAAGGAGAAGAGAAGACAAAAGGCACCAGAGGGCAAAACAAGAGCTGACACCCCACAAGCCTCCACCCCTTAAAGTGGAGTATGTCTGACATTCCATAGGCACTTGTGGTGGCCTAAGAACAAAAAAGGCAGGAGGAAACAAATGGTTAACTGACTAAGATTATAGTCATGTAGGATATGAAAAACTCCATTACAGTCTCTAACTGTTTTAATGATTTACAAGAAAAACACAATCTTAATAATAGCCAGACTTCCAGGAACCTATAGACTCAATTTCCTGGAGCCTCGATGTCACTTTCACCTCCATCGGACAGAAAGCCCTATATAATCACGATGCAGCTCTTTCTGCCAGTGGGTCCTGCCACTGTGGTATAGTAAAAACAGCACTTTGAACTCTATTGAAAAGACTCCAAAATTATTTCTTGACCATTGTGCTCAACAACCTGGCATCATCACCATCCATTTATTGATCACTTACTATATGCTCAGACATTGTATTAGTTTATCTAATTTTATCCCTTCAAACTACCTTATTAAGATGTAGGTATAAAATCCTTCAATGTCTAGTTCTTTAAACTGAAAGAGTTTGCACATATCTTTCTTTAGAGCTTGTTTCCTTCTGCATGGAGCTGACTCCTGCTTTCTGATAGAAGAAAGGACAGAATTGTGGAAAGCTGTATTACAATTTCTATCTGAATAATGACTCAAATTCCACAAAGACAACTTTTGAAAAGTTTAATAACACCTTTTCTTGACTTAACTATAAAATGCTGCCTGTTTACACTCAGATTTGCCTTTGTCCTATTTTTATTTTGATATCTTTTAGAACACACTGCAACAAATTTCAGAGGCCTTTTACCAAAAGAATAAAATTTAGATTTTTAAAATAGATTTATTATAGAAAGAAAGAAATTATTTCTTTGTGTTTCAACTTTAGTTCCTCTAAAATTAGAATAGTTTTATTTGACATGTTTGTTTGTTTGTTTGTTTTGGAGGACTCCATACATTCATTGTAAAACCTCTAACCCCAAGCCCATTTGACTGAATGTTAGAAAAGTAAAGGTACTTTGAAGTAAGTAATTTGAAGGTTTTTGGAAAACTTTTGAAACTGATTTTAGTATTTATTTAATTATTATGTTATCCTTCACATGTAGTTTTTAAGTTATAACTTTTGTTGTTCATCTTCTTTAGAAAGCATATTTTTAAACTCAAAGCACCAACCAAGTATTTTCAGATGAAAATGATAATTATGTAGCTGTTTGAATGTTTTCAAAAACCTCTTTTCAAAGGCTGCCTTTCATTTGAGAGCTCATTGATGTTTTCCCCCAATTGTTTAGAAATACATGTCACCTTCTTTATAAGCACTAATTAAAAGAAGTCGCTGATTTACAAAGGGTGATTTTTCAGACACATGTATACACACACACACACACACTCACATACACACCTACACAAAGCATCAAGGGAGTATAGAAAGTGAAATTAATAGCTCTAAAATATCTTCTCTTTCTCTAAAATTACAACTTAAAGGCATACACATCACTGTAATTGGACCAAATGTGAGAATCTACTACATTATCTTAATAACTATTTTTTAACTTTTTAAATAAAATCCAGCTCTTAAAACTTAGAAAGTATTTTATATAATTTCTCCAAAAAGGAAAACAAAATAACTTATCTTCTAACATGAAATTTAAACACTTCTGTGAAAAAAACTGAGTTGGGTATTTGGAATTTTTCTTGAATTGATTGATTATATGATTTTACTGATCCAGATTATCATTATAATAGATGGTTACCTTTTCTATTTATCAAACCAAGCATATATTACCTGCCTGGTACTTTTTCAGAGAAGCCACTACTAGGTACACTGAAAAATTTTATATTTTGTTTATTTGTTCTACACTTTAATTTTCCTACTTCTTTAACCACATTCCATAGGGACCTTTTTCTCCTCTGACAAAAATATTATTCTGAAAGTTTTAACCTATATCAGGTATTTCTGTCTCTCTCCAATTTCATTCAATTGCCATTCACTTAAAGAGCTTGACCATTTCACCATGTTCTGGCTTCCTTATCCATCTCTCTAGCTTTATGTTTGACTGAGCTTCTATTTGCCAAAAGCCTGCTGAATATTTCTATCAAAATGTCTCTCTGGAAACTCAAGCTTCACTTGTCCCAAACTAATGCTATTTTTTTTTGTAATAAATATTTTCCCCTACTATCACCCTGCTTCAAATTCATTCTGTATATAACTACCAAAAGCCTATTCTTAAATACAATTGTAAGTCACTTAAGTGCTCAAAAAGTACTTAATGGCTATTTTTCAGTCAGTAAAATCTCAATTTGTGATTCAAGTTCAGAGAGACAATTAAACTTTCCAATTTCAGCCATGTCTGTACTTCTTTCTCTGACCAGTTCTCAAGCTACCCCTCCATCTAGCATGTCCCTTTTGTCTATTGTTACAACACCCTCATCGAAGGCCATTAACCACCTAGGATATTTGAAGGCACTTCTGAGATATTTTGGGAAATAAAAAAATCTTAAATACAAAGTAAAGCAAACCTATTTAAAATCTCCAAACATATTTTGGAATGAGTTTCTACAAGGAATAATTTACTGCAATGTATTCTCAAATTATCTGAAAAGTGAAATCACAAGGAACATTATATAAAGGAAACTAATTCTAGCTAAAAGATAATATGAGACAAATACATAAATACAGAAGATAAAGTCATTTTAAAAGTAAAATATGTTTTCACTTATCCTATAAAAATAAATATCAAGGTTAGAAATTCTAAATGTAAAGGACATGGATTTATTTAAAAACCAATATTGCATACACATACTAGCAGGATGTTCATAGGTTAGAAGTCCTCTTATTTAAATACTTTTACAGAAAACCATGCATTGCTTCAATGAACAATGAGTCAGTTGATTCATAGTAGTGTCAAACTAAAATTAGGTACTCCAAATGTATTTTTTTGTCACAACTGAATGACTCTAAAAAACTTTCAATGAAGCATAACACATCAACAGTGACATACTGAAACATCAGAGTCTTCTGGATTGTCAGTGGAAATAATGGATAACCAATTACATTAAGGAGCAAAATATCAATATGATATTTCACATTCTAAAAATTTAAAAAAATGTACTGGTTTATGTTCATTTCATTACTGACTCAATCTTTTTCTTTGGAATTACAATAATGTCAGAGGCTTTTATTTTTATAACTTGAATAATAAAAGGAGTTGCATATCTACATATCTCCTATCTACATAGGTTAGTGGGAAATTATTCCCTTAGTTGACCAAACAGTTATAGATTTTTTTTTCTGAAATAAATAAAGACGTTTTGAGATGCCTCGATGGCTCAGCAGTTGAGCGTCTGCCTTTGACTTAGGGCATGAATGATCCTTAGGCCAAAGACCGAGTCCCCACATCAGGCCCCTGCAGAGAGCCTGCTTCTCCCTAGGCAGGGAGAGTGTCTCTGCCTCTCTCTGTCTCTCATGAATAAATAAATAAAATCTTTTAAAAAAATAAATAAATAAAGATGTTTCTAAGACAGCAAAAACCTAACTTCCACTTGAACTATCACTTATTCTTTTCCCCTATTTATTCTTGTATTTCTTTGAAACACTGTAATGAAAATGATGATTTGTAGAGTATGCTATAGTTTTTCTTTTAGTCCTATATACTTTTAGTAAGGCTTTACATTTGTGGAAAAAGAATATTAAAATAATAAAGTCACCTACAAATGATACGAAAATATCATTTTCCCAAATGAAAATATGATCATATTTTTAAAGGAAAAACTAAAATGTGCATATCTCATAATTATATGGCTCTACATTCAGTTGCTCTGGCAAAGCAATATCCTCTTTTGGGATTTATTTCACTTCCTGAAAATGTGGCCAAAATAAAAATTGTATGTTCTATTTCTGTGAAAATTGTCATTGGAAATTTGATAGGAATTACACCGAATCTGTATATTGCTTTGGGTAATATGGACATTTTAACAATATTAATTCTTCTAATCTATGAGCGTGAAATATCTTTCCATTTATTTGAGTCTTCTTCAATTTCTTTCTCCAATGTCATATGGTTTTCAGTGTACAGATTTTGCATCTCAGTTAAATTTGTTCTTAGGTATTTTATTCTTTTTTTATTTAATTGCAAAGGAGGTTTTCTTAATTCCTCTGATAGTCACTGTTGCTATATAAGAATGCAACAGATTTTTGCATGTTGATTTTGTACCCTACAACTTTACTGAATTCATTTATTAGTTCCAGCAGTTTTTTGGTGGAGTCTTTAAGATTTTATATATAGAAAAACATGTCATCTGCAAATAGTGACAGTTTTACTTCTTACCAATATGAATGTCTTTTATTTCTTTTCCCTAAGTGCTCTGGCTGGGACTTCCAATACTTCCAATACTATGGTGAATAAAAGTGGTGAGAATGGGTATCCTTGTATCTTTCCTGATCTTAAGGGAAAAGCCTTCAGCTTTTTATTATTGAGCATGATGTTAGCTCTGGGCTTGTCATAAATGGTCTTTATAATGCTGCAATATGGTCTAAACTTTCAACTTTGTTTAGAATTTTTTTTATAAGTGGTTGTTAAATTTTGTCCAATGCCTTTTTTTTGCATCTATTGAGATGATCATGTTTTAAATTTTAATTTTGTTAATGTGTGTATCACAGTGACTTGTGGAGGTTGAAATATCTTTGCATTCCTGAAAGAAAGTTCACTTGATAATGGTGTATGCTCCTTTTATTGTATTGTTAAATTTGATTTGCTGATTTTTTTTTTTTTTTTGAGGATTTTGTATCTATGCCCACCAGTGATACTGGCCTTCAGTTGTGTGTGTGTGTGTGTGTGTGTGAGTGTGTGTGTGTGTGTGTGTTGTCCCTGTGTAGTTTTAGTATCAGGGTAATCCTGGCCCATTGAAATGACTTTGCAGGGCAGCCTGGGTGGCTCAGCGGTTTAGCACCACCTTCAGCCCAGGGTGTGATCCTGGAGACCCAGGATAGAGTCCCATGTCAGGCTCCCTGCATGGAGCCTGCATCTCCCTCTGCCTGTGTCCCTGCCTCTCTCTCTCTCTCTCTCTCTCTGTCTCTTTCTCTCTCTCTCTCTTCTCTCTGTATTTCTCATGAATAAATAAATAAAATCTTAAAAAAATGACTTTGGAAATGTTGCTTTTCATTTTTTTTTGGAAGAGTTTGAGGAGGGTTGGTATTCAGTCTTTGAATGTTTGGTGAATTCACCAATGAAGCTAGCCAATCCTGTACTTTTGTTTGTTAGGAGTTTTTTGATTAATGATTTAATCCTTTCTAGCAATTAGTCTATTCAGATTTTTTATTTCCTTATGATTCAGTCCTGGAAGATTATATATTTCTAGGAATTTATCCATTTCTTCTAGATTGTCCAATTCATTGGTATATATTTGTTTATAGATAGTAGTCCATTATGGCCTTCTGTATGTTTTGATTCTCAGTTGTAACTTCTCCTCAATTTCTAATTTTATTTGAGCTTCTTCTCTTTTTTCTTAGTGAGTCTAGTTACAGGTTTGTTATTTTCATTAATCTTTTCAAAGAACCAACTCTTGTCTCTATTTCACGTATTTTCACTGTGATCTTTATCATTCTCTTCCTTCTAATAGCTTCACTTTTTTTGAAATCTAAAAGATAAATGAATAAGAAAAACAAAACTCATAGACCCTGAGAACAGATTT
The DNA here is from genome assembly GCF_048418805.1 of Vulpes vulpes. NCBI lineage: Eukaryota > Metazoa > Chordata > Mammalia > Carnivora > Canidae > Vulpes > Vulpes vulpes. The sequence goes on from NC_132786.1 coordinate 41,981,523, forward strand.
GTGGTTGCTAGTGGGCAGGAGATGAGGGGAGTGGGCAAAATGGGTGAAGGAGATCAGGAAGGATAAACTTCCAGTTATAAAATACATAAATACAGGACACTTGGGTGGCTCAGTGGTTGAGCCTCTGCCTTTAGCTCAGGTCATGATCCTGGGGTCCTGGGATCGAGTCTTGTATCAGGTTCCCCACAGGAAGCCTGCTTCTTCCTCAGCCTATGTACCCGCCTCTCTCTGTGTGTCTCTCATGAATAAACAAATAAAATATTTTAAAAATAATTAAAAAATAAAATTAAATAAATCCAGGGATATGTATTGTGAGGACTCTAGTCAATAATACCATATTATAAATTTGAAAGTGCTAACAAAGTAAATCTTGAAAGTCCTCATCACAAGAACAAAAAGTTTAACTTTGTATGGTGAACAGATGGTAAATAGACTTAATGTGGTAATCATTTCACAGTGTATACAAATGTCAAATCATTATGTTGTATACCTGCAACTAGCATAATGTTTCTCAATTCTACTTCAATATAAAGAAGGAAATTGTAGAATTCACTTATAAGTCTGGAAATAGCACACCTATTTTCACATTAATTATAGATACAATTTGGCTATGGAATAGCCGTAAGACATCGCCTGATAGAGAAAATAAAAGAGAACCAAGTTTAGAGATTTGTAGCCTTAGTGAAATTATCAATTAATAACAATTAGGAATGATAGCCTATTATAATTATATCAAAATCTATAATATTCATGAAATCAAGTTTGAGACAAACAGTACATAGAAAGTACTCTAATAATCTATGCTAGTTTAGGGTGCTTTATTATGCAAAGATTGTAGATTAAATAGACTGACACATATCTTATGTTTGTTGGTGTTTATTTTAATACAATATAAAGCTAAGCTATAAATTTTTATAGGACAATCAATGTCAATAATTAATCTATTAATATTACTATCCTAAGAAATATGTAATCACATAAATTCAGAGATGGGTAATGATTAGCATAATTGATGCCTTATAAATCATAGTAATGCCACATAAATTACATCTGTTGATATGACCACAACATCCAACAATTCTAATATTTATATTGCTTATTTAAAAATCGCAAGAAAGATTCAATGTCCCAAAGCTAAGTTTTCTAGAAAATTTGATAAGCAGGTTTTTCATTATCTTCAAAGGTCATTCAAAGTTCTGTCATAAACATAAGATAGCAAAAATCTAGGAATCTTATCTGATTTTAAGTGAAAATATTCATCTTTTTAAGTTTAATTTAAAATTTTACTTTTAAAACAAATAGTATAAGTACACAATTCAATCTTTCATGGAAAATCATACTGGTAAACTACATTTTTTTAAAAAGTACTATAAGATTATTAAGACCAGAAATGATGATATTCTCTGTAGTAGCTTAGAGAGTGACCACAAATTCCTCCCATTGGTGTATGACCTTTGTAAACTAACTTCACTGTTTTACCATCAGGAGATAGACTCAATTTCTCCACAGAATTTGGGCTCAATCTTGTGGTTTGTATTGGCTACGTATTGTATTTTTTGAGATGCACTTGCACATGGCGGCCGCCTTCTTTTGCTGCTGGGAACCATTGTGTTATCATGTGATCAAGCTGGGACTAACTTACAGGAAGAGAGACCATCTGTAATGTCATCTCAGCCATCATAGCCAACTGACAAACGCCTGTGAGGACGTTTTAGATTTTCCAGTCTCAGGCCAGTTAGTACAACTAGAAAAATTGCTGTGCTATGCACAAATTTGAGAGGAATAATAAATGCTAATGATTTTAATGTATTAATTTTGGGGTAAAAGCCTTTTTCTTAGCTACAGCTATCTAAATAAGTCTTCATATCTTGCTTTTAAGCAACTAAAGTATTTTTCATACCTATTATAACAAAAAATAGTCTATAAACAATATGATTAAAGCAACAATACGTTAAATGTGACATTACAGAATGACATAAATTATTAATTAACCAAAAATAATATCTATATTCTTCCCTATTAAAACCATATACCTGACCACTAATTTCATGCATTTTGAAATAATATACAAGGTTTGATGTTTGATGGGCTACTCAGCTAATTAAACAATATTCCTAATATAGTGTAAAGCACTTAGAAATATCAGATTTACTTTCTCTGCAAAAGCCTTTTGCTGTATTGGATGATTTCCCAAGTTCTCTCTGATAAACTCTGGTATCTGTCATGGTCAAGAATATTTTGACTCTATTTCCCTCATTCAGATTTTCATGATCAAAAGAAGAAGCCAATATGTTGAAACTGTAGGACGCTGAGTGAACCACAACATGAGATGGTAATTACAAATCACAGATAGATGAAGAGGGCAGGAATGACGTGGTGTTACCTCAACACTGACTTAAGAAGGTAAAAAGCAATAAATGCAGGCATTTGTATAAATCAAATTAAACTGCTCCTTTCCTACTTCAAGATAAAATAAAAATAATAAAAACATAGCACACTTCACCAAGACTTCCCAGCAAGAAATGCAATGGCAGAGAATTACTAATTACACCTAAAATTTATTGAAGGCCATTATTTGCACTAATTTACATTTCAAGGAATAAGAAAATCATTTAAATATTTTATCAGGGAAAAATACTGCTGCAATAACTTTTACTGAACTAGTAACTAAAGTATAGGTAGGCAATGATGCCGTGACTACAGAGCATACAAGAGCTATGACATTTAATTAACCATTCATCTTATTGTTTCCTTCTTTATTTCCTGGTCATTTAAATTTCTAAATTAATACTTTTGTGATTTGGTTAAAGACTAGAACCATGTAATTCAGCCTTAGAGTGGTGTCAGGGTCAAAAAAACAGTTCACAGCACAAAGTAAATTTTAACAGTTCACAACCTTACTTTGCATATCTCAAAATCTATGAAAAGAATCTGAATACATAATTATTTTTTCTTCCCCATCCATGTTTATAGAATCTGACAAATGCCTCCAGTACTTTATAGCTTCTTTTCTCCTCTCTACTCTTTGTCTCCTTTTCTGAGTTATGTAGGTTGACCTATCTTTTTTTTCACTTAGCAAAAAACCCTCTTTTCTCTAGGTTTTTAATTAAAGGGAAAAGAGAAAATTACAATATCCTCTGGGATCCTGGGGATAGTGTGAAAACTAGGGCCTTGAAACAAGTTCAAATTTTGGGCCTGTGACATTTGTTTGTTATAATTAAAAACACAAAACTGTCTAAATTTAATTTGTGTTTTGTTCTCATGTTTCTTTTCATTATCTAACATAAATTCTACTAACAAATTGGTAGGCATTTTTCCATCATATTTTCTGGTTTTTTTTATAAAAAATGCACAAACATATATAGAAGAATTTTTCGGTGGTTATTCTTGAAAGGGAGAGAAAGAGAAAAAGAATACAGACAAGTACAAGAATGAGTCAGCAATATGATAAAATGCTTTCGTGTTATAGGATACCTAAAATTCCATTTAAGATTGTTTATATATAGGTATTAGGCATTCTATTATATAAAAGCATTTTATCATATTGTATATCAAAATGTAAACACTACATCTCCTTAAAACTTTTGTGAGATCTTTAAGTATTTTTAAAAAATCGGAAAAAAAAATAAATAAAAAATAAAAAAAATAAAAAAATCGGGGATCCTTGGGTGGCTCAGTGGTTAGGCGCCTGCCTTTGGTCCGGGGCGTGATCCTGGAGTCCCGGATCGAGTCCCACGTCGGGATCCCTGCATGGAGCCTGCTTCTCCCTCTGCCTGTGTCTCTGCCTCTCTCTCTCTCTATCATGAATAATATTAATAAACAATAATGTGTGAACATATCTGTTCATTTTAGAGGATTAAGAAAATGGGAAAATCCAGAAAATGACAGAAATCCATATTTGGGTAAATATCATGACAGCAGTAAGAACTTTCATATGGTACGGGGGGAAATAAACCAAATCATTCCATAGTGATAGAAAATTGGAGCCCAAGGACCTAAGCTCCCTGGAAATCCACAGAAATCTTAAAGACATAGCTGCTGGGTGATCCGTGGGCTATAGAATCAACTCCAAAACTGTTGGAACTAATCGAATCTTTAAAGTTGCAAGATATAAATTTAAGTTTCTAGAAAGAAGGATGATCAAGGCCAACATATAGATTCATTGTAATAAAAATGTTACACTTATCATTAAAAAAATTAATAAAACCAAAATTACATCAAATTAATATGTCCTTTTCTTAATCTCTGGAAATTTCAGGATCTTGATATGTCTTAGTAGGTTTGTTTTTTTTTTTGTTTTTTTTTTGTTTTGTTTTTTTGTCTTAGTAGGTTTGTGATAAAGATTACTTATTGTGTCACCCATGTGCTACTTAAAGGTTGTGATTTACAGGAAGCTGCTTTTACTTCAAGAGATTTCAATTGCTATGGAGATAGAAAATTAACAAATAGAGATTATACCTTAAATCTCTCAATTATTTTATCAATGCAAGTCAAAGGGAAACCAGAGAAGGGGGACATATCTGAAAAGGCAAAAATATGACTATAATAAATTATGAGTTTTTACAGTGATGAAGAAGCCATACTATGATGAAATATGGACAGAAGGGTAGTTACAGTATTTGTAATTAGATTTTATTTTGATAGCTCTCCTGAGCATACAATGTAAAAAGTGTAGGATGAAGCTAAAAATAGCAGTCAAAACCAGGGTTTTTCAAGGTATAATGCAGGGGTACCAGAGGTCCAAAAGATTTCTCTCATGGATAGGCCAGATCTCTGTATCCATATGCTTTATATTGCTTTTATTTTTTGTAAGATATCATTTGAAATGATATCATATGATATCATATCTAAAAGTCTTTTATAAAACATCAATGAATAAATGTGAATATTTTAATTTGTAAGAATTAAGAGTAATGGATTTTAGTATTAAGATACTGAATATTTCTGTTTAAAAATATATCTTTATCTGTGCTCAGTATAATGCTTTTTAATAAAATTTCTAACATTCTATGTGTTAGAAATATTAAAAAGAGGGAAGCCTGAGTGGCTCAGCAGTTGAGCATCTGCCTTTGACTCAGGACATGATCCCGGAGTTCTGGGATCAAGTCCCACATTGGCCTCCCATAAGGAGCCTACTTTTCCCTCTGGCTATGTCTCTGCCTTCTCTCTGTGTCTCTCATGAATAAAAAATAAAATCTTTAAAAAGTATATTTAAAAAATGATTGCTCACCACATTAAAATATAGCAACCCTAAATAATGGGTAAGAATGAAGAGGTTTTTCAGTTAATGAAAAATCTGTTTATTATTTTTAAAAGAATACATTTCATTAACCTGAAATATAGTGTAGTAAGCAAAAGTAAGATAATATACACAGTTTAGTGTATCAGTGCCTTAGGGATAAATCCCAAATTCCTTAGCATTCAAACCCTCCATGTGTAAAGTCCTAAGCTACATTCCAAATCAATGTTTCTCTGCTCCTTTATTTATTTGTTCTTCAAATGGTTTTTTGCTCACTCAACTCCCTAAAATATTTCTTAAAGCTATAGTTCCCCAAATGTTTTTAATCTATACTTGAAATATGTTTAGTATCTAAAGTTTAATGTTTACAAGGGATAAACTATCTGATGCTAACTATTGTACATGTATTTTAAATGTATTTTGCATAATGCTCCAATTTTGTGGAGCTCTACATTGAGCTTATCCAAATGATACAACGCATCTGCCATATGCCCTAAATCATCAGTAAAACCAGTCTTACATTCTATCAAAAAAGTGTTTGAATGATTCATTTCAAATAAATATATTAATATTATCCGAAGATAATTAACTTATTTTTGATTTATAATTCTGAAAGAGAGATTTTTGCCAGGAGTTTATGGTCTGGAGGAATGTATACACTCTCCTTTCAGCAGTCTTACCCAGCCAATGATACTCTGTAGTCTCCATTGTTTTTACATTTATTTATTGATTTATCAATATATCTTTGAACTTTTACTTTTATTTCCGGCAGTGTATCCTCGAACTCTTTTTTGTTGTTTAGCCAATCACTTCTCACCCACTCTAAACTTTTTATATCCTTAATAATAATTTTTTTAAAAATGTAAAAAAAAAAAGACCAATGACAGTCTTACTTTTTATATAACAATAGTGGTAGTGGTAGAGAAACAGGAAAAAGAGAAAGAGCAGCTACAGGGTATTTGCAGACAGATCAAGTTTAAGGAGTGCATTTGAAATTTGAGAGCCTAGAAAGAATAACTCCATGCCTTGTTGCCCTCTGGAAAGTCTTGGAACATACTTAGGATGTACCTGATGGATTTGAGACCTTGTATTATAGGATTCTTGTATCAAACCAAACCGTTCTAATTACTGTTTCTTAAATAATGTCTTTTTTTTTTTTAATAATGTCTTTTTAAAATGATTTTTTTGCTCATAAAAATTTTGTGATTTGAAATTCAAATCTCAATCATTCTTTAAAGTCCAGCTTAAATTCTTTCCTTATGGAAGTATACCAGCTTGGTCCATAGTTAATTTATGTAGCGTGGAAGACCCAACTCAAAGTGAAAATACCATCACTAAGATCATTCCTAAACGCAGTTCCCAGACTTGATTTCTAAGACAAAGCACTAGGGGAAAAAAACCACAAAACATTAATGTGAAAGTAATAGAAATAATTTCATCGAACAGCAACATAGTCATAAGAAACATAAGGCAGATCATTTTGTGGCTCAGGTACGGAGGGGATCAAAATAAACCCAGAAGGCTCTGAAAATTCAAAATTAGATCTGTTCTCTTCAATTATTTTTAGTGAATGCAGCCGCGAACTACTTTGCCTCTTTGTAAATATGAAGTTAATATGACTACTATTTCTTATGCTATCAATGGCAATTCTAGGATCTAATTCACCACAAATTTATATTGGTTAAAAACTTGTGAAACAAACAGAATATTAGAAGTAGTAGGCTTACCTATTCCCTTTGTCTCAGAGAAGCATCTTTTTGCGTGGTAATAAATAAATATTTTTTTGTATACACTAACCATGCATTCTTTCAGTAAAATAAACATTCACTATGATGTGTGTGTGTGTTTCTGTACACACACATACTAATAAAAAGTTTAAAAATTTCACTGGGCTTTTAATCCACCAGGCACAGTTCTAGGAAAGGGCCAAAATAAGATTGCTGCTTTCACGGTATCTACACCTTTTGTATTTTTTCCTTTGAAATTCAAATAATACAGTCCCTACTGTAGAATCCATTACATCTGTGACTTTGAAAGAAAAGAGAAAATACATTGCCGAATTGAACATACTATTTGAATAACGAACAAGGCAATGTTTTTCAAATCAGTCACATTGAAAGGTCATTAACTAAATTTGGTGAGATGTAACATATGTATAATATATATATAATATGTAAAATATTAATTATTTAATTCAATCGAAATTAAAACTGGATGAACTTGTTAGGGTAGATCAGATTACCAAAAATAAATCAGTGTATATATACCACACTACAATGTAAAATTTGTTTCTCACTGTGGTTCATATTCAAAAAAGTTTGAAAAACTCTGAGCTAATGTAGGTATTGCTAATGTTTTCTCTGTAGTCTATTCCCAGAACTTTGGACATTTTCAGTAAATTGCTCTCCTCATCATGACTAAGATGATCCTATATACTGATAGTGCACCCACACATTCTTGGAGATGTGTTAAGTTTGGGGTAGGGAAGAAATCTACTAGTTGGAGGACAATTTTTTTTTAGCTTTCTTTAAGAAATGACACTGATACCTCATTAAAATCCCATTCACTGGAGAGTGGCATTCAATATAACAAGGGTCTATTTTTTATCTCATGCAAGAAAAAATCTTAAAGGGCTTAAGTACCTATTTTAAAACAAACTCCATAGCAAGGATTTTTAGAAAACATACTTTTTGGAAAGTATGGAATGTTTCATAGAATGAATAATAATAGAATTCTGGAGGAATCCTCTTCAAACTTCTTCCTGACAAGACTTGACTTATTCCACGAACTGATGTAGAGATTTCACAGTAGTTATAATGGTGTGGGTTAAAAAAGTCTGACAAATCTGGATTTGATCCTTGCCCCACAACTTTCTGTGATTCTCAGATAAATCTTTAAGACATTCTTTTTCTCATCTGCAAAATGAATGTACTCATGTCTACTTCATTTGGGTTGTTGTGTGAATTAGATAAGTATGCATAACGAGCCCTTCACATAGCAGTTAGCATATGGAAAGTACTTAATAACTGGTAGCAGGAACTATTTGAGATGAATTAGCAGGGATCTGAAGCTTAATTATTTGTGCTCCTTCAGGCAGGTAATTCCTAACACTGAATTATATTGTTATATCAGATTATTGTAAGGCAATAAAGATGTATAAGATTTACTAGCATCTTGGTTTTACTCTACATTTAATATATACCTGTTTCAAGTTCTCCACAAGAGATTGCCAGAAAAAGAAAAAAAATCTGATACTGTACATAATAGCAACATGACCTATTGGGTGCTTCTCTTTTCTCCTACATTTGCTATCTCATTATCTCACATATTTTCTTAAAAAGTAGTAAGTGTAGGGTTATGTGTGTGTGCATGTGTCTTGGTAAAGAAGAAAAACTACAGGTAACTCGTTTACATGTTTGTTTATAAAGGTAGCTGGTTAAGTATGAGGTGATGAGAGAATCTGTATTTCTCTGTAAGGCTTCAGTGATGTCTGGGAGACCACACTAGTGAGAGGACAATCATTATCTTAAGAAAGAAATACATAGTAAGTAGAACCCTTTTGGAATCTCCCTATAGTTTTGTTGTTGTTTTGTTGTTTTTAATTCCAATGAATATTTCCCTTTGACAGTAGTTTCACCTACATTTACATATTCAGCAACTTTATATGGTCTCGCAATTTAATAAAGAGCTCCTACCATGGCATTATTATTTTTTTCTCTTCTTCAGAAACAGGGGCCACTATCCACTATGCTCAAACTGTCCCCATACCTTCTTCTATGGGTCCACCCACCCCAGCACTCCACATACATAAATAGAAATATCAGTTTCCTGGAGAATATGTGAAAAAGGACTAATTTGGAGAGTCTGATGAACTGTTAAAAGCAGTGAATCAAGATAGGAAGATTGAGATTCTAGTCACAGTATTAAGACTTATGTTGTATTATTTTTACGGCAGCTGCACTGCCATATGCAAATGAAGACATTATCTCCTATGGATAGCAGTATGGATTAAGTAAAGTGATATGTATAAAAGTGGTTTACACAGTGCAAAGTTCAATGTTGAATGGTTATTTATTAAAAAAATGCTATCTCATGAACAAAAGAAAAGATTGTCCCAGTAATAAAAGGATGCTTGGATATTTGGATATCTTTTCATGAAATTCAATCAATACATTAAATTAAAAAATAAAACTCAGATTAATAGATATATTAATATGTGATAAAAGCTTTTATTTTTGGGGTGCTTGGGTGGCTCAACCAATTAAATATCTGACTCTTGGTTTCAGTTCAGGTCATGATCTCAGGATTGTGAGATCGAGCCCCACGTTGGGCTCTGTGCTCAGTGGGAGTCTGCTTGAGATTCTCTCTCTCTCTTCTCCTCCTGATGAGCTCTCTCTCTCTCTCTCTCTCTCTAAATCAATAACTCTCTCTCTTTCTCTTTCTAAATCAATAATAATAATTTTTTTCTGACTAATGTATAATTAAGCTAATAATGGGAGGATAAATTTTCAGTCTTCATGTTACATGGCCTATTAGAAATAGCTCTTCACTCTAACAACCTGAAAACACTCTTTTTCCTGCTTCTAGGATACTGAATTATTTGTTTTCTTCTTACTTCAGTCTCCTTTCCTCTTTAGTTTGTTTGGTTCTGACACTTCTTTCTAAACTATTCAATTTTGGGTGCCCAAGGATTCATTCAATAAATTTCCTTAAATTTTCTATTTATGTGCACTCACTTGATATTCTTATCTAATCTCATGTATTGAAATTAGATAGATATATAGGCAGATAGATAGACAATGTCTCTAATTTATATTTCTAGCTTACACCTCCAACATGAAGTCCAGACTCATGGATCCACCTGTCTACCAGAAATCCATGCTCTCCTAAGAGGAAAATTAACAGTTCCAAAAATGTGCTCACAATCATTCCCCATTCCCTACCTTCCCCCAATTGGTTAATAGCAGTTAATCAGAACAAAAAATTTTGATATCATATTAGATTATCTCATATTCTTACATTTTATTTATAGTATGTCATTAAATCCTTAAACTCTACTCTCAAAATATACTGTCTTTTATAATAATACATATCACATAATAAGGACTGAATGAGCTAAAATATGCAAAGCATTTAATATAATGTTCGATTTTGATTAAAAATATTTCTTGGGTTGGACACTACTATTATTTTAATGATAAAAACATTATGTTCTACTATGAACTTTATTTTACATATGAAAAAAGTAAGGCACAGAGAAGTTAAATAAGGTAATTAATTACAACTGCTAATTGAAAAAGCCAGGATTTCAAACCAGGAATTTGACTCTAGAGCTCTAGTGTAAGCTGAATGTTAGCTGTTATTATAAAAATCATTTTTGGTCACAAGAACAATTTTAATAATTTTAAATATAATAGAAATAATATAATTTCAGGAAAATGGCCAGAATATATCCACACCAAAAAAGAAGAGCTATTTAAATATAAGCACAGAGGTCAATAAGAAAAATGAATGGAAAAGTCATCCCTATATACAATAAGAATAATAATATGATTGACAAGTCAGTAATACTTATATGAAAAAGATATTAAGAAATGTTCCTGAGCAATGCAAGTAAGTTCTGAAAAAAAATGAAAAGAGAAGTCATGTACCTAGATAGGATAACTCAAAACTATAAATATGTCAATTTCCCATAAATTAAATTAACCATAATTAAGTTCTCAACAGGAATTTTTATGAGACTTGACAGCTGATTATTAAGTTCATTTGGAAGAAAAAATGCACAATAGGCAAAAACTTTTGAAAAAGAGTAATAAAAAAGAACTTGCTCTCACAGTTATAAAAAAACATTCCTTAAAGTTTGGTTTTAGTCTAAGCATGTCAATAGAACAGAACAGAGAGACCAGAAATAAATCCAGGTACATTTAAGAATGCAGTATATGAAAAAGTTATATATCATATCAGTGATAGGACAAATGGACTATTCAAATTATAGTATTAGGGGATATTGTCAAAGAAAGCAAGAAAGAAAGAAGGAAAGAAAGAAAGAAGAAAGAAGAAAAAAAGAAAGAAAGAAAGAAGAAAGAAAGAAAGAAAGAAAGAAAGAAAAAGAAAGGAAGGAAAAGGAAGGAGGGAGAGAAGGAATAATCTTACCTAATACCATATATCCAAATAGAAAAGTTTTCAAAAACTTCTCTCCTTCACTACTTATCAAATTAAACCATCTTTCTTTCTTTCTTTCTTTTTTCTTTCTTTCTATCTTTCTTTCTATCTTTCTTTCTTTCTTCTTTCTTTCTTCTCTCAGATTTTATTTGTTCATTTGAGGAGAGAGAGAGAGACAAACTGACAGACAGCAAGGGCTAAGGGTGGGAGTGGGGCAGGAGAGGGAGAAGCAGACCCTTTGTTGAGCAGGGAACTCAATGTGGAGCTCCATCCCAGGATCCGAGATCATGACTTAGGTTGAAGGCAGATGCTTAACCCACTGGGCCACTCAGGTGCCCTACAATTCTTTCTTTAAAAAAATGTTTTTTCTTGGAACAGCCAACAATTTCCTGATTGTAAGCTTATGCTATAAACTTGAAAAAGTGGAAGCCAAGAAAAGAAAGAGATTATTTCATCCATGTCACCAGAAGAAAAGGAGTGTTAATACATTTCAGAGAAGTCTAACCTAAATAAACTGATATGAATAGAGGAAAGGGGGTTGGTAAAATAGATAGTACTAAAAAGGCTGCCAAAAATATATATCAATGGATGAATTTTGCAGAGACAGAAAAGCCCACTAAGACCCACAGGATTAAAATAGTCCACATCTGGTTGGCATGTCATTTAGTGGCACCTCTTCTTCTCCCCAACCATCTCACTGGTGAAACAAAATAACTAGATAGTAATTCTCCTACCTCAAATTGTGATTCACTAGATATCATTCAAACTAGAGCAGGCAAATGCTTTTTATAAATGATAAATTTTAAATTTTAATAAAACCATAGCTCAAAGACAATAAAATAACCTAATATGATTTACAATGAGACTGTGGGCCTATAGAAAATTCAGAGAATTGGAACACCTTATACATAAAATAAAAGAATTAGAGAGAGCAAGGGCAAAATTCAAATGGAGAAAAACAAACTAAAGACCAGGTGAAAGACTGCAGATAATGACAATTACTTGTATTCAGAGAACAATCAAGAGTTTAAAAATAGAGAAATTATGCTAGCTATGGATGACAAAGATGATCAACACAAGAATTATTGCTTTCTCTGAAGGGAAAGCCTGAACAAATGAAAATGAAAGATATTGAGTCATATAATAGATAATATTTCCCTAGAACAAAATGGTAAAAAACGTATCAGGTATCTAGGCAGAACATTCATGTCGCCAGCAGGAGAAACATACCAGGCTGTCCACAAACAAAATTCAGTAGTGGAATTTAAGAGGGCAATTAGTTAACAGGAAAAGAAGGGATGAACCACTAATAATATTTCCAGAAAAGAATAAAGACAACAGTCAGACACCTTCAGCATGAAATATTTCAAGAATTAACAAAACTAATTAACAATGAAATACAAGTAAGGAGGGAATGACTGGAATAATGAACTCAGTCCTGAAGAAGCCATAATAAAAGGAGCTGATGGTTAGTTAGTACTGTAGCCATCTATCTGTAGAATTAGGACCAAAGTGCCAATGCAATTAAAGTTGCAGAACAGAATGTAAATATTATGAACTCTGACAAAGTTAAAATAATATAATTATTAAAAAAATGAAAATGAAGTGGGGTAAGGACAAATTGGAGAGGAGCTAATCACCGTAGATTGCACTGCAGGGAGTTAATGAATACTGTCTGAGATTAAAACATGGAGCTAATGCATCTAGCTTCTTAATGATATTCATAGTCTTTTATTCTTAACCATAAAGACAAGTTTTTTCCTAAACATTCTTGTGGTGAAGAAATATTTAAGCTCAGTAATGCTTTCCCATTTATTTCAGATTTTTCATCTATTAAACCATGTATAACATATTCATTATAAGTAGCATATACATGTCTCCATACTTATCCTTTTATTTGTGCAGATGTGTAATTATATAATTGGGATGATATCTATCAGACATTAATAGTTTCTTTTCTGAGTGTGAAGACTTTGGGAGTGATTTGTGTTTTCAACTTGAATAAAGACATTATAGTAAAATAATACACACTTAATTAAACACTTAAATGTAAAATGGTAATGATAACAATATGGTAACAAAATGATTACACAAGCCTGCAGATAGATATCTATTCGTATGAATTGGTTTGTATAGAGGAGATTTGCCAATGTACCTGAAAGATACAGGGCTAGGAGATCAGCATGTTGTGTAAGCAGGTGCGAGGTTTGCTGTGTTTGCCTAGCCCCATAGCTTTCTGTCTGAACTCTATAAAGAATAATTAAACACACAATGCCAAAAACTGGTTGTGACCAAGAACTGAGTATCCCGGTTTTGAAGTCAAGTGCAATGACTGTACGTAAAGGGGAGAGCATGGCCTTACTCCCAGCTCTGCTAACACAGGAGTCCCAAGAGCCCAAATTTAACTTTGCTTTGCTGTGGAGTTACTAGAATTGAAATTATCTGGTAGCAGTTCCCCCAGGACAATTATAAGTTTGCTTTGAAGGATGCTGTGATAGGGGTCAATGGTGAGGTAGTACCTTAATTAAGAACACTTGAACAGAACAAAATATGAATAAGACAGCTGTTCCGTTAATATCAGATAAGGTTGGGTATAATACAACAAGTTCTAGAGAACTGCACAATGCAATTTTTTCAGGCAAGAATCAGTGGAATGTAGGTGATTTAACCACCTTAGTTCCCTGGACTCATGAAACCTTGGGAATACACTAATTACATAAAAGAAAAAAGTGTGGTGATTCCATGTTCTAATTTCCTGATAGATCAAAGATTTTGACCTCATGTTAGATCATGTGCATTGAAGATTGATTCAAAATCTTATTATCATTGTTATCATTTATGTAAGGTGGCCTCAGATCCCATATCCTTCATATTTTTCCTATTCGAAGAAAACTATATATTTACATTTCACTAAAATATTCAGTAAGTGTTTACTTTCTGAAAAAAAAATGTTGCTAATTCTGAAAGATGTATTGAATTTTTAAGATATTTCAAACATAAATATAATGCTTTTCTGTGTACTGATATTTATGGACCACCTAAAAAAAGGCTGATGTTTTAAAAACAAGAAGAGTAAACTGTGATGTATAATAATAAATTTCAAATACCTATAGATATCTGTTGGTGGGGGCAGGGAATCAGTTAGCTTAAAGCAGAAACAGCTCATGGTTTGGTAGGTTAGGATATTAGGTATGTGTGTCTGTGGACCACTGTATTTTTTTGATTAATAGAGATCTCTCTGTGTAGCCATATGGGGTTAAATACCTACATAACCAGGAAGTTACTTTAAATAAGAAAATTCTTCATTTCAGAGTGGACTACTAACTAAATATAAAGAGAGCTACCCACTAGCATTAATGCAGGAAAACACACATACACACACATACACACCCAAATCAAAATTGCAGGAAAAAAAATTCACACAAATTAAAATTGTTGTACACAGTAGTAGTCTTTTTCTCATCTTAATTGAATCTTTAGAAGTACCTTTTGAATTTAACAGATTTCCTTAACTTAAACCTACTGGAGCTTTGACATTGTATTATAAAAATATTCAAATACATGAAAATGTGTGTAAATACTGAAATGTATAATGGGGTTTTAAAAAAATCTCACTTCCTCTAGTATTACTGAAATTTTGGTATTCTTTCCTAAGCTGAAAATTAAGTGTTTTGATAAGTATCTACTAAACTCATTTTATTGATGAGAAAACCCAGACTCAGGGAAACTGTGGCTAGCTTTTTAAAACAGTGAATAGGCTTGATGGCAGAGAATGAACAACTGCATACATGCACAGACAAGAGAATCCTAATGCGAGAACTGCTCATAAAAGACAGATTTTTATCTCTATTTTAAATATTTATTTTTGTAGTGTGTGTGTAAAGAAAGTTTCAAAGAAGAAATGAGTCTATTTTTCCCTGTTTTCATACCCAGCCTCCTGTCTGACTGTGGAGGGCACAGGGTCCCACCCACTCTTGCTGTGCCAGGCTTTGCAGTCACTGAGAGGCAAGGATAATAGAGACTTGAGGAGGACAAGCAACAGGTCTGGGATGTGAAAGGAGCATAGAGGTTTCAATCAACAGTGGGTTTTGAAATGTTTATGCACTTGAGGTTGTGAACTTCTCTACGGATAGAAGTCAGGGAGCCTGACTGTCACCACCCCACACTTTAAAGCTAACACATCAGTGGACTCTTTTTTATTTGGTGAATTGAAGGTGTAAACATATATTCCAGTTTCCCAGGAGAATCCTAGTTTATGGCTGTTGATACTCTCAAAAATGTTCTGGCTGGGCAGATAAATTCTATGACCTGCCTGTTGGTTGAAGTGCTTACCAATTCGTCTAAGTTGGATTCCAGGCAGCCACTCCAAATTGATCTAAATGGCTTTGAAGATAAATCTTTGCTGTTCCTGGACTAATCAGTGGATGTGTTTTCAAAGAAGTTCCTGCCTATGATTATTCTCACCTTCTTGTGTTAAGTAATTTCTTGATTCTATGTTTAAGTTTTCATTCCTTCAAATATTAAACCATTTAATAGTGCCAATCACAAGAAAAAAGTAGTAAATAACTGAGTGGTAGTGATTTCAAGGCAGAGGGACAGCACTCACTTGGGTGTGCATGTTAGTCTTTCAGTTTTCATAACAGAAAATAAAACAAAAATACAACTTTATTTTAAATTTAATCATTTTTATAGTAAGTTCAGGTGTTCATACATGTGTTTATCCTATTATTTGTCTGCCCCACTCCAGCAGTAAAGTAATCTCTCAATGTAATATTTCTAGTGCCTAGAGTGGAAATCAATATAGTGTATTTGTGAAGCTCTGCAGGTTCATATATGACAAAATAAAATTTAAAGTTAATATAATTAACCCAATTAAAGTTTTATAGAAAAGACTCTTCTGCTCTGTTTTCACTTTGATATGTAATGGAAAAATACCTTTGAAGCAAATTATTAAATTATGGCTTACTATGAAACCCATTTGCTAATATATCATATGAGTGGAATGAAAAATTTTTTTAGTCTAAAATAGACTTTCATATTAATGAAATATGGTTAGTAATATTTCGACATTTTATATATAACAAGCTTTCCATTATTTCTGACTTACTACATTTCCATACATATGCACATATGCCTAATAGATTTGAAAGATTCTAGTTATATTTTCATGTACCCAAGAATACTTGCTACTTTCTGAAAAGTAACATACTTAAGCCAAAGTGCACAATGGCTAAGCTACAATCTTGATTTTCAGCATGCTACTAAGTGATAAAATACCCACAAGGCACACATATGCACACCCACACATTTGAATGGATATTCTTACTTATTTAAATAATGTCCATTCAAAAGTAATTTTAATATCTATACTAAGACTCTTCTTCATCTTTATTAGGAAATGCATGTTCATTTGAGCTAAAAAGATTTATAAAATACTGAAATAGAATCATTTATTCAAGTCAATGTTTCCTGCAAAAGTTACTCAAAATATATCAAATGCCCCTTTTGAAATTACTATACCTGTATATTTCTAACTTCTACTGAAAATAGAGGGGCAAATTTATAGACTAAAGAAAACAACACTGAAGTTTAATTCAAAATGGTTCTCTAATTTTTCAGTTTAAAACTAACGCTCTCCACTGGTTTTTCAACTGTTTTAATTGTCTTGATTTCTTCAAATCAATCTTTATCTTAAGGAAACTAAATACATATTAAAGAGATATGGGGGTTTTATCTTCTTATTTCAAACTAAAACATAATCTCTAAATTATCTTTTACAGTAAGCCAAAGCCAGTATCACATACCTTTCGGGAATGAATTTCTTTCACATACAATGGAAGTAGAAACTCAGATATACCTTCAAGTCGGATTCCCTTCTTGGTGACTCTCAGATTTCCCATACCATCCTACAAGCAATGAAATATAGTTCACTTTTAGGTTACTTAGAGAATGAATAACTGGCCATAATTTTCTTAGGGCTAAATTGAGAAAACAATAAGCTCAAATCAGTGATGATTTAAGGAAAATGAGAGATTGAGTCTACTTAAGGAATGATTGCAGCAGTTTGCATGCATATAGAGGGCTCTGTTTAAAATGAACAGGAAAAGAGGTATATTGAGGACCTGGTATCCTTTCTTAGCTCTATCAGAGACTAGGACTTATCTATGAAAAAATCCTGTATTTTTTTCATGCATCAGCCCATTTAACTATTTTGGGGGTATAATGATATTTGCTACCTGACTAGTGGAAACAACTTTGCTGTGCAGAGATTTCTAATAATATTTTTACATTACAGGTATACACATATTTCTACAATAGTTAAATAGTCACATTTGTACAATGATTTCAACAAGTACTTAATAACTGGCTAGTATAAGTAAGCATGATGCTCCTGTATTCAAACCATGAGTAAAGCTCATGTCCTCTCCTTTAGAAAACAATACACTATAAGGAAGAAGAAACAAGTATATAAGTAACATTTATGAGATAGAATAAAATAAATTTTAAAAGTAAGAATGGAGTGCTAAAAGGAATTAAAGAAAGCTTTCAAATTTGAGAAGAGAGTGAACAATTTCTCAAGGAAGAGATTAACTATTAACCACAAGAAGGGTCTTAAGAATATGGAGTTTCAACAGGAGATGCCCATAGAGGGAGAAAGAGAATGAACATTCTCTAACATTAAGAAACAGCATGCCATCCCATCTGGCTAATATATGGACAACTGGGAGTTGTTTTGAAGCCAGAGAAAGGAAGGCCATGAATGCAAAGGTAAAGAGTCTGTACTAACATCAAACTCCAGCAGAAGAAACATAAAAAGTTCCTGAATAGCTCGATGGCTTGAAAGTATCAGAATTATGGTTTTCAATTAATCTGGTATGAGCACTAGGTGGACCTGACAAAATAGCAGGAACAAGGCACAACTTGGTAATACTTATAAGCAGTATGGGGGAAGAACAGCCTACAAGACCAGGTGACTAATTTTATATGGAGATACTGAAAATAGGGACATTCATAACTAATCTCAGATATTGTGGCTATGACCAAATAAGGAAATGCAGTGATTTTTTAAATAGGAATAATGAAGTTAACATGCTCAAAGGCAAAATGAGTTTAGCTCTGGACTTGCTAACTTTGAGGTATCATTGAGAACTCAAATATTTATCCATCAACTAGTACATCTGTAAGAAAGAGGGTTTGGAGAATGACAATTGCTCAAGGCAAGCTTGAATCTTCTATGATGCATGAGCAAGTCCTCTGCAGAAAGATGTCTATAAAACCAAGGAGAAATTCTTGGATAATGACCAGGGCTATGCGTTGGAAAGAAGCATTTCATGCTATGATCTGTGTAGGAAGAAAGCCAAGGAATTATGATAGCTCCAGCCTCTACCACCTGGCCGGCCCCACCTCCTGTCCCCAAAGAAAGACAATGAAGTAGTATAACAATGATCAGAATTTTGAGTAAGAGTTAAAGGACTTTTTTAAAAAACAAAATTATTTATTTGAGAGAGAGAGAAAGAGAGAGAGAGAGAGGGAGAGAGAGAGTTTGAGCATAAGCAGGGAGAGAAGCAGACTCCTCACTGAGCAGGGGGCCTGATGCAGGGCTCAATCCCAGGACCTTGGGATCATGACCTTAGCTGAAGACAGACACTTAACCAATTAAGCTACACAGACACCCTAAAGGAAGGACTTCTTCTTCTTCTTCTTCTTCTTCTTCTTCTTCTTCTTCTTCTTCTTCTTCTTCTTCTTTCTTCTTCTTCTTCTTCTTCTTCTTCTTCTTCTTCTTCTTCTTCTTCTTCTTCTTCTCCTTCTTCTTTTTTAAGTCACAGAAAGAAAATCACTACTGAGAGAGAGAGATTCTGACATGGTGGAAATCTCAATCCTCTTGGAAAGACAGAATAATGAATTCTGGTTGAATTAAACTTGGGATGGGATGAAGGGATTCATTTCTTGAGACTCAAATATAAAGCTAACACTGGAAATGTCTCATAGGGAATTGACTTTTTTTAATTTTAAAAAAGAGAGTTTCAGGCATCACTGAAGACTTATTCTGATAAGAAAATAGGTCTACTATTTTTGGGATGACACACCCCAGTTTCTTTGAGACAGAGCTGGTTTTATAATATCCTCTTTTACTTTCAAAAGTGAAAAGTGATTTAGACATCAATTATATGATCACTCATTTATTGGCTCTAATTAATATCATTTGGCAACATTATACCTATTTAGGAACAGAAACTGGTGGAATTAACAGGGAAAAAGAATCAACACTAAGGATTTGCTAAGCAGGAATGACTGAAGGTCAGAAGCATGTGGTGTGCCAAAGTCGCAAAAAAATGATGCCCCTCAAATAGCTGACCATAATTTTTCTCATTGGGTAGAGACAAGTACAGTCAGAACAGCAATATTGAACAGCAAAAATAGTACAAGTTTAGGGTATGACAACTGATAATTAATGGTAGAATTCAGTAGGAGTTAAGAAATATGAAAAATATTAACACAAGTTTATGATTTAAAAAATGGAACTTCAGATTGTGAGATTGTGAAGGTAAAAAAGAAATTCTAGACATAATGAGGCCTGAAGAACATCTTAGCAGTGGGCAGAAGCAAAATGGAGACCAAATGCTCTGTAATTCAGAAAAAAATATAGGAAATGACACATTACTTTAAAATATTATTTTGTTCCTGAGGTATTTTCTTGACTAAATCTCACATAGTGACTCTCCATATATAGTCTCAAATACCTGTCAGAAGGAAGTGTTCTGAAATGTTTCCCATGAAGTTGCTATGGAAACATCTAATGCAACTGTTAGTCTAACTCAGAGCAATAGAAATAAATTGTATTATAATCATAATTCCCAGTTCAACATTAACCTTAAAAAATATGTTCATAAGGTGGTGAGAAATAAAAGAACTGGACATCCAAAGTTAACCGTGGTATTACTTATACAATATTCATATCTAAGTTTGAAAGGTTTTGAAAATTAAACACAATGTTTTCTTTTTATATTTTCTATATAATATATATTTTGTGGCATATAAATATATTTCATTTAAATTAGATGAAATAGATTTCCACCGTGTAAATAGGAGTGTTAGGATAATATTGTGCTTTGAATCTAACCTCACTCTACCATGTCCATTTGTCCTTCCTTTTATTTCTCCTATTTTGAATTAAAAAATGAATATTCAGGTTCTTACATGTTATCCAGATGTAGTTGTAAAATACATAAAGGTGCATCACATATTCAGTATATAATCAATCTGATCTTCACATGCATGTACCAAGTCCATTTATAATATATGAGATGGTGAAATAATCTGGTTTCCCTTCTGCAGGAGCATTAGAACGTGATTTTATTCTTACTGTCACTATACTTTCCTGATTCACTATACTCTTGGCCCCTTCAACATCTAAAATGGAGAAAATAACTTCTGGATTTGTGGTTAAGGATGACATTGCCAAAACATGATAAAGTAGAGAATTTAATAAACCTATGGCTCAGGCCTCAACCTTGGCTCTATCATCTTCATTCAATGTAAGCTTGAACTTAACTAATTTATTTGTGCGTTAAGTGTATCTCCAATAAAAGCCATAAAACAACAACTTAATGTATTTATTGCAAGGACTGTATGAGGATATGAAGAACTCATAATAAACCTAACTTACATAGTAGTACTCAATAGCTTTAGCCATTATAAACATATTCATAAAAATAACTTACATTTTTGTCTCATATCATTAATATAAGAATCATATTGTTTATTTTGAGAGATTATCTTTGACCTTGAGTAGACTCTGTATCAAGCTTTATCATCATTATAGTTATGATGCAGTTTTTTCATCTAGTAATCTTCCAAATCACTCACCTACTCTTGATAGACAGTGTAGTGTCATTTTAGAAGGGAATGTGAAGCCAGACAGATTGGATTTGAAACTTTCTACTCTGTATATCCAAAATACTCTACATTTTTTTCATAAAATGCAATGTATCATATTCTGATTATAATTTTAGTTGTGTATACACTTATATTTTCTTAAAAAGTAAATCATCTTCCTTATAGATGTACTCCTTCTTCTAATATAGTCCTTCTAACAGTGGTTTTATGTGGTATGTAGTTACTGAATGCCTGAGTATTTAATTGATCAGTAGAATTTAGATCTTTATGAGATAAAAAATAAAACAAAAAATTAAATTCATATCTTTATAAAAAATCATGCTATCACCAAAATTCATAGAATTTATCTATTTATCTTTATAAACTTTAAACAATCTTTATTATAATTTTCATGCACTTGATTTTTTGGACAAGATGGAAAATACTTTGCTGAGAAATATTTTGGAGGGATTTATTATGAGAAATTGACATTAAAGTACATTGGGGATATAAATGTAAACAAAGAATGTTGGTAGCCATGTCTTTTTAATTTAAAATCCACACTCATAACTTTGCAATGATCTTACCCTAGTGCGCTCTGTCTTCACACAAGGTTCTTTATGATGCTTAGCTGTCTGGTATTGGAAAAGCTGTTTGGACAGTGGCTAACATCAGGATTTCAATTATGTCTTTGCAGGCAAATGTAACTTTCAAAGTAATGAGCATGTTGACATGGAATTGATAAAAATGTTTAAAATTGAGGAGATCATTAAATAATATACAAAATCTAGTACTTGATTTTTTTGAGGGGGTGCAGGGGCAGTGAGAGAGAGAGAGAGAGAGAATTTTTTGGAGGGAGGCAGGGTGGGTGTGGAATCTTAAGCAGGTTCCATGCTCTGTTCATGAGCCTGTCAACAGGGCTTGATCTCAAGACCTTGAGATCATGACTTGAGCTGAAATCAAGAGTTGGATGCTCAACCAACTGAGCCACCCAGGAGCCTCAAGTGCTTGATTAAATATTAAAAAAAAAAAAAGTTTTCAAAGAAAGATGAAAGAATCTAGTACCCAGAAGATAATTAAATATACATTCTGAATTTTTTTCTGGTTAAAATCAAAGATAAATTCCTTCCAAATTACTAGCATTATTTCAAAAGAAGCTGATTAAAAAGAGAGATAAATATAGTATTTTTATGGCCTTGATTATCTAATGATATTCATTCTATACTTCAATTTGCATGAGGAAATGACCTTAAAGAGGCTATTTAGAGACAAACTGAAGCCTAGTATGATAAATTATTTTGTGAGGTCTTGGGGATTAAATATTTTTAGTAAAGAACCATACAAGGAGATTGAAGTATTAGATGGTTCAAAAACAATTACAAACCACTTTTAAGTGTCTCTTTGTTATTTATTCCTTACTGTATGCTAAGTGAATTAAAAAAATTGTTTAATTCCCCACTCCTAATTAAGCAGAAATTCTCCTTAAAATATCTAAGCATGTTCTTTTTTCCCTCTTTCATACCTGTTTTAAGCTGATGTTATTTTTTTTAAGCTGATGTTATTTATAATTTATAATAAGCTATTTTTCCCCAAGCACAAGAGAAAGAACAAACAAAATGTAAGTTGACAGCCTGCTTATTATGTATGTTTTTACTGTGTTGTTTGCTATAAGACTGTATTTTATTTTGATTTTAATTGGCCTGCCTTATTCCTGTCTATTATTAGCAAATAAACTGTACAGTGATAAGAATTGATAGACCTAGGAATCTGACCTTTATTCACTTGTATAGAAATATCTTTAGAAATTGTTGTTAATAATATATCTTTTATCATCTGGAACATTTATTACCTTTGTTCATAGCCAATAGTCATTCAAAGTTTCATAATTTATATATAAGCATTATGAAGAGGTTTTAATGTATTTGTCTTTAAATATGACAATAGACATTGCACTTTGTATCTATAATTTGTATTGGGGTTCTTTTAAATATGTGAATTATTTTTTAAAAGCATAATAAATTGAAATTAAATTTGTTTTCCAAATTTTTCTCTACTGATAATAGAATTCTTTGACAAGAATTTCTTTCTTTTTCTAACAGTCTTCATATTAATAATCTCATACAACATATGTAATCACTTACTAACAAAATCATCAGAATGAAAATATGCCGAAACAAAATAAAACTAAAAATATGTTAATCTGACATGGCAGATATGACCACAATCATCCAATGGATGGAAAAATCAATAAATCCAATGAGACTATATATGAGACCACTAATATATAATATATATATATTATATTTACTTAAAATAATGGGAAATATATTATAGCTATATTTATGTCGAGAACAGATCATAGTAGAAATATTTGAACATAGGCATTTTTTTGTCTAATATTCTTGAAAAAAAAGTTTTTATAGGCTATCTCTTGGAATCACTATTAAGAAAAGATTATTGATGTGGCCTAATCTAAAAATGTAATATTAATTGTATAAAACAATTTTTTTAAAGATTTTTTATTTATTCATTCATAGAGATGCAGAGAGAGAGAGGCAGAGACACAGGCAGAGGCAGAAGCAGGCTCCATGCAGAGAGTGACTGAGGAATATCCTTATTTTAATCTATGCAACAAGGGTATAAAGCCTACAGTTTCACTGTTAACATATCTATCATTCCCAAAATATAAACAGAATGCTAGAATTATAATAAACCCAGTGAAACAAAGTTCCTTTTTCAGCTAAATTTAGGAAACCGGGAAATGATATATTCCCACTCAGAGACTGACAATGCATATTAGCATATGAAACACTGAGAAGTCTGGGGTAACAAAACATATTTTCTTTGTTCAATACAAAGTTCACTAAATATTGTGTCCAATGGTTCCCCCACTCTCTTGGCCACATGTTGGAATAGGTGGAATGATATACCTTCGAACACACTGCACAAATACTGCTCTAATTATTTATATTTTATAAACTCTGAAGGAAAACTATTAACAAAGTGGTGCAGTGTTAAGCATAGAAGTGATTCAAGAGTTAAAAGCCATCATGTCTCCACAAATATTTATTGAGAGCTTATATATTGTACCACTAAACTCTGTTTAAAATTTGGCTTTCCAGCTCTTTTTAAACACTAGAGAGAATATGTTGAACACTGCGAGGAATCTGGTCTGCTTCACAGATGTAATTTCTTATTTTCTGTAAGAAATGTTAAAGGAAGGTAATGCTAACCACAGGTCTTTTTGCATATAATTGCCATTTACCATAAGCATGATTTATTTCCTTAAAGAGAGATCACTTTTTGCCTTGAACAAAATCACATATTTGGACCTATAAAGTAAAAATAAGTCCTTAGGGTATGGTAACCTTACCTAGTCAGTACTCATGGTAAGGTCTTGCCTAAAAATTTCTTCCAAACTCCCAAGACAATATCTTTAATATCTGCCTTCACTATGGAATTAACTTTAATGGCTTAGTCCACAGAGTACATTAGCAGACACTGAGCCAA
The DNA here is from genome assembly GCF_048418805.1 of Vulpes vulpes. Lineage (NCBI taxonomy): Eukaryota > Metazoa > Chordata > Mammalia > Carnivora > Canidae > Vulpes > Vulpes vulpes. Next base: position 42,006,310 of record NC_132786.1, read on the forward strand.
TGGCACATCATGACAACCTCTTCTCATTTTATTGTAAACACCAATGAGAGTGAGAGAAGCTAAGCGGATCTTATGCAGCTAGTAAGTTAACCCAAAGACTAGTCCTCTTATTTACTTAATTTATTTGAGAGAGGGAGCATGCACGAGTTGGGGGAGCGCCTGAGGAAGAGAATTCTTTTAAACTTTTTTTTTTTTAAATACTTTACTTATTTATTCATAGAGACTCAGCTAGAGAGAAAGAGGCAGAGACACAGGCAGAAGGAAAAGCAGGCACCATGCAGGGAGTCTGCAGGGAGTTTGACGTGGGACTCGATCCCGGGTCCCCAGGATCACGCCCCCGGCTGCAGGCAGCGCTAAACCGCTGCGCCACCGGGGCTGCCCGAGGAAGAGAATTCTTTTTTTTTTTTTTTTAATTTTTATTTATTTATGATAGTCACAGAGAGTTTATTTATGATAGTCACAGAGAGAGAGAGAGAGGGGCAGAGACACAGGCAGAGGGAGAAGCAGGCTCCATGCACCGGGAGCCCGACGTGGGATTCGATCCCGGGTCTCCAGGATCGCCCTGGGCCAAAGGCAGGCGCCAAACCGCTGCGCCACCCAGGGATCCCCGAGGAAGAGAATTCTAAGCAGACTCCCTGTTGAGCGTGGAGCTCAATTTCACCACCCATGAGGTCATGTCCTGAGCTGAAATCCAGAGTTGGGCACTTAACTGAGTGAGCCACCCAAGCACCCTTAGTCCTCTTACTTTTAATCAATCTAGGCAATGATAGGAATAAAAAAATAGAAGTTATTTTTATTCTGTAGCTCCAATAAGGATGTCATAATATTTTTCATTATTATTTGAGTTAATTGATAACAATTCTTTCTGAAATTATATGCCTTTTGAATCTTTTAAAATTTCCTTATCTAACTCACTTTATTTACTAGCATATGTTTCTTTTTTGGCTCAGACCTGATTCATGGTAAAGTTCTGTAAAACGTTCTGGCAAGACAACTATGTTTCTAGATGATTATAAAATCTGCCTTGAAAATGAAGTCCTATGAACAAATTTTTGATGATTGTTCAGGCATAGAACATTTTATAGAAATCTCAAAACAGTATTTATGGTAAGTAAAACATTCACCATTTTACATTCTTCCTATGAATTGTTTTGTGATTCCCCTCATCCTATAAAACCAAGTTATGTGTGCATGCATGCAGTCATATGGGCATGCATGCATGTATTTAGAAGACGTCAGTTCACAGGAAGGGTAAGTAAAATTAATTTGTTAAACTTAAAATTGTAGCTATCCTACTGGATAAGAACTGAGTGGATATTGGGTGACCCTCATTAGAGACAGGAAAGAAATCCCATGATGATATAAATGAGTAAGCTGATGCTCTCTGTGGGACCAGAAAGTGGGACTGGACCACTGGTAAGAGTTGTCTGACTTTGGATTGTTTAGCAATAACCCATAGCAGTTGGCAAGCACAACACTGAATTTATAGGTCTATAATATTTGACCTCTTAAACTAAAGATGTCACTTCAGTTTTTATATCTGGAGATTCTTCTTACCATCAATGAGAAATGCATAAATGCAATGGGTCATCTCCCAGCCAAACTTAAAAGATCCTATAAGCTTCCTTGAAGGATACTACAAGTTTCCATCTATTTTGCTCTCAAGTTTTAAGGATGGATTATTTTTGTCTACAACATGTAGTCTAGCATCACATCTTTTATATAAGTTCCATTAGGAATACTATTAGCCATCAATTTGGATACTTATGAGCTTCTATTCTTCTACACTGTATCTATAATGCTTTATTATAGTTCCAAAAGGCAACCTTTCCTAGTTTTGTTAGCTTGTTTGTTATATCACAGACAGATATCAGCCTGTAATGAAGGCCTTCCTGTGAGAACTTCCTCCTTCCCCCTTGGTCAACCCCACCGGGTTCTGATGTGCTTTCTGCAGATAATTCAAGCAAGAGTCAATAGCTAAACCAAAATTGGTTAATCAGATGCATTTTTAGTAGCATGTTTTTTTTTTTTTAAATAACAGATTTTTTTTTAATTTTATTTATTTATGATAGGCACACAGTGAGAGAGAGAAGCAGAGACACAGACAGAGGGAGAAGCAGGCTCCATGCACTGGGAGCCCGACGTGGGATTCGATCCCGGGTCTCCAGGATCGCGCCCCGGGCCAAAGGCAGGCGCCAAACCGCTGCGCCACCCAGGGATCCCTAGTAGCATGTTTTGACAAAATTAAGAGCAGCCACCACCAATTAAACAAAATCTCTTTGAATGTAAAAGTGGGAATTTACTGTGATCATACCTTCAGTTACATAGAGAAAATCAGAATATGCCTAGGTTAAGAGAGGCCAAGAGAGAAAAGAGGTTAATTCTACTTGGCAAACATTTTTGTTTCTTGTTCTTGAGGTCCAGATGCATAACTATCCTTCTCAGATTGTGTTGTTTTATTCCCAACACTTCCTTAAGTATCAAGTATCCAGATGTATAACTATCCTTCTCAGATTGTGTTGTTTTATTCCCAACACTTCCTTAAGTATCATGGCCTCACAAATTTTCTCTCCTTCTTTCTCTTTCTCTCCATCCCTCTCTTCCTTTCTCTCTCTCTTCCCATTCCTTAAACTACATCCCAGTTTACTAAGAGAACAGTTAAGTCCATTCCAATAGAATCTCTGCTCTATATATTTATACTCATTCTTGGTGATCACATCCACCTCCATGCCTAAAATCCTTTTACTTAAAAATCAAGCTTCTATCACTGGAACTTTGTATTTTCTTTTCCTTCTCTCCATTCTTCTTCCCTCTCCATTTGGTTATCTCTGTCTAAGGTATGTTTGTATAACAGTTCAAACATACCTTTCAGAAGGCAACTTCCCCTGAGGGCATCTTCCCATACAAGCTTGGAACTGTTCCCTTTGTGAATCTCAGCACCAGACACATGCCCTTCAAGAGCCTTATCAGAGTTTGCACCATTTCACATTCTTTTCTGTTAATATTTGATTACACCTTCCATCAGATTGTAAGCTTATTATAGGCAGGTACCAACACTGATTCCAAGATTTACTCTTACAATCAAATACTTACAAGTCAAATGTGTCTTTTGAATTCTAGACAGCAGTATTTATCTACTTACTGCCTACTATTTCTGGAATATCACAAGCATCTCAAACCAAGCATATCCCAAACAAAAATGATAATCCCTCAAGATGAATTTCTTCTTTTCATGTGTTCCATATCTCAAAGAACTATTATCATCCTTATTTAATAGAAATCTGTATCTCATCCTGGACTCTGTAGTACTTCTCATAATGGATCAATTACCAAGCCCTACCCACTTGCCTTCATTCTGGTATTACTCTGGCTCACAGTGGGATGTGCTATACAGATAGCCTTTATATGAAAGACTTATTGCCCCAACTGGTAGAAGCAAGGAGAGTAGGTTATCTTTAACTGTAAGGCCTTTCAGAGATTGTGCTAGGCCTCTGAAACCTGTAAGCTTCTTGATATAGGCCATCCTTCCGGATTTAGGGCTAAACTCCCCATAGGATTGGATGGTCACATGTAGAGGCTCTTCTCAAATCCATGTTTGACCCTCTCAGGATTTTCTCTCACCTACTCTCCTGGCCACTATCTATATCCTAGAGTTTAGCTGAAACATAAACCAGATGGGATTTTTAAAAGGGAGGGGGTACTGATAAGGATAAAGAGACTATATTTCAAAGGAGGGGCAAGATCCAACCAGCCAGCATCTACCAGCAAGAGGAAGGCAATTGGCTTCTGAGGATTGGGTTTTTGAGGATGTTTTATCATGTGGGTAGAACACAAAGCTCAATTTGGGATACAGTATAATATATCTGGAAAGGCTCCTCAGAGATTGTGCAAACTCATTACTAGAATGGCTCCTAGAAGCATGGAAAATGCAATCACCCATGTCAAGTAACCTGCAACCTGCATTTTCATGACAGATAGGAAAAAAGGGACCAAATATCTCAGGTAAGTGAATATGTTGGACTGCATAAAACATGGAAGGTCAGAAGACATGTCAAATCATTACCATCTATGGGAAAATCCACAGGATACACCATTTACGAAGGTATAGGAAATCACTGGAGAGAGGGATATAAGATTCACTAAGTTCAGTCCTAGTTTTTCTCTGTAGGTCAGGGCTAATGATAGGAAAGACCATTGTAAAATCAGATTTTCTAACAGCAATGGAAGTAGTGAGGACCTGAGATAATAAAGGCCAAATGGTAGCCTGAAACCAGGTTAACACTGTTTTGGTAATGAGGGGCCAGGTTGGGAGAGCAACCAATGCACAATTCCAGAATGTTTATTTATTTATTTATTTATTTATTAAAATTTTTTATTTATTTATGATAGTCACAGAGAGAGAGAGAGAGAGGCAGAGACACAGGCGGAGGGAGAAGCAGGCTCCATGCACCAGGAGCCTGATGTGGGATTCGAGAAGCAGGCTCCATGCACCGGGAGCCTGATGTGGGATTCGATCCCGGGTCTCCAGGATCGCGCCCTGGGCCAAAGGCAGGCGCCAAACCGCTGCGCCACCCAGGGATCCCTCCAGAATGTTTATTGACATGGCCAATAAATCTGGTGGCCACAGAAGCAAAAATGATAATTAAACAACAAGGGCCCTATTCAATATGCTGTATCAACACAAATCAAGGATGAATGAACAGCAGGTTGAAGGCAGTTGTCTCAAGTCATGATTCCTTGCCCAATTTTGGTCATGAGCTAATTTTCAACCCAGAATCCACTGACTTTTATTGCCAAATTTTGACAGTGAATGAATAAGTGCAATCACCCTAGTGTGAGACCTCTGAGAAATGAAGACTTTAGTCATTCTACCAGGTAAGCCACCAAGTCCAGCAAAAGTCAGGTCCCACTTCAGTGAAGTGCTTGCCCCACCTGCCATGACCACCAGTGGCGGAAAACCTTTAGCTGTAAGTCCTGTCAAGAAATGTCTCAACTGCAAAAGTCATCATGTCCGTGATCAACTGATCAATGTGAAAATTTAAATGTCCAGCTATGATAACCTCCCTCTAAAAGATCTCAGGATTATTCTAGCTTTAGAGTTCCTTGTGGTGTCATCAAGGCTGTCATTCTTCTACATCACTCTTTGACTTCTCTCCTCTCTCTTCTCAATTCTGTTCCCTTGATGCAATGTTATTGAGAAATCATTTTATCAAAATGCAATAAGTCCATGATACTTTTTAAATTAAAATTACATTAAAAATTAAATTAAATCTTAGGGAAAGGGTAAGACTGATGCTAAAAATGAAAATGAACCATAATATATATTAGAGGAAACAGAACATTAATATTTCTGCCTGGTGGGAAAAAAGTAGGATGAGATGATATTCATATTGACAACTCAAATATATGATATTTTTTTTCCTCCAGAGTGCTTTATTAATGTACCATCAGCACCAAAAAATTCATCTTTAATGCCTGCACTGCAAGCTTTTCTCAATGGCAACTCAATTATCACAGACTTTCTTAAAATATTTGATTACAAACTATGGAAATTTTGTAAAATTACACAGGTCCAAACAAATAATGCAAATCTAAGTTAGTTTCTATGTACCTGGAAGCCAAAGAAGTAAAATCGCCTCTTTATATGTACATTAATCAAAATTTAGAACTGTTTTTTTCCCGAATTTTAAATATATATATATATATTTGAATAAATTTGGAATTTTATATATATAAAACTATTAAAAGATAAAATATGATGCTTGGTGGAATATTGGTTGAAAAGTTATGGTAGGTAGTGATTTTACCATCCATCTTCTTTCTAGCTTTTAGTACAAAATTCAGAGTTATGATCAATGTTTTGTGTTTTTCACCCCATAAAATGAATCAGTTCCCATATCTTATGAACAAGTTAGAGCATAGGCTTATGCAGTCTTTGTGTATAAGTATGGTCTTTTGGGGAAGGGGCACTTGGATAAAATCTAAGCATCTATCCCTAGTAAAGTTTGAGTAAAATATACTATACACATCATGGAGTATCACGTTATGTGCACCAAAAGACTAGATGTATGCTTAGCAGCAATAGTTAAAAATCAAAAAGAAATAGAATAATATTTACTTTAATTTAAAATGTATTTTTACACTAAAAAGAACAGAATGATTGACTATAGAGAGGTCAAGTGCTCATAATGGAAATGGAGATATAGATTTTAAAAATGAGATAGAAAAAGGAAGAAAGAAGAAAAGAAAGAAAGAAAGAAAGAAAGAAGAAAAAGAAAGAAAGGAAGAAAGAAAGAAAGAAAGAAAGAGAAGAAGAAAGAGAAGAAAGAAAGAAAGAAAGAAAGAAAGAAGAAAGAAAGAAAGAAAGAAAGAAAGAAAGAAAGAAAGAAAGAAAGAAAGAGAAAGAAAGGAAGAAAGAAAGAAAGAAAGAAAGAAAGAAAGAAAGAAAGAAAGAAAAAATGGTAAATAGTGAGAGATTTTTCAGGGACTGATGATGACATTGTCCCATAAACTGAAGGGTATAACTCTATCAATCTTCTGTACCTGAATTTAAAAACAAAGTAGAACCTGCTACAGAATGGCCAATCTGATCTATTCCCTTTGTTTATCCTTATTGTATTGTTTTGATTCAGTTTTTTTCCACTTTCTGTCTATACTGTGATACTGGTTTTCTAAATGTTCCCATTATCATTAATGTAGACAATTAAAATTCTCTTTCAAATTGTTGATGCTCTTATCCTCTTATAAAGTGAAGCTTATATAATCAGTGTCCAAGGACAAACTCAACCTGAAAATGCCTTTCATATTCTGAATTATATTCTAGTAAGTTATGATCCAGCAACAACTGTTGTATTATTTTGCAAACATTCCCACAATGCATCTTAATCCTTTTACTTTGTTTCCATAACAACTTTTCTTTTATTCAAGCATTTATTGCAATGCATTATAATTCATTGTTAACTGGCAACTCTCTGCTGTGATCTCACTTTACTGAAAGAACATATCTTCTGAGTAAGAAAAAGCACAAGAGTGTTTTTACTCTATACTCTATACTCAGGATACTTCTGACACTGGGTTTTTCAGACATCAAACAATTCCCTAAGACACCAGGTGGGTGCTCTATAATTTAAGTCAATTTTGACACTATTTACCTGGACGTAGATCCCAGAGGTTCAGTCCCATGAGATTGCCTCCTCCTCAATTTCAGATACCAATTTTGAGTCTAGTTGTTGCCTGTGTTTCTGACCAAACTGCTAAATTGAAGGTTCCTATGACCTCCTCAGGTTAGATTAATTTCATAGAATGGCTCACAGAATTCATAGGAACATTTTACTTATTAGATTACTGGCTTATTATCTAATTCAGGAACAGGCAAATGGAAGAGATTCACACAGGTATATGGGAAGGGGCAAAGAGCCTCTACACCCTTTGCAGGCACCATTATTCCAGCACTTTCACATGTCCATCAATCCAGAGCTCTTCGAACTCTGTACTTTGGAGATTTTTATAGAGGCTTTAGCACATAATCATGATCAATGATTAACTCAGATAACCCTCAAGAGGTGGTTGGGGCTTAAAGTTACAAGCTTCTAATCATGGCCTGGTCTTTTTTTGGTTATAAGCCCCCATCCTGAAGGCTCCAGGACCCCAAGAGGAGTCCCCTCATTAGGACAAAAGACACTTCTATCATTTAGGAATTTCCAAGAAATTCTTCTATCATTTAGGAGCTTTGTGTCAGGAGTCAGAGTCAAAGACCAAATAGAGTGAAAGATGTTCCTAATGCTATTGTTTTCAAGTTTTTATTTAAATTCCAGTTAGTTAACATATAGTGTAATATTGGTTTCAGGAGTAGAATATGTGGTTTATCACTTACATATAACACCCAAAACTCATCACAAGTAGCCTCTTTAATACCCAGCACCCATTTAGTCCATCACCCACCCACCTCTCCTCTAGCAACCCTCAGTTTGTTCTCTATACTTAATAGTCTATTATGGTTTGCCTCTCTCTTTTTTATTTTTCCTTTTTTGTCCTATGTTCATCTGTTTTGTTTTGTTTTTTTTGTTTTTGTTCTTTTTTTAGATTTACTTATTTATCTTGGAGAGAGAGCATGTACATGAGTAGAGGGAGGGGCTGAGAGAGAAAGAATCTCAAGCAGACTCCCCACTGAGCATGGAGTCAGACATGATGTTTGATTTCATGACCCCAATATCATGACACAAGCTGGAATCAAGAGTAAGATACTTAACTGAGCCACCAGGCACCTCACGTTTGTTCCTTAAATTCCACATATAAGTGAAATTTTATGTTATTTGTCTTTCTCTGACTTACATATTTCGCTTACCATAATATACTCTAGCTCCATCCATTGTTGCAAATGTTAAGATTTCAGTCTTTTGATGGGTAATATTCCGTTGTATATGTACCCAACTTCTTTTTTTTTCATACCCAACTTCTTTATCTTTTCATCAGTTGATAGACATTTGGACTCTTTCCATAATTTAGTTTTGCTTATAATGCTGCTATAAACATCAGAGTGCATGTGCCACTGTGAATTAGTATTTTTGTATCCTTTAGGTAAATCCTTAGTAGTGCAATTGCCGAGTCATAGGGTAATTCTATTTTTAACTTATTGAGGAAGCTTTCTACTGTTTTCCAGAGTGGTTGAACCAGTTTCCATTCCCATGAACAGTGTAAGAGTATCCCCCTTTCTCTGTATCCTTGTGAATACCTGTCATTTCCTGTGTTATTAATTTTAGTCATTCTGGGAGTTGTGAGGTGGTATCTTACAGTTTTGCTTTGCATTTCCCTGATGATGTGTGATATTCAGCATCTTTTCATGTGTCGATTAGCCATCTGGACATATTTATTGGAAAAATGTCTATTCATGTCTCTGTCCATTTTTTAACTGGATTATTCATCTTTTGAGTGTTGAATTTCCTAAGTTCTTTATATATTTTGGCTACCAATCTTTTATCAGATATGTCCTTTGCAAATATCTTCTCCCATTCCATAGGTTGGCTTTCAGTTTTGTTGATTGTATCTTTTGCTGTGCAGAAGCTTTTTATCTTGATGAAGTCTCAATAGTTCATTTTTGCTTTTGTTTCACTTATCTCCAGCAACATGTCTAGTAAGAAGCTGCTCCAGGCAAGGTCAAAGAGGTTGCTGTGTGTGTTCTCCTCTAGGATTTTGATGGTTTCCCACCTCACATATAGGTCTCTCATCCATTTTGAATTTATTTTTGTTATGATTTAAGAAAATGGTCCAGCTTCAATCTTTTATGTGATGCTGTCCCGTTTTCCTAACATCATTTGTTGAATAGACTGTCTTTCCAATTGGATATTCTTTCTGACTTTGTCAAAGATAAGTTGACCATATAGTTGTAGGTCCATTTTGTTCTCTATTCTGTCCCATTGATCTGTGTGTCTATTTTTGTGCCAGCACCATGCTGTCTTGATGATCACAGCTTTGTAATATGGCTAGAAGTCTGGAACTGTGATGCCTCCACCTTTGCTTTTCCTTTTCAAGATTGTTTTGGCTATTCAGGATCTTTTCTGGTTCCATACAAATTCTAGGATTGTTTGTTCTAGCTCAGTGAAAAATACTGGTGGTGTTTTGACACAGATTGCATTGAATGTGTTGACTATTTGGATATTATAGACATTTTAACAATATCTGTTCTGCCAATCCATGAGCATGAAATGTTTTCCCATTTCTTTGTGTCATCTTCAATTTCTTTCATAGTGTTCTGTCGTTTTCAGAGTACAGAGCTTTCATGTCTTTGGTTAGATTTATTCCTAAGCCTCTTATATCTTGGTGCTATTGTAAATGGGATCGATTCCTTGATTTCTCTTTCTGTTGCTTCATCTTTGGTATATAAAAACATCACAAATTTCGGTACAGTGATTTTGTATCCCACAAAGTTGCTAAATTCCTGTATCAGCCCTGGCAATTTGTTGGTAGAATCATTTGGGTTTTCTACATAAGCTATCTGTTCTTCTCCATTGAGGATGATATTAGCTGAGGTTCTTTTATATACAGCCTTTATGATGCTGAGGTATGTTGCCTCTATCCCTACTTTGTTGAGAGTTTTTATCAAGTATGGAAGCTGCATTTTTCCGAATGCTTTTTCTGCATCTATAGAGAGTATCATATACTCTTATCCTTTCTTTTATTAATGTGCTACATCACATTGATTGATTTGCAAATACTGAACCACCCTTGCAAGCTAGGAATAAATCCCACTTTATCGTGGTGAATAATTCTTTTAATGTACCATTGGATTGGATTTGCTAGCATCTTGTTGAGAATTTTTATCTATGTTCATCAGGGAAAGTAGTCTATAATTCTCCTTTTTAGTGGGCTCTTTGTCTGGTTTTATAATCACGATAATGCTGGCTTCATACAGTAAGTTTGGAAGTTTTACTTCCGTTTCAATTTTTTTTCTTTGGTACAGTTTGAGAAGATAGGTATTAACTTTAAATGTTTAGTAGAATTCTCCTGGGAAGCCATCTGGCCCTGTACTTTTGTTTGTTGGGAGTTTTTTTATTATTGATTCATTTACTTTGGTGCTTATGAGTCAGTTCAAATTTTCTATTTCTACCTGCTTCAGTTTTAGTAGCTTATATGTTTCCAGGAATGTATCCATTTTTCCAGATTGCCCAATTTTCGGTGTGTAATTTTTCATAATATTCTCTTAGAATTTTTCTGTGGTGTTGGTGTGGTCTCTATCTTTTTTCACTAATGGTTTCATTTATCTGGATCCTTTCTCTTTTCTTTTTGATAATCTGTCTAGTGGTTTATCAATTTTATTTATTCTTTCAAAGAACCAGTTCCTCATTTCATCGATCTGTTCTACTGGGGTTTTTAATTGTTTTCATTTATTTTTGCTCCAATGTTTATTAATCCCCTTCTTCTGCTAGCTTTAGGCTTTATTTGCTGTTCCTTTTCTAGCTCCTTTAGGTGTAAGTTGAGATTTTGTATTTAAGATTTCTCCTGCTTCTTGAAGTAGGCCTGTATTGCTATATAATTCCCTCTTACTGCTTATGCTTATCTTCTTATGTTTATCTTCTTATGGGGGATAGACTCCTTTATTATGATATAGTGGATATAGTGCCCATATTCTTGTTACAGTCTTTTGTTTAAAATCTATTTTTTCTGATATAAATATGGCTCCTCCGGTTTTCTTTTGAATTTATCACAATGACTTGTATATGTGAGCACAAGTACTTTCAAGTACTTGATAAACATCAACTGAGATTTAAAAAATGGATTTTTAGAATATCTATGAGTAGTTAGGATGCTTATGTCAGAGTAGCTCATAGAAGGCTAATGCATCCCCTGAAAATATCTATAAAGTGTGTCATAGAGTAATAAAGTACAAAACCAACTGTCTTTGAAAGTAATACATGTTTTTGTTGTGGTGACAAAAATGTAACATAAAATTTACTACTCTAACCATTTCCAAGTGTACAGTTCAATGGCATTAAGTACATTTTTATGCAACCATGAAAACTATGTCATCAAAAATTTTCACAATTCTGAATTATACCCATTAAATATTGACTGTCCAATACTCCACCCTCAGAACCTGGTACCCACTATTCTTTTTTTTTCTCTAAATCTGACAACTTGAGGTGCTTCAGATAAATGTAATCATATAACATTTGTCCTGTGCCTGGCTTGTTTGCCTAGTATAATGTCTTCAAATTTTATTCAAGTTCTAGCATGTGTCAAAATTTCCTTCCCTTTTTAGGTTAAATAATATTCTCTTGTATATACCACATTTTATTTATCCATCCATCCATGGGCACTTGGATTGCTTCTACCTTTTGGTAATTACAAATAATGCTTCTAAAAACATGGGTGTACACATATCTCTGGGACACTCCTTTCAATTCTTCAGAATATATACCCAGAAGTAGAATTGTTAGATCATATGATAATTCCATATTTAATTTCCTGAGTAACTCTACTATTTTCCACAATGTCTATACCATTTTACATCCCTATCAGCAGTGACTCCAATTTGTTCACATCTTCACCAACACATTTTTTTCTTGTTTTGTTTTGTGCTTTAGTATAACAGCTATCCTAATGGGTGTGAAGAGGAGTAACATATGTTTGAAGTTAGTTAGACTTGAAGGTCAAGTTCCTAAAAGAATAGATGCTTCTGGCTCAGCCTCCTGTTTAGTTATTTTCCTTCCAAAGTTCTTGCCAACTTAAATAGCTCAAGGCATGGGGCTGAGGTTAAGATGCTAGTAGAGAATAGATAAGTTGTAGAAGCAGGGATGCTATCTCTAATCTCATGATCCCGAGGAGAAAAAAATTAAAATACAGTTTTTCCAAAGTAGCTCGCACTTGAGGAACTAACACACCAGATTTGAAAAGGTAGGTGAAGAAAGATGGGATTCTGTACAGGATTTTCTTCAAGTTATTGTTGGCTAGTAAGCTGCTTAGGGCAGGCTAAGAAGCTGAACTAAAAACATCTGAGAATTTCATAAAACTTTCAGTAGTTGTATAATTCCAGAACACAAAACTCAGACCTTAGTACTCACTGAAGTGTGGTGGTAGTAGAGGGGACCCTAGTAAACACTTCGAAGTTCATTTGGGAACCAGAGAGGACTATGCCCTAGAGAGGATATAAACCATCCTCAGAGAAGATTCCAAACATCTAAATCTTGCATCAAATCATCTCCCACCTTGGTTTTATTCATTAGGGGGATTAAGGTAAATCCTCTGTAGACAAAAATAATGTCACCTAAAGCCTCTATAATTTTTCAGACACCAAGTCTAGAAGTGACTCAAAATTATCAATCACACTAGGTACCAAAGGGAAAAACACACTGATGCAGACAACAGGTGATCCAATTGCTTGATAATGTGGATATATATTCAAAATAATTATGATTCATATATTCAAGAAAATATATGGGTAAATAAAAGTATTGAGGAACTGAAACCCACAAAAAAGAATGGGGTGGAAATTCTACAACTGAAAAATTCTACAATGGATATTAAGAACTTGGTAGATGGGTATAATAGAACATTGGAAAAGCTGAAGAGAGAACCAATGAAGGGAATAAGAGGTCATTTGCAAATATGCAGTTTTAAGAAAAATTAATAATAAAAACAGTCGCAGCAGTAGTAGTAATAATAATAATAAAAGGTGCAGAAAAAAATAGAACAAACTAATAGACCATGAAGGAAATATCTAAGATACTTTAATTGAAGAATATTGATGATAAAATTACCAAACAAATATCCAGTAGTCTATAAAAGTAAATCAGAGCAAAATGCACAGAAAACCACACTAGAGACATATAATAAAACGTCCAGAATAAAAAAGAATGAGAAAATCTTTTCCTTTCTCTGACAGGAAAAGAAGATATTGACTACAAAGTAACAATGGTCAGACTGATAGCTAACTTTTAAAAATAAATTATATTCATTAAAACACACAAAAATAACATTTCGAAGATACAAAGCAAAAACAAAAACAAATGTCCAACTTATAATTTCTAACAAATGGAAGTAGAGCATTAGTCAATGCAAGAATGAAAGGAACAAAGGTGGAGGTGGGGTAGTTTGGAAGGGAAATAAAATTTGCAATGTGCAGATGACCTAATTATGTATGCAGATAATCCAAGTAATGTACAGACAAATTTTTGGAAATAGTGACTTTAGCTAAATTGTTGGCCAAAATAGTTAATAGCATTTTTATAGATGAGAACAACTAGAAATGCTAACTAATTAAGACCACAATAAGATACCAATACGAACCTGTCATAATGGCTAAAACTATCTTAAAAATAATGATAATGTTAGGTCTAGAAAAGAATGTAGTAATTGGAACTCATACACATGCTGGTCAGAGTGTAAAATATGGTGCAACAAATTTGGGGAAATTTTTTATAGAAATTTCGCTTATAGGCAATATTAAAAGCATCACTACAATAAAAGCATGAATATAAGTGCACACAGAGACACATACACACTGTACTAGAATCTATTCAGAATTCCTACAAAAGAGTAAAACAGCCAATACAATAGAAAAATGTGCAAATGAATTGAAAAGGAACTTCACAGAAGAGGATATCCAAATCTTTATAAAGTTATGAAAAGGTGCTTAACTTCATCAGTTATCAGGCAAATGCCAGTTAAAACCAGGATTTATCCTTGCACATTCATTAGAGTGGAAAATAACATTTAGTGGCAGTACCAAGTGTTGGCAAGAATGTGAAGCACCTAGAACTCTCATATATGGCTGCTGGGAGAGGACATTTATACAGTCACTTTGGGAAAACGGTCAGTAGATCTACTCATGCTGAAAATATATACATCTCCTGGTCCAGTTTTATACTCTAGAAATTCACTGAGGAAAGTGTATTGTGTTTCCTACAAATAGCAAAGAAAATATATAATACAAAAAACACATAATCTCTGCAGGTATCCAGCTTTTTCTGTATGAGAACAGGTCATGCTGATCTCTCTGGGTTCTGGAAGCTCTGTTTAATGATGCACGTTAAACCTACTGCTATTCAAAATTGTTACTTTCCCAGATTTCTCAAAAGTTTCAATTCCTTTGCTTGGTTCCTAACAGCTTCTTACAAAATAGAAAACGATTCAGAACTAGCCTAGGCTAAGTTACCAGATATTGTGAAGTTTAGTATCACTGGTTTCAGTGGAAGAAAGATAATTATTGCAATTTCAGACACCTGGATTCTAGACCAAGCTCCACTCCTTCCTCATGCATGACTTCATGAAATCTCTCTGAATCCCAATTTCTTTGACTTATTAATTAGAGAATAGGAATAAACAGCCTTCTGGCTCATTTCTTACCCTACTTCCTATGACTCCACTATCTGTTTTTCAGGGTGAGAAAGAACTGTACTGCTATTCTTCATGTGATAATTTCATCCTTCCTCCTGCTTTTCATATCTTATTAACCATCCATCACCACCTGATCTAACCATGGCTTCATTTGACTTAAATTTGGTTTCACCTGTTTTAGCCAGAGAGCTCATTTCCTTAATAAAAGCACTTCAAACATATGTTTGGTCTTTTAAAATATAATCAACATCTGTATAACTACACATTTAAGGCATATTTTTTTTCTAAGGTATACCAAGGAATCTGGGATACCTGCTTTATCCTAAATATTGCTGAATAATGTCATAAGAATTCTACACTAGGAAGGTGTCAAACTGAAAGGATTACATACTATATGATTCCAACTACCTAACATTATGGAAAAGACAAAACCATAGAGACAGTAAAAAAATCAGTGGTATCCAGGAATTCAGGGAAGAGAGAAGGGATGAAAAGAGTACTGAGATTTTTTTAGGGGAATGAAACTATTTATGATAGAGTAAATAGTAGATACATATTACACATTTGCCAATATTCATAGAATCCACAACACAAAAAGCAGACCCTAATGTAAACTATGTACTTTATTTAATAATAATGTATCAGTATTGGCTCATCAACTGTAACAAAGATACCAAATCAACTGTAACAATTTAACACATGCAGATGTTAATAATAGGGAAAGCTGGGATGGGCAGAGTGGGGGGTATATGGAAACTTTCTGTACTTTATGCTTACTTTTCTGTAAGCCTGAAACCATACAAAAAATAAATCTGTTATTTAGAAAAAATTCATTCTAGTATTCTAGTTTCTTTGACAGTTTAAAAGAAATTAAATTAGATTAGAAAATATAGGTCTAAGATTTTTAAAAATCGCTGATTATGCATTATTTTATTTTAACGGGTAATTAATAAAATTCTGAGATTTAAAATACAGTGAAAAAGTTTTATATTTTGAAAGAAATATTTGTTAAACTGAATTTAATTAAAATTAAAATTGTATGTTCTGTGAAATACACTGTCAAAAGCATGAGAAGACAGACCAGAAGAAAATATTTGAAAAATATATGATAAAAGCTATTATCTAAAGTATACAAAGAACCTGTAAAACTCAACAATAACTTAAAAGAAATAAAAATATACATTGACAAATACTTCTCCAAACTGGGCCAAAGACATTGACAGACATTTAACCAAAGATATATAGAGATGACAGATAAGCATATGAAAAATGCTTCACATCATATGGTACCAGAGAAATGCAAATTGAAAGCATTTTTTTTTCATAATTGTCAAAATTTAGAGGCAACCATGATGTCTTTCAGTGGTTGAATGTATAAAAAAAAAAATCTGTTACATCCAGGCAATGGAAAATTATTCAGTAATAAAAAGAAAAGATTTATCCAAAGACATGGTGAAAACCTAAAAGCATATTACTAAGTAAAAGAAGCTAATTGGAAAAGGCTACATACTGCATGATTCTAACTATATGAATCTAGAAATATCAAAACTTTTGAGATTATTGATCAGTGGATACCAAAGATTGGGCTGGAAGAGAAGATGCATAGGCAGAGCAGAGAGGATTTTTAGGGCTGTGAGGCTACTTTGCATGATACTATAATAATGAATACACGACATCACAAATTTTTCCAAGTCCATTGAATGAACAACATTCAGAGTGAGCCCTCATGTAAATTATGGGCTTTGAGTGATAAGGATGTTCCAATATAAGTTCATCGATTAAAACAAATGTACCCTCTGATGGAGATATTCATAATGGGATAGGCTACGCATGTTTGGAGGCAGGGGGTAGATGGGAAAGCTCTATATTTTCTGCTCAATTTCGCTCTGAACTCAAAAGTGCCCTAAAGAATAGTCTATTAAAACAAAAATATATGGAAATGAAAATTGAAATGAGAATATCAAGGAGACTATTAGGTGAATATATTGACCATTTCAAATCATAGAGTTATATCATTTATTTTGCATGAAATATTTTTAAAATAGGTTTATGCCAAATGTACTAAGTAATAATCTGTCATTTATCTCAGTACAGAGCATTATATCACATGGGAAGATTTACAATCAAAATAAATAAAACAATCTATTTTAGATTATATGGTAAGACTAGAGCTTACAAAAAAGATAAAGGAGCACACCTTAACATGTTGAGTAATTTTTGTGAGAATGGTCTAGAGAAAAAAATATTTTATCTTCCTTGTGGTACATACATATGTGCATGTGTGTGCATGTGCATATTTTTTAAAATAAGAATATAGTTTAAGCTGTTTTCTTTATTTTTCTTCCATTCTGTAAATATTCCAACCAAAAGATAATATTTAAGATGGAAACTTTTATAATATCTTTGTAAGTAAGTTTTCCATGAGGTATATTTCCTTAATTTTCATAAAAACAGGGTAAGCCTAACACCTGTTCAAGAAAACTAATCTGTCCTTAATCAGCCATAGAGAATATTAACCCTGGTTACTTGCCAGAGGCTATAATTTCTTGTCAAAATTCCAGCTGAGAGATATTATCTTATTTTAAAGAATACAGTATTCAAAAAAACCCCTCATTTTTCTTAGAAGACTACATTCTATCATTTGATAGAGTCTGGCAGCAGAAAGATTCCATATTGAGATAATATGAGTGTAGCCACTTGCAGAATTCCTGCACTGAAGTGAGCATCATCAGTGCAATGTCTTGAATTTTTATTGAGGATTCCCAAAATAACCTGCCACACAGACTCCACTTTTCAAACTGCCATGAAACTTTTATTGAGAGTATTTTCCCTTGCATCCTTCCTTGTTCTGCCTATGTAAGAAGTTTCCTTAGGAATTCAGTAATTTTTTTTAAAAAAAGCATTCCTTGGGAAATGGTGTGTTTCTGTTTTCATACTTGAATTAACCATTTTCCTCATTTTTCAGTTTATCACATCTAGGCTTCATGTTTAGTCACAAAAAAAAAATTATCATGGTCTTCATATTTTTCCCTAAACATTTATTTCTTTGTTTCTGTTTTACTAATCCACGTACAGATACTTTATAAAATAAACCATTGTAAACAATTTTATAAAAAAGAAAAAAATATATGTGTAAGTTTCAGAATTAAATGAAATAATTTTAATCAAATAGGTTGAGTATATTTCTAGAATGAAAATAAATTCTGCATGTCATATATGAAATTCACTTTGGGGAGTCATAGGAGAGAATGCCAATGAGCTAGGTCATGGTCTTCTATAGTGCCTGACCCTTAGGACAAATTTTTACCAAATTTGTTGGGAAATTAATTTGCTCTGGGTGGGGATCCCTGGGTGGTGTAGCGGTTTGGCGCCTGCCTTTGGCCCAGGGCGCGATCCTGGAGACCCGGGATCGAATCCCACATCAGGCTCCCGGTACATGGAGCCTGCTTCTCCCTCTGCCTATGTCTCTGCCTCTCTCTCTCTCTCTGTGACTATCATAAATAAATAAAAAATAATAATAAAAAAAATAAAAACACAGGCTCTTTATAAAAAAAAAATAATAATTTGCTCTGGGTGGATTTTGGAAGGCAAGCCAAAAATGCAAGTAAATTTAGACTTACAGAAATATAGGGAGGGTATTTAAAGTTTCTTTAACTTCAAAATTCTTTGGTCCTGTATTAATAATACTGTGTCATCTTGAATTACCATAAATTATTTTTTATACTAAAGCACAATAGTGAACTCTAGTTTAAGATACATACATCAATACAAAGTGACAGATATCAGTACAACAAAATGTGAGTGGATTAAAAGAACATATGAGAGCTAATAACAATATTTCTGACTAATAATTCCTAGGAGAATTATTGAATGTAGGTATTCTATTATTTGTTGAGAAGTGAACTAAGGAATTAACTTTCTTTTTGAAAAATAATTTTCTGAATATTTGTTTCCTTAGACTTATGCCTTTCATTATCAACCTACTTTCTAACCTATTTTTACCTTTGAGTTGGACTCTCAGCTCTACTTTGTCTAGTAAGTTAGATGCTTCTTCAAGGTGTCCACTTTCAATTACCATCAGTAGCACCACTAATCAGATACATTGATTAACACAAAGACATAAAATGTGTAAATAAACTCTGCTTTTTGTATCTATCATATCGAGAATTATTAGGCTTTCACTGAAAACTAAAAATTAAATATAATTAGTTATGAGCTTGGGGCAACTTTTTTAACCTTGGTTTTCACTTACATTAAAAACAGATGCAAAATGTTTCTGTTTATTAAAGAAGGGTGTACTTTAAAGAATAAAATAAAAACTAATCTAAATCATTGAAAGAAGATGCTTTCTTTTACCCTAAATTAATATACCCTCACTGTATTTTAATATTATTTTATAAACACACACACACACACACACACACATCCCATAAACCTGATAAAAGCATAGTCTAATAATTTGATGGGGAAATCAGCACAATCTCTACCCAGATCTAGAAACAGATCACTACAACACTCCAGTAGTCCTTTGTAGATCCCTTCAATTTCAGAAACTCTCCATCTGCAGTAAAGATTACCACAAACATGATTCTTTCTTATGGGGATCATTTCTTTTTTCTATGTTATAATTTTGTCAGTTAAAATTCCATCTGAAAACATAATCTTCACCTATCTGAACATTATGTGAATGAATATATTTTATAATTCTTTGGAGTTTGTGTTATTTTACTCAATATTATACTCTTGATTCAATCATATGAAAATTCTTTTCATTATATAAGAAGTCTGGAATTTATTCATTTCACTTCTGATGGATCTTTGAATTGTTTCTAAATTTCAGCTATTAAGAATAACGCTTCCATGAATAATCAGATTATTTCTACTGGTATAAAAGTAAATGCATTTCAGGAGGCATATAATGATATGCTTAACAATGGATAGTTTCTAACAATATCAACAAGCCACATCACATCAATTTGTAGTCAATTGCCAGGCATTGGCCATCTTTTTTCCCTACTCCCTTAGCCAGGTCAGGGAACAGAGCACTGCTAGGACCCCAGATACCACCTACTTATCTCTTTTAAACAGCTCCCTCTTTTACAATCCTGATTAAAGATAACCACAATCTTATTTTTTGATATTTTGTGATATTTATAACCCTCTATATACTTTTGATTATTTCATTCAATAGATTGCACCTCATATACCTATGAATTCAGTGTGCATCTGTGCATTCACATTGGCCCAGCAATAGTTTAAAACTTGTGTTTTGCAGTACATTTCTGACATGTCTTTCTGACTTCATTCAGGCTTCTCTTATTCATCTTCCATACTACGTCCAGAGCTCATTTTTCAGTGCTTTCTGGAATTTTGTCATGGTACCCTAAGCTTAAAATTCTTCAGTGGCTCTTCATAAGACAAAGTATAAAAGTAAAAATCTTTAACAAAGATCTTAATACACTGTGTCTTATGATAGGAATGATATCCTTTCCTCCATTCTTCACCTTCCTACCACTCCAGATAAGTGAAATGTCTTCCTTGAAAGTCACAACCTACATATCTGCACAATCTTATTTGCACTGTTTCTTTTAAATCTAAATAATATTGCTACTACTATTACTAACAATATTCATTTACAAAAGCACATAAAATACAATAAATACAATGTACCCAGATTAATCTTTCTCCAAAATAAACAAATACATGTGCCTATCCTTAATCACACTATATTTAGTAATTCATTTCTATTTCTGTCTATTTCAATAGATTGAAATGCTTTGAGATAGAAACCATATATTTTTCATCAATCAGTTCCCACCATTAGCACTATACTTGGCACATGTTGAAGCTAAGCCAGTATCTGCTGAATGGGTAAATGATTAATAAATAAAAGGCATGGCATGTTCTCTGAAGGAGCTCATGATATATTTAGGGAGATAAATCTAAGACAAATGAAAATTCAAAACTGATTTGGTAGAAAAAAAGTATAATCTTTTGTATTTCAAGACACTGAGATGGCTTAAAAAATGTCTTTCAGCCTATATAAAAAGTTAAAATATTGATTTTTCTCAACCAAGTACATAAAAAGCAAACATCATTTTCTAAACTTTCATAGACTCTTAATTGGATTCTTCTTTTTTAATTTTAATAATGAGTTTTCAGGAGTCTATGAAGCTACAGAAAGATAGGTATTCATAGCATTTTTACTAAATTTATTTAATGGGTTTAATTTTAGCAAGTTGGGAAAAATCAATAAAATTTAGTACTGAGTAATGTTCTAAATTTGTAATCATCATCAAAACTTCCTTTTAATTTTACAAAGAATGCAAAGTACATTTTCCATAGAAACAACATTGCAAATTTTGGTTAGATTGCAGAGTGTGTGGTAAGATAAGAAACTCCTTTAACTCAGTGCAGTAGAAATGGATATCCTGCTCCCTTTTCATTACATACACTGTGGTTTGGAACCAGTTACCCAGATAAAGACCAGATTCTCCTTATGCTCTATCCTTCATCAAAGTGTGATTTGAGGACTAGTTATCACCAAGGATTTTAAGTAGAAAAGAGATCTGTCAGTCTCAGGACTTTTGACAAGCAAGTGTGTCTTTCAATAACTGAAAGTAAAAGACTATGTGACCCTAGTGGATGACAGAGTAACAAGGTGGAAAGAGCCTGTGGCCCAGAAAGCTACCCACCAAACAAGGACACATCCACAGAACTTCTAAATGACTGAAAAGTAAACTTCACTGTGTTAAATCTCTGAAATTATAAGGTGAAGATCTAAGAGTAGCTAATATGACTCTAATATACCTGGCTTTTCTTAAATCATATCTCCTAGAAAAATAGTCCAATTACATATGCCATAAAGGTTCTAAGATCAAATATATTAGAAATCCTATGTCCTTTTTAGAGGTGCATAACAGATATATGATTATCATCAAAAATTCTGCAAAGTTCTGTGGCTTTAAAAAATGTTTAGCTGTGTTTAGTATAGCAATTCCCAAACTTACTGATAAATTTAAGTAATATTATTGTCCTATATAATTAGTATTAGTCACACACATACACAAAAATTGGAAACTTCCTCACCAAATCATTGCTAATTTCTTCTATTAACTGACAATGAATTTTAAAATATTTCAAGTATTTGTTGGAGAAAGTCCTTAGGGCTAGAGGTGAATAGTTGAGAGCATGAATCTATTTACTAAGGAACTAGCTAGGACTTACGATAGGGATAGGGGATGGGTAGATAGTTATTTCTGAGAAACTAAAATGGGGAGACAAGTCTGATTAGTCCCAAAGCAGAGAGAAGATGGACTAGGGAGCAAATGAGCAGGCCAGAGGATAGAAGCAGTTTCACCAGCATACAGTTACACACACAAAGTATTAAAAGGCCAAGGGAGACATTTTTCCATCATATCCCATTTATCCAAGCGGCACACTTATTTTGCCCTGTGTAACACATACTGTTTTGCTGGCTCCACTTACTCCCTTCTGAAGAAGGTTGTTTGTTGTTGCTGTTGTTGCTGCTGTTTTTTTTTGTTGTTGTTTTTTTTTTTGTCATAATCCTAGAAGGAACATTTCTGCATAGGGCATGAGACAATTTTCTCTTCTCTTTAATCAACATGGCTGATTGCTGAGGTAGGGCACAAGCGGCCAAGCCACTAGCTGCCCAGGAGTCTTTCAGACACACAGTGAAGTTAGTTACTGATATTTGAGGTAGAAAGTATGACAGAGAGGAACTGGGAAGTAATAGAAGGAGAATGAAACTTCTGAGGAGGGGCATGTAAAGGAAGGCACAGAGGGAGGACAGTCGTTTTGGGTCATTTATAAGATAAGAAAATTAGTCAAGAGAAAAAAAAAAAGGAAAATTAGTCAAGAGAGACAGAGGGAGGAGAGAGATCAAGTAGTCCCAGGGTGCCTCTCAGTTGCTTAAACAAAGAGCTTTTGAAAAAGGCTCTACTTCATAAATCAATGAATCAGTATTTGGGCTATGAGTAAAAGATGGACATTTTTTTTCAATGATACACTTAAAATTGAAATTTACTTCTGAATAAAACATTAACAAGTAATGAGGTTTTATTGGATTTATAAATATTTAAATTATCATAGGAATATAGTATTGTTACAAAAATGAGATCTGGCCTCTGCTTATTTACTAATAGACTGCTTATTTTCAATAATGCATTAACATGAAGCCCTAAGAGCTTAATACAAGCCTCTACTAAGGTCAGTCCCTTGACCTCAAGTGAATCCACCTAATTGGAGCATTTTGCTTTATGACCATAAGATATAAAGATATTAAGGCACCTCCTTCTAAGGAGGTAGGGCTCTGAATGCAATTATAAAAGTACATAAAAACAATATATTTGAAGTAGTTTATAGCTAGGTAGTTATAAGTAGTTTAGCTAAGTAGTTTATAAAGTAATCAGTGGAACAGAGGAGGATGAAGTTAAACAAGTTATTATCTCATTGCTCATAAGAGACTAAATGCATATAAATATCTTTTTTTTTCAACTCTTTTAATGTACATTTTATAAATTTTATAAATCTTGTTTCAACATTATATAATTATAAATGTATTTATATATTTGTTATAATTGTTATAATTTTTATAAATTTGTTCTGTTGGCTTTTAAAAATGCTTTTTGCCTGGGAAAATTTTTTATCTGGGAAATTTTTTTTAAATTACAGCACTCTCAGATTTCATAGAAATTTAAAAATAAACTTTACCTTTTCCCATTAAACCTTAGAAGATCACTAAGAAATAATCATTTTGCCTCAATTATGACTAACATTATAAGCAACAGATAAGGATAGGATAAGTAGATTGCCTTTGTTTAAAGTTTTACATTCTTGAACCAATGTAAAAAAAAAAAAAGAAATAGGAAATAAGTGAATAATATTGTTATGGCATTAAAAGCTGAATTTCGCAATGAAATCAAAGTAATTTTCCACATACTAATTACAGTTTTAACCCTCAAATTTTTTTGGTTTGCTACTGTTTAAAATCAGTTAACTTGGGATCCCTGGGTGGCGCAGCGGTTTGGCGCCTGCCTTTGGCCCAGGGCGCGATCCTGGAGACCCGGGATCGAAACCCACGTCAGGCTCTCGGTGTATGGAGCCTGCTTCTCCCTCTGCCTGTGTCTCTGCATCTCTCTCTCTCTCTGTATGACTATCATAAATAAATAAAAAATAAATAAATAAAAACATTTAAAATCAGTTAACTTCAAAGAAAGGGCAAACGAGAACTTGAAACCTAGCTAGAGAGCACTATTATCATTACGTTTCAAAACTATAATGTCTTCAGAAAGACTAGAATTGATGAGAAGATTCACCACATTTAAGTGATATAATTTCTAACTTTTCATATCTTTGAGCTTGATGCATGAATGGAGAAAATGTAGAAGCACCAGTAATATCAAAGACAGCATTAAAAATAACTCTCCTGCAGGTGTATGAAAAGGAAAACCACTAGGGATAAGGCCATTTCAATTGAGCACAAATATAGTTAACTGGAAAACCCAAATCCCAAAACCAGAAGAACTCTTGGAGGGCAGGAAAGAAAGCTGTGTGCCTGTACCATTGTGAAGACAAATAGCGTTTAAATGTCCCTGTATTCTAAGGTCTCTCAGGTTAACTCTCTGTTGTTTGTAAATAAGGAGGACAGCAGTTATACCAATGATCCAAAGGGAAAAAAATCATCAAACAACCACTTAGGAGTTTCCTTGGTCCATTTGAAATGAGATCAGTAGACTCTGATCTGATGCTGGCTACACAGTGGGCAGAGCTGGCATTCATCTCACCACCACAGACAATAAGTACACAGAGTTTCTGGGTAAATATGTAAGGGTAAAATTAATACACTGCTTACCTTTAAAGAGAGCAGAGGTGTGTGTTAAAAATAGAAGCTAACACAGTGAATCCACTGTGGAGGGATGAAGAGATGACAGCAGACCCAGTTAAGGTTCCAGTAGCTAATACTGCAGTGAATTCCAGGCCTGGCACCAGGAGGTATGGCTTTGGCCTGGTGTGAATCAGGGAGATGGAACAGAGGACTCTAAATTTACCTGGAATGCTGGAAATCACAGTTTTTCTGAAACTGGGACAAACAGATGAAATTACAATTGGCCCATAGAAGCTACATGGGGATTTGTCTCTGTCGGAGACTCTTGGGTGTGTTCATACACACAAGTATGCATGTGTGCATGTCTGTGCATGTAGAATGCTTTAAAATGGAAACTCAAAATCCCAAGTAGGTCCCAGGGTTTTTTTTTTTTTAATTTTTATTTATTTATGATAGTCACAGAGAGAGAGAGAGAGAGGCAGAGACACAGGCGGAGGAAGAAGCAGGCTCCATGCACCTGGAGCCCGATGTGGGATTCGATCCCGGGTCTCCAGGATCACGCCCTGGGCCAAAGGCAGGCGCCAAACCGCTGCGCCACCCAGAGATCCCCAAGTCCCAGGGTTTGATATTATTAGCTTATCCTTTTCTTTATCCCGGCAGATATACAGCAAGCTTTCTTGCCATCTCCTTGAACTGGTTGTTAGGTCTCTTTTTCCTTGATCAGTTTTTTTCCCCTCAAAAAACAAATATATCCTTCCAAGGACTCACATTTATTGCAGTGATGTCAGCTGCAACCTGTTCCATGGAAACCCAAGGGTTCTTCTCCAGTTATCTGGTGAGTCTGAAAATGTTACTGAGGGGGTTCAAGGGCTTTCTGCCCTCGCTTACAGTTTCCTCTTTCTCTTTATTGGGGATTTCCTTTCCTCACTGTTGACTTAATAAGGGATTTAATGCATTTTTCTTTGTTTTTCATTTGTTATCCAGCATTTCCAGATGTTAGAGCCAGAGTATCTTTCATCTTACTTTATTCTGCCGAACTGAAATCAGACCAGCTTTTTTCATATCTTTTTACTGATGAAACTACTTTTACTTGACAGGAATACATGTTTTTCCCCTGTTTGCCAATAGGGATTAACAACAAAATGAACATTTTGTTGTATGATAACAATGTAATGACCATAAACAATGGATAGCTTTACAAAATCTCCATCTCAGATTACGAATGATAACCAAAAGAAGGAATGCAGAGGATTATTTTGAAACAGAATAACTTTTCTAAACTATTCCAAATATCTAACCAGCTTCTATGTTATAATCTTAAATAGCAAAAAAGAAAAAAAAAAACTTTTTCCCAAACATGCTTTTCAATGACGTTAGTTTTGAGTTGTAGCGAATACTGTGGAACAACAAGCACCCTGATCATATCTTTAGGATGGAAGCATTCATTTTCTTTGTTGTTAAGAGTGTTGGTGGCTAGTGACTCTCAGCTGAGTCCTCCATGAATTATCCAAGCTGAAGATCTGATATAACGATCCCTTTGTGGGGAGAGGTACCCAATGACTGGTACATGCTGAGGTCTAGAGTCATGGCCATGTTGCCTCAGGGATGGTCTACTTTGAAGAAGGCATCCAGCTCCAGGGCTTTCTGTGGAAGAGCTGAGGCCTTTATGACAATTGCATGGCAAGTCAACTCCTCCCTCTATCCAATGCTCCTTTTTAACTCTCTCTCCCATAGTTATTGGTGCTGAATGCACTTTCCAATAATTCTCCCATTCAGAAAAGTCCACTTAGAGTCTATTTCCCAGGGATCATGACTTAAGGTAAGAATATACTAGAAATTTACATTATTAACTGTCACATAGCTTAAAGATCCTTTGTTAAAACTATTTAATGACTAAGTAATGTCATTGGTCACAGGTGCTTTAAAAATATTCACTGCTGATATTTTAGGGAGTTTTTCTATCTTGAATAAAACCTCAGGTTTTCATTACTCATTTCTACGTGCATATAACCTGCATAGGATAGGTCTTTTCAATTACCTTTTGGAGTGAATCTTGACTGCTCATTGACACTGTCACAACACTTATGTAGTGGTCTTTTATTTAGGTATGTGTCACTCTCCTCTTCCTAACTTTCACTAATGGCTATTGCACTGCAACCCAGAAAGTCTGGCTATCAAATAAAAGTTTTGCTCTTAATCAGCACAGTAAAACAGCTACACTGTTATTACAGGTATTGGAAATCAGGCCTTGCTGCTATTTTGTGTTGACATTTGTTCTGAGCAATTGGTAGATTTTGTCTCATGGACAGTTTGGTGCATGGAAATGATCATATTTCCTTCTTTCTATTGGCTGTCAGAAATCTAATTTTTCAGCTGAGTTTAGCATGCATAGAAAATTTCAGTCTTATCTTCATCTTTTCTTCCCTGCTCTAATTTTCCTCTGTCATAATTGCTGTATTATCATTTTAAAACATTTATTTTATCTTGTTATATCATTTAAATGGTGTTTGAAGAACATTCTTGGAAAAGATGGCTTATAAAAACACGTATGATTATGTAGGAAATGATAGCCAAACTCAGATAATTTTTTTGTTTTTTATTATTTTATGATATTTTTTTCATCATGATAAATGTACTCTTTAAACTCATCATCTATTTCACCGACCCTCCCTACCTGCCTCCCCCCTGCTAACCAACCATCAGTTTGTTCTCTACAATTAAAAGCCTGATTCTCACTTTGCCTTTCTTGTTCTTTTTTGTCTCTTTTTCCCTTCGTTTGTTTGTGTTGTTTCTTAAATAACACATATGAATGAGATCATATGGTATTTGCATTTCTCTTACTAATTTATTTCAGTTAGCATTATACATTCTAGCTCTGTCCATGTTGCAAATGACGTAATTTAATTCTTTTTCTGGCTGAGTAACATCCCATTGTACATACATAACATTTCTTCATTATCCATTCATCAGTTAACGGACAGTTGGGCTGTTTCCATAGGCTGGTTATTGTAAATAATGCTGCAATAAACATAAGGGTGCCTGAATCCCTATGAATTAGTGTTTTTGTGTTTTTTGGGTAAATACCCAGTAGGGTGATTATTAGATCCTAGGACAGTTCTATTTTCAATTTTTTGGAACCCCCATACTGTTTTCCAGAGTAAGTGCACCAGCTTGCATTGCCCCCAACAGTGCAAGAGGGTTCCCCTTTCTCTACATCCTCACCAACACCTCTTTCTTGTGTTGTTGCTTTCAGACATTCTGACAGATGTGAGGTGATATCTCATTGTAGTTTTGATTTACATTCCCGTGATGATGAGTGATGTTGAGCATCTTTTCATGTGTCTGGTGAACATCTGTATGTCTTTTTTGGAGAAATGTCTATTTATGTTTTCTGTTTTCTGCCCATTTTTTAATTGGATTATATTGGAGGCTGCTGAGTTTTGTAAGTTCTTTTCGTCTTTTGGATACTTTATATATTTAGATACACTCTATCAGACATGCCATTTGCAAATATCTTCTCTCATATAGTAGGTTGCCTTTTAGTTTTGCTTATTGTTTCCTATTTATTTATTTATTTATTTATTTATTTATTTATTTATTTATGAGAGAGGGAGGGAGGGAGAAAGAGAGAGAGACAGAGAAAGAGACACACCCAGGACACACACAAGATCACAACCTGAGCCAAAGGCAACAGCTTAACCAAATGAGCCACCCAGGTTATATGCAATATCTTATAGTTTCAAGTGCACATCATAGTTTTTTGGTATTTTTATACATAACAAAATGATCCCCAATGTGATTCTAGTTACCATCTGTCACCATACAAAGTTCTTACAATATTATTGATAATGTTCTCTATGCTGCACAGTATATCTCCATGACTTATTTATTTATAACTGGACGTTTATACTTCATAATCTCCTTTACCTATTTCACCTGCCCAGCCTGGTCCTAGTAAATAGGGCTGTTTTCTTTATCTATGAATCAATTTCTATTTGTTCATTTCTTTGTTTTTTGGATTCCACATATAAGTGAAATCATATGGTTTTTGTTTTTCTTTGTCTGACTTTTGTCCACTGTGTATCCATTAATCAACTGGATGGACATTTAGTTTGCTTCCATATCTTGCCTATTGTAAATAATGCTGCAGTGAACATAGGGGTACATATATCTCCGCAAATTGATGTTTTCATTTTCTGCTGCTAAATTCCCAGGTGTGGAATTGCTGGGATCACATGGTAGTACTATTTTTAACGTTAAGGTATTCTCCATACTGTTTCCCACAGTAGCTGCACCAATTTGTATTTCCCCCAACAGTGCACAACAGTGCACAAGGGTTCCTTTTTGTCCCACATCCTCATCAACGCTTTTTTTGGTTTTGTTTTGGGTTTTTTGATAATGGACAATCTGTTAGGTGGAAGGTAATATCTCATTGTGGTTTGGATTTGCATTTCTGCTTAAGGACTACTGAGCAAAAATAGAAAGAGGATAATACAAAGTATTTTAGATTGCTTTTACATTAAGAAAGTCAATAATCCCCTGGGATAATAGTGATGATTAATTTCTCTAGATAATTTTTTTTAAATTCAATTGACTGGTTTATTCCACTATCTTCTTGATTATGGGTAAATTAAGTCTCCTTTTGGTTTCTGTTTTCTTGGATACATATTTAAAAGCTAAGGAGTTGGACTTTTAAGTAAACAGAGCCAGAATAACAACCCAAATTCACTCATTACTTTTTATATCACATGGGCTGGTTGTTCACTTTCATTTTTAAACATATATAAAACATGGATAACGTCCTCAGTGTAGATTTATTGTTACAATTATTTGAATACTATGTATAAAGTGCATTCCATGGTGCCTGATTTCTGAGGAGATAGCTAGAAATGGTACTATTTGCATTGTATATTCTTTAATAAGAGTCTTTTATAATAAAAATTAATTTAACTTATATTAACAATGAATTCCATCTGTCAGGACTTTCTTTCTTTCTTCTTTCTTTCTTTCTTTCTTTCTTTCTTTCTTTCTTCCTTTCTTTCTTAGCAGTGATGATTTCTGTAAATGCCTAGAATTTATTCTACTAGAAAATAAACAGAATCTTGCTGTTCTTTTTCTATTAATAAGGAAAATACCTTTCTGGTAGAACCCAAGGGCTCTCATGCCATTCCCATGCCATGTAAGAACATGATGATTTTTAGGAGAATACTTGTTCTTACTAGAATTTAAAAAGTATAAGCATTAAATTGTTTCTTATATCTAATGAAATATTTATATGGCTACACATTCAGGAAAATCAATTATATTGCAAGATGAGAGTTTCTTCAGCTAAATATTTATAATAAAATACTTATAAGTTGAAAAAGGTTTTGAGGAGGAAACATCTAATGCATGCTATTGTACAAAGTGCTTCAAGTAATCTTTTTTTTTTAATTTCTCCACCTATCTATAAATACGTATATCCATGCATACATAAATTTTGAATTCTGCAGGTTTCTCACTGCCAATAGGTATCTGAGTTTGTTTGGAGTTCTGAAGATGCCCTCGGGAAAGTAGGTAAATAATGAATCTCCAGTATATAAGGTTTTGACGTGCAAACCTAATTAGTCATCTGCTTAATTAGAGGTAAGTGTCAAGTTAACTGTATTCAGCTTCTCATTCTATTGTTCCCTGGAATAAAATATTTTTAACCACTTTATTGATGCTGAAATTTACTTACAAATTTGTTTCTATTCTTAATTACCTGCCATGTAGCATGATAGGAATGATATTAAAATACTAATTTAAAAATATACTAATTTCTGAAACTACACTTAGAAATGAAGTAAAATTGAATTTGTAATTTCATCTGAAACTCATAGTGACTTAAATGTAGTCACTTTGAATTGTAACATTTATAACTTTTTAAAGGCTCTGCATATGGTATATATTTAATTAAACCTGCAGAATTTTAACTATATGGGGGAAGAAGAGGGTCAACTTTAGAACTTGTTTGTACAATTGATTTCCGTAAGCATGTTTAATCAATAAATTTCTATTAAGCTGACCCTCTACAACTCTCATCTTTAAATCAAAACTAAGCAAATAATTCTGATGTTCCCTAATAAATCTTTTCAGTATACTTGGAAAGTCTTGGAAAGTCATTCATGATTTACTGTGTACATATGGAATGAGTGAGAAAGATTAAATACATCTGAATTATTGTTATAAAAGAACCAGGTCCTGGGCTTATCTTCTGAATAGATTACAATGTAAACTGGTAGTAATAAACTTAAGTCCACTCTGGTTGATTTATCATTTTATAAATAATTTTTTAAATATCTCAAAATATTTACTCTGTAGTATTCACTGATTTTATCATACATTTATATTTTATTGATTCTCTTTAGACTTGAGCTATAAGAACATAGAATAAAACAATATACTCAGACTTTTTGCAAATGTAAATCACCCAAAGAGTTGTATTTCCTTCTCTATTTCAGTAAACTGTGAAGAATAGAGACAAAAGTGCAAGTGGTTAAAAATAATAATGATAAAATAAAATAAGGAGTACATGAACAGGTAATTCAAAGAAACAAAAATACAAGTAGCCAGTAAACTTAAAGATACACCATCCCCTTATTATTGAGGAAATGGACATTTTAAAGTAATGAATCTAAATACTTTCTATCTACCAAATTGATGAACAGTTTAAAGATTTTAGGATGAAGTGCACTAGACATTTTGGTAGGACAGTTCTCTCACATGCTTTTGATAAAGTATATTTGGAACAACCAGTCTGGAAAGCAGGGAAGTGTCACCTATCAACAGTGAAAATGGGCTTACTCTATTTCAGTAAAATTCTCAAAAGAATATTTGGAGAAATTATCACACAGCTTTACAAGTAGATATGCTCAAAAATGTGTTTGAAAGATGGTTTATAATTGGGAAAAGTTGTAAACAACTGAATATACAGCAATAAGGGAATGATAAATCAGATGTGGTATACTTGAAATTGGAATTTTTTAAGGTATGGTTAAATTCCTAAAATTTATCTGTTTATCACCATAGTTAAAAGATACTATTACATAAATAAAGCAGGTTGTAAAAATGGTAGGCAGATATAACTCATACATAATTTGATTCATATGTAATTCAAAACTCTAAGTTTACTATAAATTTTTAAGAGTCTGGAAGGATACCCAACACACTCATTAAAACAATTCACTCTTGATTAGAAGAAGTAGTAAAAAGTGAAGGTTCACCAAGACCAAGGCATAATTTACTAAAATAAGTTAAGCGTGAATAGATGAGAACATGGATTTAGGTTGATATAGCAAAGACGGTTAAGAGACAGCCTTGAAATCAGCAGATATTGCTATCGAGCTTGCATGACTACAGAATGGACAAGGGAACTTGTGCATCTACTGGACATATGCTAGCTGCCACAATATTGAAGGAAGGTAGGGACTGTACCTTTTCACAGTTTGCATTTAGGAGGAGGAGGAAAGAATTGGGCGTAAGAGGGAGCAGTATAAATGAAACTAATTTTATGCAAAGTTAAATATAGGTATTAAAATTTAAGAAGAAAATGAAAGAAAAAAACAAGAGAACTCATTTGATTAAAAATAAAATTAATTAAAAATATGATTTGAAGAATTTCCAGCCTGAAACTCATTGTTTGATCTAGGAATCAATATCAGCTACCAAGTATAGGGAGTTTGGTAAAAGAGTAGAAAAATGCTGCATAAAGGAAGTATAGACAGCATAAAAGTGGTAAATGAATCTGAGCGAAAATCTTGCTTTGGGAGATCAGGGGAAGAAGGGACTAGAAGGGAAATACTGGAAAAAAATATATATAAAGGAAGGAAGAAACCAAGCTTGTGTGGTTATATTGAAGTCAAGAAAATTTGAAATAAGCAGAGATATCAAAGAGAAAGACACAGGGTTCAAGTATACTTTTTTGTCCTGACTCATATCAGATTGAATATTAACAAGTGCAAGACATACTGAGATTATCTAGTACCTCTGGTGCCGATGGCACCAATGAGCAAAAGGAGGAATATTAAGCTTAGGTGTCTTCTGGCCTAGGTGACAAATGGACCAAACTTTACAAAGCATCAAGTTTCCTCATCTCAACTAAAGCTAATTCTAAAATACTCACCTGAGAACTCTTTCCTTGTCCACATAAGAACAATTCTAATATCTGTCCATAACCTTTTGCCATTGACCACCCATTTTTATATGGCTTCCCTCTTCTCAATACACACGCTGTCAATTTTAATTTTAATCCACTGAATAACTTTGCTCCTTACCCTAACTGATCTCTGCATATAATTTAACATTTGATCTGTACCACTTTTTAAATACTTAGCCTCGTTGCCAGAACATTCTCTTGGTTTCCAAATAACTATCCTGGACCATTCTCTGGGCATTCTGAACGATATGGACCCTCCAAAGTTAGTAGAAAATAGTGTTTAAGACCATAGGCTCTGAAGCCATATTGCCAGAATTTGAAATCTCATTCTTACACAAATTATTTCTATGACCTACAGCAAGTTAATCGATTTCTCTGTGATTCAGTTTCTTTAACAGCAAAATGCTATTAAGAATATTTTTCTCTTTAGGAAATTAGTGAGAGGGTTTCATTATAAGCAAAAATTTAGAAAATTTAAATATTTTTAAATTATTAAATATCTCACAGATAGTGAGAAATCAATAAATTAATATTACCTATTATTCTAATTTATGACTATCTTTCAAAGATAGTTCCTTGTGATTCTATCTTTGGCCCTCTCTAATCTTTAAATTTCATATATCTACTTAATGATGTAACCTCAATTCATGATTTTATATTAAAAAATTGTCTCTTTCTACCAAGATCTCTCTTTAGAACTTAGGCTTCTGTGTTTATCTACCTACAAGGTAGCTCCACTGAAATACTCCATAGGTATTACCAATTCAACATGTCTAAAGGGAAAAAATAAATATTTGCTGAATATTTACACAATGTTGGCTTAAAAAATAATCTGAAGCTAATATTATTACAAAATAATCTTTTATTTTTTTGTTGAGAAAGTAATATTTTATTGTGCAAAATAATGGAAAATGTAAGAAAGGTTAAGAAGAAAATAATTCTCATAATGCCACCATTCACATATGAACACAAAATTTTTTCTTTTGGAAATTGGGGAAAATATAATAAAAATTAGTGAGTCTTACAAGTTAAGAATAATTGATCTTACTTTTAGGAAGGAGATGACATTCTAATATTTATAGTATGCTAACATTGTAACACACTAAGAAGATGAACATACTACCAGAATCAATCAGTGAGGACAAGACAAACCAAATGAGTAAAACATGATATAGGTATGGGTATGTAGTATTAAATTACTAAGCATTAAGCATCCTCATTAAATAAATAAATGCACATGTTAATGTATATATTTATGTATCCCCAAATGTGTTTCTATTATATAGAATATTATGTTGATAGATTACTTTAAAAAAAAACTTTAAAAACACTTTGCCATGAACTTCTAAAACTAAAGAACATTACTGTAAGTTTTTATATAAGTCCTATTTATTTTCCAATTCTTAGCACTTATATGTTTAACTATTTTGTTGGTAAAGCAACATAAATATTATACAAAGTTATATCCAAATGATAAAACTGCATTTTCCCCAAAGTTGACATAATTAAGCTGTATCTGACTTTATTTCCAAGCATTTTTCTGTGGCACAACATTGACAACAAAAATGTTTGCTGAATATTTTCCAAAATTATAGGTATATTTCAAGTTCAATTTGGCAAGCTAGCATTCCATAAAGCATTTGTCTCAACATTGTTCTTGAATCCAAATGTTATTATTATATCTAACTTATGATGTCAATCTCTTCAATCTTTGTTATACATTTTACTTATTCCCCAAAGTGTTTGTGTACTTTATTGGTGTATAAGCTACAAGCAGATGTTTTATTATAACCATGTCAAGAATGCAAGATAATTTATATATTCAATCAGTAGTAAAACAGACACACAATTTTATTTGTACTAAAAAACTCAGTCTATATTCTCTATTTTCTTGATTCCAAATAAATTCATATAATTGGTAATCATGCCAAGAATAGTAAAAAGACTGATTTCTCTTATTCATGAAGATTAATTTCACAAATCTAACAAAACTGAGAGTTTCATTTATTTTTCAAAAAAATGGTATATTTATTTGACTTATATACAGATTTTCTGAATCACTAGATGCAGCATTTTAAGATCTTGGAAAGGACATTTTATCTGAGATTAGTTAATTTGTAAAATTTAATATTCATGTATACCCATTCTACTCAACAGATTTGACAAAAAGATAAAGTTGGATAGCAAATCAAGATCTCTGGGAACTTCTGAACACTGTATAGACTTGTGAAAATGATAAAACCATTAACAGGAGCTATTGACTAAAATGGTCTCTTTGGAGTTCTGGACCAATCAGACAATGTCTTCCATAGTCAGTGGAATCAGTTCAGGGAGTGTCCAGAGAAAGATGTGCATTATATCTAAGAGTAAAAGAAAATAACTTGGATGACTTCAGTGCAGATCTTCTCTATTTTGACACATGAAAAAGTCTGAGAGGTGACATTAGCTGTATATATCAGTTACCTCAAATCCTTTACAAGCTACTGGTATTTTTCAATAGAGTAACACATCTAAAAATATGAATAAGGTCCCCAAATTCCTAGAGCTTCGAGGGAAAAAAAAAGAGACTAAAGAAAAAGATCAAGATGAACAAATGGAAATGATGCATATTAAGAAACAAGAAATAGCATAAGAGAGAAATAGCAAAATTAGAAAGCTAACTTCAATGTTTTCCAGAAGAAAATAGACTTTATTTAACAAAATCTGTGATATAAAAAATCTAGATGCTCCTGCTGATGAGATAAAATTAAATGTGCGTGTGCGTGTGTGTGTATGTGTATGTGTGTGTGTTTTCCTTTTTGCTTACAGGTGTGAGGATAACCTGGAAAAAAAAAGTCTGTGTGTATGTATATATATATATGAAGCACACTAACTCAAGGCATGAGGTTGAACATTTTATAAAATTTATAAAGGTAATACTTCTTTGACTATAATGTTTTGAATGTCATCTTTTCAATGGTACAAAATTAATAAAATAGCATTGAAAATACTACTCTGTAGGTCCACAACAACTTGGTTTTAAATAAGAATTAACATATAAATAAAATGTATTGTCATCTATATTGCAATTTAACTTTTAGATTTGATCTATACATAATTTTGACAATGTGTAAATATTTCAAACCTTGACAATATATATATAAGTAATGTAATACTCAGCAGAAGCTGGGAGATGGAGGATAAGTAAATAAATATTAAAGTAAAATTTTAGTGGTTTCTTCATATTGCTTGACAGGGAATAGAAAAGTGCTATCTAGATGAGTTGAGAAGATGACAGAAGAGTAAGAGGACCTCGGGCTCACTTCCTCTCATGAATAAAATGAATACAACTAGATTAACTATCAAATCAACCTAAATACCCCAGAAATCTTCCTGAAGATTGTCAGGACAAACTCCACAACTAAAGAGAGAAAAGAGGCCCTACTGAAGAAGACAGAAAGTGTAGAGATGGTTAAGGGGTGAGTGGATGGAGGCTGCTGTGGAAAGGAGGGAGCCGTGGTTGCAGAGAAGGGCTAGAGAGACAGGAGCATACAGGGGAATGCACAGGAGAATATTTCTCCAAACACTGGGGTTTATTTTCATGAGTTCTTGAAACCAGCAGGACTTAAAACAGGAGTTTTAAGGTAGATAGGCTTGAGGAAAAAAAAAAGTCAGCAGGCTGGCTGGGATAGAGCTCAGAGCACACACTGCACTGCTCCTGCAGAGAGAAGGCAGACAAACAACCTGAGGGCAGACAGAATGGAAACAGGGATCTGAAAAACACCTGGCACACATAGAGGGGAGACTTTTTGATCTTTATGGAGTCTGTCTCTGAGAGGCAGTGTTCTTGGAGAGGCCTTTCCGGGAACACAGGAGCTGACAGATGCCTGCCATTTCCCTCCTTTGCCCCTCAGCATAAACACAGAGCCACCCATAGGAAACATCACTGTGCAGACTCTGGCTCCACCCCCTGTGCTCCAGTGGATCTGCCCTTCTGAGTCACTCTTATCTTAGTCCTAATGTGGTGGGCCTCACCCCCAACCACAAGATAAAATCTGGAAAGACCACAAATATAAGGTTAAACAAAATGCTCCTAATCAATCAATGGGTAAACAAAGAGATCAAAGAACAAATAAACAAATACATGTAAACAAATGACAATGAAAAACAACAGTCCAAAATCTTTGGAATGCAACAAGCAGTCCTAAGAGGGAAGTGTATAGAAATGCAGGCTTACCTTAAAAAGCAAGAACAATTTCAAATAAACAACCTAAACTTACACCTAAAAATGCTAGAAAATGAACAACAAATGAAGCCTAGAGCCAGCTGAAAGAAGGAAATAAAGATTAAAGCAGAAAGAAATGATATGGAAACAAAAAAAAACAAAAAGAAAGACAAAACAAAAAAGTAATAGAATAATCAATGGAACAAGGAGCTGGTTCTTTGACAAAATTAATAAAAATTATACCTCTAGCCAGACTTACCAAAAAGAAAAAAAAAGACTCAAAAAAAAAACAAACCACAAATGAGAAAGAAATAACAATCAATACCACAAAAATATAAACAATTATAAGAGAATATTATGAAAAACTGTATGGCAAAAATTGGACAATCTAGAAGAAATAGTGACTCCCAGAAACATATAAATTACCAAAACTGAAACAAGAAGAAATAGAAAAATTGAACAGCAAATAAATTGAAACAGTAATCAAAAATCTCCCAACAAACAAAATCAAGGACCAGATGACTTCACAGGTGAATTCTACCAAACATTTAAAGATGAGTTAATACCTATTCTTCTCAAGCTATTCCAAAAAAAAAAAAAGAAAGAAAAAGAGGAAAAACTTCCAAAGTCATTCTATGAGGCCAGCATAACCCTGATACCCAAACCAGACAAAAACTACACTAAAAAATAGAACTGCAGGTCAATATCCCTGATGAATCCAACAGTACATTAAAAAATCATTCACCAAGATCAAGTGGGATTTATTCCTGGCTTGCAAGGGTGGTTCAATGTTTGCAAATCAATCAGCATGATACAGCACATTAATAAAATAAAGGATAAGAACCATATGATCATTTCAATAGATGCAGAAAAACTATTCGACAAAATAAAAAATACATTCATGATAAAAACTCTCTACAAAGTAGGTTTGGAGGGAACATACCTCAGCATAATAAATACCATATATGAAAAACCTACTACTAATATCATCCTCAAGGGGGAAAAATTAAGAGCTTTTTCTCACTGGTCAGGAACAAGACCAAGATGTCCACTGTCACCACTATTGTTCAACACAGTACTGGAAGTCCTAGCCATAGCAATCATGCAACAAAATAAATAAAAGGTATCCAAACCCACAAGGAAGAAGTAAAACTTTCACTATGTGCTGATGACATGATACTCTATACAGAAACCAAAAAACTGCACCAAAAAACCTCAAGAACTAATAAATATGGTAAAGTCGCAGGATACAAAATCAACTTACAGAAATCTATTAAATTTGTATATGTCAATAATGAAGTAGCAGAAAGACAGTTTAACGAATCAATCCAATTTACATACAGTTGCACCAAAAACCAGTAAGATACCTAGAAATAAACCTAACCAAAATGGTGAAAGATCTGTTCTCTGAAAATTAAAAAACACTGATGAAGGAAATTGAGGATAACACAGAGACAGAAAGATATTCCATGCTCATGAATTAGGAGAAGAAATAGTTAAAATGTCTCTATTACTTAAAGCAATCTACATATTTACTGCAATCCCTATCCATATATCAACAGCATTTTTCACAGAGCTAGAAAAAACAATCCAAAAATTTGTATGGAACCAAAAAAGGCCGGAATAACCAAAGCAATATTGAAAAAAGAAAAACAAAGTTGGAGGCATCACAGTTCCAGATTTCAAGTTATATTATAAAGCTATAGTGATCAAAACAATATGGTACTGGCACAGATACAGACACATAGATCAATAAAATAGGATAGAAAACCCAAAAAGGACCCATATTTATATGGTTAGTTATTTTTCAACAAAGCAGGAAAGAATATCCAATGGGAAAAAGTTTCTTCAACAAACGATGCTGGGAAAACTGGACAGCAACATGCAAAAGAATGAGACTGGACCACTTTCTTACACCATACAAAAAATAAATTCAAAATGGATTAATGGCCTAAATGTGAGACAGGAAGCCACAAAAATCCCAGAAGAGAGCACAGGTAGTAACTTCTTTGGCATTAGCTATAGGAACTTCTTTCCAGGTATGTCTCCTGAAGCAAGGGAAAGAAAAGCAAAAATAACTTACTGGGACTGCGTCAAAATAAACAGCTTCTGCACAGCAAAGGAAACAAACAAACAAACAAAAAAACTAAAAGGCAACCTTCAGAGTGGGAGAAGATATTTGCACATGATATATCTGACATGGGGTTAACATCCAAAAAAGAACTTACCCAAACTCAAAACCCCAAAAATGAATAATCCAATTGAAAAATGTGTAGAAGACTTAAATAGACATTTTTCCAAAGAAGGCATACAGGTGGACAACAGACCCATGAAAAGATGTTGAATATTACTCCTCATCAGGGAAATACAAATCAAAACTACAATGAGATATTACTACCCACCTGTCAGAATGTCAGAATGGTTAAAATCAGCGACACAAAAAACCTAACAGGTGTTGGTGAGGATGTAGCGAAAGGGGAACCTTCTTGCACTACTGATAGGAATGCAAACTGTTGCAACCACTGTGGAAAAGTTAAAAATAGAACTACCCTATGATCCAGCAATTATACTACTGGGTATTTATCCAAAGAATAAAGTATATGAATTCAAAGGGATACATGCACAATGATGTTTATAGCAGCATTATCTACACTAACCAAATTATGGAAACAGCCCAGGTGTCCCTTGACTGGTGAATGGATAAAGAGAATAAAGAATATTATATATATTCTATACATATATATATATGTATACTCTTTATCTTTATATATCTCAGTCATAAAAAAAGAATGAAAATCTTGCCATTTGCAATGGCATGGATCGAGCTACAGAGTATTATGCTAATGAAATGTCAGTCAGAGAAAGACAAATACCATATGATTTCATTCATTTGTGGGATTTAGGAAACAAAACAAATGAGCAATAAAAGAGAGAAAGAAACAGAGACAGTTTCTTAAATATAGAGAACAAATTTATGGTTAAAAGAGGGGAGGGGGGATGGGTGAAATAGGTGATGGGCATTAGGGTGGGCACTTATGATGAGCCCTGGATATTCTATGGAAATGTAAAATCACTATATGTACACCTGAAACTACTATTACACTGTAGGTTAAGCAAATGGAATTTAAGTAAAACTTTTAAAAAGTGCTATATATAGAGAGAGAGTTGATAAATCAAGAAGTAAGTATACAATTTAAACTTCTGAGAACAAACATTGGAATATTAAAAATAACTTTCTGAAGTAGAAACTTAAGTGGAAGAGACAGTAGGCAGTGTAGATCAACTAAATTCCTTATTTTTCCAGTGAGAAGTTCATATATTCAAAATATGTTTTACAACAGAGGAAATTTTTTTTAAAAAGCATGATGATGCCTATTTTAAAAAACTGATAATACAAAAGCCACTAAAAGTGCTACCTCTGGTGGTTAGAATTGGGATATTGGTGAGGGGAAAAAAGGGGGGCCATTTTTACGTCTTTGATACCTTAAAGTTGTCATTTTGGAGCTCCAGCATATTGATAGGATGGTTTATTGTGTTGGCTTTCATTTTTTTCATAAATTATACTTTATGATGTCTTAACAACTACTTCTGTCTATATTTCAAGTGGCAGAAATATTTTGAACATTTTCACAAAATTGTGTTTTGGTTTTTGAACTTTACTAAGTAAGATATAGTACACATTTTGGAAGAAAGCATTATAATTCCAACATTTACTACAATTAGAAATGATTTCAAGATGTTCTGTCTTCATTAAAGTTCATTTTAAATCCCAAGTATGTATCTTTTGCAAATAACCACTTTTTGAAATTAGATAATTATGTTTGTTATTACTAGCACAATTGAGTAAGGACAAAATAAAAGAGTTGATGCATTTTAGCATTAGTTTGAAAATACAACCCTGAAGATATTTCATGTAAATAGCTTATCTGTTTTATGTTTCCTGAGGTCAGGAATATAACACTCATGCTATTAATATATCCCCTTAAATATCGCATAATTACAGTCTGAATATGTTATAAATGTGAATTTTTTTTTTAAATGTGAATTTTTTAATTGAACCTATGGTGTTTTCAAAAATATTTTTTGTGAGCAATATAGTAAAGGATACAGGACAAATTTCCAAATGAGGGCCATTCTCTACATTTATATTCATTTCTTTCTAAGCTGAAAGTCTCAATAGAGCCTTTTCAGACTCCAAAGATGATTTCAGATTTCAGATTTGAACCCAATCCCTGTCTTGCTTTAGCAATGACAAGTCACTGCTTTTGTGCCTATATAGATACCTATTTTTTAATTCTTCAGTTCATATATTCAATGAGATTATTTCATTCAAAGAAGAACGTATCAATTATGCTTATTTAACATTTAACTTTCTTAAAATTACATAGGCTTATGATATCAGTAATAAAGGAGAAAATACATGCTACTTAAGCCAAACAAATTAATTGCTTTCCTAGTGTGATATTAGTTTAAAAAACGATGAAAGTGCAATAGTGTTTACAAAGTCAAGGACTATATTTTAGTTTATTCATGGAGATAACATAACTCAGTTTTCTTAGATCACTGAGAAGTTTGCATTTCTCTTGTAAGTCTAGATTGTTTTCGAAGTAGCTATATTTAA
The DNA here is from genome assembly GCF_048418805.1 of Vulpes vulpes. NCBI lineage: Eukaryota > Metazoa > Chordata > Mammalia > Carnivora > Canidae > Vulpes > Vulpes vulpes. The sequence goes on from NC_132786.1 coordinate 42,047,990, forward strand.
AATTTATTAAGTTTCATAAATGTCTTTTGTTGGAATTGTTACAACACTAGAATGTGTAAATGTATCATTTCTCATGCAATACTGATTACTCCAAAATTAATCTTGGTAACTTTATCTGATGGCTTAACTGAGTGGCCATAATAGTGATATCCCTTAATATATATATTTTTAAAGATTTTGTTTATTTATTCATGAGAGACACACACGGGGGGTTGTAGACACAGGCAGAGGGAGAAGCAGACTCCATGCAGGGAGCCTGATGTGGGACTTGATCCTGGGACTCCAGGATCATGCCCTGGGCCAAAGGCAGGCACCAAACCCCTGAGCCACGCAGGGATCCCTCCCTTAATATATTTACTCAAATAATCTCTACACATTAAAAAAAAAGACATTCCTAATTAAGATTAACATAATTTTAACATGATTAAAATTAGCATAACTCTTGATATCAAGGCATGTGGACAGTAGCTTGAGTACCACTTTTTCTCTCTTTAGTCTCATTAAAAGAGATTCTAACAAAAAGTGATAATAATATAGATTCTTAATTTGATTCATACAAACCTGGATCCTGTTATAAGCTGTTTTCATATGCACTATATGCATTTAATACTTGAAAGAATCCTGAAAGTTTAATTAAGGCACAGAATATGTAAATGACATCACCTAAATAAGAAAGGTAAAAATTGATAGAGATGTTTGAATCCAAATCTGGTCTAATTCCAAAGATTGTGCTATTAACCATTAATGTGCTATTAACCATTATGCCATATGATGGATGATGATGATGATGATGATGATAACAACAAAGATTAAATTCACAAGAAACTATTTTTAATTTGAGTTAATCAAGATCTCATTATTTCTGGGATGCTGGGTGGCTCAGCCTTTGGCTCAGGGTGTGATCCCAGTCCAGGGATCGAGTACCACATCAGGCTCCCTGTGAGGAGCCTGCTCCTCCCTCTGCCTGTGTCTCTGCTTCTCTCTCTCTCTGTCACTCATGAATAAATAAAATAAAATCTTAAAAAAGAATCTCATTATTTCTTAAATGTATTGTGTTAGATTGTCCATATTAGGCATTTGAGAAAGAAAGGAGGATTTTGCATACATACACTCACACACCCACTCACACATAAACACAAACTTACACATATAAATCAATATTGTTATTTATTTAAGTGAAAATTAACGTGAATAAGTCAAGTGGAAGACAGATGCCTGTATTAGTCATGATACTTGAAGAAAACTTCACACCCATAGGTCCCTTTCTGAGTAAACTGCAAAAGTAGTTCCTTAAATAGATAATCATAGTAGAATCCATGCTATCTTGACATACTAGTTTGGCCAGAATAAACTGGAAGTCTTTTGTAGCTCAATGACAGAAATGTATGGTTTTCTAGAGCCTTATAGGTTAGATTTCTACTCCATGTCATGAGAATTCTATTCTTTAGGAGCTATTGGTTCTGAATTATATCTTAATGCAATAAAATATTTTCTAATAGGGAGTTTTAATTAACATATATTAAAATTAAAAGAAAGTAAAATTGTGAAAAGTAGAAAAATATGGAGACACATGACAAGAAGCAGAAACTACTAGGAAATGGAAGCAGTGAGCCAGCAGAAAGGTCAAAAAGAGAAATGAGAGGGACTATAGAAAGTGAGCAACTGTCAAAACAGAGTGACAGGGACAGTCCAGCCAGATTACTACCCTGGCAGAGCATTGAAGTGTGCATCAGAATTCCCCACACACACCACCCCGACCCCGCGATGATGACGTTAGTCAAGATGCTAGAGCAAAGATAAATTCTGAAAAATGTTTTGCACCTTGAGGCTTGACTGGGCAACCACTGGAATCATTTTCAAGACTGCACCTAGCAATGTGAAAGAGCCAAGCAACGACAGAGTTAAACATCTGCTTTAAATCCTTACCTCTACTGCTTATTGCGTGCGAAAAGTAGAAATTGGTGAAATAATCACTTAACCCCAAATTCCATGAAAAATATAAAACTCATGAACTAAGAGTTAATATAATATGTCAAGGGAAAGCATTAAAAACCCAAAGAAATTGAAAACAAGAACAACAAGAAATAAATAACTGATGCGATACAGAAAGTTTATTTGAGAGAGAGAGAGAAAGACTGAGAGAGAGAGAGAACAGAAGCAAGAGAGCAGAGAGAAAGGGAGAAGCAGTGGAGAGCCCAATGTGGGGCCCCATCAAAGGACCTGGGGATCATGACCTGAGTTGAAGGCAGAGGTTTAACTGACTGAGCCACCCAGGTATCCTATGCACAAATATTTTTTTTAAAACCCTAAAACAAGGTTCAAAATAATAGAGATGATCTACATGTAAATTAACTGTCATCTAAAAAAGCTTGGGATCTTAAGAAGAAAAACAATAAAACTCGTATGATTCATACTATAGCATTCAGAGTGTCTGACACAGTATCACTGTGAAGAAGCAAACAAATATGATCCAGAAATCACATAGATGATGGACTAAGAAACATAGACTTTAACATAGCACTTCTAAATACTTTAAGAGAAATGTGTACATCTGAAGGAAACAATACAAAAATAGATAAAATATAAAAAGAACAAAATGTAAGTTGTATAAGTATACAAAACAAAACAAACAAAAAACTTTTAGGAAAAGAATGACTAGCTGGTAAGCAGATAGTGATATGAAATGAAGAAAACAGAGTCTTCAGTTCACATAGTACTGTCGTATATGATTCAAAATGTGAATAGAGTGTCAGGAAATGAAGAGTTTGGCAAAAAACAAATATTTGAAAACAAAATGATAAAATTTTTTAAATGTTGAAATATATAAATCTGGAAGTATTAGCATCTCAACAAACTTCAAGCAGGATTAACATAAAACCACATCAAGAATATATATTAGGTAGAACATAAGTAAGCACATTTTAGGGTGTGTTAAATTACTGTTATTTGCTAAATAAAATTTATATTTCTATTCATAAATTGAAAGTTTACATATTTACAAAATATCACATCATTCTAATTTACTTTTCTCTTTGTGTCTTATTTCCCCCAAGTGGAAAATTCTCATGGAGTCAGTTCTAACCCATGATAAAAGAAAATATCATAATGATTTTTTAAAAATTGTAGTACTTTCTAATAGTTATCAAAATAATAGAAAAATATATAAATAATTTTAGAATACTATAATTTTTATATAAACATGCTAATTCTTTAAAATATGGAATGCTGCATGAGGAAAACCTTCAGAAATATCATAGTACAATATTATGCCAACAGAAGTTATGAGTTAGAAGAAATAAAATTATTTATAACCTGAAAAATGCTTTATGCAAGTCAATTAAATATGAACTTGTAAACAAAAAGTACATTTAAAATGAACAAAACAATAGGATGCCATATACACCTTCATATGTTAACACTTTAAAAAAATTAAAGCTATAAAGTCACAAATGTTCACAAATATCACTAAATTATATAAAACATCACATAAATGTTTGAGCAAACATGCTAGTACACCATTAAGAAGACATATGTTCTATTCACAGCTTCACCACTTAGTAGCAAAGCATATTTTGATAAGTATTTTAATGTGCTAAAAATCTCAAAATTTTTTATCCTGAAAATAGTGCCTAAGACTTTATGCTTGTGAAAATATAAATTCCATATGAGTAGCAATAATAATAACATTGCCAGTAATCAGTACGGTGTCAATTTTCATTTATTTTGTCACTTTTAACCACAATGCTATTGCAGTATACAGAACTATATACTTTGGACTGAGTGAAATAGGTCAGAAAAGTCAAGAGCAGATAAGGTGTAGGACAAGAGAGACTGACTACATCTACATAACACACATTAAATCCAAAATAGTTACTACATAATGCTATTATTAAAGTAACTACTTTTCATTTTTTTCCAGGGAGGTATAAGAATAAAAGGATAAAAAAATAATAATTTTTTTTAAAAAGAATAAAAGGATAAAATGTCACATGCATTGAGTATTAACGGGCCAAACACCATATATTATCATCTTATTCAACTCTCCCAACTCTAGCAAACAGGTAGTTCATTATCCCTCATTTACAGTTGAAAAAATTGATGCTAATGGAAGATGAGGAAAATGTCCCAGGTCACATGTTACAAAGTGGAGGAGCTAGTATCTACTTGCTATTACCTGGAAACTTGATCAGTCAACCACTGCACTCTGGAATCAGTGAATACTAACAATCAGCTAAATGCTGACTTACTTTTCTCCAATGATTACAAAAAGTGTTTTCTGAATCACAGAAGAAAATAATCACAAAGTCAAAGCCCTGACAACCCTTACTGCAAATATATTAACAGCTCACAAATTGAAACTGGCCCATGCAAATATTCATTTGGTTATGTGTTCCCCACTGGGCTACACATAATGGCATGTCCTGAGTATTTATTTGGGTGTATGTCTCTAGGTCCATATCATTAGCCACAGAACAGTTGCCTGACTAGGGCTACACATTCAATAATTGTGGCAATTGTGGCCAAGGTATGGATTTATAAGCATTAAATATATCATCACATCTTACACCACTAACATTTTTAGAATGATACTGTTTTTATTCTTAAATAGGATACCCAATGCAGAAAGAGATCTAATGAGTTTCCTTTATGTTACATACTATTAAGTAGCAAAACTGGGCATCAAATCTGTGTCATCAATACTCAAAACTCATTTTTCTTTTCAGGACATTGACATCATCTTTCTAAAGCTCTTCTTTATACTCTAGTTGTAAAAATAGAATATTATATATTTTAGCTCCTTCAAGAATGCGAGTAAAACACAGCAACAAATTTAAACCAATTTGTTCTGCTGGTGTGTGTCAGTCCATGAATGGATGCTTGGCTCCCTACTGCTGATGAATATACAGGAAATCTTATTGTCATCAGATGTCACTGAAATATACAGCTAAATGTTAGTTACAATATGGATATGGTAACTGTCTAAAGTCTTTGGCTATTTTAGATTAAAAAGTAAATTATTAGAAATATAAATATTATCTTGAAAATTTTGAGTTAGAAAAACATCATGTAAGATAAAAGTATGTAAGAGAAATTAAAAAGGATATTTTTGTATGATAATTTTTACTTGTCCTTTTGTTTTAAAAATTAATTTAATCTGAAATGTATGGCTTTATGTTTTTGTTTCACTTTTTAAAAGATTTTATTTATTTATTTGACAGAGAGAGAAAACACAAGCAAGGGAAGTAGCAGAGAGAGGGAGAAGCAGGCTTCTTGCTGAACAGGGAGAGCAATTCCAGGATCAACCCCAGGACCTTGCGATCATGACCTGAGCTAATATGCTTTTCTTTTAATTAGGATATTCTTACTTAACATTTCATTATTTATTATATTAAAATGTAATGATACCTACTTGTAATTACAATATTAATATTTGTTTGCATATAACTGAATCTATCTGTACCTGACACTTTTTATTATTTTCTTAAAGATTTTGTTTATTTATTTGAGAAAGAGAGAAAGAGAACCAGCCGGGGGGAGGAGAGGAGAAAGAGGGGCAGAGGTAGAAGTAGACACTGAACCAGGAGCCCTATCTGCCACGAGACTCAATCCCAGGACCCTGGGATCATGACCTAAGCTGAAGTCACCCAGATTCCTTGGTACTTTTCATTATTGAAAAAAACCTCAATGAATCATTTACTTGAAATATAACAGGGACACCTGGGTGGCTCAGTGGTTGAGCATCTGCCTTTGGGTCAGGGTGGATCCTGAGGTCCAGGATCGAGTCCCACATCAGGCTCCCTGCAGGGAGCCTGCTTCTGCCTCTGTCTATGTCTCTGCCTTTCTCTTTCTGTGGCTTTCATGAATAAATAAATAAAATTTTTAGATATATATATATATATATATACACATATACACACACACACACATATATACATAAAACATAACAAAATGAGATGTCAAATGAAGTCATAGATTCTAAACCTTCTTCCAGAAAGAAAACATGATATTCAAAGTTCAATGTTCTAAAATTTGCCAGGTAAATATCATGTCCTTTAAAATACTAAAGCAGTAACACAAATTAGGTGTAATCCACCTTGTTCTAGCCTATTAACCCAATCGCTATTTTATATGCTCACCTAACTCTCAAACAACAGAGTAGAATGTCATAAGAGGCATGCCTCATGTCTATGGACAAATCTTCAAGGATCTATTCCTTCTTTTACCTTTTATCAAATTATGCATTAGTTCACACCATACTAAATGATTTTATGGTCCAGTATTTTGCTAAAACTTCCATAGCACCCATTCTATACAGTACAGGTAAAATGTGATTTGACGTATTTGAAAATTAAGGCACATGCTTAGGTAACTACATATAATTCGCGACTTAGAGCAATTACACCTTGGAAAAAAACTGCCACAAATTGAAGTACAATTTCATAATATGGAATATGGTAGAAACAATGAAATGAATACAAGAATAATTTCTTTCCAGTTAAATATATTTACATTTGAAAAACAGCTTTATTTCACAGCCAAGAATAAATCAAATTGTAATATATCTGGATATGTGTAAGAGAAAAGACATATTCCACAGTGTTTTATAGAATAATAAGCAAACTATTTAATATTCAGCAGGAATTTTTTTAACAATTAGATCTTATTCTATTACAGCTTCCAGAAATAAGAAACATCCAAATTATTAACAGTTATCAAACTGTTGGTAAGAACGGCATTTTTACAAATTGCCTGATCTTTTGTATGGATTCAGTGAGGACAAAAATAAAATCTGAAGGGGATATGGTATATTGCACTATTGAGTGTGACACTATACCAGTCTCACCAAAAGCGCATAGCATTATAATACTTCACTATGAAATGTGCTTATAGGAATATAGTATTTTGTTAATTCTTTAAAGCAACATATGAGATGGAAACATCAAAATGCATTTTGTAGCATATGTACATAGAACCCCAAAATGATAACTTTCATAATAAAACTATTTTCTT